>NC_090989.1:31102500-32352500 GCF_041146395.1 Eulemur rufifrons
TCGTATTTTATATAGACCATACTTGCATTTTTCACTATAAACCGTCAGATTTTTAGGACTAAGTGCAAGAAGGAGCAGCCAATCAGGAAATATGCAAACTATGTGTGAAGAAATGGTGTGAATGCAGGAACCTAGCCAGTGGTAAGCCAACATGGGGGCCATTGCAAGAGGGATGGCCAGTTGCATGCATGGGGTTGAGGGGAAGTAATCTCCCTGCCACTGAGCCAACAGTTCCTCCCAGTAACTGCAGGAATAAGGCCAAAAATTACACTTGTTTTATAGTTTCTTCATTTCAAGGGATTCTTTGAATCTGAAATTTCATATACTTGGTTTCAATCCACCATGTTCTTTCAGTTAAATTTCAGCTGCTTCTAGTTAGCAGGCTAGGGAAATATGCCAAAATATACCCAACAAATGCAGTCAGCGTTGCACTGCAAGCTATTTCTAGTCCAACTACCAGGAGTTGAAAGAGTGAAGGATGGGAGGGTCTCTCCACCATCAAGATCATTTTTTGGCAAATGCTAGATAGACAAATGTCTCATCTGGGATAGTATGGAAGAATTTATGGCACACTGATTCAGTTGAGAATAACATAACTTTTTATGTTCTGCAATTAAAATTTATTGTTACAGTAACCTGTTGCCTGTACAGTGCTGAGGGATTACTGCCATCTTAACAGCATAAGGTCCTTCAGACTGTTTGCTTGCTGCATTCTGTGCCACTTCTGTAGTTCACAAATGCATTGACTACCTCTTTCTCCCCTTATTAGAAACATAATTAGATTTACCCCTTCCTCATCAGGAGGAATATGCTAACTTATTACCTTCCAAGCTATGCTAATCAATCTTCATCCTTTCCTCTCCCCCCACCCCCCCCGCCTCCCCCCCCCAAAATGAGCAAACAAAACAAATAAACAATTGGTTTCATGGCTTATAAAGGAATGCCATTTACCTTTTCCTGAACTCTTTTCTTTGCCTTGGATTTTAGCTCTGAGCCAAAAGAAATAATTCTGGCATCCACAATATTTGTTAAAGTGAAAATAAATTAATTGCCTAGTGTAAGCAATATAATTGGAGAAAACTTACATATAAATTGATATAGAATATCTCCTGGGAAGCCTATTCATAGGGAGCCTATACCTTAGTAATTGTAACAAAGTTTGTTTTATAAAATGGCACACATACAAAAAGATTTTTCAGGCACAATACAGGGAATAAAGAAGGTATTGCTTTTATACAAAGTGATACATAATGCTTTGAAAGTTGATTAATTCCATAATTACTAAATCAAAGCTAAACTAACCTTGAAATACATTTTCAAAATTGGTGGAAGTAAATAGAAGTATTATAAATTAAATGAAACCATTTTAGTATCTAATGGTATTAGCAAGAGGATCTGATACCTCTCATCTTAACTTTAAATATATATATATATATATATATATATGTAGAAAATCTCTATTCCTTTGTAGATCTTTTGTTTGTTTTAAATCACCTCTCCAGTTTAACAAACTCTGAGTAAACAACAACAAACACATTTTTCCCCACAGGGGAGAAGAGGAGAAAAAGACAAGAGAAGTAAAGGGAAAAAGTCACTACCACAAGATGTTGTTTAAAGGTCTTTGTGATTATAAATGGTTAAAAATTGACTGACTTTTGTTTCATCTGTTAAATTTTCACATTTGAACACTACTTTTTTGTAATAAATGGCAATATCTTTATTAAAACAGACTTCTATTTTTTGCATTCATTCATTTTCGAATGTGACATATTACTTGAAGTGTATGGGTGCCACTGTTTTTTCTGGCTTGTGGGAAACTGTTTAGATCAAATGTGTGTCTACACATTTTACATGTTAATTTGAACTGGATTACTTGAGTGCAGTTCCCTTTGTGCAGTACTTAGGGGAAAAACAAATAATTGGAACAAGATGTACAAACAATGCCAAATAAATAACAACAAATTACTGTCAAAATTGCCATAAATGTCATAGCAACATTTCTATGGTGAAATGCTGTATTGTTTTGATTTTGATCACAACTATCAACTATAATACCAAAATGGCAAAATATTTTCTCACCACCATATGTTTTACTCATTTAGGATTAAATAAATCTGTTGTTCCATTTTTGGAACAAAGAATGTCACGCAAAACCTTAATTGCTTGATCAACTATCTTCTTTAATGTACATATCACATATAGTCTTATATAATACTCAATTATACATTTGCTAACTCAATAGATTTACATTGCTAACTCACCAAGACAAAACTCCTTGGTTCACAAGCCCACATTCCAGTATAAAGTATATGTAGCTTTATCTTCAAATATTGGACATAATTCTCGAATAGAAGGTACATATATCTCCCTCCTGATATCTATCTCAATATCTACAGATATCACAGATTGCTTCAGCCAAATTCAACTGTAACAAAAATACTTCTTGGATAATCTGTCTCATGCTCACCAAGCAAACACAAAATATGGCACATTTTGGAAAAATGAACATTTATCTTTCTTGCATTACATTCATATCAATATTATTTGTATACTCATTGTAATTATCATTCTGATTATAATTAAATTTAGAACCAGGAAAAGACATGCAATAAAAGAAAAGTATTACAAAATTATAATAGAAGAATACAGACGTTTGCTGACCTAAAGCAATAGAACATTTAGAAAAATATTTTATGTTTAGTAATAACAATAAGTTCATATGTGGGGGCAGAAAAGAAAAATTTGTAGAGAACAGCATTTCCCACGGGTGTTCCTTGGACTACCAGTGCCCAAAAAAAAATGCATGTCTAAAATAAGGTGGAGAAGATGGAGATGGCTAAATCCTACCATGAAGAAACATGTTTTGCCTCTGTTTACCAAATTTATGGACTATAGAACCCTCCTTTCCATCCCACCTTTCCATAAATGAAGACACTACTATAGAGCGAGAAGCAGAAATACATTTTGTAATAATGCATTGCTGTGGCCTAAACTCACACAATAATCTAGGTGATTAAAATAAAATCTATTTGGAAGTCTGAAAACTCATTATTGTTTTGTTAAGTATTCATTCACATAATCCCGGTTTTGCATTGGTGAATATAGACACACCTTAACTTGTATGGTTTTAAAATGCAGATGTATAGTAATAGTTCATATCGGGCTTTGTCTATACTGCATTTATCTCTTGAGAATAGAAGGGCCAGAGTGGGATAATGGGAGAAGAAAAGAAACATAGTTTATAATACTAGGCCACGCAAGGTCTCTACTGGTGTCACACTGTGATACCACACACAGCATCCATTTACACAGGAGAGTTTTTAGACTGTAATAGAATCTTTTTTGCTTCAGTTACCACCAGCCTAGAATGTGATTAGAAAACAAAATATCCACCAGTTTTGCTGTTCTTATTTGAAAGCTTTGGTCTATTATTAATTTTGACAAATTGGGACATTATTTCCACTGAAGTTTCTGCTTATCCTGGAGAACAATCCACTACCTCATTAAGAAAATTCCTTTGCTCTTAACTTGAATATTTCAAAGGATGGTTCCTTTACCACAAACCCAAGCAATCAGTTCCATTCCTGTGCATTCTTTTCTTCAGATTACTGTTCCATGAAGCTACCTAGTCAGGAAACTGGAAAATTGCCGTCTTCATTTATATTACCTTAGAAGTATTTGTAGTCTTATGATTATATCTCTTTTCATTCCCACGGGATAAGAGTAAAATGCTAGCAGTCCAAGGATACAGGAAATTGAAATTTTGTCACCTGCAGAGGACTCAAAAAGTGTGTGATTTTTTTTTCTTCCATGTTAAAAAAGGATCTCTTGTGCGTGAAAGAAAATTACCTTCCCTTCAGTAAGACACATCTGGAAATATTCTTAAGTATAGTCTCGCAGAATGACTAAGAAAGCTGATACCAATGTTTTTGTGATTTATTACAAGAATGCAGTAGAGTCTTTAAGGGATGTTTTCTTTTACTCAGCTATTTGCTTGGGAATCATGATGCAACTGATAGCCAGAAACAGAATTTTCTTCACTGAGGGGCATTTCGCTCTGGGTACCTATACGCCGTATCAAAATGGAGTTGAAACCGAATAACCCAGTGCGTTTTTCAGACTTCCAGAAATGCCTTCTAGCTTGTTTAAAAAGCCACATCGGCTACAAATTTTCTTCAAGTGGCCCACAATAGAACCCTCATCTTGTTATTCATCAAACCCTCAACAGGAGATTTTCCTGCCATCTCCTAAGGTCTCATACTGTGCAGGCAGAAAATGTGACTTCAGCAGAGTAACACAATTTGCCTTAGAATTGAGACTAATAGCAGAACCTCTCTGCCTATTCTTGTCTTAAAGGCTTGTTAGAGTCTCGATGGGGAGGAAAGTTTCCCTGCTGATTGAGTTGTAGCATATCAAAAATGAATCATGAGTACAAAGAAAGATTATTTTGTTCAATGAGACATTTCTGACTCCCGTACTCAGGCGACAGCATTTCTGGCTAATTACCCAATTACCACTGATACAAAGTATGTGGAGAGAATTAAGGGCATGAGGGAAGGGAACACGTGGAGCCATCAAAACTTGATAATACTATATTCCTATTTCAGTAATGTACTAGAAAGACCACAGCACTGAAGAAAATGAATTTAATAAACATTGCAACATACTCAATAATGAGATTATCACTAAATTCAATAGATAATGTGAATGTAAACCAAAGAGCTCTTAAAGACAAAAAAAGTCAAGGTCTGAATTGGAATTGGAAACAAACAAACAAAAAAACCCACAAATACCGAGAAAGTTGACAATATTATCCCATACAATACTTAAATAGAAATAGGAGTGGATTTAATGTGTTTAAATTTTTTTTGTCTTTTCTTTAAATAATGGCATCATTTCTTAGCTACACAGAACAATTATTACTTTCCCTAACAAAATGGTCTAGTATTAGAAATCTTACACTTTAATCCATAATTTAAGGCACTATCCAAAGGTAGCAACAAAACTATAATTGATTTTGATTGTTAAAATCCTCACACTAAAATTTCAGGATAAAATAAACATAGGAAAATTAAGCCTTATGTAACACTGAAGCAGGAAGGGAATTATGCACTCAAGCACAAGATAAAAAGGGAAAAATATACTTGGTACATCACAGCTGTCTTCCATTACATATAATTATCCATTCTCAGCCTGAGCTAGGGAACAAAAGCTTAGAAAGAACAATGGGTATGTAGATGTCAAAAGCCAATACTTCCCTTTAACTATGTAGCTTTTTATTTTTTAAAGAAGTGTAGGTAGAACAAGAACAACCTGTTTCTGTGTTACAAACTTTGCCTTATTTTGCACGCTTGCAAAAAGTGATGTTAAATCTATTGATCAAGAATGGGTTTTGGTTATCAAACAGGAAATTATAAAGTTATTTCTGCTTTAGAGTAAGAACAACGAAAAATTTAAATTTTTAAGTTGAAAATCAACCGCAAATAAGCATCATAGTTTTTGTGAGGAAACCTTTCTATTGCTACAAATGATTAAATGAAATTGAAGTTTAGCTATATATCTATCAGGGACAGAATTTTTTAATCAAAAGTTATAATCTTGATAATTTTAGGGTTAAAAAGTTTGAATTGATCTGCCTCTTTAATTGCTCAAGTTAACCCAGTAGTTAAACCTATCTGTAATATTATATGGGTTGAATCTCTCCATTTCAACCAACCTTTTTAAAGGTTTCAAAAATTTATATTTGCTTTCTTCCCACAATTAGTAAGTTTTAAACAAGAAAGTTGGTGTTTCATGTATGCTACACTTAAACAATGTCATGAGCAGTAACCTTTGGTCGGTCTTTCAAAGATTAAGATGTTTTCTATAGCTTTTTATTATAAAATATGTTGATATTATGGCAACAGAAAATGAAATTTTATTAAAAATACGGATCAGGAACTTAAAGAAAAGAACGATTTTGCTGTTAAGGGGTATTTTTGTCTTTCATTTGTATTCGCAGTTTAGTTCTTATTTTCTCATCTGCACCAACTTTGTATGCCACCTTTGCCTCTGTCACAGTTTGTTCATTTGATTAGTCTTCCAGGGCCTGGCCAGCCCCATCCGTTTGCCTGCAAGTGGCAGATTACTGCAATGAAGTAAATTAGCAATAATCCCAGAGGTGGCTGAGATCAGGGTTTGCTCTGATGCTCAATGGTATCTTTAAGGTCCCAGACCCTCATTTATTCTTTCTAGGTATAAGTGTTCTTGCCATGTTTCCTCCTGTGGTCAAAAGATGACTCCTACAGGTCCAAGCATCTCATTCTCACACAACAATGTCATCAGAAGGACAGAAGCAGTTAGGAGCAAAAAGGCTTTCCCTTGCACTGCCTCACCAGGAAGAAATGATTCTCATAAAAGAATGTCCTCAAAAGGACAGAAATGGGGAGGAGTATAAAGGCTTTCTCTTGTACTGCCTTACAGGAAGGAAATGTTTCCTGGTGGCACCACCCATGGCAAGGGGCAAAAGGATTGCCTAAATGGCTGAGCAGATCACAAGCCTTTTCAGGTAGCATCAAGACACTGTTAGCAAGAGAAACCACAGAGCAGAGGCTGAGAAGTTTCACAAGCCAAGGGTGTCCCAATCTTGGGATCTGGTTCTCCGCTTTACTAGCTACATGACCTCGAGGAAATTTTCTTTCCTTTCAGACCTGTTTCCACACATGTAAAATAGGAAGAAAAATAATAGCAACATGCCTCATAAGATTATTTTAAAGGTTAAGTGACAAAATTATTATCCTCATTTTCGTCCAAGAGTAACCTTTGAAAGGAAATTTTTTAAAGTCGTGAAAATACCGGTGCTCATGTGAGTGTGAATGTTTGGAGAGGGATGCAGTGTAGCATGTGAAAGGCACATATAGCCTGGTTTACTTTTGTGACATTAGATATGAGTTCAAACCCCTGACCATGATTAGGGATGTTGTGTTTTTCATGTAAGTCAGGTTCATTTTCACTATGCAATTTAATACACTGAGCTTTATACTTCTGTATTTTCTTATGCTTCAGGTTTTCATCTTTTTTTTATAGTTTATTAAATTCTTTTTTAAGAGATAAAAAGGAGCTCTCCAGTCTTAGTTCTAATTTCGTATGGCATCATTTGATTTCACTAAAGTATGATTTTGTATGTGTGAGTGTGTGTGTGTGTGTGTTCATTCACAGTGCTACTTAATTTAAACAAAATTACATCCATTTCACTACAGCTCTGATTTTAAAAAAGTTGCTACGTTTGCACTATTTTCCTCCTTTGTAGTAGTCTTTTTATTTTCTAATTCTGTTTTTACTATGTGTAGAAAAAAGCAAGTTACATTTAAGAAACTAGTGTTCCTTTACAGAGCTGAGTACTGGAAAAAGACATTCTCTGTGTTTATAAGATTTTACAGAAGAAAGGAATTTGAAAAGCTAGGGTTTTTGGTTTAAAAGAAAAGTAACTGACTATTTAAAAACCTGAGTCTGACACAGATCTATTTAAGAATTTTTATATCCATCAACCTGAAAGTGGAATTAATCCATCTGCCACTGTAATATCATACTCCTGATTCTTAGCTGTATTAAAAACACAGTAAGAATGAAAGAAAGTCATCTCCCACTGTGTTACATTCATGACCTATCAATTTTGGACATAAGAGCTCTTCCTTTGTCACTTGCTATGTTATCAACAATATAAGACTTTAGGTTGAGTCTAGGTCTCTCTGGACCTTATTTTATTGCAACTGTTTTATAATATGTGAGCATTAAGTTGCCTAACATCTCATTGTTCTCTGAGGCTTGTGATCACATATACTCTAGCCCGAGGAATTTTCTGACTTTTAACAAATACTCTTTTCTATGACTCCTTGTTCTGACCGACTCCCTCCCTTTCTCTTCAACCCACCCCCCACCAAACCTGACTGATGTTACAGTAAGTAGAACCACTCCTGAGGGAACACAGACAACCTTCTCAGAACCGCCTGCGTGCTTTGATAAGGAAGTGACTCCCAACCATGCTGAATTTGGGGGAAGGCACAATGTCTGGTTTGATAAATCTTGTCTGGACTTTCCAACTCTGCTCTTGTTTCAACTTCCTCTGCTGCAATCTGAATCTATTCTGGAATCCTAGAGGACTGCAGGAGGACAAAAGAAATTTCTTTTATTGTTATAAGGTTTATGACCTTCCGTTTGATGTCTGACAGTGGGAAGGATTATTTTCTTTTCCTAGCAAACAGTAACTGCCTTTGAGACCCCAACATTATATTAAACAAGCACCGAAGAACACACTCTGCTTAGTTAAAAATCCGAAATTAAATATAGCATATGGGGGTGAAGGTGGGGAATGTCTTGGCATTTAAAAGCAGGCAAATTTCCAGGTTGTTACACTCACATTATCAGTAAGCTCCCTGGACAAATCAAGGCATTTGTCCTTTCAAAGTCTTCTTTAATTTAATAGTCCAGCATTCAATTTTCAGAAATTCCCATTATATTGGTAATTCCCGAAACACTGTTTTTTACTTCAGAAACTCTTAAGTGAAGAAATATTTAAAATCTGAAGTAGTGAGGAATGTTTCAAAAGAATGTGTCTTCTTAAGATTTATAAATTTTAATTTAGGATTCACTTTAAAATTAGAAAAATAACATTAAAAATCTGTTTATATTTCTCACCTCAAAAGAAATACTAGATCCTTTTTGTTTTGTTGTTGAAGAGCAAGAACAAGCGCGAATTGAACAAGACTTACCTGATGATGTTCGCTTTTTTTTTCCTTTGTAAAATAAATATCACGAATCCTAGTATTCTATTGTATTTATTTAAAATATTTGCCCCAAAACAGTATAAGGGAAAATACTGAACATTCACCTCTATATACTAAAGGACTATGTTTAAGTACCTAAATCAGTCAGCCTCACTCCCCTTCCTCCCCTCCCCTCTCCCTCAGCTCTCCAAGGGAACTCAGGTAGTTCTGTCAGTGGAAAGGGGATTTATTGTGCCACTGTACTTAGCTCTCCCTCTGGAGATATCCAATTTTGCCCTATCTCTTCCTTGGAAAAGAAAATAGATGAGCTGGCTAAACCGTTAGATCTTACTTCTGGATTCTCCACAGATTTCTGTCCGTGAATTGAAACCCTAGCTGAAATAACATCAAAGACAAGAATTCTAATTTTTTTTTTTTTTCCAAAGTGATAGTCTATGAAAGTGTTTTATTACTTGTCATATGCTTGGGACCAGGGAAATCTCTCCTTATGTATGAATAAAAAAATAGGAAACCAATTTGGAAAATATTCCTACAAATAGATATTTCTAATATTGAAGCTATATAAAGAGTCCAATATAAAATTAAACTACACATGAATATTTCTTTTAAAATCTATACTTACTAGCATATATACTCCTAGAGAGCTTAGGAAAGTTTTCATAAGTGCTCTCAGAGAAGAAATGTTGAAAGGTTAAAAAATACCTGTTTTGTGTGTTCATTTGTTTGTTTTCAGGTGACTTCTATGGGACATATTTTATGCTGGATAATTTATACTTCAATTGTTTCATAGAGTATATACATCTACACTATGACTAATATAGATATTTTTGTTTCAGTTTTACACATGAGGAAACTAAGCCTTTGGAAATCAAGTGACTTGACCCCAGTGAGAATGGCTTTTATCAAAAAGTCCCAAAACAACAGATGCTGGTGTGGATGCACAGAGAAAGGAACACTCATACAGTGTTGGTGGGACTGCAAAAAAGTACAACTTCTATGGAAAATAGTATGGAGATTTCTCAAAGAACTAAAAGTAGAACTACCATTTGATCCCACAATCCCACTACTGGATATTTACCCAAAGGAAAAAAGATAATTTTATCAAAAAGACACTTGCACTAGAATGTTTATTGCAGCAAAACTCACAATTGCAAAGATGTGGAATCAACCCAAGTGCCCATCAATTCATGAGTGGATTAATAAAATGTGGTATATGTACACCATGGAGTACTCCTCAGCCAAAACAAAAATGGATTAATACCTTTTGCAACAATGTGGATGGAACTGGAGACCATCCTCCTAAATGAAATATCACAAGAATGGAAAAACAAACACCACCTGTACTCACTATTAAATTGGAGTTAACCGATTAGCACTCATGTGCACAGATGGAAGTAAGACTCAAGGGAAATCATGAAGGTGGGAGGGAGGAGAAGGCTATGGGTGAAATCATACCAAACGGGTACAATGTACACTATCTGGGTGATGGACACACTTATAACTTTGACTCAAGTGGTACAAAAGCAATCCATGTAACCAAAACATGTATATCCCCATAATATTCTGAAATAAAAATAAATAAATACATAAATAAAATTTAAAAATAAATAGAAAAAAATAAAACTCATCTTTGTCATTCAGACAACAGGACAAAAAAACCTAAGATGAATTTTAAAATATTGTGTTACAAAACTTTATTTCATAATTTGCATTATAATATATATGGTACATATGCATTGTAATAAATATTAATACATTATAATAATATAAAATATCATAAATTTTATGTATTACATATATTACAGTAGGAGGTATTAACAACTAATCCTGCAGAAACTAAGAGTATAGGGGGAAAGAAATCTTTGAAAACCTGTCATATACTTTCAAATATTCAACATGTTCTGTTTTATTTTTGATTTATACTAATTATTAACTCAATAAACATTTATTCAGAAAAATATTGAACTATAATTTTGCCTGTAATCCTAGCACTTTGGGATACTGAGGTGGGAGGATCACTTGAGAATAGGAGTTCAAGACAAGCCTGGGTAACATAGCAAGACCCACCTCAACAAAAAACAGAAAAACTAGCCATGTGTGGTGGTGCATGCACACCTGTAGTCCTAGCTACTCGAGAGGTTAAGGCAGGAGGATCTCTTGAGGAGTTTAAGGAGTTTGAGGTTGCAATGAGCTATGATGATGCCACAGTACTCTAGCCCAGGCAACAGAGTGAGACCTAATCTCAAAAGGAAAAAAATTTAAATGAACAAATTAACTAGTTAATTTTACCGTTAGCATCAACAACTAGAAGTAATTTTATCATATAATAGATCAAAATCTCACCCAACTTCATGAACTACAGTAGTTGTCTCAAATTATTTGTTGTCAAAATAACAATAATTTGAGACTATTATTAACTCTACAATAGGTACCTTAAACTAAATACCTCTATTCTATATATTTCTCTTAAATCTAAAGGAATAATTCTACATCCCAATTTAACACCACCTGCTTCACTTTCTTAATGAACAAATTAACGAGTCTAATAACAAATTAGAGCTTCGACATATTTAAAAATAGGAATCTAAAATGTGCAAGATGTGTAGAACTCCACTGTAGTGCTAAACAAAAGTATCATAAACTCCAAGAAAAGTCATAGGAAAAGGAGAGAATGACGAACCTTGTAAATGCAAATTTTTATTTTAAAGTTTGAAAATAAAATAATATGAGTCTTCAGTATGCACACAAAGTAAATGATTTATTTTTAAAACAGATGGATTATGAATGATACAAAAGGAAAAGGGTAATCATGAGGAATCAATGCGGGTTCACTAAAAATAAGTCATGCCATCTTTTAGGTTTTGTGCGTTGGTAAATCAGGAAAAAGTGAGAGAAATCCAATGACAGAGAAAAAGACTGAAGCTAAAAATTAGTGAGCTTGAAAGCAGAAGCAAATTCAACACAGTTAAAAAGATAAACCATAAAGGCACTGGAATTGTGACATCATATAAGTGACATATATAAAAGGTAACCTGAAAAAAATGAAACCTAATAGTTAAGGCAACTTAGTTTCACTGATTACTAACTTATAAGTTTAGAATAGAAAGAGAAAAGCAAAATGCATGCACTCAGAATAGCTTATGGAAATATTTGCAAAACGTCTGCCAGTCCAAAAAGACTAAAGAGGAGGGTATGTTACCAACTGAAAAACTATTAGAATTCAGGCCAAGTATTCTGGCAGTCTCCAAATATCAGAACATTCAGACAATTTGGTTTTAAGAATACAAAAAGTTACAGAGAGAGTCAAGAAATTCTGTCCCACATGGAGATTAAAAGAGTAATCCAAGTGAAAAACATCAAGCCCTTACCTGTTAAACATTAGGAACTAACAACTCAGAGCAGAAAGAGGAACTATTAATAAATCCCTCCCATTTATAATCTTTACAACTTAAAATCTACTTTTCTTTAATACAGATACAGATTTTGTTACCCGAAATCAATCACCATTTATCAAAAGAACAATATATCAGTATACTAAATATAGACCAGGGCATCAATGATGAAGAGTCACCAATAAAGAATTCAATATTGGCATGCAAGACTTATTGACATTATAAGAACAGTAAAATGACCAGAGAGCATAAAGTACCAGAAACAAAAAGGAAAGGTTACTCGAAATTGAATAGTCAGTAAAAAGTAATATCCAAGGATGAGTGATATTATGAGAGTCCAAGACTCAGTATTTCCATATTTTGAAAAGTCTCATCAAGTAAGTTAGATGGGAACATATGCAAAATTTTCAATAAGAAAGACATACTTTTTAGCACTCAAAATAGGTCTATAGTGTAACCAAAGTGTAACCAAATACAAAATAGTTCCAGAAATCAAAGACAATTCTACTTGAAGAAATAAAAGCTGAAGAAACTACATCAGCTTAGCCATAATTATATCTTATTTTTATGAGGACCAGTTTACTTAATAATATTATAGAGTTCGCTGTGCTTATTCAGATTGTTATATAGTCTATTGATAAGTTCATGTAAGTATATGTTAATAGGCATAAAGTAGTATGGAATCTAGCATTTGGCTTTCAAATATTTATGTTACACATGTAATGTATTCCACTTTACACAATCAATGATTGTTGTAATAATAAGTTCATTTGATCCAATGTGGGCAAAAGTAAAACCACAAAAAAAAAAAGACATAAAAATTTGACATTTAAACCAAACAGAAGTCAAGATACTCGGAAATAAGCCAATTACTAATACCAATGTTTGATGAACTCCACTTAAGGTCAACATGGGAAAAACATGGTAAAGAATCTACCGGAGTATAGACTGTAGGAACATACTTGGAAAATTCTGCTGTTACATTTAAAATACCTTTGGTCAAATCAAATAATTACAAGAATAGATGCATGTAGATGCTGAACTAAAGGACTATCTTTAAAATTCCACTAGTTTTTAAAATTTGATCTATTAAGAAACTTTATTCATAGTGTACATGATATCATTTGGGATTCACTTGGTGTTACTGAATAACTTTTTACAAGTCCACTTAATTACATGACATGGTGCCAATGCCGCTCTCTGCACATACGATAGGATATAAGCAACATGAGGGAAAGGATTTTTATCACTGCTGGATCCAAGGACTTACAACAGTGCCTGGCACATGGGAGCCACTGAAAACAATTTATTAAATGAATAAATGAAAATGATAAACACAAAAAAATTAATGTTACTGCTATTTTATACTAGACTTAATAATTTAGTTTATACATATATTACTTACATTTTAAAGTATAATAAATATAAAGTAATAAAGAAAAGAAATTCTTGTGGAAAATTGTAAGACCTCCAAGAACACAACTATTGAGAATCAGAAACATAGACGTAAAACTAAAATTTCCACGTGAAAGAGATTGACATGACAACAGAATAACAACAGACAGTCAATGAACACTATCTTATTCATTAGAAGAATTCACTAATGTGAACTACTTACAAGAATAAAAACATCACTAGAATAAATGTAATTTAACAAAAAATTAAATAGAACAGTAGCTTAGGCTAAATTAGAAAAATAAAAAACATCAAATGGATATTAAATTTCTCATTACACAAGAAAAATCTGGTTTATTATAAAAAAATAACTTAGGTCTAACTTTTTAAATAGTTTAAGGTAAAGCAAACATTCCTGCACACTCCCAACTAGATTCTTAATTTCATATCCCTCAGACCATTCCTAAACTATCTCTGTAAACAGAGTAATAAATGATCTTTGAATACAAAATAAGATTACCTGCTTTGCATTCATATAATGGAATATTACACAGCCAATAAAAATAACATATTCATGAAGAAACCTCCAGTGTATGCTATGTAAAAAAAAAGGTGAAAACAGCTACATAAAAAGGTAAAATTAGTATAAAATTGTCTGAATACTTTTCTTTTAGATAGGGTTTTGCTATGCTGCCCATGCTGGACTCAAACTCCTGGGCTCAGGTGACCCTTCTACCTCAGCCTCCCAGGTAGCTGACACTGCCTGAATATTTTTTAAATTTTGTACACATTGAAAACTTTACACCTGTCCAAATTAAAAATGCATTTCAATGAGGATATCCAAGAATTGGGAATACCCTAAATATTTGTCCAGACTTCTGTCTTCTGACAGATTCTTCTACCTGTTGAATGACATGTTTCTTATGCATATGCTCACTCCACCTTATCAACTTTTACTAAATATTTGTTTTGCTTGAGGACCATTGTTCTCAATTAAAAATGTTATTACTTTAGGAATGTTCTTGTTTAAAATGTCAAAGAGCAAACAATAACTCTAATGTTTAGTAACTCAGGCTGAATCACAATCCAAACAATTTACTCCCAAACCCATCTTTCAGCTCAAACTCAAGCTTCAGCAAAATTCCATTGTCTAAATGCCATAGACCTTGGAAGAAAAAAGTTGTGAAATGTGTAATTTGGTATGTTGCATAATGGGTACCTGTATTTTTATCTAGTTTGGAAATAACAAGACAAAATAAAATAGAAAAATTACTTTCTCAGAGATAAAATAGTAACAGTATCATACTTAAGCTAAATAGAATATATGGAGCCAAATTCTATCTATCTATAACACACATATATTTATTTTCAAAAACCATGAAGAATGCAATAGAAAACTCATATGGGGTTCTGTAGACCAAAAGTTGAGTATTACCTTTTACAATACAGGTAGAATACCTGCTGTCTTACATAGTTAGCAGATGACAAATATGATAAAAATACAGCAATTACAAAAACAAAAGTTTTAAAGCTGATAGATATTTTGTAGTGAATATTACCTTTTCAAGATGGAGAAAAATGAATCACAGTATTTGCATCCAAAGAGAGTTGCTGCTGCCATTTGAAGTTATTCATTGACCTGCCCCTACACTTGTTTCCTCTTCCCTTAAATCACTGTGCTCTACTATAGTTCTGTCTACAATATTTTAAACTAAACTAAATAGCATACAGAACAAATTTTCTCTTTATGTTAAGTTGGACTTAATAAATATTAGTAAAGAATATAACTAAAGAATTTTACACCTATATGTATACTACCTTGTGATATTACAGGCAGGGTAGAATACTTATGAAAAAAATTCTCATTTCGCCATCAACATATCTCACATATTAAACGGCATATATTTGATCTGTGTTGGTACACGTGTGACAGGGAGTGTGTGCATGTCTACACATATATTGTGTCTCCAAGCTGGCTGGATAAAATGGCATCATCTATTTATATTAAATTTCACATATCTTTCCACTCATGGTTTGAAGTATATAGGAGGTTAGGCAAATACAAGCAAAACTCAAGTAGCATTTTTTTATCTTATAAAAATTCATGAACATCATTACCACATGCTTTCATTCATTTAAAAAAAAAGAACTAAATACCATCTGTGCATGATAGTCTAATTAGGGGATTAAAACCACAGACGCTTTGCTGGCTCATATGTTCAAGCACATGCCCCCTTGACCATTTTAGAAAAAAAAGAACAATAAAAACGTAGTCAGAAGCACCCCATTGGACTCAGCATTGACTACTAGAGTTAACTAACCCCACAGAATTTAGCTGTTTGCACTCCCTTTGGGAATTGGTTCTTCTTTTTCCTTGCTGTGCATGCCTGCCCCAGCACAAGCCTTAGGATAAACTTCACATCACATGAATCAGGTTTTAATAAGTTCAAACAACATTTTACAGAAGACTGGTATTTACAGTCTACAACGTACTATAGGGACCGATTTTCTGGATTTGGTATTCACAATAGAAAAATCTAATAATACTAAATTTGTCTGAAAGAAAATAAATGAGTTATAATCATGACCCAAGTACATGACCCTGTATAATATGTAAAATAGAATCTATAATAATTATTAAAGCTTCATGTTACTTTGGGAACTATTAATTATAGAAGCTCAGTTGATAAAAGAGTTCATATAGAAAAGTCAAGATACATCATATTCACTATTAGGATTGCTTTTATCTTAAATTCTAGTAAAATTATCACACTAAAATCACTTTAAACTATAAAGATCATGCAATCTTATTATTATGTAAATCCTGTCAACCCTACCAGTTAGGATCAGAAGACTTAATCTTACACAGTTATTTCAGACATCAACAATTAAATATGTCTACAAAACAAGAGCAGTGAAATTCTGTTGTATTTCATAAACAGAAAGAAATGTATGCTTTGTAGATTAAAAAGGTTTTCATCTTAGAAAATGAGGGTAATAGATAAACACAAATCCTTTATCTCTTATTGAAAAGGGTACCTTTTGGCCTCTCCACTTAGTACAAGGTAAAAAAAGAAAAATAAAAACATAGCAAAAATAATAATACCAATAATAATCATAGACTCACTAATTGAAAGAAAGGAGTAATTCAGTTAAGCCACCTAAATTGATACAAACATAAAATAAGAAAATTGTTTCAAATTTAAAGTAAATCGTAATATCTAGAAAATGCAAAGCCACTGTTCTTTCCACCATCTTGGCAACTTGAGACACAAATCTTTATGTATTTTTCTATTCTGATTTCAATCATCATGTTCCATAACAGGAGTGAACAGTCTGCTAAAGAGCAGCTATTTATGTCATGGTTTCATAAGACAGGTCCATATCCAGCTGGAAATAACTTCAGGCATTTTTCAACCCAAACCACCTATATAACGAGGTCTCTTCAAGTAAAATTAGGTCTACACAGAATCTCCACATTCTGATCCAAGAAGAAAAAAGCTCTCATTTAAATACAGCTTCTAAAATCTGGAATTATATGCTATTCTTTCAGTGGTCAGACTCTGATAGTTATGGACTAGTGCATTCTCTTTGGATTCTGGAGGCCATTTCTTATGAATATTGGCTGCTGCAACAATTTCATATTGTCAACAGATGCTGGATGCTGCTTATTCAGCTCAGTGGTGGTTGCCAGTGGAGGCTCATTGCTTCAGGCTGCAGCAAATTAATCCCAGCAGAGATGAGCTTTATTTGTTTCTCTAATAGTGGGAAGAAATATTGATGAGAGCATTCTGAGCTGTATGAAGGACAAGAAACTGCTAGAAATTTCACCAACTCATTTTAGCATCTCCATATTGGTGGCAATGTATGTTAGAGAGTCCCTCTTAGTCTATATTTCCCTCAAGACATTCACCTTATAGAGTCCTCTTTCACAGCAAACAACAGCTCCTTGTTCTTTTATTTATAGTGGAAAGGGTTAATCGCATGTATGGCATTATTTATATCCCGTGCTGAAAGATTTGAAGAAAATAAAAATGCCACTAACAAACAGTAAACACCACCAACTAAAAGCATTTTTCTTTCATTGTCTAATTTTGAAGATTATGGTTATTTTTAGATGCTCAACATCTTATATAAGTATTTTGTTTTCCTAAATTTAACCATGATGAGCTAATTTCCCAACTGAAGCCACAATTTTCCATATTCTTCTCTTACATTGTATTGAGAATTCTTCCTCCCCAGGAATAAAAACTGACAGATTTTATTAAGGACTGCATCAAGTCTGTGGCTTAGTACACCAAACACTCAAAGTAAAGGGAGGGGCAAGGATGGAAAGAGAAATATTTTCCAGTTGTTTAACTAGAAATTCCTTTTAAATTAGCTTATAGGCATCCAATAAGAATAGTGTTATTCAATTTTTTTAATAAAAGTGACCAATTTAATATTTTACTTTTAATGGGCATGCTCTTAGATCAAATGGAAGTAAAATAAACATACAAACAGGGGTTATGAATCTTAACTCTTCAATTACTGTTAGATGAATAGTAATAAGTAACACATGGATTTGGGGGTAAATTTTATGCTGTTAGATTTGATGTTTATGTGCCTTTGAGCCTTATTTTTTTCATATTTCTAAAAATAATAGTATGTAAAAAAGATTTTAGACATATTTTCTTATCCTTGATTGTAAACTTCCCAAATCCTAAATATCGTAAACATAGGCAATTTGTATTTATCTAAAAATATTATGGAAATTAGACTACATTTGGAGAGGTATGTGCAACAAAAGTGGTCGATTGAGTCTAGTGTGAGTGATAAATTTTATGCTCAATAAAGCTAAAAAGGGTAGAGAAATGAACATGTGAAAAAAGGTCACTACAAAACTAAAAAATCGTAAATACTTTTTGAATAAAACAATAGAAGCTGGATCCTGTATTCATCTGTTTCACAAAGACCACGTGAACATCCTGCACATTCACAACCCCATTGTGTGCTGTCGTCCCTTATGCTTCTGTTCTCATCTTCGAGATCACACCCTTTCTTACTTCAAAACACAACAAGCTGTTTTGAGCTGACATTTCGAGCATACGGCCATCCTGCTGAAATAGCTGCCAAATGTTTCTTCTCCACTGCATCTTTCTGTTACCTCAGGGAATGTACATATTATCCTGTTTCCATCTCTCCCAGTTTCTACCACTCAACGTCAACGTATGCTTCCTCAATTCCTCTCTCTCTGTCTTTCTCCACCCCCAATCCCCAGGTATCCTTTTATCTATCCCTACGCGTTATGCCTCCAATTCATTCTCTCATTTTTACCAAAGCCTAGGAGGAAATATTTCTTAGTCTCTTTACCCTGTGAAGTAACACTTTTACCCTTCCTAACCTTTTCGCTCATCTGTTCTCCTTCTCTATGGTGGAAGCATTGAAACAAGTCATTGTGTTTCGTTCCAATAAATTTTTGTATTGGACATTGGTGCTCAAGATCTTAATTTTCTACTTTCTGGTATTAAAAAATAAAAGTATGTAGATGGCACAATGTAATTTGGTATAGCCATAAATGTACTGACAATTTTCCATGATTTCCAGGTGCTCCCTGTCAACAATAATCACTACTCTGATTACACCTATTTGTGTTCAACCATATGATATTTAAATGACTACAATCCTATCCTATTCTACTGTATTGTTCATGATTTATTATATAGCATATTTAAATCATGGTTATTTGTGGGTTTACTCAAGAGTCCAACTGACACCTAAAACTTTCTTTATCTCTTACCTAATATCTAAAGTTTTCAGATGCATAAAGTTTTGATCTGGAAGAAATTTCAGAGTATAAGCCTTTTATTTTGTGAATGAAGTGCCTGAAACCCAGAGAATAAAACGGCTGGCCCAGTGTTTCACAGCAAAGCTAGGACTGGGACATTACACTGCACTTACAAAGTCAGAAAGCCTGATGCAGCCCTGGTCCACGGCGAGAGTGTGCTGGCTAGTTTTTAACTACAAGTGTAGAGAGGAGGAAGAATGAAGATAAAAAGGAAGGCAAGGGTTAGCTCATAAAGGCCTTTTCCTGTATATTGCTGGTATATGGTAGTCACTCAAAATGTGGTTTTTTTAAATGAACACTTAGATACCAACCAAGGAACATGAATTTTATTATACAGCTGATGGGAAGTCACTGTAAGATTATAATAAGGGGAATGGCAATAAAAGACCTGCATTTAGAAATTAGTTATACAAGCAATACAGTGGAAGATGAATTTCTGTGGGATGTTACTAAAGGCAAGAAAGCCAGTTAAGAAAATGCAATAATACAGATAAGAGAAATTAAGTCCCTGGATTAAAATAATGACAGAAGAAAAAATAAGAAATAGACTGTGTGTGTGTGTTTCTCTTCTGTAGGATCCCATTATAAAACTCAAGTGTATTTCTTTTTTTTTTGTTTGTTTTTTTGTTTTTTGGACAGAGTCTCACCCTGTTCCTCTGGGTAGAGTGCAGTGGCACAATCATAGCTCAGTACAACTTCAAACTCCTGGGCTCAAGCAATCCGGCCTCTCAGAATGCGAGGATTACAGACATGAGCCACCACACCGGCCTCAAATGCATTTCTTTGTACAAAGGCTGCATCTTGAGGCCCTTGACTTAATGTCAGTCTCTAATCAGATCTAATCTATAAACTGTCCTCTGAGATAATCCACATAAAGATCAAATAATGTCATGAAAAATTCTGAGCATTCTCAAAAATGTTTTTCTTAAAAGTTCCCCAAATTCCATTTGCCAACATAAAGATTTTCCATCTATACAAACCAAAGCAAAGAAATAGTTACATTGATAAAATGATAGCAATAACAATAACAACAATACTTAATATAGGATATATTTGTGCCAGGCAATATGCCAAATTCTTTCTGTGCCTTAACTCATTTAATCCTCACAACTTTATGAAGTAGATAGTATTATTACCCATTTTGTAGATTAGTAATATGAGAGACATAGAGGTTTACTCATGTGCCCAATAGTAGACATCTACAAAGAGATGAAGAATGGATTTGAACTTTGTCAATCTCGCTATAGATTCTACACTGAGCCTTTACTTGTAGAAAAGTAATGATCACATAACCCCTCGCATTTTATAGATTAATAAAATAAAGTAAAATGACATGTTCAAGGCTATGCTACTGATAGAAAAATAATATATACTATATCATTATATATTACATATCAAATATAGTAATATGTCATATTATAAATATACATATTTAAAGTAATCCAATATTCATTTGAAGAATAATATTGCCTGAGTATGAATAAGAGTTTATATTTTTGTAAAATACCTTTCAATATTTGATATATAAGACTTTTCTTCTCAGTTTTGTTTTTTTTAAAAAAAAACTTCAAATATTTACATCAAATATTTAGTCAATTATGCTTTTTCTACAATGAAGCATTACACTTTACTAATCAGAATTGCAGAACATTAGTATATGTATCTTTTCAGGGGAAAAGAGACAATAAGAACATAAGCTGATTATAAGAACAATACTTAATACTTATACTTTAAGCCTTCTGAATTTACTTTCACATATTGCCAACATATTCAATCAGTTTCATTCAAAAGAAAATTGTTCTGTGACACTTGCAAATTATGTCACCAGAGTAAAGAAAGAAGATGTCTTTCAAAAAGCATT
The DNA here is from genome assembly GCF_041146395.1 of Eulemur rufifrons. Lineage (NCBI taxonomy): Eukaryota > Metazoa > Chordata > Mammalia > Primates > Lemuridae > Eulemur > Eulemur rufifrons. The sequence goes on from NC_090989.1 coordinate 31,123,738, forward strand.
CATTCAATAAATTACTATTGCTATGTACACCCATAATTATGAATCTTTAAAAGATAATTTGGAATATAACAAGCTACAAAGTAATACATATATGATTCTATTTATAGAAAGGTAAGAAACCATCGATACTAATATAACTAATATATAATGTTAGAAGTCAATATTTTGGGAGAGAAGGGAGAGCATAATGATTAAGAAGAGCTCCATCACTGAGCAACATAGTGAGAAACCCATCTCAAAATAAAATAAAATAAAATAAAAAATTAGCCAGGCATGGTGGTGTGCACCTGTAGTCCTAGCTTCTTGGGAGGCTGAGGTGGTAGGATTGCTTAAGCCTGGAAGTTCAAAGTTGCAATGAGCTATGTTCGCACCACTGCACTCCAGCCTGGGCAACAAAGTGAGACCCTGTCTCAATAATTTTTTTTTAAAGTAAGAATGTTAAAAAAGAAAAGAGGAAAAAAAAAAGAAGAAGAGCTCCAAGGAAATTCTGGGTTGCTGGTAATATACTATTTACTGTATAGTGGTTACATAAATGTGCTTAATTTGCTATAATCATATAGCATATCTATTTATCTATATGTTTTTATTTTTTGTGGTTTCTGTATGTGTATTTGAATTAAATTTATATTTTATAAAATATCCATTAATAATTAATTCAGCAAGTATTTTGACCACCCTATTAGGTCAGTAATATTGTTCTTAGTATTGAAGAAAAAGTTAATACAGATGCATAAAAGTATTATAAAGTCAGAACTCAGAGAGTAAAGGAAAGGGGAGGAACATGGAAAAATACAGTGTGACATGGTGGCAGTAGGTTGGCTTAGGAATGCTGTGAGCCAAACAGGCCTGAGTTGAAAAATCTGCTCCATCATTTCTTAGTTTGGGGCTCATCTATTAAAATGGGCTGTTGAGAGAACTAAATGAAATTCATTGCTGGTCTTCAGTCTACATTGATTCCCTGCCCCTGTAATGTTCTATAATGTTGCATGCAAACACAAAAGAATGATAAGCTCCAAGGATAGAGAACAGTTACAAAATTTAAGAAGACTTCCCAGAAATAATAACCAAGCTGGCAGTTGAAGCCTGAACTGAATCTGACCAAGATGATTTCAGGGAGCAGAACACATTTGAGAAAAACAAAAGAGCACAGACAGAGATACAGAGCCATTCAAGTCCAAGAATACTAAATAGCTCTTTGTGGATATGTGTGGAGGAGCCATCCAGCAGAAGGGGAAGCTGGATAGGTATGTTTTAACCAGATGGTGAAGGGCCTCGTATGTTAACGCAGAGTGTTTTGCTTGGTTTGTTTCCGTCCTATAGTTAGGTGGTATAACACAGTTGTCAGTTAGGCTCACCTGGTTGCTTGCGATCTGAATAAAATCAGTGAATACCTCCCTTCCAAATCCTGAGAGGTTCAAATCCTTCCCAAAGTTTGGGCCAAGTCACTGAACGCTGCTTCTGCAATTGTGGTTTCTGTTTCACATTGTGTCACCAAGTATGAGGCCAAGCCTCTTCCCAGATTTTCACAAGAACCAGCCTTCAAAAAGATTCCTTTCCAAAAAGCATTTGTGACTTCAATCCTCTTGTTTAAACAGTGGGAAGATCATGGGGAGATTGTGTTGCACAAATGCATACAACTTCAAATTAAACATTAAGCATTTTGTTCCTTAAAATGTTGCCTCACACCCAGCGGAATTTGAGGCCAGCGGATTCACTACTGTTATCAGTTCATCCGTTTGAGATTCCAGTTTTGACCAATTAAGTTTTCAACCAATTCAATCATTGAAAAAGTATTTCTCTAGATAGCCTTATATTTCATTAATCAAAATGTCCCAATGCTGAGATTAAAGTAAAAGGAATTTTAATGTTAACAACTTCTTACTAGTGAACCAGTGATTTACAAAATTGGAATTCTTACAGGCATGAGGGTTTTCAATATCTAGTCTGATCATGGGGAGACAGAGTTTAAACTATAAGAGCTACCACAGCAAAATGGCAATTGCTATTCTTTTGTGGTAACTGATTTGAAATATCTAATGCTAACATTCTCAAAACAAACCTGACTTCACAAATTCCATTTCTTGTTCAAAATGCACACACACAACCCTTCCCCCCAATTTTAGAATGTCAGTGTAGTTAAAATAAGTAACCATTTCAACCTTAAAATTAACATTGTCAGCAAACAAACATGATTATAGAAGTCCTTTCTCCACCTTGAAACAGTAGGTCTTTACATTTCATAGGGCCCTCTGGGTTGCTTTCTTGTCTTGACATCAAAGAGATATATAAGCTTAGATCAATTTTCCATGGCATACTGCGTGATGAGAAGACAGCCCTGTCTCTGTTGCAGGTCATGGTGAACCAACCTCCCAAAATACTAAAAACTGTACAAGTCTTATCAAAATTCCTTCTAGTAGCTGTAAAGCCACTAGCTATTACATTAAGATTGATTTAACACTCATGAGTCATTTGAAAAAATAACTATTCACCCTTTGATTTGATGTTTCTTGCGTGTCATACAAGATATAACCAGAATGTAAACAATGAGTCCTCTAAAAAGTACAATATTACAGTCCTCCTTTACATAAGATGATGCATTCTGTACAAAGATGCACCCTCTCAAAGGCAATACAGAGAGCAGGTTTCAAAGAAAATTACCTGGCCCTGATAGATGCTGCAATTTCAAGAGTTAATCTATTGGAAAGCTTTTAGATGTAATAATAAACTAATTCAATATGAAAATAAAAAATGTTAATACTTTGGTTAAATAGTGGTTTTGCTTTCCTTGTTCTATATTTACAGTATGTGGTTTTTTTAAAAAAATATGCCAGTTTGTTTATGTTTCATCAATTTTTTTAAAAATTGAGGATGAGCCAGGATAGCACATTTTTTTTCACATATTAAGGGAATGCCAGAGGCTACAGGCATTGCTTCTTTTCTTTCCAACTTAAGTTACATTTCCAAGTTTACTGTACATAGAACCCTAAAATTAAACGAAGTCCACCAACTTGAATTCTTTAGCCATAACTAGGAAGAAAGCACACCTGTACATAAGTGTACACACATAGAAACATGATTCTCGTTAGTGTAGACACAGTTGAACAGTGATTGATGCACCCATGATGTTTCTTCCTAGTCAGGCAGAAATGTTAAAAGCCAGCAATTTGGTGGGAACAGAGACTGCCGTGTATACTGCCAGTTGGGCCTCTGGACAATATGGGGTTTTGCTTCCTGCTTGGGAACTGTGTGTTCATAATAGCACAAGCCTCATTTAGATTGAAGGAACATAGAAAATGTCTCCAAGAAAAAAAAAAAAAAAAAAAGAATGGAGAGAGTCGGTCAGTAAAAAAAGGGATATATTTAGAAGTGCACAAAGCTTAAAAATTAACAATTACAATACTGGATTTAAAAGAAACTAGATTGGAAGAAATAAGACTTTTAATGAAAATACAAGTTTCCAAGTTAACGATACTAAGGCATTATTCACTTGTCCTTGCTCTGCCTTCTGTCTCTCTGGCTCCCTCATTATTGTCAAATTGTACACAAATGTCACCCTCTCAGTGAGGCCTCCCCTTACTATTCTAAAGTGAATGGTCTCCATCCCTGCTGTATTCCCTGTACCCCCTTACTCCTTTCTCTCCATAGAGCTCATTAACATCTAACATACCATGTATTTTGCTTCTTATGCTCTTAATATCCATCTTTTCCCACTAGAATATAAGATCTATAAGGACAGGAATGCATTCAATTTTGTTCACTGTTATATACCCATGACCCAGAAATTTCTTGGCTAGCCTAGGTGTTTAATAACCATGAGTAAATAAACCAGAAATTCTACTATAGACTGAATGTTTGTGTTCCTCCAAAATTCATATGTTGAAACCCTAATGCTCCATGTGATGGTATTTGGACATGAGGCCTTTGGGAGATAATTAGGTTTAGATGAGGTCATGAGGGTAGGGTGTCATGATGGGATTAATGGCCTTAAAAAAGAGGGAGAGAAGTGATTTCTCTCTCTGTATGCGTGCACAAGGAAAGGTCCCATGAGGACATAACCAGGAATAGGGCCTTCACCAAGAACCCAACCATGCGGGTACCCTAATCTCAGACCTCCAAACTCCAGAACCCTGAGAAGTAAATGTTTGTTGTTTAAGCTACTCAGTCCATGGTAAATTGTTATAGCAGCACAAACTGACTAATGCAAATTACCACTGGTGTAATTGGTAACTTGGGGAATAGAAGCAGGATTTTTGTTGTCCATTAAGATATATGCTGAATTTATTTTTTCAGTTTTAGTTTTAATTATCAGAATATTTTGCATGTGGAATGCATTTATATTAAATATGCACTTTTTTCTGTGCAATCTAAATAAGTGGTTTTATTTAATTTTTTTCATTCTTTTTTATATGAAACAGTAGTTTCCATCCTGAGAAATAAAGTCTTACAACACAAGGATATTAGGAGAAAGTGAGGCAGTGACAGGTTGAGACAATTATAAAAAATGAGTTAAAGATATGTGATTACAGTTCCAACTTCAGTAATGGCTGAGTACTTTACATTAGACTAACCAACCTATAGGTAACTATTATATACCCAAAATCAAATTTTAAAAAAACAACTTTTTGAACGTACTGAAGAGTGACTATAAGCAGGCAAAAAAAAAAAAAAAAAAAAAAAAGGAAAGGATGCAATCTTGAGAGAAAGGAACTGCTCTGGAGAAATGCACATTAATATAGCTTTTGCACTGAAGGCACTATCCAGGCCATAGAGAAATAATGAGTTAGAGCTTTGCCATAGAACTCAAGCAGAAAGCCGCTGTTGTATTAATCTGCAATATAAGAGAATGGAGCTTAACTGCCAAAGTGGCTAGAAATTAAAGAAGAAAAGAAAATCCCAGAAATGAGAGTGTCGCATATGAAGGAGCTCCAAAAATATGCATTTTCCCCTCAAATTCTTGAATGACCCATGAACTTCATAAATGCAGTGAAGATTCCAGAGACTCCCCAAAGGGGAGCCAATAGATAAAAGGTCAAACAAGCTGATCCCAGCAAGGGAAAGAAAAAATTGAGGTTGTACCAAGTCAAAAGGGCCATATCTTATGAATAAAACCCAAATCCTTGGAGTAAAGGATTTTTCTTGAACTAAGACCAAAAGCAAAAGAGATCCATAATAACAAACAGTAATACCAAGCCATCACAAATTTTAAAGTAATAAGAATATAATTTAATTGCCTACTGGAAGAAAACTCAACCCTTTTCAGGGGAAGACAAGAGGATGCAGAGCTTTTCCAATGTCTAATCCAAAAATTTCCAGGACACAACTAAACTTCCTATACATGTTACTGCTACAGGAATATCCTGAGGAAGAAAAAAAAAAGTCTATAAAACATATCCCAACATATCCTCAATATTGGAATTAGCAGACAATGACTTTAAAACAGCAAATAAAAATATTTAGTAAGTACAGTGAGTTAATGGAAAAGATGGGCATAATAATTGCACAGATGAGGATATTCAGTAACTATAAAAAAGAATGAAAAGAAAATTCTAAAATTGAAAAGAAATAAAAATTTGAAATGAAATTCACTACATGAGCTTAATAGCAGATTTGAAATAATAAAAGGACCAGTGGTTGGAACTGAAAATTGGTTTATAGAAATTTCCCAAACTGAAAAATAAAAAAGATGGAAATAAAATGTGCAGAATCTCATGGACAGGAGAGACAATACTGAATGATCTAATATGCATGCAGTTAAAATCCCAAAAGGAGAAATGAATGAAAATGGACAGAAAAGTATTTGATGGAATGATTGCAAACTGTTTCTAAAGTAGGAAAAAATACAAATGTAGAGCTAATGTAATGCATTTCAACAGGATAAATAAAAAGGAAACCATACCTAAATGTATCATCGTCAAACTGATGAAGACCAAAATTTAAAAGGAAGCCTTGAAAGAAACCAGAGAAAAAGGGAGACATAAATTATACCTAACTTCTCCTCAGAATCAATAAAATCCAGGAGACAATGAGATCATTAAAGCACAAGCAGCTTAAACAAACGAACAAACAACTCCCTCCCCCCGCCCCGCCCTGCTTCCACCAAATTCCATATCCAATGAATATATCCTTCAAAACTGAAAATTAAATAAGGCTGTATTTAAACAAATAAAACATGAGAGAATTTGCTGTCAAGAGAATAGCACCACAAGGGATGCTAAATGAACTTTAGTTTGAAAGGAAATAATATCAGAGAGAAACCTTGAACTATAGGAAGGAATGAAAACAGTAGTACTATCAGATATGGGAATAAACTAAAGAATTTTGTTCTGTCTTAATTTCTTTTGAACAACTAGTTTTTAAAGCAAAATTATAAAATTGTATTGTAGGATTTATAATTTATGCCAATATAAATATTAATATAAAACAGAATTGAACAGAAAATGGTCTTCCTATTATTGATTTGCCCAAAAAGACAAAAGACTTGGACAGATATTTCATAGAAGACATATGAATGGCCAATAAACTCATAAAAAGTTCAACATCATAAGGCATCAGGGAAATACAAATTACAGTGAGAGAGATCTCACATACACTAAAATGCCTAAAATAAGAAGACTGATGATACTACAGATGATGAGGATGTGGAGCAGTACTCTTACACTGCTGATAGGAGTATAAAACAGTACAATCACTTTGGACAACTGGCTTTCTTTTTATAAAGTTAAACATACACTTAAAACGCAACCCAGCAATTCCACTGCAAACTATTTTCACAAAAGAAATGAAAACATGTGTCTGTAAAAATGCTTGTACAATGATGTTTTTAGCAGGACATTTATAATAGCCCAAACTGAAAACAACCCAAGCATCATCCATTCATACATGAATTGTGTATACATTCATACAAATAGAATTCTACTCAGCAACAACAAAAAAGAATGAACTACTGATGTGTGTAAACTCATGTTTGTGTGTTAACAAACGTGTTAAGTGAAAGAGCATACCAACGGAGCACACTCTGAATGATTCCATTTATATGAAGTTAAAGAATAGGCAAAACTAATCTAACATTTAAAATGTAAAATTTACTAAACACTAAGTATCAAACAATTAATATGAGATATCAACTAATTTGAAAAATCAAACAAATTATATGAGATCTGGTATTTCAGAGTAAACAGGCATTACAATCAGCATTAAAGTAAATAAAGTTTCCTATATCATTTAGCTTTGGTGGTCACAACAAATCACATTCAAAAGTTCATCTCTGGCTATAGAATGGTCTTTTTAATGTCTCTGAAACTAAAGGAAAATGGTTCTTCAGTCTTTGGCAGTTTTCTATAATTTATTCTTTTTCAACATTGTAGAAAAGTGTTTTTTTTTTTTTTGTGGGACATAGTGGAAAAATAATATCATGAAAAATGTTGCTGTTGCTACTTTTTAAACTGGTACAAATATATTTAATTTTGGGGGTGTTTTTCCTTCATTCTTATTAGCATGATATTTATATGAGATTACAATATAGAATGTTTCCAGGTACTTTTTATAATTATTATGTAATCAGAGACATTCCTAATGATTACCTTTTCATAGGTAATTAGGAGTGGCATGAAACTAAATTGAGTATAACTCTCACAGATACAACATCTACAGAGCCAGAAACTGGTGGAACATAGCTGGTGGCTGGGAATCAAAGATCTCTCATTCAGGGTATAGTTTCAATTGTGTAGTAGTGCAATATGGACAGAATCTGGTGACAGGTGGACTTTAGTTTGAATCTCGGCTATTGACTAGCTGCACAACCTTTGACAACCTCTAATCCATTCTTCCATCATCAGCTTGAAGGGTTACAGCCTCCAGGACACCATCTCTGATGCCAAAAACTATATCAGATCTCCTATTTAACAAGCTTACAATCCCCTAAAATTTTTATTCACAACATGTATCACTGTTTGCAATTTTGTATTCTTATGTGTGTTGATTTGCTTAATTTTTTTATTTCTTCTTTTTAAGCTCAGAGAAAGCTGGGATCACATCTCTTTCACTCACCATTTTGTCCCAGAGACCAGCACATAGCATATACACAATACAAAGTTGAGAAATGAAAATAAATAAATTAATTAAGTATAAAAACCAAAGTTATAGAAAAGAAAATCTCAATAATCATCAGTAATTATAATTTCAGTTTTGATATAAAGAAAATTTTAAGTCTAAGCCTAAATGATTGGCAAGGTTTTCAATTCTTTTCAAAATTAAAAAAAAAAAAAAATAGCATGTTGAACTGTTCAGAGAAAGCACATGATCCCTAATCTGTATGCTACAATTTTTCATTACAGAAGTAAAGTTAGATATTATTTAGATTTAAAATATATCCATGTACTCTTTTACAATATTTTTGAGTCACAAAGGTGATAAAGAGATGAATAAAAGGGTTTGCTTGTCTTTAAAATATATGAACTCTGCACATCTATCAAATTTTATTCCATTAATGCCACCTCTATGTTTAAACTACTGTGTCCTCATTGCATGAGAATAAAAAGGGTGACAACATATCAGACAATATAGGAGGAATATGACAACAAAAACAAATTTTAGAAATATGGACACAGTGATTATCTCAGGAAATAAAAGCATACAAGATCAAACTAAAAGAATAAATATAGTACTTAATATTAAAGAAATGCTATCATGTGAAGTAAGTTTATTCTGTGTGTTTTTTTTTTTTTTATTGCATGGAGTGTATTCACTATAACTTAAGGCCTGTGAAAATGGAAATTTGAGAATGTAAACCAATAAAACATGAGGCAAATCTCCAATTTGAAATAAGGGACAAGGATAGGGATGTTCCATTGAAACTACTTCATTGTATTGACATTAAACTGATAGATTTGGTCACCTTAGGAAAGATCTATTCTAGGCATAGAACACTTATAGGAAAAAAAAATGGTCAGACTCCCTCATTAAAAATCAATACAGTTGAGTCTTTCTAACAACTGCAAAACACAGAAATATAATATGAGGGCAGAAAGTATGGACTTATCATTATATAATCCACTTAACATATAGTAGAATGCCTGGCACATAGAAGAGTTTAATACATATGAGTGAATGAATGAAACTAAGAAAAAAAGTCTTCATTTGAGATGGTAAATAATCAATTTATTACTGATTCTTATGGAGGTTGATACCTCTAACTAAATGTGACACAAATCACTCCTAGATTTAAAAAAGTAAGTTTTGTTATTTACATGTGGTTGAGAGATAGTAATGGTTAGAGCTTGGACTCTGGAAGAAAGAAAGATCAGGCTTGAAAAGACTGGCCCTGACATTGGCCAGATAATCATCTTGGACAAGTTATGTAATCTTTCTAAGCCTCATCTAAAATGGGGAAAATATATGCTGCATTGCAATGTGTGCAGTAATTGTAGGAATCTACATAAAGTGTTTGGTATAGTGAGTGGTAGCAGTAATTGCTCAAGAAGTGTTTATTATTATCATCATCATTATTCAAAGTACCCTATGAAAAACTAAAGAGTCTCACTTTAAATCAATTGAATTAGATGGCTGCAATATTTTGGGTAGGTGGATCAGTGGAGAATGTACTTAGTTCATGCTTTTGAACAGTTTAATTCTCTTAATTTTTATGCCTAAATGGACCATCTAGACATCTCAGGCCATTCCTAGATTCTACACCCTTGATTTTTTAAATATCACTTATATAAAATCAACTACCTAGTCATAGGAATCCCTTTTCCCACTTAACTCTCAGGAGAGAAGTATCATCCCCCCACTTCCTTAGGTCCAGACCCTGTAGTTTTCTACTCCATCAGGTAACCACTATTACCCTTTTTTCTTTCCCCCACCTGAGTTCCTTGGATTTTCTGATGAGGCAACTGTATACTGGCAGGAACAAAGACTTCTCTCTTCCCCCATCCCATTCTTGACCATTGCCATCACATTCTGATAAATAAACGCTCACTGGGAGATGTGTTCTTTACATTTCAAGTTAAAATTCTGAATACATTTTTCACAGAATCACTGTTAGGTCTCATGTATAGTGCTATGGTTTGAATATGTCTCCTCCAAAATTCAAGTGTTGAAACTTAATGGAAAATGTGAAAGTATAAAGTATTAATCTTAAAGTATTAAGATGGGGCCTTTAAAGGAGGTTAGGCCATGAGGGCTTCTCCCTAGTGAATAGGATAAGACCCTTATAAAAGAGGTTTCATGCTGTTCTCAGGTGGCTTGCCCTTCTGCCTTCTGACATGTGAAGAAACAGTGTTCCTTCCCTCTGGAAGATGCAGCAATGAGGCTCTATCTTGGAAGCCGAGAGCAGCCCTTACCAGACAACCTAACCAGAAAGCACCTTGAACTTGGACTTCCCAGCCTCCACAACCATGAGAAATAAATTTCTTTTTTTTTTTTTTTTTTTTTTTTTTGAGACAGAGTCTCACTCTGTTGCCCAGGCTAGAGTGAGTGCCGTGGCGTCAGCCTAGCTCACAGCAACCTCAAACTCCTGGGCTCAGGCGATCCTCCTGCCTCAGCCTCCCAAGTAGCTGGGACTACAGGCATGTGCCACCATGCCCGGCTAATTTTTTCTATATATATATTTTTTTAGCTGTCTATATAATTTCTTTCTATTTTTTTTTTTTAGTAGAGATGGGGTCTCGCTCTTGCTCAGGCTGGTCTCAAACTCCTGAGCTCAAACGATCCGCCCACCTCGGCCTCCCAGAGTGCTAGGATTACAGGCGTGAGCCACCGCGCCCTGCTGAGAAATAAATTTCTGTTCCTTATAAGTGACTCAGTCTCTGGTATTTTGTTGTAGCAGCATAAACAGACTAAGACATATAGGCTGTTGGTTAATATTAATCCTATGTCTCATGTATAAATGTTAGCTAAGTAATTTTTAAGCCAATTTAAGCATTAATCATAAGTTTAAATGAGAAAATAACTTCAAGGTTAAAACAATGTACTTATATAACACTTTGGGAATAAACTTCTCCTTTATAAATGAAAAATTACATAGCTTTTTCCTACTTCATAGAAGTAGATTCTTTTCTATAGTAAAAAAATTGACTTCTATAAAAACATTATTTTTATGATAGATTTTCCTCTAGGATCTGGTACTAGAAACTTCTCTCTTTTGAAAAGGGAGAAGCCTAGAGATCATGAATTAGTATACGAAAGATCACAAAAGGCTGTTGTTCCTTTCTTTGCTACTTTCCAATTCTGAACTTTAGTGTATTTGCTTTGCTTAGTTTTCCTATTCATAAAATGGGAAGAATAGATCTATAAAACTTCTAGTAACATTTCTGAAACACCCAGAGATAAGGTTTTACCAGAAGAAATGTTTCATATTTTAAAACTTAGCTAAATCTCAATTTCTTTGGTTGTAAACAAGAAGAGTTCATTTTATAAATAAAATACAAAGTTTAAATTAAAAGAATATATGGGTCAAGTTGTGAAAAAAAAGAATAAAAAGAAACTTACATTAATATTTCCCTCAGACAACACATTATTCATTTTCAAGGATCATCTGACAACCACAAAAATTCAAAGCTATGACACATAAGTAAAAATGGCAATTAATGTGTCCTTTTTACTGCTATTATACATATACTCCTTAATTTTTTAATTTAAATAAATGAAAAAACAGTAAGTGATTTACATTTTTAAAATAATACTGAATACTCTTCAATGTTTACTGAATAGTTTTCACTTTCTGACAAATTATAAAAATTTACTCAGATATTAAACTGAGCTGCATTTTGTGATTATCTTTTTAACTATCCATGCATATTCAGTATTTATGAACAAGTGTTAAAACAGAAAAGTGCTGCCTAGCACAGCTAATGAAAAGACTTATAACATGGAATAAAAAGGAAGGAGGGATCTAGTATGAATTTTTTTTTGTTTTTAAATACCTGTCAACTGAAGAATAACCAGTTGGGTTAAAGAAAAAGAGGAAACAATACAGCAGAAACAAATTATCATTGAAATCCACCCAAACTTCCCAAAATAAGAATCCTTGCTGTTCCTCCCATTGTGGCTGCCATATGTGGCTGCAGGAATCCCCGAAGACAAGAATAGAGTCTTTCAAAACCTCTGATCACATCCCTGGTTTAGGGCCACCTCAGGCAGCCTAAAGATTCTGTTAATCAATTAGCTGAGGTCCCTGCTAAGCCCAGGAAGAGACCAGTATAAGGGGGGAGGCTGGAGCACATGGAACAAAGCTATCTATTGCAGTGGATGAGCTTTTCTTGTGCATATGCACACTGGCCATTGTTCCATTCTTGAAGAATCACATTAATCAATGTTCAGAGGCTGCACCTCTGAAATACAGAGTTGGCTGTTCATCAATGATTTATTGCAGAGCCCAAACATGCATTTGACATGAAACAAGTTGGGCGTTTGGAAGCTGCCACTGAAGGGGGAAGGGAAAGTATGTTTTGGAGTGTGAGGGGTGCTAATGCTGATAGTTCCCTTCAGCATCAGAAAATACTGCTCTGATGATTATGATTACTTATATCCAGGCTTTCCTTGAAAATGTATTTTGAGCAGCAGAATTAGAGAAATGCTTTGACTTTAAACTTGAAAAGGGAAGAAAAGAAAAATAAAATAAAAAAATAAATTAAAAAAAAATCCAAGGGGGAAGAAGTTGTAATCAACTTTAAAAGGCCTCCTTGCTTTTCAGAATTCTTTAAGCTTTAAAATTAAATCCTTGATTGTGGAATATATTTTAAAATGCTTTCATTAGAAAGAAAACTATATCTACCCAATGCCCTGTTAGGTGATACAAATTATCAAGTCCAATATAAAATAAAGTATAAATTTAAAAATCATTCAGCTTCATTAATTGAATATTCTTCTGTTTAATTAGATGACCAAACATATGCATATCAGTTAGAAGGCAACATTTGGAAGAAAAATCATTTGTGCTTTGGCAGGGTTTGGCATTGCCATCACCAAAGTTGATCAAGTAAAATTCATTTGAGCAGGAAACAGTGGTTGTGTTGTGGTTGTCGTCTTAATTCTCAACATAATTTCCTTTGAAGCAACAGCCATTTTTAGAAATAACGATCACATATTTTAAAACAAAAATCTGGACACATTTGATGTGTTTCAGATGACCTACTTGGCAACAGGAGTGAATTTTACTGAATTGAGATTTTCCTAGAAAATAAGGGTCATACGTTTGTCATACACTTAAGAGCAATCCTCAAAATTTGAAAGATCGCAAGAACGGATGTTTAATTAATCTAGAAAGATAAAAGTAATTATTCATCACTATTCACATATCTTCAACTACTCAAGACATCAAAACCTTCAGAGACTTAAGACTATAAGAAACAGCTGCTTTTGGCCAATTATGTTCCGGGCTGTCAAGATTCATAATACTCAAACAATTCCTTCCCCCTATTAAAACAGGAAAAATTATTCTAATAGGTATGGTGATTGTACTAGGAATTTTAACTGGATTTAAAATAAGAGAATGTACTCAAAGAGAATTGCATTCTCCTTTCTTTGCCTTAGTTTATTCAGCTGTAAAATGGAGATAAAACAGCACTCAATGTTAGAGTTTTCTGATAAATGCTCAATAAATGTTACCATTTGTCTAAATTTTAAAATATTGATAGACGTATAATAATTTCATCAGGGATTTAAAAATGCTTTCTTAGTAAATTTCTTGTATTTTTTTGACCTTGTGTTCACATGGTAAAAAAGAAGGAGTGGCAAAGGAAAGGAATTCCGAGGGCTTTAAAGTACCTATTAGGTACACCATTAATCCTAACAATGAACATATCTGCCTACACAAAAATTATTCTCAGTTCACAATGATTGAGCCTCAATAGCAAAGGTGAGAAAATGTAACCGTGCTCTATGATTTACTGCTATCAATGTGTGTGCACATGCATTCATACATATTTACGCCCACGTACACATTAGGTTCTGCCGTCTAACTCTAGCTATGTTTTTATAAGGAAATGATTTGGTGTCATTGTGAAAGTAAGCAGTATCTCACCCTTCTTATTCTGTACCTTGACGGTGTAGGCGAGTGATTCAAAAACGTGGCTGAGCAACAGAATCACCTGGGACCTTTTAAAAATTTCAAAGCCCAGGCCACACCTCCATCCAATTAATTCACAGACCCTGGGGGAGGGAGCATCAGTATTTTTAGAAGACCCCAGGTGATTCCAGTGGTGCAGACAAATCTGGAAACCATAAATGTATCAAAAGCAATTTCCAGGCTGGCAGCATGTTTAGAAGTCAGGACTTGAAATAGCCTTTATGTATCTCTGTTTATCTCAAGTAGTTAGCATATATGTCATTTGTTTTATGCGTTCATCAGTTGACTTTATAGAATTATTTTTAAAAATATTTAATTAGAATTTTAAATTAATAAGATATTTGAGAGAGAGCTTGCATTTTAAACTTCATTTCCAAATTTAAATATATATCTCTCAAAAGTGATTTGTCTACCTTTTCATACACATCATGCCCGTTTTCAGTTACTCTGTAAACAGAATGAAGAAACCAAAGGCTGAAGTGGGTATGGTCTGGCTGCTGGCAAAGAGAGAACAGAAAGCTCAGAGCCACCAATAGTGTGGCACACCCAAAAAACCCAGGCATCAGCCGTGAGCCACTGCATTTGTTCTTTCCTCTCACTTACAGTTTGATTTATTTCCCATGTTCTATGCCAGGGCTAGTACCCCAGTGTTCATCAAATTCTGGAGTCATTAACTGGCTCAATGTTAAAATTGTATTTTTTTTTTATCTATACTGATCGTAGAATAAATATATTTTTTTTCCTGTTTTGAAAGATAAAGCAATTAGAGGCTAATGGTAAGATTTTCACGTATCTGGCAGCTATTAAAAATGTGAGTACCATCATGGCAAAGAAAGCAAACTATAATAAACTGATTAGGCTTAGAAGAAGATTGCCATTAAATGTTAACATGTTTTAAAATGATAGTAAATGGTTATTTCTGAGCAATTCAATATTCGATCAAAGGATGCATGGTTATGCCACACTGAAGGTAGTTCATTTTAGTTCTAGTTTATATACTCCTGCTGTTTTGTTAAAAAATCTAGGAATTGGGAAAAATGGGGATGTTTACTTTTTAAACATAAATTTTTAAACAGCTGTAAATATGACATTGATATAAAGAAACAACAGAAAAAATGCTTTGAAAATGAAGATCTTATATTGGAAAGCTAATATTAAACATTGTACTTCCATTTAAATGGTGGGAGAAATGCAAGTGACAGCATATATTTACAGATTTTTAATCATCGTTTCTCTCCTTTTCTGCCATTTACTACAAAACAGTGTTTCCTTAAAACTAACATCATCTAAAAAAGTACACATCCTATAGAATAAAAGCAACCTCTGAGAATATGTCAATATGGTATGTTAGCAGTTGGAATTTACATAATGAGATAAATGTGGATAATTATGAATTGTATTACGAAATGAAATTGCTTTCAAAAAATCACTGATGCTTTAGGACTCCTTGTCTACAGTCTGAAGCACTGCAGTTGCTGTCTGGGTACTAGGCAGAAAGGCCTTTGGGACTATGGATGTGTGAGGCTCTTATTTCTGGCCTTTGGCAGCAAGAAATATGATCTGTGCCCCAGGAAAAACACTGAAAGCAGAAGAGATGGCAATTCAAGGTTCAGCCACAAGAAAACAGAAAGTTCAGTTACACACAATTGGACTTTTCTAAGATAGAATCAATATCAACATATTAACAAGTAGTTGTCAAATTAATATGTAATTTGATTTACCTGTGGGATTCTTAATAAATTCAGGATGATTTCATAATTTCTATATTCCTCAATGTCTGTATACGCATAGAATGCACAAAAGAAAATCATTGCTAAATATTTAATTCAAAATAGAATAGATGTATAGATTTATAGGTCTTAAAATATTACATTGAATATTTCAGAATATTTTAGTAGGCCTAAGAATATAAACTTTTAGAGTTCTTAAACTGTAGACCTCATAGGAGAACTTGCATGATGTTCTTAATGAAAATGTTGGCTGCCAAATTAACTAAAATATTTAACTTAACAAATACATTGATGTTTTAAAATTAAATCTTGTTAAACATTTAAAAATTGGTCTTAGGCTGGGCGTGGTGGCTCACGCCTGTAATCCTAGCACTCTGGGAGGCCGAGGCAGGTGGATAGCTCGAGGTCAGGAGTTCGAGACCAGCCTGAGCAAGAGCGAGACCCCGTCTCTACTAAAAATATAAAGAAATTATATGGACAACTAAAAATATATATAGAAAAAATTAGCCGGGCATGGTGGTGCATGCCTGTAGTCCCAGCTACTCGGAAGGCTGAGGCAGTAGGATCGCTTAAGCCCAGGAGTTTGAGGTTGCTGTGAGCTAGGCTGACGCCATGGCACTCACTCTAGCCCGGGCAACAGAGCGAGACTCTGTCTCAAAAAAAAAAAAAAAAAAAAATTGGTCTTAGATTTAGCCACACCAAAACAGTTTCAAGGATGAGAAACATTCCATTCCTTTAATCTTCGCCTACATCTGACTTAAAAAATGAGTGTATATGGACAAATGCTTCAGCTTGCAGAAGTTCAGCTAGGATTTTTGAGTGTTGAAAATTAAATGTTTCCAAATTTATTTTTAATGTTATCAAATTTCCAATATAAAAATGTTATTTTTTTCTGCAAAATAAATATCATGTTTTAGAAGGGAAAAGAATGGAAATTGGAAACAAATAATTTTATAGGATTAATTTGACAGAAGTTACAAAAAAGATAAAATAGAAAATGAAATATAACACCTTTATTCATCTCATCTGTCTCTTTCTCATTATCCATGCATCAAGACATTAGCAGCCTTACTATGGAAAGAGAAATTGCTTGTTCATTTATTGGGAGAATCTTTTCCAGATAAGTGGCAATTTGCATCCACATGAGCAATGTATGGCAATGTCTCATCTGGCCCAGTGCAGTATGCAATTTTGCACACAATGTCATGCTGACCTGCAGTAACTAAGATATATTGCTTGCTTAAGAAATATAATGGGTAAGAGAAATATCGCATTCATGTCTTTCATCCCACAATTTTATTATGCCATGACAATCAAGAACACAGCAGATGCCACACCTGAAAATATTAGGAAGTTAATTGACCAATGAACTACCAACAGGAAATTTCATTCAGCCAACAAAAATAAATTTAAAGTTAACTTAGATTAGAGACAGCAAAAGTTTTATGCAACTCCTCAACATTTACAAAGAAAAAAAGACATAATGGATGGGAGTATGTCTTGAAGATATTTTACTTTAAAATAGAGTAAATATAAAAGAGAATGATATAAAATATTAAAACTTATTACTAATTATAGATAATTTCTGATATCCAGCATGGATTTTTAAAATAATGTCATTTATTTTAAAATGTTCTTTTCAATTGTCAGAAAGCTTTTAAAATTATTTTTGACTACAATCAAAAGAGAAATTTGATTGCAACGGGAGTAATGTGTCTTTCCCTCACAGGAGTGATTTAAATCTGTGAAAAGTGAGGCATGACAGGCATAAATTGGCTCCTGTCTTTTGATATTTAGAAGATGCATTAGCTCTCTTTTCTTGACAGAATACAGTATTCCATAGGTAGATTAGACACCATCAAATGTCTACACTAATAACTTTTGTGATTGCCCATCTTTCCATTAGAGTGGCCACTTTTTCCATTGTTTTCTTTCTGCCATTGAGTACTAAGGTATGGGGAGGAGATTGGTTTGATAAAATATAAGTATCCTTTATAGTTTTTTCCAGAAAATTACATTTTTTTATTTTATTTTCTTTCCAAGAAATTACATTTTATTTTCTTATACTCTACATCCATCTCGAAGTCTGGAGTCCTTGATAAGTACTAGCCTAGAAAGCAATGGAAATCAGGCCATCACTGAATGCCACAAATCCATGACTACTTCATATTGTGGCATCTTTGATGACTTGCAAAGCTATTATAGGGGTAAAATATATTCTAGGCTCTACAAAATACATATTTAGAATTTCACAGAAAGCCCTAAATAAATAAGTGCAATAAAATGTATGCTGACATTTTTCATATGTGGTGAAGCAGAGGTGTATTTTCATATGCAAATCACATTTGAAATTCAAGAATAATTTGAAGCTCCATTTTAGTTCAAAAATTCTCTTTTCCACATTACCATCTCCATAGAGAATAAATTTCTTTTTTGGCTTGCAACGTTTAGGTGATAAAGAGAGATTTTTAATTCAAATCTCATTTCTTTTATTATACCTTACCCTCTGTTAGCTTCAGTATGCAATGAATAACTTTATGCTTCAAACTGCAAATTTTTATTTACATATATAACAATATTTTCATTTTGTCTTCTTAAGAGGGCACATTAATACTAAACTTCCATTGAAAAAATATTAAACATATTTATCGGTGCTGACACGTTTTCTAGTATTGTCCTAAAATTCCAAGCTATAGAGTTTCATTTTTCCTTTAGTGAATGTTTTTTACTACTAAACCACAGAAAGATGTCATTGTGGTCAAGAAGAAAAAGATTTTGAGCCTGTCACAGTGGCTCAGGCCTGTAATCCCTTCTACTCAGGAGGCTGAGGCAGGAGGATAGATTGACCCCAGGAGTTTGAGGTTGCAGGGAGCTATGATGATACCACTGCACTCTAGCCTGGGCAACAGAGTGAGATTCTGTCTCAACAACAACAAAAAAAAGATTCTGAAAAAATTGTGTGTTTATAAATACAGAAGTTTGAGAACTACTATCAAAGGAAGAGGCAGCCACAACTTAATGGGGCAAACAGAAACACAACTCTCTTCAAATATATATCAATATATATGTAAAAAATATTATAAATATTATATAATTAATGTTTGCCACTTTTTCTTAATATAATTTTCAAAAGTATACATTCTTTTGGATCCTCTTTTACAACTTCAAATTCCACATACATCATATACCATGAATATTTTTTTGTAATTTGACAAAAAGAAAGTGCTAACTTCTAAAGAATTAAATACTTTCTCCATATTTATTCTATTTTACTTTTGGAAGTTTCATCCTGCAACACACCCATACCCAACACCTGCCTTCCAGATTAACTTCAAAGGGATATTTCACATAAAAGCATGTGAGAAGAGGAAAAAAATCTGACAGCATATTTGTTTTCATCTCCATTTAAAAAAAAAAAAGTATAGAAAGAGCATATTTAGATTTGCTTTAAAAGAACATTGAGGCAATAAGAAGAAGTTTAGAAGTATGTCTTACAAGGAGATATTCAAATACTTAATCATCTTAGGGAGGCCACATAATAAAAGAATTGAGTAAAAGAGAATAAGCCACACTGTCTTGGTTGAAGTTCAGGCTCTGCCATTTACCAATTGATTTGGGGAAAATTAATCACCTGAGGGGTACTTTTCTAATCTATGAAATGGGAGCAATGATTTTTCATACCTCAGATCATTGTTGTATGAAATAACACAGTGATTCCATATGAAGCATTTATAACAGTGCCTTGACACAGAGTATTCAATAAATATTAGATGATGTGAATATATTTGTTAGATGACTATGACTATAATTATCAGTGTGTGTATATGTACACCTATACGTGTGTGTGTGTATATCTCATACCCAAAGCATGCGAATCAGTTCAGTAGGTTATGTTCACTTACTAGAAATTCATAAATGCTCGTATTATTAATTAAATAACAATACGGAATGGAACATATAATCCATTTGACAAACTTTTAAGCACTAGGCCACTAATCCACTGTAAATATTCATGACAGCCAGTATATCAGGCAGTTTATTATACTGAGACCAAATTTCAATTCTTTCTCCTGGCTGCTAAGACTCTATCCCTGGCAAAGTTGTAACCACGGGGGAAAAAGTCCCTAAACATTGATATCTCATTCCCTCCCCAAACTGTGTTTATATATACTAGGAATTGGGATTAGATAAATAATCTAATTTTTAGTCAAAGCTCCCAAAGTAGTTCAGAATTTTGTGTTCTCAATAAATGTTGAAACAAATTTAAAAATGACAATCATCCACCCTATGAGTTTTTGTGTGTACATATATATACAGACACAAACTCACAGACTTCAGAAGTACATATGTGCATGCATACACACACAAAGGTTGATTGTTGCTTCACTAATATTAGAATTCAGGAATACAAGGGACCATAGGAATTAATAGGAGAATTTATATTTTATGTGTGTTTGTGTTTATTTATTCAACAATTCATTCTCCCAATAATTAAACTAATAAAACGATCCCCTATTATGCCAGCATCTGTGTCTCAGATTTGCTTTCAAATAAACTCAATCCCATTCTTTTCAATTGGTAGATCACTTACAATTTTAAAAGTCATATTTACTTGGAGTCATAGTTCTATATAATTCCCTAAGTTACTTCTGTCATATTTAAAAGTAATTAAAATATAAGAATGCTGCGGGAAGAACAAGAGTTTCTGTTTAAAAATATTAAATTATGAGAGATTAAACTTAATTTTTTTCATTAATTTTGAATTGAACTGGCTGGAATACTTCTTCCTAAGAGATCATTATTATTTCACCTGAAAATGATTAGGTAACCATTATAAGAACTATTTGGTTTCTGCCTTCACACCACACCTTTGGAACTTAAAGCAACACAGAGAGAGAGAGAGAGAGAAAGAGAGAAAAAGAAAGGGGAGAGAAAGAGACAGGATCTTCCAACATTAAAACTCTACTATTGATATTAAACCCTAAACAAACTTATAAACGAGTACACCTGGAAAAATATATGTGTAAACATACATACACATATACTCTAATTAAGCAATCACTATGAACAAGGTACTATACTTCATACTTAAATGTATTTTATTATAATATTCACAAGAAATCCTTAAAAGAAACAGTATTACTCATTTTTTGATGAAGGGACCAAGCCTCAGTGAAGTAAAGTAACTTGCCCACGCTAACAGCAGTCTGTGGTGGAGGCAGCGTGTGGATCTAAGCATGTCTGACTGATGTCTGATTGACTTCAAAGCCAGTGTTTCAACCACTGTGATAGGTTGCCTTCTACAGCTAACAGCACAACTGTCAAGGCTAGGTGTGATGGTAGATCATACAGATCAACGTAACCCTAATCAAAGTTTAAGAATTTTATAAATGTGGGTGCATTTTCTGTTTAGTTTTGTTTGTTTCATATGTATTGCTATCATTAACAAGAGCATTCTTATTTCAGAATCCTGAGATCTGCCCTGCCATTAGGGTTTCTCTGACATTTATTATAAACAGACCAGCTGTCCACCATCTCTCATAAAACAGTTCCTAATTCACACAGAGTTGTTTGCCCCAAACTCTTCTCCCCTATCTTCTTTAAAAAGCATATGTCACAGCTGCATTGGAACTAATCTCAAGTAGTGCCTCATCTGTGAGCCATCTCAATGGACAACTAACATTTTGAAATGCACACACAATGGGACCAATGGTGCCTTACTGTTAATTAAAACCATCCTGACAGCCAGTGACTTGGCCTTTATGATACAGCTTCTTCCCATGTTTGCCCAGTTGAGTCAACACATCTGCACCTGTAGGCTGGCTCAGGATGAATCAAATGTGAAAACTGAAGTGATCCCTGAATAACAGGAGGTTTGGACTTCTTTTTCCTAAGATAAACAACTCTCCTCGACCAAATGTATATGTGTACATCTAGTCCGGTACTTGGAAAATCACTATTCATTCTAACAAAGGAATGTTAGATGTTCTGATATCTTGAAGCAGATGTTCTCAGATGGTTTTGTGTCAAGAGAATTGTGCACACTTAAAATTATGAGGACCCCAAAATGCTTTTATTTATGTTAATTATATCTATTGATATTTAGCATGGTAGACATTTAAATGGAGAAAAATTTAAATGTTTATTAATTTACTTTAAAATAAAGGTAACCCATTACATGTTAACATAAATAATATTTTCATGAAAAATAACTCTATTTTCCAAGACAAATAAATTTAGGGAAAAGAATGGCATTGTTTATATTTTTGCAGATTTTTTAAATGTCTGATTTAATGAGTAGACAGGTAGATTCTTCTACTTCCTCATTCGGTCTGTTGCATTTTTTTGTTGTTGAAATATATGAAGAACATTCATCTTCACAAAGACATTTAGTTGGGAGAAGTAGAGGATATTCTTCTTTCATACGGAACCAACACTTAACGTGTGGCAGTTTCCTAAAGGCTAGTGCCAATGTGGAATCTGAAACCACATCACTGCAATCCAATGTTCTATCTTGAACTTTGAATGGATCTTTTACTCATGCATGATTTTGACCTTATGGGCCCCCCAAAATGCATGATTTTGATCTCTAGACCACACTTTGAGAATCACTAAAAAGAGTATGAATACATGAATCTACCACAGTGATCAGGAAAGATGTAGGAATTATATAAAGAATCTTACAGAAAGGTTCAAGATTTGGGCTAGTTCACACTAGCACTGTGTAAATTAGAAAAGAGGCCAGTCCTTGAGATTGAGCCTTGCAAACTTGGGTTAGGGATCACACCATCAGTTGGACTACAGCCTCCATTTGCTCCCTTGGCCAAATGACCTTTTGCAGTGAACAAACTACACAACTGTATGTGGTAAGGAGTCCTGGTTACCTTGACAAATGAGAGATGGGAATTCACACATAGAGAAAATAGAAGGAAAAAAAGTTCCTTTTGCGAGCCATAACAGTCTGACATAATTCACACTATCCTCCAACTTTATTCCTTCACTTCTGGAGTATATTCACAAAAAGTTTAATAATTAAAAATTTATGGTCAATAGACAGTATTATCAGGTCTCAGGAGAGTATTTTTACTTCAAAAATATGTGAATTATAAGGAAAAAAAGAAGGCACATAAAAAACATTAAAAGAAAAAAAACGTATCTTTTAAATCTTAATAAGAGATATTTTTAAAAAAGTAAACAACTCCCTTCAGTTAAAAGGAATAATAATAAAATTTCTAACCATTTTGACTTTATCTCATAATGGAAAGAAGCTACATGCCACCCAATGAAAGTGTCATTTAATGGAAATACAATGAAACTTGAGATTCTAAAATAGGAAACTATGAAAACTGAGATAGTTAAAAACTTGTAGTACTATGTATTTTGTTAAAATATGAAGTCACTAGTCACTAATATTAGTTGGCTTGCATCGACTAAAGAGTATATCAGTGAAGTGAAGAAAGATATTTGTAATTTAATATCGAACAAATGTTAGTTTCTATCTTTTTCCTCTTTTAATTATTACACTGTTCTGCAACAATTTCTAGATTCAGAATGCTCCCTTATTCAATTAATTTTATTTAGTAATAACGTAAACATGATTTTTACCAACATAACCTACCATCAAGAATACTGTATCCAGTGACCAGAGGAAACAACTTCAAAATTAAGGAATTGCTGAACATTAATGTCTTTCGGAGATTTGTGCTATGTGGTAAATATGCGATTTTGCAAAACACAGAGCTCATAAATGATGACTCATATGCAGTGGAGATTACCAACAAGTCTGAGTAGCCATTTAAAATGAATATATTAGATGCTGGTTACAAGTAGAAAAATTACCATATTTGGCACTAATTGTGGCTATTTTTCTTTTACCACTTTCTGAGCTCATTTGAATCACATGCTGTGCCAATCCCTTCCTTTTGGAGAGATAGATGCTACTGCATCCCTTATACTATTAGTGTACCTTAGCTTTCCACTACATTAAGCTACTACAGGCATTGAAAAGTAATACTACAGCAGTGGTAAGGGCTTTTTACTACACACATGAAAAGCATACATGGGCCATATGGAACATTAGAGTAAACTGCACTCCAGAGCTTGCTAAAAATCTTCTTTTTTTTTTTTTTTTTTTTTTTTTGTTGAGACAGAGTCTCACTTTGTTGCCCAGGCTAGAGTGAGTGCCGTGGCGTCAGCTTAGCTCACAGCAACCTCAAACTCCTGGGCTTAAGGGATCCTACTGCCTCAGCCTCCCGAGTAGCTGGGACTACAGGCATGCGCCACTATGCCCGGCTAATTTTTTCTATATAGATTTTTAGGTGTCCATATAATGTCTTTCTATTTTTAGTAGAGACGGGGTCTCGCTCAGGCTGGTCTCGAACTCCTGACCTTGAGCAATCCACCCGCCTCGGCCTCCCAGAGTGCTAGGATTACAGGCGTGAGCCACCGCGCCCGGCCAAAATCTTCTTAATAGACTTTTTTGTCAGCCTTTCATTATAGGTACAATGAAAACTAAAATGCATTCTGTACTCTAAAAAGTCAATTTTATAGTTATACTGAAAATGAGCATTAAAATTAAGCCAAAAATATGGACAGTAAGTATAAAACCAACTTATTAATAAATATTTATTTTAATTAAAAAACTATTTAAATTACAGGTATATAGACAGCAAGGGAGAAAGAAAATATGGAACTCTGCATTGCAGGACAGGAAACTGGTGTTTAGCATGAGAATCTCTGTTTATCCAGAGTTCACTAATGCCCTGTGAGAGTCGAAACTCCCGTTGCCCACATACATTAGAAATACTGAATATTCTTCTTTAACAGAAAACATGTCACATTAATGTAAGAATTGATATAAAATCAAAACAAAAATAGTATATATTTACAAAATCATTTTCATGTTCACAGAAAGTATTATTATAATTTTCATGTTGTTTAGAAATAAACCAAGTAAATCTATTTACTTGCTTCAGAAAGGAAAATGTAGTCAAAATGATTCCTCTATTGTTAAAAGGATGAGAGTCTTGCCCAAGAGTTGTAAACACAAAGATTATTTTTCTAGGGGTAGCAGGTAGATAAATTAAGGAAGTGTCTTAAGAATAACAAATACCTTTTCTCTATGTACATGTTTCCAAGGCTCCTTCTGACTATAATTTGATATTTTAGCAGCAAAATGATTTATTTGTGGTTGTGAATATTCTGGTCTCCAAATAAATTAAATAAATCATCAAACTGAAATCTAAAACATGGCTATTCTCATTTCCTTTTTCCTTTGAAAAAGGTTTTTAGTTGATATTTATATCAATGATGCATCAAGGATAAAAGAACAATTCCAAGAGAACAACCTCAGGAAAAAAGTCTTTATACCAGCAGTATATTTTGGTAAAACAGTTTATGATCATGCATTGTGCAACTGAAATGATATAAAATGTAATTTTAATAACCATCAATATTTCTTACTGACTACTAAACATGTGGTATCCTAAATTGATTTTAATACTTTCAACAATAAAAATCAATGATGCCACAATAAAAGAATAAAATTATTTGACCCTGAAATTCCTCAAATTTTAATTAATGTAAAGTCAGACTTCAATAGAGATATTTTATAAAGGCATTCAGAAGAAAAATATGTGTATCCAAATACTCTTGAACCTTAATATTATACTATTTTAGAATAAATGACTGTTTTACTTTGAATGAGAGAACAAATGCAGCTCAAAATGAATAATCTTCAATTTCCAAAACAATCAACAGTGTGTGCATATTTATTAAGGATCCAGCATGGTTCTATAAAATAAAGTCTTTGTTAAATTCAAATTTCAAGCCAATTTATATATTTCAAGGTGCCACATATTTATCTTTCATACACAAAATATATGCAAATGTCAACAGTGTTTTGGTTTTTTTTTAACTTCAGTAACTTTCTTTTTATTCCTCCATAGAAAATTACTTCCACTCATACCTAAGCTCACCTAGAAATTGGCAAAGTTGAGGAAGCATAAGGAAGCATGGGAATATTCACAGAGAGAAATGGGGAAAGGACAGAAACAGCAAGGAAACAGGAGGAAATGACAGTGGATTCCTGCCTTAGGTGCCCCTCCCAAATCAACTAAGCAAATGTATTTACAATGGTTTGCTTATGTGCTTGGAAAATATTCAATGTATTACTCTGGGTACAACAGTTTCCCTATTACCTTAGAGAACATAATTTTGAAAGGTGTTATGTAATTGAAATATGCAAAAAGCAATGTTAAAGAATATTTTCTAGAGCACGGGTTCTCAATGTGTGGTCTCTGAAGCAGGCACATCAGCAAAGCCTGAGAACTTGCTCAGAATACAATTTCTCAGGCCCCATCCCAGACCTGTCAACTCAGTAGATCTGGGGTTGGGGCTTAGCAACCCACGTTTTAAGAAACCACCCAGGTGATTCTGAAGCACAGCAAAGTTTGAGTGCTGCTGTTCTGGGCTTGAGGGTAATTACACCCTGAGGAGAAAGTTCACTCAAAGAGATCATTCAGTTTGTCACTGCACTAGATAATGCCAACTATTCCAATAATGTGCAAGTAAAAGAAGTTTACAATTAAAAAACATGGAACCACAGACTGATAAACCTTAAAGGAATAGATAATTGGATCCATACTTTGAGAAGCTCCAAAATCCAACCTATGGGAAATAATTGTTGAATTCACATCTGTAGCTATTCAATCTACTTTTGTAGAGCATAGTTACATACATATTTTTATGGAATTAATATAGGAAAGCCATGAAATTTATTAAGATGAAATTAAGTGATTAAATAAAAGGCAAAGCATTTGCTTCTTGATAAACAAGAATTTAATGCATGTGCTGACCTAGCCGATTTCATTCACAGTTACTTTGTGACTAGCCCTACCTTTTTTTAATAGATATGGACTGTATTGATGATATTGTTTGTGTAATACTTAGACAGGAGAGATAGCAAACAATGTCCAACATGCTGTTGGAAACTGCCGATCCTGATCTTAGTGAGTCAGAGTGTCATGCACTAGTAACCTGACCTTTAACCTGAACTTGCCTTTAGGGACTTTTGAGACAGACTAAATCAATTGATATGGTCATTGCAATTGAAGGCCCTGTCAAAATTTTTACAGTTTTGAAGGGGGTAATTTGAATCTAAAATGGCCTGTAAACTACATGGAACTACAGTTTTCGGTATGCCCACGATCCAACACATTTTATTTCTTCTTTATAGTGTATAATGTATAGCAAGCAAAAATGTTAAACACCATTTTCCAAGCAGATACTAAGATATTCTGCTATTTTGATTCCAATATATGTCAAATGAGTCTTCCATTAGCATAAAAATGTAAAATATTGTATTTTAAGTGAGAGATAAGAGAAAATTTTAAAAATGAATTTAACAAATATATTTTGATTGCGAGAACTAATAATTTTCCCTAATAACTTTATAATTTTGGAGAATATGGAACACAGGGAAAAGAGCTCTGTTACTCGGTTCAAAGGAAAAATGTTTTATAGACGAGCCTAAAGTTAATCTTTACAATTAAAAACAATTAAATTGCAACTGAATGTTTTCAATTTCAAAAACTAGGAAAAATATATATATTTCCCCCTGTTTCTGCTGTACCATGAGGTGCTTTTTATACTGGATAGAAAAATAGACTGGTTTTTAACATCTATGTATGTTTTAAATTATACTAATAAGCAACATATCAGCTGTGAGGTGAGACTACATTGAAAAAGACTGCTTCAGCTTACAGAAAATACCAGCTGTCTCCACTCTGTGAAGACGGATTACCACCTGTGCTGTTATCTTCCATACACAATACAAGGCACGTTGGCCATTTTAACCAGGATAACTGTACCCATATGTTCTTTAATTCTGGTCTGCATGCTGCCTACCATTAAATATTCCTAATGGATCATTGTAAACAGGAGATTAGCATGGAAGACAATGTGTTTAAGCAGAGTCTAAGCCTGTTTTAAATTGTCTTCCTTGTTCTTGAAAGCTTGCACAAGCTACAATAATTGTGATAATATATCAATTTTAGCTAAATAGTGAAGCATACAAGTGCAAATA
Organism: Eulemur rufifrons; assembly: GCF_041146395.1. Taxonomy (NCBI): domain Eukaryota; kingdom Metazoa; phylum Chordata; class Mammalia; order Primates; family Lemuridae; genus Eulemur; species Eulemur rufifrons. Next base: position 31,151,618 of record NC_090989.1, read on the forward strand.
GAAAACAGTTGTTTTTATAAGATACAAGTTCAGAATGCATGTCACAATAAATTAAACATTAGGTTATTTAGGTTAACACATTAACTTTTTAGATGATCACATACATATTTTGTCTTTTAAAAAGAGGAAACAGCAAATGTTTAACAAAAAGAATATCATCTTTAGTTTGAAGAATAAAAATTTAGAATTGTTTACGAGTCACAGGAATGGTTTATGGTGGTTACTGTACTCTTAATTGAACATCCAATTTTCTCCTCATTATTTACAAAAACATGACATACTGAATGCATTCAGCATAAAATAGTATATGAAAAGAGGCACAGATTTTTAAATATGGTAGCTAAAAAAAGTTACCTTTATATGAAAAATAAAATGTATATTTACCATTATATCAGTTCTTTACTAAATCTCTAACCAACAAGTCGGGATGATTAAATAAATGTGCATTTCTAAAATGGAATATATGGAGTAGAAATAACATGCATCTTATCAAATACATTTATGTGCTTGGCCAGCATAATATGCAACCAATAGTTTGTGAAATATGGATTATGAGATATTGAATTCAGTTTTGGTGAGCACAGGGCTAACCCAGCCATACAGAAATCAAACCCAATACTGTGGCCCTATTAGATTTATGTTACGTGCTGGAGCCAACTAAGCAACACACTTAACAACAGGTTTACTAGCAGCTGTTTTGTATTGTTTCCAATATTTAAAACATCATGTCAATATGAATTAATCCAAAAGATTAATAACCTAAAGTAATGAGAAATAATTTATAAAACCCAGTAAAATGTATATTTAAAATTCCATTGCTTAGTCTTAGATTAACTAGAAAGATAAAATAATTTCAAATATAACCTCTTCATTGTAAATAGTCATAAATTTCAGTCCTCTCTGAGGAAAATAATAGACCAATATTTGCAGATATTTTCTGTCTTATGTTACTTAGTTCCAAATTATATTAGTCAAACATTTTCTTTCTTTCCAGCTTGTGAAACGCTAGAATTCCTGATTAAACTCTGAAATAAAAAGAATAGACAGAAGCAAGTAGAGATTAAAGGAACACATTTCAAAAGCTTTCTTGATTTACAAAACTTTTCTTAAAGGAAAGCAGAAAGCTATTGTAATGGTTGAAGACAGAGCCCTTTTATGTGTACGGATGGGAAGTACTTCTAGAGAGGGTCATATTTCCTTAGGCTAAAGACCAAGAAAACTTAACTGCCCCAGGCCTTGAGTTTTGTGGGTGAGAACAATTCATTCATTGAACACTAAGATTCAGTAATCAAAGTATGGGGAAAAGGGTGTGATTTTCATCTTATCTGAGGACAAGGGAGTTCCAATTCAAAAGAGAAAAATGGCAGTAAGAAAATGGAATCTTCCACATTTTTTATGTATGGTCCCTTATACTGTTACTTTTAAGTTTCACTTTGTATAAATCATTGACTATATTATAAGCCTGAAACATACACTGTTTGACAGTTTGCAACAATAAATTCTTATCATATTAAAATGTCTTCAAAAATCACAAAGGATACAAACTATATTGCATCAAAAATTGAAAAAAAAATACAGTATAGAAATTTAACAACTATTTAATATCAACAACCCATAAAAAAGAAAACTTGTACAAATTCAAAGGTAACAGTTATATTTATTTTCAAATACCTGTTCACTCAGTGCACATGATAAATTTTATTGAAAAAGTTTAATGTTGGAATACCCTTAAGAACTAGATGAAAGACCTGTGCATATATAGTATACACATCTTACGTTCAATCAATAGTCTGTTTGGGCTCCAATTGCCCAAAGTTTAAGTATTTTCCTAACACTACTCCAAACCTCGATGAATGGCCAGAATAATCAATAATATGAATCAATGTCTTTATCAGATGTAATTTTCTCAGTTTCTGAACAAAAGCCCTGAAAGTAGTTGTAATGGCTTATAATATTACTGCCTGTAATTACACCTATTTAAACTTAAGTAAAAGCTTAAGTAAAAAAGGAAAACAAATTCATACATACAGAAAATGCATTTTTAAGCTAGGATGTAGTAAAAATATGGCATTTTTTATCATAAATTTCATATTAATTATCTGTTCTGCATATAAAAATACTTTCTCTTAAACAATCGTCACAGAAAACTTGCGAATGTGCCCGTGCCCATTTTCATTATTGGCTGTTTGATTAAAACAAAAGTACAAACAAAAACAGTGGCGAACTGAGAGGCCAGAAGGAATAATGAAAATACAGGACCATGGCACCATTATTCTGTCATGCACATGGCATGACAAAGAAATGAAAAACTATCGTCTACTATGACAAAGTCAAAAGTAGCATCTGTGCTTTGGGCTTCTATTAATAGTTATTAAATAGCATAGTTTTCAAAAGTAGTTAATATCCAGCTTAGGTCACATGGGTTAGAGCTTGGATAGACAATACTAGATGGGTTCAGGTATTCTATTTTTGTGGAAAAAAAGAAGCCCAAATGGTACAAATAAGAATTCATAAAATAAAAGTTCATAACCATCTTCTTCAAACAAGTCAAACCAAGAAAGCTTACACTGATAACTTTGTTATATAAGTATGCCTGAATTAAGGAATGAATTAAGTATTAGCAAACCAGGTAAGTCTGACATCAAAAATTTTCATCATGAGTTCTCAGGCTATATTATTAAATTCTTACCCCCCCTTTGATAATGATTAATATCAATCGGTATAGTCAGAATTCCTTTTATAAATGGCTTTTTACTTATTTTAAAAATAAAGCTGAAGTATTCTGTATTAACAGGGATGCCATTTTTTAGAAAAATAACAAGTGTTTTTAAAATAATTAGAAAAAAATTTAACATTAATTATACAAATATAGGCTGCTTATTTTGTCTGTGACTCCATCTTAAATATAAATGTAATTTGTTAAGGGTGGTAAATTCACTTGTTTTACATCTACAGATCTGACTAGTTTCGTAAAATCTGAATTTCCATCATCATTCTTCTGCTATAATAAAGAAAAAGAAGGCACGTTTAAGGAAAAACTAAAATTCCAGTGTCAAAAGTCTTTAGCCATCCTGAACCTTTAGGCAGGCCTTGGAATCAACTCAGAGCATGTCCCAGTAAGATAATTTCTCTGGGGACATATCATTCACTTGGCTTTGAAGGATTTATCATAGACAGATTCATTTGGGCTATCAACAATTCTAATCCAAAGACTCTAAACAAGAAAGCAAGCAAGAAGAAAATAACTAGGTTTTTTTCAACCTCAATTCTCAGCTTCCATTCAGAAAATTTTTCATCTTTTTATGCCTTCCTATGTGAGTTCTTATAAATGTTTAAGAATGGAAGCTACTATAAGACAAAACCTACCTTGTTATGAGATCGCTATATTTCTTTCAATGCACAGAAATACACACAGAAATGCCATCCAAATGCTTTTAGCACACATTAAATGATGTTGAGTAATACCTGATAATAAATTAAATACAAAAGCATGATATTGGCCGGGGGCGGTGGCTCACGCCTGTAATCCTAGCACTCTGGGAGGCCGAGGCGGGTGGATCGCTCGAGGTCAGGAGTTCGAGACCAGCCTGAGCAAGAGCGAGACCCCGTCTCTACTAAAAATAGAAAGACATTATACGGACAACTAAAAATCTATATAGAAAAAAATTAGCCGGGCATAGTGGCGCATGCCTGTAGTCCCAGCTACTCGGGAGGCTGAGGCAGTAGGATCGCTTAAGCCGAGGAGTCTGAGGTTGCTGTGAGCTAAGCTGACGCCACGGCACTCACTCTAGCCTGGGCAACAAAGTGAGACTCTGTCTCAACAAAAGCATGATATTGTGAGCATCAAAGCCTGTAGTAGTGGATTTTTAATCAACTATTAAAAGAATATATATGTAAATAATTTATGGAAAATTATAAAATGATTCTAATTTATTTCTTCTTCTGTGACATAAGGTTAAATTGTGTTGATGACATTTATATCTATAAATGTAAAAGAAATCAGAATGGAAACACCACTTTGTAAAGAGAAATATATAAAATTTTGGCATGCCTATGGTCCATAAAAGAGGCAGAGTGTTAAATGTGATGAGAGAAATGTATGAAAACTAACCATGATGGAAGAACAGCTTGGAAAAGTTATTAACCCAGGAGAGGTTCCAACATGTTATGGTAACTTTTATTCAACTAAAATTAGTTATACATTTTGGGGAACTATTTGATACTTCTAACAATTATCAATAAATCATTATCCCTTATTTGGCAATTTTTGGATATGTTTCATGTTAGATTTACATCAGTCTTTCCTAACTTAGTGTTTACTCAGTATTATATATAAATTTTAGGGCATAAATAATCACTAGTCAGTCTGTCATTGGGCAGACAAAAAAAAAAAAAATAAGACTGGCTAAATTAGACCCTGGCTTGCTTCTTGAACTTTCTAAGTTTGAACTGTCACCTTGAGCTTTTCTTTAATCTTCTCAGTTGCCTTCTAAGGTGCCAGACGTATAACAGTGAAGTTGAATGCAGATACACATACATCTTACATACTTTTAGGAAATCTCAGAACACAATGCTGACAGATACTGGTAGCCCACTACTATAAAACACTCTGATACGAAAAAAATATAGCATCTGGCAATTGTCATAATCTGGGTATCCTAATTCTTCACCACATTTTTCTGCAACAAATTTATTGATACTTTCTTGTGGTTCTTTTAGAGCAAAGGAACACTACCACATTGACGTGATTTTACATACACTTACAAATACTTTCCCCATTTTGTAAAAAAGGTCAATGATATAATGATATATTGACATGTTATTTCTAGAATTGTCCTATCAAAGCAAATTGTGCATTGCACTCAATACATAGGTCTATCCATGTAACAAAAAACACTTGTATCCCTACCTTTTTTTGAAATAAAAGTGTTTCAAAGTTGAAAAAAAATAACAAATTGCGACTATCACCCTCAGACGTATGTCATTTAATACTATCAATTTTTATTTGATTTTCTCAGTGGCTATTACATCTGACCATTAGAAGATAATTGTCACTTGAACTTCAAACAGGCCCAAATGAGTCTTCAAAAATGGACTCAGCGGATCTTCTGCACAGGGGAATTCACACATCTTCTAGAGGAGACAGTGCAAGGCCAGATGGAAATACTGGGACATTCATGTTACTGAAACTTACTGCCCAGAAATAAGTAACTCCTTGATTTTTAAGTTGGAGAATAAAACAGTGACTTCAACAACATAAAACAACAAGGTTGAGGGTAAACTAAGTAGAATCAAAGTAGATGAAACTAACAGAATACTGGACATGGCACAGGAACAGCCTCATCAATGCAAGAAAAGGGAAACAGTATGTGCTCACAATGTTAGGTCAATTGAAGCTTTACTGCTTCCCGGCTATTTACTTGGTGGATTTTCTTGTCAATATCTAGGCTTTAAAAGATTACCTATTCCATGTCAAAAGATCCCAGTATTGATTTCCTCTGGACATGATCTCCCTGGTCTTGTTCTTTTAAGGGATCGTATTAGGTAATGGTTTCTTTACCCAAAGCTACTCTGTCTTTACAACACAGAATAAGTTAAGGAAGGCAAATTTATACAGATTAAAATTATAGACCTTAATAAAGGACAATGAAGGGAAAAAGAAATGGTAACCAGCTATCAGTTTACCGTCCCATTTTAATCCATCTCTTATTTTACCAGGGAACTCTATATTTTAGTATACTAATCCTGTGATAAGTTGATTTGTCAATAATATATAGATACCAAAGGCAGAAATTAATACTAAATGCAAAATGTACAGGTCTAGAACCAATTACCTGTGACAGGATAAAAATGTAAGAGTTTCATGTGTAAGAAGGAATTGCATATAAAACAATATTAAAATTTCACTGATTCTTATCTGAGTGTGGCATAGGAAAACATAAATTAAAAATTACACATTTTAGAGCATACTGACTGTCATATTAACAATTATTTTTCCAAAGGAAATAAAATATACCATGCCTTAGCATTATTTTGTGAGAAGGTAATTGTCTTATGTACAAAATGAATTTGTCTTAGATTTCACATTCATGATTAAGAATCCTCCATGGCCGGGCGCGGTGGCTCACGCCTGTAATCCTAGCACTCTGGGAGGCCGAGGCGGGTGGATTGCTCAAGGTCAGGAGTTCAAGACCAGCCTGAGCAAGAGCGAGACCCCGTCTCTACTAAAAATAGAAAGAAATTATACGGACACCTAAAAATATATATAGAAAAATTAGCCGGGCATAGTGGCGCATGCCTGTAGTCCCAGCTACTCGGGAGGCTGAGGCAGTAGGATCGCTTAAGCCGAGGAGTCTGAGGTTGCTGTGAGCTAAGCTGACGCCACGGCACTCACTCTAGCCTGGGCAACAAAGTGAGACTCTGTCTAAAAAAAAAAAAAAAAAAAAAAAAGAATCCTCCATGATTAAGGAAACACTGTAAGTGTTAGAGGTAAAATAACGTCAGGATTAGGGCATGGGCAAATTCATTTAAACTACCAGAGCCTCTATTTCATCATCTGAAAGTGAGGATATTGTAATAACTACTTCATTGGGTTGTGGTGAGGATTTAGTAAATTCATAAATGTAAACCAGTGCCTGACACATAGTAAACACTAGAAAGTATTAGTTGTTATAACAACTAACATGACCTTTCACCTCAAATTTTTCCTCAGCTTTAAAAAACTTAGACTGTATTCTATAATATGGTTTTACTAAGAAACAATCTATCCCACTAAGTCAAATATAAAACAGATATAAATTAATTATGTTAGCTTGAATATTTAAAACTCAATACTCTTCTTCCTTTGGGTCGGTTCAGAATTTCAGTGGCAATTACGCACATATATAAACTCAATTTCCACAGCATAAGTACTCTCTATATGGTGCTTAAAAAGCTTCCAAACATCCAGGAATGTACTCAAGCAGTTTGATTAGCCCCTTATGTCAAATAAATGACCAGTTTTTGTAAACATTAAGTGTAATACAGGTCATTTTGAAATGAGAGATTCCCTATAGTATAATAAATGTCCCAAACGGAATGCCTCTGAAATAATATGATTTTGTTCTCAAAATAAATCAACCTTTACAAAGTCAGAATTCTACAAAAGTAACAAGCATTTTTAAAAATTTTTAAGTGACAATACAAATGTGTATGTTTGCATATAAGATATGTAAGTTTACTGGCACATAAATATACATTTAAACACGGAATAAAATCTGGCATGAACAGTTAAATTTGTCAAACAACTATTATGTACAAGGAAAACACAACACATACAAAAGAGCAGAAAAGAGCTCTAGCCATCTAAGAAACCAAATACAGAAAAGATAAACTAGCTTTGCATGGGATTCAAGGCATGTAAGGCCAGTCAACAGAATAATTGGTGTGAGAATATAATGCAAATCTAAGGTTAAAGTTACTCTTCAAAAAATAAAGACAAAAAAACTAATGTCTTACAAGAATGGATTCCCCATCCCACATCATCAACCAAAAATACCTGGGAAAATCATGGAGGAATGTGCCCTTTAGAAACAGGCTTCATCCCTGCCAAAAATGATCATGGCCTACTTTGACAAATAAATTTCCCCTGGACAGAAACTCAAATCCTTATTGCTAGGCTAAAAGTCTAAAAAGCAACAATAAAAAATATACACATTGTCATGAAAAAGCATATTTTTAAAGAAAAGATCATAGGTATGGAAGTCAGAGCTAATTAAACTTAAAGTCCTTTCCCTCTCCCTAGCCTTCTCCTCCTTCTCTCTCTTTTTTATAATACTATTGCCTGATTTTCTTTCAGGTACTAAGATTGTACAGTTTTGCAAAACCATAGAAATATCACACGTTCTAAAAACACCATTGACTACTTAATAAAGATAACTGTCTCTTATCTACATAATGCCTATCCCTATCATTCCAAATTATGTTCCAATAGTTACCCAATTATACAACTGTTCTGTAAGATAACAAAATAGAATTGCCTATTTATAGATAAGAAAATGAAGTCACAGAGGTCCAGAGACAATATCAGGTCCTTATCTTTCAGCCCCAGAAAATCAATTTAAAGAGTTACGCACAGAGAACATTCATCGACCAAACATTTCTGAGATATTTTTTTCTGTGCCAGGTACTGTTCTAGATCAGCAGTGATCAGGAGTGACAAGGTCCTTGTCCTCATGGAACTGACATTCCAGGAAGGCAAATCAATGATAAACTTGTATTATTCACATGATCCCATCCCTGGTTTGGTTGTTTTGTTTTATTTGTTTGTTGCAAGTCATTTACTCCTAACATAGAAAGGGACTGATTAATGTATCTCCTTTCCTGGGGCCAACTGTCCATAGAATCGTAGATTGCCATTGGAAAGATTCCAGAGACTTAAGCTGAGTCAGAGAACAAACTTTGCGTGGTGTATGAAATGCTACTGTAAAGTAGTCCCTGTCTTTTTTAAAAATCGAAATGCCTATTCAGGGAGAAAAAATGATGTGATTGGAAAAAAGAGGAAAAGGCGGTGCCCTTTGTTCCAGAGGAAGTTACTACTCTCTCACGCCTCCTCTCCAACTCATCAACTCAAGCTGCCAAGAAATCCATCTCCATAGGAAGTCCTTTGGTTTCTACACTTCCATGACCTCAGTGGAGAAACAGCTTTCATAATGAACTGATCACCCAAATGCCTCCAAGACGTGTGAACAAAATGATGCAAACAGTCCCTTAACATAGAGACATGACCTGTTATAATCTGTGGAATTAATGACCCATATTTTAACATTGGTTAATACTTTCATTTACAACAGTTACATGTTATATATGTTATATATGTAATATTATAGGGATATGACTTGAGCTCTTTGGGAGATGGGGAGGGGGGAGGAAAAAAGGTGATGTATAAATCTAGACAATTCTGTTAGTGAAGGGAAAAAAATTCCACATATTTATAAATATATTTGTACACATACATATATGCATATATACCATATTATAAAATATATATAGCTCTGAGAAATGGCACATTTAAATAATGAAAAAGCGAGTGATTATAAAGACATGTATATCAAGTTTTCTAATGTACATCTAGCATCCTAAAATGGGACATAGTTACATCTAAACTTACAGCTGTAAAATAATTTCAAATTAAATATTAATCAAAGGTACAATTTTACCTAATCAATTTCATGCATTGCCATTTTAAAGGATGAAAGCAAACTGAAGTATAAATTATTTATAAGAAAAAATAATCTATAATAACATTGAGCTAATTATCACAGTAATTGTAGCATTTCAGGGCAAGGTTAGAGGGAGAGGGATTCCTTTGTTCATATTTTCCCCATCTAAAATTTCATGAATAAATCATATTCTTCAATGCTATATTTAAAAAAAACTAAAGAATATTTGGATCTGACCTTCTTAAAACATGGAAAAACAAAAAGGAGCTGTAACTGAATGTGTAGGCATATAAAAATATTTCTTTAATTTGAGTGTGGTGTATGTGTGTGTGTGCTTTCTGGGTTCAATAAAATCCCTATAAAACTGGAACTAGTTCAGTGAAATTAACATTCTTTCTTACTTCTCTTAAGTAGCACTAACTGTTGTAGCTTCAAAAATGGTTATCATCAGCACAACTGAGCCAGTTAAAAGAAGTAGGCACCGATGCCAAGGACTATGACATTCTATTTTCTGGATTTTGTTTCTTAAGCAAAAGCAGAAAGAGTGCTTCAAAAATGTTTAAATATTTAAAATATTTCATATACTTAAATTATTTTATATTTACATGAAAATACTTATATTTCAAATATTTATATTAAGATTTTTTTATTAAAAATAAAGTAGCAATTGTTTTTATCTATTAATTTTTAAAATTAATATTATGAGAAAAATCTGAATTCTAAATTTTTTCAAGGTTCTATGTTGTCATGCATTTTAGTTTATGTTCAACCAGTACATGTTAGATTATTAAAGCAAACATAGAGATAAACTTTTACACAAGTTTTTTTCTGCACAAGTAGGTTAACAACGTAAGGGAGAAAAATGATTCTTATTTCTATTGATGTACATCAATACACATTTCTTTTTAAATACCTATGCATAGTATCTGCTATTTAGTATAAATTCTAAAAAACAATTTCATCCTACAAAATGTATTTTAAATTTTATAATCTGAGCTAATGACCAGAATATATGTTAAATAAATTAATGCTGTACTTGAAACTCTTTTGAAAAAGTTTAGCTGAGTTGTACAATCATAGATCTGACTTCTAATTAGAGTTGATTCCAGGAAAAAAATTATTTGTTTCTAAATGGGAAAAAAATGAGGCGTAAGGCAGAGCACGTACACAAATTTGTGTGCAATCTCTCATTTCTACTGAGAAACAAAATGTAAACTATATATTAGCAATCAAATAGAAAGAAAAACACTTTTTTTTCATTGTTGTTGGTTTAAGGGGATCATTGCATAGAATTTTTTACTAACAAAGATTCAGTAATAATACATCTTCTAGATACTTGAAGGTAAACCCAGTGCTTAGAATTAAGTGGGAAATATAGACAAGATTTAATTACCACACAGGAGCTACTTACTGTGATAAAGGAATAGGGGTGATATGAGTACGGTTAACATTGACTTGCGCGTGGGGAAGAGTGGCAACATGTAGAAAAAGAGCTTTAGAGGAAGTGATGTATCTATTGAGCTCTGAAGCAATAAGTAGGTTTTTTTGTTTCCAGATCAAAGGGATGGGGGTGGCCACAATGCCACAATGCCAGGGTCACTCAAATCTTTGCAAGTCATTTTAAATAATTAAGACTTTAGAAGCCATTGAGAGTCTCTGAATGGGCAATCTAGAAAGAACGATGAGATTTTTATTTGTAAAGGAGCATTACAGTTATCAAGGTGAGAAATGATGGTGATTCTAATAAAGAGAATTGCAAAGGGGATGAAGACAAGTAGAATGATTCTAAAACCATTTAGCAAAAAACGTGGGCAACAGCTGATGCTCAATTGATATGGAAAACAAGAGGGAAGAAACAATCTCAGGTTTCTGGGTTAGAGGGATAGATGGGTAGGGGTATAATTTTCATAGTTAGGAAACAATAGAGGAAAGGCAGGGATGAGAAGGAAGATGGTAAGTCTCATTTTGGAAATTTGAGCTGGAGGTATCACCAGGACCTCTAAATAGAGCTAAGTAGTCCAGGGCAGAGAGAAGAGAACAGAGAGTGAATCAAGAGAATCTTAGTAGGTGGATGTAAGGAGGTAGGTGTGGTCATCCAGGGAGGAACACACAGCAAGAAAGAGAAAAGGGCCCACAGCATGTCTTTGAGAAACTTGAATATTTTAGCTATAGGCTAAGAAAGACTAAGCCAGATAAACAAGAGGAAAATCATACAGCAACACTATACTTATGCTCTCTATGGCCCATCTCCAGCATCAAATTTAAACCTATTTACTTAAATGTCGTGATTTGGTTACATGAAGTAGGATGCAATCCTGACTGGTTGCCATGAAATTATGGAAAGAGAATATTTCACAAAGAAGGTCAACCATGTCAATTGCTTGCAAGAGGTAAATGATATCCATTAAAAAAGGCAAAGTTTAGAAAGCTAAGATCAAGGCTATGAAGAGTAACAGTATATTAGTGAGAAAGAAGGGTAAGGCCACACGTGGTACTAAGTATCTCTTTGCAAAGTTTTGGTAAAGCATCATATTTGAATTGCTTATGTCTGGAATCTTGAATGGATCCCTGTTATGGGCTTCAAAATGCTAATGGAGAAGAAAACATCCCTGGAAGACAAAATGGAAACAGAAATAGTATATTCTATTCTTACTCTTACGGTCTTGAAACAAAGAAACCATGGAGATAAACACAGACTCAACTCTAAGAAACACAGGCACTTCTGAAACTGTATTTTCTCCCACAAAGTATAAAATATTAATGTTTATCTAAAATTCTGTCAGACTATTCATACAAAATATTTCTGCAGTTCATATAAGGGTGGGAATCACAATAATTGAAATTCTTTACTTATGTTTATGATTTGTTGATATTATAAAGATCCTAAAGTTTTACAGAAAATAGATTTTTAAAGATTTGTTTAAAGATGTATTTTCCAAATTATTTTTTAACAGTCCAAAGAAATAATTCATTGGAACATATTTTGAGAAAGGCTACAATGAAACATATAAATGCTAGCCATACCAGTAACAACAGCCTTACAGACCATCAAAAATATATTTGTCATAAAAGACAAACCATGTACTGATATGTTAAGAATACATATCTTTTCACAAATATTTATGTCGATTTTATATCAACTTGTAATTGAGAAAATGACTGAGCCAGGCAACAGAAAGATTATTTTAAATGGGATTAGTTTTTCAGCATTTGCCTTTCTGCAATGAAAAGATACATTCTTGGAGACCATATACATGGAAGGAATCAACTTTATAATGTGCCTAGCACAGTAAATAGCAGATGGTACAATAGCTACTACTTATTTATAGTGATTGCTGACTGGCCAGGCACAGCTCAAAGCCCTTTATATGCATCAACTTATTTAATCCTTGCCAAACCTCCATAAGTTAAGTAGAATATCCCCATTTTACAGGTGAGAGAACTAAAATATAGAAAGGCTAAATAATTTCAGCAAGGTCATGGAGCTATGCTAAATGAGTATTTATTGAGTTAGTTAGAAACAAAAATTGTTTTAACTTAATGACAGAATTAATTTATTTAAGCATGAAGAATTTTTACAATGTCCTCTATAGATAAAAGCCATTGTATAGGGTTAAAAGAACCCATTGTGTTAAAACAAAACTCTTAGAATAGATCATAAGAAATCTTGACCTAAGGTTCATGAATAAAACTCTGGGGGAGGCTTTAAGAATTATAACCACATGGTCCAGAAAGACACATTACATGTAAGACAATACAGAGACCTAAGTGGTAATTGCTTTATTAATAAGAAAAGAAGAAAAAGAGAAGAAAAATGTTAAGGAATTGACTGTATTGTTTACCAATGTCACAGAGTCTGAACATGGAATTTTAAACTTGTTTTGGGTTATTTAAGCAAAAAAAAGGAGAGAAGAGAAAGGCAATTGTCCACAAGTTCTCAATTCACTAGTCAAGTAAATATCTCTCCTCTCCCATCGGATTTTGGCTCCTCACTTCTTTCTTTCCAGAGGTGATCTCAAAGGAAAATCCCATTTTCCAAGAATTCCTTTAAGGAAGATTCAATACAATTGCAAACTGTACTACATTTCTACTTGAGAACACCTGGGGGGTAAGCTATGACAAGTGCTAAGTTACATGATCAAAATGCTCTAAATGTCCTTCTACATAAAATGGTGGCTCCTATTCCATTTTTCTAGTGTCTAAGATAAGAATCAGATAGAAGAATAACTTAATGTGACTAAATCTAGCTACAATACAGTATTACCTGGTAGGACATACAGAGTAATGGAGAGGGAGAGGTTGAAGCTATATAAGTCCTTTTGTTGAGGTACTATCTTTTGCCATTTTCTTCTTAACTTTCTGGCTTTTATTCTAAATTTGCTCCATCATTTACTGGATATGATTTAAAATGCCCTCATCCAGGCATACTAAATAACTTGATCATAAACCTTTATTTCTCCTGACAAGTGGAAAATGTCATATGAGCTATTAAAACTTCAATTTAAACCTTAGGTTAAATATGACACAACTTAAAATGTGACTAAAGCTACAATTTCCACTTTAGACACTAAGAGACTGAGATTAAAAACTGTCTTATTGCACTCAAAAACTTAAATTAAAATCAGATATACTTTATTAAAAATTAGATCCCACTTAGTAATGATCTTCAAACATATGAGCTGCTATATAAAATATACCTTTTCTCTGTTATCACTTAGCATGTAAAATGAAAGAATTAGATTGTAGCATAGGATTTAAGTAAATTAAAGTAATAACTTTGTGTTAACATATGCTGATACACATAAGTTACATTGACGATGGAGGCTGGATAATCTTTTGCTCTGAACATCTTTTACTACAACAAATTATCTTCAGACAATTTAAACTAAAAGTCAGAGGGATAGATTAAATGACTTCCAAATGACCCTTCCAGAATGGTTCCATGCTTATTAATAAAACCTGCTTTTTCTACAGTTTTCATTCTAGTAAATGCAAGGTAAATTTAAAGATCTAGCTAGCATTTCACTTTTGGATCATGTTAAGTAAACATAGGCTTTCATGAATTTACTCAAAAACACCTAAGATACTTCTCATGTATTACTTTCTGTGATAAACAGTGGTACGGATGGATGTTAATAAAGGTTTGAGTACCCTATCCTCTGCTTATCATCCCACTAGCTGTAAATATCCCAAGTTTATTTATAAGTACTCATATATAGAAAAAAAATTTTTTTTTCTTTCTCCATCCAGGCAAATATATTTTTCCACTCTTCCAAGCTTAATTCCTACCCTATCAGCATGCCACCACCTGCCCTTTCTGATGTCTGTGTCTTACTCTCTCTTTTTGCTTGTTCTATTTTTCTCTTCCTGTGTCTCTCTCTGCTACTCTTAATGTCTTCCTCTTATGTCCCTCTTGTGCTTTTCTGTGTGTATCTCTCTCCACATCTGCCCCTCTGTTGCTGTCTTTACCAGTCTCTTACATGTCCCACCTCACACTCCCTTCAACTCCTCACTACTTTAGAAACCCAGGATAATTCACCTACAGTCATGTTTTATCTGCTTCTCTTAAAAAAATCAAGCATGTTGTCTTCGCATGTCCAAAGGGCAGATTAAGCTCTACAGGAAGAGCCGGGGTCTATGCATCCCAGTTTAAGACTCCAGATTGACTTTCCTCAAACTTTGCTTATGACTTTCCTCAAAACTTTCCTCAATGCCCTGTTAAAGCTGACACCAGTGCTTCTCAAACTTGAATTTGCATATGAAGTTGCATAATTCCAATAACGTTGGAATATTATTAAAATACAGGATCTGATTCAATTGATCCAGAACGAGACCCGACATTCCGCATTTCTAATATGCTTCCAAGTAATGCCAATGCTGCTGGTCCGTGGATCATACTTTGAGTAGCAAGGCTTCACTCGCTGCCTGCCGTGGACCAAAACTTTCCCACACCTGAGTTTGCCTCCTGTGCACTACTGGACACATTACCAGCCATATGGGCTTCTTCTATTTCTTGTCCCTATCTGCCTCGTTATTGCATCATCTAGCTTTCCATTGACTTTATATATCTTAAGTTTTTGTTTACTTGGTTTTGGTTTTGGTTTTTTAGTTTTTATTTCATCCACCACAAACCATACCTTAAGATTGTAATAAGTAATTTAAAGCATTACTATGCTGGAATTTCTCTTTGACTTCTCATCAAGTTTGCTTCATTAAATATAAATGTTTCTGACTATAATAATAGCTTTACATATAATAGATTACTGGCAAAGCACAAGAGGGCAAAAATACTGCTTTACAGAATAATCACTGTATGTATTTTATCACCTATCCAGAAAGAGAAAGTAAAGTTTGCTAGGTCCTGTTTTGCATATGTAAAGTGTCTCAAGCAGCCCTAAGAAGACCCTTCAGGCATTGTCAACATAGAAATTATGTCCTTATCAGTTAGGAAGAGTTTAATACTCTTTATTTTCTATTAGCTAGCCATTAGGGTTAAACACAGGTTGATGTTGCCCAGAGGGGGTTACTACACTTAAGAGAGAGAGCTCCACATTTATTAGAGCCTAAAAATAATTCAGAAAATGACAAAGAAGCCAAAAATAATTGGCTTTTTCTACTAGGGGAACTTAACTAAATTCCCTGAGTAATGTTATCCCCAGATGTGACACTTAAATATTCCAGAAGCTTGAAAGAAGGAAAAAATAAAAAAAAATAAAAAAACCTCCCAGGGAAATAGTTGATGACTGCATTCTGAATACTGTGCTTTCAAAGGAGTGTTTGAGATCATGTGAACAGCTTAACTTTACAAAGAAGTTGGTTGGGAAGTCAATGAAAAAAGTAGGTAAGACTGCTCCTTGAAGTGGCGTTCTAATGGCTTATGACGTTCCTTACACATGAGATGAAACATTTCTGAGTTCCATGCTAGATCACTTCATTTGCAATGTACCACGAATGGTGTGCGAGGCACCTGGCATGGAAAGATGAATGTTGTAATTTGAGGCAGTTTGCTGGGTGCCAGGTGAGCACAGGCAGCAAGGGGCTGAACCCAGCAAGACAACAGGGACATGGGATATAGGCACACTGGTCACAGGATGGTCCCAGAGGAGAGGACCCTTGAGTTGACTGTAAGGGAGTGACCAGTGCAATAGGAAGAGAAGCACATTCCAGGTTAGAGAACAACAGAAAGTGGAATTTCTTGGGGCCGCGATAGGATAGATCATACTGAACCACTGGAAGCCATTCGAAGGTCACAAATCCCAATTCAAACTCAAATCTTAATCCAAACCCTCAGTTCCACTTGTATAGTCATAGATTTGACTTTGACCTTGTCATCAATTGCATCTTTTGCGAAATCTCAACTTCTGACTCACCCTCCAAAATTAAGCCAAATTTTTGGTTCTCAAATCTAATCTTCCCTTTTTTCTTCATTTCCGCTACTACTACCAGCTTCCGACTATCGTTTCTTGCCTGGAATCCTGCAATAGCCCGTTAACTGATCTCCTACAATTATTATGCAACTCATTCTCTACACATGTGACACTCAGTTATTACATGGTGGTGTTGTAAAATTTAAATCAGATCATGTCAGCTCTACTATCACAACACTGAAGATACAATTCAACATCCTTAACTCGGTTAAAGGACTTTGCACTATCTAGCCCCCCTCTCTGGCCATCTCCTTTATTCATATGCCATACTGACCATCTTTCATTTCCTCAAATATACTCAAGTCTATAATATTTTCATGGTCTTTTAGATGTACTGTTCTTTCAGCCTGAAATGCTTTTCCTTTTACTCTACATCTTGGTAATATCCACCTGTCATTTAGCTCTCAGCTCTGATCCCATTCCTTCCTGGCACTTGACACAATTAAGCATAAGGTTATTTATTTGTATGGTTAGTTGCTCATTTTCTGTTTCCTTCTCCCCTCCCCCAACCATCCTATAATTTTCACTAAGGCAAGAATCATATCGTTTTTGCTAACCACTGAACAGCTAGAGATAGAATGCCTGGAAAGAATGAGTTAGGAAAAACTAATTCTCATACTATATTTTTTAATAAACTATATTTTGGTATTCTCCATATTTTTACATAATTTCTGACTTTTTAAAAGCATTGTTAATATCCATATTGTGAAACAAAGAGACAGAAGAAATTTACATTCAATAGTACTTTATTCCAACCTGAAAATTTATGGTAAAGCGAGTATGGCTTTTAAAAGTTTAAATTGATAAGTAATGACAGCTTCAGTTAACTTACATTGTGTTAATTTAAATGAATTATACTAAGGAGGTTTAAGTGTGTTTATATTAAATAAACTTGTCACTGAAACAAATACAAATGATTCTCAAGTTTGTGCATGTGAGAAAAATTCATCATAAATAAATAAGAAGGATTAAAAGGAGGTGTGATCTGTTGATAAGATTTCAGAGATAACCAGGTCCACCTTTTCATTTTAAAGACAGTACTATTATTTCAAAGTATACCCTAACTTATAGTTGATTATAGTCACTTTGATACAAGGAGACACTGCCAAGAATTTCTCATAAATAACCAAATAGTGAATTGATTTTCTGGAAGCCTCAAGGGGCTGTATATGTAAGTATTAACTAGTGTTGAAATAATCATCTGAATACTTTTCAGCATGTATGAGTATCATGTACTTTTTGAAAAAAATAAAAGGAGTGGCTCATGAGACTGGTAATGGAATATGTCACCTTTAACCCCTTAGATTACTGGATTGAATGTGTTCCGGGATAGTGTATCCAGTAATACTCAGCAGATAGCAGCTGTTTTGTAGCATCCAATCTAGAGGGCTAAACTTTTCCATTTAGACTTTATGACATAGCTAGCTGACTGTGTATTCCAACATATCCAGTGCCTTTTGTGGCCATCTAAGAAAAGATCCAATATTAATTGAATAGTAAATAGTTTTCCATAGAAAATATCTGCTTATAGGATCATTCTGTTCATAATATATTAGAAAACAAGACTAGAAAGATATACATCAAAATTTCCTTTTTCAGAATTTTACAGAGGTATGCATGGTTTGGTTACATAATTTGCTTTTGTGCAATTTGAGTCAAAGCTATAAGTGTGCTCTTCATCCAGTTAGTATACATCGTACCCATTAGGTATACACCAAAATTTCAACAGTAGTTACCTCTGGGTAGCGTTTATGTATTTAAAAGTGTTCTATAATAAATATATATTACCTCTGTATTCAGTATATACATTATAATTTTAGAATTTATTTATAGAAATGATCTTGTTAAGCTTATTAATCATTGTCTTTAACCAGTGATTGAAAGTAAAGGAAAGAAAATGCATAAACTGTCCACACTCTAAGATCTTTCTAGAAATTAGCTAAAGATTAATATACAACTATGTGAGATGAAGACAAAAATAAAACTTTGCCTAAGAAGGCAACTGAACACATATTTAAGGCTATAATCTAATTGTTTAACTAAGAGTAGTTTTAAGATAGAATATAAACAGATGGTTATTTATTGCCAGAATGAATAGTACATTCTATGACACAGCAATCTCTAACACTCATATTGACATGTTCAGCAAATTCTGTCCTTTTCTGTTGAAATACCCATTGAAACACAAACTTCTCTTTATGCCCATTGCTATTGATATCTCTCAGATGGATTTGGAATATAGGATTTTACTGTGATATTTCACATTAACTACTTTTTGCAAGAAAAACTCAAAAATAGGAAAGATAATTTTTATGTACTTTCAAAAGAAAATGACAACTACCTTTTCTCTTAACGTAATATCCAAAGAATGCTGCTCTTATTTTCTCCAGAAATTACAGAAGACACTATATTTACTTGAACAGATAATGTGTGTATACTTGACTTATGATATTAATGTAAACCTAACGGTTGGATGCAAACAGTGGTCTCATGGACTTACTACTTACTGATATCATTGAGATTTCATGATTCTCCCCTGATTTTTCAATTTCTATTTCTCAGTCATTATATATGATAAAATAACTAACATAAACTCAATAAAAATCCAAAAATATTGTTATGAAACGCAGCAACAAAAGAATACATTCTGATAGATAGTAAAAACTCAAGTCCTTTATAAATATAATCATGTTATAGAACGTAACAATATTGCGTCTTCACTTAAAATAAGCAAATATATAAATTTGGATATTATTTTAACTGTAAAAGTTATAAAAATGAATTTGCTCAGTTGTCCCTGAAAGAAAAATAACTTGATCCAATACTATTTGCATGTCTTACATCATCAATGAGAATCCAAAAATAAGGGTAAATGAATGTCTCATACCATCAACTTTAATTCCAGATGGAATTTAGTATATTCAACACACTCTTTAATCCGAAATTCATTTAAGGAAAATTAATTACTGAAGTATTTTATTTAAATTTTAGTATCTCAGCAAACTTATCTTCAAATTCAAAATGGAGTAAGATCAGGTGACTAGAAGATCAAGGCAACACAAAAATGGAGTAAGAACTGACCCAATTTTTGAAGTCAGAAGTGTCTAGATCCCCTTCAGATAAGAGGTTTTATATAAGTAATCTTTCAAAAAGTAGTTGAAAACAACAGCAACAACAATTTAGACTTTGAAAACAGCAGCAACAACTATTTAGACTATGTGTCAGTCACTGTGCTACATACTTTACATGCATTATTTCATTTAATCGTAAACCAATTTTGCAACAAAGAGCCAGTACATTTTAAAATGTACGTGTACAAGGAAGTGAAAAGATATTTTAAAATCAGGCTAGGTGCACTGACTCACATCTATAATCCTAGCACTCTGGGAGGCTGAGGCCGGAGGATCAATTGAGGTCTGGTGTTCCAGACCAGCCTGAGCAAGATGAAATCCTGTCTCTACTAAAAATAGAAAAAATTAGCCGGGTGTGGTGGTGCACACCTGTAGTCTCAGCTACTTGAGAGGCTGAGGAAGGAGGATCACTTGAGCCCAGGAGTTTGAGGTTGCTGTGAGCTAGGCTGACGCCACGGCACTCTAACCCAAGTGACAGAGAGACTCTGTCTCAAAAAAAAAAAAAAAAAAAAAGATATTTTAAAGCCATTAAACTAAATGACACCTTAACAGTCTTTTTTTGAACACTGAAAAGAAAAATAAGATGTAACTTATAAAAATGTTTTAGAATCTGGTCAAAGTATTTTAAAATAGCAAGTATTTTTAAAGATAAAAGTAAAGGAAACAAGGAATATGTTTAAAGGTACAGTATAAAGCTAGTTCAATTTCAAAGAGAAAAAGTCTATCAGGGAATACACATACCCATACATATCTGTATATGGCTTTGCTGCCTCACCAAAGACCATGCAGTTTCATCAAAAAGTTAATTCTAAGCTTTGGAGCTGACATCATAGAACTCAGGGATTATTCATCTATTCCAAGCTCAAAATGGGGAGCACTCAAATTCCAGTATTTACTCAATCACTAATCTGTTGTGTGATATTGAACAAATCTTCTCTTCTCTGATTCTTCCTGACAATTCTCTCTCTGTCTCTGTCTCTGTCTCTCTCTCTCTCTAAATCAATCTTTTTTTAAAATACAATGGCATATTCTAGTTCCACCTTATCTAAACAATTTTCTGCCCAGGAGTAATCTTTCCATTTTCTATATGCTAGATTTTGGAAATACATTCTATTGTATGTAGGTAAACATGTGGCTACTCAGCATATATTGTCAATTGACTTTCTTATTTTACGCAAATAAGGAATATTGTAAAATTCAAATTCTACATCTATTTAAGTGGCATCATTTAATAACAAAAGATCATAATGTGTAAAAGCAGTGGGAAAATATTCCTTCAAAATGAAAACATTTTACTTCAAATAACTACCAAAAAGCATCCCAGTTTAAAAAAAAAAAAAAAAACTAAAAAGACTTAATCTCTGATTAATTAAAAATATGATCTTTTTCTTAAGGAAAGATACAATAGTTATATGGTTTTGCTCCTAAGATAGTCAGCAGATGTCTGCCTATTCTGAAGGGAATTTCTCTTCCTCAGGAGAAAACAGCATAAATAAGAAACAAATAGTCATATGCTGACTGTATACTACTTAGCAAATGATGTAGAGAGCCATGTTCTACAATGGAAAGCATGCGGGTCAACCTTCAAGTTAATTTTCCTTAAAATTCAATGTAATTACCCAAGATAAATTACTTATTAAATATAAGTTGTGTCAAAGAACTATGCTATCAATTTGTGCTAGGCATAACATGGAGTTCTAAATTTAATAATCAATGATATTGGGTATAGGAACATAGACTCATAAAATATTTCCCTAAATATTTTATAGACTTTCAAATAAATCTAATCCAAAATAAGCAGGAAAATACTGCTTGCAAGACCTTTTAAGAAAGCTAGGTTTGGGCCGGGCATGGTGGTTCACGCCTGTAATCTTAGCACTCTGGGAGGCCGAGGCTGGTGGATTGCTCGAGGTCAGGAGTTCGAGACCAGCCTGAGCAAGAGCAAGACCCTGTCTCTACTAAAAAATAGAAAGAAATTATCTGGTCAACTAAAATATATATAGGAAAAAAAAAATTAGCCGGGCATGGTGGCGCATGCCTGTAGTCCCAGCTACTCGAGAGGCTGAGGCAGTAGGATTGCTTAAGCCCAGGAGTTTGAGGTTGCTGTGAGCTAGGCTGATGCCATGGCACTCACTCTAGCCCAGGCAACAAAGTAAGACTCTGTCTCAAAAAAAAAAAAAAAAAAAAAAAAAGAAAGCTAGGTTTGAAAGTGCATTAGACAAATAGTGAGTTTTCGTTAAGTCTTAGAAACAGCAATGTCTTCTAGATTATATAATTTAATATCCCCATAAAGACTCATTCTTGGTTTGCAGACAAAACTAATAGTTGAAAAATAAATTTTAAAAACACATCTATGATTAAAAATTATTTTCTTTTACAAATACAAACTTGAAAAAATTCCAGATGGAAATAGAAATAAGGAGTGCT
Organism: Eulemur rufifrons; assembly: GCF_041146395.1. Lineage (NCBI taxonomy): Eukaryota > Metazoa > Chordata > Mammalia > Primates > Lemuridae > Eulemur > Eulemur rufifrons. The sequence continues at coordinate 31,173,803 of NC_090989.1, forward strand.
ATATATTTCTTAGCATTCCAGTTTTTAGACTTTATAATCATGTGAGGTAAGTTTAACCACATGAAAACTGTGTTTTTGAGAGCATGGCAAGGGACAGCACTAAAAGGTCTGCTAACATCTGTACTAAGGTCCACCCCTGTTATAACTGGGATATATAAAAAAATGAAAATAAATACTCCTAAAGATAACCAATAAATACAATCATTTCAATTTAAATAAATATCAGTGGTATAATAGACAAGAATATCATCATTTCTATACAGAAATAAAGGTTTTTAAATGGCATTCCATGTCATTTTTTTCCCAATGTTTGAGAGATTGACAATTGTTAGGAACCAAGAAATACAGTTGTTGTTACAGCTGTAAAACTTGGTTTCAAGGCAAATAAAACACAGATAAATGTTTATAAAGCATTACCAACAACTACATTGTGTTGCCCCATGACACTTTGGTTAATGCTGTTACTTGGGGCTACAGTTTCACTAAGAAACTAGATGCAATCTTTGTCTTCCTGTGTCTGAGCCTTGGGGTGAATAAGAGTAGTTCTTATTGAACTCCTGGTATCTAAACTAAGGAAACGTTACCAAAAAAAAAAAAAAAAAAAAAAAAAGTAGTAATACTCTCCAGGAAAAAGTAAAACTCTAACAATAACCGTACTTTATATGTTTAATTTACAGCAAATATGGCCCAAGTTTCCTCCTCACCTCTACCCTGTTTATTTATGTAACATACAAAAGGCTAGTTTTGGCTTTAGGACACAAACCTCTTAAAAATGGTAAATGACCAGTACCTATCACCAAAAATAAATAATTGAAATGCAGTAAATTGAATTAATACATATTCATTATTAGTGCAGTGAAGCATAAGTGTACTAAATTATAGTTTCTAAACTTTTTAAACACACAAAACCCTCGTTAACTGCAGAGTACTTACTTTTTCCCATAAACTTTTGTGTCCAAATCATACAATTTATTCAAATAAAAGCATGTTTTAATCACTGCAATTAAACTGGTATAAAAATTATTTAAAGCAAATGCTATCCAAATTTTTTTCAGGATTTCAAATAATTATTATTTTCACTAATAAGCATCTTTATTATCAAATTATCTTTATTAATATCAAACTACATTTGATATGTGTTTAATATCTATAGATTTCAGATATAAATTGTCACTGAATATTAATTTATAGTATTTTTAGAAGTATTTATTTTAAATTTTGTTTAGTAAATCATAATATTCTTTTTTTTCTTTGGAGCTTGAAAACATTTTAGAAACATAATGATGTACATCATGCTCAAATATATGAATCATGCATTAAAGGGATCTATATTTGAATATTTTGCTGGTAAAATTGATATAATGATCTTATATCTGGTTTCAATTCCATGATTGTGTATTTGATGACTAAGACTGGAAAGCTTTTCCCATAATTGCTCTCAAGGTAATGGGATGTCTAGCTAAGAAAGAGAACTTAACTGGAAACTAATAATATCTTTAAAATATCAACACAAAAGCCAGATTAGCAAAGACAGCTCTCTAAATCCCAGTGCATTAAGGTATCTTGATCATCTGGGGTAAATCTAAAGGTGTTTTGAAAAAGAAGATCTAGAAGGCAAGCTTTTAGACATACTCAAGTCTATAACTGCTTTTAAAAAAAAATTCTGGCAATGATAAGAATGCATGTAGAGTAGGAAATAACACAAAAACAAGAGATTATCTTCCCTATTTCTAAATATCAAAGTTGGGGCATACTTCATTTATAAGAAATTATAATTTCAGAGCACAAATAATCACTCTGTTTTTCCCCTCTGGTCTTCAGATTCTTACCTACCAAAAATAGGAGCTGGCCTAGGTTATCTATATAATTTTTTGATTCTCTAAATTTGTTTTCAAATGCTAACTTAATTTTGTCTCTACAGGGAATGAGTATTCTTAAACATAAATGTGTCAAATTTACAAAGGTGCTAATATCCTAACTTTGAAAGATGACTTTATCAAAACTTTATAAAAATATACAGTTGGTCCTCCATATCTATCGGTTTTACATCTGTGGATTCAACCAATTGTGGATTAAAAATATTGGGAAAAAATAGATGGTAGTGTCTATACTAAATATGTACAGACTTTTTTCCTTGCCATTATTCCCTAAACAATACAGTATAACAACTATTTACATAGATTTACATTTTATTAGCTATTATAAGTAATCTAGAGATGATTTAAAGCATTTGGGAAAATATGTGTAGCTTATATTTATACAATGAATGCCATTTTATATAAGGTACTTCAGCATCTCTGAATTTTGGTATCCACAGGGGTCATAGAACCAATCCCCCATGAATACTGGGGGATGACTGACTGTACATTCTTCTATAAATGGATTGAAAATTTAATTTTTTTTTTTTTTTTGCTTCAGCTATATTTAAAGTTTGGCTTAAAACAAAACAAAAACAAAATAGCTTTCATACACACCACTGATTTAGTTCTAAGACCTTCACTGAGAATCAAGCCAATAAGAGACATCATTATAATAATTAACAGTGAATAGAGAAATATAAATTCAGATTTCAGGCAAATGTTTAAAATATATGAATAGTTAGTTTTGACATAGTTTAGAATGGTTACTTTAATTTTTATTCTATCTTATATTTTATACTCATATCATACATTTTTGGCATTCTATCTCAACTTAAATACTGCATGACTCTGTGAGGGTGATCAAATCATTTAAATTCCCTGGGTCTGATTCCACATTACTAAAATGTGTAAATAAACTGAACCATCAATTACTTGAGTATTACATACATATTTAGAGACAGAGGAATAATCTGTCTCAAAGTTCCTTTCCATATCTATAATTTTATAATTATTTATGGTTCTAAATATTCAAGTTCTATTTAATCTTGGAGACTATGAAAACTGATTATTTAATTAAAATTTTGGACATAAATTATATTAAAATATCAATCATCTTGGAAAAACATCACATATAGATATATGCAGAGTTATACATATAGTTTCATATATAATTATATATAAAGTGAATTAGATCTAAATTTCATGTCTCTTTCATTCCTATGTAATTTTTAATTTCTGTCATACAGCAAGATTCTTTCAAGGAATGAAACTTCTTGGCTACCTCTTGAATGTGGATAGAAAATACAAGAAGTCCAATTCGTATTCAAATACAAATAAATACAGACTCTGTAACAGATATAACAATTTAATCATTAGTCAATAACTTTTTCTTTAGGTAATTTCAAATGAGCTGTATTTGGTATTTGTGTAAATAAATGGAACGATTAACTACTTGAGGATTACATATACCTGTTTTCCTCCTGGAGTGCACCACAGTAGCCAAGAAAGCAAAGTATGAAATATATATATACTTCATATATATATATATAAATATATATATACACTTCATAAAAATATATATATACACACTTCAGCATACATACATATATATATATATATACTTCTCTGGATATAGTTCTAACAGAAGTATACAATATTTCTAAGAATCAGAAAGAATTTTAAATCATACCTTACAATAGCAGTTGAAAGTATTTCTCTTAATGAGGACAACTTAAAAATATCTCACACTATTTTATTTACAGATAAATTTTTATATTTTATATACATATTTTTAAATATTTTTATGAAACAAGGCTATGTTGCCCAGGATGGAATCTAGTTGCTATTCACAGGTTCCATCCCACTACTGGGCAGCAGAGGGGTTTTGACCTGCTCCATTTCCAACTTTGGCCAGTGTACCTAACTTTAGGCAACTTGGTGGTCTTTGGCTTTCATAAGGTCACCATACTGATGGCAATTTAGTGCAGACACCAGATCGGCATAGAGCACTGTCACCCAGAACTATTGGGCTCAGGCAGTCCTGCCTCAGCCTTCCCAACAGCTGGGCCTACAGGTGGGCACCATCGCACCTGGCTATTTGATATATTTAAAAGCAACTAAGGAAGGGAATAAAACACAGTTAATGAAAATGTGCAACAAAACCCAACTCCAAATCAAAAGACAAATAGTTCAACAACTTTGTATAAATCCCAATTTAACTTGAATAACCAGCTAGGATGAAAAATATAGAAAATTCAAATAGTGGATTGTATTCCCATATGAAAGCTAGAGATTGTTGTCAGGGAAAGCCTGTGATACAAATTCGACTTTTTATTGCCATTATCAAGACAAATGATCCCACTCCGTCACTTCCCCGGCCAAACACAGACAGCCCATTTTACTTACTAGCTACCTCCAGCGATGCGTTGTGGCTCACAGCCTCCCCAAGGTAATTCCTCGCTACACAGACGTAGACCCCTTCGTCGGGTCTACTTTTCCGTCCGTGTACTATACGTAAGAAAAATAAAGATCCACTCGGCAGCAACATTCGGTGTGAGCGAGGGTCATCTTTGTCTGTCTCCACTCTCTCCCCCCCTTTGTACCATTCAATAGTGGGTGTGGGGCGGCCTTCGGCTTTACAGTTCAAAGTCGCAGGTTCTCCTTTAGAGACAATTAGGTCTGAAGGGTGTTCAACAATACGAGGTGGAAAATCTTCCTGACGAAGACGGGAGCCTGCAGAAGAATTGACAATACATCTTCATGTATCACTTGAAAACAATTAAAAGTCTTATTTCAAAAGCACAGGCTTTACCACTACTATTTAAACACTGCATAATATGGACCTGCCCTTCCTGGCCTATTTACAAACTAATCCCTCTGGTGTCCACCTTGATTACGCCTTCCAATTCCTGCATCCTTTTGACCCTCCACTTAGAAAGTTCTCTTGCTTAAACATGGCCTGTACAAATCCTGTCTGCTCTTCAAATCTCTTATCCATGAATGCTTGCAGAACCTATTACATTGTCTGTTTATGCCATGCATGTGCCTGTTTTTGCAAAGGAATGTGTTAGAGAACTATTGCATAGCTTCCTGAGTATTACAAATAATGGCATGGCTTTCTGGAATCTCCCTTTTAACTAACATCAATCAACACTTTAACAAAACATATGCTATATATGGATGAACATTTACATTCAAATATGTAATGAAACTGTTCTTTAGTGTTTTTTTTTTTTTTTTCCTATTGTTTTTCTGACATCTTGGGGATACTCAGAGGACCAGGGAGACTCTAGATGGAATGATAAAGACAAAAGCACTTCAAAAAATGTGCCATGAGGCTCTCCCCTTCAGATAAACAATTCCCCCTCTGAAGACTTCCCCCTCCCCAATTTCTTCACTCATGTTTTTCCTCAAGCTTTACACCAGACTACAGATGAAGTGAGTGGCGGTGAAAACAGGGAGGGCTTCTGCCATCCTGTGATACAGGGTCACAAAGGGTGGCCTGGAGTTTGCCCTGTAGGAAAGAATTCAGGCTTCTCAAAGCTCCAGCACCACACAGAGCAGCATCTTCAGGGACACAGCACAGATCACTGGGCAAAGACATGGAAGAAGGAAAGAAGACCACACCAAGGCCATGAAAACAAGGCAGTCTCTGCCTGAGATACTTAACTGCAGCTCAAAATGAAGTGTAAGCAGCAATGGGCATTCAGAGTCCAGCATGTACAAAAGCAGTTCCTTGCTGGGTAGGTTGAGGGCTACTGACAGAAACAAGAACAAGCCCTGAGAGTTGCGTGGAGCTTTGCCCCTTACAGAGCTTGTTACTTTCACTGGGTTCGATATCATTTTCTCTCCTGGGAAAGATCAGGAAAGCACCTGGCCCTGCAGTTGGTCAGCGGCAGCACTGAACAGGTTGTGTGAATTTGGGGAAGCCCCTTCTAAGACTCAGATGTTACACAGTAAAAAGGACGTAATGATGGCTAGCTGCCAGGACTACTGTGAGGATCACTGATACTGTGTGTAAATATCCACCAATGTAACAATTTTAGATGCTAACTAGTAGCTATCATTCAAATCATTGAGTGCAGTGGTTCTCAATCAAGCCTGCCCCATGTTAGAATCACCTGCAGAACTTAAATACAAATGCCACTGCCCAGGCCCCACCTAGAATCTTCAAGGGTACCAGACATGGGGTGTTGTTTCCAAAGTCCCTCCTGCCCCTTCTCTCCTCAGGGGATTTGTGATGACGCCAGGGATGCAAACCATTTATTTAGTTCAAGCCACTAGTTGTACAGAAGCCAGAGGTGAGGTTGAATAATGGGCTCATGAGCAGGTGAGGTCTCAGGTTCCCTGTCAGAGACCTTCCCTTCCTCAGTTCAGGATGTTTGCCCCATCCTTTATTATTATGCCTGACACATAAGAAATGCACACAGCAGGAATCAAATGCAAACTCACAGTGCAGCAGCAGCAGCCCTGGGAGCTTGGCAGAACAGCTAGAAGCACCCTGACTCCAGCTCCCAGAAACCTGCCGCCCTGGGTCAGCGCCTCCCTCTCTGGGAGGGCTCTACCATCTGCACTGCCCAGGCCCTGTGGACCTCAGAGCAGACTGAGGACCCTTACAGCCCACACACTTTGGCTTTTCACGGCCCTATGGATGCCACCATGCCAGAAATTCCGGGGAACTTACTCTTGTTTGGATTCCAAAACAAATGTTTTCTGAAACTGTTCTTTATATAGACTTTTATGTCTTCCTAAACAATAAGATAATATATATACTTTTCCCCAGAGATTTTACTAACTTTATTAGTAGTCATAATTATGTTAATATTTTAATAGACTTCAAAGATAAAGTGCTAAATAGAGTTTAAATAGTTAAATATTAAATGGAAAAGGCTATTGGGTGAGGGGCTGCATTCTAGACCTTATGTATTACTAATAAATGAGGCCCTGAGTATATGTCATTTAAATATTTTCTGTGTCTATACCTAACTTTTTCCAATGAAAATAGAGTCTCAAAAACAGGGATGATATTTTGTATTTTTTTAATATTCCTATCTTATTACTGCTATACAGATAGTACCTATGTAAATTTCTCAAAGATTTCTCAAATTCAATAACCAAAGGTTTCACTGAATGGAGCCTCAAACCTTGCTTTCATCTAGTGTTCCAGTCTCAATGAATAAGGCAGAGTAGAAACAAGTCTTCCTTATAGTCTTCCTTTCTGTCCCCTAGTCCTTCTTAAAATTCCTCTCTAGAATTTTTTACATTAATCTACTTATCCTCATCTGTACAGCCAGTTACCACCCTGAAGTACAACTACCATCCCTTTCCACCAATATTTAGGAAAGCTGCTTAAAAATTAACAGTTACAAGATGAAGGCTGTGAAATAATCTGGGTGTTCCTCTACTTCAGAGGCTCTTAAAATAAACTCATTGTTCTTAAGATAAAGTCCTTTAAGACTTACAAGAGCCAGCATGTTCATACCCTGATGTAGTTCTCCAGACTCTTCCTATTTCACTCCTTTCTCTGCTCTCTGCAGCCCAGCCTTCCGTTAGTTCCATAAACATCCTGCGCTTCCTCCTGCCACGTGGCCTGTACCTGCCACAGGGCCTGGGCTCAAAATCATCTTATCCTAGTTTGCCAACACTCTTCTTTCAAATCCCTGCTCTCAATGATCTTTACAAGAAAATTAAATGCCACTTTCACAAACCTAAATAGTACTATATTTCTACCCTTGGTAAAAAACGATCAGAATTATAATATAAATCTATGTATCTGATACTTTGAATATTATCTGTTTTTCCCACTATTCTGCAAGATCTGTGGGTCTGATTTTGCTCAGGGTTGTTTACCTTATGCCTGGCAGAGTGCTGAGTATGTTACAGTACTCAATAAATATGTGTTGGATAAATGAAAGAAATGAATTAAGTGCTGAAAAGAAAGACTTAACTGAGCAGAATGAGATGAAGCTTAAGAATCATGCATTCTATAGAGACTTTAAAAAATGTATTTTTTCAATTGTAACCAATATGCATACTATTCAACCTTGCAGAGACTGTAAGCTCTGCATGGGGCTTATTTATATCTTTGTCTAAATTGTTACTACTTCAATTCATATTTTTTTTCTTGGTGAAATGACTAAGTGAATGATGAAACTAAAATATCTATTATTTGCTTATATCCACGATGAAATGAAAAATTTTAAACTGAAACGTTAAATAATAGTTTTATAATCTGAAATGTTGCTTGAGTTTAGTGCATGGTATACAACATGCTATAAGTTCTTTAAATGAAAACAGGGTCTAAAAGAGGGGGAAATAAATCAGCAACATAAGAATAACACAGGAATAATTGGAAACTCATACTCTCTAAGGCTACATTGAAGTAAAGTGAAATTTAGAGTGGATTATAGATTATTCACAATTGTCAGTGCTGTAAAACTTCAGAAAAGAAAGTATTTTAATAAGTATTGGCCTTTGCCTTGGCTATGATTATCAATGGTAGATGCTAATGGGTCTCAACTGCTGAGGTAATACATATTTAATTAGAGCAAATTTTATTTGAACTTGTGAAGGTCCATTTCAGATAGGAAACAGGGATGCATAGGTTGCTATGAGGACACAAACAAAGGGCATCTAAGACTGCCTGAGCAAGTCAGAGAAGGCATCCAGAGACTTGAAACTCGAGATGGGCCTTGAAGAATGAGTCAGAAAGAAAAAAAAGGAGATGATTTCACCCAGAGGCACAGCTATAAGAGTATATAGCACACTTGTGGGACCTACAGGTTAGTTAGTATGGCCTGTGTACAAGGTGCATGTCACAGATGGGGAAGTATGAGCCTGAAGAAATAGCTGAAGGAGTCTGGGTGCAGAGGCTCATGCCTGCAATCAATCACAGTGCTTTGGGAGACTAAGGTGGGAGGGTTGCTTGAGGCCAGAAGTTAAAGACTAGCCTGGGCAACATAGTGAAACCCCTGTCTCTATGAAAGAAAGGAAAGGAAGGGAAAAGGAAAGGGAAAGGGAAGGAAAGGAAAGGGCTAAAAAGATATAATGTGATGGGTTTTGCACATCAAGGCAGAGTTCTGGAACCTAGTTCAAGGCAACAGGAAACCATTCAACAATTATGAGCAAGGGACTGGTGTGATCAGGTTTGGTTTTAAAGAGCTCACTATTGGTAGTAAGAAACTGGACTTAGCAGGCTAAGCTAGGGGAGAATTAGGAACGTTTTGAATGCTTTAAACAATAAATCTGATAACCTGAAGTTAGACATTAACAGAAAGAAGGGAAAATAGAGTGTAGAATTTAGAGAAATTAAGTCATAAAATCAACAGACTCTATTCACTGGCAAAGTCTAGGATGATGAGAATAAAAATGCACAGGATGGAGGAGAAGAAGAGGATAGAAAGATTCCAAGTTTCTGGTCTTTGCAATGGACAAAGGGCAGTCTCAATGAAGGTAGGGAATAAAAGAGTGAAATTTGATGAGAGAAAGAAGGGCAGAGGAGATGACTTATTCAGTATGAGACAGGAAGAGTTTGGGGTACTTCTAGAATATCCAAATGGAGATGACAAACTGTTAATTTGTATATCCAAGTTGACCTCAGAAAAAAAAAATCTCAGCTGGAGCCATCGATTAAAATAATACTGGCGACAAAAACCATGGGGTAGAATAAAACTGTCTAGGGAAGCTGAGTGCACTGGCACTTGCCAGTAGTCCCAGCTACTCGGGAGGCTGAGGCAGGGGCATCCTTGAGCCCAGGGGTTTGAGTCTGCAGTGTGCTATGATTGTGCCTGTGCATAGCCACTGCATTTCAGCCTGGGCAACATAGTACTTTGTCTCTAAAGAGTGGGGGTGGGGGGGGGAACTGTCTAGGGAGAGAGTATAGACAAAGTAATAACCAGTTACAGAAACTAGCAGTCACCCAGGCTCAACTAAAGTACACAGTTGCTGAGGATTCTCCCTATCCCTAACCTGCAGTCCCATGTAGCCAGACCACAACCAGCATGACTTTTGGGAATGGAGAACTCAGGCCCAAATTTTCACCATGATGTTTGTATAGCAGCATTCAGTAAAAGTTTCTGCAACAAAAATTCTTTCTATATTATTAAAGTATAAATTTTCAAAATGCTCTTTGGAACAGTCATCCCTCAGATTGTTAATAGGTATTGCTTCAGAAAAGAGCCACGGTTTTCAGGGTCTTTAATCTTGCTAATGTACATTATGATGTGCCAGAAGAGGGTATAGTAGGCAGAATTTCCCAAACCTATTTGGCCACTAAATTCTTTTTTATTCTTTTCTGTTTTTCAGGAGAGCCTACTAAACTTTGCTTCTAAGAAACATATTTCAAGAACTAATACACACTGTTGAGCATATAATAATCTGAAGAGAATGAGTAGCATTGGCAAATAAACAGTATTTTGTCTGTAAAACAAGTAACTTTGGAAATCATAACAAAATATAGAGATCCTACATTTCTCATCGTGCATGACCTTAGGAAAAAGACCTTCCAATTTCTGAGTGATTTTTATAACAAATGATTGGTTAATTGCAATTTAAAAAAAAATAAAAAAAAATAAATGTCATCTTCATTAGGAAACTGTAATAAAATATTCTTTATCAACTCTAAGTGGGAAGAAAAGGAACACAAAAGAAAACACTATTAATTATCTGCCATCTCCTTTATCACAACAGCACCCTTATGAGGTGGGTGTTATGTCTGTGTCCACATGAAGAACTGAGACTCTCAGCTGTCACTCAGCTGGGAGGTGGCTCTGCTGGGATTCAATCGCAGTCAAATTTGAAACACTTGCTCTTTCTAACTATTCCATAAATACTGCTAGGATTCACTAGTTAAAATCCGTTGAGAAACATGCTTTGTCCATTCTTATTTCCAGCACTGAAAGTGTTCATTTTGATTGCTTACTTTTAAAGTGTAGATGATAACAACAGCAAGAAGCAGTCAAACCTAGTGACATCTGTTGTTCTTTGCCCATGCATAGAATATCTACCTGTAAACCAAATGATTCCATAGTCATGTAACTCAGTAAAGACCTTGATGATGAATATAATGGGATATAAAACTTTCCTTGTACTGTATCATCTTCTCTAATATGATCTTGCATTATAGAGTAAATGGCCTTACATTATCAATTTATAATATTTTGAGATCTCAATTCCCACACAACTGATTGCACAATTAAACTTCAATATCATTGGTTCCCAACTTTTTTCTACCAACATAAGGGAAAAGTCACCCAACTTACATCTGTAACTCTAACTCACTTTCTCAAAACGGGGCTTTGAGGGAGTTATACCTAGATCAAATAGGGAAGAGCATATATGAATCTCAGAAAAGTATAGATGAAAGACTCCAAGTGATCGCCATCTTTCTGCTTAGAAGTGGTGTTCACCTTCACTCTACCACAACTATATATAATACATATTTTTGTATATATAGAATATTCTTGATTCATTCATAAAAAGCTTTCTCTCTTCAATCATAAGTCCTGAGTTCGTATAAGATACCTGACGACCATCCTTGTTATGCTAATTCGTGTATATTTTATACAATTAGATACAAGGTTTATAGTACAATTGGCAAAACTAACTTCCAGGTTTCCACCACACTTTGCACAGAAAATTTAAAAGTTAGAAAGAACAGAGGGTGAAAGAAAAAAGGGACTGATGAAGTCAGGCTTTAACAAGGAAGTAGGATGATACTGTCAACTGCTCTCAGTAAGAATCATGGTGGAACCTTGGGAATATAACATGATTCACTTCAGGCAAGACCAGCATTAGGGAAAGGGCAGGGCAGATTCCTTCAACAACTGCCCGGTTGGAAGATAAAATATAAACACGACTGACTGAAATATTTAAATATTTACACAACCACAGCTGGAAAAAGATATACACGTAAGTGCTAAGTATTTCAAGGAAATATATCAAAGTCACATGAGATTTATGATGAGGAAACCAAACTCCTAGTTGGATGTAAACTGTTTCCCCCTCTGAGACATCACTTTTACAGAAACACGAGCAAGTAACCATTTAAGAGACTGCTCTTGTTAATATTCTGTTGAGGTAAGCAAATACACACACACACACATATATATATAATTTTATTCTTTTTAAATATATATGATATTTTTCTAACATAACAGTGATATTTGTCTTAAGGTTTTATTTATGTTTTCAAGTCTGTTTCTTGAAACAGAGAGTAAAACAGTATTTATTTTACTAATAGTCTTGTTTTGATCCAAATTTTTTTCATATTCTTTGGTGTGTAAAATTAGAAAACCTAAAATGATTAAAATATCCATCTGCATCAAATCTCATATTAAAGCATCTTGCTGCACAAAAATGCTTATAAAATTGCTAAAAGCCCAAGAGGAACAGATTTAGTGAGTAGTTGACAGATATACAATGAATATTAATAGACAATTTGGTGACATCTGTCCAAGGTGGGAATAGGATGTATATAATTGCCTTAACAACATACTTATATTTGAAAAAAAAATACCTATATTCTTAAAAGAGCCTTGCCTCCTAACATTTTTATTTAAGCTCCATTTACATTTTAAGGAGCAGAACTGCCACCAATTATTAACATAAATCCTATCACGGGTACCAATCCTGTAATTTTCCTGTCAGAATTTCATCCGAGAAGGAGATATTTGTTAAAAATAAGAAGGCAGCCCCAGTTAATTACTCACTGTGCAGAGAGTAGACATAAATATCCCCTATCGAGTTATATACATTTCCCAAATACACTTACTGCTGGAATAAGAAGTATAAAAAGTCCACATTCTACAGAAAAACTAAGTGATTTCACCTGAATTTATATATAGTAAAAGGTATAAAAGGAAAACAGAATGTATTAAAATAACTACATGATTAACAGATCATGCCACGTTCCTCAGTTACTTTGTTTTGTCCTAAGATTATAATCTTCTACCTAAGAAGATTATTTAAGGGGAAAAAACCCTTTTCTAGCCAAAGTTTGGAATAATCCTAATAATTAACTGAGTGCTAGCCATAGCACTTACCATTTAAAATGATTACCGAAATAGACCAAAATGGATTCCAGGAGTGAATGCCTGGTGTTTTTGTAATATTCTTGTAGAATTTAATATCATATGGCCGTATCCTCAGAGATAGGAAAGAGACTGACAGTAACATAAGTTAGATTTTAGAAATAATTCTATCTTCCTATTCCATTTTTAATAACATACAGACAACTAAACAGAAGAGACTTTTCTGTCATGGGACCCAAATATCGTAGAAGCTAGTAGAGCATTAACTGCAGGAATTGCCTCAGCTGACTGAATTCAGGCAGGATTCATTCTGAGCTGTAACTAAAGGAATTGGAGACTTGAGGCTGGCTAGCCCCTTCTAAAATAGAAGGATTTTACTTTCTGTAAAATGCCAAACAAAAATATCTGTATATCTTAAAGTCCAAATTCTCTCACTCTCCCATCCATCAATCTATCCATCAACATAAAGAAATATGAAATAAAATCCATGATTTTAACAGCCTGAAGTCTACGAAGGGAGATAGAAATATTAACAAAAATAATATTGAAAAATAAGAGCCATACAAGATAAGACAATAGGAGAAACCGGAATCAGAGGAAGGAATGGCGGTTGGGGGCGGAGCCATAAGCTACTGTAGCATCTGTGGGGAAAGTCATTAAAGCTAGAGACACTGGACTCACATTGTCTGGATTCAAGTCTAGACTCTCGGATTTCTTAGTTGTTTGAACTTGGATAAATAGATTAACCTGCCTGAATGTTAGTTTCTTCATCTGTAAAATAAGGATAAAATAATACCTACACTTTATAAGTTAGCATAACTTCTAATGTGTAAAATAATATTACATTGATCCATGGGTTGGAAACATTAATCTAATATTTTAGAAGTTGGCATAAGCATCATTGTTCCGTTTTATAATATTCCTTCCAACCCTCTTATAGAATTACATTAGAATATTTATTAATTTATACAGAAATTAATTACATTTTCCCCTAGATTTGTGAGAAGCATTGCAAATGAAGCTAAGTCCTAAGTTTTAGTTGAGAATTCAACTCAAAATAATTTTCCACTTACATGGTTCTTGGCAGTTTCTGGCATAATCATAGCAAAACATCTTTCAAAAGAGAAGAAAACAAAATAAAACCACGCTAGAGCACTTAGCACACAGCTAAATTATTGTTTTACTGAGAAGCATCAGAGGTTGACTGACTAAAGCCATCTATAATAAAGTATCTCTGTTTTTTGTGGAAAATATTCCAAATAAATCCATTGACTAAATGTAGTACTTTTCAAACTTAGAAAACACATTAGTGCTTTTAAAATATTACTGACTGAATAGTCATATTGTCTTTTATTTCCATTTTATTACAAATATATAAATATTATGAGTAACCAGAGTACAGATTAAATTTGTAATTGTGCATTCTAATGCCTATTCTAATGGACCAAAATATTTAGGTTTGAAAACATAACATAACACAATAAATATAATACAATAAAATATAGTAGCTTATTTCAGTGGTTAGGATCAATTAAATCTTCACATTTTTCACTGACAAAAGACTTTGGACAATTTTGAGTTTAAATTGAGAAAAACAGTATTTGGGTGGTCCTATGGCTATGGAAATATAGTTAATCATAATCTTGGATTTTCTACATATTAGAACAAATTATATGGTATTGCAATCAATGTGAATCTGCAGTTCATTTCTTTCTTTATAATATGGAAATAGCAGATGGTTATAAATTTGAGCCAACTATAACCTCAATATACAGAACATGGGCAAACTCCCCTATTGAAGTGGCAACTTAAAAATATATAAAACCATAAAATAAACATTGCTTAGCAAAACTCCTTTGTTCTCAATTTAAACTTCTCCGGAGAGAATATTTATTCTGAAGTTAATCTAAATTTTGTGTTTAAAACCATGCTTGTAAGTCATACATTTAAAGTATGTAAAAGCAAGTATGAATATAATTCCTTAACCATACGGAAGGTTTTAAAAATTGTAATAAAGTAATAGTTATCAGTTGTTTCTCTAAAGAGTTGCATTAGATTTTCATAGAATCTGTGCATTATGGATACAATTTGCTAGGAGTCAATAACCAAAAATGAACTAAAGTACTAAAAATAAAGCTTTCAGCTCTACTTTTTAAATTAGGTAGTCATACTTATGTCATATTTAAAGAACCCTTCATTCTAGGTGAGTTACTAATGTCTGCAAGATAGAATATGGAAATGTAATTTTAAGGATAATGGTCTAGAAACAATTACACTTTAAGAAAACAAAATAACTTTTCAAGGTTGCTAAGAAATCCCTATAGGAATGCAATCAACGCATTCATTTTAAAAACTCAGTCAGTATTTGATAAAAAGATAAAAAACATGCATAGTGCTAATAAAATTTTTTAAAAACCTCAGTCAGTACTTTTCACATGAACAAGAATTTCTGAAGAATATTTTTTACACATTAGCAAACTAATTGTAATATTTCCTTCCTTGTACCTTCCCTATTACTCTCTCACTATATCTTAGATTTGGCTTTTACAGATTCTAAGCACCATCCTGATAAAACGCTGAGAGGCAGATTCTAATCATTTGGCATACAAGATATGAGATTTTAAAAGGTATTTCAAGTGTTAACTTAAAATCTAAATTTTAACTAATGAATTAAATACTTAAATAGTATACTACAATATATGCTGTAGTAACTGTTAAGTTGTTAAGTATGGAATGTCCGATTTCCTTAAGTACTAAGTTTGACAGTGGATATCCCTGACATTTCACTTTGACAATTCTTGGTATTTTTTTTCCTTTTTTTTTTTTTTTTATTGTGAAGGTACATCCCCATTCTTTCAAATGCATGTTTTGGCTTGTGAATATCTTTCAAATTTATTTTTTTAGAGCAATTTTTGTGAAACCATGGATAAGTAAAAAATTCATGTTATTTTCGAATATGAGTTCCATCATGGAACCAATGCAGTTCAGACAGCTTGAAATATCAACGAAGTGTTTGGGAAGGCTTTGGCTAATGAACACATAGTATGTTAATGGTTTGAGAAGTTCCATTCTGGTGATTTTAATCTTAAAAATGAGCCATGTAGGTGACCTGAGACCAAGGAGGATAATGATGAGCTGAAAGCTATAGTGGAAACAAATCCATCTCAATCTATGTGTGAATTAGCAACAAGGTTTGACGTTACTATTCCAACAATATTGGACCAGATGAAACAAATGGACAAGGTAAAGAAGCTGGAGAGATGGGTACTGCATGAATTAAACGAGCATCAGAGAAGCATTCATCTCGAAGTTTGCCTTTCTTTGTTGTCATAGCATAAAAGAAAACCATTTCTACACCGTATTGTTACACGTGAACAAAAATGCATTCTTTTTGACCATCACAAGTGTTTGGCATAATGGTTGGATAAAGATGAAGTGCTGAAACACAGCCCAAAACTTATATTCATCAAAAAAAGCTAACGGTGTCTGTTTGGTGGTTCAGTGCTGGTATTATCCACTACAGCTTCATAAAACCTGGTCAAATGATGTGGCTGTCTACAGCAACCAAATGGATGAAATGATGAGAATGCTTGTGATTAAGTAGTCACCACTGGTCAATAGAGACAGGCCAATCCTCTTGCAAAACCACGTCTCAAAAAACAACACTATTCACTACCCACTATTATGGGTAATATGATGTCCATATACATTTATCATTTCGCATTTGAATGCCACATTAAAAGAGAAATATGATACTTTTAGTCATTATTTTGAGAGAGTTTTAATTCTTCATTACGAAGGGGAAAGGCCATAAAATTAGTTTTGTTTAGAAAGTATTTCTAATGTTGAAATGTTTGTGTTATGTTAATAAAGAGATTGTAACTGAAATACTTCTACAACCCCAGTCCCTAGAACAGCACCTAGCACTCAGCAGGCACTCAATAAACATTTGTTGAATGAATGACCAATAATGGAAAAAGAAAATGACAGGAGACCCCATACGTATTTATAAATAGTTTAGAACATGGTATATACAAACATCCATTCTTGGAGGCAGTCAGCGCAACCCTGAGCTGAGGAGTAAATAAGAGAAACCCTTAATTCTGTTTCTGGGAAGCACAAATCCACAAGAGAAAGGAACCCTGGAGTCATAACCTCCCTGAAGGCATATGGAGATACAAGCCTTTTGGTCCACTGAAAGTTGGGAGCTCTCTTTAAAACTAATTCTGAAGACATTGAAACCTGTGCACAGTATCATGTGTGATGCAAATACAAGGATTAACAGGTTTAAATTGCATAATTTTAGCTGAAGAGAGAGACTGATAGGAAGAGGGAGACAGAGTCAGAGGGAGAAAAAGACATGGAAAAAAGATATGAAAAGAATCTTTTTAAAAAATTATTATTTCAAAATGTTATAGGGCTACAAATGTTTTTGGTTACATGGATGACTTTTGTTATGCTTGGGTCAGGATTCTAAGTCTGTCCGTTACCCAGATAGTGTCCATTGTACCTGTTAGGAAGGTTTTCATCCCCTCCTGCCCGCTTCCCCCTGCCTGATTTCCACTGAGTTTTACTTCTCTGTGTGTACATGTATGCTCGTCAGTTAGTTCCAGTTTAATAGGGAGTACACGTGATGTTTGTTTTTCCATTCTTTAGATACTTCACTTAGGATAATGGTCTCCAGTTCCATTCAAATTGTTGCAAAAAGGATTAATTGATCCTTCTTAATGGCTGAGTAGTATTTCATAGTATACATATACCACATTCTATTAATCCACTCATGAATTGATGGGCACTTACGTTGATTCCAAATCTTTGCAATTGTGAATTGTGTGATAAATTGTGTAATAAACATCCAAGTGCAGGTGTCTTTTTGATAAAATGACTTCTTTTCCTTTGCATAAATATCCAGTAGTGGGATTGCTGGATCAAATGGTAGGTCTACTTTTAGTTCTTTGAGGAATCTCCATACTGTTTTCCATAGAGGTTGTACTAATTTGCAGTCCCACCAACAGTGCATAAGCATTCCTGCCTTTCTGCATCCACACCAGCTTCTACTGTTTTGGGACTTTCTAATAAAAAGCCATTCTTACTGGGGTGAGGTGATATCTCATTGTGGTTTTAATTTGAATTTCCCTGATGATTAGTGATGAGGAGCAATTTTTCATGTTTATTGGCCATTTGTCTATCTTCTTTTGAGAAACTTCTGTTGATGTCTTTTGTCCACTTTTTAATGTTTTTTTTTTTTTCCTTGCTGATTTGCTTGAGTTTTTTGTAGATTCTGGCCCTTTATTGGATGTATAGCTTTAAAATATTTTTTCCCGTTCTGTTGGTTGTCTGTTTGCTCTGTTATTTCCTTAGCTGTGTAGAAGCTTTTTAATTTAATCAAGTCCCATTTATTTATTTTTGTTGTTGCTGTGATTGCCTTTGGGGTCTTCATGAATTCTTTGCCTAAGCTGATATCTAGAAGAGTTTTTCCAATATTTTTTTCTAGCATTCTTATGATTTCATGCCTTACATTTAAGTCTTTTATCCATCCTGAAAAGAATCTTAATTTGATTTCTTAGAGACTGTATTCCATGATGTTCTGGTATTATTTTCATAATAAAATATTCCATTTCATAAGTTATGAAAGCCAACATATATTTTTGAAAAATATGGAGAAAATAAAATTCAACCTCTGCTAACTCTATAACATCCATTTATTCACTCAACAAATACGTTCTAAATGCCCTTGCTGCACCAAGTCTGTGCTAGATGCTGTTGACATGAGTGCAAATAAAAAAAAAAAAAATCCTCAAAAAAAGCAGATACAGTAGTACCTCTTTTTTTTTTTTGATTATTAAAGATGCAAGGTTAATATAAATGACAAGTGTCACTGTATGCATTTAAATAATGTACATACACTTATATACCTTGTAGGAAACAATAAACTTTCATGTGGGCACACAAAAACAACCAGTAAACAAATCTGAAAGTTTTCTATGTGGAACTGTATGCAGCAGAGTCAGAATGAGTGGATGCAAACCATTTTGACAAAAATAAGCTTTCCAGGAAAGGTGAAAAGCCTGAGTGAGATTAAATGAATAGAGGCCACAAACCCTGAGGCGCATAGCTGCTCAGTCATGCCCTGTGTGATCACTCAGAGTTAAAAGACTGGATATGGATTTAAACCGATTAACAGGTATCAATTGCCTCTTCTCTTTAGGAAGCAAATAGACCTAATTATCTTACTTATCTTCCATGAAGAAAAGTTACAAGCTAATTCCTAGTCTATACTGGCCTGGGAAAATTATTTTTCTAAACCTTAAATTATTTCTCACTTCACATTTGACTATTCTTCAGTGATTCTGAGATCCTCTAATAATAAGAAATTAAACTCCAATTACATTATCAAAATATATTAATACCTTTTTTCCTACTCAGCCTGTAATAAATGACAGAATATCTCAATGCAATGGGTTTTATTTTTTCTAGCTTTCTGCTAACAGACACAACAATTGAGATAGAAAAAGATGCAGCATAGGTTGTTGGTTTTTTTAATAACTTTACTTTCTTATTAATCTTAGAATAATATTTATATAATAAAGTCTTCTGAAAAAAGTAAAAGTAATTGTCTCTTGAAAGAATTATTTTATTTACTACATATATGCATAAACTACATGTAGGTATTTTCAGAGGAAAATATACACTCATTAAAATAAAACCTACTGACACATAAGGAAAAGGCATGACAAACTGGAATAATATCACATTCAATAGGTAACCTTTTAAAAAACTTTAAGTATTAAATATTAAATGAAAGCAGTACTTCTCAATGTGTGATCTTTTTTGTATGTATATAAATTTTCTTTAGTCAAGTATTCTATATATTATTTATTTTATCTCTGTGCTTTAGAAAAACCTGGGATAAGGTTAAAAATATTGATAACTGGTCCCTGATCTATTCACCAATAATCTCTGGGTATGAAAACTTATAACTGGTACTTTACAGGCACACAAGGTGATTTTTAATGTACACTAAAGTTTTGAGAACAACTAAACTAGAGGTTGAACCTATTGTGGTATATTTTTCTCATACTATTAAATGTTCTGAAATTGTACCATTTTTTACATATCAACTAGTGCTATTACTAATAATACTAATACTAGAAAAAAGTTATACAATGTACAGGCACTTTTCTAAGTGCTTTAAATATATTAATTCATTTAATTATCACAAAAAGGAACTGTGGTGTTCCTAGCAGCTACACTTTATAGATGAAAAAATTGAGGCACAGCAAAGTTAAGTAATTGGCCTGAGATCATACAACGTATGATAGCTCTGAGTCACGGTCTCAGGTAATTTGACTTGAGAGCCTATATCCATAATAACTATTCCAAACTGTTTCTCTACTTAAGAGAAATATAACATAGTATTCGACATGACCATGTTTTTAAAAGATAGAAAAAATATATGGTAAAATTATGCTTGCGATAGTATGCTCTTCAAAGAGAACAGGAAATAACATTTTATTCATACATTCTCCCATTACAAAATTACTGAGTCAAGAAATGAAAAGAAAATTTCAAATTTGTTTTTGGGGTAGGAAGTGTAACTTAACATGAAAATTTGAACTGGCATGCCAGCTTTACTCAACTGAAAAAATAACTGAAACTGTAAAAAACAATTCAAAATCAACAGAAAAAAGTTGTGCTTCTTTTTATAAGTAAAACTAAACAAAAATTAACACAAATTAAAACAAGTAATAAAAAGTACATCACTTAAGATGAAGAAAGTATAGAATATAATAAATAATACTTACCTATAATACCATTTACTTCTAGAGAAAACCAAAACTATTATTTTAATATTTTTCCTTCCAGTGCCATTCTATTAATTTTTATATTAATACATTAAATATTTTATAATTAATTTTTTGGCTTCTTATAAACATTTTGCCCTTTCACAAGTTAACAAAAACATATTTTTTAATTTTATAAATAATATAATATCTTACTAATGTGTTACAATTAGTTGAACTTCCAGGTGAGAAGTTTGTTTATTTCCAAATTTTTAGGATAATCAAAATTTTAAATTTAACATTGTTGTATATGTACCTTTATTTAGGTATTAAATTATTTCCTTTATATAACAACCTTACATATGGTATTTAGTAACCAATGTGTTTGAAAAATTTTAATAGTTGATGTATCTCTTCAAAAATAAATTGTTTAGGCCAGGTGCAGTGGCTCATGCCTGTAATCCTAGAATTCTGGGAGGCCGAGGCAGGTGGATCGTTTGAGCTCAGGAGTTCAAGACCAGCCTGAGCAAGAGCGAGACCCTGTCTCTACTAAAAAAATATAGAAAGAAATTAGCTGGACAACTAAAAATATATAGAAAAAAATAGCCGGGCATGGTGGTGCATGCCTGTAGTCCCAGCTACTCGGGAGGCTGAGGCAGGAGGATTGCTTGAGCCCAGGAGTCTGAGGTTCCTGTGAGGTAGGAAGACACCATGGCACTCCCTGCCTGGGCAACAGATCAAGACTCTGTCTCAAAAAAAAAAATTAATAAATAAATTGTTTAAAAGTTTTCTTTAAAATAATTATAATAATTCTGAAAACATTTTGACATCTTGTTAAATATGCTAAATTCCAACTTTGTCTTCACTAACTTACAGTACTCTGGTATTTTGGTTGTAATATTGTCCTTCTAAAATGCTATTTTAAAATGTTTGGTAATCCTTTAATATAGAGAATCTGAAATTAGACATGAATATACTGTCAAATATCTGATTTTCTACAATGTCACAATCCTAGTAATATTGTCTATTAAAATATGCTTATTTATGCCGTCAATTTGGTTCATTCTGACCGAAATCCAGTTTGTAAAATTTTTTTTAAGTTTTTAAAAATTTTTTTAGAGACAGGGTCTCACTTGGTCACCCAGGCTGGAGTGTAGTGGAGAGATTATAACTCACTATAATCTTAAACTCTTGGGCTCAAACAATCCTTCAGCCCCAGCCTCCCGAGGAACTAGGAGTACAAGTGTGCACCAATATCCCCAAGGAATGTTTTTTTTTATTTTTTGTAGAGATGGGGTCTCACTATGTTGCCCAGGCTGGTTGCAAACTCCTGGCTTCAAGCAATCCTCCACGTTGGCCTCCCAAAGCATTGGGATTACAAGCATGAGACACCATGGCATGGCCTAAACCTACCTTTAAAAAATTGACATCTAGTCAAAACTCTATTTTCATTTTTGGGTTATTCTCCTTAAGGGATTTCGAATTAAACTTACATTTAAATACTTGTTAATTCTCAAGACAACTTTAAATTTCAGTCTCAAAAAAATCTTCAAGTTTTAATTTTTATTTATCCATTAGCCAAACATTTCAATGGTTTAAATATAATTAGGAAACATAAATAATTCTAAATTTTGATGTATTAGACAATCAAATATATTGTGTTATTTTAGGACCAAGTCCTGAGAAATGCCTTCTTCTAGTAAGTATCCTCAGTTTGAAAATAGGAATATTTCTTCTTGACACAATTTTCAAATAAAACTATATGGAAAAAAATCCATGTATTTCTAGTTTATTGATGGAATTAGTAGGGTGCAATTAACTAATTTTTTTTAAATATAAGGATCTTCTCCTA
Source organism: Eulemur rufifrons (assembly GCF_041146395.1). NCBI lineage: Eukaryota > Metazoa > Chordata > Mammalia > Primates > Lemuridae > Eulemur > Eulemur rufifrons. Next base: position 31,196,328 of record NC_090989.1, read on the forward strand.
GATCGATCAATTTGTCCCCATTTAGCCAGGACCTTCCCAGTTTTAGCAATGAAAGTCTCCCTCAATCAGTCCCAGGTAGCCAGGATGGTTGGTCACTCTCTCTCTTTAATAAGTCAGATGGAACACTGTGAAAGAATAATACACCACCCCAAAAAATCCATCATGGTAACTGGTACCAAAATTACTTATAAATAAAAGTTTTAAAGGTATATTCAAAATGTCCTAAGGTGTAAACTGTTTTAGGACAAAGAATGCATTACACCCTCAACTACAGTGAATAAACACGGAAAGAAAAAGAAAAAAAGTATTAGCAGTTCTTGGTCAACTTATTAACCAAATAAGAAAAAAGTCTACTGAAAGACAATATGTATGAAAGAAACGAATTGCCACACCACTATCATATTTGATGTGTTGTAGTTTTCTTGCAAGAACAGAATACTTTACCCACTGTGAAAATGCAGACAGAAATCCAATGCAAAGAGGAAAACTATAGTAAATTCTCTACTTGTCTATTTTCTTTATGTGATTTAATTTTAAAACCACAAGAATAATTGCTAAATGGCAGAAGTCCAAAAAGAAAATAGTACAAAACAATGCATGAAAATAAAAGTATTTTAATTCAACAAGTATTTATTAACTGCTCTGTACAAAGCTCTGTAGATTATAGATGAAAGCCAAAAACTTAAAGCATTTACAGGGCTTGTAATAAGTAGGTAGCACAAAGAAAGAAAGGACAGAACCAAAGAAGTCTAATAGAGAGCTATACTGTAGATTTCCAGAAGTTTTGTAAGTTCATCAACTATGTGATCAACTAGAGATATATGATACCCAAAAACCTCACAAGTATACTATGAAAAGCAATAGATCTGTGACAATACCGTATCTGATGTTTAATACACAGAAAGAACAACATTTCGGTAAAGGTAAATTCCTAGATGATCTTGTTAACTTAATTATTTTCAACTGACTTTGACCCGATTTTCAACTGGAGGTAGTTTTGAGATTGAAAATGTACAACCAAGGATTAAGGACTGTTAGTCAAAAGTGTATGTGTCCTTGTTAGTATAGTGGTGAGTTTAAAAAAAAAAAAAAAAAAGCAAACAAAAAAGGTGTATGTGTGGATTAAATTGCAAGATTCAAAAACCAACTAGACATTTCTCCAGCAAAAATTGTCTAATCAAGCCAGGTGAGCTGACACACTTGTAGTCCCAGCTACTGGGGAGAATTAGGCAGGAAGATTGCTTGAGGCCAGGAGTTCAAGGTTTTTAATGCACAATGGTTGTGCCTGTGAATAGGCAATGCATTCTAGCCTGGGCACCACAGCAAGACCCTATTTCTAAAAAAAAAATTAATTAAAGTTAAAAAAAATCATTAAAATGTTTAATCAAAAGCATAGCGCTTTTAAGAAATGTCTGCATATATCTGCCAATGCAAATACACATGATATTAATATATTATACACTAATATATTTATACAGACATTATATATATAAATTTAAAATGATTATTTTAGAGTTACATGATTAAATGACATTATGAAAAGAGAAAAGTAAAAGAATAAATAATGATACAGAAAATACTTAAGGAATTAAATGTTTTTACTGGCTTTTCTCTTCATAAACTTTTCACTTGGCAAACTATAAGCAGACCATTTTTTCTAGTGTTTTATTTGTTTTGCTTCACTCTAATCATTACAATGCTCTATATGTTCATATTCATAGCCAAAGTCAATATTATGCCAATTTCCAGAGTTCCCATTTCCCTTTATAATACTTTTGAGCCATAATGCACAAAATACTATATTAACTGCAATGTACAGCAAGTCCTGTCTCTCTGAATGATTACCACTATACATATATATAAGCAACTCATATGTGGCCCTCAAGCTTAGAAATGTTCACTTTTCTTTGCAAAACTGACCCACAAAAACAGTGCAAAACCCTACAGAACTACAACAGTTGTAGATTTTGCATACAAAATATAATTTGAAAAGGGACAGAAAAAAATGAATTAAAGTTCTTATGGAAAATAAGATGCATAGGAGATTGTCAAGATGACACTGCCTTCTTGCATAATTCACAAAATCAATACTTGGTTTGACTTAGTTCTACATAGTTAGTTGTATTGACGTGTCTAAGAACTTGTAAAAGCAAACGGTGCTTTCTCAAAAGCACACAAGTAAGACTTTTTATAATAACTTCATTTATCTTGAATGTCACGTTACAATGATAGCTAAAATGTATTTATACTCCAATTTCTTAGCTGTTTTAAATCTCACAATCCTCACAACATTCTGAAGTTGGCACTATTACTATCCATAATTTGTAGATGAGAAAACTGTGGCACAGAAATTAAGTAACTTGTCCAAGATTTTACAGGTACTACCTGGTGGAACAGAGATCCAGAGCCCTGCAGTCTGCTCCAGAATTTGGTCATTTAAACACCAAACTATGCCGCAAAATAGTACAATGGTACACAACTCATCTTGTGTCAACATGTACTGCACAGACCCAGACTTTTTTAAACTCTCAAACTTAATTTAAATTTAAGACAAACTACAAAATATATTTTAGTTCTATGTGATAGTTGGGAAGAGAGAAGCCCAATACTTGAGCTTTTCTTTTGGGCCCATAAAGTTTTTTACTTCTCCACCCTCAGTTACTGGGTCAGTTTCTTCATCCATAAAATGAGGTTAATATAGCATGTTAAAGCTGGAATAAGAACAGATAAATTTGTCAACCCTCACATTTTCCAAACAAAGGAAAACTAATCACTGGAGTGAAAATACTTGATCAAAGCTGACAACAAAGAATCTCCCCTTACTAGAACCAGGGCCCCATTCTTCTGAAACCCATAAACACGAGGTGGAGGGTAAAACTTTTTAACTAAGGAAGAGGTGTTCTTAACCCATTTAGGATGTGCTTCTAAGTGTCTGTAAATTCTTGAAAATGCACACAAATTTCTCTGGGTATGAATGGAGGTATAAAAACTATTAAGTCTTACAAGCAGGTTTAATCTTGTCAAGAAATACAAGAATAATTTTCTTTACTGTATTTAGATGAATAAAGAAACGATCAGAGGGGTAAACAACTTGCGCAATATTTCCCAAATACTTTGTAGAGAGCTGAGAATCAAACTCAAAGCTATGAATTCTGGAGCCTGCTATCCTTCCATGGTGTTACCATGCAACGCTGCTTCTCTGCCTTCTCACTTAAATCTTTTCACACCTACTGTCGATTCCATGCTGGACTCAGCACAGGCTGAGTAAAGCAACACCTGTTGTTATTATTCCTTGCCCACGCAGGAAGTTCAAATTATTTTCTATTGAGAAGTATTTTAGCAGAAATTAATATTATTAAGAAAGAGAACAGCAATATGTGGCACTAAGAATTAAGCACTTAGCATCTTCCAGATACGTTTTGCGCATCATGTACATATATATGTACATGATATATATATATATGTGTATTTATATGTGTGTGTGTATATATATATATATACACACATATATATGTATATATATCACCTTACAATGCTGATGATGGGAAGATGTATAAGGAACTAACTCTATCCTTCAAAATCTTACAAAGTAAGAGTTTAATACTTCAAAAGATTTGTTTTCAAGTTGAGAGGGGCTTACATATATGTTCAAAAGCTCAGAGTCCAAGAAGCATGTGATGAAGTACCAAAAGCAAAATATATACAGTAAATTTCCAAGGAGAGAAGAATTTAAGTGAAATGGGTAGACTCTTTTCACAGAGATGATGTTTTGGATGGACATAAGGGCTAGATATTATTTGGGTGAGTCAGAGGTTCTTAATCTCTGAAATATTCTAGAGAGAGGATCCATCCAGAGAAAAGGCCATCAGATTCTTAAGGAATGTCATCAATGCAAAACAAACTAAAATCTATAAAACAAAATAGTAGGTGTATTAGTTTCCTAGGGCTGCCATAACAAAGTTCCATGAAATGGGCGGCTTATACGACAGAAACTTTCTCGCCTCACAGATCTGGAGGTTAGAAGTCCAAGATCAAGGTGTCAGCAGGGTTGGTTGTTCCCAAGGGCAATGAATCTGCTCCATGCCTCTCTCCTGGTTCTGGTAGTTTGCTGGCAGGTCCTTGGCATTACTCACCCCAACCTCTGCCTTTATCTTTTCATGTCATTCTCCTTATGCGTCTGCCTCTGTGTCCAAATTTCTCCTTTTTCTAAGGATACAATCATATTGGATTAGGGCCCACCCTAATAAACTCATCTCGATCACCTGCAAAGACCTCATCTACAAATAAAGTCACATTCTCAGGTACTGGGGGTTAGGACTTCAGCAACCTTTTGGGGAACACAATTCAACCTATAATCGTAGGATAAGCAGATGTGAGTGGAAATGATGTTTTCAGTGGGGCATAAAGGAGAGAACAGGGAATAATGTGGCAACAAGAAGCTCAGCATGATTTGTATGAAGAGTTCAGTTAAAGACTACTGGAAAATAGGAGTTGAGCTTTGGTCAAACTGTAGAAATCTAAACATGTTAAAAAAGGCTTTTGGTTTCTAGCCTATTAGCAACACAGAAGTTCTCAAAAGATTTTGAGAAGCAAAATAACGTGATGAATATACTGTTTAGGAGCATTAAGCTCACAGGGCTAAGTAGGATAAAACATAGTGAAAGGAAACTCAAGATCTGATAGTTATCCCCACAATACAGGTATGAGACAACAAAGTTAACAAAAATGAAAAAGAAAGAAAAAATTCAAGAAGCATTATGAAGGAAGAATCCACAAAATTCAGTCCAATGTCCCTGAGGTTTGGGATTAAGAGATAAGAAGAAAGCCAACTTAGCATTTTTTTACTTTAAAATTGTTTTTTACTTTGAGAAGGTAACTAATAACTGTGAATTTCTGTTTTTTCATACATTATATATGACTTATAGCATTTTTTTTTTTTTTTTTTTGAGACAGAGTCTTGCTCTGTTGCCCGGGCTAGAGTGCCGTGGCGTCAACATAGTTCACTGTATCTTCAAACTTCTGGGCTCAAGCAATTCTCCTGCCTTAGCCTCCCAAATAGCTGGGACTATAGGTGCACACAACTACACCTGGCTAATTTTTCTATTTTCTGTAGAGACAGTGTCTAAGTCTTGCTCAGGCTGGTCTCAAGCTCCTGGCCTCAAGCAATCCTCCTGCTTCAGCCTCCCAGAGTGCTAGGATTACAGGCATGGACTACTGTGCCAGGCCTCTAAGATATTTTATAAATTAACTTGAGGTTCAACAAATGATATAAACATAGAGTGTCAAGGTAAATTTCTTTCTTTTCCATACTTATGGGGTTTACCATTTCAAAAATTATGTTTCACATTATAATCAATAATTATATACAATACACTTGCTGAAATTGTCCTACATAGTTTCACTTGATCATTTATAAATTATATTCAATAAGTTCAGGAAAACGCTACCAAACTAACATAGTTACATTTAAGATTTAATGCTGAATTCCATGCACATTTTATACAAAACTCCTTTGATGGTAATGTATAATCTGATGTAATGGAGCAATCTTAGAATAAATCCTCGAGGTTTTTTTAGACCACTTAGTTTCATTTTTGCAGAACATTTTAAGCCTGTTTTATAAAGTGATGAAATACTGAGGCCTTTCCTACTCCTTTGAGCAGAGTAAGAAAAGTTCTTTGGGGGAAGTTTTTTAGTGGGAAAATCCCAAGTACATCAAAAGAGTCCTCAGATGATTACCATTCCAAGTTAGTCCAAGCCATCTAAGTAATTTGTCTTCTTTAAGCATGTTTATTCATTAAAAAAAAAGAATAAAACATGAAATCTCTGTTAATAGGAAGCATTTTTAATATGAAAGCCACTTTTATAGAGAAAATGTGTGCTCCTACTTAAAGAAAGTAATATTTAATAGGAATAACTTTAAAAAATAATTCCCATTACCATAACAAACTATAATGGAGCAAAATTTCATTATTCTTACACTCTAATCCAGTGTGGTCAAAGAGAACTTTCTGCAATGATGATTAAAATGTTCTATATGTACTCTGTCTGATACAGTAGCCACCAGTCTCATAAAGTTTTTGAGCACTTGAAACTCAATTTTTGCTTCCTTTTAATTAATTTTATTTAAATAGCAATATGCAACTGGTGGCTACTGTGTTAGACAAAACAGTTCTAATCTCCTGTTAAGTGAAAATAAATGCAAAGAGGAAAAGCACAATCTATAACAATGGCTCTTAAACATTGGTATACGTCACAATGAAAATCATAACGTCTATCCACAGATCTATAATCGCTGGGTACATCAAAGTGAAGTAGAGAGGTGGGGACTAGTTAATAATTCAGATGCAAGAGCAACCCACTCCTGATCTATTAAACTAAATCTCTTAAGATTCTATTTTTAACAAACACTAGAAGTAATTCCTATGCACATTAAAGTTTAAGAACACCTCATCTCTTTCCACTTACAATCCAAAGTTGAGTCACTGCTTTTCTCTAACAGGAAATATGAATTTGTACTGTTTAACCATTGCATTCTAATATTAAAACATATTGCTTTAATTTAAATACCATTGGCATCTCTTAGTCAACATTTCTTATAGAGTCCCATCTCCTTAGAAACGACTGGAAAATAAATTATTTCACATTTTAAATGCCACTAAGTATCAATTAATTTCCCTGGACAAATACTACACTTCATCACATCTGGTCTTTCTGTAGATCCTAAAGTAAATGAATTATCTGCTTTAATTATTGCACAAAATTCTTTTTTTTTTATTCTGTAGCTCTAAATCCACATCCTAATACTTGTTACGCACACATCCATGCAACATTAGTCTTATTCTCAATTTCCTCATCTGCAAAATGAAATAAAAATGGAATGAAAACTCCTACCTCACAGGCTTGTCACGACAGCCAAATGTAAAGCACCTAACAGAACGTCTGGCACATATGTAATAAACGCTAAGTATCTAGTTCCCTTTCTTTTCTCAATGGCTGTTTTTCTATTTATTTCCCTTTTAATCCACTCCATCTGTCAATATTGCTGATAGTTGCTCAAAACCACTTAACCACTACTTGCATGTTTAGGGCCAGAAGAGCCTTAGTGCACCGCCTCCCTTGGTCAGGAGAAATCTAAGGACCTGTGACTCACTGGCTTCTCATCACGTCAGCCTTGTGAGGCTGCTCTGCTATGACCTAGTCACCCGTTCCCATCTCCCCACACCCACCCTATCCTTAAAGCTCAGCTATTGTTTTATTATGGCAAGCCAACTCTGCTCCTATAACACCAAGCCAAGCCTAGTTGCTGTAACTAAAACCTTGCTTCCCTTCCTCATGACTTTATTTTTGAGGTTTTGCCTTACAACTTACTCCTTCTTTCACGCCAATAGAGAAAGCTAGGCACTGAAGTCTTCCCTAATTTAGTCAGAACTTGGGAGCGAGGGTGTCCTTGAGCTGGACATATGGTATTTGATATATCCTGTTAGAATCAAAAAATCAATCATGACACTCCTTCTTTATTAGTGGGTGTTATAGATTATAGTTCTTGGGTTGGTCCACATTTTTTAGTATTTTTTAATTTTAAAAATGTAATCTCATGCATCAATATGAACAATCTAAAAAAATACCTAAATCTAATAAAAATATTACAACATTTATACAATTAAATGATTTCTTCATCTTCTAAGAAAAGACGGATAACTAGTCTTGAATTAGGGTAAAATTGAATGGTATCTTAAAAAAGAGAGGATACAGAGAAAAACATTTGAATTTTCTCAAATTGGCCATAATTACATTTACAATTCTTCTGAAGTTTATCTGCTCGAATCTTCTAAAGGTGAATACATCACAAACTTGAAAATCATTTTGGGGTAAGAATGTGAACCAAATGACCTTTCTTATTTAGGTTTAAGAAACTAGGAGTGGAAGGAAATCAATATTTCTATTTAACAGTCTATTTTTAAAGTTATATTACAAAAACATCAAAAGATCTTCTGCAAGACTTATTTGTTATTTCATTGCAATGGCTATGCGATTTAATTCTGAAGACAAACCACTTTGACATGTCAACTTCATAAGGACCTTGAATACTAACAAGATACTCACGTGAGAGTCACAAGAGCCATAAAATGGAAAGCATGTTTTTTATGATAACTGCACAAGTAAATTCTTAAATAAAATACAGATTTTCTTTTGTAGAGATGGTGTATTGCCCAGGCTGGTCTTGAACTCCTGGTCTCAGGTGATCCTCCCACCTCAGCCTCCCAAAGTGCTGGGATTATAAGCATGAGTCACTGCTTAAAGCAATATGAATTTTTAAAATGACAAAATAAAGTCTTTGATGTTTAAAAAAAAGAAGAAGCTAAAGAATCAAGTTTGGACAAGCTTCAGTCTTCTTTCTTTTTTAGGAGCTGTTTTTAGGTTGGTTCAATAACAACAACAAAAAAGCATGAGTTTTCACATTATAGAAGGTGTAATGCATCTTTCTCATCTGACAACTTTCATTCACATGATATATCAGTAAATTTTAGATTACATTTCATTACTGGTAGGAGTAAATAAAAATGAATTTTATAACATGCATAAACTCAGTGCCAGTGTTTTATATAGTTTATCTTAATAAATCTTCATGGCATTTCTATTTTTAAATATTTACTAGTAAAAAAAGGAAAGCCAACAAAGTGAGGCTCAGAATGACTGACTACCTCGTTTGAGGTGTAATTTTTAGCAAATGACTTAAGCTGTCCCTTCCTATCCAAAATCATCTGAATTTTGTAAAGCCAAAGTACACAAGAGTGGATCTCAAAACCTTGTCACATTAAGCATTGTTCTATGAACTAATAACTACTCCCTTTTACACAGCGCACTCTTCCTAAAATATAAGAAGATAATTGTGATTGATATAATATACATTTTCTTTAAAACAATTATTTAATTGTTTTGTTTCCCCAAGTTGAATGACTACTAAAATTATACTATTATTATGGAAGCTCAGATAGTAAAATCAGGTTCCTACATGCATGAAGGCTAGAGGAGAATGTGTAGAGCCTAGCACTACCAGTCTACAAACTGAAAGGATACCTAACTTCAATTTCCTTTTCCTTGTAACTATTTTGAATCACATATTGGTTCAATTGCTAATGTCTTGGCACACAATGTTGGAAACATGATAGCAGAGTGAGATTGACCATAACATATTTTATCCTGACTCTAGATCAGGTTATTTGAAAATGCCTACAACCATAGTAGACTCAAATGAATCTATGGTGAACTGCACTTCCTGGACATTCTTAGTCAATCACATGAGATGTACAGTATCATTTATGTGTGTCTACTCAATGTGCATGTGCTACACTGAAACAGCAGCCTATTGTGACCTATCTGGGAGAGCCACATGTGGAGATTTTAAGCCCTCATATTTTCTGAAGTTTGTCTTTCAAAAAACCCAGAAGCCAAACATATGAAAACGATTATTTTATATAAAAATCATATGGACACAAACTTAATTTTCCATTGCACATAAAATTTAAAATAAACAAAAACTGAAATAGTTGGTGTTTGCAGACAGACTTAAATTACTATTATTAAATGTTGCTAAATGTGCATTGAGTTATGACTGAAACATATTTCACAAAAAAACAAGAAGACAGACAAATATGCTTTTCATTTGAAACTTTTGCAGTTTTTAAATGCAATTCTTTGAGTTACATAGGAGAAAGAGAATGACTTATAAAGGGTTATTATGCCAGTTTATATTTTAAAGCATATTTTATTTCTCAAAATGAGTTTAGAAAGAGGAGTCAAAGGCTAAAGGTAAAGAAAAAGAGAAATAGTAAGCTATACACTAACGGCCTCAATAGAATTTTTTTTCTCATTATACTCACTTAGAATATGATAAATACTGCATGAATGAATGAACTTCAGGCATCAATGATCTTGTGGAACTGATAATATCTACTTCACAAATTAAATAATTAAGAAAAAATTACTAAACTTAATGCACGGAACATAGTATTTGTTCACTTAATGATGGCTCCCTTCTGCTTTCCTTCTCTGATCTTGGATAAACAGATCAAAATGTTTTCTGACTCATGATAACACCACACTGCACACAGTTCTTTTTATCATTAATGACCAACCTTCAAACTTTGAACTATATCTACTCCTGCCATGTTTAAGGCACATTAAAATGATTTTCCCTTACATTCTTAATGAACTAAAAGCATAATTGTTGTTTAACTATCACTTCTCCAGTACTGAAAACTGACTATATGTTAAGAAGTTTGGAACTCAAATGAATTGTCCAAGGATTTTAATATTAAAATAATCTACAACATAAATAACCATAATAGCAGAATAATTAAGTAACTAGTACAATGACCAAAAAAAAATCTTTGCAGAGGTAATAAGTAAATCATCTTCCAGAAATGTTATAATCCATCTCATTTCATCCACAAGAAATGGGTGCTTTTGTCTTCCCATTTACCATTAGGACACTAATAATGATAAAGTCAACAATGATAAAGTCAAAGACTCACCCAAAGTTATTTAGTCGGTCAGTAACAGACCTAGGATTTGAATCTAAGCTATTTGACTGGAAATCTCTTCTCATCATAGTTGATACCTCTGGGTGTTTATTGCTGTTATACATTTGCAAAAACTAAAAGTAACTGTATTCTCAGATGTAACAACAATGGAATTAGGAGTATAAAAGTAGGTCCCAGATTTGGTGCAGAGTGGAATCACTTGAGAATTTGCTATAAAAAAGTGTCTAGGACTTAGCCCAGAGATTCTCATTTGGTAGATCTAAAGCATGGATCAGAGACCACAAGGCTATAACACAAAAAAAAAAAAAAAGAAAAAAAAGACAAAGAACTGGTAATGCACAGAAAAGGAAGTCCTGAGGCAGGCCTTGAAAGTGTAAAATCTGTAAAGAGGCCAGACCAACAACACCTCTCGGCCCAGGAATCCTGATATAACTATAACCTGCTTAACACAAAATGAACTGAAAAGCCTAGAGATCCAATGGACAAATAGAAGAGTTTCTATGACAATTGAAGGGATCAACAGAAAAAAATTCTAATGCTTTGTACCAACATTTGAAAGCTTTTAAAATGTTACAAAGGGCCGGGCGCGGTGGCTCACGCCTGTAATCCTAGCACTCTGGGAGGCCGAGGCGGGTGGATTGCTCAAGGTCAGGAGTTCGAGACCAGCCTGAGCGAGACCCCGTCTCTACTAAAAATGGAAAGACATTATATGGACAACTAAAAATCTATATAGAAAAAATTAGCCGGGCATAGTGGCGCATGCCTGTAGTCCCAGCTACTCGGGAGGCTGAGGCAGTAGGATCACTTAAGCCGAGGAGTCTGAGGTTGCTGTGAGCTAAGCTGACGCCACGGCACTCACTCTAGCCTGGGCAACAAAGTGAGACTCTGTCTCAACAAAAAAAAAAAAAAAAAAAAAAAAAAAATAATAAAATGTTACAAAGGCTATTAAACATATTCCTTATAAATATTCATAACAAGGAACATGGCCATTGTTCATATAAGTTAATTCTCATACAACTGGTTATAATTCATGGTATAATTTTTAAAATTCCTATTACTTCTTGCATCAACAAAGCCTTACTTTGAATATTGTCCAAGTCATGTCAAAAGCATAGCTTTGAAGGTCTACTAAACAAACAGGACAGTTCCTTGAACATTTGTGCTTTGAAAACCAGGTCAGTGCCACATAGCATAATCATAAAATCATCTATTTCATGAACATGAAGAATGGATCTACAGGCTTACCTTAAAATAGCTTAAGAATTTCATTTTGAGAATTTTCCAATGTAATAATTATAGTAATGATATTATAATTAAAAAGTAAACAACATAAGTGTTTCTGGCCAGAGATGCACTAAATAATGTTGTATTATGAGCTCACTAATATGTAAAGGAATTTCAAAGTGGCTGGTATTCCTAATTTCATTCATGATCCAATATCTTTTATGGGTCTACTCAAAAGATTATTAAAATCTTCCATTCTCCTCAATTGTTAAGTAACAAAAAAAATTTGTTTCAGCTGCATATTAACTACTCATGGTGGCAATTTTTTTGGTGATAGTTCCTGGCCTCCTCCATTCTTCAGGTAACAGGTTCCATTCTTAGATCACAGTGAGCAGAGGCCCCAGGCCAGTGACACCAATTACTAGTTCTGGAATATACCTATGACTAATGTTGGGATGACTGGAATCCTTCCCTGGGATTTTCCTACCTGGAGCTGGCAGAGAAAAGCTATTAGATTGTGAGACGCCAAGCATCATGTTTGCTCTTGCACAGAAAAGATTTGTCTGTAAAGTAGAAAAATGAAAACACCATACAAGAGTAAGCAGAGGAAAGAGAACCAAAACATACTGATGGCATTTTGTCATTAGTTCCATTTGGCTCTTAAGTCTAATCCCACCAATGCATTTTCTATGGTTTGAGTATATGAGTCAATGAATTTTTCTTTTGTTATTGAATGGTTTTCTTTCATTTGCAATGAAATAGTCCTAATACACTAATTTCCCTGTTAAATCCAGCTTTTCCTCTCCTGACTGTGTCACCATGGAGACGCTGGTAAGAATATTATACTATCTCCCTCCACTTTTCCCATGCCTTCTCTTTACCTCTTCTTCCATGAAGGCTTATCAGACCAAAACAATCTATGTCCCTATTATAAAAAATAAATAAATAAAAATAAAAAAACTGCCTGTAATATGTCTTCTCCTTATCTATAACTAATATTCAAATTGTCTATTTTAATATTTTATATATGTATATCTTCTTCTCTAACTAAATAATTAACTCCTTGAAGGTAAATTTATTTGCAATTACACATTTTTACATACTCTGAATCACACATATAAAGTACAATAAAGACAGTTGAATGTATTCTGGCTTTTTACATTTTACAGTGAGAACTAAGGAAGTAGTGCTAGCTAAAGAATTTGACTTACTCAGATAAAAGAGGTTACATAAATATCAGCTATTTATCACGTATAGGTTCTCTAAATTCCTCTAAAGTATTTATTCCAAATAATAATGTCTGAAGCAGACATGTAGTACACTTATATTTAGTTTTAAAAATTATTTTAAAAATGTTTAGTATCTATTATATATTCCTCATAAAATATATAACCAGTATCGCACAACTTAGGTTTTCAGAAATTTATGAGACTGAATAGGTAAGCTACCAAAATGAAATTAAGTATTCACCAAATGAAAAAAATTTTTTCTTAAAGCAAAATACTCTTCTTGTTTTAATTTCAAAGAGCCATGGAATCACTAGAGAATAATTTTTTTAAAAACCAAGTTACACATAAATTATTTTTTTTTCAAACATTGTAGCCATTCTATATTGTATTTATATAATGGGCCAATATACCAATTTTATAAGTGTATAAATAAAGTCCACAGTATTCAACTCTCTTGAAACATAACAGTAAATGAATGTATTTTAATAATGGCAGAGACAGAGAAAGAAACTGAAAAAAAGGGAAATTCCAATCTGATTCAGAACTTTAGACTTACGAAATTTTTTAAAAAAGACTTCTTTCTTGATGGAATGTATTTCTATTGAAAACTGAACCAAAACTCATGGTAGCGGCTGTGGATTCTTTAGACAGATGGTGTCAACAGACCAGTCGATTAGTCAGCTTGGCAATGGAAGAAGGATAGATAGTTTTACAAAATGCCACCAAACTCAATATATAAAAAAAAAAAAAAAAGAAAAAGAGGCATGAATTTGTACTCTGATACTTGATCCTAGTTACTGCATGGTTTGTAAAATAGGCTACTCTTGTCACCAGCAGTTTAAAGTTTCCTCGTTAGATTTTCATAGAAATGGTTCTCAGAACACAAAAGCCAAATCCCAGAAGGGACAGCTGGGTTTAACAGGTGAAGAGATCACATCTAATGGTTTTTCTATCAAAGCCCCACTGCTGATTTTCTTTCTTGTTTTTATACCTAATATAAACTAAAAATATATATTCTGATTATTAAAAGATATGCCATTTGAGAATGTATTCATAACCTAGGATAAACAAATATTATACCAAAAATAGAGAGTCCCTATTTATAAATACAAATATGATAATTTAATTTCTGGTGGCTCAAGGTAGAATTTTATATTAGATTATATTTAGTCAAGTTAAAACTAGTGTTCAATAATTTATTCCCAAGAGCCAAAGACCATGTCTACTAATGCCACCAAATTAAATCAGAACCAGAAAGTTCAATTTGATTAGTAATTTTCCTGGTGAGTTTGGGGCCCTTCTAATGTAAATTAGAATTTTCATTAGCATGGGAATGAGACCAGGATATGGGGCCCTGCAGAGAAAAATAGCAGGTTTGAGAATTAAGGAAAGTGGTCCTCCTGCTTCTAAAAGTGAGGTGTCTAGGACAAGTCTCTTAGATTCAGCTTACCCTTATATCTTTATCTATAAGATAAAAAGATGGTGGCAATTTATATTTAAATTAAAATCTCTTTCAGGCCAGCTCTGATAATAAAAGCCAGTAAAATGAACATTCTGGTTTGTTCTGAATATAGCATAAGAATGTGAAAGATTATCTTCTATTTTCATGTCAGTGACTGCATATGGGAGAATTTGATCAGATAAGACAATTTTTTTAGACATTTTATCATTGGCTTCATAAAAATTCAATCACTATGCCTTTCTGTTCTCTTCAGAGAGAATGTTGAGGGCAAAATGGATAAAGAGAATGAGATTTGGCTATAGGAGAGACTCCTAGTTCTACCATTTAATTAGTTGTATAAACCTGGGCCACCAGTTTCTTAACCTTAGTTTCCTGATTTTTCTTAAAAAGGAATAAATAACTTAGAGAAAGTGAAAGTATGAAAAAGACAGTAGAATATGACATAAAGTAAGTTTTTAAAAAATATTTCTTTTCAACGATAAAATTTTTAGATCACATATTTCTAGTCAGCAAATGAAAGATATAGGGGTCAAGGAAAAAGAAAATTGTTGAAAGTGAGATTATATAAGCACTGAAATTAATTTGCCAACCTCTTCCATAGCTCAGGGTGTTCAGCAACCAATATAAAAGGGAATGGAAAAGTCCCAACATTTAAGAAGTGAACATAATTATATTTCTATATTCATGTGATATTGCAGACCATTATTTCCTAACAATCAATTTTGATCCTGAAAATTCTTTACCTTTAAGGCAGGATAAAGACCTTGACCCAACAAATACTTTTTTTAAAAAAGCATAAAAATACACAAATGAGCACAATTTTCTTCTTTTGCTCATTCTATTTTCTTGTTTTATGTTTTATATATATTTTTTAAAATTTTTCCCAGCATCATTTATTGAAGAGACTGTCCTTTCCCCACTGTGTGTTGTTGGCACCTTTGTCAAAGATAAGTTCACTATACATGTGTGGATTTATTTCTTGGTCCTTTATTCTGTTTCATTGGTCTATATGTCTGTTTTTATGCCAGTACCATCCTGTTTAGGTTACCTGTGTAGTATAATTTGAAGTCAGGTAATGTGATTCCTCCCATTTTATTCTTTTTGCTCAGGATGGTTTTGGCTATTCTGGTCTTTTGTGATTCCATATAAACTTTAGGATTATTTTTTCTATATCTGTGACAAATGTCATTAGTATTTTAATGGGAATTACATTGAATCTGTAAATTGCTTTAGGAAGTGTGGACATTTTAACAGTATTAATTCTTTCAATCTCTGAGCATGAAATATCTTTCCATTTTTTCTGTCCTCCTACTTCTCTTATAAATGTTTTAAAGTTTTAATTACCGAGATCTTTTACTTGTGTGGTTAAGTTTATTACTATGTAGTTTATTTTATTTGTAGTTATCATAAATGGGATGACTTTCTTGGTTTCTTTTTCAAATTGTTTACTGTTGGCATACAGAAATGCTACTGATTTTTGTACATTGAGTTATACTCTGCAACTTTACTGAATTTGTTTTTCAGTTCTGATAGTTTTTGAGTGGAGTCTTTAAGTTTCTCTAGATCCAAGATCATAACATCTGCAAACAAGAATAATTTGACTTCTTCTTTTCCAATTTGGATGCCTTTATTTCTTTCTCTCGTCTGATTGCTCTGGCTAGAACTTCCAGTACTATGTTGATTAACAGTGGTGAAAGTGGGCATGCTTTTTTTGTTCCAGGTCTTAGAAGAAAGGCTTTCAATTTTCCCCATCCAGTATAATACTAACTGTGGGTCTGTCATATATATCTTTTATCATGTCTTTATCATGTTCCTTCTATACACACTTTTTTCAGAGTTCTTATCATGAAAGGATGGTGAATTTCATCTAATGATTTTTTCAGCATCAATTGAAATGATCATATGGTTTTTGTCCTTTGTTCTGTTGATATGACACATTACATTGATTTGCATATGTTGAACCATTCTTGTATCCTTGGGATGAATCCCACTTGATCATGATGAATAATCTTTTTACTGTGTTGTTGAATTCAGTTTGCTAGTATTTTGTTGAGAATTTTTGCATCTATGTTCATTAGAGATATTGGCTTATAGTTTTCTATTTGTGTTACATCTTTATCTGGTTTTAGTATCAGGGTGATACAGGCCTTGTAGAATGAGTTTAGGAGTATCTCCCACTTCAATTTTTTTGAATAGTTTAGGTAAGATTGGTATTAGTTTTTATTTGAAAGCTTGAGTAGAATTTAGCAGTGAAGCCTTGGGCTTTCCTTGATGGGAGAATTTTTACTACTGCTTCTATACCATTACTTGTTTTTGGTTTATTCAGGTTTGGGATTTCTTCCCATTCAATCTTGGTAATTGTATGCATCTAGAAATTTATCCATTTCTTTTAGGTTGGCACATAGTTGCTCATAGTAGTCTCTAATGATCCTTTAGATTTCTGCAAGATTAGTTGTAATGTCTCCTTTTTTATCTCTGATTTTATTTATTTGGGTCTTCTCTCTTTTTTCTTAGTCATACTAAAGGTGTGTCTACTTTATTTACCTTTTCAAAACACCAACTTTTTGTTTCATTGATCTTTTGTATTTTTTGTTTAAATTTCATTTATTTCTGCTCTGATCTTTATTATCTTTTCTTCTACTAATTTGGGGTTTTGTTTCTTCTTCCTTTTCCTGTTCTTTGAGATGCATTGTTATATTGTTTATTTGAAGTTTTCTACTTTTTTTCTGTAAGCACATTGCTATAAACATTCTTCCTATTACTGCATTTTCTGTATTCCATAGGTTTTGATATGTTGTGTTTTCATTTTCTTAAGACATTTTTTAATTTCCTTCTAATTTCTTCATTGACCCACTGGTCATTCAAGAGTATATTTATTAATTTCCATGTGTTTGTATATTTTCCATTGTTCCTCTTGTTATTGATTTCTACTTTTATAACATTGTCATAAGAGACAATACTTGGTATGATTTCCATTTTTTTTATTTTTTTAAGAATTATTTTGTGGCCTAACATATGGTCTATCCTTGAGAATGATCCATAAGCTGAGGAGAAGAACATATATTCCGGAGCTGTTGAATGAAACATTCTGTAAATATCTATGAGGTCCATTTGGTCTATAGCACAGATTAAGTCAGATGTTTCATTGTTGATTTTCTGTCTGGATGATCTGTCCAATGCTGAAAGTAGAGTGTTGATGCCATCAGCGATTATTGTATTGTGGTCTCTCTCTTTAACTATGATAATATTTGCTTTATATATCTGGGTGCTCCAGTGTTGGGTGCCCATATATATAGAATTGTTATATCCTCTTGCTGGATTGATCCCTTTATCATTATATAATGACCTTCTATTTGCATGAATATCTTTTTCCTTACCTTTATTTTCAATCTATATGTGTCTTTATAGTTGTAATATGTTTCTTGCAGATAACATACAGTTGGCTTTTGTTTTTTAATACATTCAGCCACTCTGTGTCTTTTGATTAGAGTTTAGCCCATTCACATTCAATATTATTACTGATAGGTATGAACTTTTTATTGCCATGTTGTTGCTTGATTTCTGATTGTTTTGTGGTCCTCTCTTTCTTTCTTAACTCCTTCCTGTCTTCCTTTGTTAAAAGTGATTTTCTCTTGTAGTGTATTTTAATTTCTTGCTTTTTATCTCTTGTGTATGTCTTGTAGGTTTTTTTTGATTTGAGGTTACCATGAAGCTTGAAAAAAACATTTTATAACCAATTATTTTAGACATATGACAACCCTGCTTACAAACAAAGAAATAAACAAGAGAAATCTATCAGAAATACTACCCTTTAACTCCATCCACTATCCACTTTATAGCTTTTTATTGTTTCCATCCATATTATTTTATACTATTTATCTCTCAAAAAGTTGTTATTGTTAGTTTTGATAGGTTTGCCTTTCAGTCTTGCTATACACTATAAAAGTGGTTTCTACACAGTTACAGCAATAGAGTATTCTGTATTTATATCCTTCCTATTACCAGTGAGTTGTGTACACGCAGGTGCTTTTTTATTGTTCATTAATGTCCTTTTCTTTCACCACAATGCAATATATCAATGTAACAAAATTGTGCTTGTACCCCATGAATATATACAAATAAAAAATAAATGTGATAAAAGAAATAAATGAAAATATAAAGGAAACTAACTATGAGAAAATAAAATCTTTTGATATACTTAGAAACATATACCACAATGTTAGCACCATACTTTCAAAAGTTCCTTACACCTACTCATTAATATATACAACACTGCTCACACTAGTAATTGTCATTTAGGACCATACTAAAAACCTAGCCAATCTCTTTAGGCTGAAAGAAAACACTGAACATCCTATGACTTTTTAGTATCTATATAAAAAGTTGTTTTAATATCTATAAATGAATTTTAAAATAACTATAATAGTGCCATCTAAAATGGGAAGACAAAATGCCTTGCTAATGATTTCTAAACATTGCCAATATATTAAACATAAACTGTATGTATTCAAATCCTACATATGCATCTCCAGAATCTTAAATTATTTTTGCTGCCCTTTCATATACAGAAGAGTCTCAATCAAGTTCCATAGATTTCAAAAATTCACATCACTTGGGATGACTAAATCTGAGATTCTTATTTTAGATTTACACACCTATTCATAAATGACCTATAAATCCACAGATATAAAACCAATAAAAATATATGCTTCCCTCTAGTGGTCAATTCAATTAACCAGGGTAGGGGGTGGAAGAAGGAATAAAGGAAATCCACATGTAATTCCCAATCACATTTCTACCAAGTAACCCTATGCCTGTCTCTTTGGACCAAAGTTTCTAGACTAGGTGTCTTCAGTGTTTATTTCTTCCAGATACTACTGCTTTACATTTGCTTGGGATACTGAGAAATAACAATGATGGTATTAACAACAGTAATGGCAACAGGCACTTTGGGAGTCCTTACTGAATGCTAGGTGCCACACATGGCATTACACATATTATCCCAATGCTTCACAGTGACATTACAAAGTAAATAATATTATACTCATTTTGAAAATAGACAGACTGAGACTCAAAGACGTGAAGTACCTTCCCTAGTGTTCCATACTAGTTAGCAGCATGAGGACTCATATTCAGGTCTAGTTCTGCTGGTCTCAGAGCCTGTACTTTTTCTATAATATTCTACACGATTAAAAAGAAGTGCATAAGAAAAAAGTAAAGGGCTAGATGACCCCCAAATAGATCATTTTCCTCCTCAATAATTAAAATTTGACTGTCTTAAACTGAAAGAATGAATTTTAAAGTTCTGCAGACTGTATTCCCAACCACCTCCCTCCTAGCTGAGGTCAGATACAGCTAGAATCTACTCTCCAACTATTTACAAACCTCTTTATCAACATTAGCACTCTTCAAGTTCTGACATCTCTCTTCAGGCCAGAAGTATTTATTTAATCAACAAGTACAGCTTGAGGAACATCAGGCTCTTATTCATGGTTAAGTAATTAAAAACGGAAAACACATCACCAACTGCCTAATATATGCAAGCATTAATTGGTTCAATTGGTGACTGTTTCCCCAGACTGCATTTGTTTCTTATGGATGGGTGCTGTGTTCCTGTCCATGCCTCATGGCTTTCAGGGTTTGCTAATTAGTGCTTTCCTAATCCCATTCAGAAAACTAGAGCAAGTTTTTTCCGTTCCCCTTCCATAAATGGGTGGTCACTGAGATTAGGTCAAGCCAGCTCAGCCTACAATAGCATCCTTAATCAGCCAATGTGAAATGAAAATTAGGGAAAAAATCCTGGCTTTTATCTCACACTGTCTTTGGAGCTAATTAAAATGCACAGGCTCTTCCTGCCATTATAATCCTGCTGTTCTATACACTAATAAGCCAACAAAAGGTGCTGAAAGCAATGGACTGAATAATTGTTGAAATTTACAGTTCCTTTAAGGCAACTGTTAAAAGATTTCTGTCTCCTCAGCAATGTAGATAATAGTCTGATAAAGTATCACTAAGTAAGATCTCTTACATTTATGGTAAGAATCACATAGATTTGGGGAGGATAAGGTTCCTATAAATTGATGACTGTTTTTCTTGATGTTGTTTTACGTGTTTGGCTTTCAAACCGCCTTACTAACCAAAGAGTTAAAACAACACTATGCTCTTTGAAATCTGTCCCCAGAGTACAGTGGGGGCTCTGAAGTTTTAAGGGAGTCCATGAAAGCCCATGGCATAATAAACAAAGAGGGGGTTGGGGGGAGTGGGAGAAGACAGGATGTGGGCAAAAGGAAACAAAATGAACACACAGACACACACACACACACACACACACACACACAAATACACGATCTACTTGGGCTCATACCCTTTCCAGTCATTTTACCCGCCAAAAATAAATCCTTAAATTAATAATCAACCTTAATAAAACTACCTTCTAAAATAGAGTAAGCTTTTGATCTTCCTGTTCCCCTGCCTCAGGGTATTCCTTTATATTTATTAAAATTCACCTTGAGCATGTTACAAGTAAAACAATAATTTCCTACACTTGAATGCATGTACAAGCATATAATTTAAGAAAACATTTGCCAGGGAACACCATATGTTCCAAACACCTATACCGAATTAAATTCACATTGTAATTATATTTAAAAATCAATACACTAAGTAAGAATTCAACATGTTCAAAGGGGCTCATTAGCCCAAAACTGTAATTATAAGAAAGTGACCTACCTTCCTAAGATTGGGCAGGATGTGAGATGTCTGGCCAGACAGTGAGGATTACAATCAACACTCCCTGCCTCCTCTCCCACACACCCCCCAAGAACATGGACACAAAACACATACTTTCATCTATGCCTGGCACAATGTCACTATGCCATTGCACTGTGCAAACTTGAGGAGGCATCAACTACTTTTCTGAGGCTACACCAAAACTCTAAGTGCTTTAAAAATAAAAATGTACAAGGATACTATTTTAATAAAGCACTCTTTTGCAATAGGAGAACATTCTTTATACCAAAACTTTAAATATCTTCTCAAATATCTTCACCACAGGTTTTTGTATGTAAAATCGCTGTTTCTTTGCAGCCTAATATTCACTTAAAACAAACAAATACCAAAACAATAACTATTAGCACAAGAAATTGGTTAAAAGAAATGCAATTTAAAAAAACCTTTCCTTTTCAGGTAGAACTTAGCTTCTTAGGTCTTTTGTTCCCCTACTTAGGCATATGTAATTCTATAAACCACCTCAAAACACTTTAGTCCACGGGAATGTATAAAGACCATTGGTAGATATAGCTAAAAATGACTTATCAAGAGAGATAATGTTAAATATGAAGAAGAATAATTGGAAATAGGTAGTGAGTTTAAAAAACATATTAATTTAAAACTATGAACCACTACATCTAAACTATTATTACATCTTAAAATTAAAGTAGGATAATAAGGAAAGTCACTTGCATAAAATATCATATATGTGTTGTATGTATTAACTTAATCCTTTCAGCAAGATATGGAATAGATATTACTATTTTATCCATTATAGAAATGAAGAAACTGGAGCACCAAGTGTTGAAAAAAAATTAACTTTCCCAAGCTCCCATAGCTTATAATTAGGCATTGAATTTGTCCACTTAATCATTATGCCATTCTATATAATTAAATAATTATAGTATAGTTTATTTTATTGTATTCTATATAACAATAATGGTTCACATTTATCAAAGGTCAGAAACTAAGTATGTTAAGGCACAAATTATCTCACTGAAATCTCTCAAAGACCTAATACCATCACTCTCTTACGTGATTGCCAACTAGCATCTCAAACAATAAAGGACATGCCCCACATTTAATACAAAAAACTCAATAAGCAATGTCATTTATGCCTAGATTAGACACAGAACTTTTTCTTTTAATTGTGGTAAAAACACATAATATGAAATTTACCATCTTCATTATTTTTTAGGTGTACGTTTCAGCAGTGTTAAGTATATTCACATTATTGTGAAACAGAGCTCCAGAACTTTTTCATCTTGCACAAGGAAAACTATATATGCAATAAACTACAACTCTTTCTTTCTCCCTCTCTCTATGGCAGTAATGGGGCTCAGAGAAAAATACCACAAAGTATGGTGTTTTGTCATGATGAGCACTATTGGATTAAAGGAAACTGGAAGGCCTTAGAAGCTGTCTCAGAACCAAGGACATTTTTGTGTCTCTCCCTGTCTCTGTCTCTCTCTCTTTCTCTCTCTCTCTCTCTCTCTCTCTCACACACACACACAAACACACACACACACAGGCACAGGTAGGCATTCTCTCTGAATATTCCTTAATCTGGTGAGGAAAACTTCTTCCAAAAGAAATGCAATTGTCTTAAAACCCCCTCCATAGGACTATCATCAAATAACCAAGACAGATTAACCACCAGAGAAGAGAAAAAACTAAGAAGTTGTCACCACATCCAGACAGATTTTCATCTACTCCTCTGAGAGCAGCTCCCAGAGATTACCTTCAGGACTTTATCTGCATAAGACAGCCTTTGTTCATGGTGAACTTCTGCCCCTCATCTTCCCACAATTTGTTGTCACCTTCCCCAGAGCTCAGAGGAACTTTGTCCCATGCCATTATCTGTTCTTCGGGCTCATTCTTTCCTCTAATAATCATTTACCACCCCTCTAAATTGCCTATACCCCCATTTCCCTCTCCTCTATGAAGAGGGCTATATAAGTTTCTGAATATCATTGGGTTCTTGGGAAATCACTCTCCTGTGATTTTCCCCTGTGTACATTAACAAATTTGTAAGCCTTTTCTCCTACTAATCTGTCTATTGTCAATTAATTTTAGTGAAACTTCAGAGAGTGGAGGGGAAGTCCACTCTCCCCTACAGTAGTCAAATACTGGGCATTTTTGTGTCACTATACAAACCTACAAACCAACATACATACACCTCCCCATACATATGGTAGTAACTATATTTCAAAATTGCATTTTTTTCTTTAAAATCTATATCTTAAAATTATAGAAATATCAGAGATGCTGACTTGAAATTTTTTACATGGGAAGAGTTGAGCATTTTTATCAAATTCCAAGTGTGAATATTTGGTAGTTCCAATAACTGCATTTTGGTAGTTTTTACCTTTACAGACAAGAAAAACAGTTAAGGTCACTGTGAAAGGTTTAAATATGTTAATCACAACTATCAGTATTAAATGACTGATAAAGGGAAATTTGAAACTAAATAGTAGCAACTAAAAACCAACTATTCCCCCCTGTTTTTTCACCTTCTCCCCCTATAAAGATATCTACTGGCCAATTTCTTCAAGTAAACACAGAGACAACCTTTAAATTAAATTACCACTTACACTATCTTTCCCCTTTAGTTGTTCAAATGCAAATACAGAGAACCCTGGAAGACATTTACATAATCTATTTCTCAATCCCAGAGGTAAGGACACTTGCTACTAATGCTGATCAAAAAGCATTTTGCATTTAAATTGCCATGAGATTCAAATACCCAAACTTGGTATAATAAATTGGTGGAGCAGTCTATCAGAACTCTAAGCATAGTCTGTTTTTCAGGGACTGAATCATACTTGACATTGTAGAGAATAATATAGGAAATTCCAAAATTTAAGCAGAAAACCCCACAAATCTTTAACATAAAGGAACTTACAGGCCTAATGAGGAATAAGAAAGGGATCGAGATGTGACCAATCTCAACTACAAATGGATATATTTGAGTATTTAAGTAATTGAGAAGCCAGCACTCACATTAGGTTCAATTGTCGGGTAATTGGAGGGGGAGGTGGGTGGGGGGGGAACTGGGAAAGTCTATTGAAATTAAAAAAGACAAGCTTTTTAGGAGAAAATTTTAAGGCCAATTGGCTCAAAGTTGGTACAAGCAACTTGTAATCTAAAGGTGGAAAAGTCCAATAAGGTCAAACATAAATAAGTATAGGAGAATCTATGCTATTCGTGCATATCATCCATGCATAACAATAAAAATATTAATAACAGTAATATAAAATTAAAATTATCCAGGCTTTATGACAGATACTGTTCTGTACTTTATTAATATTTCACTTTATTCCTTCAATAACCAGATGAGAGAACTTTAGTGGTGGTGATGATGATGATGACAACAACGATGATGGTATAGATCAATTTTACAAAAAGGGAAACTGAGGCTTACTGATATCAGGGAAGTGAATTGAGGCAGTCTGACTCCAGAGCTTGTGTTACTTCATGAGATTAAAAATATTAGAAGTCATTGCCAAGCTTGCCTTCCCCAAACCACATCAGAGATAATTCAGGAGGTGAAAGAAAAGGAGAGAAGCCAGTTAAAAAGGCTGTTTCAATAAACATCAGGTTCACAACAGTAGGAGGTAAGAAGTACAACAGACAAATAATCAATAATAATTACCTTGGGGAAATAACTATAAATGAAGTGAAAAGTGTTATAAAAGTCTTTTGGTCTCTCCCAGTCCAATTCTTTAAGCGTATTTCTCTGCCTTTTTAGCTCTCAGAGCTCCGTGATGACAGAACATGATGGAAGCTTCCCTCTTCCTTTTCTGCCACAGAAGAAACTTTCCCTTATTCACAGTTGAGTGAGGATGAGGAAAAATGGGCCATTCAAACAGCTAACAGATTAGACTACGTAGACAACTACACCAATTTTGGTCCAAAAAAAAAGTAAAAGTGGTAGCGTTAAAAGGTACTATAAAAGGTACTGTGTTAAAGGTGTGAAGGTTGAAAGGGGGAGAGAATATAGTTAACCCTTGAACAACATGGCTTTCAACTGCACAGATCCACTTATACACAGATTTTCCTCTACCTCTGCCACTGTAGAGACAGCAAGCCCAAGACCTCCTCTCTCTCCCCCTCCTCAGCCTACTCAATATGAAGACGATGAGGATGAATACTTTCATGATTGTTCATTTACATTTAATAAATAGTAAATATATTTTCTCTTCCTTATGATTTTCTTCATAATATTTTCTTTTCTCTAGCTTACTTTATGTAAGAATATAGTATTTAATATACATATAATATAAAAATAGGTATTAGTTGACTGTTTATGTTATTGGTAAGCCTTCTAGTCAACAGTAGGCTATTAATAGTTAAGTTTTAGGGGAGTCAAAACTTATAGTCAGATTTTAGACTATGGGGCCAGGGTATCAGCACCCCTAGACCCCACATTGTTCGAGGGTCAACTGTAATTTTATTTTATAGCAGGGTTTCTAAGACTTGGAACTATTAACATTTCAGGCCATATCATTCTTTGTTATGAAGGGCTGTCCTGTGCATTATAGGATATTTACCTGCAACCTTGGCTTCTGCTCACCAGATCCTAGTGCCACAGTTGTAACAACCAAAATTAGCAAATGTCCCAGAACAAACATTTTAGACATACTTAACATTTTTATTTTGCTTTGTTTATTATTATTAATTATTATTTGTCTGGAGCAATCAAAAGATTTGCAGGTAGCAACAAAGGTGGGAATTCAAACAAAGCCTGGGAAATCCACACTGCTAAGACATCATGGACATTCTGCCTGGTCAAATATTAGCTCTGCAGAGTTAAGATTCAAGTTGTGTGGATGGTGAAAATCCCGACAGTGTCAAGAAGGAGGGGCAGCAGAGTCCAGGACTACACCTTAAATGGGTAACATGAAGTTAATGATCACACATAAGGAAAGACATCAGAAAAAAGTTGTTCAAAGAAAAGAACAAGCTTATGGCATCCCATCTTCTCCAAAGCCATCAGGAGTTTGAAGAAGAGTGTAATCAGAGACAGAGTTCACAGAAAGGTCCAAGAAAATGAGAACCCAGATAACGCTTTTGCTTTGAGCCAAAAGGGAATGATTAGCTATCTTAGCGAAAGGGCTCTAGAAAGAGTATTTCAAGCCACCACCTCACCATTTGGTGCCCTGGAGCAGTCCTTAATTACAATAATGGAATGAGAGACTTAATGTATATTTTAACATGCTTGGGTCACTAGCAATTACTATCAGCATACATTATACTCCTATGGCAGCATTCAGTGAGGAAAGAAAGAATAAAGCCTGTCTTCTGAGTTGTGGGTGCTAACCAGTCAACCATGCTGGCCAAATCCTGCCTCTCAAATCGCTTTGTAATATATACTATTCACCCAGCCTGGAGTCTTCAATGACAGCTATTCATGTGTCCAAAGCTGATCAAATGCAGACCATAAGTAATGGCTCAGCACTACTTGCCGTTACTGAACGAACAGAAAATGTTTCCTTCTCATCCATCTGGCACACAAATTCTGCTGCTTCTGTAAGACTTTTAATGGAGTGTCCTCCAAATGGCACATCAGAGCAAACATTTTCATCTGAAGCACAGGTACAGAAGGAAGCTACTTGTTCAGCAGCAACCCTGGCCTTTGGGGATATGTAAAGTCTTGGGTTCTGACTAAAGAAGAATAAGGAAAAAAAGCTTTTGCTGCTATTCTAAATACCCCTTCGTTTCCTTTGAGTCAAAGCTGCTAATTATGCCAGGCAGGCTGAATGATGAGTAGTGGTTTTGTGATCCCAACTATTGTTCAGCAGGGCTGAGATCACCAATGCATTTTATTAGGTATAGAGAATTTGAAGGGAAAAGTCTGAGTACTTATTATCTCTTTGTTTTCTTAAACAGTGCCTATTTACAAACTTTTCACTAGTGAGTAAAAACATTTACTGGCAATAAAACACAGTAGTGTTTCTGAATGTTAACCTCTCCCCCTAAAACATGACAAAGTACTCTGAGTTTTTGAGAGAGAAAAACTGTTTTGTTTTGTCTTTTTTTTTTTTTGGCTTCTTTTTGTTTTTATTGCCTCAAACACAGGGTGAGGTGATAGGAAGGAAAGAGAAAGAAAATTAGAAACTTTTTTTTTTTAATATATATTTCCTTGGAGCTATCTATACTACAAAATTAAGCAACTATACCTTGCCTTTACAAAATCACAATAAAATAAATAACAACAATATATCACAACAGACTGAGGTGGGGGGGGTCTCATGCCTCACAAAATTATATTGGTAATAAAATATGGGTATAAGAATGAAGAAAAGAAAGCAGCTGAGTGATAAATCCTGTGGCCTCTGAAGGAGACCAGCCATCCCTCCTTTGGGTAGATGTATATTTTTCTAGGAAGTGGTATCATCCTGTTAAAAGACTTATAATTTTGAAACACTTTAATTATCTCTAGGCCATAGTTTCATAAAGATTTTTGAGGCAAGAACGATGCTATAAAGATATTACCTAGTTTAAGTTGCTAAATACTTAGAATGGTACCCAAATATAAATAATAAGTAATGGATGAAAAAGATAACAAATGAAATTACCCTTGTTTTCCACACACACTGGACATTCTCTTAATAACTTCTGGTGAGTAAATAGATATTGCAATGTCTTCTTTAGCATCCAGGATACTGAAAATAATCTTGGTGAAAAGCTGTGATTATGTAAACAACTGTCCAAATATCATTTTCCCTTGAGAGTGAAATTTTAAATCTTGCTCTCCATTCATTTTTCTTATACTTTTAGAATTTATTTCTAAGTTTCTTTTTTGTCGGAGTTTTCATCACAATCAAACAGATCTAAGAATAAAAGGCAACTTTTTACATAGGGAAATGTGTTCATTTCACAAGACTAACAGACTCTTCTATGTAGTCCGATTTTAAGGAGGATTCATTTCAATTAGTTAAAGTTGAAAGCCAAAGAGCTGTGAAAATGGAAAAATAATAATGCTTGCTCTGACTTCCCTAGTGCAATTCTCAAATCTTGAGTATTTTTGTGGTCTAAAATGTCCCTTGTTGGACATACTACATTATTTTATCTCCAGAGACCTTTTATCCCCACCTGCTGGAAGCATGAAACATAACTGGGTCCAAGATAATCATTGACACATTTCAGGAAGGAAAAATATTTGCACACGTTAGATTTTAAAATCACTTATTTTAAGCTATATCTTTTAGTTCCTTATTTCTATCACTGCATTAATTCACAGTTCCTTATTTTTATCACTGCATTAATTCACTGCATTAATTCACAGGGAACCCCTAAAGCCAGCCAGGGCGAGGTGCCAGGTAAGGCCACAGCCCAGGGAAAGACCTGGTAGGAGAGAGGACCAGCGCAGGCAGCTGGCTGCTGAGCAGCACAGCAGCAAAGGAGAAGGAATGCCTGCAGCTGCTGCTGCTGCTGCTGCCATCTTGGCACATGAGAGGGGCCAGGGAGGGCACCGCCTGAACTAACTCTTCAGTCCCACACCCAGAAAATTATGACTCAGGGATCGGAATGGTCTCTACCGGCAGCAAACTCAATTTGGGGCAGAGGGAACCCATAGCCAGGGCAGGCAATCTGTGGCAATATCAGATAGGGGGCTTGAATGTGCAAGAACAACCAGCAGGGTCCTTTGAGACAGTCAGAAGAAATAGGCAAAAAAGCCACCCCAGACTAATGTTTGCAAAGAAGAAGGACCTTGAAAGGAATATTGCCAAAAGTTGCAAAAGCCTCCAGGAAGCAAGAAGCCCCCAAGAGAGAAAATGATTTTTTAAGTCCAGGACTCAGACCGTAAAGGAGGGGGCCAGAGCCCCCTGTCTCCAAATATCCCCACAGGAACCCAGGGGAAAAATCAACAATGGGGATTCGATTGGTGCCAACCTGCATGGACAGATGCAGTCCGATGTGGGACCCCTTCCCCCAGCTGCAGCCCCGACATACTCCCTAGCCGAATGGTAGGTACTCAGTTACATTTAGATGTCAGGATCCTGGGACTATATTGCCTCATGGGCTTAAAAGGGCTCTCCTGCTCTGTTTGATAGAAGCTTAGCAGAGGACATGAGGAACCTGCAACTGGGCAGATTTGTAAACTTGTATTAGCTTACCTGGGGTTCCTAGGAATGGCGTCTGGACATGGGACTGACAGTAAAGCCCTTATATCCAGAAAAATAAGGAATGAGCCTTAGAGTCTTACCATAGATGCTGAGAAGAATGGCAAAGCCACTAAATGATATTGTGGGAGGATGGCCTCTTTGCCCCTGGGCAGTAACAGCTACTTATGAGTTGTGTATATTCTCAATCCTGCCACCCTTTCACCCGCCAAAGAGAATGAGCCTTTACAACATAACTGTTTAAAGGTTCTGGAGGCTGTGTATTCTAGCAGGATGGATCTGTCAGATCAGACAATGCCAGGGCAAGATTGGGAGCTTTTTCACTGATGGGAGCAGCTTTATGGACAACAAAGGGCTGGATATGCGATGATCCGACAGTGGCACTACCACCTGGGACTTGAGCCAAGGAAGCTGAGTTGCAGTTATTCAGAAGAAAAAGGTAAACATTTATATGGACTCTAAATATGCTTTTATGATTGTGCTACTCATAGTGCCATTTGAAAGAAAAGGGGTCTCCTGACGGCATGAAATAAGAATTTTAAGTATGCCTCTAAAATAATGGCCCTGATACAGGCTGTGGCTGAGCCCAAGCAGGTGGCCAGCATGGCAAAAAAGAGTCAGACCACTGGCAGAGCTACTAAGGAGGCCACTGGAGGTGATCTGTTCCTCAGGGCCTTGATACCCCAGTTAGATTTAGACCCCCTTAAAAACTAAAGACTGACGCTCTGACTTTTGGGATGGCACAGCTAAATGGAGACAGAATTCTTTTAGCTTCCTCTCATATTTAAAGCTTTGGTCGGCCTCTTATGAGGCACCTAAGTGAATACACACATTGACAGCGTGATGCCTTGGTCGATTTGGTGGGAACTCATTTGAGAGGATCCCATTTACAACTAACTGGTTTATGTGCTTGGGGTGGTCCAAGCATGGAAAGGCAACCTGCTACATAAGGAGCCCAAAATGTGGGGGTCCACTCTTTCAGTGATTGACAGTTTCACTCAGATGCCCAGGCTTGTACTGGTAGATACCTTTTCAGACTGGGTAGAGGGTTGTCCTATCTGGAGGAAAGAAAGGAGCATCTAAGTTTTCCAGAATCCTTCTGGAGGAACTCACTCTGAGATGGACTCCTACCAGGAACCGACAGGGCCTTCGCTGAGTTCCTGCACATATACAGGAACAGGTGCCAGAAGATGGTGGGATGATGGGCATCAACAGTCCAGGCAAAGATCAAATAGAGAATAACACGCTGGTGATGGAGCCCGTGGACAGACAGCTACAGAGACAGCTCAGCAGCTCCTCCTTCTACAGTGAGGATGTCAACAGACACCCCATTGCCAACAGGACCCAGGAGCACACTCCATGGAGCCTTAGACATTTAGCAAGAGTGATAATAAACCCTCCTTTGTAGCAGAGGTGACCCAGCAAGTAAACAAAGCCCTACACTTAGAATAGAAATTGCATGCTTCCTGGAATTGATACAGGAAACCCATCTAAAGTGGGATAAGATATTGCTGCTTGCTCTTCTCTGGATAAGGGTAGCCCTTTAGAAGCAGGCTTAAGTTAAGCCCCTAAGAAATAGTTTATGAGAGACCCTCCCCAAACATCCCAAGGTAAGTATGGTAATATAACCAGGAGTAAAAGAAAACAAAGTAAGACAATATATCAAATGAGTGGGTCGGGTGCTAACCACTATACATGAGTTTGCCTCTTTTAGGTCTTGGCCCCAGTTGGAAGCAGAGAGGTGGAAGGGACCCTGTGAAGTGTCTCTAACAATTCACACCTCATTAAAATTGTCAGACGTGAAACCAGGGGTCCACTATATCAAAGTGAATGGTATAGCCCCCAACAGAGGGGCCAGCCTTTAGGTGATCTAAAGTATCTGTTTGAGAAAAAGAAAAAAAAAATGAAAATGTTGATATTTTCACTAAAAAAATGTAAATATTTTACATAGTTTCAAATAGCTAGACGGAGGATATTGAACATTCCCAACACAAAGAAATGATTAATGTTTGAGATGATGGATATGCTAATTACCCTGATTTGATCACTATACATTATGTATATGGAAACATAACTATGTACTCTATGAACTAGTATAATTAGTTGTTAATTAAAAATAAAAATAAATTTTAAAACGTAAGATATTAATTTTTAACAGAGGAATATAGCTTCCTCTGGAGGGGGGAACCCTCTCTTCTTTAGGATATGATGCTGAATTTTAGCTGCTTCAAGGGGTACAGAAACAAAAAACAGCAGCCTTAGGGTTGACCTTCTGTTGTATAAATTAATTGTCATTGTTGATTATTCACTAATTTACATTTTTTAAAAAAACCCTACATACTTTCTAAAAAAGATACTTCCATGTTGATAAGAACATTCTTGAATTTAATATATAAATCATTGTTCTTCCAAATTGTTTAAATATAATTGGATATAATAAATAATTTATTGTAAGCCTAAGAAAGCCTTTAGAAAGTCAAAATGAAAGTCCCTAATGGCTATAAAAATAAAGTCTTTGCTTTTTGGTTAAACATTTTATACCTCAGCGGCTTTTAATGATACCAACACAGCCACTGTAGGAGAAAAAAAGAAATTATCTGCCAACATTGGATGTTTCTTTTAAACTAAATAGTATTTTTTAAAATTTTCCTAAGAAAATATTTAATGCACTTGAATCTTCTTCCTAATATGCTAGATTTTTTTTTCCCTTAGTACTCTTTGAATCATTGATTAGTCATTTTGGTTAGTCTGGATGCATAAATGAATGAACCATATTTTGGCTCATATTTCTGAATCTTAAAATGTGAATTTTCTCCAGAATTTAAATAAAAGAGCAGTAGAAGGCTTCTGCCAAGTTTGCCACCCCACACAGCATACATTTTAATAAATTTAAGGCAGGTTCCTAGCAAATAAGTCAGTTTTCTCCTTGCTATCTAATTATAAATAAGTAAAAGTGAAAATTACTTAGTCATATTATAAATGATAAATAACTAATAACAAAGCAATGGGATTGTATTAATATTTTAAATATATGCTTAGTGAACGGTTACTGTTTATAAGTAATGTACTTGGCACAGAATAAATCATAAACAAAAAATTTCAACATCTCCTATCCTCTTCCAAATGTATATTTACTTCACTCTACATAGAATAATGTGTATATATTCTTTCTCAAAGCTCACTATCAGTTCTTTTCCTTTAATTAGGCTTTATTACATATTTAAGCACAAATTATTTACATAAAACTCAAGAAACTCTATACCAGGCTATTTTCAGTAACTAGCCCCCCATAGACATTACACAGATATTTATCCAATCAGTGAAAGAACAGCAAGAGAAATTAATCCTGTATTTACCTATTTATAAATTAAACTGATTAAGCAAGCTTGATAAAATAAAATGGCAAATATAAACTATTACACACACAGTTAAAATAAGTACACATTAAATTATCTTTGTAATAGGAATCAGTTTGTGCCTGCTCCATTTAGGGATCTAATAAATCATTGTGAAAATATTAGCAGTGTGTTAATTATTATAGGTAATAACAACCTACATGTGAAAAATCTAAACATGAATTATATTATAGATAGGATTAGCAATGATTCAGATGGCAGATCAGTCACACATGATGCCTCCTCTATTTCTAAAGAATCCATTGAAATAAAAGTTTGGAAGTATTAAAGGCAAGTCCTGAAATGGAACAAAACAATTGGGTGGAGGGGGAGGGGTACCACCAATGAACAAAAGCTACTAACAAATTTCTGAAGGAAGAAGAAGAGCAGGAATACGTTCAGGAAATAAATACAGTTGCAGCTTAGAATCTGCTATAAAGAGGCTCAGGAAAATGCAGATGTCTGCTAAGGTAGCCCTGGAAATCAAGATCCAAAGTCAGCAGGAAATCTGGAAGATGGATGTGAAAAGAGAAATGAAGAGAGGAATTAATTAAAGGTCTATATAAGGAAAACTCTTTTGCTTGTCACCCCCTCCTCCCCAAGTGTGGGCAAAGATCAGGCAGCTGGCATTTACCTCCAGCAAAAACAGCTGACCCTTTCCCAGTGAAATTGAACGAACTGCCAAGTGAAACCTGGTATACCCCTCACTCTTTAATTGGAGGGATCCTATAGCCTGACAGCTGGCTTCCTGGCTTCCTTGCTGATCCCCCTAAAGCAAAGTCTCACATTTGCTTTCCTCACACAGAACTCCAAGTGAGAATTCCAAATGGGTATCAGTTGTATCACAAACATAGGAGACTTTTTATTAACTATCCAGTTCCTTTTTCTACAGGAAGGATTATCAGACACATGATCAAAAGCAGCAGAATGATATGGAAGGGCCAAAATTGAGAAACCAAAAATTGACACCAGAGGAAATGGAGCTAACACAGGCATCCGAAAAGAAATGATGGAAGAGAACACTAACGAATAAACAGAGGGTTATTAAGAAGGATATTAGATATATAAAAGAAGAACAAAATCCTATGAAAAATGAATAATCAGAAAACAAGAGCATGCTTATAGAAATTAAAATTATGACTAAATTTGAAATTATAGGTAAAATTAAAAATGAAACTGTGCAGCAGTCCTGCATAGAAAACAGTTCAGGAAACAATTGGAAGATACTAATAAAATGCTCTGAGATAGTAGTTTCCACTAAAGGGGTATAAAGATTGAATAACATTATTTGATAAAGAATGTGGCAGGCATACTACTTAATGGATCTCATACTGTTTGAGTATTCACCCCTACCCAACATGTCTCAGGTGAAGACGATCCCAATCCTGCATCCAGGTGTAGATATCATCTTGCTAAGCCAACCTCTGCATGCCATTTCCCTGGTACATTTATTGGTCCAAAGGTGGTATTTATCTGAAGATGACTTAATCAAACTGATGGGAAGGACATTGTTAAGCTAGAGAAGAGGTGTCCTCTCACTTTTGCTGAAAGTGAAAAATGGATCCATATTTATCACCAGCAGCCATTCTGCCCAAACAAGGAGAAGCAGTACTAAGTAGTAGACCCTGGAGATGGCAGAGAGGCAGGAAAAACACAGTGCTTAACGATATCTGTAAGCAATTTATGTCACCTCGATTTCTACTTGTATGACATCATACATTTATTTGCTGTTCAAAACAGTGAAACTGTGTCAACTTTGTCTAAAGCATTAAAGTCAAGACCAGAGCAAGCACAAGAGACTATTGCAATCTCAATCAAGGTCTAGAAATGCAGTATAATCACAAATTGTCTCAGACTTGAAAATATACAAGAAAATCAAGCATCTCTGTGTACATCTAGTACACAGAGCAACAAAAAGCCTCATGCAAGGAAAGCTCTGAAGTAGATTAGATTCTTCTATTTTACCAGAAACTGAAGCAGCAGTAAGGACCAAAGAACAAGACAAGATTTAAGCTGGCGATGAGAATACATACATCTAGTTTGTCATGGAGTAGCAGAAAAGCTGGATAATATTTTATCTATTTCACAGTGCTGGGTTAGGACTTTCTCAATTCTCCTCTGATAACCCCCACTATTACATAACCCAACCAAATTTAAAATCATCAAAGGAAATCAACTCTGAACACAAGAGGACTGAATTTAAGCCAAATGTGAAATTAATTCATACTCTTGAATCAGACATGTTCTAAAACAACATGTGTCGGAGTGTGTATATGGTAAGAAGATTAATTTTAAGAAGATACTCATAGATGCATACACAATCATTCTCTCTCTCTCTCTCTCTCTCTCTCTTTCAAAATGTTTCTAAGAAAAAAAAATCTATTTGGCAAGCATACTCAAATCCTGAGTGAATTGCATTTTAAGGAGACTTTTCTCCCTCTCATAGTTGTAAATTCCTTGAATTTGAGTCAAATTTAGGTAGCAACACCAAGGCCTAAAAGCCTGCATTTACTCACTTTGAGTTGAGGCAAGGGTGTAATATACTTATATATGTAGTTGAACCCAGTCAAATCAGTTCTTAGACTTATTAGGGCATGACGCTGTTGACACAAGGCTAAGTGCAAAGCCTTGACCTATGCATCTCTGCCATGACCTCAGGGACTGGACCTTTTCATCTCACCCCAACCTTTACAACTTGAATGATGTCAGATCAGCCTGCTGTGTTTTTTAAAGGACCATTGGCCCAAATGAAAGCTATTTACTTTTCCCATAATTGTTAATTCCTATGAGGTTTTGTTTTTTGTTTTTCCAGGGCTTCCAAACAGTCAACTCTATTCTACTTCTGTAAAAACAAAATGTTCCCTAAATTCTTTAAAGTTTACATCAAAATCTGTTAAGGCAAAATGTTTTTTCCCCGCCAAATCCTGTCATATTTTGACAGAAATTCAAATGAGTGCAAAAGCTATATGTAAAAAGGGTGTTTAGGGAGAAGAAAGAGAATGGTTAATTTATTAGATACCAACATTATAAGTATTATTATTATTATTAGAGAAACGGTTTCATTCTGTGGCCCAGGCTGGAGTGCAGTTGGGTACAACCATAACTCATGGCAACCTCGAACTTCTCAGCTCTAGCAATCCTCCTGTCTCAGCCTCCCATAGTGCTGGGAGTACAGGTGTGAACCACTGCACCCGGCCTATTTTATCCTACTTTCATTTTTATTTTTTTGAGACAGAGTCTCACTCTGTTGCTTGGAGTAGAATGCAGAGGCATCATCATACCTCACTGTGACCCCAAACTCCTGGGCTCAAGCATTCCTCCCATCTCGGCCTCTGGAGTAGCTGGGACTACAGGCGCACACCACCACGCCCTGCTAGTTGTTATTTATTTATTTATTTTTGTAGAGACAGGGTCCTGCTATTGCCCAGGCTGGTCTGGAACTCCTAGCCTAAAGTGATCCTCCTGCCTCAACCTCCCAAAGTGCTAGGATTACAGGCATGAGAACTACAATGTTAAATTATAGTTTTCAGCATTTACCTGAAGTCCCATATGAGAGGCCTCAAAAAGTCTAGTCATTCCAGCAAAACTGGTCTACACAGACATCACACTTTATTTCTCATCTGCCTTTAAGATCAATATAGACACTAACACAGCTTTACAAGGAAGCTTTAGCCTTTTGATTCTGTTCCTTGGTCATAATAAGCAATCTTATGCCCTCAAATACCATTCCTTGACTGAAATCCAGGCTCCAAGATTTGAATCCAACCAGTGAAAAGGAAAGAGTTATATCAAATTACCCAAAGTACTTACTCAGAGAAAAGGAGAGGATGGAAGCATCTGGGGGGAGCTGGATCTATTAAAAACAGTCAGTGGAGAGAAAAAGGCAATTTTCCCCTCTAAGAGCATGCTAGTGTATTTTATTGAGGTGAATTGCCTTCTTTATGTAAAAGATAGTAAATCTGTTGATGCCATTTCTTAGGATAGTCTTATCTCAACAAAGAGCATCACACTTAGGGTCTAAAGTTTCTAAATCTCAGCAATGTTAAACAGGACTTTAAAAAGAATTTTCAATTTGAAATACTGAGTAAATGGGTTCACACAGCATGAATTTTATTGTAGACCAACCTAATTTTCACATTTTCCTCTCTATAACAAGCAAGTCATTTGTTCTCTGCACTCATAATGGAAAGAAAACAAGAGTTTCTTTGTTTGTGTACATTAACTCAATGCTGTAAAAGTCATTCAGCCAAGCTTCACTATACTTTCACCTTTAAACCTTAACCTGACTTGTAACAATATTTGTAGCCTCTAAAATTACACTGGTTGAACCCAGACGGAGTTAATCACCCTTCACTGTCTCAGTGAAAAGTATAATGACCCACCATTTAATGTGAAGCCATTAAAATGCTAGAAGGGGCAAGAATTCACATCGTGTGTTTATAAATACCTCACAGACATGAATCCATACATTCAGCCTACCAGGACACTTTTCATATGGCACTTGTTTAGAGAACCAGATGGAAAATAATGACTGCTGTACACTCAGAGCCAGAAGTGTCTATTCCGCTGTCTTACGTAGCACACCTTACACTTTTCATACTGACATAAATTAGTTCTAACAAATTCCATCTGGGACCGAACAAAGAAAAATCCAAATCACATTTGGGCAATTGATATTCTTTCCTTTCCCTAACTATGAATACCACTGCTTCCCACACAGGGAAACTTCATGGGTGAGATCCTTGATTTTTACTTGCAAAGTATATCTCAATCCTGCCTTCAGAACTGCCACGTTGCACAAACACAAAGGATGGTATCTTCTCATACGTGGGGCCTGGGCCCCGGGGGGCGCTCAGTCATGTCAGCACGATGATGAATCCAAAACTGTGCAACACAGAGGCATGAACCACTTCTCTCTACACTCCTGGTACCACTTCTCTCTCCACCCCAATCCCACCTCAGACTGACCGCCATCAACCCCTTCTGCAGCAGTCTTTTAAGTATTCTCCTCATTTCCACACTTGCCTCTCTGGCCCATTTTTTCGGAGCATGCAGGGTAATCTTTTCAGTTTTTAAAGCAGATCATGTGACTTTTCTCCCTACTACCACCTTAATTCACTTGAAATAAAAAAAAAAAAATCTTTATTAGGCCTCTCAAGCCCCTAAATTAGAGAATAAAAAGCATGTATGTACAGAGCCATGTAGTGAGTGAGAGAGCAACACAGGCCGGGCGTCAGGGCACGGGCACACGAGATATGAGTGCAGGGTCCCAGGTAACCCGAGCGCATGAGTGCTGGCCCACGAGTAGCTCCGGTCCAGGTCCAAGTGAAAGCTGCCACATGGGAGGGAGACGCTAAAGTTATCAGACCATCTAGTTTTTTGAGAGAAGCCAGAAATTTTGATTTTTATAAGAAATTTCAATTTTTAAATGTTGCCTACATTTTTAAAAATAATTTGAAAGAAACCAAATATCTCTGTAAACTGGCATAAAAGGCTGTTGGGTGATGACTTCTCAAAACAATCTCTCCCTTTATCTCTCTACTGGGACAATCTACCTCTTCTTCTGTTTCTGTAATTTATCAAGCTTTTCCTACCTCAGAACCTTCAGACTTACTTTCCCCTTGGCTTTTTGCAGTCATTTTTCTTCCTTGGATGGAAGCTCAAATGTCTCTTCAGAACCTTTTCCTGACCATTCTATCTAATGTTGGCCCCTCCTCCCAAGTTACTACAATGCCCTATTTCCTATTTGATTTCTCTTTTAGCATATCATCCCTGTAGAAGAAGGAAGAGGATTTGACCAGTCCACACTGCTAAATTTGGTCTGTAAGGAATGGTGTTACTGATGTATTAATAATGCCCATTTCCATAAAAATCAATGGAGAATATATTGACAGATAAAAGACAGATTCACACACACACACACACACACACACAACTTTTGAGCTTCATCGCTCCATAAAGGCATCTCAGCAGGCTAAATGGTTATTGTTAGCAAAAGAGCTACAATAATTTTTTGCCAGAGGAAAAAAAATCTGTGTGTATACACACATGTACATGAATAATACATACGTGTTTATATGTGTATGATTTATATATATATAAAAGTGGGTTAACATATTAGTATGTATTAACCTAGTTCAATGTAGTTCTCCTAGATGGACTCTTTTTGAGCAGTATCTTCATGTAGACACAAGGCATTGGTTCTCATCTGTTGTCTCCCAGGAAGCTCGTCAATGTCTGGAGACATTTTTGCTATCACAGGGGGCGGGGGTGGGGAAGGGGGCGTGGGCTGCTATTGGCATCTAGTGTCACAGGCCAAGGATGGCTGCTAAACATCCTACAATGTGTAGGACAGCCTCCGCAACAAAGAATCATCTGGCCCAAAGTTTGTCATTAGTGCCAAGCTTAAAAAACTCTGATACAAAGTTTTCTCTTTCACTCTAACTTTGCCAAAAGAAGGAATAGTCACCCCACATTTTTCTTTTTTGGGAGGTAGGGAATAATTTTAAATTAGTTCCTCAACATCATTTTGAAATAAATGGTTTTGTAAAGAAGTATTGATTGTTTCTTTGACCAAGAGCATATAAGTTCCATGAGAGACTAGGGGAAAAAAACTTTTTTCATATTGTTTTGATTTTGATTTGCCCCTAGTAGGGTGGTAGTCCATTCTAAGCCCTCAATAAATGAATAAATGAATTAAATAGCAGAGATTCACTATTTTATGCTTCACATTTGCAATGTCATTAAATGTTTGATGAAATGTTGAAATGTTAGATGAAACATTCAGGTGGAATTACAAGACCCTGTATTGGGTTCTAGGCATATAGAGATCAAGAAGAAATTCTCCTTACCCTCTGATTATTCAAAATCTGGTAACGGAAGCAAATAAACATAAAATACACCACAATATTACTGATACTGCCTTGTAATAAAGGCAAGTAGTATTGTAGTAGCAAGTAGGAGGGCCAACTCACCTAAACTTGAAGAATTGGGAGTTGGAGAAGAGGGATGAAAGTCAAAACCATCCACCTGGAGGTGATGCCTAACTTGCCTTATATGTGCTGAGCACTAGGTAGATAGAGAGAGAAGAGGAAGAAGAAGCATTTTGAAAGATAAGATTTGAGAAGTTGCACAGTGCAAGTAGTTTAAGCATTGTTGGAGTAAGAGGGTGGTTTCCCATTGGGAATGAGAAAAGTAACACATTAAGACCCTTGTAGGCAACCACAAATGAATTTCTATATCACTGTACCTTGGACCAGACTTCTTTGTTTTCTTCCCACTCTGAGATTCTGTGAGCCTCTAATTTTCTTCCAGATAAATGTTACCCAGTGATTACTCAGTAAATATTTATGGAATTAAGTTGTAACTTGAACCTACTCCATACCCCATGTATTTTCTAAATCAATATATTAAAATTGCAATGTGCTTATCAAAGAGTAAACGTGTTCAAAATTGAAGTGAATGTAGCTAAAAAGGACTCAGAAATTACTGTTTCCTTTAATTTTTTCTTCTTTGAAAATACATACCTCTAATCTTATGTACAGGCTCACACACTGTAATCTAAATAGTAATAACAAAAGCACACAGGAAGAACTTGTTTTACTTTAGATCCTGTTCTGTCTCTATCTCTTTACTCTCCAGCCTTTAGATAGAGAAACTTCTCTCACCGCTTATACTCAGGTTTCCCCTAAAGCTATATCTCTAAATTAAATTCTCTTAATATTCAGATACAATTTTTTTAGCATTTCAGGCATTGTCTTTCAATTATTGTAGCATGCTCAGGTGAACAACCCACTGGTATCACAAAGTCAACCTATCAAGGTACAATTCAATAGGGTTTCCTCCATATTGTCTGTACCTTACTACTGAAATCTTTGTTGCTCATGTTAGTCATCTGAGAGGCACCAGAAATCTTTTCCTCTTGCATGTATTCTGTCAGTTCTATCTATTCATTCCACCATCTAAAATTCTTTTACCTTTCCTCTTTGCTGCATTTCCATTGACTTGGTTTTTACTCACCATCTCTCCCCTTTATAATTTTAGTGGCCTAATCCATCTACTATGCTACTGTCTGAAGTCTTTATACCCACCCAAATAAGCAGGCTCTTCACTACCTAAACACATTTAATGGCTTCCTCTGCCACATAGTGAAATTTACTCTACTTACCATGGAAAAAGAAAACCTTCATATTCTGACCATAGTTTTATATTTACAGGCACCAGATCTGAAAGTAATCCCAAACTATTTCTGGTTTCTCCAGGATCCAAGACAATTTCTCTTCTCTCTGCCTAAACATATGTGTTTCTTCAGCCTAGTCTCATAGACAACTAAGCAAAAGAGAAAGGATATTCTTCGATATTTAGTGCAATATTTAGTATTTTCTTTAAAAACTCCCCAGGCCCAATAGGAATTATGTTTTTCCTTCTTTCATTTCTGTTACTTTATTGTGTGTGTTTACCATATTCTAATTATTCATCTGCCTTTCTCAATTATGTGACCTTTGCGCGTAGTGACTATAACTAAATTCATCTTCATATCACCAGTGCCCAGAAATCTCTGACCTACAGCAGATACCCAGTAAAATGTTTTAAATGGAAAATATCCTATAGAATAGAAGAAAATCACACTGTACCATTTCTGCCCTTCTATTTGTGGTTGAGTTTATGTAAGGTATCAGGCAATTTTTTTTAAATTTCTTTTTTAAATAACTTGAGGTTCTTGAATTCTCTAGGTATTTTTCTACAATCTCAAATATAGAGCTTATCATTGTATATTCCTAAAAAAAATGATTCAACATTTAAATCTGTCTCCTTAGCAATATTCAAGGCAAAGTCAAACAGTGTGAGTTCTTTATTAACACTATTACATTTATGGAAAAAATAATTAATATTAAGGATAGTTGAAATATTACATAACATAGACTTATTAATGTTTGGTTTGGGGAGGATTTATTATTTTTTCACTATATATACTTTAATTTTTAGAATGTTAAAATGATCAGTTTAGAATTTTATCCATTCAACAAATGAAAACATTTGTGGAATACCCAGTATATGCTTGGTGCTATAGCAGCTATTGGGATACTTAGTTCTGTAAAATAGCCTCCAGTGATCCTTCACAGAGACATGAGACTGTTGGTATCTATAGGAGTGTCTGTGAGTAAGGAAAGCAAAGAAGGCTTCCCTGAGAAGGTGACTATGAACACATGCCAAGCAAGCAGCAATGAAGGCATTCTGGGAACAATGGCCTAGGATGAAATAGAGACTACAACATAAAGGTGGCTATGTCGCACTTAAGCTAGCAGCAACATTGCAAAATAGGCTGTCCCTTTGACCATGGAATCTATAACTCTCTCTACCTTCTTCAAATTTCTTCTATATTAGCATTACTAGTTAGTACTTAATATTAAGTATCACTATTCCAATATTCTGCTATTTTCCTGGAAATACATATTCATATGGAGAGATAAAATTAAATAATATACATAAGAAATATATGTGCTGAGATTTGCAGGTAAAAGTTCTATTTAATGTATATAAATTTGATATATTGTGAGACTGAAATGATGTCTTTATTCAATAACCCAAGAAATACTTTAATATACAATTTTCCCATCAATAAGCAAGCAATTTTATCGCATCTTACTATTAATAAAAGCAACAACAAAAACCCCACTACATTAGGTCTCTGCACCTTAATATTGGTTTGGACTTTAAGAATTTATTTATACATTACCTTTTTTAACCGCAAACTTCTATCATTTAGTGAATAGTTCTTATGAAGAAGGTATATTTAACATGCCTTTTTCCATTTAATCTATATCCAATTTACAGATGAGGAAAGCAAGGTTTGGAAAAACTAAGTAACATAATCAAGTTCACAGCTTGTTATTTATAGTGCCAAGATAAGAGTACAGAGTGCCAGACACACAAAATGTGATAACTATTAAATGAATGACTTACTCTAGGGGGTCAAGCTGTTAACCACCATATTATTCCATAAATGACACTGAATTTCCCAGTTTTATGCCAAAGGCTCACCTAAAAATCATGTTCTTGAACCACAGTATTAATACTTCCAACTTAATCTTTGGTTTCTTGAAGGAAGGACCAAAGTAATAAAAAAGGAACCTGGATACAGTTTCTCTAGATTCAAGAACATTTTCAACATGTGAAGTTTGCAGCCAGTACTTCTCTATCTCCCTTTAGAACTTCTCTTTTTCAGTTTGGCCCACTGTTTTTCTCCAGAATCCAAAAAGGCCTCATTTTTCTCCATCCCCCACATTTCCTCGTGTCTGTTCTGACCCTACACTCCAAATGAAAACCTCCATCTCCCAGTGCTAAAGAGCTGAGCTCTAAGGAAAAGAGGATCTATAATCTGATTAAAATAATTCACAGTAAATTGTAAATCTTTTAATCCTCTTAGAGGCATTAACATTTTTTTTAAATTGGGGGGGGTGGAGAGGGAACCTGATATAGCTTCTAATTGTTGGCATTTTTGTACAGCATAAACAGTATTATCTTTTCCATAATTCGGACAGAAATGGCTATCATACTGGCATGGCAATCTGCCCAGAAATCTGTTCCCGACCTGTCAAATTAACCTTGAATTTTTTCTTAACAATGCTCAAACTTCCTCTGCTTTTTTTGTTTGTTTTTCAATCTCTCATAGGAGGTCTTAAATTTGAATTCTATATAGGGATAATTTTTAATTTGGAGTTTGTAAATCAGGATCTACATCCAGCAACTATCATTAACTAGTTTCTTAAAAAAAAAAAAAAAGAAAAAAGGAAAAAAGCTTGGAAAAGACTATTAAGAAAATAATAAAACAATGTAATACTTCATACTTAATGAAGTTAAAACATGTCAAATATTGTTTCAACACTTTACATACATTAACTTATTTAACTTTCATAGTAACCCTCTCAAGTAGGCACTCATATTATCTCCATTTTACTGGAAAGGAAAT
The DNA here is from genome assembly GCF_041146395.1 of Eulemur rufifrons. Taxonomy (NCBI): domain Eukaryota; kingdom Metazoa; phylum Chordata; class Mammalia; order Primates; family Lemuridae; genus Eulemur; species Eulemur rufifrons. Next base: position 31,240,051 of record NC_090989.1, read on the forward strand.
AGAAAAGTGACATAACCTATCCAAGGCAACATGGCTAGCTGGTAGGGAAGCCGGATTTTAAATCTAGGCATTTTTACTCTGAAAGCCCATTCCCTTATAATCACTATGCTTTACTGAAAAGTACACCAATGAGAAAAAAATTCATTGACAAAAAATTTAGCTCACTGTGTTGTTCCTAGGTTAAAAAGCACAAAACTTAGATTCTAGAAGATACCTAAATATCAACTGGTTCAACACCTGCGTTTCACAGAGAAAAACACGAACTTGCCCATGGCATGGTAAAAAAAACTACTCAATGACAAATTCGACGTGAGCTATAACTTAGTCTGAATCCAAGTCATATTTTTCCCTCACTATACCACAGTTAGTCCATAGAAAAATCTACAAACTCCAAGCAATGGTAGACATCCAAATTCTTATCCAATCCATTTTGTAGGAGCCAAAAAATACATAACCGTTGAATGCCACCATTCATAAATTACTTCTGAATTTGCTGCTGTACAACAGTGCTACCACAAGTTGTTCTAAGATTTTTAGTTTTTTTTTCCCAACACTAAGATGCAAGTTTGTGATATTTGGCAATTCGGGTATTTCTTCTTTCCAATTGTTCACTTTTCTGTTTCTAAAAGGATAAAATTTTACTCAATAATCAAAGGGAGTATTCATCTCTTCTGTAACTCCCATCAAAGCAAAGTCAAGAAACTCATGATTCAATTTTATTCCCTGAATCACTTATTAATTCACTGAATGATATATGTGCTGGATATAATTAATTAATTAGACACAGATTCCTGTAGTCTAAAAGTAAACCTAGATAAATATATGCAATACAGCATGACTGTGGGCAAGGACAGTTTTGTACAGGGTGCCAGGGAAACAAAAGTACATCAGATCTACATTGGGTAGGTGGATGGGACAGCTAAGGCTTTCTGGGGGAGGGACACCTTAATCTGATTCATTAAGCCAAACAGGAATTGGGATGGGAAACAGTAGAGGGAAAAGGACAGACAGGAAAGGGTCTAGACAGAGCATTCCCAAATGGAGCAGCATTTAGAAAAGCTAGAGGGGTAAGAGAGTATTCACCTGGCTAAAGGTGGTTTCCTAATTAGGTAGATGTGTAATACAAGCCAATCAATAATTCTAAAACATCCCAAAACAAGGTATTGTCTCATAAGAAAATAAACGAAACATAGCATTTCTGTGGTTCACAAATAAGAAAGGGTCTTTATATGTAAAGGAATAGGGAGAAGAAATAGAGCTATGGTCTCAGGAAAAATAAAGACCTAGGCAAATTAGCTAGTGCATTCCTATTACATATTTTTTAAAGCCTGCAGTTATCAACTATAGAAATAATTTCCGAAGAAATGTGGATATCATGGCTGCCCTTTCAAGTGATGAAGAATTCGTTATCATTGGCAAGCTATTTTGTCAAAGCATCAGATAATGCTTATCTTTAAACTTGCCTCCTAAGGACAAGGAAGGTTTCCAGCTTCAAATGAATCTGCTCTCCTTGCTCAGGGCACATTACTGCTCCTGACCTCTTCCCTGCCCATGCCTTGACCTTCTCCCTCCCAGACATTATCCCCTGCTTTATGCCTGTGAGCATCTCACATTATTCGTGAGCTGTAGCTCTAGAATTTAGCATGAGGAAGGCTGCCCCGATACATGTCTTACATGAGTAATGCTCCTAATAATCCCCAATGGGACTCTGCCATATTATTCCAACAGGATGAGTCGTTCAAACACAAAAAGAAATTCCATGCATTTTACAGTGAAACATAATGAAAAATAAAAATTTCCACATTTAGAAATATTTTACTTAGATTTAGCAGGAAATGACCAAGGTTTTCTTGGGGAGAAAAAAAGAGTTAACGAAAGTTTCTCCATATATTTAGCTTTGCAATATATCTCAACCACCTAAGCAAATTACACCATTTCTTACGTTTGCCTAAAGAAATCCTCCAAATGTTATTTTAGAAACATTTATGAATTATGCACAAGATTTCTTACAGAAACGCATAGATGCTCTTGAAAATTATGCATAAATCAATATTTTGTAAATTAAATAACATTTTTCACTGACAAATTATTTTAGAGATGCTTTATTTTCATATCTGGTTAATATTCAATTGGTAATGATTACTGACCCTTTAGATTAAGCTTCTCTCCTGACAATATTTCTGTCAAATAGCTAATGATCTATTAACAAATAATAAAACAAATAAACGGCACCAGATTTTAGAAAGAAAACTATGACAAATTCTTGCCCAAGATAAAGGCTTCTTTGCAATTTCAGCCACAGCCTCAATTTTCTTTGTTTTTATTTCTTCAAATTTCCTCAATGTATTTTCTTAATGTGTAATTCATATGCAACACAGTGGTGCTTCTCTTAATAGCAATCAGTAAACCTTTAGATTGTGTTGACAATTTCCCTTCTTATTCAAGAATGTATTTATTTATTCAGTTCACCAGGGATTCTTAGCTCATCAAAGGGCTTGTGGTTTTGTTTTCTTTGTTTGTTAGTTTTAGGACAAAAGAATAAACATAAACAGTAAAACTGATCACTTTACCTGGCTCAACAAACACAATTTGTAAAATGTAAATAGCTTCCAATAAAGGCAGGAGTTTTTGGTTAAATAAATAAGCCATTATGTAAACATTTAACTAGTAACAATACAATGAAGAAGGGCAAACACCAGAAAACTACATGTTCTAAAACACTGAAGATAATAAAAAGTGAGGAAATACTGATGCATTTAGGGTAGGAATAAGCAGCAACAGATATGTCAGTCCTGTATAGGATGAGTGGTGTAATAATGTAGCCCCAAAAAATGATGTCCTGTGGACCATATTTGGGAGGAGCACTTAATGTTATTATTATTAATTTACATTAAACTCCTGCATTTATCAATAGGGAGCTTGTACTTAAAAATATGGATTTATGCCTTCTCTTGAAAAATGTGAAAGTCCATTGAAAGTTTGTCTACATTGAGACCCATATTTATCCCTGGCAAGAACCAGCCAACTATTCTTTGTCCCTAATACAAGTACTTTCTTTCTAACACAGGCCCTATATAGACATTTCATTTTTTAGCCATTCTAAAACATTATCAGAAGAAAAACAATCTCATGAATTCTGTTTATCTTCTCTGCCAAGAATTGAGACTGTAGAAGAGAAAGGACAGTTCTTAGATAGTTCAGTGGGAAATAAAGGGGAAAAGATATGTATTTAGCTTCTTAATACATTTTCAATCTCCTCATCCAGAAAAGCATAACATCCCAGGATACTGAGAGCAATTTTAGAAAAAATGAAAGATTTATTAAAAAGCTAGAAGAAAAGTTAAACATTAACTAAAAAAGAAGGTAGATTTCTCAAACTCATTATTACACTTTCAAAAGCACTGACAAATAGATGTTAAAAACAATGATGACAAAAACAACATAACCAAAGGAAATGAATATTTATCAAATGAAGAAAATTGGAAGAAAATGGGAATCTTGTGCCTGAAGAATAGCAGGTTTAGAAAGAACATAGTAACTATCTTCAAAATATAAGAATGGTTTCATATAGAAACGAGACTAGATTTATTTTGGGTAGCTTTGGAGGGTAAAATCAAGGCCAGCATGTAAAGATTTAGAGTTGGTTTTCAGTTTAATATGAAGAAAATTTTTACAACAATTGTAAATATCTATGCAGGGAGGAGATAATTCCTGACACGGAAAGTAATGAGGAAAGGATAAAGACTGTGTTCATTGTACTGCAGAGAGGGTAGAGGTAGAGAGAGGTGGTTGTCATCCTGAGGTACTATCCAAATGGTTCTCTGATAGTTAAGAATAACAACACATACAGCATTATATCTAAGTCTATTTATCTGAACACTGCTATCCATACCCTCAGAGAAAAATGCCAAAAGTCAAATATCTTAATCTCTAAGAATTAGGTCATAAAATATATATTTATTTTACATCACCTTTTCTCCATTCAGTGAAAGCACTTTTTTAAAAAAAATCCCTTATTATTTTAATTGACAAATAAATTTTATATATATGTATGGTGTACAACATGATGTTTTGAAATATGTATACATTGTGGAATGGCTAAATCAAGCTAATTAACATGTGTTACTTTTATGGTCTAAACATAGGCTCACTATGCATAGCTTTATGAAATCACCTATACAGAAATCAACCATTTACCATAAATTCTTTAATGATACAAGGAATGAACATTTTTTTTCCTAATTTGTTGCCTGATAAGTGAATGAAAGAGTCAATGTGATTATTAAATAATGCCCCCTACAGTATAACAGTGTCATAAGTGAAATTGTATAATAACCAATAGCTGTAAAGTCTACCTTTTCAAGCAAATTATGTCAGCTTTTCAGATCACCACTCCAGGATGTACCTCTAAAATACCTCCCCTAGCCCAACAAATTATCTCCATTATTTCTCTCAATACTCTTTGGAACCCCATGAAGATTTTCCTGACTAAGTAAATCCCCTGACCTACCAGTTCCCCAAATGCAATTCCTCTGTCTTTTATCATGTCAAACACATCTTTCATTCACACAGTGCCAACAATTCACTAACATAATTCAACATTCATTTTGTGGTCTATATGTTCACAACTTGAATCTTGTATTAAAAGCTCTTACACATTATCATCTATGTCCGAAACAGTCTTTAAAGTGTCTAAGAGCAACAAAAGTTAACAGCTGCTTAATAATAATTTTTTATTATTATCATGATTGATAGTAAGTAGTTTGCTGAGGAATAAATAATGTTATTAAGCTCCATTAATAATAAACAAGTAGCATTAAATGAATGGCAAACTTCAAACCAATGGATGTACTGAAATAAATAGAGTAATGTCTTAATGATAAGAACCCGGGTCTCATATAACGGAGGGTTATAGATATGATACTGTTTTGATTAGTGGTATAGAGTAAGGAACTGGGAAAAACATCAATCATCATTTAAGTCTTAGGTAAAGTCACAAACTTATGGAATTAGACAAAAGAGTATAAATATACAATCCCATCTATGTATTTTGAAATGATTTGGAAGACCACTGAGTTCAGCTGAGAAAATTATACCTAAGAAATTATAAAACAGTCATAGCAGAACTATATATTTAAAAGTGTAAGAAAAACAAAAGAATAACATTTCTAAAAGCAACTGTATTACTTGTGAAAGAATGTTGATTACAGTGCTGTTCTTAATAGATATTACAGATTCATTCAGGCTTCACTGGCAGGGATTATGTTAACCAATGCAAAATTCTTCTTTGTTTTCTATAAAATATGTCATTGGAGGAGGACATATCTTTACAGGAATAGTAATCACAAATTCTAACCAAGCTTCTCCTAAGTATGTGTTTATTATCAGTAACATCTTATCACCAAGAAAGCCATTTATTTTCAAGCTCAAAAAATAAAAACTCAAAAATCAGTTCCTGTAGACATTAGATCCCAGTGATACTATTTTCTATATAAGGAAAATTCCATTCCCTTAAAACTGAGCTATCACAAAACTTACTTGGTACTTACTATCTCAGATTTATTTCACAAACTGAACAGTGCTGAATTACACTAAACCATGTTATGGGGTTGGACTTATGTTTCTGTGTTCTAGAATGTGTAATGCCATGGTACAATCTTTTTTGTGGGTTATCATCTGACAAACAGAAGAGAGGAATAGACAGTAAGATATAAAAATCTAACATCTAAAAAAGAACTAAAATGGGTTAGCAGCACAATCGATTTCTCTCACAGAAAAAAAGCATCTTAATCTGTTCTATACACATTTTATACTATTTCATCTACATTCATTTTTCTTTAAGGGACATGCAGCATGTCTGCATAATTATGAAGAGTAAGAATTCTGGAATCAGACAGGCTGGTTTCAAATTCTCACTTCACCACACGAACTGACTGACCATAGTCAAAGAGCCTAACTTTACTGAACCTCATTTCCCATATTGATAAACAGAGATAATATTATAGCAACACATTCATTCCTAACATGGTTGTTTTATGTATTACGTAAGTAAGATAAGGCATGTTAGCACTTCACCAGGCAGATAACACTCTATAACTTTTAGGCTTTATCAATATTTCTTTTGTTACTAGATATATTATTATTGATGTCTAGTTTTCCAGGTTCAGTGTATACAATTGGGGCTACATGGTATCAATCATCACTTTATTAATCACTTGGGCTTTTTTATCATGTAAAATTACACACATTCACACACATATAAAAGCTCCTAGGAAGTGATGAGCTCCTAGGATTGAATGACCCATAATAGTAGAAAAGACCATATAACGTAATGGATTTATTTTCCTTTTTTACCACACCAAATCTAAATAAAAGCTGTGCTTATAATGCTTGTATTCAGTCCAAATACATGGAGATTAATATTATAGAAATGATCTTGTCAGTGAATGCCTCTCTCATTTGCATAGATATCCAAATGAAGTCTTTGTCTCTCTCCTATTTTCCTTCTATACGTTTAGATTTTGGCTATATATTACTAACTTCACTAATTTAAGCAAGTTGTAGTTCCACATTTTATACTATATTGCTAGGAAACTTTCACTTCTCTTCAGATATGAGGGGGAAATAAAACAGATGAGTTTTATCTTTCACAGCCTGTACAAGTGAGTTTACTTCATTCAGACAACTTGCTAATTGAATGGTCTGGAGACACCAAAATTACTTCTTAAATCAAGGAACTAGAGTAGTTTAAAGCTACCCAGAGGTGTGTAGGTAACATGTAAATGTGCTTTAACTCACTTTATGAGCAAGCGCCATTTCAGTGAAGTTTCAGAGTGATAAAGACTTTCTTTTAAATAAAACTTGAGTAAACAAAAACAGCTTTAGAGTTGTGCAACTAAAAAGTGTACATTTTATAGAAAAGGACTTGCAGATAGACATATTCCATTAGTCAAATTAAAAGACAGTCCATCATTAGTGAAAAAAACAGAGAATCACATGCTAAACTAGAAAATATAACAACACGCAGGCTACTTAAGTTTGCAGATCAAATTATGAGAGTCTGTATATCTCATTAGTACCATGTTGTCAAATGATCTTGAAACAGACATTTGTAGCCTAATTCACTCATTCTTTGGCCTCTTTTTCTTTTCCTGCTACACCTGGAATTGCTAATGATATAAAAAAAAAAAAAAGTCTTAATCACTTTAGTGGAGAGAAGCTAAAATATGGCCTCTGTTTCCTCTTCTACTAAAATTCAGGAATGAATTTACCACGTTGGTATATTTTTTTCCATATGTGTCATAAATTATGACCATACACAACATGCTACAAAGACTTTTACGGTTATATGAACACTGTCTCTCGTTGTGCTCATTGAAGTTTTAACTTAAATCAAGAGAGAGCATACACCTGAAATGACTTTTAAAGTACTAAATGTTCACATGTAAAAAAAATTATTACTCTTCAAATATTACTATTTCTCACATCCCAAGATGAACCTACACAAACTGGGGATACAAACTGGGTCTCAAGCAGAACTTTTCACAAATAATTTTAGGGGAAAGTTGTGAAGACTCCATGTTCCTTTCATGGCTGACTGCGGATAAGCTGTCTCTAGCTCCCAGGTTGTGTACATCTGAGTTGAATATAGACTTACTTTGAACTTGATACTTTCTGAAATCCAATCAAGAGCATCTTGGGAAAGTGTAACTGTGAGTGAGCTATTGCTAGAGTGCTTTATAAATATGTTTTCTAGCAAATCTTGCTCTACTTAACTGGAAAACTAACACAATTTAAAAAATAGATCCCCAAAATACATTTATTATTAGGAACGACTACTTCCTATATGCTGCATACAAAGCAATCACTTGACACAAAAAGACTACATTCCCACTTAACACAGAACCACACTGCTCTGTTGACATTTGCTTGTATCCATTGATGGTGCTTTTAACGCTTCATTTAAATGTCAAACTAGGTGACAGGCATTAAGCCTACAGACTATTTAGCATCAAATTTGTGATGCAAGAACAGTGTCTATAGTTGTTTACCTTCTATACACTTGCCCTCAAAAAATAAAATGAACCAATTAAATAAAATAAACAGATATTCTTTTCCGGCTCTAAGCCATGCACAGCTGTGAACACCACAGAGGTACTTCTCCACTTGAATAAAGCCTGAAAGATATGCACAGTCATGCTGTTCAAAATATTGTTTTATGTGTGGAACAACATTGTCATAAGATGTTTGGAAGCCAAGTAAAATCACAGAAGTAAGGGGATTTGTAGCAGCCTGTTTGGCTGAAGGGAATTGAGGCTGAGCTCTCCCATGAAGTAAGCAACATGACACCTTCCAATGTTAGAAATAGCCTTTTGGATGGTTAAAAAAAGAGAAAGAGAGACAGGGGGAAAAAAAAAAAAACACAGGAAAAAGCACAGAACTGGAGATCAAAGCTATCTTCCTGTTCACTGCAGATAAATCTTTTTTTCTTCCTCTTCTTCAACAGCAAGATTGAAGGAAAGGGCTGAAAGTAGAGGTAGAAGGAAAAAAGGAAACCATGCTAATCCAGAATTGTAAAGAATGGAAGTAGCCTTTTGATCTCCCCAGGATGGCAACTTTATTGGCTATGCATAAGCAGTTTCCAACCAGCTGATCAACCAGGTATTAAGGCTTAACCCTTCCATGATCAGTAACCATGAAGTGAGTTATCTGTGAACAGCAGTCAAACAGAAGGCTCATCTACTATGAAATGATCACCAGCCCATACCCAACTCAGAGGGTAAGAGCAACCACAGGGGAAATGATTGTATCTCCACAGGCTCTTCTGAATACCAATTATCTGCCTTGGGACTCAGAGCAAAATCTTTCCTCAAGTCTGCATCAAGGAGAATGGCATTCATCTTCCAAAATACAACTTGGAATCTATGTGCATCTGCATCACCAGCAGAAAATGTTTTGAATTACATTCAGTTTCCTCTGTTAAGCATGCCAAAAAATGCCGACATGACCAAGGCTGAATGTGAACTGGTTAGATGTAAACAATTGACTGTCTTGCCTGGAGATCTAAAAATTAGAGACCATTTTCTTAATGACGGGAAAAATAATGCCTTCCTTCCAATTTTCCAAGTGTTCAAACCACAGTCTTGTTTAGGTAGATTTTTTTGGACAAGTTAAGAGTTTTGGAGGCAGCTTGGTTCAAGCCTCTGCTCATCCACATCTCCTAACTTCTCTATGATATAGTTTCCACAACTATAAAGTAAAGGTAAAGTACTATTTTATAAGTAGCAGCACCTATGCCACAGGGTTTTTACAAGTATTACATAAGATAATGGTGACTGTTCAATAAGTGATAGTCATAGCTTCAGAGCAATAGTACTCATTGTCATAAAGTTTCTTATTGTACCCTAGAACTTGAACTTGATCTCATCTTTTTACTTATTTCCTTCTTTCACTTTACTCATCTCCTGTAAATAAAAGTGCTATGATATAGAAGGTAACTATTGGGCTTTTCACTGCTCTATATACACTGAAGAATCAATATTCTAAAGTCTTATTAAACATAGCTTTAAAAAAAACTATTCTGTCAATTCATTACAGATTTAAACATGTTTCAAATTGCTTTTTTGTTTTAAAAATGCAAAATGTCTAGTTCTTTATATAGTTGTTAAATATGGAGTATACACAACAGACATCAAATTTTCAGAAATCTACTTTTTGGATTAGCTTCTCTCCTGCTGTGTGTGGTCAGAGGGTGCACTTAGATCTCATTGCTCTGTGTACTTCACTCCACTTCTGCCTGTATTTTAATACTAGCTTAATTATGAACCTCAGTTTCCACTACACTTTTCCAGACTTCTGCTCCTGCTTTCTTTCTTTTTTTTCCCTTTTTCTTTTTTTTTCTTTTCTTACTTTTCTTTCTTTCATTTTTTATGTGCCTTTCTTATTCCCAAATATCTTAATATATTCTGGAGATTACCTTAGGCCTAATTGTAAATTGAATGGTAACTTTGCTTACCTTATATATTCCCATAAAAAATCAAGCTTGCAGTTTATATTTTTGTTTACTTTTCTAAAAGAAATTAACATGAGTATTACCTTAGCATCTTTTAGTAACACAAGTGATAACAATTGAAGACTCAAAGATTTATGATCTTCATTGAGAAACTGTTATCTTAAGTTTCTTTTCAATCTTATTCCTGTTCCTCAGTTGTTTTAAATTACAGATATCTAGTCAATGTAAAAATGAAGAAATAAACAATTGTCATTGTTAGTTTGAAATTTAGCATTTTGCAACACTTCAACTCACACAAGAATATTTCATTTGTCCTAGCAAAGGCTAAGAAAAAACTTCAGGCAAACTTTCTGTTCTAAGGCATTTTAACCATAAATATCTTATGTGGCTGAGCACAGTTGCTTGCACCTAGGAATTCAGCTACTCGATAAGCTAAGGTGGGAGGATCACTTGAGGCCAAGAGTTCGAGACTAGCCTGGGGAACATAGAGACTCCATCTCAAAAAGAAAAAAAAAGTCTCATTTTTAGAGGGCCCATTATCAGGAAATAAAGATATTTTAAAATATATCATAGTACTCAGGTATGTATATTTAAAAACCATGAAAGTTATAAAGAAACTAGTCAGAACTTTTTCAAATTATCTTTGAATCTTGCCAGAAAAAGAGATGAAAGGAAGGAGGAAGGAAGAGAGATGAGAGAGAGAGAGAGAGAAAGAGAGAGAAAGGGAGAGAGGGAGAGACACACGAGGGACTCAGAGATACAATTGGCTCAAATAGTGAAACTTATGTAAAAAAAGTCCCTCTTCCCAAGAGAAAAAACACTCCTCTCCCCATAAAAAAAAAAAAAAAAAAGGAGGGAGAGAGAGAGAGAGAAAGAAGGACAATACCAGTAAACTTCCACTTTATTTGAAATTCAGATCTCATCCTACGTCTGAACTGAAATTCAATTACTTTTTCACTTAAAAGCAAGTTTTATCTAATGGATTGGAGAACAGGAAGTCTATGAAGGAAAAATGCTCAGAATTAGCTCATGAGAGATCACACAGATTTTTTTCAGGGCTACCCCTTCTGGATCCTGCCCCATCCTCTGCCCCTTAACTCCACCAAAAGTCTAGCTGTCCATAGAAAAGACAGATACACAAACTAACTAAAGAAATACACCTTAAAAATGAATTTCTAAAGAAATATCTAATTTTTCCAAATCTCAGTTTCCAAATCTTAGAATAAAAAGTTATACATTGTAGCATTAGGTTAATAAATAAAAGGCTGCAAAAAGCAAACACTCTTAAGCACAATACTCAATACTAAGTATGTCATCAACACACCAAAATGGAGTTTATAATCTGTTTAAAGAAAACTACAGGACTTTGTTAAGTTGGCAGCCAGTTAAATAAAAGAAAGAAAGGAAAAGAAAAAAGAACTGACAACCAATAGATGCTTTTACAGGTTAAATCTTGTTGAAGGTACGTTGTCCCCTCTGTACACTTTGATTTATTTAAGCTCACCACATTTCTCTTAAATACACTCCATTAACAAGTGATAGGCTGTGATCTTAGGCTTGAGGCAAGACATGAAACACAATCTTTCAAGAACTTCATTCATTTCTTGACCAGGTGTCTTGAGCACACCCAAGTTACTAGTTGCTTAATTGAGTTCTGTAAAGTTTTATTCAAATCTATAGCACTGTCATGAGGTCACCCTAGCAGCCCAATAATTTGACTGGCTTCCCAAGTTCACATCATGGGTGAAAGTTATCAGAGGAATGAAAAAAGCTTCAGGTTAAATATGAGAGAGCACTTTACAAAGACATCTCTGTTGTAGAAACTGGCAAACAAAGTAGATAAGCACATCTATAGGAAAAACTTAGGTTTACATAAATCATCAATGGCATAAATGGAAAATTAAATTAGAAAAATGATGGCCAGAAATCAGTTTAGCTTTAAGATTATAAATATGTCTCATATCTATTCAAATTACAACCTTCAGATATTAACTGCTGATCAATTATTAAATCTGATAGGATAGTACATTCTCAGATATTTCTCCAAGTGAAGACAGAATTTGCACACTGACAAGACCAGCTTTCAGTGATGCCCTATTAGTGCGATCCTATCTTTAATCTACAGCCATGATAAAATGTTCCAACATATACAAACTTAGCTCAAGCAGTGACTAATGACCATTAATCCCCCTATCTTCAGTAATCTGTTCCTCCAGTCATTTATCACAATGACACTTCACTTTACACACGTGAATAAACTTTAACCGAGAAGGTGAATCAACAGAAATTTCAAAGGTATCTGAAGCTGTAAATTAAACTAGGGGGAGACACAGCAAAGAGCGACAAATAGAGAGATCAGACCTTAATGTTTCTGGTGTGCATGGATGGCTGGAGTGGGGAGGTAGGGGGCCATACAATCACTCAGATATGCAAACTTAGAAAAAAGCTGCATTACAGGAAGGAGAAGCTGGAGACGGGGAAAGACTGCCCCAAGAGTTAGTTACATCTAATCATCCATCCACTGTGACAATGAGTTATCTGAGGTTGAAATCTGTTTCTGTTTTCTTCAAAGGAATAACAATTTAATAATTTTAAAAATTAAGTTTAGCTGCAAATGTTCCTTGTAACTTTCCAAGAAAGCACATCTCATGGGCTAAAATTCTTTTAGACGTTTTTGCTATCATTTGAATGACATGCATCATTTTTGTTCTTTCCTTATTTAATTAGCTATTTGCCTTAAGTAAATTTTTTAGTAAAAACATAAACAATAACAACCATTGACTACAAAAAGCTCACACTAACCTTCAAAATGGTTTCATAATTATGCAAATTGAGTGACTCTAACTTATAGGCCCTGATGCAACTTGAAGCTCAGTATTCGACTATAAAAATTCCCTGTGGTGCACTGTGTGTGTGTGTGTGTGTGTGTGTAAGGCCTGAAATAGGATCCGTGATTGAAACCAGAATCTACCAAAAGGAAAGAAACAAAAGTTGAATCATGGCTCAGTTCACCCATAGTATTATGTAAGTTTCTCAGGGAGTGTAAGAAAACCTATTTTAAGTATAGATACAATGTGCACTTTTATGTCAGAAGTATCCCGTTGCAGCATCCTTCCAACATTTCATATAGAGTTTCCGACCATTTAATTAATCCTAAAAATCCTAAATTCAGCTTTCTGTTTTCCCTGGCCAATGAGAATTCCCAGGCAACTATGTCCTTTCAGATACTTGCAACCGTCTCTTTTCCTAGCTAGGCAGTAGCTAGTTTCTATCCTACCCTAAGAAAGAGTTATTTCCTTAAGTTTCTTCAGAATCGAATTTAATTACAGACTTTGGTTACATAAAACAACTACTAATAACCCCTTGTGCTCGGAAGAGGAGGGGCGAATTGGAGGGCCAGGTTCAGGAATCTTGGCGAGTTTCGGGGCCACAAGCTCCAGGGGCGCACATCTCCCTCCCCGAAGAAACCAGCCAGTGGATGTTCACTTTGGCTCATCCCGGGGGCCCAATCTAACCACCAACCGCTGCCTCCTCCCACCCTAGTGCTTCAGATGTGCTTTTGCCCAGAGTAATCTGGGCGTGCCCTGAACTTGGCGAAAGGCCCAGGTCTGCGAAGAGGCTTGGTGGGGTGCGGGGAGGGGGGCCGGGAGTGAGGTCTTTGGGGATGGGGAAAAAGGGACAATACCAAATGCGAACTGGGAACGTTTTCGCCTAAAAGTCCTGCAGGGATCGAGCTCTTCTGGCCTTAGAAGGGAGAAGCAGCCAAAATGCAATTCGGGGTTTGGTATTCAAAAGTGGAAAGGGGGCGAACAGAGAGATCAAGGGTGAAGAAAGACGCGGGGTTACCTGAACAGAGACATATTAATCCAAACAGGTAAAAGTGAGCAGGCTCCGCGATCATTGTCCTCGGGTAGATCCTGCATACAGTCTCATGCCAAGACGAGGGAGTAAAAATGGGGTCCCCAAATTTATGAAGCCACACACCACACACACACTACACACAAAGGCTTAATATAAGCAACGTGGGTCAATCCTCCAGGAGTTTTCAGGGCAATTACTTGTCGACCTTTCCAGACGCTTGTCACTATCTCAGAGCCCTTTGCAGACGAGGAATTCCAAGGTTTGTCTTCTCCGATCCCAGGATTTCCGAGGAGGAGGCTCAGACACTTCCAAGAACCATCCAAAGCGAACAACAAAGAGCTCAAGCAGAAGAGCAGTTGTGCCGTTTCCTGCCTCCACGGTCTTGCTGAGCCTCCCGGCGTGCGCCCCCACAATGTGCGCCCGAGCGCCGCTGCGAGGGCAGGCGCGGCGGCTGCAAAGTTGGGGTGTGAGAACGGATTAGGGAGGGCAAAAAGTGCTTCTCCGTCTCCAAGTGAGCCCAGTCAGCAGCTGGCCACACGCAGCGCCGACAACGGCAGCCAAGGTAGCAGCAGTAGCTCCAGACGACCGGCTCGGGGTGCCGGGGGTGTGCCTGGGTGACTCCGCGCGCAGGGGGCGAGCGAGGGGGCGGTGCGGCGACAGCGGCTGCCTGGGCGGGCCCTTGTTCCCATCACTTGGGGGATGCGGAGAGTACTGGGGACAGCAGCAGGACCGCGGACATACGCACGCTTTCCGGACGCCCCCAGCCCCGCAAGGCGCCCAACATCGCCCTCGGCGCCTCGCCCTCTGGGCCGTGCGCGCAAGGCACCCCAAACTACGCTGGAGCCCAAACTTCCTGGGGGTGGCTGCTCGCACCCCTGGGCTCGTGGTAGCTGCAGAGAAACGGCTCCCGGACCTCCCCGGGGTGGCGGAGAGGAGCAGGGAGGATGCTGCTGCGGGTGGGAGACACGGCCGCCGCGGCTCACCCAAGCTCCGCCGGGATCGGCAGCGTCTGAAGTTTCTGCTCTCACGCTGCCTCTTCTCTGGCTCAATTGCTTGCGGGTTTCCCCCAACGTCCCCGCGGCTCCCAGTTTCCTCCCTCTCCTGCCTGGCCCGAGAATACTTAAAGGGGCCGCGCGGTCCTTTCTGTACTTCACTCTATACTTTCCAGGTGCTTGTCAGGCAAGTTCTGCTCCTTAGTATTTCCATCCATAAGCCAAGGTTGCCCGACTACGCCCTCAGGTGAGAATCAAATTGCTCAGGATCGGAAATCCAAGAGAATAAGAACTTGTCTTGTTTCTTTCGCCACCCCTAGCTCCCCTGCACCTTTCTCCAAATGGAACCTCCCAGCCAAAGACTTCAAAAATCCTCCTGGTCCAGCTTAACCTCTTCCTTACCACTTCCAGGGATTGGAATAAACTCTTAAATAACTGTACTCTCACTCCCCACCCCATTACCATTTTTTTTAAAAAAAGTCAAGTTTGAGCAACAAGCCTTCAGGATAGGAGGCAGAATGAGAACTATCTATAATAGAATATATCAATAGATGAGCACTCTATTACAACGATCCCTCTCTTTTAATCTGAATTTGTTGAGGGTTTTGTAGAAAGGCTATCCAATTTGAGGGGCATGGGGTTGGCCCATGTGATCTTTTCACTGTGTTTCATATGAGAGCCTCTCCTTCAACTTCATAGGCTCTGATATTGGAAAGTTAACAATGGGAAAGTAATTAAGGAAGATGGACAAATGCGAAAAACATACTGTATACTTAAGAATTTGCAGTTTCGAGAATCCTTTCAGCATTTCAAAACCAAGGGCCATAGGCTTAGATGCCCATTATACCTGCCCAGAAATCCCAACCTGTCAGTTACAAACCCTGTGGCCAGGACTGTTTTCTCTTCTGAAAAATAAGGATTCTTGAGATACGTCATTGTATTAACAAATCACACCCAAAGTAAGAAAAACCTGACACATCTCATGGGCATTCATTTGTTCATTTCTCTTTCTGTTAAATAACACAGTGTATGTAAAACACCTAGCATGCTGAGTGCTCAATAAATGGTAGTATTGGTACTTACACAGCTATTATTTTTATTCATAAATTATTATCTACAAAGTTACGTATAATAATTTCCAAATAATTATTTGGTATCTAGTAGTATATACAAGAAACTGCTTTGAGTGTTTTACCTCTGAAGGAGAGAATTGCACAATGGATAGGGGAGGGAAGGAAGATTTGTTCTTTTCTATATACTATTGTGCTTTTCTATTTTTTTTTTTAAGTGAGCACATTCATTACCTAATGAAATATATAATTTTAAAAGCAAGTCCTACATTCATTTTGGTTGCCGCTGATACAACCAATGACCTTAGAGCAACATTTTGTGGAAACTCTGGCTAATAGCCCCTATCTCTGAAAGTGAAAGATAGTTTAATCCTGAGAAAGCTGACTGAAAATTCAGTAAACAGGCTGGAGATAAGAATTCAAAGACTGCAACCAAAATCTTTTCAGCAATAAAACCAAGAATGTACAATCAAGGCTGACAAACATACATTGATTTGGTCTTTGTGAAAGGAAATTTAGTAAGAAATGGAATATATCTTTTTCTTGTGTTCTAAGGTAAGATTGCCTAGTAATAGAAAATAAGTAAATACTAAGTGTAGTACTTGAGAGAGCAAGAAAGAGAACAGTCTTTTAAATCTTCATATAATTTGAGTGCACTTTAAAGATTATGAACTTCCACTTAGTAAAGTATATATATTTGTAAATATGAAGTAGAATATGTATAAGGATTCCTATTGCAAGTTTCCCGAAAGTAGATCTCCTGGCCTCTGGAAATTTGCTAAGATTTTTCAAGATCTCTTTTACCATCTATCTCATTGTCACTGAGCGGAAACCACATTAATACCACCTTTTATTTCTCAACTTCAGTAAGCAATATCCACCCAATTCCTCTATTCTACCCATGGAGATGATATTACTTGGGAGTCAGCAGTATCTTCAAGAACTAACTTTTGATCGGCCTTCTAATAAGAACTATCATCACCAATTCAGCTACGTTGGTCTTTTCTATTTCTCCTGCCTCATCACCCAAGGTGTATGTTTTTCTGTCCATTATATCAGTAAAGGTGGCATCTACAGATAAGAATTTGTATTCAGAGGGCATTAGGAATTTATTACAAGTGAAACTCAAAGCACCTGAGAACTTTTGTATCTACTTCCTTTTACTCACTCTTACCCATGCAAACATTTAGTGAACATCATCTGTGTACAAGAAACATTAAAGTGTGCTATAGGGGAAAGATGCAAATATAATGCCATTCATCATGTCCTCAGTGCTCTTACTATGGGGAGCTACACATAGAACAGCCTGCAGAGTGGAATCTGTCCGGAAAAAGCAAAAACAAAGTACCATGGGGTTAAATGACAGACCAGTACATTACCAGCGATGGATGAATCATACCAACTTGTCATCTTTTCACTTTTGCTCCTGAACATTAAATTATCTAGAAGAATGCATGAAATGCTCAGTGTGTCTGTGTGAATACATGTGCAAATGAGAGCGTTCACTTGTGGATAGGGAATGTCCTCACAACAGGTCTTCAGGCAACTTGGAGGTATACAAAGAGAACTCTGATTCATTCCAGACTGGTTGGGAGACAAAGAGCAAGGTAAAGAGAAAGTGTTTTAATTTGCACTCAGGAACTCAATTCTAAACACTATGATTGGAATGAGTGGTAGTTTCAAAAGTTCCCTTTAAAGAATTCTGGTCTCATTTGGAGCCTATGAAATTCAGAATCCCTAAAATTCAAGATCTCCCTGGAGAATTTTGAAGAAACCTGCAAATAATAAATACATGCCAGGAGTTCCATGAATGGGTTTTTTTGATAGTCAAAATTCTAGAGCAGGAATGATTGGGTTGCTCTGATCTGATTTTATCTTTCATAGAAGTAGCCACAGGAACTCAGGAAATAACAAAACTTCCAGGGTTTCTCCAGGGATTCCAGATACCACTTATTCAGATCAGGAGGAGCAGAGTAGAGTTCCTAAGGAAACTACAAACCAGAACATCTCTCTCTCTTCCCTTCTTAGCAAGAAGCCTTAGAATCAGACTGAGTCTGGGATGCAAGCCAGAAGTTCCAGCAGATCTGGCAAGAAGCAGCGTAATATATCCAGTACACACCAAGGCTGTACAGGATACCATCCCTCAGGGCACAACAACTTGTTTAGCAATTTTTGCAGGAAATTGCTGAATAATCTTTGCAATCCATGGTATCTAAATTGATAAACTAAGATGAATATTTGAATAATTGAATATTTTCCTGAGTAGGGATATATAAGAAAAGTTCCATCTCAGGAAGTAACTAAAGTAGCCCTAATAAAAAGAAAGGAAAGTCACATTTGTTGGAACACCTACTATGTTACAAGAAGCCAGATCTATTTAGTTTCTTTCAAATGTACACATGGTGCATTTTAACAGCAGTACTTCTGTTTGTTTGCTTCTCTGCTATTTAGAACATATAATTATGTGCTCCAAACCAGAAATCATAGGAAGAAGAGAGTCCCTGGGTTATTTACCTTCACTTACTTAAAGATTTAAGGCACTGTAAGTGGGGCCAATGTTTTTAACACATTGTGAAAATATCGTGAAAGGGTCAGCTGGAACCCCGTTGGTCCCACCTAATCATGTACTCCAGCCTCACTAACCTCTCTAAGGCTCATTAAAAAATAGAAACTATGCTCTACTTAAGTTTGCTGTGGAATTACTGTGACTGTGTATTTTACCATTTCAACATCTTGGGCACATCGTAGATTTCCTAAAACTAGGCGCTACACTGCTAAGTTTTTTTTTGACAGATCCTAGGACCTTAAGTATTAGCAACAACGGGTCTCACTAGAATTTACTCCATTAATGTTAAAAGATGGTTCTGTTTTTTAAAGATAAAGGAGAGGCTACAGGAAAGTAGTATTAATTGAGGACACTGTTTGGGGCCCTTTACAAACATTATCTGATCTAATTCTCACCATGATCAAGTGAGGTAGTAGTATTATCCCAGTTTAGAGATGATGTTAAGACAGTAAATAATTAACTTAAAGCTCAGAGGCCCAGAAGCTATGGAGCTTATATTTGAACCCAGCTTGTTTTGAACCAAAGCATATGAGAAAAAAAAGTTCCATAGTAGGATAGGGTTGGAAGACTGAATTCAACATATTTAAGGATTCCCCAAAGTCTTTAATATGGAAATAAGCATTGTGAGTCCCTAAGGAAGGATGGTTTTGAGAAGTCTCGTCTCTTTAGTACATTGCTCAGTCTATAGCATGCTACCACTGTGGTAATATCTCTAACACCCAACACCTGAAAATTAAGATCTTCAGCTTTCCTGAACAAACTGCTTATGGTAGTTACTTGGTAGAAAACTTATTTGTGTTAAAATGAGCGATGCAATACTCCTTACTGAGAAAGACCATAAATTGAAGTAACTGCACTTCTAGGTCATTCTTCATAGAGCAGCCAGAGGGATCCTGTTAAATCTGTGACAGATCATGTTTCTTCTCTACCCAAAACCCTTCAGTGATTTCTCATCTTATTTCAAATGAGAGCCCATGTCTTCCCAGAAGTCTACAAGGCCTAACATGAGCCGGTCCCCTATCCTTCCCTGACATCATCTCCTCTTACATTTACCTGCCTTTTGCTCATGTTGTTCCACCGCAATAGGCTTTCTGCTATTCCTAGAATGAATTAGACAATGGCTAAGCTCAAGGATTTTGCACTTGCTCTGTCTGGAATAATTACCTCCATAAATCTGCAAACTTACACTCTCCCTTCTCTGAGGTTTTTATATCATCAAACCTCAGAGAGGCTTTTTCTGACCACCCACTTTAAAATTACATTCTAATACAATACTTCCCATATCCGTTTCTTGCTTTGCTTAGTTTAATTTAGTTTTGTTTTTGTTTTTTCCTGAGTCTAGAGCATTATCCTCGTATTTTCTTACTTATTTTATTGGCTGCAACCCTCCTCTTCGAATGTTACATGAGGCCAGGGATTCGTGACTGTTTTGTTTACTTGTACATGCCCAGCATCGAAACAGTTCCTGGCACATAGTAGGCACTCAAATATTTGCTTAGTGCATGAATGAATGAATGACTCATACTTCACTGTTAATGTATTTTTTTTGAAAAATGCTTCTTTATTGAATCCATTTCTATAATTATGAAGTTTATTTTCTCCAGTATATAGTTCAAGCATTTATCTACTTCAACTAACAAAGAACTAACACTGACTACCACTCATGTAGCTGATGTTTCAATGGACTTCAATGACTTCAAAATCAAGGTTCTATCTAAATAAGCACAGACTTATTCAGGTCAGGTTATTTAGGACCAGGGAGATCGAAACCACTGACTGAGTTTAAATACATAACATTCAAACTAGAAGCAACCTTCATGATTAACTTTCATGAATAAGAAAATTGAAGTCTAAAGAGACTGACTTTTTCAGAACACTCTTTCGTTAGCGGTTTACTGATAACGAGAACGCAGTCTTCTACATTGCTAGAGAACATTTCTTTCCACAGAATAGTTAATCTCAATGTGTGATCAAGATTCTCTACTTTTGGAATACTTACATCATTATATACGGCACAGTATAAGATGTATTTATATTATATAGTGCATTTCACATATTTCTGACTCATCATCAGGAATCTAGGAACTATGTTTTAGGGTTGATGTTATTTGTATATTTCCAGTTCCCAATAGAATAAAAATAGTAACAACCAACATTTACATGACATTATGTGCTTGAAATACTATTCTAAGTACTGTGTGTATTCTAACACATTGAATTCTCAGAAAAAATCATTAGGTCAATTATTATTATTATCTCGTTTTATACACAAAGGCCAAGCATGGATTTGAACCTTGGCTGTTTGGATTCAGAGTACTGGCTTTTACCCTTACACCACACAGTGAGGTGCAAATAAAAGTAGTTGATAAAAGTAATGTAACTTTGACAGATTTAGGTCTTCCTGGAGAAAACTATCAGTGTGTAAGTTTTGTTTTGTTTATTTAAAGATCTAGTTTCATTTGGGGACTCAGTACAAGTAAGTGACTCTGAAGTATATGCTTTTGTAGTTCTACTTCGATATGAACTTAGAAGCTTAGATCTATCTTTCTTTATTTTATGTCTAAAATGTTGAAAATGGTTTTATATTTCTTTTAACTCTAGTAAGATGGCATGAAAAAAATATTGCACAAGTTTGTTAAGACATTCAAAGTATATTGGAAAACATAAAGATATATATACATATCTTACCAAAGGATTTGCTGTCTTTTGGTTTCTTCCAGATATATTTGAAACCAAGCATATACTATTCTAATCATGAATTAAAATTCTCTGAAATTGGGATCATAGTTACCAGCTGCACAGCTGAATGACACACTCTATAGGCTTACAACTTGAACGCAAACTATTTTGTAAGTAATTTACATTATGCTTAATTCTGCAGATGTGTTCTACAAAACTGTTTAGTGTTTTTGGATTTTCATTGCTTTTAAAAAAATCCTTTCAAGAAATGTTTATAGGATTGAGGTACATATGTTGGGATTTATGTCTTATTTTGTACATTCATTATGTTTAGACCCACCTGCTGCTTTGTTTATTGTGAAGAATATTTTACTTAAGTTTTAGCAGTTATTTTAATCAGTTCATTAAGGAAATATTATGTTAATTTGAAAATATCTTGAAATTCTACTACAGTTTCCTATTTAGAGATTATTTTCTGGGTCAGTATGTAAAAAGTAGGCCTAAATATTTAATGTTACACTGACTTAAGAAAAAGGATATCCAAGTATTTCATAAATAATGATAATAGCAATAATAAAGAATTCATTAAATTATAATATCAGATTATTTGAAAGTTATTTATTTTACAGCTTATTAATGTACTTCTCTCTTATGGCTTATGGAAAAATGACTTCACTTTTGAGAAACTAAGTTGGGACTTTGGAATTTAAATGCTGCCTGGTGTGATTGAGAACTGGGATTTTAAATATGGAAGTACTCATTCTTGTGGGTAAATACTGAATCCATATCCTACAATTGTCGCTGAGAAACAAACTGCTGTTGAAAATTGACATAGAATATAAACTTACTGTCTTAACAACAAGGATAATTATATATTTTCCCAAGAGTTTAATCACCCCTTCTCTAATATCCTGGCCATGTTCCAAGAGAAATCATCCAATTCCATTATTCTAACTAAAAGTCTTTGTTGATTTGATCTAATCTCATCTTCTCAATTTCCTATCATTATATATACTCCTTTAAAGCTGCTTTATTACAACTAGAAGGTAGAATTTCACTGTTACAGTACATATCTTATTGCATTTATGTATCATATGAGCATCTGAAATAAAACAGATGTTTGTTGAAGCAAGTAAAATAACCTTATCACCGAAAATACCATACAAAATTATTCTGTTTATAAAAAGATTTCTAAATATTACTTTTTACTTACAATGTTTTAAATGCAAAGTAAAAATTGTTTTGCTAATTTATCATGTTAATACTTTGATAAAAATATTGGTAAGGGTACATACTAAAAGTAATGTGGTTACATTTTTATGTTCGGATGCTAATTGGTTCAAGTGAGATTTTAATTATTTTTCTTGACAAGATAGAAGTAATATAGTTTTAGAACATTTGGAAAATACAAACAAAGCAAAAATTTGCAATAATTCTCTCAGATATAATCACAAATGCTATCAACATTTTATTACGCATCTTTATTTTTACTCTACATGTAAAGACTGTTTTTCCTATAATGTGAGATAATACTCTACGAACTGCTACGGAACCTACATTTTTACTCAACAATGTGTCATAAGAATTTGTTCTATGTCATAAAATATTCTTCAACACCATCATTAAAAATAAAAATAGAATTTTATCACATGAATACATTAAAATATATGTAACTAGTCTCCAATTGTTAAATATTTACCTTATTTCCAATTGCTACTAAGGTGTACAGAATCTGATTTTTAAAATCATGTTAGGATATTGTCTTGCTACTTACATTGTTAATAAATTTCATTTTGATTACAAGTATTCTGTTGAAGCAATACATACTTAACACAATTTGTTACATTACTCAGTTGTTTAAAGTTACTATGCAGATTTTTTATTCAAATGATCTAGAACCAACATACATAAGCGGTAAAGATCACAAATAACAATGGAAAACTATAGACAATTCTTAACAGCTAAATTTCCCTCTTTTTTTCAATAGCATTATTATATGTTTGTTCAGGGAATGTCTTTTTTTTTCACTACAACTGATTAATAAATGAAAATGTTTGCTCTTCACAAGTGCGCTTAAATTTCACGGGTCTTGTGTTTCACACCAGAAAGTAAACACTTTTCTTTTAGTAAGAGCAATAAATCAAGACATAAAGGCTTTTCCTAAATAGTTACCTTTGGGAAAAAATATATAAACTTAAGCGTAGTTCATTATTTCACTAATTTTTTTTTCAGCCGGGAGGGTATATTGTTTAACATTTGGCTATTATAATTACTGAAAGTGATTATAATGTGACCATGTAAAAATACGAGTCTAAAATAAAAGTCAACCTAGATGTATAATCTTATGTGCATCCTAGTTTATCCAAATCATATTATTTTGGCTAACACCTATTTCTTGATTTTCTTCTAAATGCTATGTGTGGCTTATCATACAATAGGAGTTTGAAAAATTTAATTATACCCTTTTTCCTGGTGAATTACAAACCATAAAGTTAGGATAATTAAGAAAGGACATCAACTCCTACATTAGATGCTTTACTGATTGAAGAGGTAATGTCATTATTTCTTGAGGTTAGTAATTTTATCACTTTTTAAAAATCAGATCTGGAAAATCCATCTGTTTTAAATAATTGTGAATATTTGTCAGTTTAGTTTAACTCATACTGAAATGTACAGAACACTTGGCAAAGTCTAATTAATCAACCAGATTATCCACTACACTAAATTTTTCTGATCTTGCTCTCTTTCATGTTTCCCAAGAATAAGAATACTGTAAAAGATGTTACTGCATGTAAAGACGTTTCTTTAGACATAGGTATCTTTCCTAGAACATCATTAAATGTTTTCCAGGTGTAAGCATGTGATTAATGTAGGAGAACCCAGATTGAAGAACTTGCCATTTAGCTCAGACTTCCCCTGGGTAACTCCTATTCATATTTTAAGTCTCAGTTCAAAGTCGATGCACACACTTGAAGCTCTGACTCGAGTGGGGCAAAGGCAATACATGTAACCTAAACATTTGTATCCCTGAAATATGCTGAAATTAAAAAAAAAAAAAGGCTATCTAGACCTGCCATTTCCAGCCTTCACCAATAAGTCAGATTTCTTTGTGAAATGGTCCTAGAACAACTTCAACTAGATTTCTCCATAGCTCCAACCACAGATAATTGCTATAAAAATGTATCTTTTAAGCCTGCCTCTTCTGTAAGTCTCGTAAACTCCACAGTGGCAGTACTGACTTCTTACTTGTTCACCAATGGTATTTTAGCTCTTACCAACATTGAGCATGGTTTTGTGCTTATAATTCAGTATAGTATACTGTTTTGAAAAATACTTAGCTAGACTGAAAGAAAGAATAAGAAGAAAGTCTACATACAGATTGCAGATATCTGGGCATTCACACTTTTTTGCATTTAATCTAACTATTCATTTCCTAAAGGAAAATGGGCAATTGCTAAAAGGTTTACTTTATTTCAGTGTTCACAACCAGGGGTGATTCTGTCCTCTCTCTATGACACAACCCCACTGACATTCTGCAATGTCTAGAGATTGGTGTCGGAGTGAAGGGAGGTGAGGAGTTGCTACTGGCATCTAGTATGTAAAGGCAAGAAATTCTGCTAAACATTTTACACTGAGCAGGACATCCCCTTACCCACAACAAAGAATAATCTGGCCCAAAATGTCAATCACGTCAAGACTGAGTAACTCTGCTCTAGTTTAACTTTAATATATGTTGATGGATGTTTTTGTTTTTGTAAGGATTATATAACATAGTGGGCATGCATCTTATGAGTGGGGTACAGTTTTATTCTAAAGTTATTAGACAAGCTATGTTGTACCTATTTTATAAGATAGTACTATAAATATTATAGAACCCTATACAAATATCCCCAAAGCATTATTAAATGCTAATTAATATATGTTCAAAAGCAAAATGTAATTGCATTCTTTAAATAAACTGCCATCTACAGTTTATATAAAATGCATCTTTTCCTGAAATATTATTTACTTCCATGAATACTTGGAGTCATTGGAGTAGGAAAGATGGTATGTGAAGTAAGGCAGAATGCACAGTTGAGTTGGCATGAACTCTAAACCAGATATGAGCTATTGAAAGTTAACTTTTCTTATGGTAATTTCTAAATGCTACCAAACCTTACCTGATACAATAAGGACAAACTTTTGCTTTTGTGTGGATGTGGCTTTGAATGAGTATATAATAAATGTAATCTGTTGGTATGTTTCAGAGTATTGATAGTTACTATTGATTTAGATAAGTACTTTTACTTATATCTCTCTAATAGAAAAACAGATATATAACATACTATTCATTTTCCAGTGAACTACATGATAAAGGAAGTTCTCAGGCAACTTAGAGTATTTGTTGTTTACTTAAACTTTGCTCTTTGGAGCAGGCAAAATAACAGGATTAGGTGCCTATGTAGAGTAATAATGCAGTGTGATATTTGTTTCTAAATAAATATGTAGATAAGAACACAAATGGCCATCTCTGTCACTGACTAGCCAGGTGACTGTGGACAAAGCCTTTTAATATCTCTAAGACCTGTTCTTTTTAAGTTAAGTGAAAAGAATAATACTTCTTACATTCTAAAGATGTTGCAACCATTGAAACATGTAATACACATAAAGTGCTTACTGTAGTGCTTGGTTTAGAATAAACAATGATTAAATATTAATTATCATTATTACAATTTCACTGTACAAAAGAGAGCTCTACCCTGAAAACTCAAGATAAAGTTTATAGTTAGTAGAAGACCGAACACGTTTTTAAGCAATACAGGAAACTGTATAAAGATTATTGCTTAAAGGATTATTCAGAAAACAATGAATACAATTTAAAAATATGTACATATAATAAACTTCTAAATAAGTCAAGTTTGATTTTATTAAGGAGTTTGCAATTAATACAGTATATTTAGAACCCATTATTCTTCAACAATAGCATTAGTAGTGATCTATTTTTGAATAGTCCAACTGGATATAGGTTAAAACTAAATTTGCCATAGTATATCTGAATGGCAGTCGAATGGGGCTGAGATATTAGTAATGTAATATTTTCAAAGTATATCCCCCTTAAATGCTATGAGAACAAGTAATTATGACTTAAGTGGAATAAATTGATATGTAATTACATTCTTTTTCATTTTTCTAAAGAAGGGGGATAGTTCCTGATTATCACCTGTGTATCAAAACAATGATTGTATAAATAGTAGATATATAAATGAGAAAAATGTTCTGATTGTTTTAAAACCAACTAAGGATCAAACATCCTAAATAAATAATTTGGAAATTAAAATGTATATAATTTTTTATTTTATTCCTCTGACAAAATGAGACAACCCATTTAAAATAGTATTTCATTACAAGTTCAGAGATATACAACCTGGCTTATATAGGGTACAAAGCCAAAAGAATGAAAAGCAATACTCGATGTGTATACTTAAGTGTCATTTCAAGCTTTCTAAATGCTTATCTATTCATGGGTAGGTGAGACTTAAGGGAGGGAAACAATAGCTTCTAGAATGAAAGAATCACGGTTGTTTAAAGCTGGGAGATCCAGACATTCCCTGACCTTATAAAAGTGATATGTATCGAATAAATTAATTTTTAAATGCACAGTAAAGAGTTCAAAATATCTTCAATACTAATTTAACATTGAGAGAAAATGTTATGTTGTTATATTTAAATTATATTTTACTAAGATTTTCCTCACATTGTATAATATATAATTAATCCTCACATACATTTTGAGAAGATTTGATTAGTTCATCATAATATAATTTTAAAATGATAAATAATATAGTAAATTGAGTTTAATATTTTTAGCTTAGAATAGATCTACTAAGAGATGCTTAATGTAAAAACTAGTAAACCATTTATTTGCAAAAACATAAGTGAGATGAGAGGAATTCCTTTAAATCAGATAATTCTCCCTCTTACCCTGACACTATGAAATGGACAATAGAATCTCTCTCTATAGAAACTTCTTTACAAGTATTGAAAATTTGTATTTTTTGAAATTTCTGTCAAAGATTGGATAACATTTACCACTAGGTTATTTCTTAGTTTTTCATTCATGTTCCCTTGGATTAATTTTAGATAGTAAATTCACTATAGTTATAATAAATTATCAAAAACATAATTCAAAACTCAAGATGCGCGTACACACACACATATTTTAGTGCAATAGAACTTGATAGTAGGTCTGTTTAATTTACATTTGTATCTTTGTACATAACAGAAAATCCCTCCCCTATGAAATGTTTTAATTGGCTGAGGGTGTTTAGTACACAATGCTCTATTGCCCCCTACTGGCTAGAAAATGGTAAAATAAAAACTTCTACCTGCTCGTTAACTATATGAGGACCTTAGAAAACTAAATAAAGAAGATAAAGACACACTTCAAAATAATAAAACAACATATAAGATTGGTAGAAAATATAAAAATGAATTTCTGGAACATTCTTATCACATGTTTCAAAACGCTTAAAATTCTATTTTTAGTTTTTAATTATCTGAAAATTCTAATTATTTTATATAACACTAAATACTCATTAATTCACAGTAACACTTTGATAATCTTAAATTGATAATTGCAAGACTCATAGTTGTTTGAGGATTCTTGGGATTTTCCAACAAGATATGTATGATGTTCTAACTGTTGGCACATTCATGGAATACTTTTATAATGATATTCTGATATATCTGGTGTGATTTTATGTTTTTAAGTAGTACTTCCAGTTAGAAGAATATTCTTAGCATTTATAGTAAAAATTAAAGAATTCTTTACCAATTACATGAGTGATTTGTTTTGCATATTTCATTCCCTTTTATATCATTATATACTATTCACAGCTCACTGAGGAAAAAACAACATTGTTGTATAATGCTGCATAAATTCTTTAATGAAAATAACAGCCCCAAGGAACATAAAATAGAGTGATGAACCTACCTTGTTTCATTTTAGCACTACATGTTTCTTTAATGCTTGGTTACATTTATTTCAAAAACATTTCTAAACATTGACTTTACCATCCATGACAGACGATGCAAATTTTTATCACTAAGGTGGCCTTGCTGGTTTTTCTAAAATACACTTGGGTTAAAAGAAATTTAAAACAAAACTGTCACAGTTTTTTTTGAAAATTTTGACTAGAATTGTGAATCTGGGATTTATTTTATATTTTCCGTAGTTTCTCTCAGCTACAATATACATTGAAAAATAATCTGGTTTTCATTTCTCAATGTACATTTCTCTGGAACATTTATAAAACTTGGGCCGTGTTTCTTTGAAATGGAATTTTCTTCCATGGACATCACCTTCCCATTCTATCCTCAGAACTAGTGTCTATTACAAATCAGGAGGATAATTTCCCTATGGCTTCCCTGCCAAAACAACTGTCAATTCTTTTAAAAATTTCTGGAGCAAATGATGTTTTATAATTTACTCTAACTACCTCTGATCTAGATTGTATTCACATCTCAAACTTTCCAAGAGTATATTTTCAGTCCAAGAGTATATATGTAAGCCACTTGAAGTCTTTGGTTTTCCATAAACTAAGAGAAGAAAGCTTCATCCTAGAAAATATTATTACTATAAGATGGGAAATAACTTTTTTTTACTTCTTAATTCTCAAGGGAGGTTAAAAAAAGATCCACTTTACAATTTTTCACATTTAATCCTCAAAAAACATTAGAAATAATCTTTTACCATTTCCATCTTAAGACTCAGGAACACAGAAAAATGAGATTCAGAGAAATAAGGGACTTGTCCAGATTTACACAGGATAGCCTGTTGGGCGAAGCCAGGTCTGGCTGACTCAAAGTGTATGGTCATTTTATGGAACTTCACAGTCTCTGGGAGTGAAAGATAAAGCTGGGAATCCATTTGTATTGTGATCTTAAAGTAATCATGCCATTCCATATATTGTAGTAATTCTAACCCAAGGAATCTAAGGAAATATTCACATTTATAGTGAAAGATGTTCATGACATTATTAATTAAAATAATGTGGGAATAAAGGAAAAAAAAAACTAGAAGAGGTCCAAATTTCTAACAAAAAATGGATAAAGAAGTTAACTATGGTATGGCATCTAATGTAATATTACAGTCATTATAAATAACAGCCAGAGGCTGCATGTGGTGGCTCATGCCTGTAATTTCAGCACTCTGGTAGGCCCAGGTGGGAGGATCATTTGATGTCAGAAGTTGGATACCAGCCTGGGAAACATAGTGAGACCCCATCTCTATAATTTTTTTTTTGTTTGTTTAAATTAGCCAGGTCTGGTGGTGCATGCCTGTAGTCCCAGCTACTCGGGAGGCTGAGGCACCAGGATCACTTGAGCCCAGGAGTTGGATGCTCTAGTGAGCTATGATCACACTACTGTATTCCAGCCTGGGCAATAGAGCAAGACTCTGTCTCTAAAACAATAATAATAATAATAATAGCTAGATGCTACTTCAAAAGATATGAGTTGCTTAGGATAAACTGGCAACCAAAAATTTAAATATTACATAATTAAAATGGAAAAGGTAAGTTTATAAGTACTGGCAAAGAGAGGTGTCCTGTATATTTTTGCATGAGGAAATTTATGAAGCAATAATATATATTCTAAAACATTTTGAAAAATAACAATATATATGTCCTTGAATATGTGGGCAAATTTTATATAATATATATCAACTTGTTGATCCAGGGGTGGGGAACCTGTGGCCTTAGGGCCACATGTGGCCTTCTGGATCTTTGTGTGGCCTTTTGACTGAATCCAAATTTTACAGAACAAATCCTTTTAATCAAGAGATTTGTTCTGTGAAGTTTGGATTGGGTCGAGGGGTTATTATTACTATTTAAATTTTATAGCATGTATTACTTGTAGAATTATAAAAATAATAAATATGTAATATTTCAATATGATTAAAGTTATGTTGAAATACACAAAAATAATAATAGTTGATATTTTAGTGTGTGGAATATACATTTTTCCTAAACTTAAAATATTTTCAATATGTTTATATTTATTTTTATTGAAAAATATGAAATAAGTGTTATGAAAATAAAGCTATTTCTAACTCTTAAGTTCTTTCTATTTCTCTATTTTGTGGCCTTTTGTGAGAAATATTGTCTTACTTTCCTGTTCTTGAATTAGTTAGCAGGTTCTCTTCATAAATAACTGCCTCGGGTAGGTACATTACTTTTATAGAATTAATTTACTAGTTTCTATGGAAATGTTAAAATTAAAAGCCAGTTTGACTGAGTTATTGCTGATGTCCGCTACGGAATAATATGGAAAAGATTATCATAGTATTCTATTAATTTGAAATTTATCAATGTCCAAAACTGGTAATCTGAAATTTAGCTTTTGTTAAACAACTTTAATAGTTGTTTACTTTGAAACAAAACTACCATGACCATTAAAACATTTAACTAAGGGATTTTACAGTTTTCAAGCATTTCAACTTCTAGAGGTTGTTTACTTCTAATTAATAAACACTTTTTCTCAAAATCTCCTTTATGTATTTATTAAACAGCTCCCTTAAAATTGATGAGGCAATACATTCTTTTCCTTGTAATAGCAGTATAATATTCAGAAATTGTGATGAATTTTGACTTGGGTTACCAAATTAATCTAACTTAATGGAAATTTCCCTTAAGAACTGGAACAAGGTACCATCAAAGTTGATCTCCATGTTACCAAGATACTGCAACTTCTAAACGTTTATCAAAAATTAAATGTTAGTCTTTTTCTCTTTCTGTCTCTCTTACCTTTACTCTTTCTTTTTTCTCTTCATTATAAGTATATAGATAAATAACCATTTACACAATTAATATATTTTGGCTTTTATTTGGGTGAATGTTGCCTTAAATAAAAAATTATGGATATGAATTTATTCTTATTTTCCCTTTTACTTGATAACTACTCCTTATGGTTCTCTATGGCAGAAAGAACTTCCATTAATTTTAACATCATGTCAGATAGAGGTGAACGTATATTGCTTTTCATGTATAAAAATCTTTTAAATCTCATGTCCAAACAAACACTTTGCTTTTGGAAGAAATCTTTATGCCTGTTAACATAGTAAGTATATTTTCTTTACTTCTTACATTCCTACAGTAGATGGTCTTATATAATTTTTTTAAAATCCTAAAAACTTAAAAACATTTTGACCAAAAAATAATCAGATAATGATGTCAGTATGTTATTAAAGAATACAAGTATAACAAAATTATCGGTTTCCTTTATTCTTCCTTTCTGGAAAAAAAAAATGACACTGACTGGGAGTTTTATGATGGCCCAAAGGAAAAAAGTTCTTTGTGTGCCTCAAATTTGATATTTTAAGTTGAAGTCAGCTGTTAAGAATTACTGCATTATCCAGGGAAGAATCTGGGGTATGGCTCACATTACACTATGTTGGATATGAAAAGTTGAACACAAAAGGGGTGAAAACTTTTCAGTGATTAAAAAGGCCTGTGGGATTGGCTTTTAGATTCCAGACCAGCACATCAAGAGAAAAGTTGCAGATTCTCGAGTTCTCACAGCAAATTGTGTCTGTAAATCGATGAAGTGTTTCTGAAAAAACATATCAGGATGGCCCTAAAGAGTATATATAAAATTTCTTTCAGCTCTCAACGGGAATGAGAATTAAATCTGATGGATGAAAACAAAGACCTAACAAAGTTAAGAAATTGACCACATCAAGATTTCAAACAGGCCAGAAAGTAGGGTGGATACAGTTGGCTATTTCATGCATTTTCTACTGCAGTATCTTTTGAAATAAAATGTATTGATGC
Source organism: Eulemur rufifrons (assembly GCF_041146395.1). NCBI lineage: Eukaryota > Metazoa > Chordata > Mammalia > Primates > Lemuridae > Eulemur > Eulemur rufifrons. Next base: position 31,272,042 of record NC_090989.1, read on the forward strand.
TTTCAGAATTAATTTTAATTAACCTTTATCACGTTTCTTAAATATCCTAGGCATTCTATACAATATAATGACAGTCATCAAGTGCTTCTCTGTATATATATTGCATAATTTCTTCAGCCTTATTACTTCCATTTCAGCAAATTTATCCTCTACTTCATATTTATTCTCCTCTGAACAATTCTTCCTCATAAATGCAACTGACATCTAATTAAACATAATCAGGTAGTGGATAACTTAGGACATGTAGATATTATTGATGTAAACATGTTACACTAAGATCACTGTTGTTAATATATGGGGGTCCTATTGTTGACTTAAATAAAATGTTCTTCTTTAGTGTTAGAAAAAATAAATGTTGATAAGACTTGTTGCAGAATGTCTATATATTACAAAAGGATTTTATATTTCCAAGGAAATTGTTTAGAAACTATGGTGCTAGATACAGTCTCTTTTTATGTGTAAAAGTATGTGAACAAGTATATTTGTATGTGTTTAACTCCAAGAAAAATGAATGTTTGGAGTAAAATCTTGATTTTGTTGTAAAGAATGTCATAAAACTTTGTGAATTTATTTGAAGTAAATTGAAAAAATATATTTTTACACTTTATTTTATGGTAGAACTTAGATTTCACTTGAGAAAGTCAACTGTGGATGGGAACTAAACATTCCCACAAATGTGTTCCTTGTGATATTTAACTATCCCTTTAATGCTTTATTTCTTATGAGATAAAAAGTGATAGTTCTTTTAAGCATATTACTTTGCAGAAATAAAACCAGTCAGAAGTTTAATTATCTCTCTATTGTCTCTTCATTGTAACCCAAGCAAGATTTTAAAAAACTAAATCTACTGAGATTTAAGCTCATCTGAACCAAGAGTGCCATATGATAGTGCTTTCTTAAATTTTATAGCTCTCTACAATTTTATAGCATATTTCTAATAAAATAATTGGAAGTGATACAATTATACATTGGAATCTAAATCAAAGCATGGGAGATCTGAAACCAAGGTTAGTAGAGACTCATCTCTGTTATACAGTGATTTATGCAACAGAATTGAAACAGGAACACATTTGGCATATGTTCCAGAAAGGCTCATATTTACTGAATTACTGAAGGAGACTTTAAACATATGAGTGGCTTCTTATATAGTAGACCCTTGTGATGGTGGTTCCCTCCCCACAGCTATTGCGGAATGCTGAGCTTTTTTCCTTTGATGATTTGGTCTAAATTTGAAATCTTGCAGACAGTTAACCCTCCAATCCTCACACTGTCCTCATTATGTATCACCATCACCACAAAAATCAGGGAGAGAAGCTGTTGAAGGCAAGAAGACACACCTTTGCTTTACAGAAATAAATTTTTTATATACTTCTCATTCAAAAGGAGAGGTCAACTTTTACTTGTATACTTGATCGTGTAATGTTTTTCCTCATCTCACCACTCTTTATTTTCCTCTCATCTCACTACTGTAAACTGAATATCTAGAATGATGTTAAGATTCTGTCAAAAATCACTATAAAATATTAAAACTAGAAAAAAAATTCAATTTAAAAAAACTATCCCTGAAAAGAGTATCATCATACCTGGTACTAAATTAACTTCTAATGACTTTCCCAATATCACGTGAGGCCATGGGTCAAATCCTACATTTCCAACACTTAGGACCAGACTGTAGCACTTCCTATGTCCAAGTAGAAAGGCTCATAAACAAATACCCAGACCAAGATCAGAAAAGGCTCTATTCTCTAAGACCTGAATAAATACAGATAGCAGCCTCCACACAGAGGCTGCTCTCTTCTCTCCACGCAGAATAAAAGCATCCTTCTTTTAGCCGATAGAAAGATAACCAGGGAGCAGAGAGTTTGCTGTGTGTGAAGGTCCTACCATAGGAAGAACAATGATTGAAGACTCATTGGTAGACAATGGCTCAGAAATCATGTACAGAAATAACTTTAGTCTGATATTCTGTATATTATATTTTGGTAAGGTTAAGGTGGAAAGAAAGGCTTTTAAAGAAAATTGGCTTTAATATATATTTCAAAAAATAGAGATAATTGCTCTACTTAGAGTAACAATGGAGGTGCTTTCTTCCTTTTCTTGTAAATTTCACAATTTGGAACCCAATTCTCTACTGTTTTCTGGGGAATGTATTTTCCCCTGAAAAAAGTCCCTATATTTTTCCTGGGAAATTTGGCCTCAGAGCTGAAACGTTATGTAATTTTGGAATTGAATTGTCAGCCTGTGTCATCTGTGGGTCAGGAGCTTAGGAAGTACTCCGTTGCCTCTCAGAGAGGAAAAGCTGGGCAGTAGCAATAGCCATGGCTTTGGAGTGAGATGGACATGGGTTTCAAATTCTGCCATGGATTTAAGGACTATGTGACCTTAGACAATTTTCTTAACTTCACTCTCAGTTTTTTCATCTGTAAAAGGGGGATAATAAGAGCTTCCTTTTAAGATTACTGGAAGGATGAAATGAGATACTTAATATTATGTCTGATATATAGTAGATACTCAGTAAATAATCATCATTGCTTTATGACTTATAGGTAGTTTAAGTTAGATTGATATTAATAACAAATTATAATCAACCAAAGAAATATAAAATATTTCTTTCTAATCTAGGCACACGAAGGACTTCCATTTAGAAAGAGACTTCCTGAGTACCCCAGGCATTGCTAATGTTGGCAAATAAAACATAACAGGAGGTCAGGATTCTCCTCACTCTTTCTCTGTAATCTTTAATAAGTCTTATGCTTCTTGGTGTCTCTATTAATTGGGATTCACCTTACATCAGTTGTGTGAAGGTTAAATGAGATCATAGGTCAAAATGTGCTTTGTCAGCCTTAATAGCATAAAAAATGCTAAAGCATGATTGAATTTTTAGTTATTCATACCATTTCATGAGTCTAATACCACAGAAGTGCTAAATCATCATTGATACCATCATTCATACCATTTCAATGAATGTAAAATATGACGTTTAAGAGCTAATAATCTGAAAAATGAAAAAGAATAATTACTAGAAAGGATGAAATTACCTATCCATGAAATAGGTAACACCAAAGGTCTAGTCATACTTTCATGTTCGAACCCAAAGCACAACTCTTATTTTATTTTTGCTTTTCCTCCAGTTGTTCTATTACTCATATTTCATAACCTTTTCACTCTTCTCTCTCTTGATATTATATACATTTAATACTTGTTGGCTATTGTTATTAGAGTGTTACTCTATGTCCTTGCTGTGGGCATCAAGCACTCAAAAATGACACTAGTTTTAGTTTTCATCTTGTCATTCCAATGATTAACTGCAATTCATAGCTCCTGATGGCCTGAATCAGAGTTACATCTTTCTCAACACAAAGCATTCAATTATGGGATACTTCCTTTTAAGCACTGGTATCTCATAACTGCTTACAAGAAACATTCCAGGCATGTTAGAATAGCCCAAAAGGCTCTTCACAGTCTAGCTCACTCCTTAACCCCTTGTCTCCTCTGTCTTCCTCATGAGCCTTGACTGAACTGTCAGGTTCTCGAATCTTCTCATATTCCACCCTCGACCCCATGCTGGGGACATGTCTTTTCTTATGGCTTCTCTCTCAATTTCTCATGGAGCATTAAACACCAACTTAGATACTGCTTCTTCCAGCACTATTCTTGCTCTTCGAGACAGAACAGATCTGCTTGGGGAAGTCAGCAGTCTATAGTCTAATAATCCTTTGTACATTCATTCATGTATTCTGGTCATATCTCCCTGTTGCTTTCTGCTTTGGTCATATTTCCCTATTACTTTCTCTTCTGTTTTTGATTGTTACTTGTGTGTCTGTTTCTTCTGTTTATAAAATGAAGTCTTGTATGACTTAGACAGTGTCTTGTTCACCTTTTTGTCCCCAAGACTTGGAAATTTCTCTTTTCAACTCCTGCCTGACTATTAAAGACAAAAATATTTATGAGCCATTGCCTCTATCTTAAAGTTGAAATAGCAGCATCTAAAAGTAATTATTTTATGTGCACATGTACATCTTAGGTTGCAGAAACTTTATTCTTTTTACACAACCCATAGTATGTCTATGCATATCAAATTAATGGATATATTTTTTAATGATTTGCTCTTCTCGCGCCACTGATGCTCTGACAGCCAGACAGTAGAAGACATAAGTAATAACTATAATTAAGCTAGAATAAAAAGAAGCAGAATCAATCATTTGTTTGAGAATGCTGATCAGAATGTCTCATTTTCTAACAGTTTTTATGAAGTTCTTGCACCAGATGCCCACGTTGGAGTACAATTTGGCTAAATTCTGTAAGGACAGTTCTGCTTTCTCCAAAAGGAGATGCTCTGCATGGGTTCATGTGGTATCCCACACAGACAGCCTTTACTATTTTATTTTCCATGAACAGGAGGTCAGAATGCTGTCAACCTCCCTGTTGTCTCTAAGAAAATGTCACACATGCCACCAGCCACTGAACTGGGATTGGAAATGTGAAGATCTATCATGACCCAAATATTTGGTCACATATTCATGGTTGTTAGGATGGTGGAAATGAAGAAAGGCATAATTTTACTCTCAATTTTTTATTCACATCAATAAACAACCCTGAAGAAATGGAACTATAGCACAGACATTTTCTTTTCCCTTTGGCTCTATTTGGTAACATACTAGGCAGGAAACATTCATAATACTAATACCTTTGAACACTCTGGATTCACCTCTATATCATTTCTCTGAATCATAAAAGAATGATAGCTACCATTTATTATTAATAAACACTTCTGTTATCCAAGAATCAGACTCATACATGCATACATGTCTCAGGCACATATGTACTCACACACACAAATATTCATTCAATTATTGGTTCATTCATTTATTCAACAGTGTTTTGACCAGCTAAAATATTCTGTCTGGATACTATACTACACACACATATACCCACCCTTTCACATGCATCCATTTAATATTTATAACATTCTAACATATCTTTATCCTTTTAAAGATGAAAAATTGAGAAAAAGAGGAAACTGAGGTTCAGAAAGGTAAATATTTTGATTGTGTTCACACAACTAATAAAGAGCAGAGTCTGATTTTAAACTCGCATATGGCATGAAAACCCTCATTCTTTATACTTCCTGAGATCACTAATTAAAGAGAATAATTTTGCCTTGTAATTTCTTTTACAAAAGTCAAATATTATAATCAGTAAATTAAGGGCACTAATGTTTTGAATCTAACAACAGCTAATATCAAATTTCTAAAAAGTAATTCTGCAGAGAGTTACAAGCACACATTTTCTTTTACCAGTTCAATTACTGAATCGAAACTTTCTGTATGTGCAAAATGAGAAGTTTGTCATTGAATCTCATCTCTAGGCAAATATGCATCACATACCTATTATGTGATTTAGATGATAGATGATTTCTAAAATGAGCAATCAACCCATATTTTAGATGCACCGGGAGAGTGCTACTAAAATAAAATTCTAAAATAAAATCTGAATTCACAATAACTCCTTCTTAAAGCTCCATTTTATTGCTAAATCTAGATTTTCTTTCCACCACTGGGTTTTTCCATCCTCTTAATATACAAATTCAGACAATAAAGTTGTATCTTAAACATATCTTTAATTTTTGCTGCATGATATAAAAGCTGCCAAATGTAATTCTCTTATTTCTTCTATCTTTTAAATTCTGGCTTCTCTTGAGAATATCATAAGAGGGATCCAGAAACTTATGCTAATATAACACTTTACAACAGATAAAATAAACACAATTGCCTTATGCCCAATACTGTCAATAAGAAACTTTAGATTCAATATATCAAATGTTTTCAAGACACCTACAATTGGAGGTGTGTGAATATTTAGCTTAATGGATTAATAGACAACAAATTACATAAAATAAAAGGACACTAATAGGTCAATTTAACATAGAATTCGATATCCCCAAGTGGTGTCAATTATTATGCTTTTTAATTTGCTGTTCTCAGGCACAAAAGTCATATGTGGATCTTAATGACTATTTTTAATTTTAAAAAATTCTCTTTGGAAAATGATCCATCTGTTTATTGAAACAATCCCTTGCAAAGCCAATGAGGTCACTGCAGGTCAAAACCCATATCTAAGTTGGTTTAAGCTTAGGGTAACCTAAATAGTGTGTCAAATTGGACTACTAGATATATAAAATGACATTATATAAATTTTAAAAAAACTTTTCTCAGATTCTACATTTCTTGTGAACGACTGGTTTTAAAGGTAGGATCTGAGGGGAAAAGAACTATTGGAATGCAAAAGTGCATTTAACATTTGTTTATATTTCCACATCATTATGCTAGATTTAAGCTGTCAAACTAGGTTGATAACAAATGTTAAGTATAGAAATGTATACAGCAACCACCTACTGTCAAACTAGGCAAACAAAGAACTCTTGTGAAAGGGTTACAAATTCCAAAGTTAAATGCAAGGTAATGTTTTCAAGGGAAGGTTTGCTTTTTATCCCTAATGGAATTATTTCTTTAAAATGCCTTGTACTTGCACAACAGAGCAGCATGCATATATCTTGCACTAGAATTCTGCACAATGATTCACTTAAACAAACTAGCTTTACAAATGTGATTATTGTATGAATGCATTGAACATTACCTTGAGAAAATAGTTCTTGGGATTAAAAGTAAATTTTTAAAAAATGCTTAACTTTCTACTGCCTAATGTGGAAGAAGTCATTTGCATCTTTGTTCTCACTTTTGGTTAAAAAGCTGAATTAAAATAAAAGATGTGTGTAAAACCATCTTATTTCCAGTTCCTTCGGATATTTCTGTCATTTACTTTAATAGCCAATGATAAAGCAGTTGTATTTATTAAAGCATATATTGCATGATCAACATTCTAGAAGATACAAAAGTATATCTAGTTCCTCCACAAAAAAGATTTATAATTTAATTTAAGGGATCATTTCTCAATCAATCATGCAAAAATTTTGCAGGAAAGTACAGTAAACTACTTGAGACAAGGGGCTTTAAATTATTATCTTCAGGTGTTTGTTCAGTACCTGTCTATGGCAGTTAACATGGAAATTGGAGGAATGGAAACAAAAAGTCTATAATGAAACTAACCCAATTTTTAATCCTAGAAGTTATTTGCTGCTTGACTGAGGAAACAATTATGTCTCAGTTCTGTCTCTCTCCTCCTTTTTTTTTTTTTTTTTTTGGGGCAAATTGAGGATAGCAATCCGCAAAGGGTTGTAGCAAGTAATAAATGAAGCAAATTGTTACACATATATTACAACCGTGTCTGAAATGTAAATATTATTTTCTACTACCTTCACATGAATTAAGCTTTCAGTAAATAATACTTCTTTGAAAGAACAAGAAGTCCAATGGAAAAAATGATCTGATTCTTGAAAGGGAGGAATGATGCCAGAATAAAAAATAACTAAAAAAAGAGAGCTTTCAAAAAAATTAGAAGCACTATAAAGCAATCCAGAAAGAGAATGAAAACGATAGTAGTCTTTAGATTTTCCTAATTTACATCATTATAATGATTAAAAGGTGAAAGATATTAACATGAAATCGAAGAACTTAATATTAAAGTTTTTCTTAAAAATGAAAGATGCGGGCCGGGCGCAGTGGCTCACGCCTGTAATCCTAGCACTCTGGGAGGCTGAGGCGGGTGGATCGCTCGAGGTCAGGAGTTCGAAACCAGTCTGAGCAAGAGTGAGACCCCATCTCTACTAAAAATAGAAAGAAATTATGTGGCCAACCAAAAATATATATAGAAAAAATTAGCTGGGCATGGTGGCGCATGCCTGTAGTCCCAGCTACTCGGGAGGCTGAGGCAGGAGGATTGCTTAAGCCCAGGAGTTTGAAGTTGCTGTGAGCTAGGCTGACGCCATGGCACTCACTCTAGCCTGGGCAACAGAGTGAGATTCTAACTCAAAAAAAAAAAAAAGAGAGAAAGAAAAGAAAGATGCGGCTTTTGTCTTCTGTCCTGTTCTCTCACTTCCTTACTCTGAGGGAAGTCAGCTACTACGCTGTGAGCTGCTCTGTAGAGAGGCTCTCTTAACAAGGTACTGATGTTTCTGACAAACAGGCAGTGAGAGCCTGAGGTCTGCTAATAGCCTCCTGAAGGAGCTTGCAGAAGTCTTGGGATGACGTCAGTTCTAGCCAACACTTTGAATGCAGCCTTGTGAGAGATCCTGAGTCAGAGGCAGCCAGCTAAGTGGTACCCAGATTTCTGACTCACAAATATTTGTTGTTATAAGCTTTTAAGCTTTGAAGTTATTTATTATACTCCAATAGATAACTAATACAGATGTTGGTACCTAGAAGTAAAGTGCTGCCTTAAGAAATACTTAAAAATGTAGAGGTAGCTTTGAAAGTAGGCAGTGTGTGGAGGCTGGAAGAATGTTGAGGAGTATGATAGAGAACACCTAAATTGCCTTATAATAAAATGTGAGAGGAAAGAGATAAATTAAAGGAAGAACTGGTTTTGTTTTTTTTTTTTTTTTTTTTTTTTTTGAGACAGAGTCTCTCTCTGTTGCCCAGGCTAGAGTGCTGTGGCGTCAGCCTAGCTCACAGCAACCTCAAACTCCTGGGCTCAAGCGATCCTCCTGCCTCAGCCTCCTGAGTATCTGGGACTACAGGTGCTTGCCACCATGCCCGGCTAATTTTTTGTTTCTATTTTTTAGTTGCCTGGCTAATTTTTTCTGTTTTTAGTAGATACAGGGTCTTGCCCTTGCTCAGCCTGGTCTCAAACTCCTGACCTCAAGCAATCCTCCCACATCAGCCTCCCAGAGTGCTAGGATTACAGGTGTGAGCCACCACACCCCGCCAGGAAGAACTATTAAAACAACAACAACAAAGTGCTAAGGCTTTTGAAAATTCTCAGCCTCTCCAGATGGCAAATGATGTTAAAGTTAAGAAATGGCTTCTGAATACACATTAGATCCAGAGCACTGCCAGGAAAACGTGATCTAGAGATAAAGCTGAGGACAGGACTGTCCTCTTTTTGTTAATATCTTCAAAAAATAGAAGCTGTACCTGGATTCTTTGGCCACAGAAGCTTGTAAGATAACAAGTGCTTGTTGTTTTAAATTACTAAGTTTTGGGGTAAAATTTGTTACATAGCCATAGATAAGTAGTATAGTTATAAACCACAGAGAATTATTAGTACTGTGACTGTGTCACTTTAGAAATCAAATCACATACCACATTATATATGTTGCAAATGCCTGGGAATATAATTTAATATTCAGTATTACACCACTGTCTCATTCTCCTACAACTGAGAGCTTTCTGGAAGAAAGAAAATGAGGAGACTGCAGTATGTAGCAACAGAGGTAGGGTAACAGTGGTGAGGAGACAAAAAGTGTGCTCTATTTCATGGAGCAGAACTAAGAAAGTATTCATGTCTACTGCCAAAGGAAAGGCATAGAGGCATGTATATTCCTCACCAACACTAGAAGTCTTGCCATGGAAACTTCAGCAACCTTCAGTCAATCCTCTGGCCAAATAAAACCAACCTGGTTTCTAAATATTCTCATCACTTGGTGTAACTGAAACCTGGGTTTTCCCTGAATAAATGGTTACCTTGTAACCTCCCAAGACGTGGTTCTTGGGTAGTTGTGTTGGGTAGTTTTCCTCATGTTTTCAGTTCATTCAATAATCAGATCTTAAAACTATACTGCCCACCATGCCATCCTGTGACAATTATCTGTTGATCTCTGGTTACCCCTCCTCTTGCTGTGAAAATTTGTATTCATTTCTAAGACTAGTCCTTGCCATTCCCAATAACTGTAATACCCACATAACCTCAGTTCAGATACTTCCTTCTCTCACCACCTATCCATCTCTCCAGCTTCCTTCCTCATTTACTCTAATATTTCCTTGGCCTCAGCGGGTATTACAATATATTTTTCTCCCCTGACTTCCAAATAACTTAAACTGTCCCTCTCACAACTGATATTGTCTTCTTCCTATTTCATGTTCCTTCACTATAATAATTTCCTTGCATATGTCTCAAAACCTTTACCCTCTTCCCCTTCTGCTTATTACTTCATTAAGAGGCAACCTGCGGTTAAATCATATTCTCAGCCTATTCTCCACCAATCAAATTTCCTGCTGGACGGAGGTAATTGACTGCTGGCCCCAGTTGTTGCACGATCAATCTATCACTGTGTTTACAAGAATATGCTTTCCAGGAACTGCTCTCAGCCAATGACTGAGACTGGCAGCAATACTAATGCAGAACTTCTCTGATGGTTAAGTTTCATTCCTATCAAAGCATTTTTTAGAACTGTGCTGCAGCCTGTGATTCTTCACACACAACTCTCCTTCTTTTCCTCCCTCCTTCACAAGGTCAGACCACCGAATCTTCTGATACTCTTCTCCTTTTCTCTAACAGACATTTGCCCTAACAATTCTCTTGCGTATCTAATCCTGTCTTGGCATGTGCTTCTCATGGAATCCCAAACACAAGTGGCACCCATGCAGCTGAGTGTAGCTGGAGAAGTGTATACAACCATGCTGACTGCCATTATTTTTAGCTCATGACCACTTACTTTAAGTGGCTCATTCATTCTTCCAAATAACCAAACTGTACATTCCTCTCTTTTCATAACTCCAGGATCTTTTCCTTCCATTCTCACACTGCGATGATGCCTTCATTTTTACTTTACTAAGAAAATAGATGCAAATCAAAGAAAGCTTTACTAATACCCACACACACCACATAAACCTATCTTCATCTATGTTATATACTCTGTTTTCTCTCCTAACCATGGATGAGTTCTCCATGTCCCTAGCTAAGGAAAAGACCTTGAGTTGTCCTCTAGATTTTTCTGTAAAGGGCCAGATAGTAAAAATTTTAGTCTTTGTGGACCATGCAGATTCTGTTGCAACTACTCAACTCTTCCACCGAAGAGCCATGAACAGATAGGTGTATCTGTGTTCCAATAAATTACAAAGCAAGTGATGAGCTAGATTTGGTCTATAAGCTGTAGTTTGTTGACCCCTACTCTAGACCCCTACTTTGACCCCGACTCCCATTTTCCTTTTCCCTGGTTGAGAACACATCTCTAGCAATTCATTCTCTCTCTCTCTCACACACTCACTCATTTTTTTTTCCAAAAGAAAGTGCATCATTCTCATCAGAATAAAAAAAAATGCTAGTATTCTTTCATCTCATAAAGATAATGCTTTGTTGTTGAGACAAATGACTTCTCCATTTCTCTTTGCCTGTATTCTAAAGTTACTTCTCATTCGTTCTTAATCTCACACCAATAACGTCAGCTTCCACTAACAAATTATTCTACTTAAGTTTACCAATGACCTTCACATTGCTAAATCCAAAGGAAAATTTCAATCCTCATTTTACTTAACCTTCGATACAGTTGATCACTTCTTCCTCCTTGAAATACTATATTCACTTGCTTTCTAAGATAGTCAATTGTGCCCTCAGTCCAGCTTTTACCCACTCTAGAGGGCTAATTGTAAAATATTCAGGAAATTGATGAGACAGCTATTAAATCATTTATGGCTTAAAGTCAGCTTTAATGAGAGTGTTTACTAGATAGAAATGGGCAAATATTAAAAATCAGGGCTTTTCAAAGCACAAAAAGACATAATCTCATTCATATTTTGAATCTAAAAAAGTTGAGCTAGGGAGGGGAGAGAGGGAGAGATGAAGGGGAGATGTTGGTCAACTGTTACAAAGTTACAGCTAGACAGGAAGAATAAATTATGGTTGTCTATTACACAGTAAGGTGACTGTATGACTGTAGCTAGTAAAATGTATTGTACATTTCAAGAGAGCTTGAAGAGAGAATTTTGAGTGTCATCACCACAAAGAAATGATAAAGGTTTACAGTGATGGATATGCTAATTATCCTGATCTGATCATTATACAATGTATACATGTATTGAAACATCACATGTACACAACTATGTCCAATTATTATGTGTCAGTTGTAAATTTTTTAAAAAATTAGAGCTCTTTAAAAATAGCAACTTTTTCACTATACCACAGAGACTTTCCTTATATACTTGTATATCCTGCTTACCAAGCATAGCCTTTTTTTATCTTTAAACTACACTGCCTGCTTCCTCTCAGTGTTATATACTTTTTCGTGCTCATTTTCCTGTTCATTTTCCTGCTTGCCAATCAATGTAGACTCCAAGGCTTATAATTGCATGTAACAATTTTGTATCTAATCTTATTCTTGTCCTTTGCCCTGTCAGAGTCCATTCTCCACACAAACAGCCAGAGTAATCTATTTAAAAAATAAATCAAATTATGCAATTTCTCTGAACAAAGCCCCCTACTTCCTTATCATTTCATTTCGAGTAAAATCCAACTTTCTGACAAAGCATCTGATCCTAGATATATCTTATGTCCTCATCTCCTCATACTCTAATACTCAAATACTCACTTCACTGTAGAAACACTTGTCTCCATGTTTTTCCTCAAATATGTAAAGTATTTTTCCACCTTAGGAGTAAAGCCAAGAAGATAGTGAGGGTAGTGAAAAGTTAAAGTGAAAGAATAAGAAGAAAAGGAAGAATACAAGTCCTAAGTATTAAGAAAGGGACAGGACCAAAGCTTTCTGTGATCAGGTAGAGCTTGTGTGACAAATTGGAAACCTGAGGAACTCCAAGTAAATAGCTGCTTTTCCCCATGGAACATTTGCTGGATAGTATGGGACTCAATTGCTATCTGGGAAGCTAGCATAGAAGCTTCTAAAAGGCAGAGGTAAAAAACTCATTTTTGAAAAATGTTAATCTCATAGAAGTCGAGAGTAAAACAGTGGCTACTATACTAAAATAGAAGGAACACAAAAGTGAATAAACACAACAAATAACGCCTTAAGAGAAATAGAAGAGGAGTTGTGTCTGTGTAATATAGTACAAAGCAAATGAGTATTTGTGAAATACTGTATTCAGTCATTCCCCAAGTCTTAAGAACCAAGATACTCAGTAAGCGAGATGATACAGCTGTAAAATAGAAGAGATTAAGCAAAACTCCTGGAGGTATCCTAGCTCTGCCCTGTGAAAAGGCCTAGAAAGAATGACCAGTCCATGAGCATCCTCAGCATCAGGCTATTATCTTGAAATGTAACTTCTCTTTAAAGGAAACCAGGTCTTCTTGCAAAAGTGGCTGATTTTAGGCCTAGGGCATAAAATGCACACTATGAGTCTCGGACATTTTAGCATTCCAGATAGCAGGAATGTTATCAAAGATTACCAGGGTCACGTGAAAAGGTTTTAGGTTTAAGACTATCTATTGGCCAAAGGTAAGAGAGTTTGAGCTTCAGTGAGGACAAGATTTACAGTGGATTGATGCTCATCAAATATATTTAAATTCATAAATTCATAATTATTTAAACAACCTGATTAGTCAACCTTTCAGGATGACTGCAACCCAATTTATTTTATTAAAAATTAGTTAGGATTTATGAAAACCGAATATACAGCCTTAAAATAGAATGTGGACCTAAATACCCAGAAGCACCCCCCTTTGTAAGATTTGTAACAAAAATTAATATGAATGGAGTTAATAGTTCTAATGGAGTGGTGGATCCAAGAGCCATATCAGTGCTAGCAAAATGGCAGAATTCATATAGCATCAAAGTTGTCCTGCAAGAGCTTCGTCGCCTAATGATGTCTAAAGAAAATATGAAACTCCCTCAGCCACCTGAAGGACAGTGTTATAGCAATTAATCAAAAAGAAAAACCACAGGCCCTTCCCCTTCCCCCCATTCGATTTAAGCAGTCTTCATTTTCCACAGTAGTAAATTTTCTAGATACGTCTTGTAGACCTCAAAGTACTGGAAAGGAAGCTCCCATTCAAAGGCAATTTATCTTAAGATACTGCAAATGATACTAATTTTTTGTCCATTTGAAATATATAAGTTGTGCTATAAAAAAAAAAATTAGTTAGATAAGTGGAAAGGACCTAGCATATATCCTATTCTCTCTACACAAACAGTAGGATAGCCAAATAATATAATAGATGATAGTAAGTCTCTCTTTTTAAAATTATTTTAATTTTATATATTTAAAAATTTAAATATATTTAAAAACATGCAATTAGAATATTACCACTTTCAATCTCTAGCCAGTTAACATCGTAAACAGTGAAAACCAAGCATTGTGTGCCTTTTATGTGCAAGACTGTGGACTTGCCAAATGGATATAATTTGAGTTTGATCAATCCATTGAACCTAGCTGCCAATTTACAGAAAATGGAGTTCAGAGGAACATACTGAACTAGGACATGGGAGAGAGTGTTGAGATCAAATATCTTGGATTCCTTAACAGGTAACTTGTAAGAAAAATAAATGGATGGAGATCCATGCAGCTCAATGGATCTCCAGAAGACACATTATGTTTTTAAAAATGAATAAAACTAAGTTAAAGTGCCTAAGGATGCATAGGTGACAAAAATCAGAAAGAAAAGCAGGAAAGTGATTATTGAAGAAGCCAAAGTAGTGGTTACTTTGTTTGGGTGCAGTGGCTCGTGACTTGTGAGACACACATGGAGGGGTTTCTAAGGTGTTTAGCAACATGCTATTTCTCGACCTAGCTTACATGGGTGTTCTTGTAATTATTCATTAAGTTATGCATTTGTTTGTTTTGGATTTCTGTATCTGCATTTTATTTTACAAAAATAGGTTAAAATGCTACTCTGGCACTTTTAACCAAATTATGGAAAAACAAGTGAAGAATCACTTTGGAATGAGAACACTGTCATTACCATATTAAAAATACAAATGTGACTAGTAACAAAATTGCAAAAAGTTCCTTTTTGACATAAAAATGATGTTTCTCAGAGTAAACTGTTATATGGATTCTGATTTTTATCAGTGAAAAATGCAAGCAGGAGGTTCCCACTTGCCCTCCTTTCTCTCTTTGTTCTTTTTACCATAATAATGAGCTCTTGGAAGACACTTGAAACTTACAGTAGATCACATTTGAAGGAATATCATTCAAGAAGATATAAAGCAGAAATGGTATTTTAGAGGGAGCCCTAGCATGCCTAGAGAACCTGTAATCATTCTCAGCAGATAACTGATTATTTAGCCGGAATATGTTTAAAGGAGAAGCTCTACTCCAAAGTTGGATAAGTGAAGGTAGAATTCAAGCATGATAAAGAACAGTAAGTGGTAGAGGAACAGTAACAACTATAAAGCCTTTATGATTTCTTTAATATTGCCAGGAAGCACATAAAAGCCTTCCAGAGCTGACTGGATACTATTAAAAAATAATTGTATTCTCCTTGCTGTGCATTGTAAGTCTGTTACACATGGAAAAAATTTTGGTGGACACACAAGGCAGGAAAATAAAATTAATTTTAATTTCAAATGCTATGTGACACTATGCAGTTTTTCCAACTACAGAGATATGTCTTGTGATTTTAAGAAGTCTGCAGAGCATATAATACTTGTATTAATGTAAGAAAATGTTGATATTCTATTGCAAATAGGTCCCTTAATAAGCATTAAACTCTACAGAAAGTGTCTTAAGACAAATAAAACCTAGTCATTGATGTAACATGAGGTTAATTTTTTTATGTGATAAATTTGCCACAGGGAAATTTTAAACCTTATGACTTAATGATGCTTTTAAAGAGATTTATGAAATTAATTTCATAATTATTGCATGGAAATGGTACTGAATTTGAAGACAGAACACCTGAAGTAAAATTCTGATTCTGTCAACTACAAAGTGTGTGGCTTTGGGCCACTTATTCAACGTGTCTGAATCTCAGATCCCTTTCTAGAAAATGAGAGGCTTGGACCCTACAGATCCTAAAAGTCTTATTATCTATGTCCATCAGTCTTCTCAAGTTAAGCAACAGTGATTTATTTCAATTTGTTTTTTGGGCCAAATAAATTCTATAAAGACTGAATGAAAAAGTTATAATGCCTGTATTAGTTATCTTTTGTCTGTGTAACAGATTAAAATTTAGCACAGAAATTAATATAGCAGACATTTCTCTACATAGTTCCCGAGGGTCAGGAATCTGGAAGAGGTTTAGCTGGCTGGCTCTGATTAGGGTCTCTCACAAAGTTTCAGTCAAGTGTTGGCTAACACTGCAGTCACCCGAAGGCTGACTGTTGCTGGACAATCCCCTTGTAAGTTCACTTACATGACTGCTGATAGGACTCAATTCCTCACTGGGTCTTGGCCAGAGGTTTTTGGTTCCTTGCCTGGGAGTCCTCTCTCTAGGGTTGCTCACAGCATGGAAGCCAGCTTCCCCCAGATTGAGTGATCCAAGAGAAAGAGAGAGTGTGCATGAGTGGGAAAGCCCCCAAGATTGAAGACACGGTCTTTTATAAGCTGATCTGTGAAGTGACTTACCGCTACTTCAACCGTATGTTATTGGCCATATGGACAAGCCTTGATACAATACGGAAGAGGACTTACAAGGGTGTGAGTACCACAATATGAAAATCCTAGGAGGTAATCTTGGAGACTGGCTATCAAATTGACTACACTGAGTATAATATAGATTAAGGCCCAGCTTTCTCTCCCCCCATTTTCCATCTGCCCAATTACACAAACTTCTTATGCAATGAGTACTATGGATGTTGCTATGGTTATTACAGAAACATGGAGTTCTTATCTGTATTCCTGACCATGAACATAAGAAAACATCTTTATTTTTCAAAGTAAATGTCTTCTTTTGCAGCAAACAGCTTTACTTTAATTTACTGAAATGTGGTTGTCCAATGTGAGTATTTTCAGTTTCTCTCTTGCTATACCTTGTTATTTCACTACACCTTCATCTTTTCTCTTTCTTTATAGAATTCCCTGAAAAAGTCTATAATCGTGCATGGTTTAATTTCATCGATGTTCTTAAATCTACTTCCTCCTCCATGATTATACCTCATCAAGTAAACTTTCTTTTTCTCAAATTCTCCATTTACTATCTTCTTTCAGTTTAAGTTATTTTCAGGACTTTTCTGTCTACCTTCAGGTCTCCAATTCATTGCTAAACTTTTAGTAAGGACAGTCTACATCTTTTTCTTATTATTAACTTTTTAAGATTTTCTAAGCTAACTTTCCCAATTATTATTCTGAAATAGCCAATTTGCCTAGTTCAATGGTTATTCAAATCTTCCTCAACTTCTGCTATACTAACGGTGCTAATTTTACTTTTCTTCTTAAAACTTTCTTTCTTTTCTATTATCATGAACATTCTTTCCTCTCTTTACCCTAAATTTTTAATATCTCTATGCTCTTCGCTTTTAGACTTTGTTTCTCCATTGTTTTTTTTTTCTTAAAAATCTTCTAAGGATCACCTCAATGGAACACCAATGCTTACTTTTTGACCCTTTTCAAAGTTAGAATTCTAATGATCAATTAAGTAAAGAGTATCTTTATCTAAATTTACACCTAATATCTCCAATTCCACATAGATTTAAAATATATACATATCTCTATTTAGAAAATGCAAATAGGGTCTTTCATTTCTGTTAATATTTCCATTTCCCAATTTATGCAAATCGATCTTTAAGTCATCATTTTATGTGTGTATGTATGTATTTATATTTTTCCCTTGAGGCCTATCAATTCAGATTGTGTAGCATTTATCATTTTGATGTGCTTGAATTAATCTCATCCCATGTTTTATCTGTTTTTATTCACTGGAACTCAGCCCTCCAATTCTCCTGCCAATCATGCCTTTTGCAACCTCCCATTCATGGTCTACAACTTCCCTCTCCACATTCTTCTCCTCATAGTATTTACTATTTACAACTGACTGTTTTACAATGACTTGCTTTTGCTCTTAGATTAGACCTACATTTTGACATATAAACAAAGTCCTGTAAAATGTGGCCTATGCCTACCACTTAAATTTTATCTCAAGCTACTCTTTCCCTTTCCATCTGCAAATAGAGGCAGTAAGTGGTTACAGAAAAATCTGAATCTAGTCTGTGCTTGGATTCAAATCTAGTTCTACAACTTTGTAGTGAGTTTGACCAAGATTCTTAGTCTTTTTGTGCCTTAGTTTCCTAATAGGTAAACAATAATCTAATAAAAATGGTAGTTGCTTATTGAATTGATCAATCTATTAGAACAATTCCTGGGAAATAATTATAATATTTGTTATTATTATTTGAACATATTCCTGCAATCTTATATTTTGTTTTATATTCATTATACTTCTTAATTCTTTTTTATCCCTCCCTTCCCTGATCTTTTACTAAATTCATTATTTCTTTAACTTTTTTCCTATGATTTTCTTCAACTGGTTTTGAAGTTATTCATGCTATTTCTATTCATTTATTGTTTTTTATTTCTGTTCACTTATTGATTACTTTTTAAAGATACATATTTGATTTAACAAAGTCTTAAATAGCCAAAATCTTTGATATTCTCCTGAGAAAAAGAAGGATTTTTGAATGTTTTAACTCTATAACCACTCATTTTCCATATTACTGTTATCAAGTATGAGAGCCCCACTCTGATTTTACCAATTTCAAAAAGTTGCTGTTATTGTTATTAATATTATTTGAAGTGTTTATTTGGATATCTAATATATTTACTTTTTTATAACAAATTTATTCTTGCATTCTAATCCTTCAATTTTCTTCTAAGTAAATAATTTTATTGTAGTTCTTTCTTCAAATGTCTAGGTGGAAAACTGTCTTGCCTAAAAACAGTAATTTTTATCCTTACTCTTGAATAATAGGTTTCCTGGATATGGAATTTTATGCTTATGAGTTTTTTTGGTCAGCATGTTGAAGATATTATTCTAGTATTTTGTGATATGCATTGTTGCTAATGAGAAATATATTGAAAAGATTTAATTGTCACAAATTAACTGCAGTTTTTGAATATCTATATTTTAATATATATATATTAGTGATACGTGTATATATGTGTATGTATATATATGTATATATACACATATTACTAATAAGACAGTAAAGAAAAGTAGGGCAGTAATTCTCACTAAATTTAGGAGGGTAATTACTTCTAAGCAGAAGAAAATATATGTAAACATAGAGGACCAAGATGGTACAAACAACTCATTTTGGCAATGTCTGATTTCTTAAATAGAAGTTCCAAGTTTCTTGGTGTAATTGATTTTTGTCTTGTGTCAGTGGATACAGTGGTAAGGTAAAATATGTTCTACAATTAAAATTACCTGGATTTTTCTTCCTGAGAATCTTAAAGGTCATGTAAGTGGTTTTCAAAACCTTTATGAGATGACTCCAAAATAAGAAATCATATATACAAAAAAGTTTCATATTATTTATGAATAAAAAGACATATAGTTCAAAACAAAAAACCTTTGGAACACAGGGTATTTGATTAACTCTACTTTTCACTCCTGATACAATCTCCACCATGCTCTGACTTGCTCTGTAGTAATCAGAATGATGGCCCCTCAAGATGTCTATGTCCTTAAAAGTGGAAGGAGGAAGAAGGAGGAGAATTAGGGAACTGACAGCAAAAGGACTCAACCTGAAATTGCTAGCTTGAAGATGGAGGACAGGGCTCAGGAACTAAGAAATGTGAGTGGTCTCAAGAAAATGAAATTGGAAAAGAAAGGAATTCTTCCCCAGGGCCTCCAGAAAGATTCTGGTCTAGCTGAAATTTTGATTTAACCCTTTAATATCCATTTAGTACTTCTGACCTCTAGAACTATGAGATAATAAATTTCTATAGGAAACTAAGTTTGTGGAAACTGTTTTAGTAGCCACAGAAAAATAACAGAATGATTAAGTGTCATGAAATGTGTGTACTTACTATAAATAGATTCACTGTATGCATTCTACTATCATTTAAAACTTAAGCCTAACATCTTTGTGGCATTTATCCATATTGATGCTTGAAACTGAAGACTATTTGATTTCGTTATGGTATATAGTTTTCTATTGTCAGAGTGCTTCATAATATATTTACTTATTAATATTTCAAATGTATA
Source organism: Eulemur rufifrons (assembly GCF_041146395.1). Lineage (NCBI taxonomy): Eukaryota > Metazoa > Chordata > Mammalia > Primates > Lemuridae > Eulemur > Eulemur rufifrons. The sequence goes on from NC_090989.1 coordinate 31,291,974, forward strand.
TTAATAAACCTTTGAACTGTTTCCAATTTTGAACTCTATAAAAATGCAGATATGAATATTCTTATGTATGTACTTATAAAAGATATTCTTAAGTATATATAGCTATAAGTGGAATTTCTGTGTATTATGTATGTGCATTTTCAAATATATTCTATTGACATTAAAAAAAAAGATTTAATTGTCAGTTCCTTATGGATCATCTTTCTTTGTTGGGGGGAAAGAAGTAATATGTAAGGTTGTTTAATTTTTGCTTGTTTATGGAAATCCATAACCTGCTAGCATTGTTTTTCTTTATTCTTTCTGGGACTCAGTGAATATCTTTAATCTGAAGACCCACGTACTTCTTTAACTTTGGAAAATTCTCAGCCATTATCTTTATAAAATTATCTCTCATGTGTCTCCTTAGCCCTCTTATGTTTTACACTCTTATTCTATTTTCATGCCATCTAATTGCTCGTTTATGTTTGTTTTGACTCTATAGCTTTCTGTATACAAACTAATTCTTTTTTGTATGTTAACTTTTAAAATTTATTAGTTATTTTTTATTAAGGTATAGTAAGCAAATTAAGATTATATATATTTGTGGTGTACAATGTGATGTTTTGATAGTGTATACATCGTAAAATGTTTAAATCAAGCTAATTACCATATCCATTACCTCATATATTTATCTTATTGTGAGAACATTTAACATCTATTCTCTTAGCAATTTTCAATTATGCAATTTATTATTACTAACTATAGTTACCATGCTGTACAATAGATCTCCTGAATTTTTAATTTCAATTTACCATTTCAATTATCTCTAATCTGCTCATTAATCTATTTATAAAGTTTTTATTTTAATTACTATATTTATCATGTCTAAAAGTTTGACTTGGTTGGTTTTTTTAAAATGTACTTATTCATATTTCATTCTCTCTTATTTATTATTTTGTTTTTTTCTTAATTTTTATATTTCTATATAGACTCTGTATTTTTTTTGGTAATTTCTTTTAATTTCTATGATGATATCAGAAAAAATTATAGTGTTTTCCAAATTGTTTCAATAACTCCAGAACTAGGAGAGCTCTGGTTTTTTATGACTTCAAGCACTTCCAAAATATTTCATTTGATTTGTGTTATTTGCACTGTTTTTATGGAAAATTCATTTCAGTGAGTGTCCTATATGCCTTTAATTATGGGAGTTCCTCTATTGTGGTTAATTATTTTTTAATTTCAATGATTTTATAATTTCTCAGCTCCACCTTCTTTAATGTAATTTGTAATCCCTGCACCATACACACATACACTCTGTGATTGTTTACTTCCCCATTGTATTCTCAGCATCAGAGGTTCTAGTGCCTAATATATATTTGTGGTTAATTTTGTTTGATGAAAGGATGCATGGTTATTCCCTGTATTCCTTAAATAAATAAACAGATCTGCTGTAGTACATTCAGAGCTACCTTCTATTCCAAAGAATGTCCCATGTGTCACACTCTTCATGTCCTACGGAAAGTGTTCACTCCCTTAATCTTGGCAGTCTAAAATTTCCTAAGGGTACTCTCCAGATATCTTCTTCAAGAAGGCGTTGCTCCCTATCAAAAAGTGGGCAAATGACATGAATAGAAACTTCTCGAAAGAAGATATAAGAATGCCTAACAAACATATGAAAAAATGCTCAACATCCCTAATCATCAGAGAAATGCAAATCAAAACCACAATGAGATATCACTTAACTCCAATGAGAATGGCCTTTATCAAAAAAACCCAAAACAACACATGTTGGCGTGGGTGTGGAGAGACAGGAACACCAATACACTGCTGGTGGGACTGCAAACTAGTGCAACCCCTGTGGAAAGCATTATGGAGGTATCTTAAACAGATTCAAGTAGACCTGCCATTTGACCCAGAAATCCCATTACTGGGCATATACCCAAAGGAAAAAAGGTCATTCTTTAACAAAGACACATGTACCCGAATGTTTATAGCAGCACAATTCACAATAGCAAAGATGTGGAAACAACCCAAATGCCCATCAATATATGATTGGATTAGTAAGCTGTGGTATATGTATACCATGGAATATTACTCAGCTATAAGGAATAATGAAGATACGACATCTCTATGGTTCTCCTGGAGAGAGCTGGAACCCATTATATTAAGTGAAGTATCCCAAGAATGGAAAAACAAGCATCACATGTACTCACCAGAAAATTGGTTTCCCTAATCATCACCTAAATACACATCTGGGAATGACACCAATTGGATATCAGACTGAGGTGGGGGGTGGGGGAGGGGATGGGGGTATGCCTACACAATGATTGCATTGTGCACCGTTTGGGGAATGGTAACACTTGAAGGTGCTGACTCGGGAAGGGGGGGTGGGGAAGGGAGGGATATATACCTACGTGATGGGTGCAACGCGCACGACCTGGGGAACAGACACGCCTGGAGCTCTGACTTGGGGGGAAAGGCGGTACAGGAGCAACGTATGTAACCTGCAATTCTGTATCCCCCATAACAAGATGAAATAAATAAAAAAAAAAAAAAAAGAAGGCGTTGATAAATTTAAATATATAACTTTACAAATAAGTTAACTATTCTTATTAACATAAATTTCCTTCAGAGATGTATTGATTTTTAATTTTGACATATTCACATTTTGATTATTCCCTGCTCTCTGCATTTTATAAGAACATTTGGGATGTACTTAGTCATAAGTTCCTTACTCTGACTCTGTGATATGTTTGTCTTAGATGTGCTACAGAAACTCCCATGCAGATGTTCAATTCATTGACCAAGAAAGGAATTCATCTGATATATATGTTAGTTTGGCACTCATGGTTTTAAAATTAACATTTAAAAATTCATACATTGGAAATATTAATATGTATCATTTTGGGGTGTGCATGTGCAAATAATCAGATAATATGAGAATAGGCCTGCATTTCTTCTTTTTAACCATTGCTTAAAACTGAGTTGCAGCTGCTCTTTGTGGACAGTTCATGTTCTATCAAGTTCACCACAATGTTTACCACTTCTTTGTGTTTTAGAATTTGTCAGTTTCACTCAGCTATATTTCTGCCTGGTTGGTGTAAATATTTAAAGTTTTGGGATGTGGATGTGAAACATTCTTCACAGCTTAGTGTTGCCAATTATTATTGGCTGAGGCCACAGGATAAAATTTTTATGTACTGCTATCCATTTGAAATCAGTTCATTAAAAGTGCAGGAATTAATATGCATTAAATTATAAATATAACCATCTACATTTTAACTCAATTATATTGCTTATCTTGTTTCAATTTTTCTCTCTCATGAAACATGGAGTTATTACTACAGAAACATATGATTTCACACATACCGTCAAGTTAGCTATAATACAAAATTTGCCTAAACTGCCTTGAGTATTACTAGGTGTATTTGGTAACTCAGTATCTATGTACTACAACCAAATATGATGAATTCCTATGGTGCGATGAGAATTGTAATGAAAACTGAATGCCTATTGACTGATTAGATTATTGCACAGTCTATTAAAAACTGAGAAAATAGTAAACCTGAAATGTTGCTATATTAGTCATCTAAATAATGGCATCGGGCCAACTGGGCAGTGACATAACATTTAGATTCTAAACAAGTAGTCTGATTAGGAGCTTTGCTTGTTTTAAAGGAAAAGAACCCCACTGGTTTTAAAGTAAATTTAAACTTATTAATGTTTATATTCTTAGTGCTTGCCATATAATTAGAAGCAATGTTATAAAAATTAATATATAAGATATAATTATACATTATATTTCTTAGTTTTTATTTGTTAGTAAATTTTTAATTTCTTAGTTGCATGAGGTCATAGTGTTTATACAGAGGCTAAATGATAGAAGTGTGCTAAGACTCAAATCTGTGGGAGGGCTCCAGATGAATATGTGAGCCATCAAGAATAATAATAAATGGAATCTTAAAACTCCAGTCTCAAGACATCTATAGTTATATCTCCCAATTATCTGAAGACAGTGCCTATTTCTTAGGAGAGTACCATAGGGAGCCTTTCATCTACCAGGCAATCTTTGATACAGGATGAGATTATGGACATCCTGAAAGAATATAATCAATATTCAGGTCTACCATAGATTTAAAAAAAATATATGATCTCAGTTTGTGCTACCACTCTGTGGAGAGCTCTATAAAAGAGAGAACAAAGAGTCTAGCTCTTAGCATTCAAAAACATAGTTCGCTTTATGTAGAATAGCCCTGTCTGAGCACATTTGTGCTTTTAATGCTTTGCAAAGTTAGATCATCAAAAAATAACAAAAAGACATTGAATGTGGCAATATGTTTGCTCCCTGGTTAGAGCCTTGATTATATCCAACAAGGTTTTGCTACAAGTGCTATTTTTCCATCCAGCCCTTTCCAGCAGGATATTAGATATATGGGAGCAATAAACATAAAGATAATGCTAATATTTCTCTTCCCTGAAATAGATGCAAAGAGGCTCTGTGGAAATGCTTCCACATAGTAATTGATAGATATTGTTATTTAACATTTGCTCTTCAAATATAGTTTCAATTGTTTGCATATTTTTTCATCTTTTAGAATAGGAAAAAAATCCCACAGAATTATATTTCTTGAGATCCTTATAGGGCTTGGAAACAACAAAAGAATCCTACACTTTTTCTTTTCCTCAAGCCTTTAATAACTTCCAAATCATGCACCTTGGAGGTAAGGGAGTTCTCCATTGCTTCACCAATCTATCCTCTTTATCTCTGTTTCAAAGTATCCTTGTTCTCAGCACTGATATTGATAAAGAAAAATTATACATAATTAGAGAAGGTGATTTTATATACATGAATGTTTTTTGAATGAAGAGAGTTTAACAAGATAAATTAAGTACAGTTTATCAAGTTCAAGCATATACTGTTTTATTTTAAGCTAGCATTGACAAAACTGTGTGCTTTTTCTGTTTACTAATTATCTATCCTATCAGCAAAAGACTACTAGTCCAAATAAAAAATAGCAGTATAATATATATGTTCTACTTATGGTACATAAAATCACTCCAATAAGAATGGTGTAGGCAGTTTTCTGGTGTCATACTTAATAATGGTGTTTAAAGTCGGTTTACAATCATGGATCCTGCCATAGCTAACATGGGTTTTAGAGTGGCACTAAGAAACAGAAAGGAGTGGTGCATTGTGTAGGAGTGGAGGCAGCGTACTAGCAAAATAGGCTCTATGTCTAAAGGATATTTCAGATAAACCTGAAAAACAATTTCAGAGTCTAAAATGAGTTTCCAAGGAATTCTGGGGTTATTTAGAAATATATTAGAGGAATTAGTAGCTCTAACTCCATTGTGTTTCATTGGGCACTAGAGTATTTAAAACAAGACAATAGCAGTAATATTTCATGGATTATTCTATAGTGTAATAACATAAATTCATAATAATAGAAATGGAAAGAAAGGATCTGGACAATTGATGTTATGGAACATATAGTGTGATTTATATCTAGCAAGAGGCAGCATAATGTAAATGTTAAGAACTCAGACTTTGGAATCAGATGGCCAGTGGCTGGGGCTGCCACTTACTGGCTATGTGAACTTGGGCAAATAATATAACCTTTTCATGCCTTAATTTTCCATCTGTATAAATTGTATTATAACAACACCAACCTCATAAGGTTGTTAAGAGAATAAATGAGTTTATATAATATTTATAAGAAACTTAGAATTGTGCATGAATTGGTAAAATGTAGTACCTTATATATGCACATATATTATTTACATATAAAGTTTATTTTTATCCTTTTATTATTTAGTTCTATCATATAATTTGAGAAACTACCATTAAAGGCAAACTATTTTTCTCATGACAGGAAAAATGGAGATTTTAAGGTAATAAACTCAAACTCAGTAGTGTATTAGTTGGCTTTACCAATTAAATCAGAATGGGGAAAGTCAAATGTATAATGAAAATAGTATAAGTTGGTAAATTGCAGACACCAAAGAGTACATTCATAGAACATTTGGAATACAGTGTGATAGTTTCATATCTTCTCAGAATTTGTCAAGGGATTTATCGAAAGAGTAGAAGGAAAACTATACATATAACAACTTGTAGACTGGTTTGGTAAATTGCAGACATCAAAGAGTACCTTCGTAGAACATTTGGAATATAGTGTGATAGTTTCATATCTTTTCATAATTTGTCAAAGGATTTATCGAAAGAGTAGAAGAAAAACTATATATATATAACACCTTGTAGAGTGGTTTGCTGATAGTATGTATTGCACTAGATGGAAAAATGAGAGCCAAATAGTAGAATTTCTACGGACAAAGAGTTTGTCAAATACATGAAAGAACATTTAAACAATTAGGGATCTTTGAACTAGAACAGGCTGCAATAAAGAGACAGTGATTCCCTCATCCCAGGAGGCATACAAATAGAGGCTAGAAGATTTTTTTAGATAATATTGTGGAGGGGAATTAAAGTTTTGCATAGAGTATTGATATAGACAATTTTTTAATATTTTAAAATTATTTAATTAGTGAATGGACGTGGCAACCACCCTATAATGCATGTAGTGAAGTTTTTAAAAGTATTTAATTGACAAGTAAAGATTGAATATATACAAGGTGTACTATCTGATGATTTGATACACATATATATTGTGTGATGATTACCACAGTCAAATTAACACATCCGTCCCACCAGTGCTGTACAGTAGCTACCCAGAACTTATTCATCTTACGACTGAAAGTTTGCTTCCTTTGACCAACATCTCCCCATTTCCCCCACCACCCCTTAGCCCCAGGCAACCACTGTTACACGGTCTACTTCTACAAATACCTGATTTTTAATGTTATTCCTAAATCAGGATTCTAAGAATTATATGAGGAAGAAAAAAGGAATTATCACAATAAAATTTAAAAGGTGGAGGATTATGATACAATCCATATAGTGAAAACAATCTTACATGGACACAGACGTATACATGTGCATGTATATGTATATACATATATGTGTGAATATACATAATGATATATGTATACATATATTATTAGTAACAAGACTGTTATATATCAGGAAAAATAATTTTAGTAATTGAAGTATACGTATTTTGTAATACTTTTATTTTGTAAAGAAAATATGGAATTCTCACATTCATTATTACGTTTTCAGGCAAGGAAGAATTCAACTACTTTCATTAAGCAACCACCTTAAATGCAAAGTGTCCCTTAAATTTCAGAAAGAAAACACAATAGGGTGCATCTTATTTGTGATGTTTCTAGTAGATTTGCAACTGAAAGGCAGAATTTAGATGACCTAAAAAGTCGAAGTTGAAAATGTTCTTAAGTGCCAAAAACCAAATCCTTCTTCCACAGTCCTAAAATCTATGTTACCTTGTGTGATTTACATCTCTAAGTACTGACCTTATGAGATTGCTCTAAGAAGTAGGTGAGAACAACTAAATTCTTATAGTTTCATATTCAATGTTAGTTATTATTAGTGATGAACTTACATTGTAAATACTGGGTCATGGTATATAGGTTAGTCTTTGATTTCTGTGGTTAACATCAGGACTCAAAGAAGACTACTTATCTCTGTGATTCTAATGTATATATTGCTGCTTCCTGAAATCACAAGGAAGGGACCAAAATGAAGGAAAAGTAAATTTTCTAACTTTGTGTCTTTATAAACTTTTGATAGAGCAGCATACTGTATCTAAATATATCAACTATAAACATTAATTTCTCAACTTAAAATGTTAATTCTGGGATCATGTGAATGTAATTAAAGAATTGAGGGGCCACTGAACTATTAAAGGAACTATTCTTGAAATTAAGATAGGATTGTTCAATATATGTAAGTGGTACCATCTAGTGGCTACAACATACACTGTCTTTTAAACATACCATGGGCATTTTTTTCTTAATTTAAAATATACCATGGGCATTTTTTTCTTAATTTGCACATTCTGGGGACTTCAGTGGTTGAGTTTCAAAACCTTCTTATTTTGGAAGATTAATAACAAAAGCCCCAGAATTCATACAAATTTTACACATTCCAACCAACACAAAGTGATGGGACATCCCAATATACACCTGTGCCGCTGGATTTCCAAGGCATAATAGTTCCTGTAGTCAACAATTAAACAATACATTAAGAAACATGGAGCATACAAACGTACAAGTGTAAACACCATGGGAAAATGCCATCTCAAAAAAAAATAGTGCATACTTATAAAATTTGTATTGGTTTATAAAACATTTCCCATGTATCATCTCATTTGATCTTAAGAACAACCCTAGGACAATAGACAGACCTGAAGTGATTGTCTCACAGAAGGAAGCTAAGAATCAGTGACGGGAAACTCAAGATGAATCATTTAATACATAACATAACATGACTAGACCTACAATCCAGAGGTTTTGGTCCCTAGTTCAAATATCAATCCCCCACCATTGCCACATAGCCTTTCTTCATGCATGACTCTATTACATTGAAGTTACATAGTCATCAAGATGCAGCCTCTTTGAGCAGGAAATAATCTTAGAAATCAGAAGTATAAATATACATGTGTACTCAACAAATTTGTGCACTCACATTATTGTGTAAATTGGAAACTATTTACACATTAAACTAATATATAGTATAGAAAAGGGAAAAATAATATTTGAACTGGTGATAATACTGATGATAATTAATATTCTCTCAAATAATCACAATATTGAAGCATCTACTTTTAAAAAAATTACATTTTCTTTAAAAGCCAAATATATTTGTATATATTACATATATTCGCTCTTTTTCCCTCTCTCTATACACACACACACATACATATATATATATATTCTCATGGTAACCCCCAAACCTAAATTCTAGAACTTAAAGTTATAAAAATAAAAATAATCACATGAATAGACTATGTACACACAAGAAATTGTTGCATTTTAAATAAGAATCATTCATTTCAGAAAAAGTATTTTCTAAAGGAAAGATGAAATATTAAAAGTAATCCTAAATTTAGATCAGGTGACCAATATTAGAGAGAAAACTCATAGTGCCTAAGTTAATCTCAATGTAATTTTGCAAAGAAATTCATATTGATAAAGATTTAGAAGTACCAGAGTACTTATTTTCTTTGAAAGATGACCAAAACTGTAAGTTAGAGTCTATCTTTTTAACCCAAAGTGATTACATAGTTTCACAGTCAAATTTTTTAATGGAAAAATATTCAGAATCGAGGTTTAAGATTATAATGATTTTTATTGTCATATTGTTCTGTTTCAAAAGTTTATATATTATAGAAAAATTAGAATGAGAATATCAGCAAGATATAAAGTAAGTGATAGGCTCATAAAAGTGTCACAGGATTGACACCAAGTGCATGCTTAAATATGGAAAAATAATTACTGATTATTGATATACTTTATATGTATTATTAAAATTATCATGCAAATTACAATTCTTTAAGGAAATTTATTTTCAAAACAGCTTTTCATGTCTTAATATTAATAGTAACTTTCAGTTAAGTTATTTTAGTATTAGTAGCTTTTTAGTAGTTTAGTAATTCACTACTCATAGTAGTGAGAAATTGGGAGTTTTCCACTACAATATGTTTCTAGCCATTCATATGATAGAGAAATTTGCTGCGTGTTCATAATTTTTATGAAGTTTAAGTACCCTAACATACACCGTATAAAATCTCCAAAGATAGAATTACGTTAGATTCTTTCAATTTAAAAAAATAGACTATTTTTCAGTTTCTAATATAGTTTTTCAACATTTAAAACCCTTCTTTAAATTATGAGTTTAGACATAAAAATGTATAAAAATGGACAAGATGTATGAAAAACAAAACTTGCATATTATTAATATTACTGTTAATGCCTATTAAAACATGTTTGATCCTTCAATGAAATTAGTGAGTGATATGTAAACTTTAGGAAAGGTCGCGGCTATGTTAATTTATGCAGCCTTCTTGTTTTCAAGGCCGTGTATTAGAAAGCTTTAGATAAAACATTCTCTGACCAAAATAAGTACAATATCTTCCCAGTTGGTTAGAGCAATTAAGGATCTATGTTTATTTAAGTATTCAACTTTTTCTTAACCTTTTCTAGAGCATTGACCATAACTGGCAGTTTACCTTGGGATGTATTTTAGTATACCAGCTTCAAAGAAAAAGCCTTTCTGATACAGCAAATTAAATCAGGGGCTGCAATTTCGTTCATTTATCTAAACTGAGAGTTGAAGAGATGTACTTCATCTTATGTGAAAACATTTTAAAACCAGTACAACTGAAAAGTTCTGTAAAAGAAAATCAACTTATGGATTCCCAGAAATCTTTCATCAAAAACCCATGCATCCTTTGTAATTAAATAGCTGTATAATACTTAAAAATATGACTTTTAAAGTACCTATTTTTTTCCAATAGGAATTTTTTTTTTTTTTTGCTTTCCTTCATTTATATTCTTGTGAAAAGGGAGACTGCTATAGATGTTGGTGCAAACTTCTCCCGTCTTAAGCCTCTATGCTAAGATGCTGCCATTGCATTAATATAATAGGTCAATCATTTGATGGGCATGATGACTTTTAAAAAAATTCCCACACTCAGATGGCTGTCAATGGTGGTGCCAGTGAACCGTTATGCAAAGCCCCCCAAACACTTTGTAAACTCGAATCTTAGAGCACAATAGTAAAGTTCAGTTCTGGAAAAAGATAGTGTACTGAATACACAATACTGAGCTTTGTCTGTTTGGTGCTTCTGTTGAGGGAGAAGGCTACTTAATCTCCCCGTTTGCCCTGGGGATTCTATCTGTTTTAATGTGTCCTTTTTGAGAGTCTGTGAACTGTAGAATATATGCTGGTAACAACTTTCTTTGGGGCTTTCCTCGGAAAAGCCCAAAGCTGCCAACACAAGAAAGCTGACACAGTGGTGCTAACAAACACAAAGGAGACCTTTAGCTGTTTTTGCAAACTGCCTGGCTAAAGTTTCATGTCATGCCTTGATGAAGGATCTAATTCTTTGGCTCATTTCATAGGAATCTAGCTTTTGTGACAGTGTGGAAAGGATAGCTTCTTCATCAAGTTGGAAAAGAATGGGAAAATTTGATGTAACATCAGGAAGATTTGTGGTACATAAGATAAAGAATTAAAGTATAGAAGATTAACAGAATGATATTTAATACTATAATACCAATTGCCTATGTTGATAATTTATTCAAGTTAAGACTATTTTTAGGGTCTATTAATATTATTTTCTTAAATGAGATGTTTTTGTAATATGGCAATATTATTTATCTACTATCATTCAATAGTATAAGTATACAAAAGAAAATACTACATAGTAAGCTAACTTCAATGTGTCTTTTTAAAATTCAAAGGCTTCTAAGCAATTGTGTTTAAAATATTATTCAACCTTTTGGAAAATTATTTATCTCATTCAAGTGAACATACCCTAGGATGCTAAAAAGAAATTTCATAGTTAGGAGAACTAATTGTTCTACCTATTTAAACAACATTCCTACTCCCAGCTTGACTAAATTTACATGAGTCAATCCATCAATATACTGGAATTTTGCCATCCATAAAAGTCATATATTGTCTACACTTAGGTATGTATGATATTCATTAAATGTTATGCAAGTCATAAGTATGCATGAGTGTAAAGTAGAAACCTTAATGGTAAAGAAGTAAAGATGCATTTTTACAAGGATAGCACCTAATAAATCTCATAATATTGGATGTATTATAAGTTCAGAAAATAATCACCAAAAAGATGAAAATGATTTTTTTTTTCTTTCTTGAGACAGGGTCTCGCTCTATCACCCAGGCTGGAGTATAGTGACAGGAATCATAGCTCACTGTAGTCTTGAACTTCTGGGCTTAAGTGGTCCTCCTGCCTCAGCTTCCTGAGTAGGTAGGTCTCAGTTAGCTGAGACCAACACATCCAGTTAGCTTTTATTGTTTTTTGTAGAGACAGGATCTCACTATGTTGCTCAGACTGGTCTCAAACTCCTGGGCTAAAGCAATCCTCCCACCTCGGCTACCCAATGTGCTGAATTACAGGCATGAACCACCATACCTGGTCAAGGTGAATTTTCTTCAAATGAAAAAAAAAAATCTGTAAGAGTTTTGGATTAATGGAGTGGGACAGAAGAAACCAAATGTAGAAGTGTTCATAATGGATAAAGAAAAAGGGTCCTGAGCCTCACAGTGTGATTCTAAATCTCAAATCCCAGTTCATACAGGGGAGAAATTCCAGGTAGTTGTCTTTAAGCCTGGCCCACCCATGTCTTACTGGGTTACCCTCAGATTTCCCCTCGTCACCTTCTTACTTCCATACCTCTTGGCTCATTGCATACTGACTTGTATGGTCTGGAGAGAGGTAGACTGAACTTCTTTTAAATTCTCTGGGAATGAAACTTCCCAAACTCAAGTAATGTATCATTTTGCTGTCATACAGTTGACTTCTAATGAGGCCTTTAGGAATGCCTCATATACAAAATGGGGAAATGCCACTAGCTTACTTTGCGTGATTAAAAAAAATGATTAAAAAAATCATGACCAGGAAAGGGTTGGTAATGGACATGAAAAAAAAAAAAAAACGAAAGAATTTAAGATAGTTGGTTCTTAGGCAGAAAATAGAAATGTTAGAAAGAAAATAATACATTTTGATGTTATTTTCAAATGTGGTGTTTTGTGAAGATTTTTAACAAATAATTTGTTGTTGTGCTATCTCTCTCTCTCTCTCTCTCTTCTGATAGTAGATTCTACATTTATCTATCTATAACTGCCATATTTTCCTTCTTGGGAATTTCAAACAAACTGGCTAGAGACCATTTTATGTCTGAAAGGATAACAACTCAGGGCCAAACAAAAATAAACATTCAACCACAATCTATTTAGCACTATGGTAAAGCACGCTAATTTCATTCTCAAGTGAAAAATTTCTCCCTGGGAAATGGGAGGAAGTGTAGCCCAATCCAAGTTAACCCCAATGCTCAAATTTCTTTTACATGGGCCAATCAGTGGCAAAGCAAGCTACTGTAAAAGAAGAGAGTTCAACTGTGCAACTGAAAGACTCTAACTCAGAAGTGTTACCCAATTCTATGATAAAGGAAAATTCTCCCAGAGTTCTTATCTAGAGTGACAGATCTCTTTGGAGGGAACATACTAAACAAAGATTTTCTTGAAGGGAATTTCAGTTATGGACCTGAACCAAACTCTGGGAATTTGTTGGACTTTTACAGAAGAGCATTTTGCTATCATAAACCTTTCCTTAGCTTATTCTAATGTCAACATTAGGCTGGAGAATTCTAGTGTTTTTTACCTCAATAGCTTGAGCTTTAAACCACTATTAATTTGATTGCATTGGCTGACTCTTGAAACAAAATCTAATAACTTTAACATGTCTAGATGATTATGAGCTGGACTAGTTTATTGTCTGAAAGCATAGACAGACAGTTGCTGGATTAAATTCTGACTTTCCCATTTATTCATTGTGTAACAATGAGCAAGTCATGTAATCTTTCTTTACATTTTCTCACCTGTAAAATGAGGATAATAAAACTTACCAAATTGTTGTGAAGTTTAGCACTAGCTAAAATTTAGTGGGTGCTTTCTATGGGTTCTATGGGCCAGGAATTTTTCTAAATGCTTTTCAGATATTCTTACAACAAAGTATGTAGTAGGTGCTATTATTACAGTTTATCTAAATTAAACCTTTTGCCCAAAGTCACATGATTATTAACTTGTGGAGTGGAGTTTTGAGCCCAAGAACTTGGATTCTGGAATCCATACTCTCTCACCCACTACATCAGACCTTCTGCATAAGAACATATGTGTTAAGGTCTCAAGACAGTACAGTACATAACAGTACATAACAGGATTCAGTAAAAGTCAGCTATCGAAATTCTGATATGAAAGGTCTGAAAAACCTGCAATCCTGTTGAGATGAGATAGGAAATGGACATAATTTATTTTCTTATAAGAGAAAAAGTCAATGTTGAACACTGTAAAAATCATAAATTAATTTAAACTTAATATAAAATTATACTCAGTATGAAAAATTAATTTATTTATAGCAAATAATATCAGTTACCAATAATTTTAATCTCCACTTAGAAATATTATTTTAAGATTTTTTTTGCATGAAGCCAGGAAGCACTGCTAGAAATGTACCCTTTGAGAGTTTTTCAATAATATAGTATTAACAAAAGCATAAACACTAGTAATTTAATAAATCTTTTCAAATTCAATATCCTAGTAGTTGTATATTTGAACAAAGTGAGCACTTAAATCATTGATATAACATAATTTGAGGGCTTAGAATGAAACAATTTCTTTACTTATCTAATTTTAGTGATTCTGAACATTTCTATTTAGAGTATTTACCCTGATAGGATCATTGCAAGGTATCTTAATCCACAAAAATTTAGAAACACTGATACGCATGATTAGAACATGATGAATCATGTTGATTTAATTTATGTTGTTTGGGCATAGTTAAGTTTTGGTTTTCCCTGGCTTCATGAAAGAGACCTGATCTAAGATTCAGCTGAAAGGACTAATAGGCAAGGATTGGCAGTGTGGAAACAATTTTTTTTCAGGCAAGCAGAATCAAAATGAGAGAACAGGGAGAAGTTCTCCTTGATTTGAGACTACAATACGTAACAGAGTGATAAACTTTTGAGGGCCTATCACTGCCACATTGTTTTTTATCAGTAGCTCTAAAACAGTGGACGGCACCTTTTTCTTGATTCAGAGGACGATGGCAATTGCGTTTTTGTGGCTAGAAAGTAGCAAAATACAATATATAGCTTAATCTCAGGAAATAACTCCATTACTATAAGTTTCAGCACATTGATTAATTAACAGTAAATGAATGTAGTGTATCTTCTCTATAACCAAAGCCATGTCTATAAGTTTAACTAATGTGTGAAGAAGAAAATTTTCACAACTACTGTATTTGTTAATGAATTCATTACACAAATAGCTGATAAGAGCCTATTATCAGCATTCCCCAGCTGACATGCTAGACATTAGGAACACGAAGACCATAAAATGTTTCTGTAGCCTTTTAGTGGCTCAAGATTAGGGAATTAACAAATGGTTTTGCTCTCATGTAAGTTGTTATGGGGAATTTTATCCAGGTACAAAGAAAAATGATTTTACATGCAAAGAAACCCTTCAAAAGCTGCTGAGTATAAAGAATTAAAGGTAGTAATGCTAATGTGAGCAACTACATTGGATGATGACCACACTATACAGCTCTGCAGGATAAAAGTTTTACCCAATTCAAAGTCCTCTTGCCATTTTCTTTCAGTACATGCCACTGTGAAAATTAAACTCCTGATAACTTTCCCTCTTGAATGCACCAAAATTCATAAAAGAAAGTTAATTTGTCCTCTGGATCCTAATAGTGAAATTTAGTAGCACTATTTGCTGAATTTTTCAAATGCTCTATGAAGGGACAATGTGACTTTTGAGATTCCTAAATAGGGCTATTGCTCCCTCCTCTCAATCTAACAGGAGTTTCTTTCTATTGCAAGACGTAAATACTTCTCAAAACACTTCATATACACAGTCAAGGAATAAATATTATTAAACCCATTTTTAGATGAAAGGCAAGAACACAGATTGATAAAGAACACACTAAATTTAAAAAGCAGATTAGACACTATAGTTTATCAACATAATGGATAGACTTTAAATGTGTTAAAGTAGACCTTTTACATAGGGATTTCCTAATAGCTATTTTCAGAATTTAGCAATTTTAATAATCTTCTTCTAATTGTGTGTAAAAAATAAAAAAAAATTAAATATTTAGAAGCTCCTGTCATTTAAACAAATTAAAACATTTGCATTGTGAATGTACAAGAAGGTACAATTATATTAACACTAGCTGACTGATTTATTACTAGAGTACATATGTGACATTTCCACTAAAGCACAATAAATAGATTAAGCAGATCTTCCACAAAGAGCTTGACAAATTTGTACAGGGAATATTATATTACATTATATACAAGAATACTTCAGAAAAGATAAACTGCGGAGACTGCTCCAGAGAAAAACTGCTCCTTACACAGCTTTATATGCAGACTACAGGGTCGCCACTAGAGGGCGACCACTAGGAAATGCGGCGACATCCTCCTACATGCTAGCAAAAAACAATACAAGGAAACCTCATTTATGCAGAATCAAGCTTCCGCCCCCTTCCTTACTAACAGGTTTTAATATATGTGGGAAAAAGCAATCTTTTATTTTTCTACTTATATAGATCTCAAAACATTTAATTTAAGAATGAATTCTTCCTCAGACAACCATTAACAATGTTCTGTAATGATGAATACTAAAAGGATTCCTTCGTGAGGTCTTTTTTTTCCCTCTACCTTTTATAGGAACATTTTGGGAACTGGTATCCTAATATAGTTCTCATAGGTCTGCAAGACTTTTAAAATAAATGTGTAGAGTAAGTCACTAAAATTATCAAACATTTTGATGTGTACCTTTAATAATTTCTGTAGTTGCTGGTGACTGTTAGAAATCACAAAACAATCATATTTAATTACTGTGTGTTAATTTTTATTGAAAAATGTAATTATTTTGAGCAACAGAAAAGTTAATGCATATTAAAACATAGAGGGATTTCCAGGCATTTCTGTTTGAGAACTTAGACATACACTTTTTTAAAAACTGAAAAATGAGTAAGTTAAAGAAGGCAGTCAAAGGATTTTCTTCAATTTTAAGCTTAAAAATTTCATTTTGAAATTATGGTATCTTACTATAAACCTAAAGTGTATAGATTTAATATAAATAGCATTGTTTCTATATTATTTCCTGTTAATTATTTCAAAATTGTTAAAATTTCTTAATGATACAGAGGCAAGTTTCCAAACCTTTAATGACGTGATTATGAAAATATAATGACTCTAACCAATTCTCCTTTCTCTCAAATTAAGTGACAAAAATTACTTCGGCATGCTCTTTTTTTTTCTTCTTTCCCTCCCTTTCTTCCTTCCTTCCATCTGTCTTCCTTCCTTTTTTCTTTCTTCCTTCCCCTTCTCCCTCTCTCCTTCCTTCCCTTCTTTCTTTTCCTTGTTTCTTTTCTCTAATTATCAAGTAGAAATGGATGCTAAAATAAGCTGATGATTTTTCAAATTTAAATCACTAATGATAAAAAATAAGAGGCAAATTAAAGGACAATTTTAGAGAAAAAGTATCTTGTTAAAGAAAAAAAGTGTAATAAAGAGAGTTTGAGTAACATAACTCATTTTAATCCACCCCAGACAATATTGATAACTGTTTATCAAGTGTTGATACACTGCTGAAAGAAGTCTTTCTGAAGACTTGTTAATTAAGTGGACATTTTTGCAATTTCCTGGTACCAAGGGTATCCCCATTTACATATGTTTAAAAGTTATTTACTTCAATTGTTGATGGGAGTTCAACGATTTTGGAAAGGAAAAAGGTTCTTTCTGTCGCCTTCTGTCATGGTAAACAATAGCATCACAATACCAAACTCAACTAGTGTTCATGACTGTTGTGTTCAATTTCACAGTAAATTTGGTCTGTTTCTCATGGGGCAAGACTTTAATTCTGCTGATTATTCGATATGGGAAAACACTCTGTCGCTATAATATCTGCTATGTGATCCATGTATAGCAGAATGACTTTTAAATTGATTTAGAATTATTATTCATTATAAACATCTTGTTAAATTGGATGGGATTAATTTTACTTATAAAAATGATGTACAGTTTAAGCCACTGTCGTGAGGCCACCTTGGACTATAACTTTGATCAGAGAAAATATCAGAATGTAGAATGACTTAAAGCTTGTTTTATTTAATAAGTTATTGAAAAGTTAAATTTTAGCTGAGTTTACATTTTTCAAAATATACAAATTCTTAACCAGCATTGTAAAAATATGCAAGTTAAAATCATATATACTGGATTGTTAGATTTAATTACTTTTTAAATAAACACAGCACATTGTAAAGAGAGTCACAGGAAAGGTAAGAGGCATGCTTTTAACTCTAATTAACTTGATTTACTTGACAACAAAAGGATCTTTCTTTTGCCATCAGCAGAATGCTCAATATTCTGAGCAAGGTTAGTGATATCTAATGGCTATAAATTTTATCTTCGTTCCTTTGTGGAAAAAAATTATCTGTCTTATGATTAATAATATGTAATTGTTAATGAAAACCAATAATATTGCAGGCTTATTTTTAGGAAAGCTTACAATAGGAAACTAATATTTTGATTCCTTTAGCTTAATGTGTGTGTGTTTGTATTTTGCAGTGACATAGCTTACTCACTTAATAAACAAGTGAAACAAAATTGAGAAGTCAATTTGGCAAGATTGGGAAAAATTAGAGTGAAATAATTAAATATAAAATTGGATATGAACTATACCATGACTCATTTATTTTCTAAAATAAAATTCTAGGAAAATATTTATTCCTCATTTTTATTGAAGTTGATTTTACTTTTAATATAATTAGTTTCTTTCATAAAAGGCAAAATGTGTTAATTCCCAGTTAGCAAAAGAGAACACATATCATGATGGAAAAAAAATCTACACCTCATCTAAATTTCCGTTTAAAAATTTTCATGAATTGTTACTTAAATTATGTACCCAATGTTATTTATATAGAAAATTCAATAAATAGAGAAAAGTATAAAACATGAAGTTGTCAATACTCTTAAACCCAGTGTTTACCACTACTAGCATTCGATGACAGCTACCTAATGTACTTTTATTTTTCCTCTGAAAATTGGCAGTTTCCTTGCCAATGATTAAAAATATGTCATTTTTAAAGTAGCTGACTAGTCAATTTTATTGATATACCATTATTTATTTAACCAGGTCTTCACTCATGGAAATTTAGTTTGTTTCTAGTCTTTTGCTATTATAAACAACATTCCAATGAACAATGTTGTGCAATTTGTGAACTGAATTATAATCTTATTGAGATTAAATTCTAGAAATGAGATTTGTTGAAGAGAACACACATTTGAAAACTTGATAATCATCACCATCTTGCTTACCTAAAAAGTATCCCCAATTCATGATCTCACTAATAGTCACTACATTCTTAACAAGATTACACAATATAGTTCATTGTAGTATTTGCCAATCTAGAAGGTAGGTATAGTCATTATTGTATTTATTCTTACTCTTTTGGTTGTGAAAAAGATGAGTGTATTTGCATGTGTTTGTTATATAATATTATTTGTTTTTTCATAAATTTTCTGTTCTAATCTTCTGCCTATTTTTCCAGTGGCACCATACATTCCTTCACTAATCCAGTTTACAAGAGTTCTTTGCATATTAGGGAAAATAAGAGTTTGCTATATATCTTCCAGTTGTTCATTTTTTTTTTAAATATATACTTTTTACTTGGAAAGTCAAGCCACTTAATCTTTCTCTTCATAGATTTTGGCTAACAAATCATATCCTAATTAGAAAGGCCTTTATATCTTAAATATCGTTAAAAACACGTTTTCCTAAATGTTCACTAAACACTACTTTCAGTGTTTTAGGTATTCGCTGTTCTTTTTCTTTTCTTTTTTTCTTTTTTTGGTATAAGTACTGTGGCAGAAATTCCAGTATAATTTTTGTTCCCCAAATTACAGTATGGGTTTGCAGTTAAAAACACAGGCTTTGGATTTGGACGCACTTCAATTCAAATCTTGGTTCTGTCACCTATCATCTCTGTGACTTTGAGCCTAAGTTCTCTGTACTTCTATTTTCTTATCTATAAAAGGTACTAATAATCATAATACCTGGTTCACATGGTTGTTGAGATCTTTGAATGAAGCATCGTTACTGACCCACTGTAAGCACTTAATGAATGACGATTCCAGCTATCATTAGCAATGTTGTTAGCTATTTATCTAACCAAAAGTCTTTTTGCCCATTGATTTATAATGTTAGCTTTATCATCTGTGAAATTTTGGTTTATATTTTCTTTTACTTCTGCATTCTAGCGTGTTTTATTTTTCTATTTATTTTAAGAATAACCATGGTTTTAATATTTATACTGTTTCTGTTTCTAAAAGGGTAGGCTCTGTTTTACTCTTTTTTTTTTTTTTTAGAAATTATCTGTAGGTTATTCTCACATTGTATTTTCATAACATATAAAATGATTCTATCATATCTTTCTTTATTATATTAATTCATAAAGATATTAAACACATGTAGTGTACATTAAACACATGTAGTAAGTGCTTACTATACACCAGACAATATTCTAGGTGTGGGAAATAGGCAAGTAAATAAAACAGACAAAAATCCTTACTTTTATGAAGGTCAAACTGTAGTAGAGGAGACAGAAATAAACAAATAATAAGTAGTGTGCTATACAATGATAAAGACTGTGGAAAAAATAAAGTAGTGAAGAAGCGATTTGCAATTTAATTAAACTTTACTTACAAGGTGACATTTCAGCTAATATCTGACCAAGCTGAGGGAACAAACCGTGTGAGTTTATGGAAAGAACATTCTGGAAACATGGAACTGCAAGGGCTCAGGTGGGAACATTTTGGTGAGGTGAAGTCCTCAGGTGGGAGCATTTCTGGAGTGTTTGAGGCACGTTAGGGATTTCGTTGTAACTAAAACTGAGGGAAAGAACAATAGTAGAAGAAGTCAGAGTGATAGAGTTGAATAGGTCAGATATACATCGTCTCATAAGGCAGGTAAGCTGAGAAGCCATTGGAGAATTTTGGACAAAGTGATATAATCTGATTTAATATAAAAGGGATCTGCTTGTTTGCTGGGTTGGGAATAGCCTGTTGGAGTAAGTATGGATAGAAGGAGAACAGTTAAAAGTCAATGGGAATGACTTACATGAGAGATAACAACGATGGCTTTAATCAGTAAGGCAGAGATAGAAAAAGTAGTTGGATTCTTAATACATGTATTTTAAGGTACAGCCAACAAGGTTTGCTTCCAGGTTGGAGGTGGGGAGCATGAAAGATAATTGAGTCAACAATGACTTCATAGGTTTGTCCTGAGCACCAGAAAAGATGGGTTGTCATTTACCGAGACTGGAGAATGCTCAGAACAAGTTTTTGGTGGGATAGAAGTTCATATATATATATTTTTTTTTACTAAATATTTAATTTTGAGTAGTCCTGTAAACATCTGCATGGAGATGTTAACTAGGCAGTGGGATACACTACTGGTCTATATTTGAGGGAAGAGGTCTGGAGTAAGAATATGAAACTGAGAATTGCAAGATCAAGATGGTATTTTTAGGAATTACTCTTTATTATTTTAATAAATAAAATTTCATTTCTGATTACTAGAGCATTTTGCAAATATCTTACACTATGAATTTATTTTTTAAATTGTAATTGAATTTTATATATTATTATTTTTAATTATTAGGGGTACATAATAGTTGCATATATTTACACTTTGAATTTTTACCCTACTCCATTTTAACATTTCTACCCTCAATTCCTTCCTTTTAAATTCCACCCATCACAATAATGGAAGCCCACGGTTACACAGCACCAGCCCTGTGTCAAGGATAGCGAAGTTGAGAAAATATTTAGGAAGTCAAGACTGTTTGGATGTGGAAGGTAGTAATGCAGAAGCAGAAATCAATAATCAGTGCCTACTCAGCAGATGTGAAACCCAGAATCAATTATTTTTTAATATCACTCTCCTCTATGTCACAAAATTATTTTAAGTCATAATTATGGTAATTGGTAATTATCATTCTTGATTTATTATTTAGCTGTAAAACAAAAATGAACAACTAAAAATAATTAATTTCAAATTTAATGTTAAATTCAATAAAATATTTCATATATAAAATAAAATTTGCTCCTATCAAACAAAATTACACTTTGCAATTCATTCTCTTTGCCTATTTTGAATTTTAAACACACATTGCACCCCCAGCCCCCCAAATACATGCATTCAAATTCTAATGGATCACACAGACTGAGAATTGAGTTTACTGAAGTTCTGCTTTTTTGCTCTTTCAGTCAATATTCTATTAGTGGTCTAAATCTATGCTTAAATGCAGGAATGTGGGGTTCCACAGGGCCTGGAATTGCAAACCTCATTCAAAGAGTGCTTAAATGATTCTGAACTTTAATAGTTTACTATGGCTAAGCTCATGCCTGTAATCCTAGCATGTGGGAGACCAAGGCAAGAGGATCACTTGAACCCAGGAGTTTGAGACTGGCCTGGACAACATAGAAAGACCCCATCTCTACATATAATAAAATAGAAAAATAGCTGGGCATGGTGATGTGCATCTATAGTCCTAGCTACTCAGGAGGCCGAGGCAGGAGGATCGCTTGAGTCCAGAAGTTTGAGGGTACAGTGAGCTATGATCGTGCAACTACACTTAAGTCTGAGTGACAGAGTGAGACCTTGTCTCTAAAAAGATTTTACTCTGGAAATGAATGTGTGTGACTCCCAGTCCACATGCCTCAGTACAACTGATGGCTGTTTGAATGACTTAGGTGTTCTCTGAATTAATTTTCATATTAAAAAAATAAACATATAAAATGTTCACTAAAATATAAGTAATAAATATGTGCTGATTTGAACATTTTATTAAAGCTTACCAGCACAAATATCTACAACTCACAGCAGGAAAAGATTTTTTGGGGGAAAATATTTTATTACCTGATATTGCTTAGAATTGAAGTACATGATAAAAATAGAAGAAACAGACTAAATTTAAATCAGTTTTATCACTATTTAAAAATTTTCACTAACAATGTGTCCCTTTATTGCCTGCCCTTAGGGAAGATTCTTCTACTTCCACACCCTTAATATATCATTGTCAAGGATGACATCCATAGTTATGTTTGGGGCAATTGTCTTTGTTACAGTGACACAGAATAAAATACTGAATATAGAAGTTGTACCAGATGAGGAAATCTGCATTTTAACAACTCCCCAGATGAACTCTATGCATAGTGAAGGCTTGGAATACATTGAATTTAAAAGGTGGACAGAAAAGAAGAAAGCAGAGAAAGAAGGGTCAGAGAAGCTTGGCCAGAGCTAGAAGAATCCCGGGGAATGATCATACTTCCTTACCCTACTGAAATTAGGCTTGACTGTCTCATTTGCTCTGATCAGTAAATGTAAATCAAAGTGAGGTGCGTCACTTCTGGGTGGTAGCTTTTAGGGTAGCATGTGTGTAACCAAATTCTCTTTTTCCCCTGCCAGAATGACTGGAAGTAAAACACAAAGAGGTTGTTCCATCACCTTGGGCCGTGAACTGTTGAGAAGAACCACGATTATGTAAGTAAGAATAAACAACCTTGTTAAAACCTACAGATATCTGGGGGTTGTTTATTACTGCAGCATGTCCCAACATTTTCTGACTGGTATAAATGACTGTAAGAAGAATGGAGTAAGAAAAATTTTCAACTGAACTGTTGAATAAAGATCAAATAAGGTAAGAAAGATGGAAGAATATCTAATGAATTTGTCAGTGAGAAGGTCAATGGTCCACTAACAAGAGCAGTTTCAGTAGAGTGGTGAGAGTATAAGTCAGAAAGATTAATTAGCCTGCAAATCATTAGTACTCCACGGACATTCTTTGATATGCAAACAGAAAAGGACCTCCAGGTCTCATCTGTTTCATTGCATATGACAGATCGAATTAGAAATCTATGAATTTGAATTATCAAGCTACATCTTCCAAAGAAGATTAAAAAACAATGATATTGCTGAAAGCATTACTTTAAGTGCTCAAGGACAGCCAGTCAGCTTTTATTTTTATCAACTTTATGAAAAATATTTAAATAATTGTATTGTTTTAAAAAATGTTTGCCTCACAAGTTGTTAAACTATGAATCTGATTTTTCTGAGTGGGTTTTGGGGAGGGATTCCAGACTTGGAAAATATGAAAAAAAAATGAGCATAGTTGAGGACTCTCCAAATGACTCTTTTGGGGATGAGGAGCCATAGATTAGTACCCTTCATTTATTCATCCATCCATTCATTCAGTTACCAAATATGGTAACCAAATATGGTACCACGAACCAGTCATTCTGAAATGCACTGAAGTATTCAATGGAGAATGATCATAAATACTTCCTGTACCTTCTTGGGCCTCACCGGCAAGTGAGTTGCATTGAAAATTAATATTAACATTTGAAAGTTCAAAATGCAAAACTTCAAAATATCTTCTGTTTTATACATGTGATAATTTTAAAATACGTTTGTAAATTATTTGTTATTCCTTCCTTTAAGAGGTGGTATTAATTTTCTTCCCCTTGAGTGGGAGCTGAAGTAGAGACATATACAAACAAAATGTAGAGAAAAGGAGGCTATGTGACTTTAGCGAGTAGGTGACTTAAAAGACATTGTGGCTTCTTCTTGCTCTGTGTCTCTTAGACTACTTGCCATACTGGGAAAACCTGGTTGCCATGCTGTGAAATTACTCCCACAGTCCTATGGAGAGTTCCATATGTCCAGGAACCCAGGCCACCAGCTATCAGCCACCCGCCACCAGCTATGTGAGTGAGACAGCTCGGAAGACGATCCACCTGCCCCAGTCAAGCTTCCAGTTGACCAAAGCCCCTCCTGACATTCTGACTGCAACCTCACGTGAAATCCTGAGCCAAAATCATCCTGCTAAGTCACTCCTGGACTCTTTGCCTTTGGAAACTGTGTAAGATAATTAATATTTGTTGTTTTAAGTTGCTAACTTTAGGGGTAATTTTTACATAGCAATCAATAGCTAGTGCACTTGTGTTGTGCAACATGAGCTCTCTCTTTCTCGCATTTTCTTTATCTTGCACATACATTGTATTAATACCCACATAGCACAATTAATTCCCTATTCTTCCAGACTTTTATATAATATACATTCTCTTCACTTTTGTATACTCTCCAAAACGAATTAAAGACTCATTTTAAAATAATTTGCACTTTAATTAAACTATAAAATAAAGAGCGTTCTATCTATTTAAGCCAACGATAAGTTGTTTTTAGAACTTATTCAAGGTGCTTCAAATATATTTTATAGGGAAAGAGATCCCAATTTAACTGAGAAAATGTTTTTGTAGAATTTTTATTTATTTTAGACATGGGGTCTTACTATGTTACCCAGGCTGGATTCAAACTCCTAGGCTCAAGTAATCCTCCTGCCTCAGCCTCCTAAGTAGCTGGGATTAAGGCTCATGTTGCCATGCCTGGCTATCATAGTAAAATGCTATGTTTTTGCTTACAGAATCTTTTTGTTTGAAAAATATATAATTACAACCTTACCAATATAATAGAAATCTTGAATTTCTGCTTTGACCTGAAAAAAATGCTGCTGAAGTATATCTAATACTAATTATATGCATTTTATAATGACATTTATCTGATATATATCTAGTGGCAAGAACATAGGTCTTGGAACTAAAAAATGCTGGATTTGAATCTAGACAATCTGCCATGGTGATAGATGTCTTTTCTCTTTACATTTACCTCTTTTAAGCTTTCATCAAAAGCCGAGAGCATTACATGGGCCATATGTAAAACCCTGCCTACTCACAGTCTCACAACAACTTCACTGAGAACATTAAATAAAGTTCTGTTAATGACTTTGGAAGGTCCATAAGCCACTGAACTTTTATGGAAAACATTGTGGGCATGTGGCTATATATAATACATTTTCTTAGGGTGTGTCAAGATCATTAAGTCCATTAGTGTTTCAAAAGAGGTTAAATATCAGTGTATTAGGAAGAAATTTTCTGACTTCTGTAAGTGTCGCTCATGATGTCCTAACATTTTAGGAAGACACGTCATGGTCATTCCCTCTCCTTTGAAGAGTAAAGGGAAAGACTCCAGGGAGGATGAGTAGGCAGAATCTTGTGTCTTTATAGAAACATTCTCTCACTTTAGTGAGTGTGTGTATACTTCAACATACAGGGTTCCATTTAATAAAGGTTTTCCTTGCTAAAAACAATTTAAAAAGCCACCATGTGTGTCATATGACTATACAGAATTCTCTGTAGCATTTGCCTTGAAGTGTGGAAGAGTGTAGCAGTTAAGAAACGGTACCTACGTTCCTTTTATGATTAGATTCAAAATATAATCAGTACTATCATAGCCTGTGGAAAAGCCTTTAACATTTCCTGGGAAAACAGCTGTTACATGTGTGGCCTTGGCTTAAAAAAGAAAAAACGAACTGAAGGGGAAAAGGATTCCCTGAGATGGCAAAATTCATTGAAGTAATATTATACCTGATCATTTCCTCTTGTTTTATTCAAGGTCTAACTACTCAGTTTAACATTCGCCAAATAAATTCTGATCTCTGGTGTCTCCCTGGAATTACTCTTAGTGTTTCCTGTGTGAATAAATTTAACTGACTATGAGGCCTATTCCAGATACTGTCTCTTAGAGAGTGATTTAAGCCTTACAACAACTAAACACTCTTATTTTCAACCTGATACAATTCCAGATTTCAATTCTGCTCATAAATGGTGCTAGGACTCAACAAGTATTATATCTTTAGCAGAGAAGACATTTTATCAAGAACAGGGGAAACTGTTGAAAGATTATTCCAGTAATTAAAGAGAGAGATGATGGTGATTTAGATCAGGGAGCAGCAGAAGTATGAAAAGTGGTTGATTGCGTATATTTTGTAAGTAAAGCCACATTTGTTAATTGCATTGGATGTGGAAGATGAGAAGGGGGGCAGAGAGACAAAGAGAGAGAGACAGAGTCCAGGACGAATCCAAGGTTTTTGATATTTTTGTTTGTTTGTTTGTTTGTCATTTTGGTTTGCATTTTGTCCTTTGTTCTAAGAAACTGAAAGACTTACTTTGCCTTTTTTTTTTTTTTTAGACAGAGTGTCGCTTTGTTGCCCTGGCTAGAGTGAGTGCTGTGGCGTCAGCCTAGCTCACAGCAACCTCAAACTGCTGGGCTTAAGCGATCCTACTGCCTCAGCCTCTCGAGTAGGTGGGACTACAGGCATGTGCCACCATGCCCAGCTAATTTTTTCTATAGATATTTTAGTTGGCCAGATAATTTCTTTCTATTTTTAGTAGAGATGGGGTCTCGCTCTAGCTCAGGCTGGTCTTGAACTCCTGACCTGGAGCGATCCACCCACCTTGGCCTCCCAGAGTGCTGGGATTACAGGCGTGAGCCACCGCACCCGGCCGTACTTTGCCATTTAATGAGTAGGAAAAGTTATTCTATAATTTGTTGCGATCTATAATTAACTTGCATGCATGTACATGCAGGTATTTCATCTTTTATATAAAATACAGCATACTAAAACAACATCCCAGACAAAACTTTTTTTACTTTACGAGTAACTTGGAGTTTCTCCCTAATTAATGCATGTGGATGTAGCTCATTCTTTGATGGGATTAAGACCACTGGGATTTAGGGATGCTATGTCTGAGGCTGTGAAAGGAAAGGGGGTGAAGGAATTGCCTGAGCAGAAGCCTGAAATAAGGGCAGATGTTAACTGCCTAGTTGGGGGACATATATCAGCGATCTGGGAGTACAGCAAAGCATGCTCCAACCTCAGAGCCTAAGGGGTCTCATGTCTGAAAAGCCTCGGAGAGGACTGACACGATTGCAGTATGTCAGCCTGGGAGAAGGGTCTTGAGGCTTCCATTGTTAGAACACTTGGCCAAGCCCTTTCTCTCAACAATGCCTCAGTTAATGTAAAACCAGTCTCCCAGTAGAAAGCCTGTAGTTTCTTTGTTCCTTGATCAAATATGTTGCAGCTACTGAAATTAAAGATTGATATCCATGTACATGGCTTGAGCTTGGGATAAAATTAGATAGTTTACCTTGGGACAGGTTGTACCTACTGAAGAATTATGTGTTTTTCACTTCTAGGAAGGAAAAGGTAATTAGCTAGGACACTTTGTGATTTTGGAGGGAGCCCTGAGACCTTTGATCATTGTATCCTGTGATTTTTTTCACGTGAGATCATTGTATTTTGCAGCATGGCAAAGAGAATAAAAAGCAAGTGCTGGGTTTCAGCCACCACCACCTTGGCACCGGAGTGCTGGTGGTCCTCTGATTTCCCCACCTCTCTTAAAATTATTCCTGTGTCTGTGTCTGTGTTTCTTTCATCTCTTGCAACACATTCTGCCCGGGGACCCTATCTTTACTGGGGACGTCATGAACCCCTGATAATTCTTTTTAATGGTTGTCACAAAATTAGGCATAAACTATATATACCATATTTTATTCAGTAGTTTTTAACCATTTATCTTAGATGCATGTTTTTTTTGTTTCCAGTTTTTTACTACTACAAAAATTCTATAGTGGACATTCATGTATGAATATCTTTGCACACATGGAGAATGCATCCGTAGTGTGAATCCCTAACAGTAGAAATTGCAGGTCAAAGTTGTATACATTTTGTATTTTGATAAATATTGCAAAGTTGTCATCGAAAGAGGCTCTGTTAATTTACATTTCAATGTGAAAGATCTTATTTTCTCACACCTTTATCAAAATGACATCACTTCCCTTTAAATCTATACTATGAGCCTGATTCTGATTTACGTAGACATATGGTCTTAGATTGAGTAGGTAATCTCAAAAGATTTCTCTAAAATGCAGAAAATATAAGGTGTACCCAAAGTAAATGAATAGAAATGACAAGTGAGAAATTGATGATGCAGGGTCGATAGCTATTGGGTATAGTCTTACGAACATACAGGAATATGCATTTCAACTGTGCATATTATCATCCATAATTTTGTCTAAATATGTGATTAGGTAGAATAACTCAGCACATAACCTTAGTATGCTAACAAAAGCATTACAACTCTCATTGTAATGAGGCTCAAGGAGAAAGGCATAATGATGAATATTGAATACTTCTAAAGGTTCCACCAACTCCTTAACTTGAATACGATGTATAGCTAAAGTTTAACTTTCTTCAAATAAGTTTAGAGACATTTTTATATTTTCTGCATATATCTACTTTATATTTTTTTAGCAATTGAAAGAATCAAGTTATGATACTGTCTCTTTGGCCTTGATTCATTCTCCTCTAACCGTGGTGGCTTATTTTACTCCTCAGAGTGAAAGAGTTTGAGAAGCTGAGATAAATTAGACAAGAAGAAAATTTTTAATAATGGAAATATGGTAATTTATATTTTTTAAAAGTGCAATGTAGTTTGAAATCCAAATCATTTGCTTTATAGAAAATCAGGTCTTCTAGAAATCAATGATTTCTAGTATTAATTGTAACAAAACTATTAATGAAATGTCTTATAAGGTGATTCACAAGGAAAAAATGCTCTCCCTTCCTTTTCACCTAACTTTAAGATGTCTATTAATATTGTTTACACTTGAACTTTTGAGGGGTATTTTAAGAACTTAAATCTATGATATATTTGTTAAATAGAAATTGTTAAAAGTATACAAAACCAGTAATTCCCACTAAGAACAATATGAAGTTTCTTTTTCTCCTAATGACTGACTACTTAGATCCAGTAAAAATACACTTTTAATTTTAGGTCATCACCATGAGGAAGCCTGGTGGTATTATGATTATCTATGTAGACATTTACAAAGAATCTACAAATTTTTAGAATCAGAAAAGGTGCTCTATGTAGAAAAGAGAGATATAGAAAATTTGTCTTTAATCTCAAAGACCACACATTTGTTTTGAAGATGTAAAAATTAAAATTAAGTAGAGATAGAATTGATTGCTCTAGTCTGTAGTGTAGGTTCATGAATGGATTAGAATTCATCCCTCTCCAAGCCTTACTCAATAGATCTCTGCACTGGTTATCACCACTGTGTTTCTCTGTTCTTACTGCCATTCTCAAGTTTGAGCTAGACTCAGTAGCTGTGGAGAGATAGCCTTTGAAAACATGGCAATATCCTTCTCTTGTCTACAACTTCTTATCAGCATTTATAATCCAAGCAACCTGAAGGCTTTGGAAAATGTAAACATGGACTCTGTAGGAATACTGGACAATCTTAATATAAATATGTGTAAGTTTAGGGAAGCTAGAAAATAGCAAGGGTCAGAATGGAAAAAAAAAACACCTTTTGCAGGAAAAAAAGATGAGGTTTGAGTTTGACATTGTAAAATGTAAAGAACTTAGGCAGAACAATAATAGCAAGCATGGCAGAGGCATGGATTCAGACTTTGTTTCCCTTATTTCTTTTAAAAATATAATAGATAGGGAAATATTCTAGTTCCAAAAAATGAAGTTCAATTTTTCCTTATAGCCTTTGAAAATTGCTCTTAATTAACAACTCTTACCCCAAAGAGCTGAAATACAGATGTCATACACACTAATAAGGAGATAGACACAATTGAAAATAGAAGCATGGCATAATATAGGAATCTGTTTTCAGAGTCTACATATGGAAATATTTATAAACATATAGTATGTACAAAATATTTCATAAGAATTTCAAAAAGTGAAGCAAACTTGAAAGCAGGTTATTTCTACATTATTCATTTAATTTTAGAGACAAGCATTTCATTTATAAAGTATGGGCATTATGTGAGTAGATATTTGGATTCTTCATGGATCTTTAATTTCAACAACTCTTCTTCTGATTCAGAAAATGGAACTAGAGTGCCAGATTTTTTACTGATAGGTGGACCTATACTTTGTTGCAAGTAATATTCATGTTTTCATTAAAAACAAAACAAAACAAGAAATGCTGAACACATACCAATTTGACATACTTATGTGTAGTGTTTGTGTATGGAAGCTAAACCTATTTTCACTTGAAATTTTTATATTGTATAATTAAATTGACGTAGTGTCCATTCAGTTCAAAACTACATCATAGAAATAAAAGGCCAGCATGATAGTCCACTAAACTATATATTATTTGAAAACTAACCAAAAGGTCAATGAATGATTTCAGTGTTTTATAAGAAAGCATTGCCTGAAACCTGTGAGAGAAAGCACTATTAAACAAGAATATCCTTTTAAATCTACTCCTAATGCATTTTAAAACATTTTCTTTCTCATATTCTTCTAAAACCTTAATACTCTATCACATATGTTGTTTTATAACCACCACTTTTAGAAGAGATGAATGACCTAAATTCAGATTTCTCTTGATCCTGTTCAATCTGTAAAAAAAAAGAATAGTTCTTGGAGATGATATAAAATAAAATTGTTTCCTGTTTTCACCTATGCATTCTTAATAAAACGTGATAAACAAATTTATGCACTGTCCAGAGAGCAGAGACCAGTTTCTTCCCCTCAGTATACTTAGAGGAGTTACTTACCATAGAGAGGTGAAGACAATAAAGGTAGTGAAAAAAATGATGACTGAGAACTAAAAAAGAATGCCTGTTCATTCAGTCTCATATTCTTTTGTGTCTACACAGATGAGATTTATAGGCCGAGGAATGGCCCGTATGTCTGCTCACTTTCCAATTGTACAGGCTGCTTTAATTGTGGACAGGTCAATACGTAAATTCCTTACTTTTTGTAGTCTTTATGTTGAACTGGGTTTCTCAATGTGCCTTTATCAGAGATAGTAATCCTTGCATGGAGTTTGAATAGCTAGAGAGTATTATTGTATTCTAAGACGAATTTTAGGAGCAATACTTCCAATACTGGGTTCTCATTACTATTGTCTTCCTGTGACCATGCTGATGACATGATGTATTAGGCATGCTGAAAAAAGAACCATGATATTGACATATGGGAGGAATATTCTCAGGGGCTGTCTGTCTCAGTGTAGATTATTTACCCTTAAAGCAAAACACACATGGTCGTGGCCTATGCCTGTTAAGCATTTACTGAATCTAGATGACAAAGGTTACACCCAATGGGAATAAAATTCTAAACTATGTAGCATGACTATATATAGGAAACAGATGAAATATTTTATGTGGTCTTAAAAGTAGATTACACAGTGTTCCATACAGTCATGAATATATAGTAAACCAGAATAATATTAATAGTATATTTCAAAGGGTAATTTTCTTTTCAGAAGGTCATAGAAGGGAGTTCTTTTGGCTTCCTTTTGAATTAACTAATTAATTTTTTTCATGTTTATATCCCTTTGTTTCATGGTTTTTCATATTGTCACTGTCCAAGATGGCAATTACAGATGGATGAAGATAAAACAAAAAGTCTAGTCTCACAATTTTCTGCCTCCATAAATGTTTCCTAATAATCACTATGAAATTTCTCCTTGGTAATGGATGATCAATGTACTACGTTTTCTCTCCATAGACGATTATGCATCCTAGGGAATGAAGAAATTTCCTTATAGAATGTGGCTAATTTTCCTGTTTATATGACAAAAAGAAACCTCAGACATGCAACAACTCGTTTTCTCTTCCAAGCCCCAATCGTTCTTTTAATTGAACTTTAAAAAAGATTACTTGTCATTTTTATTAAAAATAACATGTATGCTATGAATACTAAGAAAACACTCTTTTTTTTTTTGCCTCTAAATTCGTTTGCCCTTTTCAAAGTACACTTGTACTTCTTTTTTGCTTTAAATACTATTAAGTAAATGGAATATTCTACACCAAACATTATGCTTTGTGTTGGGCATGCAAAAATGGATAACATTTAACTTTATCCCAGAGGTGCAAAAAATCTAGAGAATGGGAAGGAGAGAGATAGATAAATTAAAATTTTTGTAATAAGTGCTATAAACAAAAACTACCTAAGTGCCAGCAGAAGGCAAAACAAGATGCTCTTTTGGGGCAAGTCAGATGGAGTCTCAGAAAAGATGACAATGAAATAGACTTGAAGGTAAATGCCATAATTGAGAAGAAACCAGAAGGAGAAAAGGTACAGAAGTTTGAAAATGTATAATTGAATTTGTGCCTTGGTTTATAGCTTGGAAAAAAATACACAACTTTGGATTTGTGTAGATAGCCATATTATAATTATTTTTGAAAAAAAATTCCATAATTTAAAAATAGGAATTCACAATTTCTACCATCAGAGATTATATGCATATTTCATACAGTGAAGTATTATGTTGTAATGGGAGATAATATTGAAATGGGAATCAGCAGACTGGAGTTTGACAAGTATATATTTGTAAATATTGCATTATTTGTTTGTATAGCTATCAATTGGCCATTTATGGTCCTGAAACTCAATTACCACCCTAACTCGCTAAAGATTTTTTGAAGATCTTTTTAACTCAGTATCATGTGTTCTGAGAGGGAAAAATGACTCAGTTGTCTATATTATATTCTCTACAGAGATCAGGGAATTAATTAAGGAGAAACGAGTTTAATAAATTGTATAGCAGTTGGACTAGATTCTGGATTCTGGGCTGCTGTGTTGCTGCATCACGTCCAGGGTTAGTGTGGGAAGAAATATCATGAAATTAAAAGAATCTTAAAAGGAATATGAATATGTGGCTAAGACAAAATTTATTCTATGTTATACAGCTTTGCTTGTTCTAATATTGAGAAATGAGGTCTCCGAACTATGGAAATACAAAAATCAAATAACAATGCCACACACAATTGGACACTACCGTCGTTTTTAATCTGAAGGTAATGGACATGCATTAACGTATATTGAATGCCTATTAACTGCCAGGTGCTGTACTGGTTATT
Organism: Eulemur rufifrons; assembly: GCF_041146395.1. Lineage (NCBI taxonomy): Eukaryota > Metazoa > Chordata > Mammalia > Primates > Lemuridae > Eulemur > Eulemur rufifrons. Next base: position 31,325,495 of record NC_090989.1, read on the forward strand.
TTAGAAATATGGTCTTAGATAACACTCCCACTATTCTTTTGACATAGTTATTTCCTCATTTCATAGAGAAGTTAAGCAATATTTCCAACGTCATCCATGGGCTAGTAATGTAATCCATTTAAATGGAGATCTGTCTTACCCAAATCTTATTCTTTTTTCCCTTAAACCACATTCCTGTTTTCCTGCCATACTGCTTTCATCAGCATGGAGAGAAGAGTGAACAGCTTAAGGAAGCTGAGCATGGGAATCAATAAAAAAGAAAAAAACTGCAAACAATGAATAAATCTCCTTCAGAAGAACCATGGTATTAATTCACATGATTCTACCTAAATTAAGCCTGACTTTTGTTCATAAAGCTGACAATAATTTATGTTAAGTGACAAATAATAACTTTCCACTAAGTCTACAAACATCCATTTGATATCATGTTCAGGGGATTGTAGGCTTTTGTTTTTTGATCCTTATGTATTATGGGAAGGTCTATAATAAAGATATTTCCTAGATTTAAGCAGAAGGGCAGTTTGAAGGGAATGTTTTGAGATAAGACTATTTGAACTCTTAATTAGCAGATGGGTCCCTTTGAAAAGAAGCTCGAGGCACCACTGTTTTGTTCTTGAACAGAAGAGAGATTTCTTCCAGGATAATCTATAATTTACAGGATTTTGCAGGCTGGTTGGATAAACTGAAGATTATTAGCACCTATGGCAACGAAGAGAGGGTGGTCATATTTTTTTTTTTTTTCTAATAAGGCACCATGCCAATCTAGCAGATGGTCAGAGGTATATATTGAAGGTGCTTGTGTATTATGCAGATAGACAGAGTAGCTTCCAGGGACAATGGAAGAAACAACTTCACCATGATTGAAGACCAGAAATCATTTTTAAAAACACAGACATAGCTACTCTGGCACCTGAGAACGCTTTAGAGAATTGAGATCAATACAGCACATAAGACGGAAGCCTAATGACATTCATGAGTTAAAAGACAAATTTGGTGGCCAAGCCATGTTTGGGGAACAAATGTAACAACAAATGAGCTCTGCCAAATCCCACGGGTCGACAGTGCAAACTCTATTAGTAATTCGTGACTCAAATTCCAGGTCGTTAAGCAAGTCACTGTAAACAAAATTTTTAATTTACAAAAACGATGCTATATAATGATAATTTCAGGAAGTTATTGAACAAAAGTATGATTATTTTTGGCTGAATTAATAATAAATCTGCCACCTGCCTAGAGGTTGCCTCTCTGCCCCAGAGTCTGAGTTTCTCACTGTTTTTTGCCCTGGAGCTGCATGTTATCCCACTTGCTTCTGCTTAAGGCTCTGATCCCCACAGTTATGCTTTAGGGTTATTCTTGCAGAGTTATGCTAATCTTAGAATCACAAGACCCGAAATGAAAGAAATAGCTTCAGCATGTCTGTATTTTGAAGCTGGATATCTGTAAATAGTGTAATATCAAGAACAGTAATAATCTCCACAACATTTTTTAGGATGTACAAACACACACACACACACACAAAAATTTAGGGAATTTAATTTAGCAGGATTTCAGGGTAACATTTACTTGCTGGAATCTAAACATTTTAGGGGAACACAGATAGTCATGTAAGGATTTAAGTTTTAAAGCATAATTGGACGAAACGTCAATAAATGCAAGCGAGTTTCGTAAAACAAGTTTCATGTGAACCAATATATTGCTTAGCTCACAGAGTTTGTATTTAATTGGAGCTTATCTCATTATACTCCAGGGGATGTAGTCAGCGCTTTGACCTACCTAACTTCAACACCATTATTGAATCTTGTTTCAGTACTAACGATCAGTATTTGTGTATGCATATGTAGATACATTTTTAGTATAATTATCTATAAAAGTACACATAAAATACATAACATTGCAACATTTACTCCTCAGGAAATAATACATTTTATATAATAGTATATGATGCCAATTAAAGAAATAGTTACCATTTTCAGACGCAAAGAGCAGACAATTCTTTAATGTAGATAATATTATTCTCTTTTAATTATTTTTAAGCCTACCTTTTTTTAGTTATTTTACCTGAAAGACTGCAGATACAAGGCTATAGCCCTTATCACAGCATCACAATTATGTAATATAACCAGAGCTCAAACCATCAGCAGGAAACTCTGGGAGTTCAAGATTTTCAATCATAAGCTGATTAAATGTTATAAATTGCAGGCATAAAACACATGAATGAGAAGTTATCACTAGATTCCCAAAACATCCTGTTTGCCAGTTTACATGAATCATTTTTACTTGTATCACTTTTAAGATTAAGAAACAAATTATGGAAAGTATGGCAGTTATAAATTTGTGGCAATGGTTGGTTGACAAAAATAATGAAATTTAAACAAGGAGTTGGCAAGGTCTTAGCAAATTTTTTTTTGCTTCACTTTGCTAGAACTTTACTATGTTTGAGACTTATTACTGAACAAAACTCACTAAAGCAGATGTGCATGTCCGAAGAGATAAGCACATAAAAGTTATTTGTGCTATTTTGCTCTTGATAAATTATTAAAAGTGTTTCATTATTTATGAGGAGTATTATTTTCAGGTTTTCTTGCAAGGAGCTTTTTATGATTCTTCTAATTAAAAATGGTTAACTAGATCAGTGTATAAAATTAGTAGCTATGATTTCCTAGTGGCCTGGGATCAGAATGTTGTATTTGCTGGTAAAACAACAGAAAAATTAAAAAGTGAATTATCAAAGAGGTTATCCTGACATGATTCCAAAACCAGAAGATAGAAAGTTCAAGATTCAGTCGAATTATTTGACATGTGGTGAAACCAATACAAGTTTGACTGAATTCAACTTAAAACAAAGAAATCTATTTAAATCTAATTATATTAGTGTATAGTTGCATAAACTAGATAACTAGATGTAGTTTATTAGACTTACCAATGTTAAGCTTTCATATGTAAGTATGCATATTTTAACTGAATACCAAAAATAAAATGAAAATAACAAATAGCTGAAAAGTAAATAAGGGGTAAGGCCCACAGCAGGAATGAGCTACTAGTACATTCACAAATAGAACTGAGATCCTGGTTTTAGGTCAAATTTGCATTATTGACTGAAGCTTAGTGACTCCTAGGAGATACAGTTCACACATACTTGAGGAATCAGGCGCATTATCTTTAGTTGAAAGGTAGTAATTACTGTAATAAACGAAGGCTGACCTTAAACAAATGGATGCTTTTTGTTGAGTAAGCAGTTTACAAGAGCCAATAGACCTATGAATTTGCTAATGTTCTCCCATCTTTATACATTTCCATTGACATACACCAAAGAACAAATAGTGAATTCTGATTAGACATTCATTATTTCTCCTAATAGTATGAAATTATTAAATATAAATTCTATCACCTTTATCACATCTGAAGTCTCATAAAAAACTTTGTCTAAGAAGAAAGACTACACACATATATAAACATGCAGACATATAGGCAAATTATATAATTAATAGTTACATTTAGTAAATATGAACATCAAGCTTTCTGACTTCTCTATCATCAAAGCAAATTATTTATTGGTTTTATCCAAGGAATTTGGCCTCAATTAAAGTCAATGAAGGACATGAATAAATAAAATTACATTTTTTTTTTTTTTTAACTTCATACCTTGAGGTAGTTTACTTCACACACAGCATTGCCTGACTCCGCCCACATGTCGTGGTTGTCTTGTTATTGTTGTTGCAATGTTGGAAGGGAGGGGAACTCCATGCATGGGCTTTTCCATGCCTAGAGAGGGCTTCCTCCCTTCCCAGCACACTTGCTAGTATTGTCCAGGGAAGCTAAAGTGCATTACCTGGCTAATATGCATTGTCAATCAGTATATTAGGAGGGGAGGCCTAACCTCATTTAACTGATGGCTGCTGTCCTCCACAAGGGCTAAACTTCCAACGGATCTTATTGAGCCTGGTAAATTAATAAATTAAACTTATTTACCCCTTTGTGTATAACGCTGCTGGTATTCTGAATTTTGCTTTTTAGACACACTCTTCATCATGCCAATAAATGATTCATGGAGGCAGAAACCATCGGTTAAATATTCCTCTAGAATATAAAAACAGAAGCAAGTATAACCCAATTTAGTGAATTTGCCAGATGATGGACTTTAGCTTTATGGAGAGCTCAGGGTTGGGTTCCAAGGCCCACCACCACTGAAGAAACAGTGCCATGGCTGAGTGCCCAACAAGCCCTGCCTCTGGGAACCAGCCCTTATGGGAACAAATGGGCTGGGGTGAGGGCACTGTGGCAGCTTTTGGGGCCACTCAAGTCCTCCATGGAACTGAGACTTTATCAAGGGGAGTCAGTGTCCCCTTCCCAGTGCTCATATCCAATCATTACAATAGACTTTAAAAAAATATAAAATCCGCCTGAGAATGATGGGAATCAGGGACAGTGGTCAGCTCCTACCCTGTGAGCAAACAACACCACCTACGTGCACCTGGACATGGCGTGGGACCTGCATGGGCAGAGACATGGCTGTGGTGGAGAAGCCCCAGTAGAGTGGGGGAATTTCACTTGTGCCAATTTTTCAAGATGGTGATCTGAAATAGATCAGCCACCAGGGCACTCCTTTTAAACGTGGATTATGATATATCTTAAACATCTTTCTCCTCATTTCTTCCCCTGCCTTATTACTTACTGTACCTACTGATTGGTTAGGGAGGGATTGAAATTAAGCAACAGATACGGATGGGTCTTCTCTCTTGAGTCAATACAGTAAGCAAAGCAATGCATTTTTTCTGGTACCAGTAAAAATAAAACAACATAGGAAGAGGTGGTGTCAGCGCATGAGAATGGAGGTATTTTAATCAATTAACCAAATAGGGAAAAGAAGGCTGGAAAGATTTTAGGGTCAAGAAAGAAACCATCCTTTGAGACTGATCAAAACACCCCTCTGTATGTTTTAAAAACCTGAAGGAAATTTTATTTCTCTTCCCACTAGAGTCTGACCCACCCTCTTGGTGGGGCCTGGAGAACTTCCTTAAACAATCCACGTTTAAAAGCACCCTGAGCTAGAATTTCAGTGGTGACACCCCGAGGGGTAGGCAGTGTTGGGCCAATTGGTTGGGTGTTTGGGGCGTGGAGATCAGGGTTCCTCACTGAACATCTTTCTCAAGCAAGTGGGCAAACCCGATCTACAGCCCAGCCCCGGTGTCCCGGATTCCCACTCATTCTCAGGCCTGCCGGGGAGAGTGCGCTCTCCATTGCTGCCCATTGTCCTGGACACGATGGGATGGGATGGGGCTGGTCACTTCCTCCGTGCCTGGGCCTGGTTACTCTGTCCCTTCTGGTGCTGCTGCTTAACCTGGGCCAGGATGTCTCGGATCTTTCGCTGAACCATCTGGCTGGCATAGAAATGTCCGATGATTTTCACGATGACCTGGTCGTTCTCATCAGGGGTCTGGTCTCTTGGCACTACCACCTCAGCAGCTGTTAAATTCTGCAACTCGTTCACCGTTTTGCCACCTTTGCCGATGACCCGGCCGGCTGCTGACGCTGGCACCCGTATATGGGTCTCCAACTTTACTTCCTCCTTGGGACCAAAGAAGTTCTCCTCCTTGAGTTTGCCATAGATTCTTCCCTGAGCCTTGAATTGGGCTTCTGGCGGTCCAGTGATGATAACCATACGAACTTTGGAGTCAGGGGTTTCAGGTGGTGCAATCTTGATGGAGGCGCTGGCGAACCGGGACAGCTGTTTGATGTGCTGCCCCTTCTTGCCGATGATGGCGCCCACCGCCTGGGCGGGAATGAACACCTGCACCATCTCCTGCTCGGGAGCCTGCATAAAGGAGCTGTAGGGAGCCGCTCCAGTAACGCTGCTGGGAGGTGGTGGGACTGCACTGGATGAGGCTGGGAAAAGTCCTACAGCAGCCAGGTTCAGGCCAGGGAAATTACATTTTAATTTCACAAACATTACGTTTGGTCAGTGATTCACAATGATTGGAAGCCTAAGATAATGTGAGAATGGGAGGGATTATGCCTGACCACTCTGCAAAAGCAGTGGTTCTTCACTCTGCTGGTACATTAGAATCACCTAGTGGAGACTTTAAAACAAAAATACCTGTGTTTTCTCTCCACCCCTAGGGATACTGATTTGTTGGCTGGGAGAAAGTGCTGGATATGGGAACTGGGTCGGGAATGCCTCATTTGAAAAGTAGAGTAACAGTAGTACAGGTTTGACCTCACAACTTTGTGAAATTCTGAATTCTTCTATTGAGAAATTCTGAACACTTTTGTAGTCATGTTACTTGGCAGATCATGTAATAGGCAATTAAAAAATGCGTTTCAAGCCAGGGCTGGTCAAGTTGTGAAGCTGAATTAGTAGAAACCGCTTTATACGATATTAGGCTATTGCTTGAAATAATAAATGATAAAATAGCACTTGAAAGTTTATTTTTCCAAATTGTTAATGATAAATAAATCCAATGTTTTAATGGATATAATTACAGTAAAATAGACATGTAATTATAATGCTGTATAGATTATCTCTGTTCTTTAACAAGAGCAAACACCTGGTTTAGTACCTTCTGATTATTTTCTTTTTTATTATTAGTTCTTATTGAGTTACTATTTATTGAACACTTAAGATTCATCAGTCACTTGTTCCACAGCAGGCCTGCATTATCATTCTTTAATTCTCACACAGCTGTATGAGTTAGGTATTGATATTATTTTGAACATAGAGAGATTACTTAGATCAAGGCTATATTACTGGATTATTTTAATTAATATAGACACATGCTCCTCGTTGGGAAGACCGACAAAGACAAGCATGCCCTTGCCCTACTTTATGTGAAGAACTACTATTATACAAAGCCATCTGGATGGAAACAGTGTGGTACAGGTGCAAGAACAGATACATAGATTGATGCAGCAGAACATAGAGCTTAGAGGCAGACCCATACCTATATAGGGGTATGATCTGTGAAAAGTTGATACCGATGGGGAAAGGGTGGATATTTTTAATAGATGGTATGGAAAAACTGACTTATATGAAAAAAATTAAAAAAACAACACACACAAAAATGTCTTCAGATGCATTAAAAACTGAAATGTGAAAGGCAAACCTATCGAGTTAATAGAAAACAAAATGCAGGAGACCATCTTTGTGACTAATTCAAATGAAAACCATAAGGCAAAATATGAAGGTGTGAGTTGCATGAGAATAAAGAATTTCGGTTTACTAAAGGGAAAAGATATTTACAATATGTAAAATCAACCAAGAAGTCCTTTTCAACAGGAAAAGGGGAATGGCTATGAGAGAAAGATAAAGTATATTATCAAACAATTTATAGAAGAAGAATCCCAAAAGATCATTGAATACAAAGTGATACTCCAATTTGTTAATGATTACAGAGATGAAAATTAAGTGATATAATGTGGTTGTATACCTGTCAGGCCAACAGGCTTATGAACTACTGGTGGAAGTTTAGAGTGATGCAGCCATTCTGGAGAGCAAGTTGGCAACTTGACAAGTTTTGTTAACCTCTAGGTGAAAAAACAGTAAGTATTTCCAGATATAATTTGGATTTCACATATTAATTCTATCTCATGAATTCCATGCCTATGGCGAGCAGTAATAGAGAAAGGAAACATGACCTCTAAATTTATATTAATATTGACATTTTCAAAATATTTGTAGTTAGGCATTGTTTTTTCCTACTTGGAAATAAGGATTGTAGAATAAAGAAGAAAGTGTATTGAAAAAAGCCTTAGTGTCATATATACATAGTAAAAAGAGTACATCACAAAGCTACATACCACTAGCCTGAAAGATGTCAATCAATTTCAGCATAGAGGTGCTTATGGCCACCGACTGACATTTATGGAGCTCATGCTGTGTTATATGGCTCTGGGAAACATTTATTTTTGTAGAATGGATTATCTCTACCAGTTGTTGATGATTCCTAAAGATCTTAGCTTGGATTTTAATTTCTACCCATTTGGTTTCTGTTAAATTTGAAGTAAGGTAATGTATATATGAAAAGACTTTAGTTATTATGAAAAAAATCTAACAAATTTAGTATGGTAACAGAGTTGTTACCACATAGCTGGACACCTTGCTTAAAAATAAGGCATACTGACATTGAAAAACATATACTATGTTAATTATTTCTTTTTAAGAAAGCAGATTTTTTTACTTTAAAAATAAAAAAATAATTGCCATATGAATGAAAAGATATTATCTTTGTTTTGCTAGTTAAGAGGTTTCTAAAAGCCTATAAATCAGAGATTTACCATATTTACCATTTATGATCCCCTCTGGAAAACATAAAGCTGCATTTTTTATTAGAATCTATTAGTGCAGCTCATTTTAATTATTGTGATATCACATTCTTGGGATTTTATTAAATTAGTAACATTTTAATGAATCTTAATTGCTTCACATAGTTTTTTTTTTTTTTTTTCAGTACATAACATTGCCTGACAAAACTAGACTAATAATTCTATTTTGATAATATGGAACAGTCTCTGAACTATAGAAAGAGCTGGATTTCTATTAGCATTTTACTCATATATGAATTTAAATCAACAATTGACTGTGTTTAGTGCACTCATTATCTTAAGAATGAATTATTTTTTCAAAGACCTAAAGTTCTAAGCAAGTGCTCAATCCTAAACCCACATTCAATATTATCCAATCTTATGTCTACTTCTGAGTTAGTGCTGATGTGAATGACATAATACATGTTAAAACTTTCATGATATTTAAAGCAGAAAAATTATGTTACAATGTACATAGAATTTTAAAAAATAAGTTCAAATATATGTATACAGCAAAACACAAAATGATAAATAGCTAGTAATTATTATCCTCATATTCACTATCTGAGAACCCAAAGTGTACATAGTGAAGCATATATGAAAGTGAATGTTGTTATAACTGGAATATATTCACTAAGAGAGTCACAAGTTAGAAATGTATTCCCCTTAAATATTACTTCCCAGTTACATCTAGAATCTACCCCTACTCACTAAGTCAGTCTTTACAGATAGGTCTCAGCTAATCCAATACTCAGAACCCAACAGAAAATATATCATCTGTAAGGTAAAACTGGAAACTTTACTATAGATACAGGATTTCACAAAAGAAGAGATTTCCATTAAAATGTTGTTGGAGAACTACTTATCTTTCTCTCACAAACAAAAAAGCATTGCCAGAGGAAAATTTTCAGTTAGATGAGTTAAAGTTTGAGAATGAGGAAATCTATAAGTATTACAAGATGGATTCTGCACAAAGAATATTTGGGTAATTTTACACATGTGACCCTTTTGTGGTAATTCCAGCATTATGTGAAGTGATGGATTTCATATCTTGTTATCACACAAGGTTTGCCAGATAAATTTTTTTAAAGAATTAATGCTCAATTCATTATAAAAGTTAGAGCAGAGTTGAAAACATAAAAAAATTTATCGAACATAACAATTAATTTTTTTAAGACACAGTTTCATTAAAAAAATAAAATCCTAATTACTTTTTCAATTTCAATGTGATTTTGCACTCGCCATTTTTTAAGACACAGGGTCTCACTCTGTCGCCCAGGTTGGAGTGCAGTGGTGCAATCATAGCTCACTGGAACTCCTGGCCTAAAGCAATCCTCCTGCCTAAGCCTTCTGTATCTGGGACTACAGGCACGTGACACCATCCCTGGCTAATCTTTTTTTTTTCTTTTAATTTTGTAGAGACAGGATATCACTATATTGCCCAGGCTGGTCTTGAACTCCTGGCCTCAAAAATCCTCCTACCAGAGCAACTGTGCTCAACATCACCTCCATGTGTATGTAAATTCTCTTTAAGTGGACTTTGCTCATTATATTAATAATTATAGGCGGATAATGAGGACTGCTGACATATTAAAATGTGGGTATTGCTGAGATTATTTTATTTATGTCTTTAAGAATTTTCTAAATTACCTGTATTGAAAGTGATTACTTATGCAATCAGTAAAACTCTCAATATAAATAAATTTAAAAAATTGATTGATATTCTTGGATTGCTTTAGTAAATGAAGCTTATTAATTGACATATTTCTAGCACTCTGAGTAGTTTTCAAACATCATAAGTTCTTCTTCTTCTTTTTTTTTTTTTTTTTTTTAAGACAGAGTCTTGCTCTGTTGCCTGGGCCAGAGTATGGTGGCGTCAGCCTAGCTCACAGCAACCTCAAACTACTGGGCTCAAGCAATCCTTCTGCCTTGGCTTCCTGAGTAGCTGGGACTACAGGCATGCACCACCATGCCTGGCTAATTTTTTCTACATATTTTTAGTTGTCCAGCTATTTTCTTTTTATTTTTAGTAGAGATGGGGTCTCACTCTTGCTCAGACTGGTCTTGAACTCCTGAGCTCAAATGATCCTCCTGCCTCAGCCTCCCAGAGTGCTAGGATTACAGGCCTGAGCCACCATGCCTGGCCTAAACATAAGTTCTCATTTAAATTATCATTGGGCTGAAATGAAGACTTAAGGCAATTTTAAATTCAAAAGTAAAATTTTCCCTTGAACTTGACAAAAACGAAATTGTTTTAGTTGCAGTAGAATACATGTGCTCACTGTAAAAGGCAATGCAACCTATTCCAGATAAAATAATCAAATGATTCCTTACAGTATGTTAGAATGCTAGGTCAATAGCAAAAATATACCATAGGCCTTTAATTTCATGGGCAGTTTAAGCAACACCTGATATTTTATGTTTAGTCAAATTGGTTGATTCTGACAGTTGCCTACAAAACAAATTTAAATGAATTTAGTATGAGTGATTGAAAAAATACTGATTTTTATTAACTATCCCTTTTTCTTTTTTGATACATAGAAAGTGCTTCAAGATACATCTATATAAATGCTTAATTTATGCGAGACAGCAGGAGCAACAAATTACAGCTACTTGTATAAAAAATGCATTTCTGTAATTGAAAGGTGATCTTATTTTAACTTGTTCTCAGCACTTCACTTATTCACTTATATAGTCAATTGTATACACCAATAACAAAGTCCTAATGTCCATTCAACTACTTTTACAAAGTTAACACATTTATGCTAATACTGCCATTTGACCTAAGTTCTAGAGAAATGTATTAGATTAAAACAATATGGTAATAACATAATTTATTTCTAGAGGCTTCTCTTTGTTTCATTTTTAGTTTAAAGACAACCATTATTTAGTCATTGAGTAAAACTCTGAATTTCTCTTTGTGCAACTACTGTTAGAGGAAATTTAAGATAAAAAATATATATGGGAGACATAAGTTAAAATTAAAAGAACTTCATGTACATTAAAGGCTGGGGTGAATAAGGATGAATAAATAACCCTATCTCTGGTTATTTCAGGGTAATGTCTTGATTAAATTATGGAGTGAATAGTCTGACAGATTCTCTTCAGAACATTTTCACTAATGAGGATTTCTTTGGCAAGCCACTATTCTAGAAATGGTAATTTAGGTCTGTACAGTTCTTTGTGAAAGGATTTTGTATGTCTCCACCAGTTCTTTTTAAATTGAAAACATCTAAATTGCATTTGAGAAGGGATAACCCACAAGCATATTTACTCATACATACTATGGGCTGTATATTTGAAGCATACATTGAATGATATAGTATTTTATACATATTCTTGATGTTAAGGTATATCATAGAGCATCTTTCATTTTTTTTCAAACAGAAAAATCAGTTACAAGTATTTGTTTCTGGACTAGAGCTTTAAAAACTGAGGTCATGTCTGACCTGAATGGACATTAAAATCCCAACACATCAAAAGCATATTTTATAAGATTTAAGTCTTGAGCAAAAGTTCTTTTCTTTTTTCTTTTGGGTTTATTTTAACATAGCTGTGTTGATTTAGGATCCTTCTTCAAAGTCCTATTATCGGTTTTAAAATGCAGATGCTAGCGTAAAGCCTATGACATACAAAGTGTGCTGTATTACATAATGGAATCTGATAGAACTGTGATAATTCTTAAGAATTAATTAATGTTAATGTCTTAAAAGTCTTTAATCTCAAGTTATGAAACATTTCACATGTGCAGAAAATAGTGCAAATTTAATAGATACTAATTTTCCACACCACATAAACAATTATTAAATTTTTGCCACATTTTCATCACATCCTCTTTTCAAATATTAAAAAGCAATTACAGATATTGCTAAAGCTATTTCCCCATCCATTTCTACTCCTACTTTCCTGGAGAGAGCTAGCATCCTGAAGTTGGTATAAATCATTTCCATGCATGTTTTTATACTTTTACTATATATGTATGGTTCTCTTATTTCATCTATAAAATTAAAGGGTTACATGTAAAAAATTGATATATTATTATTCGTAGTTTTAAAAAATTTTATTAGAACTAACTGAATAGCCCTAGAATTAAAATTGACTGGGCTGCTGCCGAGGCTTCAATCTTTAAAATTGATTTGGGGGGAATAAAAAGCCCTTTATGTAACGGTTATTATGAAGTGTTCCATTTTTTTCATGACCTTTGTTTCCTACTTGTATAATCATTTATACTGAAATTCATTAGTCTGCTCCTGAAAAGAAGCACTAAAGGCTATATAAGTAACTATGGGTTAATTGGATAACTGTGGTAATTTGAAAGCTTATACATGCTGACTTTGCAATTATTAATAATACATAAAGCTTACTACAGATAACCCCTACCTTGGTTATAGGAAGCAACTGAGAATAGAGGCTAGCCTCCCTGGATTTGATAGTGTGTCAAATCAAGAATATTGCTTTAATATCTCTCTGACTCAGTTTCCTCATGCAAAAAATGAAGACAATAAAATCTACTTTAACAAGCTATTGTGAGGATTACATAAGATAATGCCAAATAAGCAGTGCTGCACGCCTGCTAGTTATTACAGTGAATGTGAATTGGGGACATGTTAAACTTTCAGAAATATATATTAGTTGCTAATTAGTTACATTAACAGATTAGAAGTCTAAAACTAAACTTTTCATTTCCATGTTGCCCCTTGATATTTAATTTCTTGAGTAAGTGAAACATGATTGCTTCTCTGGTGGACTACTTGGGATACCTTATTCTGTGGATTATCTTGGAGACCTAGTTTCTCCTCTCCTTCCAGTGGTTTTGTAAGCACCCATCGACTGATTAAATCTCATTCTTATTAAAATATCTAGAGTATTTTCTGGTTCTTTCACCTATACCTTCCCTGATAAAAAGATTTTGGAAAGAGAGGTCCACCATGAAGCAGATGCTAATTGTTGGCCACAGGAACTCAAGGAAGAGAATTTGTGATTTGTTAATTCACCTGTTTGATTTGAAGTAAGCAAACTCTGAATCCAATCTGAAAATGAGACAAAGGCAGTGACAGAAGAATGCCGTGATGTATCGCCTGTAACGAAGTGCCAACTGAAATGAGGATTTAGCAAACTCAGTGGTTCTTGCAAAAGGCTGTTAAGACATTAATAAAGAATACAAAGTCTTTGTGGCTGGGGTACCTGCTTCTGATCACCCTGAATCATTTACAGAAATGATACACCCAGGTTTTAAATTCTTGACTCAGGCACAATCAGAGGCACAATCTCTTTTATCTAACAGCCATAGGGCTATTGTAGCTGAAATTCTGATTCAGCATTACTGGATTGGGGCTGCTGAATTACTATGTAAAAGGACTCTACAGCTTAACCAGGTCTCTTGTGTGAAAGTTTAGAGCCTTGATTGGGGAAAGTGCAGGACCCTGAAAACTAGAATGGAATTACGTGGGTGGGTTCAGATAAATCTAAGTACCTGACCTCCCACATCCACTACTTGTCAGTTGTCAGCAGGAAGAGCCCTTTCTTCTTAGAGTAAGAAGCTGGACCTGCCTTGCTTGGAGACCTTGAGGCAGTTATCCTGTTAAAGGATCCCCATTCGCCTTACACCTAGTTCCATAGCTCCTCATTACTTCTACAGTGAAGATCAGATTAAATTCCCAACATGTCACAGCTGTAATAAACAACCCAGGAAGACAAAGACAACTAGATTTTGCTAATTTATATCAATAAAAACCCTGAGAGTGTCTATGGGATATTATGCTAATTGTGCTAGATCAGGAAAACAGAAAAATAATTTTAAAATGGCTGAATTTATTAATATTAATGTGGCTGCATTTAATAGAGATTGTGGATTCAAGGGCTAGTTTGAGCAGCTGGAAATGGTTCTTGCTGTGCGGTTGGTATTGACTGAAACTTAGATTTGAATGACATTTTTGGTAAATAGAATTTTAATGCCATAAATTCTTTGGCATAATGGAGACAGAGAGAAATTCATGTGGTTATCAAGCATATGACATGTGGCTAGTCTGAGTCAAGATGTTTTTAACTATAAAATAGTGCAAAAAGATCTAAAGTATCTCAATAATATCATTTATATTGATTACATATTGAAATAATATTTTGGCTATATTGGGTTAAACGAAATATGTTTTAAAAAGTTTCCCTTATTTCTTTTTACTTTGTTTTAAAATATGACTACTAGAAAATTTAAAATTACACATATGGCTTGCATCTGTGGTGTGCATTATATTTTTATTGGGCAGTGCTGACATAAAGGGATACAAATGTTTTGTCATATTTACCCATCCTCCAACTCTGTCTCCTGAAAGAGAGAAATGGCCCAGAAGACATTTCCTTTAATAAGGCATTTAGAACTACACTCCAGAGAAGTGCTCCTGCATTTTTGAAAAGCACTGTAGTGTTTGGTCTCTGTAGGCTAGGGATGAAGTTAAAAAGTACTGCCACTGAAATTAGTCCTTGATTTCAGTGGGGGTGATAAGGTCATGGAGTGGTCAAGGCAAACAGTAGCAGTTAAATACTAGAGACATAGTGAGCGTGGCTGTCATAGTAGTTGATGGACTCCCAAGGATATTTTGCTGTGGTTTAAAGATCATGACTCCCTACAATTGAAATAGCTGTGAGTTACCAAGGTCCAAATAAGTTTTAAATAAAAAAAGTTGAATGTGGTGAATAAAGACCTAACTTAAGTCATGTATTGCAAAATCATAGTCCATCACCAAATGACCAGATCATGAGCCCTCACCCATCACACAGGTTCAGAGGAGCCCCCCCATAACTTAAAAAGAAGCCAGGTAGTTGTAAAAAGGACCATACAATACCATCAAATTTATGTACTATAATTTTCTTTCTGGACTCCCCAAAGGAAGCCCATTTATCAGTATGTCTGATTTGAAGGAAGGGCAACACCAACTAGTTGATATTGTTAATGCCTAAACATCCAGAACACTACTGGTCCATGAGTCAACAGATAGTTTTATAACAACTATATCTGCCAATGTGCTTAAAATCTACCTTGTGACAATCTTCCCACATCTCGAATACATCATCAAACTAGCAATTGGCAAAACAACACATTGTCTCCCTGACCCACTGAGTGAGGGTTGTTTAAATGGTAGAAAGCCCTTAGAATTGCCACTCTATATAAAATAAAAAGTTAAATCAATGAAATATCATATCTCTGTGAAAATATGAGCTAATTAGTGCCAATTTAAAAGATATGAAATATGCACTGGGTGTTTTTCCTTATTCGACCCCCATTAAACTTACCTCTTTGACCTGTGGAGAGGCTAGAAAGGTCTTAGAGAATGATGATTATTGCATAACTAATTAAGGGGAATATAAATGTTAGACTCTTGCAGATATTGTCTCTTTACCAGAGAAAAATCAACAGAGATTTAAGTTCATAGCACGTGAAATGCAGCTACTATTCTGGGAAATGCATTCTTCTTTGTCCAGTAAATGAACAATACTAGAATAATTTTGCTTTCACTTTGCAAGTACAGTAGTACATATTCACTGTCTTACCTAAGGTCCACATTGACTCCCTGTCCCTAGTACTGTGGGATCTTGATCATCTCATGTCCCCCAAGTCATAATCCTCATCCACTAGGTTGGTGAAATTATGCTCATTGATCTTGGTGACCAGTAAACAACAGCATTTATAAGGCATCAGCTTTTCAGTGGGTGGGAGATAAATCCCACAAAAATTTAGATTTATGCCTATTATTCCTGTGAACTTGGAGGGTCCAATCATGTTAGTATATTCTCTCCAAAGTGAAAGATCAGAGGCTGTTCCTGACCCACATTTTTCAGCAAATATATCTGTTTCTTGGGTATCTCTGGAGTTTGAAGGAAACATATACTACATTTGGGTGAGCTAGTCCTCTAGCCCTCTTCATTAAGCAGCTAACACATAATGCTATCACTTTTGAGTGTGATCCAGAGCAAGAGAAGGCTATCCTACTGATTTAGTAGCGGAAAGCAGCTCTGCTATTTGGGAAATATGCCTCAAGAAATTCAATTTTGCAGTGTTGGGATGTGGTATGGTACTTCTAGCAAGTTCTGATAGTAAAATCAAAGCATAGACTTTGGAGAAAAGCACTTATCTCTTGGGAAAATAATTAATCTCCTTTTGAAATTCAGCTTCTGTCTTGTAACTTGGGTCTAAGAGTGATTCAACCTCTGATCAAGGGAACCCAAATTTTCCCCAAGTCATGCAACCACCATTAACTGGGTGATATTTGACCTCTAAGTCATAAAGTTGGGTGTGCACTGAAGCATGCTATCATGAAGAGGAATTGGCATAAGAAAAAGATCAGGCTCAAGCAGTTACTGAAAGCATAAGAATGTTGCATGTGCAGGTAGCTCTCACTCATGATGCATCTGTTTCCTGATACAATGTCACCACACCTTTGATCCATACATGTGGCCACCTGAGACATTTCCTATAACCAGCTGAAAGGGGGAAAAACTGAGCCTAATATATATTTAGTTCTACGCTTGTTGCCATTTATTGGAAGTGGACTGCTGCTGCATTGTAGTCCATCCAGGAGTTCCACGAAGGAGAACAGAGAAAGTAAATTCTTATTGTGGGAAGAACTTCGAGAGGTACAAGTGGACATCCACTTTATCTGGAAGGAGAGATAACTAGAACTATGGATCTAAATTGATTCAGTGATACTGGCTAAAGGGTTGGATGGAGGTTTGGGGTTTTAGAAAGGAAATTTTGAAGAATGTATAACAAGAAAAGCTGAGCAAGAGGTGTGGATGTACCCTTTGAAATGAGTTTGAAATATGGGGATATCAGTGTCTCGTGTGAATGCTTACAAATAAATATGTGCTGCATAGGAGGCTTTTAGTAATTAGGCTGCAATAACGATTTAGATTTAGATGTCATTCAGCTTCTCCCTTCATCATCCTACTTCTGGCACAACTGGCTCATGAACCATGTGTCCAGGGTAGCAGGGATACAGGTTATGTATGGGCTTATGACATGGTATCACCCTCAACAAAACCAAATGACCACCAATACTGTTGACAGTCCAGTCTGCCCATAGCACAGAGTAATGCTGAGCCATGAATATGGTGCAGTAGCACATAGGGTTCACCCAGCCAACTTGGTGGCAGGATTATTATATTGAACTCCTTTTGTCATGGAGGAGGGGAAAGTGACTTATGTTCTCACTGGAATAAATATTCTGTGAATGAATGTTTTTTCCTTCTCACCATATTTCTGCCAGACCCATCATCTGTGTATTTATTGAATGCCTTGTTATATATCAGGTTATCATGTTCATCACTTTTCTGAAGAAAGAACTTATTTTTCAGCAATGAATTGAAGGAAAGGCCTGAATATAGGTTGCTACAACAGTGCAATGGCCAACTGAATATTCAGTATATTTAGTTACAGCACCATCTAGGTATCTTATGAAGTTAAGTTTCTTTCCTCAAGGAAGTAGTATATGCTCTGAATCAGTGACAAATTTCTTGCATCTTACATTGTTAGTCTAGTAGTGATTAATGTTGTTCACCATGTATAGCTCCTTTGGTATCTGTGGGGGATTGGTTCCAGGGCCCCCTGCACATACCAAAATCCACAGAAGCTCAAGTCTCATCTATAAAATTGTGCAATATTTGCTTATAAACTATGTATATCCTTCCAAATACTTTAAATCATCTCTAGATTATAGCTAATACAATGTAAATGCTATGTAAATAGTTGTTACACTGTATTATTTAGGGAATAATGACAAGGAAAAAGTCTGTACATGTTCTGCACAGATGCAACTGTACATTGAATATTTTTAATCTGCAATCAGTTGAATTCACAGATGAGGAACCCATGGATACAAGGAGAGAGAAGTGACTATATTTCTAGTTCTCCTTCCTCCAAGGGCCATAGCAGGATTGTACTCCCTTACTCTGTTGAAGTTAAATATGTCCCTGCGACTTTCATTGGATAAATAAAAGAGTCTAAGTTATTGAGCACAAGTTACGTCTGTGCAGAAGCTTTTAAAGCCAGTTCATGATTATTCTACTTGTCATCATGGAAGCCTGTGTCAAGATGGCACTTCTGTTAACCTCAGGAATTTGAGTGACTATGTTGAATAGAGTCCCTCTGGCATGTGATGTCTAAGTGAGAAATAAATTTCTGCTGTGTTTCCTTGGAACACTTAATTGGTGTTGCCATGGACATTTTGTTTTTGCTTGTTACCATAGTGTACCTTACTGTTGTACCCATCTACAGCTGTAGTATCAACCTGTAGCTGATTCAATAGTTTCTTTGCAGCAATGTAAAGTAATAGTACAATATTTTATTTTCATAGATAATGTTTATGTACTTCTTGCATAGCCCTCAAATATTAACTTTTTGAGAAAAACTGAAGTTGTTGGACTGATGTTCGTGATTGTGAAAAAAATTTTAAAGGAATGAATGTAAGTAGAAAAATTTATCATTGCCTGAAATTCTCTCTAGTAAGTAGAGATTAGGAAGTGTTAGCCAATTCTCTTTTGGTTTGCAAGAAAAAATTAATGAGCTGACAAAGATTATTTCATTTTTTATGAATTGGAAAACTAAAACAGAAAAGCAGGAGGATGATTTGCATAAGACCACAGCAGGAATCTAAAGAAGTGCAGAGATTAGACTCTACCCGTGGCTGTGTGCTAACTTGAAGGTGAGCATCATGCTGTTGACATGTACTGTTTAGAAGGCTTTTGAGTCTTGTATGAATCTCTCTAGTTTAGTAGGGAGTCATTTTCAAAGCCAGGCCTCTGCAAACTGAATAGTTCAGCTAAAATATTAATTTTCTTACATAAATTTCCAAGTAAATGAAACTTCTTGCTGAATTGCCCAGATAATTAGCCAGTCACTTTACTGCTACAAACAAAGCAATATTCATTTCTTAAAATTTTCTTAAAATCTCCTAATAAAACTTTTAATTTGAATTCTTCTTGTATTCTCTCTTAAGGAGGTCGGCATATCTAAAGAATATCTTATGTTTTCTGTTTTTGAGTGTGTTTATTTATCTGCGCATTTGTAAAATTTGTAGCTTCTAGTTATATTTTAAAAATTGAAAACAATCTTCCCCAAATTCAAAACTGTTCATCAAAAGTAACTAAATGAAATTTTCCCAATCAATATCAAGGTTTTGCCATTTTATTTAATCTTAGACACTGTTTTTGTTTCTCCTACCACAGAAACTCAAAATGTTTAGCTGTCAAATTTTTCACACTGAAAATATTATCAAACATTAAATATAAATATAAATATATATTTGTTCAGTTGGTCAATACTATTTTGGAATTATTTAAATCTCTGAAGTTCTTATTAAAAACTCTAGAATTATAATTAGTTTCAATAAATATGAGAACAACACAAAGCTTACCTTTCAATTTTTAAAAAATAATTAAGATAAACTGCTTTAAACTGCTCTTCATAGACTCCCATTATTGTTAGAGTTTAACTTACTTTTTAATGCTCAAATCCACTTGAAGCTTCCAGGTTCTGTGTTCCTGAAGCTTCAGGAACACAAAATTAGGGCATGTCTACTACTTATTATCGATTTTTATGAAATAAAATGAAACCATTTTTTTTCTCCCAATTCAAGAGAAAAGATTTTTTGGAATATGACACACAAATTTAACCCATGACTGTAATCTCTGTCTCATTTGCCTGTTTGCATATTTTCTGAGAATTGGCAGAATTGCTTAATAATCGAGGTCACCCAAAACAAGTCACAAATTTGACTGCTTTATAACTCTGGAAAAATATGTGTCTCTTTCCCTGAACTATTGATAGACTAACCTAATTGGTTAAATTGATGTGAGGTGATAATTTTATTCTTAATATGGGTCTACAGCAAGTAGAGACGGTTTAATTTATCGTCATTTTAAGAAATGTTTATTAATTTCCTATTATGTATGAATTAATTGATCCACAAGTCTGGAAAGAACAAGCTAATGATGGGGCCACCAGAAATGATGATCCAAAGAGAAGCAATTCATGGTTTTGATCTTACAGAGTTTCTATCTTATGTACCCCCATATACAAAGCTCTATCAGAGTAGGTACTCAATATGTGAAATTTTGTTCAAGTAAATGAATAAATAATTATCCAGTTATTTCATAGGTAATGGATTAGGCATTTTATATGAACTGGTAAATTAGATGTTATTTTCTAGAGGCCAAATATAATGTACTTAAAAATATGTAACCACGAAAATGTAGTGCTGGTTTTATTTTGTTCTGCTATTTATTTTCTTGTATTTTCAAATTTTGCCAGGAACTATGTGAGATATTGTAATTTAAAGAAAACAGCACTAAAAGTTTGATTTGGGAGACCTGGTTTCAGTTAAGTCTTTTCTACTAAATATCTTTGTTAAATTGTGATAACTTTAAGGGTCTTGGTTTCCGCACCTGTAAACTCACAAATTTTGGGTAGATTTCTAATGCTTTATCCACATTTTGGAAATGGTAGACATATAGTAGAAAAATCAACTGAGTCAGAAAAACTGACTTAAAATCTCTTCTTATGGGAGACTCACTTGAGCTCTTTGGACACCATGAGAATAAGAAAGAGCTCTCAGAAGTTGCATATATGATAAATGAATACAAATTTTTGCTAAGAATATTGGTGGACAATAAATATAAAGGTTGTTTCCCAAAAAGTTGGAAAGAAAATAACAAAGAAGCAGAAATTAGAGAATACAAGAGATTCATGGATAAATCTAAGAGGCCCACTGTCTGACTAATAGCAATTCCAGAGGAGAGCAGACAAAATAGAAATTAAAAAAAAAAATCGAAGAAATAATTTAAGAAAATTTCCCATAAGTGAAATACATAATTCTCTAGTCTGAATGGGCCCATCTAGTGGCCAAAATAACCAAGGAAAACAAATAAACTATAAGCAAACATTGACAAACCATCACAAAGCACATCCTTATAAAACATGTTTTTGATGTTTCCCAAGTTTTACTAGACTATGCTTTCTGGAGGATAGGCTTCTCTTAAGAAGGGGACAAACCAGGAAAGGGAAAGAAATGAGATTTAGGAAACAGAAAATCCAACATATAAGGGTGATATTAGAAAGTCCCAGGTCTACAGAGAAAGCATTCAGTTTGTGACAAAAACATGGAGAGTTTAAGTGAAAGTCAGAGAAAAATCACAGATTGATGGAATACTGGACAGGACTGAGCATTTAGAAAGTTAAAGAAAATACAATTATTAACTCCAAAAAATTAACAATTGCATATGAAGAAGAAAATGTAATTATAGTATTCTACTTGGCTCTGCAATAGACTCATCGAAGGACAGTTTGCTTAGTTATACCTTATGTAAACTTTGACAATTAATTTAACAAAGAATATCATAGTGAGAGAATAGGAAAAAAAGATTCACTAGGTAATGTCTAAAATTGACATATCAAGAAGATTTGTGAATGCATATTAAAAGTATGAAGGAAACTATCAAAAGAAATATCTAGAAAAGTAAGAAAAGAAGTTGTTTAAGGGAAGTTCATTCAAGGATGGAAAGATAGATTAGAGACCTGTTTGTTTTTATTAAAGCTTCTGTCCTTGATTTTAAAAAAATGTGCATTAATTATTGCTATAATAATGAACCTAAATGAGAAATAGCAGAGTCCTAAAATATTGGTCAACTGAACTGTGCTGCTCTGCAGAAGGAGCATGACTGATGTGTTCAATTTCCAACTGCATGTTCTACTGTAGGTTAAAGACACCACCTCATCTAAATTCAAGATCCTGTGAGGCTAGAAATGTAAAATTAATTTTGGACTATTTATCTTTTAGAATATTAAAGAAAGCATCACTATTATTAATAGAATATTCTGAGAGGGTTATAAAGATAAAGAGAGTTACTGTATGTAAAGTGCTTAGAAAACTGCCTTGCATACATGAAGTAAAAATAAACACTTGTCATTCATATCAATAAATTTTTAAAATTCACATGTAAAAATGGAGTTTTTGTTTGATTTTATGGTGAAGCTATACAATTAAGAATGTAAGGAGGCCGGGCGCGGTGGCTCACGCCTGTAATCCTAGCACTCTGGGAGGCCGAGGTGGGCGGATCGTTTGAGCTCAGGAGTTCGAGACCAGCCTGAGCAAGAGCGAGACCCCATCTCTACTAAAAATAGAAAGAAATTATATGGACAGCTAAAAATATATATAGAAAAAATTAGCCGGGCATGGTGGTGCATGCCTGTAGTCCCAGCTACTCGGGAGGCTGAGACAGGAGGATCGCTTGAGCTCAGGAGTTTGAGGTTGCTGTGAGCTAGGCTGACGCCACGGCACTCACTCTAGCCTGGGCAACAGAGTGAGACTCTGTCTCAAAAAAAAAAAAAAAAAAAAAAAAGAACGTAAGGAGACAGAAGAGTCAATGTTGTCATCAGTTAATAGTTGAGATTCCAAAACATGAAGCAAAACATGGCTTTGATTTTACCATTTGTGTTCATATAGGAAAACATAACAATTTGTCGAGGATTCTTTTTTATAAGAGAGCTTATATTTTGCTTTCTTTTAGACAGAATTATAACCAAACTTAATTGGAGGTAGTGATGAAGGATAAAAAACTCCAATATCCCTGTTTGAAATTACTCTGGAATTTCTGACATTGCATGGATAGAGTTTCTTAGAATTGACATGGGTATAACTCTGACAATTTTTCAGTTTTAAGATTTTTAAATTTGCTTTAGTTTTTCTTCCAACATGCTACTCTAAAAACAGGAGACTAATCCTTACAACAGACCTGTGGAGATAGAGAATATTATCTTACTTTTAGTATACAAAAATGGGGACAGAAGATATATTTTAGAGATTATAAATCAAATTTACATTTTTTGCTACTCAGAAAAATGAATAAAGTTAGATTCCTTTCCAAATTACTGCTTTCTAAAAAGATCAAGAATGTTACCAGGATGTTGTTAGCTCTCACTTATTTCCTGAAATTTTAAGTATCAATAAACTTTTCTTTAAATTTTTTGTCCTTCACTAAAGCTTTTGCCAGAAATCTGTACACAAATTATATGTGTATTTCAGAAATTTAAATATTCTTGGACATAGTATTTAATTGTTTTCTTATTTTTTAAAACAACAAATGCACTTTCAGCAGTAAATAAACACTCCGCTATTTTCAGAAGCCCCTTTAAAAAATCGTTGATTATTACATATTTAATCTCTTTGGGATGTGTGTCTGACCCCATAAAGTGCTGATTTGAAACCCCTTCTTACTTGTTCTCACAACAAAGGCTATATGCTGTGAACTGTTAAATAACCCCTGATATTTATGGCATGTTTAGTTAAACAAGAAATGGTCTATTTCACTGTAAATAATGCACAAGTCTACTTTAATAACATACCACAGTGTCACCTTAGAAATTGTTTTGCATTCATTGATTAGTAAGAATGAAAGTGAAATATTTTAAAAGCTTGCATGGCTTTGTAATGTATCTAGTGATGGTAAGGAGAAAAGGCATCAATATGCTTTTTCCCTGAAACTCTATATATGACCAATTTTTTCTGAATTTCTCAGTTAAATCACTTACATGATTTAGATGAGAATGGTATTTGATACAAGCAGCAACTGCTATGAAGCGAGATTATCATGTGTTGACTAGATTATCAATAAAATATAAATTCATGTGTATGATACGAAATCCATGCATTCTAGCTGTGGGGGTCAATGTGATAGTGATGGTCCCAAATGGTTTGGGTATCAGAGCAGCTGCTGTAGTAACAAATTAGTCAGCAGTGGAAATAATACTCTTTTTAGTATTCAAAAAGAAATAGGGAGAATTAGGGAGATATGAACGTGAATTTTAGTGAAATGGTGATCTTGTTTTGGGAATGCTGCATGCTCGCCTCAAAATATGTTCAAGAATTGTATAGACTCCTTTTCTTTTTTATATATACTAGATGTTAGGGTGAGGGAGAAAAGTCTCACATGTCACCTCAATGAAGTGAATCAACATGTACTAAAAAATAAACATCTGATATATATAAATTGCACAATCATTTTGATATAATGTGTAAAATATATAGACTCCACAAACAATATCTGATACATTTGTTTGTTAACCTTCATGGTAATTTGTCGTGTAACTAATTCATATCTATGATTTATTTGACAATTGCATTATAGATTCTCTAAGTTACTTAATATGTTTATTTTATTTCTTAAATATTCTTGCTGCTTTATATCCAGTGTTACTAAACTCTTGACATATGAAACAATACACAATTTACATTAAATATATAAAAATGGTCCTGAACAGATAGGCCATCTCACTCCCCTCTGAACTGAATTTTTTCTAATGTAAAGATCCTATCAACTCAATTATCTGTGATTCTAGTAAAGGGAATTTTCTCTTTCTTTCTCTCCCTCTGTCTCTCTCACACACATACATTTATACACATGCACATGTGCACACACACAAAAAGGAAAT
This sequence comes from Eulemur rufifrons, assembly GCF_041146395.1. Taxonomy (NCBI): domain Eukaryota; kingdom Metazoa; phylum Chordata; class Mammalia; order Primates; family Lemuridae; genus Eulemur; species Eulemur rufifrons. The sequence continues at coordinate 31,350,270 of NC_090989.1, forward strand.
CTGTAAGTAATTTCAAGTAATACTTTGAGCTATTATTTCAACTTCAGAGCCAACTGAGATCTTTATAATTATTCAAGCAGCAAAAACCATGTTTTTCCTACTTTATTTTTCTTATCACTTCCAGTGGAGGTTTTAATGAGTAAAAATATGGGCAATATGCAACTAAAAGAGACATAAACAGCATGTTTAATTCATATATTAGAAAAGAGGTTTTTGAATAATTAGGGATTTACTGAAACAAAATATACAGAATAAACTTCCTTTAGTACTGGATTGTTAAAAATAGTCATAGTCTCAGGAACAAGATTATTCAGAAGAATATCTTCCAATCACTTTGCATTAAATTGTACTACTTTAATTAGTTCCCTTGCAGGCTATAAAGATAATTTTATAAGTTTATTATCTCTTATTAATTTACCTAATTATATGTGTAATAGCAGAAATCTTACTGATAAGAAAAAAATTTAAATGCTACATTTAGTCTTAAATGCATTGTTATTTAAATTCTTTTAATTCAACACTCTAACATGACTTATGCATGGGTTATATATAATTTTCAGGAAATCCATAAAAGACAAAGAGCAAACCCTATTAGAGTATCTAAACAATGCAGTTGTTTAGACTGGGTGAGCACAAGGGAATAGAACTAAGATGCATTGGCAAATAAGGATACCCCTGAGAAAGAACACTACCTTGCATTCCTCCTTTCTTAAATATGAACTTCCTCGGTATTTATGGTGTTAATGTGTGATATTTACAACTCTTTTCTAGCTAAGTTTCTGGAAAAGTATCATAGCAACTCCCTCACCATCTCACCCTAATGGACTTTGATTTGTGGGTCTTTTATGTGGGTTATTCTTATGTTAAAAATAGAAAGAAAATGGGAATGAGTTATCTACAGGAGTGAAATAAATATAACAAATATTAAAGTTACTTATAAAGGTGTTATTAATTTTAGTACTTAATCCAAGTGTTTAAAATCTGAAATTATGTAGACAGAGGATAAAATTGGAGAGTAATATTTCTATGAAGACAGAATTCTTCCAAAGTAAAGTATCAGTTTATTATTTTTTCTAAAGTGAAACGTGTCTATTGGATTACCCTTTTTTTTAAAGTCATCTGTATGATTGTAATGATGCAGAAGAGGTCTCCATCATCTCTAACTCCAAGTACCCTACCTCACATACACACAATCTATCCACACCCCACAACCTAGCAAAGTCTATGGAGAACTATGTGTTAACAAGCACTGATGAAAAGGACCTAATAAATACCTACTCTAACAAGACCACTATCACACCACTATCTGATTCAATGGGTTTAAGTGATATCTTTTATTTTTTGTCCTTATTTAAAGTTTTAGTCAAATTATCTCAGAGTTATATGTGTAACTTATGCAATTATATTTAGAGCTATGCTTACAGATTCTGCATGAAACACATATTTCCAGGGTGATCATTCTTAAACTGTATGTATGAGTTACTTCCAACACATTCAATTAGTTAATTTGTCACTTTTATGCTGGTATACACATGCATCTATTTCAGAAATAGTTTGTGGATATGGTAGCAATAAGTCATGCACACACAATCCTGAGATGTAAGTTGGTAATGATGAATTGCATCACTCTTCTTAAGAGTTTGCTTTCTGTTGTTTTTAAGATTACAAGTGTAACAAAATAAGCACAGATAATTTAGAAACCAAATTACTTGCAGGTAATCTTTTTTTCCTTATGATGGCAATTTAGTTGAATATTAAATCTCTAAGAAAATAGTATCCTTCTAAACATATTAACAAATATGAAAGTTTCAGATTGATGAACATTCTTTTATATTAAAAGCAGACAAACAACGAGAATGATTACAGTTTTCATGTTAAATTTCTGTTCTCAAAAGTGTTTACTTTAGCAATATGACCTCCCAGCTATGGAATGAAGTCTGGAAAATGAGGACAAGAAGTCGTGGTTGTTAGCTGGAAGCAGGGATGATTAGATAATTTTACACAGGTGGTTGATGATTGATGGAGGTGGAGGCATTTTAGGAGAAAGTTAGTATTGCGGAAAGAAACACTCTACCTGTATAGCCCAGCGAATTGTCATCGTTATCAGAGGTGGGGATTGGCGTCCCGTTGTCCTTCCCCCTCTCTAGGTCTTCAGGGTCTGTCGGAAACAACACCAGAGCTGCTGATGGGGTCACAGTAGTAACAGTAGTTGCCATTTCGATCACAGCATGTCCAGATACAAGTAAATCCACATGTGACAGAAACACACACAAGGACAACACACAGCACACTTCATCCTTGCCCCTGCTGCGGCACACTAAGCCCTGAGAAGGTCTCAGCATCATGGTTTAGTTTCTACTTCGTAATTTCCCTAATTCTCTGCTCTGCCTGCACCTTTCCTGCACTTCAAAGCTGGCGAAGGGCTCTGCCTGCCCTCTGTGAGGCCGCCAGCACGGACTGAGGGAGCATATGGAGGAGGGAGAGGGCAGGGTGGCTGAATGCTAGCATTGCTAATTTTCTACCTTATTGTTAATCAAAGCTATTGACTGTGATCACTCCCCATCATCGCTTCATCTCCTGGCAATTACAGACTCAAGGGACTGTACCTCATATGGGGGGGGGGTGTGGGGAAAAATAGGATCGTGTCAAATGAGGAGGAGGATAAAATTGTCATACTTTTTCTGAGAAACAGCAAAGAAAGTGGTACAACATCACATCTTTCAGAAGGCAACAATTTGTCATCTTAAAGGACGGATATAAATTTACCAAAATGAATGCATAAGTAAAACAACATCTAACTTAATTCCAAATAGCTTAGGATTCTATATTATACTCTGCCATGTAAGTATTTTTATTCACCTAGTCTTATTTTTCTCAAATAAAAAAATGCTTTTTTCTTTCTGCTTTTGAAATTGTACATTAATTTTCCTACATTAAACTTTAGAGATGAAGCTAAGGACAACATTCAAGTTCTAATATCTAGAAGCTGAGTTACAGCATATGTATATACAGAAGCTCAATGACACCACTACTAAATTTCCCTCACGCACACTCTGTGTGTCATATCTATGTGTGTTAGATAAATATGAGCAGTGTCTATAGCTCCACTGCGATAAGCAGACACAGACACAATAAAAACCAACAGTGTACCTCCTGTGTCGAATAATGTAGAGTCATAGGTCATTCAAGTTCTGATGTTCTGCAGGCTTTTTATCACCTTACACAGTGTCTACGGAGGATTTCTCGGTCTGAGCAGTGACGAATCACAGATGTTTACTCGGGGAAGAAAATGTATCACTTATGAATGAGCCAGGGAGTATACACAGGTAATGTCCCTCTAGAAACATCACAGAGGTCATTAATTTTATGTCTCCACTAGTTTTAAGTGAGGTTGACACATTTTGTCTTAGACACAGCTGTTCAGGGATGATTTAGAATTTTTTTTAAAAACAATAAAAGGTCTAACATGAATCTGCTTGGTGTTTTTTTGCATGCAGCATATTTGTTAATAACTAGTCTAATCTCCCTGCCTTTCCTACACCCTACCACAAATGTTATATAATTAACCCTGTGTAGCTAAAATGGAGGGGAAAAAAAGTTCAGATCTGTGCAGACAAAAGAGAAAAAAATACTCATTTTTGCTTCATTTAGTCTTGCCTTTTCAGTGCTGGTTGTTTTCATGTTTATCTTTAAAATCAGTGTTGGAAGTGTTAAAGAGAAAAAGTGTCCACTTTCTAGACCTCCAGCCTGTTAACTTACTTTATACGTAAGTTGTTTAGGTTAAAGTTTTGAGTCACATCAATTAGACAGAATGGGAAACAGGCATTTTTGTGTATTTTGAGGCAGTGTTCATAATGTTCTGCCACAAACTAATCTTGCTCACGCAGACTAACTAAATAAAAGAAGTTGATGTAGAAAGATAAACAGAAGTTGTTTGGTCGTATGTATTAAAAAGATTTTAAGAGGACCAGCCCTGCTTACCCACAGTTTGCTTTAAAGGATAAAATGTGTTTAGGGTCACTTTAATTTTATGAATTAATTATTTTCAATAAAAAATGCAAACTTTCAAGAGAAGTCCTACTTTTAATTTACAAAGGAAATTGTTTACTTAATGTGGAACCATACATTTCCAATCAATCTGTTAAAAATACAATAAAAATTCATACAATTCCACAACATGAACTAAATCAGTTTGTTTACACAATATTACAAGACTTTCAGGATAAGGTTTTATTATTGAATCATTTCTGAGAATGAGGATATTATTGTAAAAGCAATAGAGATGAAGAAAGTAAGTTTAATATCATTTGAAATGAGATGTCTAAATCTATTTGAAGTAGATTTTTACCTGTGTCTAATTTATCTTAAGTGGTTTATAAATTTGCCCATCACCATTCTGGTCCCTTCTTAGGTTCCGTAAACAATAGACTTTGAATTAATCAATGAATCTTACCATATCTCTAAAGCCCATTCTCTCTACCTAGTACTGCCTTTAATTAATGATATGCTAGGCCTAAAGGAAACAAAAGGTGTCATGTTTAGTAACTTTACTGGTTTTTTTTCTTGCTCCTCTTTCCCGTTGAAAGATAACAATGACATGAAGTAATCACTTGACTTACTGTGCGAGAGCTGGAGGAATAATTCAAAGAAAGCCAAAAAGATATTTACTTAAATTTTTTGTTAAATAGTATTGATTATGCGAGCCATGGACTAGAAGATAATGAGGCAAGAGATTATTTTGTGTTTGCCAAATTTGAAGGAGGTTTTCTTGTACTTTAACTCTGGATTTAGGGTCATCTAGGTCTGAATTGAAGTAGGTGCAGCTGCAATTTGATAAAAGCCACCAACCATCACATCTAGAAATGAAGTGGCACTAGATGTGGGAGGTTTTATGTGTCTGTCACTCCCAATGTACTGCAAATTTCTGAGGATCAGGTATTCTCTCTGCTTCTCATTTATACAACTACCCACCGTACAATGGACCTAAGATAATAAAAAAAAAAATTATTGAAAAGGTGATGACCAAGAATGCAAATCTCACTTAAATGGTAAACTTTAAATCTGAACCAACTGGAAAAGATATAAATTTTATTTTTACTCCAGTAATCATACTTGGGGGGTGCAGAGAGAACTTGCTCTAAAAATACTATTGGACTCACTGCATCCCCATAATCCATAAAAACATATAAAGCATTTTTTCGATTTAAAAAAGAAGGCATGAATCATAAAATCAGACATTCAGGGTTGCAAATAGATCAGATAGACCCTCATAACAATCTTCCATCAGATACACAAACTCTTGTGAATTTGGCCATTTGACTTTCACTGTTTTTCAAAGCAGTCAAATCCAATGTTTTAACTAAGTCCTATCTTTTATGTCTGTTTTTAAAACTCTGTTTTCTAGATTTTCTATCCATTGACTCTAATGCTGACCTATGGAGACATACAGAACTAATGCCTCATCTGTGACAGCCTGTTTCCCTCCCCAAACTCCTTAAATGCTTGTGTTTCATTGGGCTCCGGATGTCATAATTATTTTAACATGCTTTTCTGTATATACCTTCATGCAAGATCATGGTTTCAATTATCTTTCATAACATGATGCAACTTCCATGTCTCTCAATTAGATGCTCTATTACCAACCAAACTATATTTCCATTGCCATGTAAATTTCATGTGAATTCCAAGAAAACTCACACTTTCTCTCACTAAGTGGTGAACATAACAGCTTCTCCTTCAACCTATGCCTTTCCTATATCCTCTGTTACAGATTTTACATAAGTATGTAAAATATTCTTAACACTTTACAATTCAGTAAAATGTTCTTAATATCATACAATTCAGTAAAATGTTAGTATCTAGGGTTAAAATTGAACTCTGGCCTATAGGCCATTTATAAAATATTTGCTATATGGCTTTATTTATTTTTTGGGGGGGGTTTGTATGCTATACTTACACTTATAATATATAAAGTAATGTATCTAATGCATACTATATGAGTGGACTACCTTAAAATCGTCTTTCACAAATTTAATAAGAGCAACAACTACAAAAGGAGAATAAAGATCTATGAACTAGAAATTTTGTCTTCAAGGAATATTTATTCTTAAATATAACAATCCATTAAATTTTTAGGTTTTTAAACATTAATTAATTTTTTAATTGAAAAACGTAAAATAGTATATAACATGTTTTAAAATAAGTATTCATTGTGAAATGGCTCATAACATATGCATTACCTCACACACCCATTATTTCTTGACTTAAAATTGACTTTTTTAGTGATGGTCAAGCCTACAATACATTGTTATTAACTGTAGTCACTATGTTGTACCATAGAGCTCTTGAGCTTATTTCTACCATTTAAGCTTACTTTCAAATGTTTAAAAAAAGAATATCATGAGAGAAGTAACTAACATAAATATGGTATGATATTACCAATCACTCAACCTATTATGAAAAATATTCAAAAAAGTTTAAAGGATGGTGGATGATATTTGAGTGGTCTAAAGCCTTCTTTATTATGTGCAGCAGATATTCATGCAATGACATTTCTCTTTCACTGATAATATGATTAAAAGAGCTTCTATTATTTTTATAGTACAAAGACTCATATTTCTAAATTCAACCCATATTTCTCTAAATTATTATCTTACCATGGCAGCCAGTGTTACACTGTAGAAATGTAGAGGCCTAAGAGAAAAGCCTGTGGTTTAAATTCAGAGTTTTAATTATTTTTAATTTTTAAGTCAGGGTTGTAATTCAATGCTCAAAACAGGGTTTTCAACCCTATCCTTCCTTTCTGTCATATTCAGTTATGTAAATACACATTAAACATAAAAGCTGCTTCTTTTTACCCTACTGTAAAGTGTCAAGCTAGTTTCTTTATAGATCTGCATTATCACTATGAGGAGCTTTGGCATTAATTGACATTTTAAAGATGATCATTAATAAAAGATTAGGGAAAAGCAAATGAATATAAACTACTATCAATATGAGAATTGTGTTCTACAAATTGGATCAATTCTCATTGATTCTTTCCTACTAATCAAGAGGAATGCAGGGAATGGGTACTTTAAATGGAGTACTGAGAACATTTAATTAGAAACCTAGGCAATGAATTACAAAATTAAGTACAAAAAACTATATTTGTGAAGCTTTAAATTTATGTAACAAATCTGCATGATCAAATTAAATTAAAATATCTGCTTTAATCATGTATGGTTAAAATAATTGTTGAATGTACATTATTATTTGTCCCATTCTTTTGAACTGGGAATAAGGGGAAAAATATGAGTTATGTTATAGAGGTGAAGAGGAAACAAATCAGTAGGTGCTTTTGGGCAGTACTTACTTAAGAAAAATTAGTGAATGAAGCAAATAAGAAAATTCATTTACAATAGTACTGAATGACTTTTGAAGAAATCTTTATTCTATGAACCATTAAATATAATACATATCAAGTTAAAAATTGTGATATTAAATGTTGAATATACTATTTTTTAAAGCAGCAATGTGGTAACAGAAAATAATGTGTTACAACTATCTCCAGTTTTGCTATTATAGGAAAAACTAAGACTGCTTCTTTATGTTTCTTTCACAGATAGAAGACCCATGATTATTATGAGCCAAGCGAATAAAGACTGTTAGAAAGTATGTTCAGATAAAATAAAACAAAATATTAAAATTGATGTAAATTATACATTCAAATAAAAATTTTAGAGATTGGCTGATTCTTTCAAAATTTGAAAGCTTTGTCTTCTAACATTGTTGAGAAGAGGGGGAAAAAAAGAGTTGTTTGCTGTTTGCTAAACTAATATAATCTTAATGATATAGTACATAATTTTAACCTGTGACCTGAGATACTAGTATTGTATTGAATTAAAAAGCAGATTTCATACAATTATCTCAAAATATATATCATTATCTTTTCTCATTTCCTGGTTTAGGTGATTAGATAACTGAATAAATCAAACATAAAGAAAAGGAAGTAAAAACTGTACTGATTATAATCACAAATAATATTAATATAATGCTTTAGTTTATTTAATATAGCATATCATTTTATATGCATATATGTGTTCTTACATAATTTTTGCAGTTCTGTCATGGTCATAACCATCATCATCATCACCATCATCACGCTTCTCCTTCATGTTCCATTTTGGAGACGCTGAAACTAAAGCTAAGAGAAGTTCTTTGGCCTCAGTCAAGCAACTAATAAATAGTGGATTTGAAATTTGATTTCAAATGATTTCTGACTTCAAAACACTCCTCTTTTCACTATATCCCACGGCCTCGCTTTACTCATCAATCTAATTCCAGGAACTAGATGGAATTTCAATAACATATAAGCAATGCGACACCAGGTTAGTGATTATTTTCCAGTCACTGAACAATAAGATTGGATAATTTCACAAATCTATTTCTGAGCTGCAATAAGCATATCACCAGGGCTTCTTCACCATATCCTTTTTTAGTTAAGACAAATTAGAGCATTTAATAAGGTAGTCTAGTAAGTTGTGTTTAAGCAAGAAATACACAACTAAATATTATTAAAGTGGGGTTATTTTAAAGTATACTCTAATTGATTGTTGATTATAGTCACTTTGTTGTGTTATGAAATATTTTTCATTCCATCTAGCTATGCAACTATATTTTTGTACCCGTTAACTGTCCCCATTTTATCCTCTCCTCCCTGCTACACTTCCCAGTCTCTCTTAACCATCATTCTACTTTCTTTCTCCATGAGATCAATTGTTTTTAATATTTAGCTCAAAAAGCATGAGGCTTGGACCACAATATTTTTAAATATGTTGATTTGAGGAACAAACTGCTGAATAAAATCAAGGTAAATTCAGATTCTTTTTTTGACAATTATAATTTTGTAAAATTATCTTTCATCAACAAAAGTTGCATCTTTTAGCATAAGCTTAAGGATGCTTAAGACAGGGTCATGTCTTACTCATTTCATATGCCTGGCCCTCGCACAGTATTTAAGAACAGAGTAGGCAATCATTACATGTTTGTTGAATGATTGAAAGAAACATTGGGATGTAGTTTTGCTGCAGTCAAGAGTGTAAGTTGAGTAAAAGCTAAGATGTAGATAACTTTTCTAAACGAATGAATACGAATTATTTCCTTATTTGGGATGTTCTTACACATATATCTGCCTAAAATATTATAATCACTATAAATATAATTCATAACTACTTTTGCCAATGTTAACATTCTGTTTTTGAATTTCTAAAAGTGTTGCAATTCAGAAAATAATGCTTGCGTAACTCTACAATTTTCTCAAGTACAATTTTGTTTAAGTTAATCCAGCTAATGGAATATGACTAAATAATAAACACCTAACTCATATTGAAGCAAAAACATTAATAACAGAATGATGTATATATACCAATTCTATTAGCATAAAATATACTACTGAAATGTTAGTAAGGTAAATGCATTAATGGATAAGCCTCTGACTCAGAAGAATACAAATGCCACAGAAGAAGCTTTTTAACTAATTTAAATCAACTTAATTTGACAAAACAAGATAGAGTACCTTCTGTATGGAAATCATTCTATTGATGGAGAAATGCTCCTGATTTTAAAACCATTTGTTTCCAGATCTCTTCTGGTGGAAACACTGACAAAGCAGAGCTCTTAAAGTAAATGGGAAAATTATGCTTCCACATGACAACATGTTTTTTCCTTTGGTGTCTGAATGTTTGGTCTAAGAAATTCATGGAGGTTTTTATGGAAATAGGTGATGACTATCCCTTTATATAATTAGAAACTAAGCCAATTGTCCAGTTGAAGTCTGCATTTATTCAAAATCCTCAAATCAAATCCTCAATAATATCTGATATGGCAGATACCTTGGTGGGATGGAATTTAATCTGCAGAGATTTGCTGCCTTGAACTTTATCTATGAGAGTTAATATCCGGTCTATTTTACTAGTATTTCTGGCTCTCTCCATGTATTGACTTTTTTTGTTATTCTCTCCACCCACTTTGCCCTGGTATTCAAAGGCTTTTCTTTTATTGTGCTTAGCATCTGCTACTGTTCCACTCCCTTCCAGTCAAAGCATACGGTAACTTCAACACAGACTAATTAAATGGTGCTTGAAGTTAGTTAACAGGTGGTGTCCCAGCTGCCTGATAGGAAGGACAAATACATCTTGCATTTTAAGGTGCAGAAATAGCACAATAGTAATACCTAAATTAATAAAGTGCCCCTTTCATAGCATTAAACTGTTGATGGGGAAAAAGGAAGAAATAGGATCATTTTTCTTTTGTAGAGGTAGAAATCTGAGTTTGGGGAATGGTGATCACATCTGAGATTCTTAATAAAAACTGAGATCTCCTAATCCTTAAACCAGCTCTCTTCTCTCATCATAGAATACGTAAACTTATTGCCACTTTCCCCAGGTATGTTAATAAACCATGTTTACAATCACTGCTGCTAGTTACCATGTTGAATGACCTTCATGTGAGATGCGCATGATTTGTTAAAGTTAGTCAAAATATGAAATTATTTACTTGGCATTTTGGAATCACTATAACTAAGTATATATTATTTATTTAGGTAATCAATATAGTATAATGTTTAAGAGTCGCTAACCCTGTGACTTTGGACAAGTTTTCTTCATCTATAAAATGTAAAATATTTTAATATTTATTTTATTGACCTCAGTTTCTTCATCTATAAATGTAAAATAATAGTATTTGTTTCACGGGAGTATTATGAGGATTAAATAAACAAATATTTGTAAAGATCTTACACTCCTAGACACCTAGTAAGAAGTCAGTAAACGTTTGCTATTATTATAATCCAAATTAAAAATCAATTAAAAGGATCATTTAGTAATTTTTAATGAACAAAATTCTACATATCTGCCTCTTGAAATCAGAAAAGACACACACTGTTTCTATTTTAATTTGTGCCAGTTGGAAGTTTATATAGGCAAAAAATTGAATAAGGTATCAATTAAAATTCAGAGAAAAATGGATTTTGAAATTTTTCATTTTTTTCTGTTTCCTCACATCTTCACCATTGAATTTCTTCAGCACTCATTTACACGGAATACCCCACTGAATCATTCAGAAAGTATTTCCATATAGACATCATTATGGCAGACTCCTCGAAGTGCAGAACTTAGTTTGCCTAATTGCCTGGTTGCTTTGTGCTGACAAAGATGAATTCACTAAATTATATTTCTTGAGAAGAAAAAGCACTTGGTATTAAAATTACTCTACAGATTTCTTCACTGTTAGGAGAAAACATTTTTTTTTTTCCTTGCCCAGTGATATTTCAACATCTGCCCAACTTCTTTGCTGTGCCATTTAGAAGGATAGAAACTGTGCTTGGTGCTCTGGAGGTAGATGGGGAAAGGTCTGAAGCATCTGCAAATTGGGCCCCTGGTCACAAGGCAACTGCCAGTTCCTCCCCACCTGCCCTCCCTCAAGTGTCCTGTGAATCCTGCCTGCCATCCATCTGCGGCCATTAAGGGCATCTCTAAGGCTGCATTCACTCAACTGCTAAAGGGACAAATTTCCTCTACAGTCACTTCATTGTCTGCCTTTTCTAACCACAGTCACGGTTTTGCACTCTTCATTCTAATTGTGCTTTTGATTATTGGGGTCATTTTATTCCTTCAGCTTTCCTAAAGGTCACAGGGATTAGCTGTGTCCAATCGAGGACCAGAGAGAGCAGTTGAGGCTTACCCCCCATTCATCCGCTTCCATTGATTTCCCCTCAGTCTGAGAGTGGCGATGGTCGTTACATTTTTTTTTCTTTCTCTCTTTTTTAAACTCTCATTTGATATTTTCATTGCACCCTCCCCCACTTCTTGGAGGGAGGCTGTTTGTAACAGCGGTTATGGTACAAGTGGTTGCATGGAAGCAAATTCTCTCAGGTAGGGCACTGGCGGTCAGCTGAGCTTGCACTTGATTCTTCTTCCCTTTACTGTTTCGGTATACTTGGCTCACAGCCACTGGACAATTCTGTTTTATAATGTCAAACTGCATTTTAAAACAACATTCCCTTTCCTTGCTAATTCAGTCTAATTAATTACACACATATATTACCTATTTACTATTTATATGTACGACATATAGCCTATTTTTTTTTCCTCCATTTTATTTTTTCACTCTGCTGATACTCAGACTTACATTTGTGTATTTTAGCGGGAAAATAATGCCAGTCTTTATTCTCACAGGTACTTTTACAGTGAGATGGTATGTTTCACTTACAAATGCTTTCCCCAAAGAGACATTCTTCTTGTAAAGTAATGGAAATCTGTGAAACTGAAGACAATAAAAGTGGCTATTTCTTTTTTTATTTCAAAATATCAAGGGGGTACAGATATTTTTGTTACACAGATAGCTTTTATAATGCTTGAGTCAGGGCTACTAGTGTGCCCATCACTCGAATGGTGTTCATTGTGTCTATTTCCAGGGAATGGGTTTATGTGTGAGCACGTGGAGGGAGTGAGGGTCCTGAACAACAAACACCCCAAATAACCCCAAATACCTTAATATAGTGGTACCCAACGTTTTTGGCACCAGGGACGGGTTTCGTGGAAGACAATTTTTCCACAGACAGGATCGGAGGTATGGTTTTGGGATGATTTCAGCGCATTATGTTTATTGTGCAGTCAAACCCCTCTACCAATGATACTCTGTATGTTCAGCTGCTGGTCCCCAGCGCTACATCACTACCTCAGCTCCACCTCAGATCATCGGGCATTAGTCTCATAAGGAGCCCGTGCAACCTAGGTCCCTCGCATGCGTGGTTTACGGTAGGGTTCTCCCTCCTGTGAAAATGCAATGCTGCCGCTGATCTGACAGGAGGGGGAGCTTATGCCGTGATGCCTGCAATGCGGAGTGGCTGTAAATACAGATGAAGCTTCCCTTGCTCACTGCCGCTCACCTCCTGCTTTCAGCCTGGCTCCTAACAGGCCACTGACAAAGTACAAGGCCATAGGGGGTTGGGGGCCGCAGCCTTAAAAGACATTAGGTTGTTTATATAATTATTCATAGTCAAGTGATAGTAGGGGCAGTTTATTATGTAAAAATGTTTTCTGGTCACCAATGCTTTTGGCTGATGAAGTCCATTCATTACTTATAATCAACAGTTTAAAACACAGTGGAAGGCAGTCCTCAGATTTTTCTCTTTCTAGGAGTCAATTGAGAAGTGACTTTCTAGTTGGTGAGATGATCTATGTGGCTCAGAGGTAGCTGGGAAGACCTATTTATTGCTTATTTATTACATAATGTGGCCTCATTAGCAGAAATACATTTCAAAAACTACGCAGCACATTCAAATTAGGAGATATGGCACCAGCTAAATTCCTCCTTCTGCAGTTTCTGCTTTATAATTCATAATACACTTATCTGTAGTACATGTGAAATATGTTCATTTGTAGGTTCAGTGGCTTCTGCAATATCGCCTTATTTAACCTTTTCAAATTTAATTCTTAAGACTTTCTGTAAGTGTTTAGAGTGGAAACAGCCTAGGCGACTAGTGAATATGAAATTTTTGTTTCCAGTGATGCAGCTCCTGTATGGATACTTCCATGTATGGGAAATGGAAGTTTTTTATATAGTAACTAATACTCTTTCCATTAGGATTTTTGACCACTTTTTACATAGAGGTCAGAATTCTTAAAAAAACACATTTTCCTGCAAAGTGGGAAAGGGAACTAAAGTTTATCCATATGGAATAAAAATCTGATGAGTTCTATATGTTACCAGGATTATAGTAACTATGCATGAATATTTTAGGGAAATATTATAGAAATCATAAATAAATACTTTTAACTCTTGTTAAAGGAGAAAAATAACAAAGGAAAATCTCTATAATCTGTATCTGCAACAATTAACATTTGAAAATGCTTTAAGACTGCAATAAAAACCTTAAAATAACCATAGTGGGAGTCAGAAATGGTCATAAGATTGGCTACTGCATTTAATAAATGGCCGGTCAGATGTGTATTTGTTGTAAATTAATGTAAATAAATCAAACATAAGAATGTGTATCTTTATTCTTAGATTTCCTGGGATAAGACTAAAGTATTTGTTAATGTAAAAGCTTTACTTTTAGAATGTGTATTTGAATGCTTCAATATGATTTTAAAAATTACCTGACAAGCTAACATCTGGTATCCAAAATTGCCAAAAAAATATAAATCTTCCATTGGCTGCAAAACCATTTGCTTACCTATGATTCTATAACTTCTAAGGGAAAAAATAAATCTAATTGTATATAATTTTGTCAGAGACAAGCATAAAACACAATAGTGAATGAGATAACAGAAAATGAAAAATGTTTCAAAGTAATTACACAATGCAGGTAGTTGACTGATAATTATGAAAATGATGACAGCGCATTTTATTTCACAATAAGAGAATAAAGATATTATTGTTAAACTTTCCATCAACCACATGTATACTTAATTTACTGTGCCATTCAATTTTGTTATTCATTCTATGTGTAAATATACAGGGTTCAGAAGGCCATTAAATCATAACAAAATTCATCCTGAATCATGTTGTAAAAACTTAAAGCTCTGCTGCCTTCGCTGGTAGAGTCTGAGAAGCTTGGAGGCTCCTATTTAATGTTCAGTAGATTTTTTTTAAATAAAAATTTAAATTTTGAGATAATTTTAGGTCCATATGCATAATACAGGAACATTTATTGTACTTTTGGCCAAGTTTCCTTCCATGGTAACATCTAGGAAATCTTTGGTACAATAGCATAAACAGGTTATGGACCTTGATATAAGCAAGATAATCAGCTTTTCCACCACTAAACGGTCCTTCATGCTGCCCTTTTATAGTTCCATGCACTTTCCTCCTACCCACCCCTCCTCATCCTCTGGCATCTACTAATCTCTTCTCCATAGCTATAATGTTGTCATTTTGATAATGTTCTATAAATGAAATCATATTGTATGTAACTTTTTGAGAATGACTTTTTTTACTCAGCATAATTCTCTAAAGATTCTTCCAGTTTGTTGCAAGTTTCAAGAGTTCATTTTTTAAATTGCTGTGTTGTATTCTATAATATGAATGTACTACCGTTTATTTAGCCTTTGACCTATTGAAGTATATCTGGGTTGTATCCAGTTTTTGCCTATTATGAAAAAAGCTGCTATAAACATTTGTGTACAGGTTTTAGTAGCAAACATATGTTTTAATTTCTCTAGGATAAATGCCCAGGAATGCAATTGCTGGGGCATATGGTAGTTAATGTTTAGTTTTTTAGGGAACTGCCAAATTGTTTTTGCAGAGTGTCTCACGATCAGCCAATCAAATTTTAAAAGAGACACATATATTCACATGGAAGAAATGTTTCTGTGGCATTAAGATTATGTTAAAGTTAAATCTCTGACAGCTCTTTCTTTTCCCCTACTCTCCTCCTCTGCTCCTTTTTCCTCTCTTCCCCTTCCTCTAGATTGATCCTTCCTTCCTTCTCCTTTCTTTCTTTTCTCCATATATATTTAGGATATTTTGATAGAAGGAACGAACTCTATGAACCTAATCTAAGATAAAGTTAAGTAAGGTCGGGCACGGTGGCTCAAGCCTGTAATTCTAGCACTCTGGGAGGCCAAGGCAGGAGGATTGCTTCATCTCAGGCATTCGAGACCACCCTGAGCAAGAGCAAGACCCTGTCTCTACTAAAAATAGAAAGAAATTAGCCACACAACTGAAAAACAGAAAAAATTAGCCAGGCATGGTGATGCATGCCTACAGTCCCAGCTACCCGGGAGGCTGAGGCAGGAGGATCGCTTGAGCCCAGGAGTTTGAGGTTGCTGTGAGCTAGGCTGATGCCATGGCACTCTAGCCCAGGCAGGAGAGTGAGACTCTGTCTCAAAAAAAAAAAAAAAAAAGAAAAGAAAAAGTAAGTAATACTATAGCTTTGTAGGTCTTTTAAAAACAATGAACTTAGTCTTATTAGTTTTATAGACTTTTTAACACTTAATATCATCTTATTCTTCTTACATAAGAGGAAAATACATAATTGATGTTAAAAACAGACAATGCAGAATTTTTTTGGTTTCCTATTTTTATTGATAATGACAAGCTAAAACCAAAGATAAATATTCTTTAAGTATAAATAATCATAATACAGAAATTTATGTTGCAACTATGATCAGCAATCTATCTTATTATAGAAAAAAATTAATATCTTATAGGTTATTATGCAATGCAGAAAAAAGTATGTTTGGAAGCATATAATGCAACCAAAAGATTTGCATTCTAGGCTAATATTCAACTGTAGATAAAGGCCTGAACAAAACTGCCTACATAAAACTATGTTCTACAAAAAAGCTTATTGCTTTTGTACATCCTAAATATTTTCATATATATTAAATTTTGTTATTATATTACTTTACTACAATTGATAAAGTTGGTTTGGTTAGTCATCATGAAGCTATAACAACCAGTTGTTGATATGTTTTCAAAAATAAATTGTTAAAAGATACAGGCAAATTTACATTGACAAGGACAATAACAAAACCTCAGGCAATTCACCATAAAAGCAAATATAAAAGCAGTAGGTAGTCTTCAAAAATAGATAAAAATCATATATAATCTCAAACTTTTACATTTATGGAATCAATGAAAGCTGAAAGAAAATTTCTGATGCCAGAAATATGTACAGAAAATATTCATCCTATGTAAAGGACTGTATTATTTTTTAATGTGAAAACTAAAAAGAATATAGAATATATTCTATATAGAGAATATAGAATTACTTATCATGCCAAAGGTAATCATTTGAAATGAATATATTTACCATATTTGAAAAATCCTGTTGTAAGATTTTATAACAAACATTATTTCAACTAATAAATGAAGCTACTACCGTAAAAGATGATATAAGAAAAAAAATGTTGCCCAACTGACCTGATCAATTTCTGCGAAAGAGATTGAAAGACTATTGATGGGGGTCAGACAGTGGATTGTCCTGAATTTAAACCACAACCTTTTATTCAATAAACTCTGACAGCTTGGGAGATAAAGTTCAGGTCACACTGGCATTATTTCTCTCACAGCTTGATAAAATAAAATAAAGCACAGTGAAACAAAACAAAATAAAATAAAACGATCACCTTCATTGTGTTCTTTGAGTGAAATGGACCATTACTGAGATAAATGTATGTGGGTAATTCTACTGTAGATGATGTGATTAGAGATTATTTAATTGGTAAGAAACAATAGTTGGTGTGCTGTGTTGAACCTACCAAACCTTTGAGAATACTTCAAATGCCTAAGAACGTATTAAAGATAAAGAAAGAAAAAGCAGCGAAGTTAAATAAATTGCCTGAGAAAATTTCATAGACAATTTTTATTTCTAAAATAATAAACACTTATTCCAAATACCAATAAAAGCATTTGCTTTAAAAGCAGACTTAAATGTACAAAGGCAATAATGTCACAGAGCTTGGAATTGACCCCTCCCCCACTTCTAAGGTCCACCTGTCATCAGTCACCTTTCAAAAGGGGTCCATGAATGGATGTTTAGGGCATCAGGGTAAGTCTCAAGGGAATAAAGATGGAGAAGAATAAACCAGTGAAAACTTTTAGGAAAGGAAATGGTCCATAAAAATAGAGCCCATTAATTCTAAGAATTATATTGATTTCTTGTCATTTTTATAAGCATAATTGCAGAAAAATATGTTTATTATTATACATTTGTAAGGCTAAATATAGTATGTCAAATATAGGAATATAAAAAATATATACCCAATGTCAATGTATATACAAATACTTGTGTGTGTGTGCATATATATGCATATGTATCCTGGACTTTTATGAAGAATGCAGTTATATTATCAACAGAAAATATGATATTTAAGATTAATTTTTCATTGTTATTATTTCTATACTGTTATTGAGGGCTGTTCAGAATTAAATATATGCTACTTTATAGAACTACAATCAAAATTAACAGAAAAAATATGAAAAGTACTGAAAGAAATAAGAATATTGAAAGAAATAGTTGGAAATGTCTAGTGTCAAGTATCTAAAAAAGTTAATATAGATTTTAGTGGATTCTGATTATTTAAGGGTAGAAAAAGGAATGAAGAGGCCAAATATTTTTTCAATAATTGCTTTAGTTACAAATTGACATAGAGTATGGATGTTTCTAAAATGTAGGAAAAATGTAGAAATTGGTTTTAGAAAGAAATGCAAATCAACATTTACATATCCATGAAAAACAGCTTAAAAATTTTTCTGATCAAAGCTAGATAGTTGCATAGCATAAATACTTTGAATTTCCTTTTCCAATAACAAGTAAAGATAGCACTGAAAATTTGCGTTTAAATGCTAATCTCTTCAATTTTAGAGGAGGTAACTCTATACCACCTGTTCAGTAGCAATTTAAAATGAATGTAGTTGACAGATAATAATTGGTTCAACTGTGGGTTGAAAGCTGATTTTACTCTGTCTTGAATTTCCAGCTATGCCTGTCTGAGAGATATACTTTGCCAATCACAGAATTCAGAAAGTATTTTCTGTTTGGCAAAAACCAAGAAGTGTTTCCTGTGAAACTTGCCATTTTTTCACTAAAAGGACACATAAATAAACTGAGTAGGTGAGTTTTCTTTTCAGTAAATGAATCATTTTGAAGAGATCAAAGAGGCTGAAAATGAGATACCAATATTCAGGCGATGTTCCCAAGGCAACCATATTCCTTACACAGCTGTTGTCCCATGCTGAAATTAGTTGCCCAGAATTTGAGTTAAATAATCCCATCCTTCAAGTGACTTTAGGAAATTGGGTGTTAGGGAGGCCAGCCAGCACCATTCAATTAAGTGGTCCTTGAACAGAAAAGTACCTTCCTTTGAATGGAGGAAAAAGTTTGATCACATTTAAGCTAATCTATCATTTATCATACCCAGTGGGTGAGATAGTTAATGACTCTATTGATTCTTTTTGGTGCTTAATTTTATACATAGCATTTAACCAATGTGCAACTGAATATGGGATTTGTTTTCCATTTGTTATTGATGCATCTAAATTATTTTTATTTATTCCTGTATGCATTGATTTCAAAAGGGAATTTCAAAACAGCTTTAGGTAAAACTGCATTTTAATTCTCAGATTATCTTTTTTCTTAGCTTGAGGTATTTTTCCATGCCTATAGTTAGCTTCAGAGCTCCCTTTACATTATCACTAAAAGGGAAAAGAGTGTTGAAAATTTGACAAAAATGTTGGGCATAGACATTTAAGATATTGCTATTTTTTTTCACTCTTTATCTTTCTTCATCTGCTGCTGTCATATCCCCACTGTTCATTTATATAGGTCGCTATAATTATTCTTTGATTGCTACTCCTTCTTTGAGGATTACATGGGCCATTTCTAGGAGCTGTCTTTACAAAAAGACAAAGAAAGAAATGGAAGCACAGTAGAAACATGGAAGTTGCAAATATGGTCAAACAGCATCATGAATGTGAAGGGGATTCTTAGTAAGAATGAGAGAAAAGACTAAAAGACTACATATAAAATGAATATTGTAACAAATAACTCTTTAAAAATTAAAAGAGCCAGGCACAGTGGTATGTGCCTGTCCTTGCAACCACTCAAGTGGCTGAGGGTGGGGAATTGCTTGAACTCAGGAGTTTGAGGTCAGCCTGGGCAACATAGTTAAATCTCATCTCTTAAAAAAATAAAACTAAGAAAAGCTATTAATAACACATAAGCCTGAGAGCAGAAGCAAGGTCTATAATAGCATGACACGTGAAGAACAGAACAAAACAAAATGACTTAGGCATCACATTCTAGACAAAGCCAATTTCTGAGCTGAGCTTAATGATCCACTTTAGGCAATATATATAGTCTATTTGGAGTATCTATGGACATAGCTAATGGATTAGTAAACATAAAGTAAGTTGTTAAATCCTGAAGCTGTCTGAAACCACCACAAAATAAAATTAAGAATCCAAATGATACCACAAAAATCAGTTCTTATAACACTAATACCCATTCCTAAAAGCCTTCACTGAAATGCTGAATTCCTTATATTATCTAGTAAGAATAGTTATAATTAGATTAGCTGGATAATGGTGATGTGATGAATAATTAAAAATTAGACATAGCATGAACAAAACTTTAGAATAAAGGTGCTAAGAACAGCAAAATCAAAATGTGTTCAAAGAGTAGTGTGTAGTCTTATACACAGATTCCAAGAGAGTCATTATTTCCCAACAATTGGGATTTAACAATTGCTGGAGTCCAACAAATATTCCCAGCAATCTGTTCTCAACTCCATATTCATGCTGATGCCTTGATAGTCTCGATGTTGGGAGTATTTACACCATGGAAATCAATGAACACTATATATCAGGGCCTTTGCCCCAGATTGCCAGTTGTTAACCATTTACCAGCACATTCCCCTTTAGATAATTATATTAGTGTTTATTACAAACATTAGACTTAAACAACACATAACGTAAGCAAGTTAGTCATAAATTTCCCTAATTCTCCAATATCTCATTGTGAACCAAAGACTCAACATGCATTTTATTATTTTAATATCTGCATGATAGCCTTTTGGTAGTGTTATTTTGTGGTTTTAATAGAGATTTTATATGATTCCATTTTCTCTCCTTTCTTTATATCAGTTATGCTTTTATTTTATTTTTTTTTACTTTTTTTAGTGGTTTCCCTAGAGTTTGCCATATACATTTACAACTAAGCAAAATCCACTTTCAAATAACATTATACTGCTTCGTAATAGTGCAAAAATTATATAATATTTCTGATTTCTCCCTCCTGTCCTTTGTATCATTACTGTCATTCATTTCACTTATATATAAGCATACATAAGCATATATATATTGATTTATTTCACTTATATATAAGCACACATAAGCATACATGTATATAAACATTGATTTATTTCATTTATATGTAAGCAAACATAATCACATATATTGTTGGCACTAATATTTTGAATAAAGCTGTTATCTGTTATATAAATTATGAATAAAACATTTTTAAATTTTAACTTCACTTATTCATTCTATTGCTTTTTTCTTATTTATTTATTTTTTAATTGACAAATAAATGTTTTATATATTTATAGTGCATAACATGATGCTTTGAAATACGTATACATTGTAGAATGTCTAAATCAAGCTAATGAACTTTGCATTATCTCACACATTTATTTGTGTTGAGAACACACAGAAATTACTCTTCCTATATTTATGTAGATCTGAGTTTCTAACCTACCTCACTTTCCTTCTCTCTAAAGAACTTCTTTTAAGAATTTCTTATAAGACCAGTCTAATGGCAACAAATCCCCTCAGCTTTTGTTTGTCTGAAAAAGTATTTATCCTTCACCTTTGAAGGATAATTTTGCAATGTATAGAATTATAAGTTGTTTGGGGGTTTTTCTTTTAGTATTTTAAATATTTCACTTCACTTCTTCTTACCTGCATAGTATCTGAGGACAAGTTGAATGTAATTCTTATCTTCTGCTGTTCTATAGGTAAGATGTCATATTCTCTGTCTCTTTTCCAAGACTTTTTCTTTATCTTTTATTTTCTAAAATTTGAATATGTTATTTCTAATTGCACAGTTTTGTTTGTTTGTTTGTTTGTTTTGGTATTTATCTTGCTTGGTGTTCTCTAAAGTTCCTGGATCTGTGATTTGGTATCTGACATTAATTGGGGGGAATTCTCAGTCATTATTGCCTCAAATACTGCTTTTGTTCCTTTTCTTCCTTCTTCTCCTGTTATTCCCATTATACATATGTTATATCATTTGTAGCTCTCCCATAGTTCTTGTGTATTCTCATCCATTTTTTTTTCAGTGTTTTTCCTCTTTTCTTTTCAGTTTTGGAAATTTCTACTTATATTTGTCATTTCCTCAAGCTCAGAGATTCTTTCCTCATCCATATTGGTGAGCCCATCAAAAGCATTCTTCATTATTTAAAATTGTTTTTGATCTCTAAAACCAATTTCTTTTTGATACTTTCTTAGAATTTCCGTATCTCTGCTTATATTATCCATATGTTCTTGCATGTTGTGTACTTTTTCCATCAGAGCCCTTAACATATTAATCATAGGTATTTCATATTCCTTGTCTAATAATTTTAACATTCCTTCCATATCTGATACTGGTTCTGATGCTTAATCTCTCCAAACTATTTTTTGCCATATAATTTTTTTGTTGAAATTGGATATGATGCATTGGGTGAAAGGGACTCAGGTAAATAGGCCTTCAGTGGTGTGGAGGTAAAGTGTGCAGGGAGGGAAGCATTCTATAGTCCTATGATTAGGTCTTGGTCGTTTGGTGAGCCTATGCCACTGGGCTGCAAACTTCACCAGTGCTTCTCAGTCTTTTTTTGCCCATTATTAGGTGGGACAGAGTGGCTAGCGGGGGCTGGAATTGGGTATTTCACTTCCCCCAAGTCAGTTGGGCTCTGTTAAAACCCAAGCAGGTTAGGCTCTGGTTAAAGAGTTTCTCCTGATGGCAGGCCTTATTAAGAAGAACAGAATGCTCTGGAAAATTTTAA
Source organism: Eulemur rufifrons (assembly GCF_041146395.1). Classification (NCBI taxonomy): domain Eukaryota; kingdom Metazoa; phylum Chordata; class Mammalia; order Primates; family Lemuridae; genus Eulemur; species Eulemur rufifrons. Next base: position 31,372,805 of record NC_090989.1, read on the forward strand.
AATTGTTCATTTTCTTTTCCTCCTGCCAGAGCACAAGGGGAATTTTCTACAGTGAGGTCTTGGTAGAGCTCTTGGAGGTAAAAGTCACAAAAGCGTGGGGACCCACAATCACTGGGCCCTACTGGAGTGTTTAATGCTGAGCCTCCAGCATTTTATCAATTACAGTTCAGATTTTCCTACCCAATTACTGGTCCCCACTGATGTTTTTGCTTTTGTAACTTTTTAATCTCTGTATCTGCCTGTCTGTGTCTCTAATTTTGAGGGTGGTGGTTTGCCCTGTGACCTCACTTCTGTGATAGATCTAAGAAGAGTTGCTGATTTTCAGTTTTTTTCAGCTTTTTATTAATACTCATCATTAGGATATAGTGGCAACTTCTAAGTTCCTACATGCCAAACCAGAAATCAGAAGTCCAGTCCTTTTTTTTCCAATGTGATACACAGTGAAGGAACAGTTTGTCTACATATGTGTTTTGAATTTTGCAGGCAAGCTTATTATGTTAGGTTGGTTTTCAGCTACAGGTAATAAATGCCAATAATAGTATTTCAGAGATAATATTATGGCAAGTAGGAAACACATGCAGGTGTATTTTGATATTTAATATTCAAAAAGTAACCATTATAAGTTATAAAATTAAATATTTATCTGCTATAAAGGATATTTTTAGAGCATTTAGACATTTCAAAGGAGTAGGCATCCAAATTAATGTTTAAAACATTAAATAGCTTCTAAGAAATTTTAAACAAAATAAAAATTAAACTATAAACATTTGCATTATATTTCAAAAAAAAAAAAACCCTGCAGATTCACACATAAATATTTGCCTTATGCACTTTGGATGTGTAATTGGTGTCTCAAACTTACATGTCCAAAGAAGGAAATCCTGAGTTTTATGTCCACCAACAATACTCATACATGCTAAACCTCAGCGAAGAATGGCATCCTCTGTACCTCAACTTGCAAACCAAAAACTTAGGAGTCATTCTTGATTCCCTACCCCAGCCCCTGCTTTCTACATTCCACACATCCATTCAATAACCAAGTATTGTTGGTTCAATCAACAAACTATATCATTACTTCTCATGCCACCATCTATTATCCTTCAATCACCCCTTATCTCTCACAGGGAACATTACAGTAGTCTCCTAACTAGTTTCTCTGCTGCTATGCTGGTCCTCCTCTAAAATCTGTTCTCCAGAATGACTGCTTTAAAATAAAAATTCGACTTAGTTTTCTTGAAAATAAAATTAAAATTCCTTTTAATGGCTTATAACATCCTTGTCTTAAACTATAATTTGCATCAGTTTCCTCTTTGATCACTATACGTTTCAAATAATAGGTCAAACTCATCCTTGCTTTTGCATAGAGCATTCCATTTGTCTAGAACTCGCTACCCCGTCTCTGCTGAACTGGCTCCTGCTCATCTTTAGTCTCAGCAAAAATGTTGCTGCAACACAAACTTCTTCCCTAATACCTTTATCTAATCTCTGATGATGAAAGCCTTGGTCCCCACCTAACTTTACTCTCATCTTTCTGTATTTTTTTTAATCTAGCACATTTCATAATCTGAACTTGCTTTGTATATTTAATTGAAGACATATTAAGTGCTGGCTCCTTTTATTGGAATATAAGCTTCATAAGAACAGGACTTGTATACCTTATCTTTTTTTTAAATTCCTAATATCTAGGGCAGTGGTGAGTACATTGTTCCATGATGTTCAGTACATGTGTTTAGTACTATACGAATGTATTATTTGTGAAATGAATAAACAAACCTCAGAATGGAAATAGTATAGATGTTTATATTCAAGGTGATATTTTCATACAATAAAGCTTTTATCATCTAGAGGACAAGAAATGAATTACCATAAAGAACTCCAAAGAGAAGAGATGAGGAAAAATTGTACTGGTTTCAGTAATATATATATACATATACCTGCATAACTCCCAGGACTGTTTACTTCTAAAAAACTTATTCCAAGTCTTATTCCAGAGACAAACTTGAAACTTACATCATGGTGATAGGGAACATAAAAGAAAACATTGATTTCCATTTTCCTCAATCTTCAGTTTTCAAATCAACAATTAAGCATGTACAAAAAAGATTATGACTTTTGACTATAAATTTTAAAATTTATAAGTAAGTTTTTCTAATCCTATAGGCTCTTTGTTCTCTAATTTGCTATAGTGGAATGATTTAGAAAACTCTGAGTTAATCTTGTTCCTTCAAATTCTAATTTTGTCACTTACTTAGCTGTTCTTATCTTGGGCAAGTTACTTAACTTCTCTGAGACTCAGTTTCTTCATCTAATAAATGAGGATGATGACAACATCTCACTCATAGAAATCATGTGCAGATTAAATAGATATGTATGCTTAGAAGACAGTAAGGGCTATATATGTGTCAGTTTTTGTTTAATTCATCAGTTATATCTCTTTCTGTTTGGGGTAATAAGATGCTTGATATCCCATGACACCTATTGGCACTATTGGCACCTATTCACAAAGAACTTCTATTGGATTTAGTGAGGAGGAAGAAAACAAGTGAAAAACAACAATTCTGAGGATGTAATAGAGGTGGCTGTTTTCCACATAACTTTCCCTGGAATCCAGAGGTCACCTCACTGAGGCGAGCTGCAGATAGATGGATAAACTGTGATTTCCACATCTTTTTTTAAACTGATGATTATGGGCCTACTAGTCAAGGGCTTCCTTTAATGAATAAAGGGACATGAAAAGGTCACTATTTTTCTTACATGATAATCTTGGAACATTTCTTTTTGAAAATGTGCGCATCCTAACACGTTGAAGAAGCCTCTAGGATTCTGGTCTTCCTTACCAGGCAGTGGTCATAAAGAGAGCGTATATCACCACTCATAACATCCAGGCCACTCTACTAACCTCGGACCTCAGACAGCAGAATCGAGGAGGTGGTAGAGGTTGTAGACGCTGTCCTCCAGCCTATAGGGAGGACCTGTTCCTCTAGAGTTAGCATGAGGTTGCGGCTGCTTCTCTAAGGAACGTATTTTGAAGAGGAAGAGAGGAGTTTAAACTGAGGAAATCCAAAATCCTTCCCTCAAATACTGTATAGAAAGGCAAGGAGCCCTTCAATTCTTCCATAATTATCTTAAAAATAGTGGAGGGAAAAATCTTTATCCAGTTATACATTTTGAAGTATAAATTTATACAGCAAATCATACTCAATTTCAACATTTCTACTTTTCTACCTAATATCACTGACTTATTTTATTTTAAATACGCTCCTTTTTTTCTACCGTTAACATATGGAAATGATCCAAATTAGGCCAACCTGGATAATCACCTAGAGAAATTTTCTTAATCTAAAATTTCAGTCTTTTTGTAATTGTCTTTCATCACACTATTTGGTGTAGTGTATTGATGCAAATATTAAGACTGGTTTATTTTCATTAAGAGCCTTCGTACCTTCTAATTCAAATAAAAAGTATTCAATTTTCAATATATTTTAGGCATGGTGCTAAGCAATGCATTGAATAAAGATATGAGGAAAACAAAGGCTCAAACATTCAGAAACTCACAATCTTATGATATCCTTGAAGGCCTCAAAGAATCTATCAGAGTGCCAAAACATGAGAGAAAGATAGGGTCAGAGCTTCAAGTTGCAGTAAAAGAAAGAATACACACAAGTGTGTTTCCAATATGGTAGGAAACAGGGTAAATGAGAAAGAAAACATAGATATATAAAAAGGAAAAGAATGTGGAGGCAGAGAAAGTGGCAGATGTGGTTCCAGGATACATGTGTTGACCCTTCATTGCATTTCCACTTTAAGACAAAGAAAGCATGTCATCATTTTTAACTTACCTGTTGAGAGAAGGAAAATAATACTGTTTTGAGCTTCTATTTGCCAAATGCTAGGAAAAGCATGTCTATTATATCTATATTGCGTAATAACCATTCATTCATTCATTCCTGTAACAAATATTTATTGTACTCCTACTATAAGCTATTTCCTTAGGGTAAAATCACAAAAAAGATTAAGATGGTCTTTAGCCTAATGAAGCTGATAGATGGAATGAATCTGAGAAGAAACCAAAGGAACAAAAAAATAAAGTCATTTCAGACAGTGCCAGAAGCAAACAAGACACTTAGATAATCATGCAACAAAGAAATCATTTGGTGAGTGTGGGGGTGTAGTGTAAAGAAATAAAGGCTTTTCTGAAACAGTGATATTTAAGCTGAGATCTGAGGGATGAAGAAACAGCTGTCTGAATATTTCAGCAGAAGACACAACATGTGCAAAGGCCCTGAGTTGGAAACGACTTGGGTGTGTTCAAGGATGTAAAAAATGAAAACAATAGCTCATTTTGAAAAGTGAATGAGGCTCAAGTCTGGCCAGGGTCAGATGTTGCAGTGCCACACAGGCACTGGAGGACATTCAGTGGGACACAATCCAACTTATGTTTTTAAAATACTAGCCTGGCTGTCACATGGAGGATGGCTACAAGTGCATTGGAGTTGGGTGAGTGCTGGTAGTGAGGGACATTTTGTGATCCATATCTTACAGATCTGAAAAGCAAAGTTTAGGAAAAAGTATAATTCAAGCTCAAGACTTCCACATAGCAGACCACATTATCTCAGGCAGCTCATGTTTGGTCACTACTTTACCGTATCTTCACCAGAGAGCAGAGAGTTACGTCTCTACTAATAAAAACTACAACAGTAGCAACAATTAGAACAATTAATTTTATTTGGTGCTAATTTTTAGTGTCAGGTTAGAGTACGTTGAATGCAAGCTCTATGTTCTAAGCTTTTTAAAAATTGTAATTAAAGGAATCTTCCAACTCCTGTACAAAGAAGCTAACTAACCCAAAGATGCACAGATAATAATTAGCAAAGCTTTGATTTCAATCCCTAATTCTCTGAATCTAGAGCTCATGTTCTTAACCAAGATCAGAAAATGGAGACTGCTATGTGATATTTACTACATTGGTCTAAATGATTATTTTGGAAAAATGGAAAAAGACTAACAATTTGACAAATTATATTTAGTTCCTCCTCTGCAAATATTCTTGTTTGATTAGTAATACTGTGATTTATTTCTATGGTTCTTTACATATTCATTTATTTGACTATGTATTAAATAATTACTTAGCTATACTGAACTAAGTTTTAACCTATATATCCTCATATTTTATCCTTAGAAATATTCTATGTCCTATGCATTACAATTGCTGTTTTGTCCATTTTATTTCTTAAGAAGCATTTTCACCAAGCAAAGTGACAAAGTGATATATCCAAGGACATAATCAAATATCTGCTCCTTAGAGAGACTGTCCCTAAACACCCACTCTGAGAAGCACCCACCAGTCATTCATTTTCTCACTGCACAGCATTTGTCACCATCTGAAAGTATCTTGACGTTAACAATTTCTCCTTCTCCTTCCCTCATTAAAATTTAAGGCCAATGAGATGAAGACAATGTCTCATTTAGATGTATAGCATCTAAAACTTGCCCATGCATAATAGGTTCAGAATAAACATTTGTTGAATGAATACTGTTTTAAAACATGTAAAATTAATCAAAAATGGCAAATCTAGGACTAAAATTAAAATCTTTATAATCTTGCTTAATGCACATTCCATCGCATCATACCATCATCTCAGATCACGATTATTTGAGACCATGTAAAGTCACAAATAAATGAAGTAGTATTTTGCATTTCAAAAAAATTTTGGATAGATAAATTTTTATTTCAAATTGACCACAGTTACATAGCTTTGTAACAAAAGTTTTTTTTTTTTTCCTTTGACTTTCTGTGTTGCATTTCACATGAAGGAGAGATGAGATCAGTCAACAAAGTCACTTGAGACTGATTAAAGAGTAAAGATTGCATAAAACAACTCACATTTAACCTTTGCAAATGAATAAGTAAAGGGAAATTCATGAATTCTTAAAATATTGTCCCTTGATGCAGATATCGGCCTCTTTCTGGTTTTAGCATTAATTCACACGGGCATATTTTCTATAGGCAGCTTTCTTTTTCCTAAGCAACTGGTACTTCCATTGAATTTTGCAAAAAAAAAATGAAAAAAAGGCATATTTTAAAATAACATACTCCTTATCATTCCTGTAACTAGGCTGAATAACATTTAGAAAGTAAATTCCCTTTTAGCTTTTTAAAAGTAAGCTTTTAAAAGTAAATTCCTTGAACATTTATATTAGGGCTGAAATTTGTTTTACCTATAACAGTTGAGATTTGTAATCAGTTTATTTAGCCCAAAAGCGTGTAAGAAGAATACAATAGTAACCCCCTCCCATTTTTTTATTTGTTGCCCATTTTCTGTGGTTGAATTCTGTGACAGCTGCTCCAAAGGCAAGAATGAAAATAGACTTAAGTACAGCTCTGCTTGGGTATACACATGAGTGCCTCTCAAAGGACACATCGACTCCCATTGCCAATGATGCATGTGGCTCACAAACAAAGATAGGAGACCACATCTACGTTTCAAACACTGAGTAGCACCAGGTCACTGTGCACAATGCATGAGGGAGATTTTAAAAGACTCATTTTTTCCTCAGCTTTCTTTATTGCTTGCTAAATCACATTTGACAAAGAAAAGAAAATAGAACTCCATTTGTAGAATGTAGAGAGAGAGATAAGGAGTCTGTATAAAAGCTGATGTAGGTATTTGGGAGGTAAAGTAACTGTTCCTGTATTGAACTGTATTTACTTCTTTGAATTAAAACAAATCACAAGCTAATACAAAAGCACTATAAAAGTCAAAGATGTATTTACTAAGGAAAACTTTTTCCAAAGGTAAGACCTTTTTTTCTTTGCCTAAAAGTATTTAATGAATTAAATATTTTCTCCAAATATGGTAAGAATATATCTATCTGGTATCATATTTTGTCTTTCCCAAATACTAGCAATTAGCAATGCTAGAGAAAGCCAGTCTCTCTTCTCTGCTTTAGTGGTGTGCATAGTACATGTGGCAAGTACTGTGCCTAGCATTTTCCTGGCATTATCTCATTTATTCCTAACAATACCCTAAAAGGCATGTCCAGATAGTATGAGTGAAGAAACATAGGCTTCAGGAGTTAGAAAACTTCCAAGTTTGCACAGCTGGAAAGTGGCAGAGTCAGAACTTGAACCAGAATCCCAGGTCTTAACCAAATTGGCCTCACAAAAATGACTTACAAAAGTCATTTACTTTATAGCCAAGAATGAAGTCAGGTCTTCATTTTCAACCTTGACTCCAACTGTCTTACCTCAATCCATCAATCACTCTGTTTCTAGAATTAAGAAATGTTCACCAAATAACTCTCTGCTGAATTGATAATCCTGAATGTCTCCAAAATTAATTTGCAGTTTCTCAGCAAGTTCTGAAAAGTGCATGATCATCTGGCTACAGCCAACCTTTCCAGAGGGTCACTGACTCCTAAACATCCTTAGTCCCAGTCATAACTACTTACCATACTTCAGCTATGCTATTCATACTTCACTTAAAATGCCTTTCAACTTCTGTCCTTGACAGAATTCCATTTATCTTGCCTTGCTTTGCTTAACTGTGACTTCCTTTCCTAACCCCACCATGGAATTGATTATTCTTTTCATAGTCAATCCAAAACATGCTGTACTTACAGCTATTGTAAAAATAACAACACATTGGATCATAAGTTTTAGTACTGTAAATATCCATTAGCTATAAAGTAAACTCCTCAAGCACAGAAATCTTTTTATTCTGGTACTGCTTTCATTTTCACATTGTTACATAGCAAATGAGCAATAAATGTTTATAGAATGTATAAAATAAAAATAGCATTCTCTTTGAAATGTCATTTTTTGCATATTTTCACTTCAGTTAGTATAGTTTATCTATCTGGCAGCAATTCAATTTGCTTATGGGGTAGAAAATTCATCTATTAAATCAGAAAACATTTTCTGATTGTCTTTTGAGCAATATTTTAAGGGGAGATGTTCTGGACAAAAGATAAAATGATATAATGCTTGAAAAATATGGGGAAAGCATGTGAATAGAGAACATACGATATCAAAAATTGTACATTAAAATAAAAAATTCTATATTTAAGTAGAAAAATATAATAATGTTCATAGTTACATGTAACTTTCTTGATAAACAAGGAAACTAAATTATTTGAGTGGGTAAAGAGACTATTGATTACGACACCTACGGATTTCTTTACTTTCTATGCCTTTTACAATTACGTTGTTCTAACAGTACCACAATCATATACTTAGAGACAGAAAGCATCATCTGGTTATGGATTTATTCTAAGAGCACACTTTAGACTTCGGTTGATGCTGTTCATTCTCATGGGGTGGGGAAATGCAGCAAACTGCACACAGAACCCCAAATTTTCATTTTCATTACCACCATTTAAAACAGTGTATATATTTTTATATTCATATATAGGCCTTTTCTCTCTCTCCTTATTTGGTTGCTGCCTTTAAGTTAGGAATAGTTGCTGGGGAAATTGTTTTGTTTTTTTTTTTTTTTGAGATTTGTCCCTGGACTTTCTCTGTGATGATTTGGTGAACACATATAATTTTTATTGTTTACCATCATTGACAGGCTGGCCCCAAGGCACAAGGTTCTGTGTAGCACATCATGGTTTATTGATGAGCAGTGGGAACTGAAGCAGAGTGGTGGAAGCTGGCACACCAGTTACAGATCCTTGTTTAGAAACCAACTGGGCATTCAGTAATGAGACCATGTGGTTTTGTTTGCAGGACTCAGCTCAGGCCAGAGAACTGTCTAAGGATGCATTTGAAGGAAAAAAATCAAACACCCAAAGTTTAAGTAAGTTGTGCCATCAGCAATTTAAACCTAACATCATTTCCTTTTCACACTTTTAGAATTCTTCAGAGAAATGTTTAGGATAAAACTAAGAGTAAACTAGGTTCTTGGCCCAGAGTTTGACGTGTACAATATAAGGAATATGTGTCCATGTTTCTCACAGAATAATTTGTTTTAAAAAGGAGTTCTACTTAGTTGGAAAAGTAATATATGCATACAATAAAAATTTTTAAAAATCAAACGTTATGAACAAATAATCTTTGTAACCACATATAATAGCTGCTGCCAATTGTTTGCAATTCCTTTCAGAAATATTCTATATTCACTTACTTTTGAAAGCTAGTAAGTACATATAAGCATATTTTCTAAATTTAACTTTTTCTCCCCTTTAACAATACATATGAATTATGCTCCATATCAGCCCATGTATTTACTTCATTTATTTTTATAGTGGCCCATTATGTGGATATACCAGTTTGTTTAATTGATCCTTATTTTTAGTTAATAGTAATAGATAATGCCAGAATGAACATCTTTGTACCTAGGTAGTTTTGTAAATATGTGAGTATACTTGTGGTTTTAATTCCAAAAAAGAAAAAGGTATCTGCCTTTTACATTTCTGCCGAGACTTTGAGGGCTTTCTCTCAACACTCTTGCCAACAACACTAAAAGTTTAGTCATATAATAGTTGAAAAATGAAATTTCATTGATGTTGTAATTTTGTTGATTATGAGTAAAGTTGAATGAATATCTTTTTATGTTTTCCTATGATCTGTCTGTTCATGTAGTTTGTAAAATGTCCCACTGAATTTTTAGTTTTTAAATGTATTCATTTACATATTAATGTCAAATATATACTGTTATAATATTTATATATAATAGCACATCACACATATATTACCATTTTCTGTAATATACACTGCAAATATTTTCCTAATTTGTCTTTTGTGTTTTCTTAATGCTATTTTATATAGAAATTTTCATATTATCACACATGTTAGTAATTTCCTTTAATACTTCCGGGTTTATTATTATTTTTTTTTTTGGTCTGTCTCAGTCCCTACCTACTCCACGTTATTAACCATTCTCTTGTATTTACTTTATTAATTAATTTATTTATTTTTATTTCAGCTTTTTATGGGGGTACAAAATTTCAGGTTATATATATTGCCCATGTCCCTGCCATCCTCCCGAGTCAGAACTTCAAGCATGTCCATTCCCCAGACAGTGCGCATTGCACTCATCATGTGTTTCCTTATTATTGTTTAAGTTTGGCCCACTTGAAATGTATTTGGCGTAAGGAGTAAAGTAAAGGTCAACTTTTTTTTTCAAGATATTCAACACATTGTCCCAAGACTGGGTGATATATATCGTTTCACCATTTTCAAATGCCATCTTTACCATGGCCTCTCTATTTCATTGCATTGTTCTGTTTATTCATGAACCAATTCTATTCTACATTTATAGCATTTTTAAATATGTGGTTTTACATTTATTTATAATACTAATGTCTTCTGATCTTCTACAATGTAAAGCTGCTGCTTTTGGTTGTGAAGATTATAGAGGAAGCAGTCTCATTTAAGAACATTTATCCATTCCTTTATTGAAAGATAGTTATAGATTATGTGCCATTCACTTCTTTGGAATGAAGATAAGACATCAATTCATGACTACACTGGAATCGAAGATAAATATTTTTGAAAGAAATATTATCCCCCACATTACACAACTAAAATTGGTATTATTGTGAAAGACAAAGTAGAGTTTTGGCAAAAGTACTTAATTTAGTGTCATATGATGCCACTACTATACAAATCTAACATGTCCTAGCTACAAAATCCTGGTAGGTTATTTGGCCTCTATGAACCCTGGATTACTCTTGAACAGGAAACATGTTCCCAGTCTACTTATGAAATTGTTGTCAGGACCACATACAACACTATAATATCAATTTTATCTCCAAAGGGTAAATTACCATCAGAATCATTTCAATCATTCTTAGAATCTTCTAAATTGTGTGGCCTCTCTACCGAAGTTTGCAGCATCCATAGTGTTGTGTATCGAAATCTTTATTAAATCATTATTACCCAGGTTTAATTGTGCTCTTGAGGAATGTAGGCATCAAAACCCACTTTTATTTTTGCCAATTATTTAAAATAGTACAGGTGCCCACATGACACACTGATATAATTAGAAATGTTTAAATTCAGATCCAGCATTTGAAGAGAGCTCCCATTTAGTGACTAGAGCTGAGAGAGTAGAGTTGCCTAAGTGACAAAATTGACTAACTTGATAAGATTTACTATTGCACTGATTGCTAACTTATAAATTCATATCCTTCATAGTCAATCCATGTCAAGTTCTTCACTTGGGTTGAAAACATTCCTCCTAATCTGTTTGTACCACTTCCATTTCTCCTATTTATTATAATTATTGTCACGTTTCTGAGTCCGGGGGGGAGGCACTTAATTCAGTCTGGCCATCAGATTTATGTTCCCTGGACACAATGAGAAGTTCACAGATGGATATGTCACCATTCAAAGCCAATGAAACATGAGGAAGATTTTACTAAATTTTCTGGAAAAGAAACTGTTTCCTGCTGTACTTAAATCTGAGTGGATGTAAAAGCTAGATCTACTGTAGCAACTCCATAGTGCCTGAGAAAAATCACACAGAAGGATGTCAAGAGATAGGGAGGAATCTATTGCTGAAGACATTTTTGTAGTTCAGATTCTAGACATATGTAATGTAAACTACTCCCTTTTTTAGTTGAAATCAGTTTAAGGCCATCTTTATTTACAGAATCCTATGAAGAATTTAAAATTAATTAACACTATTGTACATTACACCATGATAATTGGTTATTCAAGTATTCGTGTTCACAATATTATTCTGTGCATTTGCTTTTGAAAATTAAATATATATATATCAGCATGATTATCAACCAAACAATATACTTTTTTCCAAAAAAAGTCTCTTAATGTTACTACTTATCAATGCCAATTTTAAGTGAAATTTCTTTTAAAACTCTTCTTTTTAAATAAGGAATTTCCAGTTTTTCAAAGATTTTAATTGGAAGCCAATGATTATTAGTTCATAAATTTCTCATTGGTATGCTAATGTCTTCATATAGAACTGCTCAGAAACTGGGTGTTAACTGAGGGCATATTGTAGATTCTATCAGCATTTCAGAAACATTGTCAGGAGCAGCTTATAAAAGGAACTGCTGTCTGACTCTAATTGTCTATGTAGTGAGATATAAACTTGTAAAATTTAAAGTTAGCACACTAGGGTCTTGCTAATTTTCACATGATCAACTGGTCTGATATGTCATTCAACTGGTTGTCCAGATAAACTGTTGTTACATTCAGAAACCTCATGTGATCACAGTGCGGGCCCACAGGATGATCAGTGAGAAATATTAAAAGAATATTGAAAGAATACTTTAAAGAAATGAAAAATTAAGAGCACTTGATAATACTAAGCTTTCTAATCACCTTCATATTTGTAATTAAAAGCTGTTCGCTGAGCTTAAGCATCACATACAACACACACACACCCCCTAGTAGATATTTAGTGGTGCACTGTCATTTTTACTATTCACATCAAAGGAATTAGTGAAAATATCCATTAAATATATTTCCTTCATGAGATAATTTTTCTAAGTTTAATAACTATGTATCATTCTGATAGATATGCTTTCCTTTAAACCTCCTCATTAGAATGACAAAGAGTCAAAGTATTTTTTGGCAATCAAAACGGGAAAGTGGCATGAAACTATAAGAAGGGAAAGGCAGCTGAGGAGCCTGCTACAAAACAATACCACGTATAATTGGTCCTTAATTATGCAGATTTAACAAATGGCAGAAGGACAGTTGTATTCCTTGATCGAGGCTGTGTGCCAAGTCAACAAGCTGGCATAAATGTCGGAAGGGGCCCACTCTATGATCCTGACTGCTGCATTTCTTCCCCAGTGACAAAATATTTTGGTGGAAGGAAGAAATCCATTGATTTTCCTAAAACAAGTTAAATTTATGTTTTTGGTATGAGTGACTATCCCCAGTAGCATCATTAACTAAGTTTTCTTAAACATGTCATTGATTTTTTTTTAATCACAGTTTTTAAGGACACCAGAAGAAACTCAGATAATAGCCTATACATTTGTATGGAGGATAAGTTTACTGCATAGTTCTTTGCAAAAGTAATCTCTACTATAGATAAAGGTTTTTACAAAAAAAAAAAAAAAGGAAATACAAGTGGTCTTTTAATATGTCAATCAAAGAAAGTTAATTATTGTTGTATTTCACTTTTATACCATAACGTTGCATACTTTTTAAAATATCTTAAAATGCTATTTGAAAACAAATAAACACTTCAAAATTCACTTACTGATGTGCTTGCATTAGGACTGCTGCAAGCCAGAGCTAGCCTCTAGTAACATCGCTTTCCTTCTTGGCCTCAGCAATGAGCCTGAAGTCTCTCATTGCTCATAGATCATCTTTTCCTAGCTTGGCACCCACGGGCACTTGCTGATCTCCTGAGATGTTGGAAAACACCTGGGCAGAATCCAAGAGTCCCACAACTGCAAAATGGTAGATTTGGCTTCTGGTGACCCACATTTAGATGTTTTTCAATCCATCTATGGAGATGACATTAATGGAGGAAAAATAAATCTATTTGAATGATTTCTTTCCTTCTTCTCTTACATTTATTTATTTTACTACTGTTTTGAATACAGAAGGGAAGAGAAGCAGCATGTCTTGCCAATGTCTTGCCAATGAAATTTACTTCTCAATGTATTCTAGCTGATAATAGAAACTAGAGTCATTTTCTCCTTCCTTAATGGTAAAATTGGAAAGGAGTTCCCTGACCCTTTGCCAGAGCTTAAGATTCCACACAGGGTCCTGGTGATAATGTATTTCATTACGTCAGGAAAGGTCCCTGAATAGCTTACAATAAATAGCATACAAAAGTTGCCAAAAATTTAAGAATAAGCAAAAGGAAGAATAGACAAGGATATGTGGTAGTGGTGGTTTAGAATTAGACTGAAAACTAAGGTGGAATGTGTGTGTAGTAGGAAATGTGGGTTGAGGAGTATTTTTGCCTTAATCATTGTATGCTCATCAGATATTCTCTACTTAAAATAGCATTATTACATGTGAAATGAAAGAAAAATACATGTGTTTCTTTTTTGAGGGGTGCTGTTAATGAATCAAATATCAACCAGTCATCTACTCTATTACTACAAAATCCCAGCATTCATGGTAATAATATGTTAACGCTTTTTGGATTTCTGTAGCGAAATACTTTGTTCATTCATAATGGGATTATCCCAGAATAGTTTTATTACGAGTGAAACATTGTATTACTGAAAAGCCTATTCATATTTTGCTTATTTTAGTGTTATCCAGCATATATTCCTAGCAGCAAGCATAAGATTCTAAAAATTAAATAAAATAAAGAAAAAAACTGAGCACAGCTCTGCAGGCCATGTACATAATGAATCACTGGTAAGAAATTGAATAGGAACTCAATTACTAGAACAAACACATCAACCATATATTTAAACGGATAATTCTAAGCCCTTTAAAACATTTTTGTATCAGTAATCTTGCTTCTTGGGCCTCAATTTAAAATATATATATTTTTTATTGTGGTAAAATACAGCACAAAATTTACCATCTTAATCATTTTTAAGTGTACAGTTCAGTGGTAATAAATACATTCATAATGTGGAACCATTACCCTCCCTGTATCCACAGAACTCTTTTCATTGTGTAAAATTGACATCCTGTACCTATTAAACAATAACTCCCCAATCTCATCCCCCCGGAGTCCTGGCAACCACCATTCTACTTTCTGTCTTTATGATTTTGACTGCTTTAACTACTTCCCACAAGTGGAATCCAACACATTGTTCTTTTGTGACTGTCTTATCCCACTTAGCATAATGTCCTCAAGGTTTATTGAGGTAGCATATCAGAATTTCCTTCCTTTTTAAGGTTGAACAATATTCACGTATGTATATTTTGCCTGTTCATTTGTCTGCTGATGGACATTTGGGGTGCCTCCACATTTTACCTATTGTGAGGAACGCTGCTACGAACATGGGTGTACAAATATCTCTTTGAGATGCTGTTTTAAATTCTTTTGGGTATATACACAGAAATGGAATTTCTGCATCATATGGCAATTCTATTTTTAATTTTGGGGGAACTATCATACTGTTTTCCACAGTGGCTGTACCATTTTACATTCCTGCCAATAGTGCACAAGGGTTCCAATTTCTTCACATCCTTGCCAACACTTGCTATTTTCTGGTATTTTTCTTTTAATATTGTCATCCTGGGGGCTCATGTTTTGAGAGTCTTTCCCTCATCAAACAAAGGAAAGGATCCTATGCAAAAAAGTACAGTGTTCACTTGTTTGTGTGGTTCAGACTGATGAATGGATGTCATTGTACGGCTATTATTCCTACATCCCCTGATTTTAAATCTTATAGAAATATTAAGGGCACAATTTTCAGAGATTCACATTTTATAAATGTCATTGACTTGGTAATGACATTGCTGATTCCATTGTAGAAATGTACCAGTAAGATCCCTCCCTGTAATTCAAAAAATTCTTGGAAGGTACTAACATTATTATATGAGGTGAGATCATGATTAAGTCCTCCAATGGTATTCTTTGATTATGCCAAATTTGCTATTTATAATGGTCCAAGGGTGGGGGAAATAAAACAAAGAACCAATAGTCTTCAAACTATATTGTATAGATTATTAAAGAAGCAGCTGCTAATAAATATGTGGTCCTATTTCTTTAACATACTCAATAAAATAATCTCTGTGTGGTCTCTAATATCTGCAGTTATATCAGGCAGCAAAAAATTGCAGTACTAATTTGTGGTATTAAAAGTGCATATAGTATATTTGCTTTCAAATGAAATTCATCAGGAGGACACATATTTGCAAGACATTTAGAGCAGAGGCTCATGTCATCAGACATCAGGTGAATAAACTCATGATAATATGATGACAATAAAAAATCATATCGCCACCATGTCTATAGCATAAACAGAATACAAGTACTTTTCCCCTCCTTTACCACCACTATCTTCTTTGTTCAGCCCACCATCCTCACTTGCCTGCATTATTATGATAGCTTGAACTCCTTTCCCATTTATACTTTTGCTTTTCAGTATTCTTTCAAAACAAGTCTCAATAATTACATTATATTAAAATATAAGTCGGCTCATGGTACTGTTCTGCTCAAAACTATCCAACAGCTCCTCTGTTATGTTGGAATGAAAGACATAGCTCTTACAGTGGCCTACAAGGACATTCATGATCTGGCCCACTATGGCCTCTCTGATCTCATTCCTTACTCCTCTCCCCTTGCTCTTTCTGATCTGAACTAGTGGGCTTCTTACTGTTTCTAAACACACAGCCAAGTAACCTCATCTAGAGCACTCTTTCCACAGATAATGCATGGCTTACTTCTTGAATCCTCAGAGTTTCTGCTCAAATATTATCTCGGCAAATCTGACCTCTTCGTTTAAAATTGTCACAGACCTTGTCACACCCTCCTCTCTCCCCCTCCCGCTTATTACCCTCATCATATTTTTTTCTGACAGTTATCACATTCTAACTCGTTTTAAAATTTAGTTGGCATACTTACTGTTTATGTTATGTCACTGCCCCCCCCCATTATTGGAATGTAAGCTCCATAAGGACAGAAATTCTTGATATTTTTTTTTTCCCTAATGCATCCCCAAAGCTTATAATAGTGCCTGGCACATGAGAAGATGCTCAATAAATATTTATCATACTCATAACAGAGAAGTTTGGTAACTTTATCATCGTTAGCATATTTTGATCAAAAGATCTTACTCTAATGTAGTATTTGTAGCAGTAAAGCTTTCTGTGCTTGTGGCTGTTAGGTGTAGGTGTGGCATTATCAGCAATCAGCTGAGATGTCTCAACACTCTTTTCTTATGAAACACTTTGCAAAGTTATTGACTTCTTTCATGGTTCAAATAATTTGTCTATTTGAGATTTTGGGGGAATGTGCTGAGGGAATTCATTATCCCCTCCAAGAGAATTGTCCTTGCTTTATCCTAAGGAGATGGTCTACAAAGGCTTTTGGGAAAAAGCTGACTCAAATGACTAGGAATCAGTGTCAAAACATCCATACTGTTTTCCAATAATGTGAGGCTACAGCTTAACTAAGAATTCCCCCAAATTCCAAAGCCTGAGAAAATACCAATTCCCCTGGATCTATCCATTGTAACAATTCAAGTTTTACCCTAAGGAAACTGCCTAAAGAATTTGGGTATTTATAATAGAATGATGTGCACCAGATCAGATAAAAATATCATATAATCTATTGTGATGGCCCTTTTGTTGTGACAGCTTGGATAGGCTTCAGTCCCCAGTTATTCAATCAAACACTAATCTACAGATTGCTGGGAAGACATTTTATATATGTGATTAAAGTCCATAATCAATTGATTTTAATTAAGGGGGATTATCCTAGATTGTCTGAATGGCCTAGATTCAATCAGTTAAAAGGCCTTAAAAAAAGGGCTGTGATTTCCCTGATGGAAGAAGAAATTCTACCTGTGGACAGCAGCTTTAGCCCATGCAGAAGAGTTTCAGCCTACCTCTGCACATGGCCCATCCTACAGATTTCAGGCTTGTCTAGACAATGCCCCCAAATTTTTTGTTTGTTTTTTTATTTCAAAATATTAAGGGGGTACAAATGTTTTAGATTACATAGATCACTTTTGTATTGCTTGACTCCCAGCTATAGGTGTGCCCATCACCCAAATAGTGTTCATAGTTCATAGTATACATTAGGTAGTTTTTTTCCCTCCCCTCCCCCTTGGTTGATTTCCACTGAGTTTTATTTCCTCTGTGCACATGTGTGCTCATCAGTTAGTTTCAACTTAATAGTAAGTACATGTGGTGTTTGTTTTTCCATTCTTGCGATACTTCTCAATTCCTTGCAATAAATTTCTTAATGTGTATCTTCTATTGGTTCTGCTTCATTGAACCCTGACTAACACAGCTACTAGTGCATCATGGTAGTGTAAGACTTGGTGGAGATCACAGGGGCACAGGAAATTATATACTTAATCTGGTACCTACAGCCAATTCACTTCTTTTAGAAATAAGTAGAAATTGGAGAATCTTTACAAACCTGCTCTTAAGTAAATTTTGGACAATTGATTATGATGGTATTGCAGACTATATTCCTTACTTATCATTTACCTTCAATTGGATTTTTTATTGGTGTAGCATTATCTCCTGCAGTTAAAAATTCTCTTTTCTATGATTTTAGGCCTGGTAAATAATATATATTTCAATCTGGAGATCAACAACTTTCAAGAAATCTTCCCACTAAAATATAAGTTGTAAGATAGAAGGTGGGTTTTTTTTATTTTTCTGAATTTATTCATTAATGTATTATGAGTGCCTAATTCAGCAAATGATCAATAACATTTGTTGAATGAATAAATCATTTAACAGCTTTGTGGATAAAGGAATAATCTTCCAGGGACATCTTTTTAGACTTCTAAATTAATTCTACTGGCATTCACTGTGCGTAAGATGATGTGCACATGTCTATGAGTCTCCAATGTTAAGAACAAAGACTGTCAAAATTCTGGCTACTAAATTTTTAATCATGTTCTAATCATGTTTCCTAAAAGAGGCAACTAGTGTTGAACCACTTTATTTTCTGCTGGTCTAAGTATTGCTGATTTTATTGATTTTCAAATAGAATAAAGGTATTTTATGTAGTAAAATCAATAGCACAGAAGCATTTCCTAATCCATGCAGAGCATCTAAACCCATGCTGGTAATTTTTTTGAAGTCAAAATTTTTGCTTCTGTTTCTTTATTCTTGACCATTTTTGTTTGCTTGTGCCAACACAATTCCAGAAAGTGCAAAGCAGCAATTTCTTCCATAGCAAGAGCGACATAGAGAAATTAGCCTTTCATCTATTCTATGAAAACTGCTTTGTATACATCCAGCCTGTGTCTTTGTCATGAAATCAATGGCAATGTTCCTCTCTTCTAAATTCCTACTTCTATTTCACAGTACCTGTCATGACTGTCATCATTTTGGGGATACTTTCTTCGTATCACTTATGAAACTGTACAGTAGACTTCTAATAGAGCATTTCACCTCTTATTGGTCCTGACTAGAAACTTCCCTTCACATCACTGCTTTATCATTTTTTCTTAAAAAAAACAAAAATAAAAGCAAAAGACCTTTCATCATCTCACGACTTTTTCCAGATCTTACAATGACTACTCATTTTCTACCAGTGCAACCTGAGCATTCTGCTGTGGTAATTAAGAAGATTTAAAAACATGGACTCAGAAGTCAGAACACCTGTGTTTGAATTTTGGTTTTTGAGGTTGATTAGTTGTATCACTCAGGCAAGTTACTTAAATACATTGTACTTCATCATCATCTTTAAAAGGGAGATAATAATAGCATCCACTTCGTGGGAGTGGGTAAGAGGAGTCACTGGGTTAATACATGGAAAGAATTTAGAATGCTGTCTATCAGATGGTAACTGCTGAATAAATTTGAGCTATCATCATCATCATCAACAGGATTATAATTATTTTAAACTTGTACCACATATTGGTCAAGCAGTATTGGCTGTTTTGGGGAATGTGCACTTGAATATAGATTCAGGCAATTTGCACAGCTAGGAACTGAGAGACAATGGACTTAGCAGCATCCTTCCTTAGATTCGCTGGCACAACCATACTGGCCTGTGTGTGCTCTGGTTAACAGCACACAGAGAAGAGCTGACAGAGACCGTTCACTTAATTAGAGGAAACATTCAGCCTTAGTCATCACCCTGCTAAAAGAGATACTATAATAAATACTATTTCTTCTAGGAAGATTGTTTTTATTTTCATAGATCCTTAAGAGAGGTTTTCTTTTCAAAAGAGAAATGAGAATATCATGAATTCAAAACTGAATTCAGCAGAAACTCCTTTGCTTTCTGAAAATTACCTTCGACTGAACACAGTAAACTACATACCCATTTTATCTTTCTTCCATTAAGCCTTAATACTTCTCTGGCCACTTCATTTTACTATCTCCAAAAACTCCTAGCCTAATTTCTGCCTACACTATTTTGCCTATGTTGCTCTTCCTTTGTAGAAGTCTCTCTCTCTCTAGGGCTTGGAGATTAAATTTGTATTCTCTGTGTACCAAATTCTTCAATATTTCCAGCCCATCAACCCCTCTATTCATGGCCATTTTTTTATTCATTCATTTAGCCAATATTGACTCAGTTCTTCCTGTGTTTCAGGCACTGTGCTAGCAGCTGAAGATATAGGGGTAGATAAGATACCAAGAGTTGTGGTCTTCAGAGGAACTTACATTCTGGTGAGGAAAATGCATGTAGCCATTATTTATACAAATAATTAATTATAGATGTTATGAAAGAATGCTAGGAGAGCATTTAAGGAGAGTGTTGTTAGGGGAAGCCTCAATGGGAAAGTGACATTTAAAGCTGAAACTTGAAGAATAAAGATGAGCTAGTTGAGCAAAGTCCTAAAGATAAAGAAGAAAGAGAATATTTGCAGCAATGAAAAGAGTGATTTAAGTAGGGTCAATAAGTGTTGAAGACCATAAACTGAGAAGGAGAATGAAGCTTTTAAAGAACTGAAAGAAATCTAGTGTAGTTACAGCCTACATAGCCAAGGGATAACAATGTTATGGAATTGGATTGTTAATGATTGAGATCACTTAAAGAGTACTTATTGGGGCCAAGTATTTGGATTTAAGACCATGACATATGATAGTAATAAATATTCATTTATTATATCATAATCTACATTAGTTTTATAGCTTTCCATACAGTTCATATAAAGATTCCATGCAGAGACTCTCAGGTGGAAGTGTAGAGATCTTGTCATTTATTTCTTTTGTTTGCCCCACAGGCACATTGTAGGGAAGAAATAACTACTTGTTGAGATTACTCCACAAAATTCCACTTTAATCCTATTCAATCTTGTTTTGTTTGTAGAAATAGACACACATACACACACACACACACACATACACACACAGATTTTTTCTTAATTATTATAAGAACAAAAAAGTTTTCAAAGAAATCTAGATATCTGAATAATTACTTGGACTCGCTGATTTTAATCAATGCTATAGATAACCCTCTCCCATGACTAAATGATTGAAGCCTGGAATAAATCCTCCAATGTAGGCATTATAATCAGATCCCTTAAGTTTGGTAAATTTTGTTAGTACTTAATTATAAAATAAAACCGTGTAATAAAAATGGTTCAGCTCTGGCTTTACCATGTTAGTATCAGAACAAATGTTAGGAATGATTTGTAAGAAATAGATAACCTTAGTCCATTTTGTTATCTAAATTCAAAATTTCACAAGTTTTAGAAGTCTTAACGTGAAAAGCATAAGAAGCAATAAGAATGACCTCAATTTATGGACATGGAGTATACAAAAATAAGGATAGAGCCTACAAAACTGAGAACTTAAAAGGGAAAATTATATAGACACTTGAACATCTATATTCTTCACAGTTTTAACTTACAAAAATGTAAATAAAAGGTTAAAAAATCCTAAGATGTAAATGTTTAGTCAGAGAAAGAGAGAGCGAGCGTGCGTGCGTGCGCGCGCACACACACACACAAACACACACACAGACACATGCTTGGTCTTTAATAACAAAGGAAACAATTAAGTGCAAGGCCAGAGTCCCAGCTATCTGCATATCCTAGAGTACAGCTCTTTCATGAAATATTCTCACTGGATTAGAGTTCAGGGCCATTGTGCCAATCAAGAGTAAAGGGGCAAATGGAACCTTCAAGCTTTCATTCCAGGGCCTCATTTACCTACTAATTACTGATGAAATCATTATAAGGCCTCCATCAGTTAACACACCACTCATTTCTGTTAACACATGAATGCTGTCAGAGGCCATGGTGTGCTATTTAGGTTGCTATTTATCAGAAAATTTAAATGTGTTTCCAGTTCAGTTAATAATCAAAGGTCACTCTTCTCTTCTTTAATCCAAGTAAACACATCCACATCAATCCATATAATCCATCAATATGGTCCATTGTCTAGGTATTTAAGAATTTTATTTTTAAATATTTTGCATTTAAATTTAGAAAAGATCTGAAACGTTCAGATAGTCTTGTCCCTAAATATAAAATGAGTATCCTCTTTGTACAATGACCTAAATTCAGTTTCTTTTCCATATCTAAATTCACTAAAGTAGTATAAATTTTTATAAATTTGCTATAATCTATTTTAGAAGCAAAAATGTTGCCTCACACATACTTTTTGGTATAGATTTTTATTACCAGTGAATTTAGTAAGTTGTTTTTTCTCTCAGGAGTTTAAATACATATTACATAAGCCTACCAGGAAAGGGTCAAAGAAGGATAAAGATAAATAAGTTGGGAAGTATGAGTTGATTTTTCATCAACTTGGTTTGCATGTTGGACACTTGTATCAGTCTGAAATTATTTATTTTTTATACTTGTGTTTCTTTCTTTTTTATCAGAATAATTGACTTTACAGATATCTTTAAGTCATTTAGAAAATATATACATAATTTTGGTTTGTATCATGTAGTTGTGCACCAGATCCAGATGTAGTAGTTCGTAAGAGCCAATTAATACATTTTTCAGTGATTTTGTGAGCCAGCTATTAAAACAAATTCATTATTTAAAATTAAATCATATATGGAACCTACCTAAAAATGATACAAGCCATATATGACAAACCCACAGCCAACATCATTCTGAATGGGGAAAAATTGAAAGCATTCCCACTTAGAACTGGAACCAGACAGGGCTGCCCACTGTCCCCATTACTTTTCAACATAGTATTGGAAGTCCTTTGGAGAGCTATCAGGTAAGAGAGAAGAATCAAGGGAATCCAAATAGGGAAAGAAGAGATCAAACTCTCACTTTTTGCTGATGATATGATGTTATATCTGGAAAACCCCCAGGATTCAACCATGAGACTCCTGGAATTGATTAACGAATATAGCAAAGTCTCAGGCTACAAAAGTAATATACACAAATCAGAGGCATTTATATATGCCAATAACAGTCAATCGGAAAACCAAATTAAAGACTCAATACCCTTCAAAATAGCAACAAAGAAAATAAAATATCTAGGAATATACCTATCTATAGAGGCAAAGGACCTCTATAAGGAAAACTATGAAACACTGAGAAAAGAACTAGCAGAACTTGCAAATAGATGGAAAACTATACCATGCTAGTGGATAGGAAGAATCAACATTGTTAAAATGTCTATTCTACCCAACGTGATTTACAGATTCAATTCAATCCCTATTAAACTACCAACATCATTCTTCACAGACGTAGAGAAAATAATTATACACTTTGTATGGAATCAGAGAAGACCCCGTATAGCAAAAGCAATTTTAAGCAATAAAAACAAAATGGGAGGTATTAATTTGCCAGACTTCAAACAATACTACAAGGCTGTGGTTCTTAAAACAGCCTGGTACTGGCACAAGTACAGGGACACAGACCAGTGGAACACAACAGAAAATCCAAATATAAAATCATCCTTATATAGACACCTAATTTTTGACAAAGCAGGAAAGAACATACTATGGGGACAAGAATCCCTATTCAATAAATGGTGCTGGGAGAATTGGTTAGCCACATGTAGAAGACTGAAACAGGACCCACAGCTTTCACCTCTCACAAAAATCAAATCACGGTGGATAACAGACTTAAACGTTAGGCATGAAATGATTAGAATTCTAGAAGAAAATGTAGGAAAGACTCTTACAGACATTGGCCTAGGCAAAGAATATATGAAGAAGACCCCTAAGGCAATCACAGCAGCAACAAAAATAAATGAATAGGACATGATTAAATTAAAAATCTTCTGCACAGCCAAAGAAACAGTCACGAGAATAAACAGACCACCTACAGAATGGGAAAAAATTTTTGCATACTACACATCAGATAAAGGACTGATGACAAGAATCTATTTAGAACTCAGGAAAATCAGCAAGAAAAAATCAAACAACTCTGTCAAAAAGTGGGCAAATGACATGAATAGAAATTTCTCAAAAGAAGATATAAGAATGGCTAACAAACATATGAAAAAATGCTCAACATCCCTAATCATCAGGGAAATGCAAATCGAAACCACAATGAGATATCACTTAACCCCAGTGAGAATGGCCTTTATCAAAAAATCCCAAAACAACACATGTTGGCGTGGATGTGGAGAGACAGGAACACTCATACACTGCTGGTGGGACTGCAAACTAGTGCAACCCCTGTGGAAAGCATTATGGAGGTATCCTCAACAGATTCAAGTAGACCTGCCATTTGATCCAGCAATCCCATTACTGGGCATATACCCAAAGGAAAAAAGGTCATTCTGTAACAAAGACACGTACCCGAATGTTTATAGCAGCACAATTCACAATAGCAAAGATGTGGAAACAACCCAAATGCCCATCAATACATGATTGGATTAGTAAGCTGTGGTATATGTATACCATGGAATATTACTCAGCTATAAGAAATAATGAAGATACGACATTTCTATGGTTCTCCTGGAGAGAATTGGAGCCCATTACATTAAGTGAAGTATCCCAAGAATGGAAAAACAAGCATCACATGTACTCACCAGAAAACTGGTTTCCCTGATCATCACCTAAATACACATCTGGGAACGATACCAATCGGATATCAGACTGAGGTGGGGGGTGGGGGGAGGGGAGGGGTGTATGCCCACATAATGAGTGCATTGCGCACCGTTTGGGGAATGGTCACGCTTGAAGGTGCTGACTCGGGAAGAGGGGTTTGGGGAGGGGATGGATATATACCTACATGATGGGTGCAATGCGCACTGTCTGGGGAACGGACACGCCTGGAGCTTTGACTTGGGGGGACAGGAGGTACATGGGCAATGTATGTAACCTGAAATTCTGTATCCCCCATAATAATAGGATGAAATAAAAGAAATAAAATTAAATCATATAAATTTATCATGAAATGTGTTAAAATCAAAGCTGATAAATACCAAAAACTCATCATTTCCTAATTGTTTTACTACATTTTTACTATTATCTATTTCCTTGATATTATTTACTCGTTTTGTCCATATGATAGAAATACTATGTACTAGAATGCTGCAAGAATCTCTTCTCTATTTTACATTCACTGATGTCACATTAGTAGCTGTGGTGCAAGTATTCATGCCATGAAAACTAGAAAAAAAAAAACTCTATAAATCAAGGACTGATTTATTGTTTTGTTGATTGTACAGACTTAAGAAAGTGAAGAAAATGTTAATAAGAAAGATAAAACTTAAATTGTGTCATGTCACTAGCCACCGCATTATAAATAGCACAAACACACGAAAGGATATTCTTCCACTATTTAAAAACTATTAATCGTTTCAGCAAAGAAGTCATTCATGTTATTGACAAAGTTCTGACATCCATCTTTATTATTACACTTTTGTCTTACTCATTATTGTAAAGAAAAATATCAACAAACATTCATGTCAAAACTGGAAATGTAATGGTAGGTTGCCTATACAAAAGTCAGGGAAAAATTAACAAAAATATGCTCTGAAAAGTAATTGATTATATGAAATCTACAATAAAAATCATGACATATTTAAACATGACACCACTTATAAATTATATGTTATACATTCTTATATCAGTATTTTACTAAATACACACATCTTCCCTTTGGGGAGTCCATCATTAAAACGTGTCCAACCATATCACTGCTTATATAAAGACATACAAAATATGGCAAGGTGATATGTGAATTAAAAGCATGTGATGAAGTAAAGCCAAAGTTGAGGCATAAAAATACAACCAGAAAAACAGGAACGCTTGGGTTTATTTCTTCAGAATGGTAACAAGTACTGAATACACTTGCTAATAACCAGATTTAAGAAAATTTACTTGCCAATTTAGAAAAAAGCTGAGTTTTATGTAGAATTTTTTAACTGCTCATTTTTAAAGGGTAGCTCCAGGTAAGAGCTAGACATTAATAATTAGTTGAAAATACTAAGGTAAAAAAGGGCTATTTTCTATGTATTAAAGAAAAATTTCAGGAAAAATACCTGAGCATCATTTAGTTTTTTTCATTTAATTTTATAGTGTTATTAATTAATAATATTTATTTTTTATGTTAAAGAGAAAATGTGTTTCAGGTAACACTAACTTACCATTAGCTGAGTGTTTTATTTTAAGCCTCTCTCTTATCCCCAGTGAAACACCAGTGGGTTTAGACACACTTATTTCTCTGACATATAATAAAACCAGTATAGTATTTACTGATGATTTTTATACCCACTTGCAATTTTTTATATTAATTACTCTAACATCCAATTTTAGTAATCCTGAATCAGTTATTAAATTACATAAATCATACAGTTCTGCTTAGATCAAATTCTCACCTAACCTAGATTATTGTTCTTCCTTTCCAAATACTGGAAAATTTCTCTGGAGTTTATCTAGGCCACATTGCCCATAAACATAAGCTACCACTGTCTAAAATGCTTAATTCTTACAACTCTTACAGTAATACTCAGAAAACATTATTGTATAATAAACACAATAGAAATTGTGTTTATTACTTTCTTTCAGGTGACAGTACATTTTTCTAAGATATACTCTTCATAACTGACCATGTGACAAGAATCATTTTCAGCCACAATGATTAATGAATATAATCACTAACTTTATGAACATTATCGGCACATTGTTCGTATTTTTCCCACGTTATTTTCCTTTCAAAACAACAGATGAAATAATACAATGCTAAATATCTGTTGTCTGAATTGTATAACTCTATTTAAAAAAAACAAAAAACTACAATTTTACAAAATAACAAACAAAGGAAAGTTAGCAATGTTCTGGTCATCTTCAACTTTCCCTTCCTCCACCTTCATACTCAGTCCCTTGAAGGCTGAGTTAATCAACCAGCTTACCCTGGGGTTGAGGTCATTCTGGTTTATATCTAAAGAACAGTGAAAAAATGGACCTGAACAAGATCTCTAAGCCCAAGGGATGTCCAGCTGTCTAAAGTCTTCCAGGCTATGGGGTTGTCAAGGAAGTTTCTGAAGTTCAAGGGTGTATTCAAATGATATACTTTTGAAAGGCACACGTATCTTTTGCCTTAATATTCTTTGATGCATATTTGTCACTGCTTATATTCAAAGATAGAGCTACAGAAGATGTCTTCTCTCTGGTTAAGGTCATGACCTAAAAGAAAAATTATCAATTTTACTCAACTTTCTAATATTAAGAAATAGCTAGTGTGTCATGCTTTGGCATTAAAACCATCCAAACCAGTGATTCCTTTCATTTATTTACTTAAAATAATTTGCAGGCTTATACATATCTTTACAAATTATTATTTTAACCAGCATTTTCTTCCTCCCTCTTCAGAATGCTACAGTATGTGTTTTGGGATTCACCTAAAAATGACATTTAATTTACCATGAATATATTTTAAAATCTTGTCATTAGTAAATATAAATTTCATATTCTCCAAAACATATTTGCATATAGTGTCATTTATTACTTATGTAATTAGTTAATACATACTAAGTGTCTCTGTTTCTTAATACAGATTAAGGGCAAAATAATCTATATTCTTTGGAAAAATATAGTGGAGAATTTGGAAAAGTTTGAATGAGGTATTTTATAACATTTTTAATTTTTTTCAGAAATAATTAGTTCTACAAAATTTCAGTTTTTCTACAAAATTTTTCACTTCTTGGTTGCTACCCTAGCCACAATCAGCCACTCCTGAAGTGAAAGGAAAGCTCAGATTCTTCTTAAATCAGGAGAATAATAATAAACTTGGGTCTCAGTGACAATGACAGTTGTGTTCACTGCCTAAAATCAGATATACATTTAACCCTTCCTGAAATGGTTAGACCTGGTACCGCTATTGATCAGCACTATTGATTATTGATCAACTGCTGAAAATTTTGGAGCTAGGATGCTTAGTGCTTTGCTGACAAGTGTACTGCCTCAGATAGAAGACTCTTCCAGCACAGAACAGTTCCCTTTCTAACAACCTTCTCCTCCCTACAAGGTCAAGGGGCTGGGGATATATAGGATGGGCGGACCCTCCCACCCCAACCTTTCCCCTACCACCCAGGACTCCTGCTCCTGTCACTCACTGGGTCCCATTCCACCCCTCCTCCACCTAAAAAGGCTATAGAGAATGATTTCCTCACATGGACTAAAGGACAACATTACAGAGCTATCTTATCTTACATTCAAAATGAATCTAAGAGATTTGAGGAAGTAAGAATGGCTTTGATTACTGAAGCTATTTCTTTCACATAAATTGAACATGGCTTAAGAGAACTCCCGACCTGACCCAGGGAGTCTGTCCTCACCCGTGCCCCTCTTGCTTTTCTATAAAGGATTACTGGCTTCTGCCGCCTGCGGTTCTCTCTGAATTGCTTTTTTTAAATCTTCACAATGCAATGATTATTTTCCAAGATTATATATAAACATGACAACTCTATATTATTTTAGTTTAGATCTCACTTATAATTTAAGAAATATCTCTGATTTCTTTAATTAAGAGATTTTTTTTGAAAAACTGTGAAGCAAAACACACTTGTCTTATTGTACCCAAGTTCATGAGGCTCTCTTTTACCTGTAGGACTGAGCAACATGTTGAAGTAGAAAAATAAATCCTTACTAAAAATTGGAATGGAAGTATGAATTTTTGCCTCAATTTCTGACAGTTTGACTTTGGTTGCCTATACATCTGTATACCTATATATCTAAAGACAAACATTGGCTTATAGAAGATGTTTACATGGTAAAACTTCACACATTATACTCTTTCCTTTTTCAAGAGTTCCAGAATATGGAAATGTAATGAATGAAACTAGTATTTAAGAGAGTAATGCATTTTAGACAATCTGAAGCATGTTTGAAAAATAGTAGTATATGAAGAAATTATTGGTAATTTAAGAATTTATTCTGAAAAAGCATTATCAAAAAATTAATTATATACATTTCTACAAATTCCCCCAATGTGTATAAACATTCACATAATGAAATAGGAATTAGTACCCTAGGCTCTTTTTTCCTCATTTGATTAACATGCCCATTTTAGGAAAAAAACACTGGTGAAAGATATGGCTTTTGAATGAAAAAGAGGCGGAAAAAAACCCATAGTGTCACAGATGGCTGTCAGAATAAAATGAAGCATGGGTCTGTGGAGGGACTCAAGCATCAGTGTGAAATCCGAACAGAAAGGCACGGAGCAGAAGGCAACATTTCAAAAGGCATTTGGCACCAAGTGGCATTGTGAGGGTTAATTTACTGCCAGGAGCTGCTGGGCCTTTCATTCTCCAAAGACACACAATAGACAGATCCCCAAAGTGCCCATCATAATCACAGATGCTGGGGGATTAATGCTAAGATGAAAGCTTCATGAATATTAAAAATATCAAAACTGCTAATGATGTAGCAGAGTTTGAAATAACATTCAATCTCAAAATCTAAGAGTATGGCACGCAGGCATAGTAAGACACTGTCTTTTAAAAACTGATTAAAAACTACTCAGCTTGTAACAGAAAGAGGCTTATGCATATTAGGACTTGAATTGGCTGCCAAACTTTACAAATTGCGCAGACTAATTACCATAATTAAGCCTAGGATTGAAGAAGAAAATTCCATTTATCTCAGGCTGACTCAGTGGAACTTCAACAAAGAAAGCACTGACATCAGATGGGCTTTTCCCTCAAATGATGTTTCAAAGCCACTAAAAATAAACAAACAAACAAAAGAGGAACCATCCTCTTAGAAGTGGGAATAGTAACCATTCAGTTTAAAATGGAGTTGACAAAAAGAATTGTTCAATGTTATAACACTAGTTTAGGTCAACTTGGAGTTTACTGTACATGAGAAGCTCCATTCTTTAAAAAAATGGAATGGAATTCCTTAGTTTTAAAACATCTGAATTATAAATACTTATGTAATAAAACTGATAAACATTTAAGTGGATTTAAATTTATTATATTGGTTTAACAAATAATTCTGAGACATAAGTATGATTTAAAATTTAATTTGCTTAGTTTCTGATAAGAATGAAGATAGAATAATTTGCTAAATATATTATCTGTCTGCTATTGCAGACATAAGTAATAACAGAAGTAAAGCAGGTTAAGACCATATTATATTTTGTGGATTTTTGTACTTCTTTAAAACACTTGTAAAAAGCCATGTCATTGAATATAATGGTTATTTCAATGTGTTGCCTAGCATAAATCCAGTTAATTAGTTTATTAGTGAATCAGTGAAATTCTTAGGGAAAAAATTGTAATCATGAGAGCTGATATTATCTTTATGGGTAATAACATCGCTACAAATATGAATACTTTTGAAGCTTGTTTCTGACACTGAATACAACAGAATAAAGGATTCAAAACAGTTACGTCTGATTATGGGAGACACTATGAACAAAGTAATTTTTAATCAGTGTTGAACATTTAGTTTATAGTTAAGAATGGACTGATCTTGAATTAGAGTAAAGCATTTGCACTTTTAGTTTACAATAGGTTCTTACAGAACTTGCAAAACTGTCCGTATGTTGATTTTATTGATTGACATGTGGAAATGCTTTTTGGTATGCCTTATCATATATTTCAATACTTTTTAAAAAAATTCTGGTAACAAAAATTTTAACTTGCCCTCTGCCTTTTTTTAATCTAATAGAGTCCTCTAGTTTCAATTGAGCTACTGTCCCCAGTCTTGCCTCCCAATAACCTGTTCTTCAGAGTTATTTAAGACACAAATATGATCTCATTGCTCACCTTCCCTTCCTCAGTGATTAGTCTTTAGGAAGAAGTCTGAACTGCTTAGCACAGCAAACAAGGCCATTGTATCTGGCCATGGTCTACTTCTCAATCTTCATTTCTTGTTAACCTTTTCTCATTCATTCATTCATTCATTCTCCCTATAGATGTTTTCTGGAGAGCTTTGTTTTAGGCACTGCCAATAGCCACTGGAGATAAATATCTAACAAGAAATAAGACTCCCTGCCTCAATGAAGATTATAGTTTACTGGAAGAAAAATATATTTTTGGCTGGGCATGGTGGCTCATGACTGTAATCCTAGCACTTTGGAAGGCTGAGGCAGGAAAATTACTTGAGGCCAAAAGTTCGAGACCAGCCTGAGCAACATAGTCAGACCCCATCTCTACAAAAAATTTAAAAAATCAGCTGGGTGTGATGGCACATGGCTGTAGTCCCAGCTACTGAGGAGGCTGAGGTAGGAGAATCGCTTTAGCCCAGGAGTTTGAGGTTGCAGTGAGCTATGATAATGCTACTACACTCTAGCCTGGCAACAGAACGAGACTCTGTCTCAAAAAAAAAAAAAAAAAAAGAAAATACAATTAAAAAACTCTTTCTTTTTCTTTCCCTTATTCACCACCACCTCACGTACTGTGCATACATATATGTACCTTTTCACTTTCCAGCTGCAAGCAGAGAGGTGGTATAGCATAATGGCCAAAAATATGAATTCCGGAGGCTTGTTTAATCCTTGCTCTGCCATTTAGCAACAGTGTGAATTTGGGCAAGTTACCCAATATACCTGTATACTATTTCTTAAGGATTAAGTAAGCAAATATAGTTTAAAAGCCTGAAACAGTCCGGCAGATAGTAATAAGAGTTATTATTATTGTTAGTGTAGTTAGGGATACAAAGAAGAGGAAGCAGTGTTATGGTGGCTAGTGACTGGGTGAGGGGCCCAACCATTCTGAAGAGTCAAGAGCAGCTTCTCCCAGGAAGTAACTATGGTGCTGATTTCTGAAGGATGAGCAGTTGAAGGAGTTGGGGGTGGGTGAAGCTAAGAATTTTCCATTTAGAAAGCACTTTTCTGAGAACACGCTGAGGGAACCAGCAGCCCAGGGTGTCCTGTGGTCCAGAAAAAGCCTGGTGAGGCTGTAGCACAGAGTAGTGTATAAAATGAGGCTGCCACTTTATATTTGCAGAAGTGCTGTATTTTCTATTGTTTATAAATTTCCTAGACTTTTCTATCCCCAGACCCTCAGTCTCTCGTAATCTTCTCCAATACCTACTCATTCTTCGGAGCATATGCATGTTTGGAACATCCCTCAGGAAGCCTCCCCATGGACCCCCTCGCTCCCAGCACCCCTTCTTCCCCCTTTGATGGATCAGGTGCTTTTACTCTGTGTAAAAGCCATATCAGAGCATCCATTGCTCTGTATTCTCTTCGTGTGCTACTATACAGGGAAATACCTAATCATTGGGCTTTTTCCTTATTTATCTGTGCATTCATACTGCCCTTGTATGCAACATTGACACTGGCCTTGCAGACAATATGTGCCAACATGTAAAAGTTTGCCAAGTGAGTGAATTAAAATATGTACCCTCAGAGTATATCCTAAACTTTGAGACTGCACAGCCTACATAGCATGTCAAGATTAGATAGCCACCAATTCAAGGGGGGGGGCGCATTGCGAGTTAACTCACCCTTGTGAAATCTAAGATTTCCTTTGTGTATAGTGTTGTCTCTCTTTACAAACTCTTACACTAACTCTTTTATTTTTAAATGCAAGGGAGAGTTGGAATTTCTATTATAAATTCTTTTTAATGAGGGGTAACATACATTTAAGTCAAATTTAATATTTTCTCTTAATGTAAGAAATTTTCATCAGCTTTATAATTCATCTCCATAATCACTCAGCCTACTCAAACAATATAAATTTAAATGAAGATTTAAGATAATTATGCTCACTTTTTAAAAATATGAAATTTATTATTGAAAATAAAAGTTAGTTGTACATTTTCTTCCTCTATGATAAGATATATGACATTTTTGTGTGTATTTCTCTTTTTCCATCTTTCATCTAGACCTAAAATTACTAAGTCACAGTTGATATTCATTACTAATATGATGTGATGATAAAAGAAGATGCAACAACAAATTTAGTATCCTGGAATTGTAGTGATAAGTTGCTGTTGAGCATTTGCAGCACTGTTCTTTCCTCTGCTTTCTCCCCATACTTTTTTCCATTTAGTGTCAAATGCATTTTGTGTGGCCAGAGATTCCACAGCTGATTTCCACTGACTGACTGCCAAGCTCCAGAAACTGAAAACGGCTTTTCCCCTCTTAGCATCTGTTTTGTGAGCCTAAGTGCAGAGGACCATGGCAAGAAATCACATTTTTAGTTATTCCAGTATAAGCACTAATGGAATATCTACACTCCCCTAAATAGGGATTCACAGTTCAGTGAAAAATGTTGGGCTGTGACACATAATAACATACATAGATCTGCCTTTATCAGCACTGGGGCACAGATGCGTGTGTTTGTGTGTTTGTGTGTGTGCATGCACACATTGGAGGGAGAATGGGGACAAGATAAGGCTAAAAAGGTAAGTTAGGATTAAGTGTATAAAAGGGGCTAAATCCTAGAGGAGATATAAATAGAAGTAGGCTTTCTCAATAGTGATTAAGTGAGAAATTGAAGTCCTAAAAGAGGAAAAGTTTCAAGTGACTATCATCTCAATTCTCCTAAGGATAGTCAATAACTAATATCAGTTTAGATGCATAGAGAGAAGTTAATCAGTGCATACAATGGTTGCCTTAGCACCTTAGTCCTAGTAAACTCTGGTTGAGAAGGGGTCGACTGTGAGGGCAACAGATCAGGGACACAGGGCCCCATACTTGCATAGACCCCTGCCAAGGTCAAGGAAGGGGCCCAAGCAATGTAACCACCCGGTCATATGCTTTTTAATTTTGAAAAAGCAAGATTTTTAACTTCCATTTTCTTAAATAAGGTTCCACAAATTTTATAAGATTCACATCCATCAAATAATGGATCCACCATGAACATGGGGTGAAATAGAATATTTTTGAGTTAGCGATGTCCAGTTCTTTTTCTGAAACATATAAGAGAGTGAATTCTGGCAGTAGATAGGTGAATGTGGAGATGGAGAAGCCAAAAGTTGAGGGCAAGTTCGTCTGCAGAGAACGAGAGTATCAGAAGTGGCTTAGTGGACTCAAGAAACTCTCCAGGTTTGGAATAGCCCCTGGAGGAAGGGCAAGTGCAACTGAGTAGAAACACATGCTGACAAGATCCTAAATGGGTAAGGAAACAAGAAACGGGTTTGTCTCATTGCTAAGAAATGTTCTCCAGCTTTACTGGGCAGTAGTAAAAGAGAAAAAGAGAAAAGCTCAATTGAGGTGTGGTTCTTGGGGCTGATTGGGTTAAAATGGTAGAGTGAGAAGGGACTTGCTTTAAAATAATGCAGCTGGTTAGTGGCAGAGCCAGGATTGGGTCCAATATCACTCTCAGCATATCCAGGTACTGAAAGGAGACACATAGCTAAATTGATAGTGGACAATGATTGCAGGCATGAGATTATTTTAGTTATTGGAGATATAATATTAGTGAATTTTCTGAATGTCATGAAGGAAAAATAACAACAACAAAACCCTGAAGGAGTAAGTAATAATTTAAGAACAACAAAGAAAGGGAGTTTGGTTTAACTTCCCTCTCTGGTTTTCCCTCTCTGGATTAAGTTCCATAATTTTTGACAAGGGTTGTGGTTCCATTCTTTTCTTTTAACCTAGGATTAGTAAAAATGTTCTCCCCTCCTACCCCCCCAAATTATATAAATCTCTTTGAAATCTCCAGGTACCTATATTGTATGAATAATGGACATGTAACTTTGTCAATATTTTAGAAATCTGACTTTTGCTAAACCTAGCCAATGCCTTGCAAATCACATTATAATTAATTTTAATATCCTTTTATTGATATGGCCAATTGTTGGATATCACACTTACATTAAATCAACTCAGCAAAACTTATGTTTATTTCCAGGGGTAAAGGATTTTTAGAACATCAGCAATATTTTGATATGTGCTGAAGGCTTTTGAAAAATCACGTTAGCTTTTGGGTGTTGACAACTTCAATGTTACAACTTACCTCCTAAAAATTTCAAAGGATATTATTGCCTTAAAAAGTACCAGTTATACTTTTTTATAGTTGGCTAAGGCCTAAGCATAGGAAAGTTTAGGATTCTACCAGGATGTTTAAAGAAGGGGATGGGCAGGGAGGGGAGGTGGGGAGGAGGGAAGGAGAGCGAGAGAGAATGATATCTAATCATATGTGTACAAGTACAAAATAAAAAAATATTGAGAATTGCATGTAGTATAATTTTTGAAGGGGCAGGCAGAAAGTAGAGACTCTAGTGCCATTTAATTTCCTCTTTAAGATTGTGTTAGCATTTCCTTCATGTGCTCAAATAAATAAGAAAAGCCTGATAGTTAAAAAAAGGACACAGGCCACGCCTTCAGTCACTTGTTAACAACACTAGGTAGAAAAGCCAGGAATCAACTGGTAATTTTTGTATCATAAAGTCTACACCATGAATATTTGAGAATACCTGTAGCAGTTATAAAGGAAACAGAGAGAAAAACATATAGCTTTATCAAAGGAGAAACTCTAACACATTGAAACTTTTTATAACAGTGATAGGGCCAACCATAATTTTGTGGACAGTGTATGAAAATCTTTTTCAAAGAGAGTCTATTTAGCCTTTGAAAGGCTCTTTCAAGTACAATGTAACATGTCTGATCTAAGAGAATAAAATGTGATTATAATAGAAAATCTTTAAATGTTAAACATACTTGCATACTATAGAAAGTAGTTTGTCCTAGATTTATAGTAAAAATAAAAATTAAGGGTAAATCTGGCTGTTGGCCCAAAAGGTGGGATATTTTCTAGTCCATCTGGACGATACTTTAAAAACTTTTAAAAATGTGAACATTCTTGCCACATAAATCTGAAATTGATGGTAGCAAGTTCACTTATAACACAATCCTAGAAAACAGTTTATATGTCCATTTAATAGTCACATATATTCTTTTGTTTTTATAGTAAACCTCAGCAAGATTCTTTTTTTTTTTCTTGCTTTTGGTTTTTTATGCATTGCCCGGTTAAATATTTCTAAAAGACTGCTAGTCAGTTGTCATACTGATTTGTTCCTGAGTGGGATATAATCAGATTTGTAGGAAAAACACATCAGAACCTAAGGCAGTTCCTAGAGTGGCTGACTTGATGGGATATTAAAACATCTGTTGTCAATAAATACATCGCATTTTTGGTATTCCAGCCAACACAAACTTGCTATTCAATTATTATTAATATGACAGTAATGTTTTACCAGGCTTCACGTTAAATAAAATGCGTTGTTTAATTCTGTAACCTTTTTTTTCCTCCAAAGTTTGGCTCTCTTAACGTGTGCTGGTCTTACCCAATCACCAGTGTTGTCAAGGGTGAAAAAATATAAAAGTGTTGGCAGAATTCAGGGAACAGAGTAAACATATGACTTTTAAATGGTCCAAATGAGAAAGCTTAGGCTGCACATTATTGAAAGGATAGTCTACAGATCGTTAATGCTCTTCTGTTTGCTCACATTAGTTCCCTTAGTTGGGCCTCTTTTTTAAAAGACAATAATCCTTTCAACAGAAACTAGAAATGTAGGTCTTTCTGGGGTTTGGAAAGAGCTCTGCTCTCACTTAAGACTATGTATAGATTTCCAGTGTAGCAGACAAAAGCATGCTGTCAAGTGAACTGATACAGTATATTCTGGGAATTTTATAGGAAGTCATCACGCAACCTCCAGTTGCTTGTGTTTTAGAGAAACAAGAAGTCACCATTGAGGGAGAGAGAGGGAGAGAGAGGGAGATGGGGAGAGGGGGAGAGGGGAAAAGGGGGAGAGGGGGAGAGAGGCAGAGAGAGATATTACATCTAGGTGAAAAGGCTCCTCTTCCTATTTCTCTTGGCCAGTGTGGACAGTGGAATGAGATCAGGGCCAGGACTTATGGTAGGGGAATCGGCTTGGGTTTTTCCTTCAAAATCATCAAGGCTGGGGCAGAGATGAATTAATGGGAAAAGGATTTTGTGCTAACGCTGTTGTTTTAAGGAAAAGCCTCTTTCTGGTCTTGTAAAAGTTCCCAGACAGACTCAGAATACTGGAAAAGATCTCTGAAAAGTGGAGGGAATTTCTGGAGCCCTTAGATTCTAAGTTTTTTTCCCTAAGAGTTTCCTTCTATTAAAACCATCTCCCTCAGTACATGCCCTCTGAGCTCCACAGGCCAGATTGATTATCACCAAAACACACAGCATCTCCCAATTTACCTAGAGCTAAAGCCAGGGTCCCTTTCCCTCTTTCTTGTAAGAGTGGACAGACGTACACATTAAACAGCGCTAATTGGAATACTCAAGTTATAAAAATAACTACTAACCTGATCTAGGCAACACTCTGAGAAGGAAATACATCTTGGGGCTAAGCACTTTCTTTCATCTTTATCTCTCCAGGTATCTTGGGGCTTTATGCTGATAATAATAATTTATTTTTTCTAAGAACATTTACTTTTATGAGGAGATGATTGTAGAGCCAAAGGGATTATTCTAATGGTGGGATTCCAGGTGGTAGTCAGTGGAGGGATTTAGGACAAAAAATTTTATTTCTGGTCTTTTACTTACAAGAGTCTCCCTGTTGTACTAATAAAGAGAGATAACATTCATGTTGTTTGATGACTCTCACAACCTTTAATCTTTAGTGACACTCCCTAATCGCATATAATCTTTACTCCTCATATTCTGAAACTTTTATCACATATACATCCTAGATTATAACTGAGTTAAGCAGTTGAGGAGATTAGAAGTAGTCAAATGAAGATTTCTGTCTCCAGGCTACTTGTTTAAATCCCATTAGATCAGTGATGACAAGAAGTCAATAAAGACCCATGTAAAATGATTGGAAAATTTGGAATTATTTTTTTGCTGTCATTTGGTATCTAGTTCCACTTAAAACCATCTGGCATTTTTGGTTGCACATCTTGGGGAAGCCACACACTAACTCTTGTGATGTGAGCACAGCTTGCTTTCCTTTTCTCACATGGGCCTTACTAAAATGAATTTCAGATTATAGAAATCATAATAAAACTTTCCCTCTCTCCGCCTCTGTATATATGCACGTGTGTATGTATGTATGAATCTATCTATATACATATATGTAATATTTGAATTCTATGTCACCAGACCTGCCAAATTCCTTTTACCTCAGCCCCAAGTTTCATTAAACATTACATAGAATAAGATATATGTTTAACATACAGAGTTTTGAAAGATTAAGGCTAGAAAAAGATATTAGAATTTAAGTATCGCAAGCTCTTTATTTTAATGGTGAGGAACACAAGTGCCAAAAAGATTAAATGATCTAAGTTCATGGTGACCCAGCTACTTGGTGACAGTTTTTGTCCATTATTCTGTAACCCAAGCCTTATAGTCTGTCCTAATGTAAATCTTGGCTGGAGAATGCTACCCAAGATAACTTTATTTGCTCCTGCACAGGTATGAGCATATGTGATTTTTATTACACATCTATGTTCAGATGTCTTTTCCTGAATGGACCTGGTTCTTACTCTTTGCTTTTTCCTTCCTGCACTGTATTTCTATTTTTTTTTTTTTTTTTTCTGAGCCTTCTCTCCATATCCTTTTACAATTTGTCCGTCTTCTCTATGGTACAATCACGCTATTTCGATGATGGTTTTCTCGTTCTCGGCCCTGCCACTTGCATTGTTATGCACAATTTGGTAGTCACTGGGGTTGTTCACCACATATTCTTTTGACTGCCTTTCAGATATATGATAGGATTGAACTATCCCACCCTTCTTTTAAGTTAGATATGACTATGTGACTTGCTGTCAGTGAAATGTGAGCTGAAGATTAAAGGGCTGCTCTGTGATTTGCCACCTCCCTTCCCCCTGCTGCAATAATCATGGACACGTGTTGAAATAAGATTTCTCTCATTCTGTGTTTCCGAGCAGCAACAATGAGCAGACCTCCTTTCTAATTGCAAGACAAGTATAAAATCAACTCTCCTATGTAGCCTCTTATTAAGACACATGACGTTGTAGTAAAAATGATAATAAAAGATCATAAATGTAGAAATTTCCTCTAACTGCCCAAATGCGGGGCAGGGAATGTGCAACAGAACTATGGTTTCTATGGGAAAGCTTCATTGCAGAAGCACATTATGCTCTAAGCTCTGCCATATGGGTGAAATGGTGAAAATATAAAGTGTACAGCCTGCTGATTTGAGTGGGAAGATAGGAATTCTCCTCGGCATCCTGCTGCCTTGAGAACAATGCTCCCTTCAGTTTATAAGAGTTCCAAATGTGTCCAGTTATTCTTTAAATATCTTTTTTTCAACCTCTATGAAACACCAGTGCTCATAGGGAAAGATGCAATGTGTTTCAGAGAGGTCAAAAGAAGATGTAATATATGGAAGAACTTTCTGATCATTGGATCTGTCCACAGATGGAATTGTCTCTTTTGTAAAAGGCCAGATGACCATCTGGCAGAGATACTGAAGAGGAGTTTCTAGACTGTCTCTAAATTACCTCTAATTACCAAGATTCTGCCATCTTCTCTCTCTCCACCTGCATTATTCTGGGTTTTCTCTGGAGCTGTATAGATCACACTCACATGAACATTTCTTAAATACTATTTGATAGTAAGAATCACCCTCTAAAGCATGACCATTTTTAATTGGATATTTTTTTCTCAATCAATTACTGTAAAGTTTTAAACCGGGTGCTGAGAATAATTTTTGTCCAACACTGAATAATTTAGTCACTCGAAGACGAGCCATTGAAATGCAAAGTGTTGGCAGAACTCTTTTGAACAAAAGTTCCAAAAGCGATCCAGAAAACAGATGGTCCCAGGATTAGCTCACTCTGCCAGGATTTCTGGGACACATTTTAATCTGGCTAGTATATAATCTGATCTATAAAATAAAAATCTGGTTTCAGGCCGAGCTATAGTAGGATTCCATAAAATTAATTAAAACTCATTTTGGCATATTCATGGAAACAAACCTGCATTTATTTTAAGCTATTCTCATGCACAATATTCCACTCAATTTAGTTCATGAAATTTAAGTAAGCTTATAAAAGGAAAACTGCCTGAGGAGGCAGGAAACCTAGGTTATAACCCTGGTTTTGCCAGTAATTCCCTGTGTGATCTCAGGCAAGTCCTGATCCTCATCAAGCTAAAAGGTCCATTCAGATATTAACATTCTACAAGTGTGCCATTTCTTTGATAAAAGCGAAAGTTTATCTTCTTCCTATTTTAATACTGAGTGCAGAATGCTTACAGATTGCAGTGGAAATCAGCCAGTCCTAAATTCCTGCTGTTTTGTAACAAGTGTGATGGATAATGGATAATAACATGTATACACAAACAAATGTTAAGAAATTGTGTTTAGCCTCATACATTTTTACTATTTTTATAACTGCATTTGCAAGACGTTTACATGTAAATAATTTTAAGTATATGTGTGAATTCTTAAAGTAGAGAGGGAAGACCATTCCTTCTATGATTTCCTGGATAAACACAAAAATTAGCATTAGCTAAATTAAATATTTTGGGGTACAGGGTACTTTTTTTTGTTACTACAATAATAATATATCATCATTACAGAAAAATGAGAATCTCCAGAAAGCAAACATATTTTGTTAACATCTTTGTATGTATTCAGCTAGAACCTTTAAGATATATATATATATATATATATATATGTACACACACACACACACACATAAATAAAATGCATATTTGAGCACGTCTACTGTGTTTGGGTATATACTTGTCACACACACACACACGCACACACCATTTTTCTGTTTGTAGAAATGGAATTGTTCCTTTCAGCCGTTTTTTAAACTTGCATTTTTTAGAATACAAAGATGCTC
Organism: Eulemur rufifrons; assembly: GCF_041146395.1. NCBI lineage: Eukaryota > Metazoa > Chordata > Mammalia > Primates > Lemuridae > Eulemur > Eulemur rufifrons. The sequence continues at coordinate 31,413,485 of NC_090989.1, forward strand.
CTTTATTGAACCAATACATTTCATAGAAGCTGATCATGTTTTTTGGTTAATATGTGTAAGTTTTATCTGTGAGACCAGAGACTTTGTCTGTCTTGTTCTTCACTGCACCCCTAAACCTAGCAATAGGTTTGAGAGAGTACAACAGAGAGTAGTGGTTTACTCTCTGCTATGGTTCGAACTAATCTTCAAGGTGATAGTATTAAGAGGTGAGGCCTTTGGTATGTAATTAGGCCATGAGAGCAGATCCCTCATGAATGACATTAGTGCCCTTATAACAGAGGCCCAAAAGAGCTTGTTTGCCCCCTCCACCGTGTGAGAAGATGCCTTCTGTGAACCAGAAAGCAGGCCCTCACCAGACACTAAATATGCTGGCATTTTGATCTTGAATTTCCCAGACTCCAGAACTAACTACATAAATTTCTATTGATTATAAGCTACCTACTTTATGGTATTTTTCATAGCAGCCCAAATGGACTAAGATACTTACTAAATATTTACTGAAAAAATATAGGCAATTGAGAAATTAAAAAATGAACTTATGAACTCAAATTTGTTAAAATTAAGAATAAAATTGTACAGAGATATTTTAAGGCCGGTTAATAGATATTTCAATTAATTTTTAATTGCTAAAACTCAAATTTATTGGATACCTAACATAATTAAGAATAGATACCCACCCACAAGCCAGTCCAGGGTGAGAACTTTCTTTGAATTGAAAAAAAAGTAAATATAAAAAAGGATGACTATAAGTAGGACAGAGAAAATGTGAAAATTAGCACTAAGTCCATGTTAAGTTAATGCTATCACTCCTAAGAAAAGTTAATGGGGGTGTGTGTGTGTACATGTGTGTATTTTTGCATAGCTATAAAACCAAAACATTAAAAGAGAAGGTCTGATTCTTTGATTTAAAAATATCGATGTTTCAAAAAAAAAAAAAAAGACAGTATGTTAAGCCAATAAAGCTGTACTTTTAGTGTAAAAATATTATAACATGAATTGCCATCAAAATAAAGTGGCAGTCTGATGTATTAACCAGTTCACCATACTGCTTCAGGGGAATGATAAGAAAAGTAATACAGTACATTGGTAATGTATTTGAACTTGAAATCTGAGTTTTAAGCTCAATTTGAAATCTTAGTCTAAGATGAAAAGTTTAAAGAGACATAAATATAGCAACTTTTTATTTCAGAAGAATGAATATGTGACATAGAATTTGTGAATTAAATAGGTACATTAGATTGCTAGGGAAATATATTTAGGGAATGCACTAAAGGAATTTACAGTAGTCCTTCACAATTTAATGATAATAAAGCTGAAATTAGAACCACATATTTCTCTACTATATATCCCAAATTTATAAATGAATTATGTTACAGAATCTTATGTATTGATTGTTTGCTTTAATTGAATGTGTTTTCTTTTATAAAGGAATGTTTTAAATAATGGCTCTATTCCAAAAACATCCTTAAAGATTTCTAATGTGTCCTAAAATAGCACCACTAATAGTAGAATCGATTTTAACTAAAGTTACCCCCCCATTATACATTGTGGAGAAATACATTTTGATCCTGCATGGAATTCGAGAAATGCCTTTTTTCAGGCAAAAGATATGAGAATCCGCTAATGCAAGGTTGTCCGGGAGATCTTTCTATATCCACAGAAACTGGACAGTATATGAGTAGTTCGTGTTTCTAAGACTTTGTTACAAACTGAATATTGGAGAGTAGGATAGACTTAGATTACTCTCACTTGTTCACTATGATAGTGGGATAGTGTAGTATGGCTTTAGGCAGCTTAGAAACACATTGTATGCAAATAAATCAGTGCTTTCCCTTTTCCTCTTGCATTTTACTTTTGCTGCCCCTGGAGACCTTCTCTATCTTTAAGATCCAACTTGAATGTTTCCTTTGTAAGGTCCCTCTTGATTCAAATTACAATGTTCTTTGCATACATAGAAATGAAAATCTATCTCACTGAATGTCTCACATCTGCAAGTTTTTAAAAAGATATTTGTCCCACAAATTTTTTCTTATGCAGATTTTATTCTTCGACATTACCACTATTTCTATTGTAACTATGATTAATGTCTATGTGAAGGAATAAATAAATTAATGAATGAAAAAATCAAAGTTAGAGCTTTTCCTTAAGTAGTTTATAATAGAGACAGACTTAACTATATTTCTCTATTCCACTGATTTTTTTAGGCCATACTTGTTGTGTCATAAAGTGAGCTACACTATGCAACTCTGTAAAGAAGGAATTAGGAAACTCCTATCTGTTAGGAATAATTTAAAATATGTAGAAAATATTAATTAAATATTGGTTAATTCTTGTTTTTGAGCATGAGGGGCAAGTCATCTTATTTTACCTATCTGGACTGAAGATTTATCATTGTTTTCCTAAAAAAATAGTTTGCCTTGTGATAACTTTCTTTTCTATAGTTTTAATATTATTAATTATGATGAAATTTAATTTAATTTATAACTTGATTCCTATATAGGACATAGCATTAGATTGTACAGAATTAAAATGATCTGGGAAGTAAGAAAGGCATGAATAACCTACTATCTTAATATCAGGTGTACTATGACATCCAGGTTAGAGTATACACAGAAATAGGATCTTAAGGGGAAAATGTGATCACCCATTACAAGATATTTTACAAGCTTCTAACATTCTTTGTATTATTTAGATTATATTTCACCTATGAGAATAGATTTGTAGTAGGTAATTAACTATGTGAAGCCCACATTAACGATTCAGAAAATAAAATATTAATATAAAATGTAAATTATTAATACACAACACATATTGTGTGAGTGAACTCTGAGCATAGGGATATGTATTTACTAATTTCCCATGGAAATTAATGTGTAAAGGAACAACCTGCTCTAACCTTGCTTCACATAGGCCCGCCTTCTGGGAAGGATTTGATTAATGGGAGCAGTTGTGAAAGGTATTATGCTTTGATTAATGTACTTTAATTTTTCTAGGTAAAATCAAAGGGCATCTTTTTTGCACATTCAACAATAAAATTATTATATTCTCTGAAACATCTCATTCTCTTGGTTTGAGGTCTCTCAGTACAAGAATTTTTATAATCCAGGAGCATAATTTACATTTGAGTAAAGCTTCACTAGTTGAAAATTACTTTATTTTTAAAGAGGTTTCAATAATATATTTTATTCTGCAAAAAGACTGTTAATGAAAATCAAAGTACAGTTTCAATATTTATACCAGGTGAACATGTCATTATTTAATATATGCCCTCTTTCCCTATTCTTATGTTAACACATTGGCAGTGCACTCTTTATAGAGTTGATTTCAGTCTTGACAAGTTATTTTTCCAAAAGATAAACTTAGAAATATGCCCCCATGGATTTTCTCCATGTTTGGAGAAAATCAATTTTATCAATTCTATTAGTAGTAACCTTTATCATGCTATCTTTGGAATTGCATTTTTATTCTGATCAATTAAAAATGTTTCATTGTTCACTAATTAAGCTCACTTATTTATTTAACAGATATAAACTGAGTCCATACTATGTGCCAGGGAGTATGCTAAGTGTTGGTGTACAGCGGTTCCTGCTCTCATTGATATTACTTTCTAGAGGAAGTGACTGATATTAAATACTGCTGCAGGTAATATGTAATTAATAATTATAATAAATGATAGAAGGAAAAGAAAGATGGGATAATTTACATTGATGAGGAATTTATCAGGAAGGGCTGCTCTAGGAAATGATCTATGAGCTGAGACACAAATAATTAGTAGGAGGTATTCATAAAGTATCTGTGGGGGTAAGGTTGATGTGTGTTAGCTGGTGGGTGTAAAAGAACAGCAGAGGGAATGGCAAGTCTAAAAGCCCTATGGATAAGACAAATCTCATGTTGGAGGAACTCTCAGAGGGCAGACGCTGTAATATAATGAATGACAAGATGTGTTAGATGTAGAGATCTGCTAGAACACCCAAGATTAAGTAGCACATGAGAAAAAATTTAATCTTTGACTTAGCAGCAATAGAACACCACCTAAGAGTTTTTAAATTAAGTTGTTCATACTCTGAAAAATGAGCACTCTGTTTATTTAGTGGAGGATGGATTATAGGTAGGCAATAGTTCACCTAGAGTTCAGAATAGTACCTTATTACAGGTGAGAGATGATGGATTTTTGGACTAGGGTGGTGGTAGCAGAAATGGAAAAAAAATAAATGTATTTAAAATACACATGATTACATGTGGAGAATGAGCAAAAGGAAGTAGTCAGAATGATCACCAGTGTTCCGGCTTGCAGATGTTGGTGGTTGAAGGTGACATTTATAGAAACAGGAAACACTAGGAAGTCACATTTTGTGGAAGTTGGTCAGATCTGAATAGCAAGAGTGTGAGACAAGCTAAATTTGAGATATCTGTGAGACACAAAAGTAGATTCCTCAAGTAGACATCTGGATATAGAAATGCGAAGCTCAGCTGAGGGTAGGGTTGCATACAGAAATTTCTGGGTCTTTGAATGTGAATGATATGATGATGATGACAGAAAACACAGAAAATACTTTTTCCAATGACCATTTGAAGCAGTTTACATATATGATTTAATTTAATGGTCAGAATGACCTTATGAAATAGTTATTATTAGTCTTGTTTTAAGGGTGGAGAAACTGAGGCTCAAAAATCACCAGCTGATCAGTGCAGAGCCAGAGTTAGAACCTTGGCAGTCTAACTTCAGAGTTCATGCTCCCATCTCCTCCACTTTGCTGTCTTTCAAGAAAGCCTAGATACAGTTACCCTGTCCTTTGTGCTAAGGATATGGCTTTGCTTTCATCTTTTTTTTTTTTTTAATCTTTGTGGTGACTTGAAATGGCTTTGCTTTTCTATCAGAGAGATAGTAAAAGTGTTCAGCAAATGATACAAAGTCAAAATTTTCATTACTTTCTTCTGATTTTAGGATATAAATCTAATCCCAATCCTCATTCTCACATGTGATAATGTGGAATTGATATCAATGAGTTGCAGAGAGAAAAAAGATTACATATCCTCTCTAGTTTACTAGAGACGAAAAGTTGACCAAGAAATTGAAAAGTTTAGCCAGAGACATAAGAAAACAACCGAGGGAGTCTGTAATTATAGAAACCAATAGAAAGGAAAGTTTCAAAAAAGAGGAAGAGGTCAACTGTATATGCTGATGCTAAGTGACCTAGTTAGGTTCATTAGCAAATTCAAATTCCATATAAATAGGTATTCATTTGAAGGAAAAAAGAATATTGGAATGGCTACAGGCCATAGAGATCTAGTTCTAATCCTAGCCCTGCCGTTTCTTAAATGAGTGACGTGCAGTGGTTCCTCTAATCTGTCTAGATTTTAGATTTCTAATCTGGAAAATATATATGAACAAGAGAGTCTCCATGGATCCTTCTTTTTTTCTGAATTCAATGTTTTACAGCAATGGTAAGTTATTATTTTTTTTTTTTCTGGTTAAAAGCCTACTTCTCTCTGAGCAAACTTTGTATTGTTGCTCACATTCACAAGATGACTAGCAATATGCTACACATTCCCAGTACGGAAAGTCAGTTTATACAGAGATGTCATGCAAACAAGTCTCCTTTATTGCTGATGGAAGTTACATGGGGGTTAGGTCACAATAGAATAGATTCAAATTTCTTCATAGAACTTGACTTTTTATGCTAATGCATAGTGTTTACCATCTACACAAAAAATAATTATACACAAGGGAGGTTAGAAGGTTCTCAAGTGTCTGGCTTTTACCCTTCAGAAGTTGTTAAATTTGGCAAGTTGCTCCTGTACTTGTGTGTTTGACATTGGCATGTGTATAGACATGTAAATGCTGCGTTTGCTGAACAATGTGCACTCATCTGTAATTCCAAATGACATTCACATTTAATTATATCCTTCTGTCCTTATGACTCCTCACTTACTCTTTTATTAATATGGTAGAATGATGAAAACAAGATTATCTTGTTCTTTATAGGTATGTGGAGGATTGGTTGCCATTTGAGTAAATGAGGACCCAATATTTTATGTGAGTCAATAAAATTGGAAGTGTACCATCTTTTTCTAATATGGACAATTGTTCTGCCTCAGTAATAAGTGGGTTTTATATGCTGAGTTATGAATAGTATGTGGGTTTGATATTTCTACTTATGAACATTCTGGCTTAGAGGGCAATGCAGTGCTGGAAGATTAGCTAGAAATAAAGAAACAAGTAGCCCTTGGAGTCTCTGTTAACAAACCAAAACAGTTTTGTAAACTTTATCTACAGGTAGAGAAGACACAGTATAGTGATTATGAGTCAGATGGGTTTAGGTTTAATTTCTTGGATCTGTCAAATGCTAATTGTCTGGTCTATGGCATGATATTTGACTTCTCCAAATATCAGTATTATCGTAATTAAAATGAGAATAATAGCAATACCCCCCTCACAGATCTGTTGCGAGAATTAGGCAAGATAATTGTATATAATACTCTAAATATAATGCTGGGCGTTAGTTATGGGCGGCTGTTTTTATTATCATTTTAATATTACTGTTGCCAGAGTTGTCCATAAATTGCATAGGAATAATGAGGAATGAATATCAGAATCTGTGTGATAATAATCAAATATATAATATATTATAAATAAAAATTTGATATGGAGTTATTTCAAAAGCAGAGAACCACTATTGATATTTTGCCACACTAGTATCTCATTTTTATAGGATTTTTTTTATTTTTGAAAGTTACCGGCCGGGCGCAGTGGCTCGCGCCTGTAATCCTAGCACTCTGGGAGGCCGAGGTGGGCGGATTGTTTGAGCTCAGGAGTTTGAGACCAGCCTGAGCAAGAGCAAGACCCCATCTCTACTAAAAATAGAAAGAAATTATATGGACAGCTAAAAATATATATATAGAAAAAATTAGCCGGGCATGGTGGTGCATGCCTGTAGTCCCAGCTACTCGGGAGGCTGAGACAGGAGGATCCCTTGAGCTCAGGAGTTTGAGGTTTCTGTGAGCTAGGCTGACGCCACGGCACTCACTCTAGCCTGGGCAACAGAGTGAGACTCTGTCTCAAAAAAAAAAAAAAAAAAAAAAAGAAAGTTATCATATAAAAAGATATTAGATGAGTTTGTTCTTGTACTATGAAAAAAAAGGACTTGTCAAATAAAAACTTCAGTAAGTTATGTCGTGAAATCAAAAATAATTTTGTAGAGTTTTTATTATTAAGCATTGGCAAAAAAATATAAATAGAAATTCAGTTAATAAAATTTCTTGCACTTCCTATGGTCAGTAAACTCCTGTTGAGTGATTGATTTTTATGGTATTTAGAATTTGTCCTGGCTGAGTGCAGTGGCTCACACCTGTATTCCTAGCACTCTGGGAGGAGAAGGCAGGAAGATGGCTTGAGGTCAGGAGTGTGAGACCAGCCTGAGCAAGAGCCAGACCCTATCTCTACTAAAATATAAAAAAAATTAGCTGGGTGTGGTGGTGAGCACCTGTAGTCCCAGCTATTTGGGAGGCTGAGGCAGGAGGATATCTTGAGCCCAGGAGTTTGAGGTTGCTGTGAGCTAGGCTGATGCCATGGCACTCTAGGTCGTTCAACAGAGTGACGGTCTGTCTCAAAAAAAAAAAAAAAAAAAAAAAGAATTTGTCTCTTTATTTTTCAGAAAACCCAAAGGCCTACTCAGAAAAATCATACTACAAATTAGATGCTAATGTCTCTTTTATAATAAATTCCAATTATCTTGATTATCTTCCATTATAGTTTATTTATTAATTCATGTCTTTCCTATTTATTGTGAGCTCCAAATACCAGGGACAGGAATATTATCAAACATTACTTTTAATCTCTAGAATATTAAGCATATTGATTAATTAGCAGGCATATTCATTTAATTATTCATTAAAAGAAAACTTATTGAATCCTTAGTTCATACTTTAAATAAAGCATAGTGAACCAAAAGATGAAAAGTCATAGCCTCTACCTGTAGAATTTCAGTTTAATTGGAAATGTACATATAACAGTATAAGATAAACTGCAATTGGTATCAGTGGGGCATTATGGAAATGTATCCAATACATTATGGAAAAAGTGGCTAAACCTTTCCAAAAGAACTAGTAAAGTTTTCACACAAAAGATGGTACCTAGCACCTTACATAGGGCTAGAAAGATGAGGAAGATTTCATTCAGTTGGAGGAAAGGCAAGACAAGGATGGGATAAGACGAAGGCTATTCCTGCAAGATGCGTCTACCGAACACACACACACACACACACACACACACACATACATGCACGTACAGACACAGATAAAATAAAGAGCATGGAAGCAAAGGAGTAACTGGTTGAGAATGAAAATATTTTCACAAGCCCAATTACTACAGTTAACTGTAAGGAGGCCATATAGAGTTCTTTCCAAGACCTGCTAGTGAGTTAATATTTAATAATTTACAGTCACCACAACAACTATCCTTTTTTTTTTTTATTTCATCTTATTATGGGGGATACAGAATTGCAGGTTACATACGTTGCTCCTGTACCGCCTTTCCCCCCAAGTCAGAGCTCCAGGCGTGTCTGTTCCCCAGGTCATGCGCATTGCACCCATCATGAGGTATATATCCCTCCCTTCCCCACCCCCCCTTCCCGAGTCAGCACCTTCAAGTGTTACCACTCCCCAAACAGTGCGCAATGCACTCATTGTGTAGGTATACCCCCATCCCCTCCCCCACCCCCCACCTCAGTCTGATATCCAATTGGTGTCGTTCCCAGATGTGTATTTAGGTGATGATCAGGGAAACCAATTTTCTGGTGAGTACATGTGATGCTTGTTTTTCCATTCTTGGGATACTTCACTTAATATAATGGGTTCCAACTCTCTCCAGGAGAACCAACAACTATCCTTTTTAATCACATGGACTGTCAAGAGCAAATTGGGTGAGGGCCTTTTTAAGAAGAACAACAGAAATACATGAAGTTGAACCTCATAGGAGAAGGGTTTATAATTTGTAACTACTCAGGATCAATTTGCTTTGTAACTTGTCTCGCTGTAGTTTTAAATCCAGCATCCTGGGACCATCCATCGACAGCACCCATGGCAATTGATTAGTTTCTCCAGGTTAACTCTTCATAGTTTTAGAATACAGAATATGCAAATCTATGATATATAGATATGGGAAATATTTCAGACTATTTCTGATATTCCAGTGCTTCAGATAGGGCTTTTCTCTGAGTGTTTGAATTAACTAATTTATACCATGTTTTTAAATATCCTTAATTTGGTGTCTTATTTTTCAGTTAAGTGACTATCTATATAGTTTACTTAAATTGTACTGTTTTTCCATATTCCCAAATGATAACCTAGTAAATATATACCTATCTTTTTTACATATAGATATGTGACAAACAAGAAGAATGGGAATTAATGAATGAAGTTGTCCTTGAGTGGTTTATAAGAAATCCACACACAAATTCAGTTGTTGTATATTACTCTCACAGATTAAATTTAGAGCATTAGAATATATGAACATGCCCAAATACTGACAATTTATAATTTATTGTTTTAAATATTCCTATTGAACAGAAGACTCTATGTATTTCTAAGAACAGAAATGACTAAAGTAGACACTTAAAACCAGCTCTAATTTTTAACAGTATGTCCTGCTGTGATGTTTGGGAGACTGACTCTCACTCCTTAATAATTCTGACTGGGCTCAAAATCTAATTTTACAAATTGTTTCTCACATGTAAGTGTATTACTTCACCTTCTTCTGTGTTTTCATGATGATTTATCTTCATATCAGTGGTTCAATCTTTGATATGTGTTTGGATCAAGGGTTCTATATCTTTAAAACCCAATCACCATTGTTTTTGGTTTATATTCTTCTGTCCTAGATGCCAGAGTAGTTAAAATAAGATTTCCATGACATATATATTTTTTACAATATAACTGTAATCTAATGACACATTTTTCTATGGGGCTTAAGGATTCAATTGCAGTGCTTTATTGTCACAATCAGTATGAAATTTTACTTAAAACTCAGCTACTTGCTTAACTTATAAAAAATTCTCATGTCAAAAGGAAATATTGTCCTGTGCTGCATAAAGTGAGGGTGAATGATGCAAAATTTTCTGTATTTCATTCAATTCTAAGAACTTTTTATAAAATTTGAATGTTTAGTCTGATTGTAGGGATAGGACAAAAGGGAAGTAAAAAGAGAAAACAAATATCAAAGTAGAGAGACACAAAAATAAGGAGGACCTTCAAAGCTATAACTGTAGGGAGACAAAAAGCAGAGCCATTTATATGAAGCAAAGAAGAGAAATAATCATGTAAAAGGTCAAAGCAGGTGAAGTCAAGGAGTGAAAAGTATTGTAATGAGTGGAAACAGAAAAGGATTAGCCATCATTTAAATTTAAATTTAACGCAGCTTTGTGGTTAGTGATTTTGTGTGTGTGTGCTGAAGAACATGAGGAAAGGTCAGTTAAATTCACAGGACTTAATTCTGAATTTAAGAACTGCCCTTGACATATTTTATTATTTAAAAATGCATTTACAGAAAAGGGGTATTTATTTACTTATTTAGTTAGTTTTGTTTTCATTAAATATTGATATAAAACAAACAGTGACATTTAGAGAACTCCATTTCAGTATTAAAAAATATTTATGCCTTCTTGGTATCGTAATTTTGCTAACTCTCATAACATTAGTCTAGCTGTATTAGACAATCGGGTAATAGTCAAAAAAGAAAAAGGTTAAATGTCATATATTATAATAAGAGGACACAGCCTGGATGGTGTCACAAAGAAGTGCCCATTAAGTTGAAACTTTGAGAGTGGGTAGGAGTGAGCAAAGAGTTTTCTAGAAGGAACAGACACATATGGAATGGCATGTAATCTAATGTAGCATGAACAGTCTGTTGACTGAGAAATAACCAAACAACTGTGCATCATCTTCTCAAGCATGTGAAAATAATAGAAGGAAATAAATAGTAGAAAAGGTTACATTAAAAATGGCTTTTATCATTTTTAAAAAACTTTGGTAGTTACAGTTAAATCCTTAGCTCTCAGGAAAATAATAATGCTTTGCATTTTACAAAGCACTTTGCCGTATATTTTTTTTTAAAATTATGCCTTTGCTATCTTAAATGGTTCATGTGCCAAAGGTTACAGATAGGTGAAATTTTCTTGTGAATGAAAATAGCAAACTCCAAATCCTACAGGAGATACTTTGCATTGAACATTTGTCTGATTACTACTTTGTTGGTATGGCCACAGAGGATATATGTACAATAGACCCGTTTAGTATCAGGAAAGATATTTGACAGAACTGCATTATGTCATCTTATCTGTGCTCCATGTAGTCTGTGACAGCCAAACAAAATTCAGATGTGAGAAACTGCATGTCGCTATTTTGCCTGGAAAAGTAACTCAAAAGTGTGTATAGGGAATATGATAAAAATTTTAAAGGTAGGTTTATTAAAAAAAAAGCTATCTTTTATTTTAATAAAATTCTTAACAGTTTTAACATTTCATTAGTAACATACTAATACAAGTCATATATTATTGTAACGTTAATATTAAAAATAAAACAATCTAATATTAAAGAAGGTGACTCTTACATTATGTAAAAGGTTTGGCGTTCCATGCAGATATGAAAATCACTGAAAAAAAGCCCATTTATAACATTACCCTTGAATAAGAGAATACTCAATATAAAAGCAATGCATTTGTTAATAAAATGCATCTTTCCCCCTAAATATTAAAATATTAATGAGAAGGAGACTGCTTCCTGCAAACGGCATATTATCTACTATTTTAGCATAATGGACAGCATGTACTATGAAAAAAGACAGTTATTATTAGGAAACTTGTCTTCTGTTGTAAATTATATAAGGCAGAGGAATTCTTTTGCATTCCTTTTTTTGCATTGTCTTCACAATTAAACAAACATAGATCCTACGTACCCCATCATTATTAATTCTCTTAACCACTAAAACAACTTCTTTTTTTTTCTTTTTTTTTTTTTTTTGAGACAGAGTCTCACTTTGTTGCCCAGGCTAGAGTGAGTGCCGTGGCGTCAGCCTAGCTCACAGCAACCTCAGACTCCTGAGCTCAAGGGATCCTCCTGCCTCAGCCTCCCGAGTAGCTGGGACTACAGGCATGCACCACCATGCCCGGCTAATTTTTTCTATATATATTTTTAGCTGTCCATATAATTTCTTTCTATTTTTTTTTTTTAGTAGAGATGGGGTCTCGCTCTTGCTCAGGCTGGTCTCGAACTCCTGACCTTGAGCGATCCACCCGCCTCGGCCTCCCAGAGTGCTAGGATTACAGGCGTGAGCCACCGCGCCCGGCCTAAAACAACTTCTTAAGTGTTCACTCTGTCTTGTGTATCTCCAGGAAGATGGAGTAGCAAAAGTATAATCACTCTGATACAGGAATGAGCTTGGTGGATTGAGACACAGAGGAAAGGCCATACTGACTATGGAGATGAACATGTGAGTAACAGAATGATCAAATTCTAGTGTGTTGGTGTACGTTTTTTAAACTCAAGGAAAACTTTAAAATATAAAACATTTCTTTCAAATTAAATTTAAAATTCATAAAAATTGTATAATATTTGAGCAATTTGCAGTCAAACTCTGCTGTCATTTTTGCACCTTAATTATATTCCCAATATTAAATATTTCCTATCTGATGCTCTGTCTTGGAGATGTTTTGAATCCTTATCTAATTTGTTTTCATGATGTATTTGATGCTTCTGATCCCTCCCTCCTTCATCAAAAATTCTCTTCCCATGATTCTGCCAATGGTAATACGATATCTCCTTTTTCTTCTGGCTCAGCTTTGAATTTCGCTTTTTACTGTTCATCTTCTAAATGTTGATGCTCCCTTGTGTTTTTACCTCACCTTTCTTCTCTCACCTCAGACCATCTTTGAACACACTCACACAATCCCATAGTTATAATTGCTCTCAATGTGTTGCTCTATAGATTACACCCAGACCATTTTCTAGAGATCCAGATACATTTATCCAATTGCCTAATGGACAATTCCACTCAAATAATGTAGAAGGCATCTCATGTTTAACATACCTCAAACTGTACACATATCTGTTCTCTCAATCAACTAGTTTTTCTCATGCCTTTAAGATGTCATCCTTAATCCCTTTTATGCCACCATTTCCCAAATCTAATTAATTATGAATTCTTATCTTTAACCTGCCAAGTCTATCGTTTTATTTATTCTTTTTTTCCTCATTCTTAATATGTCTGGACATTATCATCATAGTCCTGGATTCCTCTTAAAACCATCTAACTGCTTTCTTTTTATAGCCAGAATAATATTTAAAAACACTTAATTGATTTCTAACTCTACTGATAAAAACCTCATTGAGCTTCCACTGTCCTCATGATAAAATTTCAACTCTTCTAAAGTCTTATCACTTGCCAATGTTACATTTTCAGTTTATTGTTCCATCAGTAAAGACAATATGTTCATAAGGTTTAGTATAAATAAAACAATAGCAAATTCTTTTTTATTAATTTCAGAATATTCCAGGGGTATAAATGTTTAGGTTACATATATTGCCTTTGCCCTGCCTGAGTGAGAGCTACAAGCATGTCCATGCCCCAGATGGTGCACACCACACCCATTAGGTGTGAATATACCAATCCTCTCAGTGCTTTTGCATAGCGCATATTCTATTAAGCACATTACATGTGTTAACTCATTTAATCCTCACAACAACCTTATGAGGGAGGTGGCATCGCATAGGCTACTTACTAATGGAGAAACTGAGGCATATAAAGGCCAAGAAACTTCCTCAAGTTCATACAAGAAGAAAGTTGTTTAGACAGTATCTCCACATTTGTGCTCTGAATCATATCTGGCCTTTGGAGTCAGCAAAACCACATCTTAAATGTCAGATATTCCTCTTTACTGGATGGTAACATTGGACAAATTGTTAGTATTAATATATCTAGTCCTCATCTTCCTAAACTGAAAAATCAGTATAATAACTTTTTTCAGAGTGCTATTGTGAGTGGAATTTGAGACAATATTTTTTAAGTACAAATCACAGTACTTAGCACCTGAAAATAAAAAATCCTAGGTATTATTATTGTAACAACAATTACTATTTTACTTGAATTTTTCTCATTGGGTGTGTTATGTAATATTTATGAAACTTTACAAATGATGCTGTCTTTGCTAGTAATATTTCAACCTTCAGTTTGCCTTCTTTTGCCTGGCTAACTCTCGCCCTTCAGGTCTTAGTTTAGATACCCCTTCCTCAATGAAATTATCCATAATTCCTCAAGTCTTGGGCAATAGCCCTCTTAAATTAGTAGAATTTTATATTATTTACATTCACTCTCATTTCTTGTAATTACCTGTTTTCTTGCTTGAACTTTGTTCACTTTTTGGTATCTGTATTTTCTGAACACTGGTTGAAATACAGTAGGTTCAGTAAATATTTATTTGTGGGATACATCAATGACCTAGAAGGTACTTAGAGATTATCTTTATACATCCCTGTATTTTACAAATGAAGTCTAAAAATAACCTAATGGAATCTAGTGGAATCAAAATTGATCTGGATCAAATATAAATTCACAGAGAACAGTCAGCAATGAATAAAAAGAATGTATTCTTTGACCTTTATATTATCACTTCTATAATCCATCAGAGAGCATGAACAAATTGCCCATGAACCAACAGGAAAATTCTATTAATCTACATAACAAATCAGAAATGGACTTTAGGTCAATTAAGAAATCAAAAAGATGAAACAGAAGCAAAAAAATCATCATATTAAAAAAATAATAAATACTTTCAAAGAATTTGTTTTTTTACCCCCAAACACAGATATCACCATGGCCCATGCATTTTCAAGCTATAATTCAACATCTTTGGTGTTTTCTTATAGTCTCACTTATCAAACTCAATAAATTGGAATGAAAAATATAATATTTAAGAAGCATATTTTAAATGTCATAATTTATTTTTTCAGTTCTTTAAGCCTTAATTAATTTTGGTTTCCAAAACCTTGTTGTTCATTCACAAGCTATAAAAGTTCCTTTAAAACTTGCTTAACGGTAGTGTCAAATAAGTTCACCATTTTTATAGGATTGGCTTTTCTCCTAACTGCAAAGGATTTCCTTTTACCCTCTCATCCAGCTGTCTGGCCTTGTGCAGTTCTCATTTCCACTCTTAATTGCTTTAGTTCCTCAAGGGAAAAAACATCTACCTACCTTCTCTAAGTGTTGCAAGGATTAATAAATTGCAAAGCACATTGAAAAATTTGGATAAAAACACTCTGACAGACTGAAATATTACCATAACTACAAGGATCATTTCCAGATGCCCCAGCTACAAGGACAAGAGAAGGATCTGGAAATTTCATCCAAGCCTCCCACATGGAGGGTTATTGCCAGACCAAAGAGTTACATTTTGATATTTAAATATCAGTGGTTTTATATCAAAACCATCTTGCTGAGAGAGATTGTGTCTGGAAGCATAAAGTGCCTGAATTGGCACAACAAAAGGCAATAGTTCTGAATCATTAAGACTTTATAACTACAATCAACAGTATTCCCAGGATCAAGTTTATCTCAATTAGAAATCAAAGGGAACTTTCCTTTCCGTTTAAACAGATAACTCAAAATTATAAATGGCCAGTGTCAGTAGACTGGCTTTTTATGGAGTCAAGTGGGTTACAAATTCCTTGAAATCTGAGAAGTCTCCCTGAAAGGGATACTGAACTTAGGTTAGTGCTCCCAAGTGAATCATAGCAGGATTTTTGTCTGGAAATTTTAATTTTAGATGTGAGTAGACTTATTGTTTTAAGGAATTCAGTTGAACTCAAGTATAGAAATGTATGTGGTAAACAATTTGAGTATCAGTGTAGCTGGTGGATTCCAAAACTGTGTGATTCTCTTCTGTTTGCACCACTGTATATATAACTTCAAAATCCTTATGGTATTATTTTGTTTTTGGACCACAGGTGCAGAGGGTTAAATCAATCATGCTTCATCTTTACTGACACTTCATAGTTACATAATTGGTAGTGTGAAGCCCATCTTTTTCTTGGCTTGTATGTTTATTTCCTTCTATTTTCCTTCTCCATTCCCGTTTGCCAATCCTATGCACCACTTAGGTATCATCCTAATGTGTGTGGTTGATATCCTTTTATTTTAATTTTTTCTTTTATATATTGTGATATTGCATGTATGCATATTTCCTACACTGCAAATCCTGCTTATTTTGATAAGCAGAAATATTTATTATAGATCTGTTTTTTCTTGCTCTTTTTCACTCATTATGTTTTAAAGATCTATTCCCACTGTTGTATGAATTATCTAGTATGTTGCCTCAAACTCTTGTGTAGTATTATGGAGCCTGTAGCCTCCCTCTTTATTGATCTATTCCCCAGTGACAGGCACCTAGATTGCCTACAGACCCTTGCTAGCACAAATAATACCATGACAACCACGAAGAACATTCTTTTATGTGTTCCATCATAGCCTGTATGAGAATTTTTCCAGCATATGCTTTGTAGTGGGTTGTGGGGATATAGTAAGTATGTGAACGTAATTGGATTAAGACCTGCCACAGATTGCTTTTCAGGATGACTGCGCAGCTCTACACTCCATGCAGGAGGTTTTCCATTTCCTGCTAGTCCTGCAAACAGTCGGCATTGTCCAACTTTCTAACCTTCACTAATCTCATGAGTGTAAAGTGATATGTCATTATTGCTTTAATTAGCATGTCTGTGATTCCTAATGGGTTTATTATTTCATGTTTGTTAGTCTTTTGGGTTTCCTACACTGCAAATTGCCTTTTTTATAACTTTTCCCATATTTTTCTTGTGGTTCTTTTCCTTTTTTTTCCCCCTTTCTTTCTTTCTCTTCTTTGTCTCTCCTCTCTTTCTTTGACTTTATGAAAGTAATTTTATATTCTAGATGTAAATGCTTTGTGGGTTTTAGACATTTTAAGTGTGTCTTCTCACGATTTCTCATCTATCTCTTAATTTTTCTCATAGTGTCCTTCCTTGAATAGAACCTTTAGGCTATAGTAATTGTTTTCCAACAATAAACACAAGTATTAGCTACAAGAATATTAGCTAAAAGACTAGTGTCTCTTCTCTGGCACATATATGCAAGAGGGAATATATTGTTTAAAGAGAATAAAGGAAGCATGACAGAGTGACAATTAGCCTAAAAATGGCTGAGATTATGTTTTTCCACATATTAGGAAATAACCTTTTTTGGTAATAAAAAAAGGTTAGTGCCAACTTATGCCCTTATTATGGGCTAGAATACTTACTAAAACACAAACTAACTCAAATATAAATATATTTACCTTTCAGTATGTTCCTAAAATTAGAATATTGACATAATTTTATTTAAATTAAATATTTTCAGTAACTAAGTAATGAAAAACTAGAATGCTTCAAAAAATATTTTTAGTATGAGTTCCCTTATTTACAAAATAAAAGTAAAATGCTAAAAACACACATGCACCCAATATCAGTATGACAGTCAATAAGAGATGTCACTTGAAATTTTACATTTAGAGAATTACAAAAATTTTCACTCCACAAGAATTCAGCATGAAGTTATTATTTTTGTGCTATTATTTTTTACCCATTAATGAAGCATTTAGAGAATAAAACTCCACAGAAAGAAAAATTCTGATGAGGGTATAGAGTAATGTTTTCATGAGGAAAAATATAATTCTGTTTTCAACACTTGGTGAGACTTGATGTAACCTAAAAGTTAAGATTTCTATAACACTGACGTGCAGATTCAGCAGATGAGTGTGTTGCTATCAATCTCTTGATGGAAAAGAACGTGGATTTTTTTAATCTATTGGCTGAAAAAACTTTCAATTAATGCATTTACCTAAGAAGTGATTCACTTGGTCTACTTGAGTTACATGATTGTAGACAAATCTAGATCATAGAAACACAGACACTTCCTTTACCAATAATTTCTCACCTGTCATACCACATACCATCTCTTCAGGAGCCAACATTTTGTGAAGCATTCATAAACGTGGCCCGGATAAAACTGCCTTCACTTCAAACCCCATTCATACTCTCCCTCAAAGCCCTGTGTACTTCTTAATGTATATATCATCACTTGATACAACAATATACTTTCAATTTCTTAAATACCTCTGTCTTATATTTCCTCAAATCCGGTATGATTTGGAAAATACAAAAGGGAAAAAAACATAGAATGGCTTTTTCTTCCCTTTAGTATTTCCAAATACTTTGTTGTTTCCCCTTGGCCAAAGACTCTGTGTACTCTGTGTTAGAATATATTGGTGAGGAGCAGATATTTTAGAAACATAAAAACCAATGTCCTTTCTACTATTTTTAAGTCAGACCTTTTACTCCTCTATTCTTTAAAAGTTTATAGGCTGCTGTTACTGCTCTCCACCTCTGTCTAGTTACTCTACCCACTAGAAAAGCACTTTTGATCAATAATTTATTTGCTCTGCCCCCTATATTCTGTGTATTGTGGGTAAAGGTATTTATCTGACCCTTACCCTGACCTGGCCAGAGGAAATGCAACATTAAATGAACTAGTTCTATGACACTAATCAGTTAGCTGACACATCCAATTAGTCTGACTCTGATTCTATGCTCATCTTATAGCCTTCAGGTAATTGTCATTCTAAAAATGTCACAGGGAAAGACAATTCATAATCCTTAATTATGTCATCTCGATTTTTTAGCAGTTGGATCTCTTGTTATAAATTAAAACATCAGAGAATTTTTCCTTATGAATTTCTTTAGGTAGTTTCTTAAAATCACATTTGGATCCAGTGAAAAAGTTGAAGACTTGATTTTGAAATATTAAGACATCAATTTACTGACACCTGTAAGCTGGACCTGGAGCTAACTGGGCTTCACATATGGCACTTTTATCATATGAGGATGTTAAGTGCTAGGGATGACTGACTATACAGATTTTAGATATGAGTGAAGTGAAAACACGCAGGATATGCTTATGTTACCCAAGGTTTTATACAATAACTGGCAAGAAATCTCCTAATGCACACCTATTTGCCAAAGTTCTTTATACTTCATGTAAATGCTGATCATGCACACAGGAAGACTTTATTGGCTTTCCCTGGGGAAGTCAGGAAAGGCTGCAGGGAAATATTTCATTCTTCATCTGTTCTTTGAACGACCAGAGGTAGTTGGCCAGCAAGGAGAATTTAGAAATAATGGAAATTTCAAAGAACATGGACAGTGAAAAGTTTGGAAGATGGTAAAATGTTAAATATGAAGGTCAAGAAAGGAGGGGAACATTATGGTTCTAAATTGAAGGTTGTGTTTGGATTAAAGGGTTTGTTCATCGAGTTAAGAAGTCTGATCTTAATCCAATAATCAACAAGAAGGGGTAGAAGGCAGAGAAGAACATTATCTCATGTATTATTATTTTTACACAGTATTACATAATCGTAGGGAGGATGAGTTGGAGGAGAAGAGCTTGGAAACAACATGCTCAAGTGAGAGGAAGCAGCAAAGCCTAGGATCAAAGATGCTCAGTGCCTAGATGACAGTTTGGCAGTGGGGCTGAAAAGCATGGTCAGAATTAAATGCCATTTCTTTGGTAAGAGCAACTGTTAATAATTTATCATCATAGAATCATTGTATTTTCAAAATAGAAAGTAAGTTACAGATCAACAGGCCTAACCTCCTCTTTTTAGATGGGAATACCACAGTCCCTAGAAAATAAAGGATTGGATTAGGGAGTTTTAGAGGTGAGATTCAAATTCTAGCAATATCATTTATAAACTGTAAGACTTTGATAAGATAATTAACTTCTCTATATGTTCATTTCATTGCCCAGATTACATAGAGATAATACTATCTGCCTTTTGTCTGTGTGTGAGAAATACATAATATTGGGACTCAATAAGATGTGGCAAAATAAATGCTAGTTATCAATATTAAATAATTGTATCTTTAGTAAATCCTTGTGATAGACCCTATTTCTTTTTTCTGGTGTCAGCCCTAAATTTCTTTGAACAGTTACTACTTTTGCATTCTCTTGGCATGTATTTGGAAGGGCACTACCTGCTCAGAAGTGGAGGTGATGAATTATATCCAGGAAAAATCAGCAATCTCCTTGCACAGTGATTAATTCAAAGTTGAATACAAGACTCTCCTTAAACAAGACTCATTTCTAGGATATTGGTTGGTGCCATCAGGAAAGTGGATATAAGAATGGGATGGAGCTTCCATCTTCCAACTTGAAATGAGAGCTTATTTGAGAAAATGGAAAAAAGGAAATTGGGTCCTTGTGACAAGTTTGAGTCTAATGCAGTCTCCAATCTGAAGCCAGCCTAAAGGATGATTTCCTAGGTAGGTATGTGAACTAATAAATTCACTTTTTGATTACAGAAGTTCTGCTTATTCAAGGTTTAATTTTCCTAGGTTTCAGTTACCCATGGTCAACTGTGGTCCGAAAATATTAAATGAAAAATTCCATAAATAAACAATGCATAAGTTGTAAATTGCATGTCTGAGTAGCATAATGAGTTCTCTCACTGTCCCACTCAGTCCCAGCTGGGATGTGAATCATTCCTTTGTCCAGAGTGTCTATGCTGTACATGCCACCTACCCGTTAGTCATTTAGTAGCCATATTTATTATAAGATTGACTGTCACAGGATTTCAGTGCTTGTGTTCAAGTAACCCTTATTTTACTTAATAATGGCCCAAAAGCACAAGAGTAGTGATGCTGGCAATTTGGATATGCCAAAGAGAAGCCATAAAGTACTTCTTTTAAGTGAAAAGGTGAAAGCTCTTGACTTAATAATAATAATAACCTTATGCTGAGGTTCCCTAGATCTATGTCAGAATAAATCTTCTGTGAAATTATGAAGAAGAAAAAAGAAATTTATGCATAGTATGTATAGGGTTCAGTACTATCTATAGTTTCAGACGTCTACTAGGGTCTTGGAATATATCCCCTGACATCAAAGGAGGACTACTGTATACTCATTGAGATTGTGTTTTCTGTTTCTTGTAGTTTAAAAAGGCTTTAAGGAAATGCTATCAAGCAGAAAAATTTGGAATATCTCACTGCCACTAAAAAATAGTTAAAGTAATTTTTATTCTCTAGGGAATAAATGACAACAGAAATAAATGACCAGGATCTCTGAAAGGAACAGCAGTCTTTCCAGGAGGGTCGAATAAATAAATTAGTTTTAAGGAAATAATTATAACTGTGTTATAAAACTATTTTAAAGATAATTCCATTAGCTGCATATTAAAGAATACTTGATTGATAAAATATGTTACAATCTGGAGCTGGAAGAAATCAGGCAGCTATATTTCTCAAAATGACACCACTACATGAGCTTAATTTGCAAAAGCATAAAGATTTCAAATGAATTTATGTAAAGTACATTTGCATGGTGATATTCAGTGAGAGTGAATTAGTCACTTTTAACTTTATTACATTACATTTAAACCTCATTTAAATTAAATGAACCCCAAGAAAAATATTTAAATTTGTTGTAAGTATAGAATCTTAAGCCAGAGAGTGGGAAAAACATTGACCAAACAGCTGATTTAGTTGGAAGAAATAAGTTGCCTTTTGTATAGCATTTGGAAAGTAAAAAAATTCCATTTTCCAAATTCATTAGTGAAGGATCTACTACAGTGTCGTAAAAGCAATGCCTCTTATTTGTCAACCTCTTTTGAAGGAACACAATCATGGCCAGCTAATTTATAAATTCTTCCAGGTTAATTTGTCCCAGAAAAAGGTGGTCCTCAATATCCTACCATTTACTTTCTGACTATAATTGATGGGCTTGGAGCAGGATGCATTGCCTAAGTTGCATGGTTCACAATCTTTCTTCCAAAGATTTGGAATTTTGATAACGAGAGGCCAAACCAGTCAGATAATATTGAGTTCTTAATTTTCAGTTTGAATAGAGTCTAGTCTATTGTTAGGCACATGGAAATCTAATATTATCCTTCTATTTTTTTTATAATCTATGTTTACTTTTGCTGATTGAATGGTTTTCTGCTCCTGCAACCAGGAAATTCCTGTTAAAGACTTCCAAAGAATCCACATAAGTTATTTCACATGGAGATTCATATGAGATTGAATTGGTGACCTTTAAAACTGAAAAAATATTGGCTTCCATTCATGTCTAATTTTTAGTATTCCAACCATTAGAAATCAGCTATATTTTGATGCGCTTATGGCTTTCTGGGGCTTGAACATACTTTTAGGTATCAACTTATTTAATTAGATAAATTATCCCTTAATTATTCAGGAGGAAAAAAACTCTCACATATATTTTAGAAACACTAGTAAAAGAAATTCTCCAACAAAATTTTTTTTTTTTGTAAAAAATTAAACTACCTTGATGTCAGACATAACTAATGATAGCTAATCTAATCTAAATTCCCCATGTTTAAATGAAGTAGATATTTTTGAAATTGGAACATAGTTATCCATGATATTTCGAATAGTTTTTCAATCCTTTGCAAAACTGCCTTTGCCACTTCTCAGCTTTCTCTCTAGCATCCTGTAAGAGACTAGGTTACCTGTCATCCCTACTCTTAAGTTTTATTTTCATTTCTTGTCTCACTTGACACTAAGCGCCAACCAGAGCCCAGTTTTCTCCTCCCCTTTCACTTCCCTCCATCCCTTTCTTTATTGCAAAAATTGTTAATTTAGTGCTTATCATGCTATGATGTATCTGTGCACACAATGGTGGACAAGCGATGGGCACTGCTATCAAGGGCTTATTTAGCAGAGTCAGATAAACAAAGAGATGTTTAATGTCATTGGATAAGCCTGAAGATAAGGTCATTTGGGATTCGTTGAAAAGAGCACATAGGCCGGGCGCGGTGGCTCACGCCTGTAATCCTAGCACTCTGGGAGGCCGAGGTGGGCGGATCGTTTGAGCTCAGGAGTTCGAGACCAGCCTGAGCAAGAGCGAGACCCCATCTCTATTAAAAATAGAAAGAAATTATATGGACAGCTAAAAATATATATAGAAAAAATTAGCCGGGCATGGTGGTGCATGCCTGTAGTCCCAGCTACTCGGGAGGCTGAGACAGGAGGATCGCTTAAGCCCAGGAGTTTGAGGTTGCTGTGAGCTAGGCTGACGCCACGGCACTCACTCTAGCCTGGGCAACAGAGTGAGACTCTGTCTCAAAAAAAAAAAAAAGAAAAGAAAAGAGCACATAACTTGGCACAGAATATATGAAAACTTCCTATAGAAGACTGCGCACCTGGACCTTAAAGAGGTAGAGTGAGGGAGGGAGAGCAGAGAGATGCTTCTGTACAAGGGCCCAGAAGCTAAAGTGAACATATAAAACATGGATTGGCAATAAAGTTAATGGGGTGGTTGTGTGTGTGTGCATGTCTGCATGCATGTATGTTGTATGTATGAGTGGTTGTGGGAGGGGAATGGTGTTGGTTAAGAAGGGGGTGAAAGGTGTGAGAAATAAGGTTTAGAGCCAAGCCACAGCCAGCTCATGAATGACCCCACAACCTTTCTAAGGAGTTTGTGCCATACTCAGAGGGCAAGGGGGCGACTGAGGGGTTTCAGGCAAGGGAGTCACAATGAAGTCAGTTCACTCTCTGGTTATGTGAGGGAAGGACAGGCTTCAGATTGTCAGAATCTTTTTATGTATCGTTCATTTAAGGTACACTATGTATATAGGTCTGCAAGTCTTTATGAGTAATGTGGTTGAAGGACTACAGTTTTCTCAGATGCGATCTCATTAGAACAATCATCTTTACATAAGAGAAAAGAAAAACTCATACATTAGGTGATATACAGCAGATAACCCACCAAGTTAGCATGAGAAATAGGAGTAAAAACACAACCTTCTGATCCTAGGTGAGAACTAATAAGCTAAGACAGACCTACCATTTGATCCAGAAATCCCATTATTGGGCATCTACCCAAAAGAACAAAAGACATTCTGTAACCAAGATATCTGCACCCGAATGTTTATAGCAGCACAACTCACAATTGTGAAGATGTGGAAACAACATAAGTGCCCATCAATACATGAGTGGATTAATAAAATGTGGTATATGTATACCATGGAGTATTACTCAGCTATAAGAAACAATGGTGATATAACACCTCTTGTATTTTCCTGGATAGAGCTGGAACCCATTCTAAGTGAAGTATTCCAAGAATGGAAAAATAAGCACCACATGTACTCACCATCAAATTGGTTTCACTGATCATCACCTAAGAGCATATTTGGGAATAACACCAATTTGGTATCGGACAGAGGTGGGGGGAGGGGGGAGGGGATGGGTGTATACATACATAATGAGTGTGATGCCCACTGTCTAGGGAATGGACACGTTTGAAGCTCTGACTTGGGGTGGAGGGGTGGGGGGGAAGGGCAATATATACGTATATTGCCTAAACTTTTGTACCCACACAATGCTGAAATAAGAATTAAAAAAAAAATTAAAAAAACAGATCTTGTATCACAAAAACAAAAATCATCTATTATCAATGTTTTATGGTCATAAAACACTATTAATATGTTAGATTAATTATAAATATAATTGGAAAAGAAGTATATCTATGTAAGCAATCACTGGCTTGTAAACATAGTATATAATAAGATTCAGACAGCAGGTCTAAATCAGACAATCTAATTTTATTTCTATTTCTAGTAACTGTGATTTCATGAAACAGATTTCAAGCATGCTATCTCTGGAAGTAAATTATACTTTATTAACTATAAAACAAGCATATGTATTGATACGTAAACAGCATTTAAAGTTCTATTTAACTGAAAAATATGAGAAAGAATCTGACTATCTTGATCAATAATACAAAATATGAAAAAAAATTCTGCTAAGGGAAGTTGCAATTGATACTAAAATTAATAATTACAGAATATTATGTTTTATTGTTTTTCTTTGTGCCAGAGGATTTGTTTTTGTTGTTATTTCTGAAGAATATGAGAAAGTCAGTCAAGTGAAGTGGTCCTACAAAGCCATATCGTCCCCTTGTGTGGCTATTATTTTTCAAAGTTCTGCTGTTAGTTTTCAGACTTGCATGCATTGATAGCCTGTGTGGTATACCAGCTAGAACATAATTGCATTCTTTATAATTGAACAAAAATTAGTTTTATATTTCAAATAAACATAATTTAAAATGTATATTCTACATAGGCAAGCACCAAACTTTTTTTTTTTTTATTTTTCCTGCTCAGAGTTGTGAGAGATTGTCTCTCTATGTGACCCAGCTCTCACTGATGGTGTATGGAAAGGTGACTATAAACTTGAACAGCAGAGTGGGTAATTTGAGACTTTTTTTTCAGATTCCACTAAGAAGGAAAACCTTGTTTCCTTACAATCTGGGCATCAGTAGCTCTCTCAAGGTGGAATGCCTGTGGGGCAGAGGTGCCAGGTGAGGAAATGAGATGAGAGGACACTTTTGAAAAATAACTTTACCAAAGGCATTTTGAGTTGCTTCAGAGAGCTCCAGAGCTATCCTGTTTGGTCCTGGATCAATATCAGCTGCTTCCTTTTCCTGCTTGACTGATCACCAAATACTTAGCCTCTCTCAACTACATCCTGTTCATGTTTTTCACTTAGGAAAGAGTATATAGTTCTACGTATTCATCTAAACAGATACATGACAATACAGACTATAGTTAAGGAGCAATTTGCGAAATGCTTTTCTACAAATTTGATATCATACTGACTTTCTTTTACTTTCGTGGCGAATAATGATGAAATATTTAAACTGTCAACTATAAAAAGTATCCAAAAATGTGGTAGAGAGAATGATGGTGGTTGTAGGTATAGGAGATTTTTCAGTAATAATCTGTGTATATCAGAATATACTAAAAAATAAAAACCTAGTACTTTTATCTATGAAATTAGTACTAGCAAATTCAATAAACCTGAATATTTTGACTATTAGTAAATATTACACATGGGATTAAAATAGTTTCTAATTAAATTTGGGTTACATAAAAAAAACTTTAACAAATTGTGTATTATTTTAAAATGTCATTATTAAAGAAGACATTGTCCACAAGTGTTCAAAGCCTTTTACATAGGAATCGTGGTGATACATTTATTTGTCATGGGGCTTATGGAGAGTTTGTCTTTGTAGAAGAACAGATATGTTACTTTTTACCTGGTATGGATGATTACAAAATGTGCTATGTTTACTTGCATGATTTGACTACCCCTACCTTATATTCATATGCAGTAGACACAACCACCATGCCCTACATTTTTGACTCTCATACATGGATTTTTGCACATCCCCTTTAAGTATCATAACTCTGTATCAGAGTGTCTATTTGTTTATGTTCCTTTATATCTGAACTTTTTATTGTGATTCATTTCAAATTCACTTGGAAAGTAGTGGGATATAAAATAAACGGTTCCAAACAAATAGAAGTTTCACAGTATATTAAAGACAAGGCCCCAAGTATGATTCAGCACTTCCACAAGTCTTTAAAATAGTGTGTGTGTGTGTGTGTGTGTGTGTGTAATAAAACTCAATGTTGAAAAAAAGCAGGCTGGAAAAGTACTACTACTAACATGTTTTATTGAAGTAAACCTGAACTGAACTGGCCTAGTTTAAATATGTTTACTAAATTTAGCTTTCCCTAATAAATCTAAACCTATCTCAAAATTGACAAGCAAGTTAAGATATGCACATTTGAATTTATTTTTGTGTTATAAAATAAAGTTTTTAATTCATAGCACATAAAAGCACAAAGGTAGGGTTTGGCTGATTTCTGCCTATATTCCTGCATAACTGAGCTGTAGCTAATTAGCTAACCTTATACCTACCTTCCAGGGTATTTTTATTTTTTATATATATATGTATATATATATATATGTTGAAAAGAAATATGTGTATATATACACATACATAAATATACATTTATTAAATATTATGTTCATTGGTTCAGTACATTTTCTTTCTCTTTTCTCCTAGGAACATTTTTCCTCAACTTTCCCACCTAATAATAGTAATAAGAGCTATCACATATTCAGGGGTTATTATGTGCTAAAAACTGTGCTAAACGTTTTATTTTTTTACCTGTCATACTTTCAACAATACCAAAAAATTTTGAGACCAAAATTCTTATTGTATTCACTTTGTGGATGAATAACACGAAGTTTGGAATGATTTCCTAACTTCCCTAAAATCATAACTACTATGTGTAAGAACATAGATGTAAACCCAGATCTTGCTAGCTAGCCCATTTTGTGTCTAGCTCTGAGTATAGACTGGCAAATATTTTTCTTTTTTTCTCTTTGAGACAGGGTCTCACTGTGTTTCCCAGGCTGGAGTGCAGTGGCACAATTATAGCTCATTGCAGCCTCGAACTCCTGAACTCAAGGCATCATCCTCACTGGGCCTCCCAATATTCTGGGATTATAAGCATAAGCCAACATGCCCAGCTGCCAATACTTTTCTTACTTGAGGTCTGACCACCAATTTAATCCTCCCAGTCTTGTTAAATCCTAAAAAAAATTCATTAAAAATGTATATGAAAGCTAAAGGTCAGCATCAGATCAAGTTATGTCATGGCATAGTAGTGAACAAATTCATACATTATTTTATTTGAAATTAACATTGTATCTGAGTTGTAAAATATAAATATTTAGCACACATTCTATTTTTGGGTTAAAATTATAAGTTTAGTGTCAAATTCATTATCCAATTTTTCAAAATTAAGCAATTTCCTCTACTATCATTTTATCCCTAATATCCATTTTTGTTGTTTATGTTTAATTTTATATGCTGTCTCCAACCACTTTGAAGGTATAAGTAATATAAATAAATCCTCAGTAAATAAAAAAAAATATTAAATCAAGTCAATCAGCTGGCTGTGAAAACCTGACATGGCATCAAAGAAAGTTTTACATTTTTTCTGATGTCTTGAGAAAACCAAGAGAATTCATTTCTCTGTGAGAAATTGATTTCTCTCTCTTTCTCTCTCAATGGTAGTTTCTCTAGCCATCATCTTACCATTCCTCTACCCTAACTTATCTTCCTGGGTATGAAATATTTATAAAATTTTGCCCAGTAAAATTCTAATAAGAGGAGAAAATAGCAACCCTCTACTTGTCATATTGTTACAGGGCTTGATTTGAGTTGCTGAGTGACTTCCAGGTGAGACTATGGCAGATAGTTGTTGGTGTGGTAAAAAAACAAAAAAAAAAAAAAAAAAAAAAAACCCAAAAAAAACTTGGTTCAATTTTTTTCAATTCACTCACATGTCTACAATAACCATAATAAAAATATTAATAAAGAAAAGGCAAATGTACAAGTATGTATTCCCAATTTGAAAAGATCCTTCTGTTTTTCACTTCTCAGTAGCCAAATGTTGGGCCACATAACATATGGGTTAAAAGGTGAAGTGTGGATTCACTGGATCTGGCTCTCCTTCATTGTGTGATTTTGATCACATTATTTAACCTCTTTATATTAATCTGGACAATAAGTAAAATGAAGTACCAACCGTATAATATTATAGGGGAAATTCCTCATGCATATAAAGTATTTAGTACAATACCTGGCACACAAGAAGTGCTCAACAAATGTTAACTTTGGGAAAACAAACAAAAAACCCACAAACATATATGCCAGGAGGTACGAAGGTCCAATCTTGGTGCTTTTATTTCTGGTTACAGTTTCTGTTAGTAATTGCCATATAATCATTTTTTTGCAGTTTTGTAGTACAGCACTTACTTTGAGGTTAATAGTCTGTGTCCTAACCTAACTGCCCTCAACACCATTCTCCATGCCCTTCCCATAAAACGCATTTGATTGGTTTGTGAATGCTGTACAATTATTTTGTTCCTGCAATACTGTGATTTTGGACTGTTATGCTCCAAATCCCATATGTAAAAAATAATGGTGATAACATCTATAAAAAGTTTTGCCAAATACAAACTCTCTTTGCTAAAATGCATGTTTATCTTTCTTCATGCCTGCCTGGGTGGGTATCTGGACTATCTGTAGATGGGTCTCTGAATTTTAATGGATCAGAGCAAAAAACAGTACCAAAGCAATCCATGAGTCCTGCTTGGAAGAAGGACATAGCTCTCTCTGTCATTTGCATTTAGGCCAAAATAGCAGAAAGTCTCCATGTTAAATCACTTTTCTCTCATTATGTGTAGAAATAGATGACATGCAACCAGTTTCCTTTTCCTGATGTTCATTTCCCACATGTGGGAGAATAGAGATCTTCCCTCTGTAACCATTTTTCCCCTGTGTTACTCATTTGCTGAGGACACATCCCCCATGAAAACAGACATCATAAAATAATTGGAGGAAGGAGTTTGTAATATATCTTTCTGTTTCTGCCCCCTCCCTCTCGACCCGACCCAACAAACAATTTATATGTAAATACACAGAGCTAAGGCAGACACTAACTTGCCTAAATTAAATGACAGTCAGTCCCTGAGGACCAGCAAACATTCTCCAGGACACCAAGGATTATGGTCTTTCTCCTCAACTGCCTGACAGGACAAAGGATTGTTTGGATACTAGACATACAGTCTCAGTTCACCCATTCACATATAAAGAAATTAAAGTCTTATTGGTGAGCATATGTGGGTGTGTGACTGTTATATGTACAGAGGACTTTTCATTCTTTCTTCCTGTTGTGGCAACACTTATTAAAATACCTCCCCCCTCTTTGAACAGCTCAATTTGCTTTAACTCCGTAACTTCATAAATGGAGTCATAAGTGACAAAGACATTAATGATTCTTATATATTTATTTATGCCATATATTCACACATAAGAATATTGCATTAAAGAAATAGAATCCTCATGTTTGTTAAGGGGGAAAGTGTTATTTTGGATGTTAAGAGAAAAATAAAACACATACTAATATATCACTAGATATTCAGGAAAAAATATTTTGTGCCAGCACACATCCTTGGAAAGTAAATAGTAATTTTAATTTTTGCTGATTTTCTCTTTCCCTATACCTCTTTAGGTGAAGAATATCACAAACCCTTTTTTAGGTGTTTACTAACGTTATGATTTTTTTTTTTTATTAATGAAACAAACATTGGTTTTGACATATATGGACTTTTTTAGGAAAAAAAAAAATTTAAAGGAAACTTTAAAGCCTTAGATAACTTACTCTAGAAAACTAATCAGAAAGCAAATTACCAGAATAGGAATATCACATATCTATTTGGGGGCAAGTAAGGTCACAGATATGCTTCAGGGCTAGAAAGAGGGGAATGATTTTTCAAGTTTTTTAAAAAATATTTCTGAGTCTATGCTTAATATTCTTTTATATTGATATGAAGTATGCATGCATAATTTATTCTTGGATTTCCATTAAAAAATAGAGATCTTTTGATGTATTTTTTTTTAAGAAATTATGTTGAAGGTTTAAAGTTAAATTACATACAAAATCTTACTATAGGACTATTGATTTTACTGATGGGAATGTTACATAGAATTTTCAAACACATTTCACCAAGGAATTCTTTTCCTTTCCTGTATAATATCTCTAAAGAGTAATATTTTATGGAATCTGTTAATGTATCATCTACAATGTGAAGTGAAATTTGCATTCATTCAATGGGTGATTTGGCTACTTTTTTGAAGTCTCTCTAAGGTTCTCTTCTCAAGAAGTAACTGCATTCAAAATAGTTATTCACCACTCTAACAGTAAGAATAAGAAAGAAGAAGATAATAATTTAAAAGTAACTCCCTATTATAATTCAGCTGCAATAAATTGGAAAATATGGGGACATTTTTTCAGCCTTATTTCCCTTTCTGAACGACCACTGATAGAAACCCACCCTGGAGATGAAAAAGCTACTAAAAGGATAATTTCAAAGGGAGTCATATCTAATGGTTTCACCCTGTATTTTTAAAGAAATCATTAAAATAAGTCAATGCTAAGCACATTAGCCAGTAATAATCACAAATTTTAGCTAATAAATTATTAATGTAATGCAGAC
Organism: Eulemur rufifrons; assembly: GCF_041146395.1. NCBI lineage: Eukaryota > Metazoa > Chordata > Mammalia > Primates > Lemuridae > Eulemur > Eulemur rufifrons. The sequence continues at coordinate 31,444,472 of NC_090989.1, forward strand.
CATTTGTCAGCAGAAAACACTTTATCCAATCTTTTCATTCTCTTCATTACCGCTCTGTGAATAGTCTGATTAACTGTCAGTTACATACATAATTCTTGTTACAGTTTGTTTATTGCTTTTCAGCAACCCAGTAATCCTTGCGGATGAAAATATTTTTCATTTGTCACAGTGACACGTGCTATGAAGTGAAAATATGAACAGCTGCAAGATTTTCTAAGCTGATATAAGATAATACATATTTTTAAGATTCCACCCATTTTTTTAAACTTCCTATTTAACTAAAATTAACTATAGGATTAGACTTTGGTTTTAGAAAGGGCTTTATTGTAAGATGACTATAATTTCAGAAAAAAAGAATCAGCAAAGGCTATGACCATCACATCTCAAACTTGACATTTTAACAGAATTTTTTCTAAGGGACTTATCCTGCAACACATTCTTAGATCAGCCTCGGCTAACTCATGACTATTACAGAGTTCTTAGTTATTCTGTTTAGCCTAGTACAGGCACCATTTTCATCAATTTCTTACGTGCTGGCATCTTGGCTGGTAGATTATATCGCTTTACTCGTAGAATATTTCTGCATTTTTACATTCTCTCTTGAGCCACAGAAGTAGCTCAAGAGGGAAGTAGCCACTGTAGAAGTAGCCACATAGATAAAACATAACTATATAAAATCCATCTAAAAAGAGGCTTTTGTTTTGGTGGGGGGATGAGGGAATCTTATTTTTATTTGTTCTGAGAAATTTAGAGTTTAAAATAAATATGGTTTCTACAATTTTAAGTTTTTACTATATGCTTCAGGAAAAAACTGTCTCATACAAATATCTTATTAAACAATGATATTTCATGGAATTCCAAATAAATTAATACTAAAATAACAGTAAATGATCTAAGGTTCTATTGGTAGCAAGATATACTCTGGCAATGATTAAAATTATTTAGAATCTGATCTAGAAAACTTCCTCTTATACATTAGACAGACTTTGAAAAACTAGAGATGGGAAAGAGTAGGAAATCCATTTTAGAAAATTATGTGAATTAAATAAGAGAAACTAGTGTAAGCAGAAAAACCCACTCAATTGATACTGAAATCTTCATAGACAATTTAAGTTTCATTCTGTGAAACATTCTGAAATGAATATAAACTGGCATCTTGCATATGTTTCCCAAATATATTTATTTGTCCTACATGATGAGTGATAAAAATAATCTGCTACTTAAAATTAGAAAGTTTAAAAGTAAATCTTATATATTATTGTCCTTTGAGAACTCCAAATCACTGGCAACAATGCGCTAGGATTCCCATATGGAAAAAATTGGCTATAGGGAGCATGTGCTCCCCAAACCATCCCCACTCCTTACTATTTTCTTATATCCAGGCCATTTCATGCATAGTGCCTGCTTGGACCCTGTAGGCATTTCTGTTTGAAATTCTTACTCACTACAATAAATATTACAAATTCTTTTGGATAAAGTCCAAAATGCATCTTGTTTTATATTGAATCTTATTTTATTGCAGAAAGGGATATGATAAATTTATAGTACATGATTAAATATTCATGTTCTCACATGATTGCAAATAAAGTATTACACAAGAGAGTTCTAGAGTATCAAGATAAAACTGACCATACTGGCCGGGCGCGGTGGCTCACGCCTGTAATCCTAGCACTCTGGGAGGCCGAGGTGGGTGGATCGTTTGAGCTCAGGAGTTCGAGACCAGCCTGAGCAAGAGCGAGACCCCATCTCTACTAAAAAAAAAAATAGAAAGAAATTATATGGACAGCTAAAAATATATATAGAAAAAATTAGCCGGGCATGGTGGTGCATGCCTGTAGTCCCAGCTACTCGGGAGGCTGAGACAGGAGGATCCCTTGAGCTCAGGAGTTTGAGGTTGCTGTGAGCTAGGCTGACGCCATGGCACTCACTCTATCCTGGGCAACAGAGTGAGACTCTGTCTCAAAAAAAAAAAAAAAAAAAAAAAAAAAAAACTGACCATACTATAGTAGCTTTTAAGTGTTATAATTGAAAGTTTTTCTAAATAATATATATATTTTTTAATTTTTAGAATGTAACAAACAAAGGGACACCCTTGAGTCCCTTTAAGGAAATACCTCAAAGTGGTATTTTCTATATTGCTAAAAGAAAATTATTGACCAGTACAAACTTACACAGACACTTCTGTTTATTTCTATTAGTGAAAAGGTGAAAACCTGTTTCACTTGATCTTATAGATATCAAGAACAAGATAGGTAAAATAATATTATTTATTTATAGACCAAGAATAATCTAATTGTATGCAATATTGTAGATAGAATAATTTCAGTTTCCCAAATGAAGATCCGCCCAACCTATAATCCATAAAGTATAATTAAAGTGCTCCAAAATAATAAAGAAGGCATAAATTATATTATTGACAAAAACTATTTGGTTAAATTATTAAATAGCTCTAAGTTTCTAGAAAGCATTGCATTTCCCTCAAAGTAATTTTCTTAAAAAATTTAAATGTTGATATAATATACTATATTTTAGGATGCCTAGGAATTTCAGCAGTAAGGAACAAATTGATATCTGTTTTACTTTTCAATTGTTAGGTTTTTTGGGGGAGGTGATGTTCTAAGCTTTACCTGTGTGATGGGTATACAAAGTTACACCAAAATTGCATGAAGTTGATGCCATCATAGACATTCAAAATATACCAAGTGAAATCTAATATAATTCTTATATTTTAGTTGTATACCTAAAAAGTAAATAAACGCAGGCAAGGGTTCTCTAATGGGCCTGTTAGCTTGTACCATGTAAATGTGGATCTTTAGCTATCTCTTATCCCATTGTGTGTGCTAACAGGATTAGCTAGTATTAGTCCCCCATCCACAAGAAGTGTGATATGCAGTGTGACCTGTAAATCTCTCCTGGGATTCAAAAGGGCTAAGTTGAACCATGCATGATTTCAAAGCAATTCTCAGCACAATTATCTGCTTGACCTGCAAGATGAACAAGCATATCATTTAATTAATTGCCAAGCTCTTGTGAACAGTGCTATTCATTTTTCTAGTAATTGCATGGTGATATGTCCTTGCTGATTCTTATGGGAATGACCAAAATTGCACATTAACTGGTCTGACGGCCACTTTCCCTATTGCCATCAAACAATACTTTAATTCTTGACGTAAGTGATGTCTTTTTAGGAGTACCATAAAAGCATCCGAAACACAGTGTTTTCATATGTCAGTGATAAATATTTTTGATTGCCTAAAGTCATAATACAAAAACATTTTCTTCCCCACTTATTTATGAGGTACAAATATAAGCCACATCTCTAAAATTGTAAAAGTATCTGGCAATTTAAAAGCTAGTTGTATCTATGGTGTGGTGAAGACTAATCCAGAAACAACAGACTTAATGCAACAATTCAGTTATTCAGCCAGAGTAAGGGTAAAAGATTTCAATTTCATATAGGTGTGTGTTAAGAGGAGAGAAAGGGAATGTATGCTTTTCTGTTACCAGGGAAAATAGAATATAAATCTTGCATTGAATTATAAAAACTACAATCTATTATTGTACGTATTTATACTGGATGCTCAATTAAGAATTTATTTTATAAGCAAATAAAGGAAGGAACAATGACCCAGGCAAGACAAGAACAAAAAATTCCTCAGAATATTTGTTTGCAAAATTTGTCTACTACATGTTTTCTCTCTCTCTCTCTCTTTCCCTCCCTCTTTCTCATTTTCCTAGTGTTCGTATGTCAGTTTGCCAGCTTGAGTTCCTGTTGTGTTCTCCATAATGAGGTCAGATTGTAAAGTATAATAAATAAACAAAAAAATCAATGGGCTGAATGGCTAAAATATCCATTTCTATTTCCAATTCATTGTGATAGTCAATTATTTATCACCTGAATTTCCCAAAACATCATAAAGAGATGAAGTCAATGACAGTGTGTGGAAATAGTTCTTCGTCTACTAATCACAAGAAATACTTGTAATTGCAACAGTGTGTGTATGTGTGTGTATATTCTCCCCAAGAAGGTGGTTTATAAGGGTCCAGCTTTATGTTATGGGGTGAGATTAGGCTATGATACATCTTTAGAGGAAAAGAGAATGAATGCTTTACACGATAAATCATGACACGGTCTGTAAGCTATCAGGTGTTCAGCAACATTCCAGGCCTTTACCTACTAGATGGCAGTAGCAACTCTCTCCTCACTCCCACCGTTGTGACAACCAAAAAATACATCCAGACATTATCAAACGCTCCTGGGAAGTAAGGGCAAAATCACCCTGGTTGAGAACCACAGCTTTAGATTAATATTCTGAAATTACAAACTTTGACCTGCTTTCCCCATTCCCAACACACACCCAAATACATGCAATTACAGAAAGCATGTTTTCTCTTCCAGGGACAGCAAATAGTAATGTCCTCTGGACAAGGAGAAGACAATCAGTTAAAAAAAAAAAAAAACTAATACACAATTTCAAGTATATTATATGCACCATCATTTTAAATCATTCCCAGAATTTGGGTACCTCTGGGATTGAGAAAAAGAGAGAACCTAGGTTAGTAATTGAAGAAAACATACTTTTATAGAAAATTATATGATATTTTTGAGATTGATGAAAAACAGACCCAGTTCTATTTTCAAGTTTTAACTCAGAATGAGCCCATCCAAAAGGGACATACTGTCACATTCAATGCATCTGCTTAACATACTCACATAGCTTGCTTAATTATTTTAAATTAGTCAATTATTATTATTTTTTTAAAAATTTCCATAGATTTCTGGATCTCAGTTCAAAGCTTAGTATCTAGGTGAATTTACCTAATTTTTTAAAGGTATAATTAAACTCAAGAATGGCTCTGTCTATTCCAAATAATAATGAATAACTTGCCAACCACGCCAGGGACATCGGAAGTAGTAGACAAAAGTTTAAGTGAAGGAAAGGAAAGATACGTTTTTGCTATTTAACAATTTTAAGCAACATTTTTCAAGACAGGGTAAAAAAGAATAAGGACTCATATAAAAATTCAAGTAAACCCTAATAGGTCTTACAATTATTCTAATTATGTTGATTTCGTCATATATTTGTTGGGAAAATAATATTATAATTATCTCTCTGAGATGAGAATACTGGGTAGAAAATGTCCTTATGTATGTACACATATACTGTGGGAAATAGACATAGTTTTTCTCATTAATACCAGTTCCATCACAGTTAAAACATTTTGCTTATAAAATGGAAGCTGACAAAAATTTTGGACTTACAATAGTGTGACAAAGTTCTTAAACAGAGAGATTGCGTTTATACTGAGTATACTGTGATTTCTTGCCTTCCTTACAGATTCTTTTTTTCTTTACTATAGTCATTATTTTCCTGTGATATTATCTTCTTTTATTTCTTTTCTCCCATCATAATCATCATTTTATTTTTTAGCTATTATTTTTGCCTCTATTTTCCTAGGCAAAACCAAAGAAATATTGCAGGTATGATATAAATGAAAAGAACACAGTTTCTATTGTCAGATATGTAAACTTGGCCAATTAATTAACTTCCTGAAGTTTCAATTTTTTTCATATGTAAAATGGATTTACTTCATATGATATATTTTTGTCAAATAATACATTCCTGGTAATTAATAAGTATTCTTCTTCACTAGGCTGAAAATTTTTCTCCCTTGGGAAAGGTGTATCATGGTACATATAAAATATTGATGAAACCAAATATAACATAAAATATCTTTTATTATAAATTTAAGGTCAGATATAATTTACTATGGGTCTTAATTTTCTCCTATCATTTTTTTCCTGTCTCTTAAAATGATCACATCTGTGGATTGTAAAAGACCTTAAAAACCCAGAAGAACATATCCCCATTTGTTTATTATCAACATAATCCCTAGATATTTTAAAAAAAATTTTAAGCACTAAGATTTATGTTTCTAAATACAATATGATTAAATTTCATAGCTGAATGGAGTTGTTACTATAATATATACTACAAAATACTTGGATATGTCTGGTGAATAATTTAATATATTCATGCTACATTATTTACTTTGTCAAAAAATACCCAAGTAGTGTTTTTAGACCAGATAAGATTTCCTAAAACTTGGGAGATCTTACTATTACCTAGATTTTCCTTCTGATACTCAATATGTCACAGCTATTATCTATCAACAGACTAGTACAGGAATTAGTGACTAAACCATTCAGAGACAGTTTACACAAATGGTAAATTTAGCATATGTTCTCCTGTGGGTACTAAATAGAAGGGGGACAAAGATATTTAGAAGCAAAATTATCTGTTTCACATCTGCCTCTTGCTTTTCCTGCTCAATTTTGCTCAAAAGTCAAGTTTCTTTAAACTTTAAATCCAGTTCCCTTGAATAGCACACACTGAGAATCCAGGAAGCAAGGGACACAGAAGGAACAGTGAATACTACAGGATCAGAGAACATTTAACTGAACCATGGAAAAATATTCTGTAACATCTGAATTGTATCTCAAATATCTAGGTTTCCCTTTTTTTGTTTTCTCCTTTTTTTATGTTTCCTTTAACCCTGAAGTCATTGTTGATGAATAGCAATATCTATCTTATCCTATTAATAGTAAAAGCCAGAGGAAATTGTCCAGCTGCATTCTCAGTCTCTCCATATGCAAATATAAAGAATCTGATCTATCTCCTGATACTTGAGACGCAAAAGCAGCAATAGGACTATTCTGGGAGCAAATCCTTCTCTTGGATGATTTGCAATGTATACGGAAATGCATGAACATCAGCAAGCCAAATGACTGATGGCAGGGGACTCATCCATATTTATCTTCCCAGGATTGGACAGGCATCTTATTGATTTGTACAGCTCATTACACAATATGTTAACAATCCAGTACCATCCAGTTCAAAAGGAAATTTGGAATTAGTGATGGATCTTCTTGCAGGTCTGTGCTTAGGGTGCAAGATAGGTAGTCAAGCATTACCCTATTTTGACATCACTAGACTCTCCCCTTATGTAATGTCAGTCAGTCTTACATAGATGACTCTAAAAGAATGGGAAATATGGATCGCCTTGTTAAAGTCAATCTGTTAAAGACTGTAAGCCTGTTCATATACCCAATATATATATTTAAAAGAAGAACATTTCTGGAAAAGCTTAAACAAATATATAGAACTTTGTTTTACTTTACGACAATGTTTGTGTATGTGCATCTTGTATATTACATGCATAAAAGGAGGTCATTTACTAAGGCTATTTTAAAAAGAAAACAAGCAAAACAAAATAAACACAAAAACAAGATCCACATGTTAAATCCATTAAAAGAATCAGGATTAGTCATTGTGATCATCAGGTTTGAAATTCTCACTTAACAGATACAGAAAAAAAGTCTTGAGTAAAGCAAAGAAGTTTTATAAGCACCAAAGTATGCTCAAAATTCAGTCAGATGGAATCTTTACTTACTAAGTGGGATATTGAGAAGTTTATAATGTGAAATAAACCTTTGCTTTCTTTAACCATTCTCATGCTCTCAGAGTTCCTGTAGCTTAATACTTGCAGTTGCAGAAACTGGCACTTAATCTAAGTCTGGGCCTTGACATGCCCAGAGGCGCTCAGCTGCAAAGTCGGGCTCTTGTAGGGTAACGGCACCCAGCTTTATTTGGTTTTGAAAATTAAACCAAAAGGAGAATATTCAGTGGGCTATTTGATAGGGAATTAAGTTCTCAAATGACATTAAAATCATCCTGTAAGCCGGAGGTGACTCAAATAAAGAGCCCACTTTCAAACACTCATAGCACCATTGATTCATCCACATGTGCGTTGTGCCCTCTAACCCTGGAGGCCCCACATTTATTCCAACAATGTATTCATTGATCCAAGTATTTCTGTAACTTCTTTTTCGGAATTGTCCTCAGACCCTATTGCATTTCTCTGCCTGTTAATTCACGTGTATACTAACTCATTCATTCAGCAATTATTTCTTGAACCCTGTGATTTTTCAGGTGCGAATCTAGCTGCTGGTGATATGGCTGTGAATGAAAAACATGGGTGAAAAGCCTGCCCTCTAGGTCTCAAATCCCCGTATGAGCAGAAAGAGGCAAAAATGAATTAGTAAACCACCCGGCATGCCAGAGGACAGAAAGTACAAAAGAGAAAAATGAAGCTGGGGAGGAGGATGGGAAGGGGTTGGATGGGAATGACTTTTGGTAGAAGGTCAGCTGAAAGGGTGTCATTTTAGCAAAGATCTAAAGGTGGTGATAGAGTGAGCCTTGGAGGTATCCTAGGAAAGAACATTCCAGATAAAAGCAACAGCATGTTCAAAATGGTCTTTTACAGTATTTCTTGAGGTAAGTGTAATGTGGAAATAGAGACTAAATTTAGTAATTCTTTTTTTGGGCAATAATTAAAAAAAATCCCAACTATACACTGAGAGTCCAAGTTTTGTTATAAGGAAGTTGCTAACTGCTGGGCTTTTCTTTTTAATTCAATGCATAGAACCTATCCCTCAAACCTGTCCTCTGATTCTCCCCACTTCCACCCACTTGTGCTGCATGTTTAGAACCAATATTCCGGAATGACCAAATTCCAATTTACTGTTAATTTCTTGGCATTTCCTCTCTACCTCCTCACCTTACCTGAAACTTGGCTCACCTTTGGAGACTCCACTAAGCCTGCAGCATTCTCAAGTGCTTTCCATTTATTTTCTAGTATTCTATGTATTCCAGGGGCTGGGTAATGGCTAACAGTACCCTTTATTTCCTCCAATCCATTACTTCCATGCCCTCTTGTTAAAAAGCAAAGCAAAACAAATCAAACTAAAAACCTGGCTCCTGCTTCTAATATATCGTGTTCTCCTTTTTCTATGTGCTGCCACCTCTAGCCTCTCAATTGCTGCCGTTTATTTATTAAAATCTCTGGACGTGGCTATCAGATATCCTTGAACCCTCAATTACCCTTCCCAGCTAGGGTACTGTGGTCTCTCATGTACCTTGATGTCCTCATCAGAGGAGAATTTCTCCCATCCTATCTCTCAAGGAAACTCTCTCGTAGTCACATTAACATTGCCTGCAATTGTTCTGTATCTAAAAATCAAAAATTCAAGTACATCATCCTCTTCTTGCAGTTTGCATGTAAGAAAACTAATTTTTTAACCTCATCAGAACACTGTCCACTTTATCTCATTCAGATCATCACTTCTTTATTCATTTCCCTTAATATGTAGAATCATTTTCCTGACCCATCATTTTAATAATTTTACTAGAATACCTAAATTCCTTTATCTTTTTATCACATCTGCATTTAAAAAATTCTCCATAAATAGCCTACTTTTTCTAGGTTATTCAAAAAAAGCCAAATAGGACTGAGAAATGTCATACAACAAGGCAGATACACTCAAAATAAATGTCTGATCTCTAACCTCAGGAGGACCCTAAATACTGTCCACTTAACAGAGAAATTCTTTCCAACTCTTCTCAGTAATACTCTGAGTTCCTGAAAACTACTTCATTTTTGTGTCCTCATTCTCATGTATAGATGATTCCAGCTACTACTGCATAAAGTAAATTGAAATTTTCCACAGGGACTTCTTCAACTTTCCACTTCCTAACCCACACCTCCTCCTCCATTGGTGCCCCTCCTTTTCTTCTTCCCTCCTATTACAACAAGGGGACTATGTCTATATCTAAGGCCAATCCTAATTCCTCATGATCTTTTCCCACCTTCTCAGAGAACTCTCACTTTCAATTATTTTTTTCATCAGGGAAATGCAAATCAAAACCACAATGAGATATCACTTAACTCCAGTGAGAATGGCTTTTATCAAAAAGTCCCATAACAATAAATGTTGGTGTGGATGCGGAGAGACAGGACTACTCATACACTGCTGGTGGGACTGCAAACTAGTGCAACTTCTGTGGAAAGTAATATGGAGATATCTTAAACAGATACAAGTAGACCTACCATTTGATCCAGAAATCCCATTATTGGGCATCTACCCAAAAGAACAAAAGACATTCTATAAAAAAGACATCTGCACCCAAATGTTTATAGCAGCACAATTCACAATAGCAAAGATGTGAAAACAACCCAAATGCCCATCCATACATGAGTGGATTAGTAAAATATGGTATATGTATACCATGGAGTATTACTCAGCTATAAGAAATAATGATGATATAGAATCTCTTATGTTCTCCTGGAAAGAGGTGGAACCCATTCTACTAAGTGAAGTATCCTAAGAATGGAAAAATAAGTACCACATGTACTCACCATCAAATTGGTTTCCCTGATCATCACCTAAGTGCACATTTGGGAATAACACTAATCAGGTGTCGGGCAGATGTTGTGGGTAAGGGGATCGGTGTATACCTACATAATGAGTATAATGCGCACTGTCTGGGGAATGAACACACTTGAAGCTCTGACAGCGGGGGGGCGGGGGCAAGGGCAATATACGTAACCTAAACTTTTGTACCCCCGTAATATGCTCAAATTAAAAAAAAACTATTATTTTTTCATGTTTCTATGCTTTCAAATGTATCTTCTTAACTTGATTATTGCCAATAACAGTTAAACCTACTCTAATAGCAATTAAACAACAACAAAAAAGCAGGACTTAAATCTCTTTCGACTTCACAAACCCCTGCAGCTGCCGCCCATCCTGTTTCTTCATGGTCACCATTTAAAACACTTGTCTGTGGCTTCATTTTTCTCACTATCACTTTTCATGTGACCACTGAGTCCAGCCGGGCTTTTACATTCATTGCTCTCCCATAAAGGTGCTGGAAAAACTCACCAGGGCCATGGGATGATTCCAAATTCTAAGATCATTTTTCAACACTCAACATCTTCACCCTCTTCACACCTTTGACATCAGTGGTGAGTATTTTCTAATTTCTTTAAGCACTCTCTTTTCTAGTCTTTGTGACACTTCCTCTCTGGTTTTACTTCTACCTCTCTAGCTACAGTTTTCCCCCAAGCTTTTTTGCAACCTAACCGTCTTCCATCAACAACTTTGATGTGGGAGTTATTCAAGGCTCAATATTAGGCTCGCTTTCCTCCACCATCTCTGCACTCTGCCTAGGCAATTTCTTCCACATTTCTTCTATCACTGCTGTTCCCAACCCCCAGGTCACAGCCTGTTAGGAACCACCTGAGCTCCGCATCCACCCCCTCCCACCCATGACACCCCATCCCCAATCCGCAGTCCGTGGAAAAGTTGTCTTCCATGAAACCGGTCCCTGGTGCCAAAAAGATTGGGGACCGCCGCGCACCTATATGTATGTGGGTGACTCCATGTATTTTTTATCCACCTGACTCTTCCTTACTGAGTTTCAGACCTGTATATCTAATGCAGTATCATTATCCAAATATCTAAAAAGAGCATATATTCCAACTGAACTCTTGACCATCTCTGAGCACAACCAGGTTCTCTACCATCCTTGGCTGGCTCAGTGAATGACGTCATTGAGTCAGATGTGCAACCCTGGAGCTTAGGAGTCATCTCTGGTTCTGACCTCCAGCTGACCTCCCATGTTCAATTCATCACAGAATCTTGTCAATTTTACTTCCCAAATTATACTCAAATTAATCCACTTTTCTCTATCTCCACTGCCAACAGCTCAGTCGAAGCTATCATTACCTTGATTAACTATTTGACCTTGCAGGTCAAAAAAACAAACAAGTCAATATAAACTTATGGGTGAATAGTTTTAAATAATTAACTAATTTATATATTTATTTATATACTTTATCATGTTTATTAGACTGGTCCCAGAAATGCAGGAGTTTTCTTCAGCTGAGCTGGGCACTTAGACTTAATGAAAAACTGGAAATGTCATGTTCAATAATTGTTCCATTTTCTTAAAATTTGCCCAGCTTTCCTTAAGATATCAGAATCAATAAATATAACCTCAACTATTTTGATTAGCTCCTTAGAATATCTAGTAAAATTTTCATAGACATTTCCTTCATGGTAAAGTTTTCTTTCGGATCTCTTTATTTTACCATGAGCCTCTCCATTAATCATTTATTTATACCAAAGACCTCAGTTCCAATGTATTCTTCAAAAATGTTGATGTCATAAGAGACAAAGACATGTGGAAATGTTCAGATTAAAGGAGACTGAAGAGACTTGAAAGGCAAATATAAGGCCTGAACCTAGACTGTATCCTGTACTAGTGGTAAAAAAAAAAAAAAAAAAAAAAACATGATGATCTTACTGGGTCAATTGGAAAAACTGGAATATGGATTAGGTAAAAGTATTATTTCCATGTTAAATTTATAGAAGTTGATAACTCTCCTGTGATTATATAAGAGAATATCTCTATTTGTAGGAAAAGAAATACTGAAGTGTTGAGAGATAAGGGGAAAATGGGGTGAAAGGTTAATAGGTGAGTAAGGTAAAGGGTGTTCTTTGTAATACTCCTATATATTCCATTAATTTTCTACTATTCTATACTTTTTAAAAAGTTATAAAAATTTCTCAGTCTCATAGATAATTACATTAACTGGACATCAGGGAAAAGAGAAAAGCCACCTGGCTCTGACACTTTCCAGCTGTGTGACTTTATTGTGCTTCAGTTTTCTCAAAATGAACCCTCATTCATGGCGTTGTTTTACAGATTAAATGCATTAATAGATACAATGACATTATACAGATCCTGACATATGATAAGGATGCATGATAAAAGTTAATAATGTTGTTCTCAATTACTTTTTCATACATTAAATGAATTAAGAATAACAAGGTATATCAAAATTCTTTCTTGATACTACTCCATCCTTACAGGATTCCTTTAATTTGACATCACAGATTAAATTCAAAGAAAGTTTGCTACCGATGATGTTTTAAGTAAAGGTCTTTAAATGTTGTGTACACAAAAATTATCATGATTGATAGTGCAAGGATGGTTTACTGAAACTTAAAAATTCAAAATAATTTGCTGGAGAATTTTGTATTAAACTTCGCTTCTACTGAGATGATGGAGGAAAATCAGTGTTTCTAATTCACAGGAACTCACTGTACCCTCTATGTCTTATATGTGCAAATGAGTATGTATGCAAGAGATAGAGAGAAGGAAGAAAAGAAGAAAAAAAGGAAAAAAAAAGAAGAGAAGAGATTGAAGGGGTATAGAAAAGAGACAAATAGCTTAACTCAGCCACAAAAGTGCATAATTTTGTGTATAAAGTTATTCTGTCTTGTGAAGGGTCAAGTGAGGTTCTCCAAATGCTGAAAAAGATTAAGGGCTATTCAAAACCATGTGAAACATCAATACCTTCTGATAGTTTTTTGATTAATGTCAATGTGAAGTTTCCTGCACCTTGTGATAAGGACAATAAAAAAAGGAAAAGCCATTTGAGGATATATTTAGAACATTCAGATTACGAGATCTGACTTTGATACACTTGAAATTTAGTGCAAGAGATTTGTATTATTTCCAGTGGTCAGGGTGATTTTTAAAATACCTGTTTATGTGTAAAGGCCAATGTTTTCACTGGCATGAATGGCTGCAAATACTTCTCCAAATTAAGATATGGCTGAGGTTTATGTCTGTAGATGGACTGTAGTTTATATAGTTATATAATTCTTGCAGTTTACTAACACATACAACTCAGGCTAAATATGGAAAGATTTATTGTCCTTGAATTCTTAGACCATACATCATTTCAGAGACAAGTTTTGCCAAATAACAAAGGATACAATTTTCGAGGAACTGAGCACCTGTAGCAGAGATTATACTAATTATCAATGATATCAACTAATTTCATTTTCAGGAAAAAAAAAATCAGTTAATAAAAATATCTATTCAGAGATTCACTACAGTGAACCTCAAAGCCAATGCAATCCTTTAATTTCTTGAAAAACTTAAAGATCAATATAGTCTACTAGCATTATATAAAATACATTTTCCAATAATCTAATTTAAAATGAATATAATTAAATAGTCATAAGAAAAATGTTTATAATTTACTATAATCAAATCTATATTCTCTGTGTAAAAAGTTAACATATTTCACTTCATTTCTAAAACCAGGTCTTGATTTGTTTCATTACAGGAAATTATTCAGTTTAAATAATTCTAAATGCATTATTTTAATTTTTGGTAGACAATTCCAAATATTTTCTGTTTGTTTTAGGAAATAAGAATTCTCTGTCTAAAAATCCTACATAAACTGAACTAACTGCCGTGGAAATGAAACATTAGTCATATAAGTACATGAATGACATTAAGAAAGGCTAAAATTGTACTAATTGCAGAAAAAAAATCACGTGGGTTTCACAAGTGCCTTAATAAGTGAGGGTGCTGGTTTATGTTTCTAGTAAGCTAAATAGCTTAGTGCTCACCTTTGAAAGATATTTTGCAACATGCTAAAAATGAGATGAAACATAAAATTAAATTTTAGCCTATTTTATTTCTGATAAATCTGAGATTATATTTAGTCAAAATATCCAATATCCATATTCTCTCATCAAAGATCTTTCTGACAAATAATTGAGAGTTTTCTTAATTTAAAAAAGTATACTTTTGCTATCAGGGACTCATTCTTTCATTTTACCTACTATTAAAATGTCATCTACCAAGAGACTTTTCCAATCAGCCCTTTTTGGCCTTCCAGAAACTCACCTTAATTTGAATATCCACCATCATTTGTAGTCGTTCACAGAAGGAACCCTCAAATTGGGCAGAATGGCAGGTCCTTTTTCCCACTCTATTCTGATCCTCCCTCCGCCCCATCAGTCTATGTATATGTTTGTGTGTCACTTTTTGCCCTTTCCAAATTCATCTAATATCTCTAATAACATGCTAATGCCCAGTCTCCCTTATGAAGCTTTTCAAGGATTTTAAACTTTCTTTCACTGAATTTTTATAGCATATACCATATTATAGCATAAAAATTATGTTTACTAATTATATATTTTTATGATGTTTCACAATCATCTGGTCTTCTATATAAACCATAATTTCTGGTTTTACATTTTGTCTCTGGTAGATTGCTGTATTGGCAGCTCCAGTTTTCTCATATCTTACATCCCTCCGTGCCCTTGCAGAATCCCCTCCCATGCTGTCTCTGGGTTTGGCCAGGTGACTTGCTTTGGTCAATACGACAAGAGCAAATGTGAGGTAAGTAGAGGCTTGAAAAATGCTTACACTTTGGGTCTTGCCTTTTAAGCAAGACCCAAACTTGGAATCCAGTTCCCATTATATAAATAAGCCTAGGTCAGTTTGGTGAATGATGAAGTAAGGAGTGGAGAGAGGCTTCTGCTTTCCCTGCCATCCAAGATGTATCAGACAAAGCCGTCAGTAATTAGTCAGCCTCTGCCGATCCCCAAAGCTAACTGAAGACACTTGAGTGACCTCAACCAAGGTCAACTGAACCCCACTCAAACCATTAACACCACCCAGCACAGATTTCCAACATGCAGAAGCATGAGTCAAATAAAAGGTTGTTGTTTGAAGTCACGAAATAGTTTGCTATGTAGAATAGATAACTGATAGATTCTCCCAACTAAACATTTTCTCTACTAAATTCCAAGAAGCAGAAATTACATCTTTTTTCATTCTCAATTAGAGAAGGGCAATCAGAGAACTGAGGGGACTCTAAGACATTAGTAATGTGATTTTCCCTGCCTCCTAGCAAATAGAAGATTGATAAAAAAGGAAGTTAAGGCAACTTTTAGACTTTAAGGCAAAAATAAAAATAGAGGTAAAAAAGAAGATAAAGCTCAGGCAATCTTAGTTTTTAGTACAAAATAAAAAGTGGAAATACAGGAGAAAACATAAAATACACGGTGAGTCAATCCAGGAGATCTAATATTTGACTAATAAGATTTTCTTACAGAGAAAAAAGAAACCTTAGGAGAAAATACAAACCAAAAAGCACGGGAGACTAATTTTGTAGAGCTGATAGAGAACAGTAGTCTTTAAATAGACTGAAAGTGTCAATCAAGTGCATAGCAGGATTAAAGTAAAAAAGACCCTACTCCAAACATTCTAAAGAAATATAGACGATCCTAAAAGCTCCCACAGAGGGAAAAATAAAGCCCATCTACAAATAAAAAATAACTCAACTTGCCATCAGCCAACTTAATGCTGGAAGATAATAGAGCAATATCTTCAAAGTTAGGAAGGAAAATAATTTTCAGCCAGAATTTGATACACAGCCAGAACATCAATCAAATGTGATGGACATTTTAAGACACAGGAGAACTTGAAAAGTTTACTTCTCATTTAATTGTTTTGTAAAAGGTTACTTGAAGGTACACACAGCAAAATAAGGAAATAAATCAGAAACAGGAAGATATGAATGGCACAAAAGAGGGGTAGACTCGAGTACAGTATTGAAGTTAGGTTTTGGGATGATAACTCTACAGGTGGCTGACATGTCAGGAGGAGCAACCTGTTGTACTTAGCAAGAAGAGGAAAGGCCTCAGATGGGAAGTCTCTATGAATTTCTATGACTTATGACTTTCTGTTTTGATAAAATAGTGCATAAGGCAAAGAAAGTAAAAGAAAGTAATAGAATGAAAAGGCAGTGAAGATTGTAATAATTTTCTCTGAATAAATACATTTCTTCTTATAATTAAAAAGAAAAGAAAGAAAACTAAGTGAAGAAGAAGAAAAAAAGACAAAAAGAGGAAGAAAGGGAAAAGCAGAAACTGAAATTTACAATATATGAGAAAAGGCATGCTGAAATATGAAACATATAAAACCTCCAGATGGAACTTGATTTCTGTCTGTGGGTCAAGTGAAAACCTGGCATAATAAGAGTGACACAGGAACTATGAACAAGGAAATATAATCATAGCACACTAGTAGAGTTTGGGGTAAACAATATATATCAATATAAATTCGACTTAACGGCTTTTAATTTTCATATATAATCTATAGATGAAAACATATAAAAGGTAGGCTGGACACAGTGGCTCATACTCTTAATCCTAGCATTTTGGGAGGCCAAGGTTGGAGGTTGGAGGATCACTTGAGGCCAGGTCAAGTGTTCAAGATGAGACTGGGAAACATAGTGAAACCCCATCTCTACAAAAAAAAATAAAAATAAAAATTAGCCAGGCATGTTCTGCACAGCCAAAGAAACAGTCACGAGAATAAACAGACCACTTACAGAATGGGAAAAAATTTTTGCATACTACACATCAGATAAAGGACTGATAACAAGAATCTATTTAGAACTCAGGAAAATCAGCAAGAAAAAAATCAAACAACCCTGTCAAAAAGTGGGCAAATGACATGAATAGAAATTTCTCGAAAGAAGATATAAGAATGGCTAACAAACATATGAAAAAATGCTCAACATCCCTAATCATCAGAGAAATGCAAATCAAAACCACAATGAGATATCACTTAACTCCAGTGAGAATGGCCTTTATCAAAAAAACCCAAAACAACACATGTTGGCGTGGATGTGAAGAGACAGGAACACTCATACACTGCTGGTGGGACTGCAAACTAGTGCAACCCCTGTGGAAAGCATTATGGAGGTATCTTAAACAGATTCAAGTAGACCTGCCATTTGATACAGCAATCCCATTATTGGGCATATACCCAAAGGAAAAAAGGTCATTCTGTAACAAAGACACATGTACCCGAATGTTTATAGCAGCACAATTCACAATAGCAAAGATGTGGAAACAACCCAAATGCCCATCAATACATGATTGGATTAGTAAGCTGTGATATATGTATACCATGGAATATTACTCAGCTATAAAGAATAATGAAGATACGACATCTCTATGGTTCTCCTGGAGAGAGTTGGAACCCATTATATTAAGTGAAGTATCCCAAGAATGGAAAAATAAGCATCACATGTACTCACCGGAAAATTGGTTTCCCTGTCATCACCTAAATATACATCTGGGAACAACACCAATGGGATATCAGACTGAGGTGGGGGGTGGGGGAGGGGATGGGTGTATGCCTACACAATGAGTGCATTGCGCACCATTTGGGGAGTGGTAACACTTGAAGGTGCTGACTCGGGAAAGGGGGGTGGGGAAGGGAGGGATATATACCTACATGATGGGTGCAACGCGCACTATCTGGGGATCAGACATGCCTGGAGCTCTGACTTGGGGGGAAAGGCAGTACATGGACAACGTATGTAACCTGCAATTCTGTATCCCCCATAACAATAAGATGAAAAAAAAAAATTAGCCAGGCATGGTGACATGTGCCTGTAATCTTAGCTACTTGGGAGGCTGAGCCAGGAGGATCACTTGAGTCCAGGAGTTTGAGATTGCAGTGAGCTATGACGCTTAAAAAGAAAAGAAAGAATTAAAGCTAAGTGAAATAAAACAAGTAAAACTGACTAATGCCATCTTAATAATTTAATAATTGTAAAATTAATTCCCCATCATTTAGAAGCAGCACTACCTAGTTCAGAAAAATATTGTAACACATATGGTCATACTAATGTAGAAGTTCAACTTCCTTTCATTCTTAACTAGTGTCCCAGAACATTAAGTCTTCCTAATTTCCAACATTTTGACAAATCAGCCTTTTGACCTATTCTTGCTGCCACTATAATCCCAACCCTATCCATTTAAGCCTGGACTTCTTTTGACAATGTTTTAGCTCTTTTCTTCAAAATATATACTTTCTTAAAGATAGAGGGATTACCGCTTTTTAAAATTTAAATTATTAAAAGGTAGATAACTATTTCTTTGGATTATTGACCATAATGACTCAGGTTAGTTCACTTCATTTTTTTCCTAATAGCTATTTTTGGTATTGTCTATTCCTCTCTAACCTTCAATATCTCACTGCCACTTCTGTTTATCTTACAGCTGAAGACAGAGCCTTCAGTTCACAGAGAAAATAGATGGTACCCTACCAATTCCTGACTACAATCCTATAGGCTTGGCTTTTTCACATCTGCTCTTTCTCTTTCTTGCCCTTATCATGGAGACATTACCATTTCCTCCCATAAGGCTAGGCTTTGGACCTCTGTTTCTTAGCATCTTTGGTCATTTGATTATCTGTAAAGGATACATATTTCTGATATGTTCTACCTCTCTCATTCAATTCTGTATTTTTTCTAGCAGTGTGTGAACAATCTCAAGATATTTCCATACTTAAAAAAATAAATAAGCAAATAAAAATAAAATAAAGCATATGAATCTTTTTATTTGCTGACTTCTCTGTTTTACACTAGAACCAAACCACATGAATTATGTCTACTTGCCCCTATCCCTTTTCACTTCCTTGTTTCCCTTATACACCACCAATCCAGGTTCAGTGCCAACATTTTTATGTTACAATGTGTGCCAGCTACCAATGGCTTCTTGTTGTTAAATCCCCATTGAACATGAATATTTTGTAGTTTTCATTTTCCTTCTGGATCTATCCCTTACACTCACTGACTTCAACTGACATATGAGAATGAAGAAATTCCAAGAATAGCATTTTTTTTTTGACTGCCAACCATTTAACAGCCCTTTGTTTAAGGAATGTTTGAATTAGTATGCCATTTTACAATGAGTCTGTTAGGTATTATTTTTTAAAAAAATATTCTTTAGAATCAAAATTTGAATGTGCACTGTGTCCTTTGAACAATTAATCACTAGTTTTATGGTACTTGTAAGGAGATGTATCTAAATGAAAAAGAAAACACAGGCTCTGTGATATGCACAAGATCAGTCTTTCTTTTCAATAGTAACAAGGAGAGAATAATGTACGTTTTTTGAAATTATTTGAAATTAAAGACGGTAAGCATGCAGATTTAATTTGCTGGCTGATACTGCAAGTTAAATGAAAACAGATGAGGAAAGAGTATTCCATAAATGTTACACTATCACTACAGTAGGAGTGACATTCCATGGACTTAAATTTGATTGTTAAAAATATCATGAGTTTGAGCAGTCTCAAAAAGTGCTAGAAAAGAAAAAGAGGTTATAAAGCTTCCCAAAATATTAATACTATAAATGCTGTCATGAACAAGAAACAAGAAGAGAAGCAAGCAAATAGAACAAGTGAAATATGAGGATTTTTATAAAATTCACTGTTATCTATTGGTAATAATGTTCTTGAAAATGTACTAAAATTTCAGAAATATTCTTAAGAAAACAGGGGCCATTAAGAATCAAAATACCCAGGAGTAGAGTATTATGCTTGATGAGAATGACCTTTGGTTTCTACTGCAGAAATTGCTGAAAATACTACAGTCAATTTTTGAAGTGATCATTCTATCTGAATCACACACTTTACTTTTGTCAAATACTCTTTGCGAAATCATGCAGAAAAAGTCAACTGTTCTTGAGCAGTCTGTTGCTGCTTTGAAGTCCACAAGATATGAAAAATCTTCCCGAGAAAAATTTTATCAACCAGAGTTCTTGGATCAAAAAAATTCCAGTAGTAGCAGTACCACGATCCAATTTGCCTGATTATGATAAAAGAAGCACATTCGACAGCTGATAAAGATAGAACCACATGTTGAAAAACAGAGAACATGATTGAGTTTAGACCAAGAATGTCTAAATGGTGGTCTGATGCCATGCATGACCTATACGAATCATGCCATTAGGTCTTGGCACAATAAACTTCCTGATTCCTCTTGCTTTTTGCTTTGTTAAGGCTTCTCTGTTCAGGAAATAAAATTCGGTCTATGTCTAAAAATTGCCATATCAAGTGAAGAAACAAAACAATGAAGCCACGTAAAAATAAATTTAATTAGTAGATTTTTAATTCTGAGTATTACCAAATTTTAATATATGATATAGCAATTTTTGAACTAAACAAGTAAAGTATAATGCACTTTAATCATTACCTAATGATGATATTTTAGATGTATAATGTAAAAGGTACTGAAAATATTACCTATATCCCATACTGCCTCCAAAGTACTGGATTTTTAGACTGAAAAATTCATATATTCAAAATTTCTAGAAATTTAATACCCTTCATACAACCACCAAAGTAATGTTTCTGAAGTCCCGTTATTATGAGGTCTTCTCTAGCCTGTCTCCCTGATCTCTTCTAAGGCAAAGTGGACAACTCTTTACATGGGAGTTCAATATTCTGCCACACTCTGGCTTAGTGACTTGGGGTATTACTTACTATGTTTAAGTTCTACTTTCCTCATTTATAAAGTGGGCATAGTAATAGTTTTTTCTTTAGCATTAACTAATGTAACTAGTATGAAGAGCTCAGCTTACTGCCTGACACACTTTAAATGCTCAATACAGGTAAGCTATTATAGTGCTATAGAGATGGCTAATGCAAAAAGCTAGGAGCACCCTTAACTTCTCCTCTTTTCAGGTTCTGATTAGATGTAATAGATCTCCAAGTGTCTTTGATTTTAGCTCCTTAATAACTTTCAATATCGTTTCTTCTTTCCGTGTCCAGTATCTCCACTTTGCTTTAGATTCTGTTTCTGGCACTTACACTATCTCAATTGTCTCTTTGCCTCTAGTTTCAAAGCCTCTCATCTACATCTAGTATATTCTATATTGTAGCTTAGTCACATAGAATGATTTAGTCATACAGAAATCAGCTCATATCACTTCCCTTAAAGATAAGATGTAAAGTCCCTAACACAGGAGAAGAGTCCTTTGTTATAAAACTACTGTCTTCTTTCCAGCTTCATTTCTTGCCTATCTCTATCTAACACTATACAAATAGTATTGAACACTATTAGTATTGAATTACGATTAAGTCTCAATTAACAAAGAATAGGAATTAGTAGTGACATATGAGAGTAGATAAGTAATAACAAAAAAATCATTGCTAATGCAAAAGTATCCAAAAGGTGCTACAAAGTAGATTGAATACATATTTATTGTAAATGCTTAGGAACAGTCAACAGATTATCATGTATAAGTTATAAAACAAATAACATAAAAACAAATAAGGGCAATGAATATCATATGAAAAGTTTGGTGCAAAAAATAACCAAAGCATAACTATATGCTGAACTCTGCTTTGGTGCTATTTCTTAACTGAGTGCTCTTTTGATGACCATTAGCTGAAGACTTAACTGAACACTTTTAGTTCTAATTTCTCCACCTTCACAGCTTTCCTACAATTATAGATCACCAAGCTAAATGTGGCTTTATTCTGCTTTCTACTAGTACTTGACTTCACAGCCCACATCCATGAATGATTTCTTAGTGGTATTATCAGTGGACTATCCATCCATCTGAAGAGAGAGGAGATACTGCCTTACAGGCTACCTCACTGATGCTATGAATTCTCACTGAACTACTATATATTATACATACTGATAAGTATCAACAAACTCAGCCTCTTTCACATCCATATGATCTTTTCACATTCCCAATCTGAGTATTATTGTTTAGCACAGCACCTAGAAGAAAGATTGATATTGGACATATATTTGATAAATGTGTGATTAAAACACAAGTGTATGTGTCCACAAAGTATCCTTCTTCACCATCTTTTAAAAAAGTACACAAATAAAAATGGTATGTATTTATGGTGTACAACATGATCTTTTGATACATGTATACATTGTGATATGGCTAAATCAAGCTAACATATTGATTACTTCATACACATATCTTGTGTGTGTGTGTGTGTGTGTGGTGAGAACATTTAAAATCTTAGCAATTTTGAAGTATACAAAACATTGTTATTAACTGTAGTCACCATATTGCACAATAGAGCTTTTTAAGATTTTACATAAAAGTGAGATCATATGGTATTTTTCCATCTATGCAGGCCTTATTTTACTTCGCATAATATCTTCCAGGTTCATCCATGATGTTGCAAGTGACAGAATTTCATACTTTTTTTAAGGCTATTTAATATTCCATCATGTGACTTACTTTAAAAGGGGAAAATGGATATTAACAGTTATTAACATGTTTAATAAACACACATGATTGGTTTAGCAAAATTATACATTAGAACATTTAAAACTGTTTGACTATTCAGTTTATTCATGCTAAATTTTAATTTTTTTCTGACATTAGTTTTTTAAAAAACTGGAGGTGAGAAATATGAAATCAAACTTCCCAGTGTACACATACATGCCAAAAAAATCTCTTTGCTTCTGAAAATATTTGTATTTCTACCACTTATATGGACTTTTTAAATTTTAAACATATATAAAATTTTTACATTTAACCCAAATATATTATTACTATACAAAATTAGTCAGTTTATCTGCCAAATGAGATAAATATTTTCATTAATTTATAAGAACACTTCATTTTTGACTAAAATTAGTTTCTTCTAGCTTAATTTTCTAATAAATTTTCTCTAAATAACTTCATTTAGAGAAACATAAAATGAAATCAAAATCTCTCTCTAATGATGGTATTTCTCATCATTAAACATTTCCAAAAACCATGCCATAAACTCTGTAGACTGCTGCATAAGAGGAACATAAAGGATGTCTTGATCACTAGAAACACTGCTAGAGAAAATAGTTTCTTCCAAAGAGAAACAATCATTTGAATATCTATGTTCCTATATGTAGGTTTTGGATTGCCATTCATTCATTTATTCATTCATACATCCAGCACCTCATATATCAAGAAAATGCAAGTATTAACTATTCTTAGCATTTATATTCAAAAGAGAAAAATACATCTTTTCCCTTTTTTTGCCTTATCTTTTTTTTACCTGTAAAACCAGGATAATAATAGTAACCTATCTCAAAGAGGTGTGGTGAAATTAAATAAGTTAATACATTTAGTAAGCTTAAGACAATGCTTGGCAAATAACCAATTCTCATTAACTCTTAGCTATTATGGCATATTAAGTTTTGATATATTTTTGCCTGCAATATTGGGTTATAGATACATAATAGATAGTAATAACTAATATTTATGTAGGATGATATGATAATGTGTGTTTTCCCTAACAATTTCATATTATGGTCATTTGGGGTTATTAAAGAAAAGAATTAAGGTAATGATGCAAATACCACGTAAAATCCCTTTTGATTTATCTTGTAGTAGGCACTAATAGCTGTCCCCTAATATTTGATTTTTCCTTCATTCTTTTGGCAAATAATCCTCTTCATTTTAGATTTTTTTTTTTTTTAAAGAAAGACATGTTTGCTAGACTCCCTTGCAGCTAGCTAGGTGTAAAATACATTTGGGCTTTGGGAAGGATGAAAGGTGTGTAAACTTTGGTCACTTTAAGGGAAGCATCCCCTTCTTCTTTTTTTTTCCTTAATATAACTGGAACATGAACATGATGGCAGGTACTGGAGCAGATTTTTGGAACAAGATGTGAAATTTCTGTGTTGAGGATGGAGGAGGAACAAGATAAAAGTAGACTGTGTCTCTGACACCATGAAGCCACACCAGACCTGGATTGTGTATGCCCAGATTGTTATATTGTTCTATGAAAGAAATGTTACCTTCTATTTAAGACATCACTATATGAAGTCTTTGCTACAGTAGCTATACTTATATTCTCCACTTAAATTTCTAATATTTAAGGGCCTAGTCTGACTACTCATAAAATTTTTATCCTAGGCATATAAACATATAAGGATAGTGTTTTTGAGTTTGAATTTTGGTTTTTTAAAGTTATATCCATTAATGTCTTTTCAATTATTTTTCATTTTAAATACGTATAGCTTCAAGTGTATGTTTCCGTCTTAAATGTGACATTCATTTAATCTTTAGAAAAAATATTACTTTGATTATCGACCTCAAATTTTAAAAGGTAAACTAATGGTATATGTGATTTTAAAAACACCTTAAATAGATATAATTTTGAAAAATAATTTTAAAAAGTAAAAAAATTAAAACCAGACCAATAATGTAGATGTCTTAAAAAATAAAGATGTTTTTATTTGTTACCTTTCCTAAGTGAGGTGCACTAGATATGTCTAAACAGGAGTTTCAAAAAGGCCTAAAATTTCATGAGTGATAGAATGTTGGTTTCCTGACTAAAAATTCACAACATTGCTTTTTAGCATTCAACAAATACAGATGTTATTGGCACATGCTATGAAATAAATAGTGAGAGCACAAGAATGAATGGATAGCATGTGTCCTTTTTTTTGAGGAAATACCAGCTTAAAAAAGGTTACCACTATATGCAGAAATTTTCACATATAGGAAGGTAGGTGCTAATAATGGCATACAAAAGGTGCTATAGGGGTACCACACAAGGAGCAATGGATGCTTCAAAACTCTACAAAATCTGCAAACTACATCACTTATCACATTCACCATCTATAGTTTTCCCTTTGATCTATATTTTAGTTTTTACTGATTATCCAAAGCTGTCTGAAAAGTGAGAAGTCTTTACTATCAAAAGGAGAAAAAATATTTGCTAAGTCCAGTGTTCCCATAATACTGATACTAATAGCTACTATGCATTGAGTGGTGACATTGTCCCAGGAACTTAATGCTCATTGTTGCTTTTGGTTCTACCAATAACTCTATGAGGCAAATAATATTTTTTTTTGATACAGAAAGAAGGTAGGTCTTTATTTTTTTTTAAATATTTTGAAATGTATTATTTTTATTATCCAGCTGAATATATTATTTCTTTTCTTGTCCATCCCTTCCTCCTCCTCCCCCTTGCTTTATTTCCACTGAGTTTTACTTGCCTCTATGCACATGTGTGCTCATGAATTAGTTACAAATTAATAGTGAGTACATGTGGTGTTTGCTTTTACATGCTTTTGACACTTCACTTAGGATAATGGTCTCTAGTTCTATCCAAATTGTTGCAAAAGGCATTATTTAATCCTTTTTCATGGATAAATATAATAGTATTCCATGGTATATATATATATATCACCTTTTGTTAATCCACTCATAAATTGATGGGCACTTGGGTTGATTCCATATCTTTGCAACTATGAATTGTGCTGCAATAAATATTTACATGCACGTGTCTTTTTGATAAAATGAATTATTTTCCTCTAGGTTAGTATCCAGTAGTGGGATTGCTGGATCAAACGGTAGGTCTACATTTAGTTCTTTGAGGAATCTCCATACTACTTTCCATAAGATTGTACTAATTTGCAATTGCATCAACAGTGTAGAAGTATTCCTTTCTCTCTGCATCCATGCCATTTATTGTTTTGGCACTTTTTAATAAAAACCATTTTAACTGTGGTAAGGTGATATCTCATTGTGGTTTTAATTTGCATTTCCCTAATGATTAGGGATGTTGAGCATTTGTTTATATGTTTTTTGGTCTTTTGTCTTTCTTTTGAAAAGCTTCTGTTCATGTCTTTTGCCCACTTTTTAAGGAATAACCCAGATAAGCTCAGTCAGAAATGAAAAAGGAGATATTGATACTACAGAAATACAAAATGTCATCTGTGAATATTATGAAAATCTCTACTCACAAAAACTCAAAACAGTAGGGGAAATGGACAAATTTCTGGAAACATACAACATCCCAAGACTCAATCAGGAAATAAAACTCCTGAACAGACAAATGATGAGCAATAAGATTGAAGAAATAACAAAAAATCTTCCAACAAAAAAAGCCATGAGCCAGATGGATTCACACCTGAATTTTACCAACCTACAAAGAAGAGCTGGTATCTATACTGCAGAAGTTATTCCATAACATTGAGAAGGAGGGAATCCTCCCAACTCATTCTACAAAGCCAGTATCACATGGATACCAAAGCCAGCAAAGGACACAGTAAAAAAAGAAAACTACAGCCTAATATCTCTTATGAATATAGATACAAAAAAACCTAAATAAAATACTAGCAAATTGAATTCAATAGCACATCAAAAAAATAATCCATCATAACCAAGTGGGCTTCATCCCAGGGATGCAAGGATGGTTCAACATACATAAATCAATAAATATGATTCATCACATAAACAGAAGCAAAAACAAAGACCATATGATCATCTCAGTGATGCAGAAGAAGCATTTGACAAAATTCAGCACATTTTCGTGATAAAAACCCTCAAAAAACTAGGCATAGAAGGAACATATTTCAAAATTATAAAAGCCATATGTGACAGACCACAGCCAATATCATACTGAATGAGGAAAAGCTGAAAGTATTCCAACTAAGAACTGGAACAAGACAAGGGTGACCACTACCACCACTTTTATTCCACATAGTGCTGGAAGTCTTAGCCAGAGCAATCAGGCAAAAGAAAGAAATAAAGGGTATCCAAATAAGGAAGAGGAGGTCAAACTATTATTGCTTTTGCTGATGATATGATCTTATATCTAGAAAACCCCAACAACTCCACCAAGAAATTCCTGAAATTGATAAATAAATTCAAAAGTCTCAGGTTGCTAAATCAACATACACAAATCACTAGCATTCCTATACACCAATAATAGTCAAATTGAGAGTCAAAGACTCAGTACCATTTACAATAGCTACAAAGAAAATAAAATACCTAGAAATATATTTAACTAGGGAGGTGAAAGATCTCTACAAAGAATCAGATAGTATTTAAGCAAGGATTTGAACCAATGTTCCTCAGACTCCACAGCTCATGTTCTTTCTATTACATATTCTTCCGCCTTGGTTAATTTCCCTATTACAGCATTGGTCATATTGCACAGTGAGAACTCATTTAGGTTAACTGTTTCCCTCTCCTACTGTTTGCTCCTCAATGGTTGGAAACATATATTGGTCACATAGGCACTTAATGAATATTATGTAATAAAAAATAAGTGAAAGAATCTGCCAAATAAAATTTCCCACTGACAGTCTTTAAAAGGAAATGATGCCTCAGCAAATATAATCCATTTTTAAGCCATGTACTTAAACATAAATACCCCCAGGATGGTTTTTACAATATTGTCTTTAGAAAACTCTTTCAGCATGCAGGAGGTCTACTACCAAATTCTCCATTTATCCCTAATTTGTGTGTGTGTGTGTGTGTGTGTGTGTGTGAAAAGAGCATTCAAATATGCTTTGATAAAAATGCGTTCTGCATTGGCATCATGTTGCTGTACCCAAGAGCTGTATACCTGTGGTTACAGAGGTAGGCATGTTTACATCAAAGAATGGAAAGAGTTTAGTACCTATGCTCTCATTCTATATATGAAACTAAGCAATATCAAGCTTGAGTTTAAAAATGATTTCCTTACAGTATTCTGTTTCTGAATAAAATATAATATAAACATATATATGCATAGATATTATAGAAAATGTTCAAGATAATGGGTTGTTTTCTGTTTTTTTTTGTTATTGTTGTTCTTTTCAATTATACCTTGTTTCTTTTTTTTCTCCCCTTATTCTTATTTTAAGATGTAGGGATATTCTGAAAATAAAATGTTAACAGCTCTAACAGTCTGGTTACAGCAAGTCATAAGCAGCATGAAAGAATATAAAAAGATGTGTCCATCAAGTGAATTTTAAATTAACTATCATACATGATTAATCGTCTGAAGTTTGGTTCACTGCTTAAATGTTTGATACATAAGAAAATTCATCTAGTCATAACACTTATCTATTTTTAACACCACTGGATCTATTTAACATTGTCTCCAAAAGATCATATAGTCTGTTATTCTTCAGTAAGAAAATTTGGTTTTAAATTCATTCATCTGGACAGAATAAAATTTTTCTTTTTATTAATTCCAGATACTCTTTAGTACTGAATTTCAAACAAAATATTTTCACATGGAAAACTACTGGGAGACATCTACATATTCTTTTGAATTTATACTTCATATAGGATTTCTAATGGATCTTTAAAAATTGCACTAGGGCTATATGAAAGTGGCTAGAATCTCTAAAGTCAACATTTGTGTCCTTCCTAGTGCTCATTTTTACACTCATCCTCGTGAGTACTGGAGACTTTCAGCCAACATGAAATCTTATTTGGTTAGGCAACCAGCTGGCTGGCTTTGAGGTCTTTCCAGATATAGGTTAGCATAGGTGGGGAAATATGAACCCTGAGAAAGATATTACACAGAAAATGGAGTAAAAAAAAATGTCATGATTCCAACAAAAAAAAGAAAAAAAAATGCAAAGGGAAAAAGTCGAAAGTACAATATGGAAGGTAAATGAAACAAAGGAAGAGTCATTAGGGACTGCCAGTTCCTTTTATTGGAGACCTGGGGGGGAAATACTTTATCATACCTAATGACAAGTAACATATACAGAGTCAAAACTAAATGTGAAAGGTTTATCCTAAATTGATTGAAACAATAATGAAAAAAAATCTCATATTTTATTACTAAGTAATATATTCCCTACAGAGCACAGACTGACTCACAGAACTGTAATCCTATCAGGGATCACGTCTCAAATATGTTTTTACCTTGAGTGAGGAACAGCTGTCTCTCTGACTCAATTGGTCCCCAGTCAAGTGTGACCCAATAATGTGTTGATAATAAAATGTTGAATTAAACTGTCTCTCTGGTACCAGATATTTAAATATGTATACTCTTTTAAAACTGATGATTAAAATAGCTGAAACTAATTTGAATATACAGATATGACATTTTATTGTGGACATTTTATCATTTCAAACTGGTAAACAAAATCCTTAGGAGTAATGACATAACTAAAACATAACTTATGATATGCCTTTCAGTCTTCTGTGCTTCTATGTATAACAGCTCATTTAATTTCCATGACAAACCTAGGAGGTAGGTACTAACACTATCCCAATTTGCAGATGAGAAAACCGAGGCAAATTGAGATTATGTGGCTCATTAGTTGTGGAGCTGGTAACTGAACTTGAACAGTTTTGCTCTTGTGTCTAAATAATAATAGAAACAGGTGCTGTTTTGCCAATATTTTTTTTCATGTCGATGAATATTCAAGAGCATCTCACCATTCCTGATGTATCATTCTGGCTGGAAAGCCTGCTCAAAAGTATTTGTACTAATGACTCCTCCACTGTCTTAATCATACAACAGTTTAATATCCACATCTTTTACTCACCATAGTCTGCATTGTGCAGCTCTGGAGCACCCTGACCATGTTCGAATCCTGGCTTTGCTCTTCATTGTTTGTGTAACCTTGAGCTATTGCTAATGTCATTTGTGCCTCATTTCTTCATGTGTAAAATAAGAATAACAGTATACCGTGTACATCCAGAACCCATAGAGTTATCCCATATATAATTAGAACCTATAGAGTTCTAATGAGAATTAAACCAGTTAATCTATATTAAGGACTTCCATAAATTAAAGCAAAATATAAATACTTATTGGATGCCCACTGTGTGCCAGACTCCATAGAAACCCTGGAGTACAAGGGTAAAGATGACAGGATTAATCCATATAAAGCACTTCTTGCCTGGCATGAAGTAAGCACTAAGTAATTTTCAGTTATTATAAGGGTCATTATTGTTAGTGAGTCTTTAGCTTATCTTACCTCTTTTTCTCTGTGAACCTTCAATTTCTTATAATTGCATAACATTTTGGAAAACAAAACATTAAAGCTTCTGCTTAACTTTTGCAAGAACCAGGATAGAAAAAATGGGGAAAAGCTATAAACACACAATTTTAAAAACACTCTTAACTTTGGCATTTTTTTCTCTCTCCAAATAAACAGTTAAATTGTTCCAAGGTGCACATACTATAAAATAGTTCACTATTAAAAACAACAACAACTTTCTGCTGTCTTAACTGCCAAATCTCATACCAGAATTATCAATGACAGTTTATTAACTTCATCCTTTTCAGATGGCTTGAAAGGTTTAAGCAACAGAAGAAAGGGAAACTCAGTTTATTTGGAACAAAGAAATTTAGGGCTTGGCAGTTATTGTGCTTGAAAAGTTATCTAGAGAGTTGAGAGTTCATTTACTAAGAAAACCCTGGTTAAGCAACACAAAATAAACATTTTTTTTTAAGGCAGTGAAAGAAGGAAAAGCAATAACGGAATCTCCCGAAGTTGCTTTGCTATTTTGAGCTTTGTTGACAGCAGAAGCTTTTCAGCTGCTGATCATAAATAGCCTAAAATCTCATATCAAGCTTCAGTCTGCCACAAGAAAGATTGTTTAATACTCTGCTACAGTGCTCACAGGCACCTTGAAACTTCTGTGAGCTGCAAGACATACTCCTCAAGTAATATACCATGGCATGGAATCAATGAGAAAATAATCTGTACACCAAATACAAGTGGACACAGTAATGAGGCAGAAGGACTTATTTAAACTGGAAAGCCCCAGACACAGAATAAATAAGCGTCTTGGCAGCAGAGACTGGGACAGACATGAGTGCATGTGGATTTGGGAATGTGCTTCCCTGCCGGAAATCATTCAATTATCAAAATTCCTTCCCCCTGAGACTTACAAACAGAAACCTTGGCCTGTGCTCAAATATTAAACATTAATGATGTTCTCCTGATGTTTAAAGAAAAGAGAGAAAGCTGTGGTTTACTTGAGTTGTTAAAGAAGCAGTTGTGAGGGAACTTTGAATAGATTTGCGGAAAAAAAAGATATTGCCATCAGCTTCCAGCTTTATTTTTCTAGTAAGGAGGAAAGCATTTCTAGCCACTCGTAATTATATTTTGAGATAAGTGATCTTTTGTTTGCCTTTATGATAGCTACTAGATTTATTTATTCATTTAACAAATATTTATTGGGTGGCCACTGTGTGTCAGACACATGAGAAAGCCTGAGAGGTACAAGGGTAAAGATGACAGAGTTTATGCTTAATAGAGGTACTATTCTAGAGGGGAAGGAAGACAAAAAAGAGAATGAAACAGAAAAAAAGTAATGGCAATTTTCAGTTAGGAATATGGAAAAATCAAAAGACTGACAGAAAGGATAATAGAATAATAAAAATAATGCTTTAAATAGAGTAGACATGGGGTGTGAAGTTTGGACTTTATTCTAAGTCTTATAGAAAGTCCCTGAAAGATTTTAAAAAGAGAAATGCTGTGATCCGATATATAAAGATCACTTTTGCTACTGTGTGAAGAGGTACAGTAGAGCTTCAGGGGGTGGGGTGGATGCAGGAGGCCACTGAAGGTTTTGTTTTGGTGACCCAAGCAAAAACATGAGGTTGGTTTGCCCTAAGATGATGGCAAATAGAGTGAAATAAAACCTCAAATTTAAGGAGAGTAGTCATATTGGAGTCATATTGGAGAGTCAATAGGACTTGTTGAGGAATTAGGTGTGGAGATTGATGGAAAAGCATGGATCTTAGATGATTCCTAGATTTCTAGCTTGCATAACTGGATATATAGTATTCTGGTCCATTTACTGAGGATACGAGATTTTAAGGGAATCAGGTTTGAGAGAAAGGGGAAGAGAAAGAGTTCCATTTTAAACACATGCCATTTCAGACTCTTAGGAGACCCTGTAGTGGAGAGACTAATGTTTACCTGTTTGTCAAGTACGTTTAGAAATCTACCTGTTATCCAGTCTTCCTTTGTATCAGAACTCTCATTTTACTGTGGTTGAAATTTGTACAACTTTAAAAAATGTACCTAATTAAATAAACAACTGTCACTGCACTTAAAGTGAGAGGTGGTCGCCTGATACAGTTTTGACCAATGAGTTGTATCTTGAAGATGCTGGGTGGGCATTTTGAGAAAGCCCTTTGAAAAGTGGGTAACAGATGGTACTTGATCTATTCTTTAGCGCCAGGGGGGACTATATTTCCTGATTTGTCTGAGAAAGATAGAGTATATGTCTATTTCCAGACATAATTATGAATGCCTCCCATTTTGCTTTCAAAACTGTATCCATTTGGACAATAACTTACATGATCACCTCACCTGTCACTCTACCTTCCACTTTCTATGGCACTTGGATCCAATGCTAGATCTTCAACAATTGTTTTCTGCCAAGTTATAAGGAAAAGTACAAGAGAATTATAAGCATTTCAGTTCAGTTTGATTTACTGCGCCAGGCTGTGTATCATGTATTTTGATACAGGAGGGAAAACTTAAAACTCCTATATTGTTGGTGTCAATCTATGAGTTTTCTCTTTTATCTGATTAAATGCAACTTCCAAAAAATATAGAATGCAAGTTTGTAGCTCAGAAGAGAGTCCGCAAAAAGAAATGTAAGTTTGAGTGCCATCAGCATAACTAATGATTGTGTTTGATTCCATGGGCCTGGATGTACTCTGGGCACGTAGCATAGAAGAGAGGATTGTGTAAGGTCCAAGATCTGAGGAACATACAGACTTTGGATGGAAAAATGTAACTGGTAAAAAATATAAAGAAGAAATGACTTGTAAATTAGGTAGAAATGAAGAGTGATGGATATCAAAGAAGCAATGACAAAAGAATGTTTTAAAAAGGAGCAAGTGATAGGTTTTTGGAATAATATATACAAGTAAGAAGAGACCAGAGAGGTAACTACCGGTTTTAGTTGGGAGAGTGGTTGCAGCTTTTGAAAAGAACTGTTTCTGTGGTGTGGCAAGTTGAAGCCAGAATGATGTGGACTGAAGACTGAATGACAAAAGATTGGAAAATAGCAACATAAATACGAAGCTCATCTTCAAATATTTTTTGAGCTTCTAAGGCAAATGATCACTATAATAATTAAAGGAAATATAAAAGAGCACAAAAATGGCCACTGCTTTTATGGAATTAAGGAATTCACAATACAATTGTGAATTCTATTCAAGATTTCCTAATTGTATTGCTCAGGTAAATAAATAGATTTTTCTAATGAAGACATTAGACATTAAAATATCAGTGTACTGGTCAAATTTGCCATGTTGCAAGTTATGTAAGTATTCCAACAATATGGCTGAGAACCCCTTTGAAATGCCAAAAGAACTTTTTGTACATTCTTTATCATCTAAAGATGAAACTGATTCTTAGAAGTTGCCCAAAACATTCAGAAATTTCTAGTTTCAAGGTGATTTATTTGGTAGTATTTATGAAAATTTATAATGTGTGTGTTTGTATTTCAGGTTTAAAGAATATCTTATAAAAGAATCTATATAATATATTGCAATAATTTTGGTAACAATGGTATTGGCAAAAGAAAATTTAAAAAGATAAAGTAACCTAAATATTCATTAAAATGAATACTAAAAGCTTACATAAAAACTAATAAGTTATGGTATATAAACCCTATGGAATATTTTGTAGCCATTAGAAAAGAAATGAGTGAGGTTTACTAGTGTCAATTGGAATGACCATTTCTAGTATACTAAAAAGTGATTTTCAAAGCCATATGTATATAATGACCCTATTAAAAAGAACAAATAAAATTTATTTAAATGGTTTAGTAATCATAAAGAAAAATGCAAAGGCAACATATCAAGCTGTCCATATTTACTACCTTAAGAGAGTAGGAAGAAAAAGAGTAGGTAAGTGGGCAATTTTTAACTGTTGCTTCCATATTTCTGCATTGTCTTGTTTGTTTGCATGAGTAAATAATATCTTTGGAAGTATTACCTAAATCCAAAAGAATAATTTGTTGTTCATTTGTTTATTAATAAAGAAAGAAATTCAGAGTTATGGCTGCTGAATTATGTAGGTCAGCAAGCTGGGTCATAATATTTTGCACGAAAAATTTAGGCGACAAAAAAATTTATATTTTCTTGAGAGTCTTATAAATGGGAATTTTAAAGAAAAAAAGAACAACCAGTATTTTGTGGGATGGCAACTCTATTGGATATTGTATCTCACAATGTCTACTTGGATGAACAATGACTATTTGGGTTTTTGTAGCTATTGGTTAACAAGTAGTTCATTAATTTATGGTAATATATTTGAAATCATTAAATATTAAATAATTACTCAACTTAGTATGTGTACTGGGTTGAATAGAAACACCACAGAATTCACATCCACCAGGAACCTGTGAATGGGACCTTATTTGGAAATAGGGTCTTGCAGATGTTATCAAGTTAAGATGAGGTCACAGTGAATTAGGGTTGGGATCCTTATAACCAGTGTCATTCTAAAAAGGGGAAATTTGGACACATAAAGGGAAAAAGTTCATGTGAAGATGGAAGCAGAGATTGGACTTAAGCTGTCATAAGCCAAGGAATGCCAAGGATTTCTAGTAACACCAAAAAGCTAGAAAGGCAAGAAAGGATTGTACCCTAGAACTTTGGGAGGGAACACAGCCCTACCAATACCTTGATTTTGAACTTCTAGACTCGAGAACCGTGAGAGAATAAATTTCTATTGTTTAAAGCACTTAGTTTGTGGTAATTTGTTATGGCAGCCCCAGGAAACTAATGCAGCATATAACAATAATTATAATAGCAACCAGCATTTATTCAGTAAACATTATGTATTAAGCATTGTGTTAAGTGAAAGTTTGGAAGAAAAAGTTCTTATCCCATTTACATATGATTCTATTCATATCATAAATACAGCCAAAACTGCCTGTCTTATTTAAGATTTTTATCACCAGTTTATAAATCATAAAATACACCCAGCACAGAAGTTCACAGTCACACACACTCAAGCATCTCATTTATCCACAATTTTCCACATTTGCTCCCCAGGGAGATGTCTTACATTAAATTATATTTGTGTCCTCTCAAACCTGTTGGACCATGAAACTGGCTTACAAGACTCAGCTGACCTTACCAGCTCGACCTAACTTACATTAGGGCATTTGGAATTAAGCATAAACTGTATGCTCTTTAAATTAAAAAATACATTCACACATTTATATACTATGCAAAAATATGAATATTATTTGTTTTTATCTAAGAGGTACCAAAATAACCATTGAATTCAATACAAATCAGTGTGTAGACCAAAAAGAAATTGCTTAATTAAATTCTCTAAATATTTTAATAATCTACCTTACTGTCAAAGGACACAGCCAGAGTCAGAAAGATGTTTGTATGCTAACACTGTCGCTAACAGACTCCAGCTGTGCCATTAGAAGACCCCCAAGGAAAGCTCCCAATAGTTTGAGCATTAAGAGGGACTCTGCTAAGGTAAACATCCTCTGGAATGAATGAGAGGCTATTCTCTGCTCTTGCAAGAAGATATTTTACTTCTTATAATACTCAGAATGCGTATTTTGAAAACAATGGCATTGAAGATGTGTGAAGGAGCTGCTAGGCCTCAGTAACTTGCTAGATTTCAGCTTGTTTTGGCTTGGTGAAGAAAATAATGGATCCCTACTTAGGTTCTTTTAGTTTAAGACAGCCTTCAAGGCTTGCAGGAATTATTCCAGGCCATTAGATCAAAGAAAGTAAAAACAACACTAAAAGTTACAGGCATGAGGCAACAAAAGACAAAATTGAGCTGATGTTGGGGCTGAATCTTCCTAAGACTTTAAATTCCTGCAAGTGCTAAATCTTAATGAAGAAGGGGGAAATGGGAGAGAGTAGACAGTAAGTGCACCTTAGACTCTAAGATTTAGAGCTTCTCTATTCTACCATAATGATGAGCATTCTGACTACCACTGGGTAACTCACATGTGTAAGCCATATGGATTTATTTTAGGTGATTAAAGCAAGAGTGTGACTATACAGAAATTCCAGAACTGCCACTTGTCTCATTATGTGGTTTGGGCTGCAATGTGATTTAACCTCCCTGCAATTCAATTTTCTAGTGTGTCTTGTGAGGAATACTTATCCACCTGGCAAGAAGGCTCTGGGGTGACTTCTTGTTTAATTTATTTATTTTCTTCAAATGCTTTCCTTGACTCTAAATGGCATCTATTCCTGTGAAATCATTCTAATATATGTTCAGAACAGCAATATCTGCAATGAATGTGAAATGGATTATTCTTGAAACATCTGACCATTTATCCATACTTATATTCACAGAGTATAAGATCGATAACATTACCTCTGATATAAGAAGTATTGATTTTTTTCCATATATACACTTGCTACCAGCTCATTTTAACCCTACTGACTGCTTTGCATAATAGGAACCTATTAGTTTTTCTCTTTGGCTTTTTCCTTTTACTTGTATTAATTATTTAGGCTTTTCAGTATATTTTGGTACTTCTAAATCTCTTTCCCTTCCTCCAATCCTTGATTAATATCTCTATTTTCTCACAGAAAGGAAACACACACACATACACACACAATCAGACTATTAACATGGTTGCTGTGACACATATGGATGATAGAAACATGAGAGAAAATAACAGAGATACCATTTGGTCTAGTAAACCTGCAAAATCACCAGAGGCATACACTTTTCTGACACAAACTATAGTACCATGTTATGAAAATAGCAATGAACTGGGAGAAAGAAGAAGCTGAAAAAACAGTCCTCCCATTAAATGTGTAACATCAGGAACTCTTCCTTATAATCTAAACTCCCTTCATTGGATGTGATTTGCGCCCATTAGGAAGCAAAGCTCATAAAAACCAAGTTTTCTATGTCGTGCTCCCTGGTGCTCAGAACTGTGCCTCACATACCCTAGTAAGTGTATAAACAAATATTTATTGAATCAGTGAATGAATGTACTTCAGTTTCTTCATCTGCAAATGGACACTATAATGATTATATGCAGGGGTGCACAATCAAATGATAATCAAATGATATACACAAACATGTAACACAATAACTGGCACATACTACACAAATAGAATTTCAAAAAGAGAAATTGAAAAAGAAAAAAAAATCTCCACATTTGTCATGCAATACCATCACTTATCTCATATATCGAAATAAAGAAACCAGACTACTTGAATTTGTGTGTACACTAACCATATAAAGCCAGGGGGGAAAAGTAAGTTCCTCCTGTCTCTCCACTGAATTCCATATTTCCAAGTGCAGTTTAGCTTTGAGGTAAAATGGTATTGTTCTTATAGGTGATTTTACTGCTGAGCTAAGTAATTTTCTGAATCAACATATAATGGCTGCATTGGACACTCTACTTGGATTGTCAATAAAGTAATATTTATATAAGCAAAACAAAATTCTTCATTATTGTCACTGTGTTTTCCCATTTATTCAGTAAAAACAAATTACTGCTCTGGAAGTGTATGTATATACACACATTCACACACAAACACACAATATTTTATGGTGGTAATATATAAAGGGAGATTTCAGTAGTCAGACTCAAAACTGCATAATGTCGGATATTAATCATTTGTCAGCCTCTCCCTCCCATCTCCCCCTGCCCCACCCCTACACTGACAGCAGGAAGAAGTGCATTAAGAGAATTACTTCCCCATAAGTGAGGTAACATCTGCCTCAAAGCTGGGTTAGGATGGAGGCTGGACTATCTCCTCAACACGAGCTGTTCAGATGGAATATAAGGAAGGCATAAAGTTTAGCCTAAGAGCTCTTTCAGGTTTTGGAATGCATAATTGGTAGAAATTATAATAAAGCAATCATCATTTGGTATACCAGTAGTCTGCATTGAACAAAAACTTCTGAGTACAAAATTCTATACACAATTTCCATTCTAATGTGTTTTTTTTCCCCTTCTCACTCCATGAATCATAGTAGTAACAAACCTTTAAGAACAGGGATTCTTCCATCCACATATTTAAATAATGACTTTCTGAATTTTCTTTTAGAACTTTGTGTGAAAGCCAAACAATATTTTCTAAGTCTCCTCCTTCTTGGTTCTAAGTAGGAAGAGTCACCCTTTCCTCCAAGCTTGTAGACACATGGTACATATGCTCATTACCAACCACACATATTTAAGCAGTTTTAGTAAACAGGCCTTGAGAGCATAATTAATGCAAACAGCCTGACCATGTTAATCAAGTTGATTAAAACCAATGAACATTAGTTACAGGTTAATATTAACAAGCTTTGTATGCTATGTGATGAAAAGGAGATCCTTAATAATTGAGAAATGATAAAGATGAAAATGTTAATAACCTTTTACCAACATTTGCAATGTAACTTTCACTAGTAAGGCAAGAAAAGCAGTAAAAATAATATTAGGATCTTAGACTCACACTAAATTTTTGAATTCATCTAAATTCTGTCATCAGGATGTTTGATGAATTCATAATACGTGAATGGTAAGACAGATGTCACTATCCTAATTTTTAAAAGAGGAAATAGAGATGTCACAATTTTAGTAAGCATTCTGGATTATTCTTATGCATGAGCTCAAGGTGTACCTTTGCTGTGCACTGTAATGGGCAATGAGTCTCTAAATTATTTACTTATTTTTTTAGACAGGGTCTCACTCTGTTGCCCAGGCTAGAGTGCAATGGCATCATCATAGCTCACTGCAACTGCAAACTCACAGGCTAGAGCCATCATCCTGTCTCAGCCTCCCCAGTAGCTGAGACTACAGGCACAAGGCACCACACCTGGCTAAGTTTTCTATTTTTTTGTAGAGACAGGGTTTCGCTTTTGCTCAGGCTGGTCCCAAACTCCTGGCTTCAAGTGGTCCTACTGCCTCAGCCTCCCATAGTGCTAGGATTACAGGTGTGAGCCGCCACACCTGGCCTAAACTATTGAATGTATCTTAGTCGTTTCCAAAGCTCTAGATTTTAACTTGAAGCTTGACGTTTGATATTCAGTGGTTTTGGTTAAATCAGTTAATATACCTAAACACAGTCTTACTTTGTAGGCACAACTAGTCTTTTCATAAATAAATTACAGCTTCACAAATTACAATTTCTAAGTCCTATGGAATATACTAACTGTCACTTTCCAGAAAATAATTTGAAATTGTAATCTTTTTATAATATTACTGGGGGAAATAAAGCACTAATAAACAACCAATGCTAAAAGTGAGGTGAATTAAATAGTGTTTATTTAAGCATGTTTTTAAACTGTTCGATAATTTTGGTAAATGGTGAACTAGGGTATAAACTTGATATTTGGCTCATGATTGATTTCTATCAAATCTAGTACACGACAGAGAAAGAAGGAATTTATCATACTTTCAGGAAAAAAAAAATCCTTAAAGGCCTTCTCACTTGCTAAAAATATCAAGTGGAACTTACAAGTACAAATTGAAGTTGACTTTCTGGGGCAAGAATGGAGTAAATTAGCAGATCTTGAAATAATCACATAAACTGAAACTGCCACTCTTTTAGCCAGCCCAATAATTGGACTGCACTGAATCCCTGGTTGGTACCACTCCAGCATGAAAGTCCCCGCACCTTCTGATCCAAGTTTTGTTAGTCTGGCATAGGATAATACCTTTCACTTACCAAATAACTTATAGTTTACAGAGGTTGTTCATATTCCATTAGCTCATTTGATTCCACAATTTAGAATCATGTCAAGTATGCTGGAATGGGAACATTACCTTCATTTTATTAAAAAAGGAAAAAGGATCAGAAAGACCAAGTTGACTTCTCCAAGGTCTGGTGGCAAGGCAGTGGTTGAACTGATATCAGAACAGTGGTTTTCTATGCTCTTCTTGCTACACTGGAACATGTTCAAGTGTTCCTTTTCACCTTGGGTCATCCTCCTAAGCCAAAAATAACGACCAGAACAAGAATTTAGCGGGGAGAAGCAGCCATATGAGATTCAGGCTTGTGCCTTATTGGGGTTAAAACTTCCAATTTGAATTCATATTTTGGTTAGCAATAAAGACATAACCAAAACTACAGCTAGATACTAGATGATTTTCAGCTTTTGAGCTGTATTTCACTCCAACTAAGATGTTTCTTTTTCTTTAACGAAATGTGCTAGCCATCTTTAAACACTTAGCTATAACAACTTCAACCAGATGGTAAATTAAATAGAAAAATTTTGGAACTTGGTATTCCCCTTCCTTCACATATCTAATTTTACATAAAAAAGAATGAAACCCTTGATATACTTCTTAAACCTACAATTGACTTCCTTTTGTACTTTATCTTTGTAGTTGCTATTTTAACCACTTAATGTTTTACTTCTATGCTATCAATTAAATATTCTCTCCTCAGAAAGATTACAGTGTACACATCTGAAATATGTCCTAACTCATACACACATGAGAAAATACATATTTATATTCTAAATTAGGACAAAGGATGGAAATATGACTGTGATATTTAAAGGTTTACTTTGTAACTTTTCCATTTAAAAAAACCACTTGAAAATCTATTTCCTCTTCTGTTTCTTCCTTCACCCCATCTTAACCTACTTTAGGCATATTGTAAATATCTCAGTGTGTTTTCAAATACCAAAGATCACAAGAACATTTTTATCTAATGTTGTCCATGCCAATATTAATATTTTGTGTGCCATGTCACAGC
The DNA here is from genome assembly GCF_041146395.1 of Eulemur rufifrons. NCBI lineage: Eukaryota > Metazoa > Chordata > Mammalia > Primates > Lemuridae > Eulemur > Eulemur rufifrons. The sequence goes on from NC_090989.1 coordinate 31,485,445, forward strand.
AGCACCAAGCAAGAAACAGAGCTTCAGTGTAAATTCCTCCAGAAATTAATCACCACTTTGGCCTGAAATACAGTTTGGGATTCAATTACTCAGCTCCCTAGGCTAATGTTTAATCTCTTAAATATTCGATTTCCACTGGGAGACACAAACACAGACGGATATAGAGTTTGTCATTTCAAAATGTCAAAGACTGATCCCAAAACCCAAACTCTTATTCTAAAACTGTTTAAGAAATGATATTATAACATTGGGCAACCTATAGCAGGTAGAGGTTGTTGAGAACATTAGGCTACCACCTAGAAATCCATTTAAAAAATGGTATTTATCATGGACATATTTGGTATAACTAAGCTATTTCTTGCCAGTATGTGCCAGTTTAAAGGTGATGTCATATAAAGATGCATTTATTTGAATAATAGAGAAAGTACTACAAATATAATATATCAACTTTGGATCTTGGCTCTAAACTTTAATATTCACAGCCCAATTTGTCTTAAAATTTCCCACTTTGTGTATTGACTTTTTCTTCTATTAATAAGGCAGGACAATTTGGTATACCCAAGTCTCTGATAAAGGTAATCAAATAAAAGTATTCAAGAGGACTTTTTCAATAGTTAATGCATTTATAATTCTTGTTTCATTTTTTTTTTTTTAAGCCCTTAAGGCCGGAGACAAATCTAACTTAACTTTCCCTTCACCAGTTTATAAAGCTTGAAAGAGATGTTAAAATATATAATTAGAAAGGATGAATAGAAAATGTAATATATAGTAATGTATGGTATACATATATATGTGTGAATATACATATTTGTTTGTGTATATGATCTTGCAATTTTGGAAAAGTCAGCTTATTTAGTTGAAATCTAATCTAAAGCTATCCTAATTATACAACAAAAGAACCCCTGAGATTTATGTACAAAATCACTCCAACTTTTTCATAATAAATATTGTATTATTTCAAATGTACTTTGGAAATCCTTTACTGAGTATTTTATGGTGGAGCTCAGAATCATTATCCTAGATATGTAAGAACATAGCATTTATTATTTTTAATATACATTAAATATAAATATATGCATATCTTTTTTGTATATCTGTGTGTGTATGTGTATGTATGTTATCTGGAACTCCAGGAATTTATAGAAAACTAATTTTCTAATAAATTTGAGTGATACAATCTCAGAATTCAAGTGTTATTTATAGAAATACATAAACTATGTTTTATAAAGAATTGTCTTCTTGTTACAAGTTTAACTGAGTACGGCTATAGGTATTACTTAAGAAAGTTTAATTATTATTGTGTCATTTTTATTCCAGTCATTGCAAAGAGTTTTACAAAAAGTCTTACAATATTGAATCAGAGAATGAAGCTTTCCAACGGGATGAGATTATCACCTGGGCAGAATGGAAACCCATACTGCCTTCTGCTCTGCTGTGAATAACATTAGTGAAAAGTTACAGAAAACTTCAACTTCTCATAGGAGGAATCACAATTTCACTTACAGTGAATTATCTGGGACCCCAAATCATGATATCTGATCTCAAAACCAATGAAAATTCTGAGTTGCAGAATAATTTTCAATATAACAATTTAATTAAAATAGTCTCATAATTATTTACATATAACCTATTAAATTAAAAGAGGAATCTGCTCAATTCTACATTTAATGCTTAATGTTTTCTCTTACAGAAAACAAGAGAAATAATAGAAAGTAGGCTATATTCACAATACTTGTAAATCCTATCCCCTGAAATTACCATTTTTTTTGCTTTTAACTTTCACACACAAGTAAAATGATATTCTTCTCCTGTAAAGATAAATGTTTCTATATAGAAAAGATCCTGGTAAATATTGGACCAGATTGTTTGACTTATAGTTAATTTTAAGGATTATCTGATTTTTCAGGAACATAGTATTTTTTGCATATGTTACCTTACTAATCTAGCTACATTTCAAACTAAAGAAAATAAAAATGTGAATATTTCTTTACAGATTCCTATTTTCAGCTGCAAAAACATTCATTCTATCTTACTTTTATTTTCAGGACCAAATACCTAGTGGATGTAAAAACTAAATAATATCAAACTCTGTAAAAATGGGTTGTATATATTCAGTATAAAGATTTTGAAATACATTGTGAATAAATAAAGAAAAAAATATTTTTTCTTTGGTCATACATTTTTAAGGCTATCTTCTTGAGAGCACGTATTAAATCTATTTTGTGCTAGTTTCTACCTCCCCCTCCCCAAATGTATCATCAGGCTGTCTGACCTAAGTTGCTTCTATGATTTGTTAGGCTGCCGTTATACTAAAAAAATTTAATTTACTTGCAAAAGATGTTTATAAACCCTTTTTGTATAAGACACAAAGGATATTGTTTCAGATCTGAAAGGGAATTCAATATAAGTCAATTGAAAAACTATATAATTTCATCATTATGTAATTGAATAAAGAAATGTTCTTCTACCTAGTTTGAGAATAATCAGGAACAAACTGGTATTTCCTAGAGTTGTTCTGCATTGTAATTGATCTACTGAGATCAGTGCTGTGCTTTACTCAAAACTGAAAAAGACCTTTGTGGATAAATGTGAAGTTTGTACTTTATCTGAGGGACTCACAGGAGGCAAAATAGATTAAGGCTATTCTCTCATTATGTGGGTTTGTACAGGCCTAAGAAGAATATGCTCTTGGTAGAAAGGCCAGGCCATCTCTGATCTGGGAGAGAGCGAAACAACTAAATCAAAGCAAAACAAAACAAAAACACAAATGTCTTCATGGATAAAATTCCCTTGGTAACTCATTTGACATTTACCAAGTAAAATGACCTTTGAAGTTTTTCCTCTAAGAGCTATCTTCTTAATCATTCAGGTCCCTTTGCTTTAGAAAATGATCAGGAAGTTGGAAGCTTTTTACTTTGGCTCCACAATTTCACTGACTCTCTCCAAGCCCACCTAAGCAAAGTTTGGGGAATAAAAACTAAAAATAAATGTATTTTGGTAGATAACTTTAATATTCACAAAATTGATGTTAAAGTCTCAATCAGCTTGAGTCCCTGAGGAATTGAAATGTCCACAGTCACCTTGTTGATCTGCATTTAATATTTAGTGCAAGACAAGGTAAACTTTTATTGTTGTAAGTCTTTCAGGCTATTTGTTACTGCATCAACTACGACATCCTTTCTGAAAAAGTAGTTTTTTTAGGTGAGAAATGAAGGAAGTGTGAACTTGGATTGAAGCAATGAAAAAGGAAAAGATTGGACAGAGTAAGAAAACATTTAAAATAGAATAAACATGGCTTAAACCATTAAAAGCTGTTCATTTAAAAGGCAAGGAGAAATAGTTTTTTAAAAAGTGTGCTGCATAAAAAAATCTTTCTCCTTTTTACTATAAGAAATAACATATTATATATACTTACTATATAAACTATAAAATGAAAAAGTATTGACAGATTATAAGATGTAAAATTGTTGGCTAAGTCAGAAATTCCATAATGTGTTCTTACAAATTTTATTTCTTTTATTTTAAAGAGGCCAAATAGCTCTTGATCCTCCCTGAAATGTTTGAGATGGAGGAACACCTAATATTGGATTAAATCAATGATCCTCAAAGTCCAAACTTGATCTTGACCACAAATGTTCACTGATGATAGAAAAGATTATATCGTTTTAATGATTGTTTTTAATTAAAACCTAAGAATTCAAATAGACACTCAACATTGTAAAGCACTTGTTTCTCGTTTTTCCAAAGGATTTTTTCCACACCCTTTAATTTCATATATTTCATATATTACCTTTCTTCAATTTTCCTACAACTATTTCAATCTGTGCTCTCAACTTAGGGGATAGCTTTCAACTTTTGGAGCAAATAGAAGCCATCAATTGAAGAACACCTTTATTTTCATGAAACCAAACCCATTAACCTGTATACTCTAATTTCTTCATCTTTTTTCCTGTTATAACAAAACAAGGGAGGAATCTCCTGATAAGGAAGACCAATCCTTCCATACATGCTCTGAATTCCACTTTTCTTGCTTTCAAGGACTTTGCTCTTCTGGTATTTTACTCTGTCTCTTCCATCATCAGTGTTCCTGTTTTTCAACTTGCTTCTTTCTTGTTTTGCCTTGTTTCTTTTCTTTTTTCTCCTATTTTCTTCCCTTTTCTTTTTCCCTCCTACCTAAAGCATTACAAATCATGTACATGCTCTAATGTTTAATGTCAAATAATAGATAATGGTACGGCATCCAGTCAATTATTAAAGCCAAAAACCTGTTAGTCATCTTTAATTACTCTACTTACCTCTTTATATCCTATTCAACATCATGTTATTGCATTCCTACCTCCAAAATCTATCACAAATCCACGTACTTCTCCTCATTCTTACATCCTTTTCCCAGACAAAAACACTTAAATTGCCTTTAAGTTTCCATTCATGCCCTATTAGCAATAAGGATTTTAAATTCAACAATGACACACATCAGATCATGTTAGTCCAAGCTTTATACCATGATCTTACTTGGACATGCAGGATCTGCTCCGCTTGCTTTTTCAATGCACTGAGTTCTGCCCATCCTGCATTAATTGGAGACAGTTTAACATGCCAGATATTTCCCACCAGAGTTCCTTTGGATGTATGCTTTTTTCCTGAGTGAAACAATATTCTCCCTCATCTCCATCACTCACAGAGCTAGTCTTTATGAATTTAAATATATATTTCATCAAGAAACTTTTCTCCCCATTTAAATCAATCTTCTCATTACTACATATTATTTAATTTTCTTCATCACTATTTTTCTGTCTCAGCTCTCTTTCTGTCTACTTATTCATCCATTCAACTATCAATATATTAACTTCTTATCTTTCCCTCACTGTATTTTAAGGTACCCAAAAGATAGAAACTGTGACTTTTAATTTAGTATTCTTTACACATCCCTATTGTGATTCTTGACATTTAGGTACTTACTAAAAGTGTGTTGAAAGAATTATTCCTAAAAAACATATTCTTCAACCCAGAAAAAGGACATTGGACTTAGAAAGCATACTATAGCGCTCCTGCTGTGGATTCTGGAACTCTCTTTTCATTTATATATATGTAAAATACATATACATATATATAAATATACGCATATATACATACACACAAATATATGTGTATATATTATTTCTGGTTAAAGTTTTCTAAGAACATTTTGAGGCTTCAGATAGAAGGTACTGAATAACATTACTATGTGCTGATAGGTAGGGCTGGAACAAGTAGAGACAGACATTTGTCACATGAAAAATCAATCTTTAGAAATATTCAGCACTTAGCAATAATCTCAGTTGTATTATAAGATAACATGATCAGGATTTCTTTTATGTCTCTTCCAGGAAATTTTATTTTTATGTCAAGTTGATTAAGTTTATTTGAAACAGCTGGTTTTTGGATTATAGTAGTAGCAGAATGTGGAGGAGGAAAGCATCCTAGAATCAGAATCCTTTGGTCTGAATGCTGTTATTTCTATTTTTTAACCAGGAGGACTGTGAAAGTTATTTCTTATTAGAAATACTATCCAAAATAATATCAGGTCAAAATGACTTCATAGGGTTTTTTAGATTATCCAATCAGATAATATATATTAAGTAATGCTCTAAACCATAGAATGAAAATGTAACATATAATGGATACATAAATATCATGCTCTTTTCTTCCCAAAGTTTAGGATGGATTTGTGAAAGTTAATGCTATTGTAAATCAATGCATTCATTGATGAGCTATTATATGCACATGTATATAAATAAATCTTTCCCCGCCCCCTCCCCCCGAATCTTCCCACACACATCTGTTTCTTTCCACAGATATTCTCTAAGATGATGAATGATTTAAATTGGATGTCAGTTTGAAGAAAATCCAGGGAAAGCTCAAATATACATAATTTCTATTTGTAATAATTTTGATTAAGGTGTTTTAATAAAAGAATATTTATTTATATAAAGACTAAAAGGACAGCAAAATGGAAAGGGAGTTCTGATCAGAATCTATTTGCTAATGTGAACATTATGAATGTTCAATGTTTTAAGCCTCTAAAATGTGAGAAAAAACCTGCAGGAGATAGAAAATATCCTTCTTAGCTACTGAACACTAACCTGTGGATCCATTTTCTTCTCTGTGGGTGGTAGTTGCTATAGTTCTTTTAGGAATCCCAAAACTTTCACAGCATATGAGAACATAGATGATGCATTTAAGCATGGACTTCACATTTTAGCAAGAAGATCATTTTTCTATTAATGATATTGGATGGTAACAAAAGTCTTAAAGCAAATTTTTACCTGATATAAAAAAATTGGTGCCCAAACCGTGAGTAGGTCTGTCTGGTCTGTCTGGTTGGTGTCCAATGACAAAGGATGATTACAGCTGCATAAAATTATAATCAACTGGTATCATAGCCTTCTACTTGAAAAGATGCCCAATCCATTTTATGTTAATCAAAGTGGATATAAACTTTGCACTTATTTGGCTCAACATTTCAACTTTAAAAAATTCTATCCAAACATTGACGCAAGGAAAAACTATCTAGAAGTTTGCTCTCCCATATTATATAGAATAAATTACTTTTAATGTATTTTGACGTTTTCCTCATTATTCTCCCTTTCACTTTTGCTTTTTGTTTATTTAGTTCTTTTTGGTGTTGGTAGAGAAATACGTGAACTTTATATGCTCAAACTGCACTGTCCAGTATAGCAGCCACTCTCCATATGTGGCTATTTAAATTTAAATTTATGAAAATTAAAATAGAAATTTCTGTTATTGGTCTGTTTTGCAGTCTAGAATGATGGGGGAGCGAGAGGACAATGATGTGGTTTAATCAATCAATCTTTATTTATTTATTTATTTTGACACTCCACTGCTGAATCTACTAAAAATTTTGCTTGAAAAGACCCATCTCACTTACAAACATTATAAGTAAAATTAATCTATCTGAAGCTTTCATTTTTTTCCTTTTCATACTCTTGACGCAAAACATCAAGCTAACTATAAGTACCATGACCTTAGAGGGTTTCTGTTAGGGGTCTGTTTTGCAGTTACCTTAAGTCTTGTTCCTAACTTAGGGAAACTCCTCCTGTAACTTCATCATCTTTCCACGACTGCTTATTATTTTGAATATAATATTCAACTTTATCTGACTTTGAATGTTTCTTATTTGGCATGATATAAAAACACTAAAATTAGCAAAATAAAGAAATCTGATGACAGTCATATGGTCATTAAGGAATTTAAGCAAATAATTATATAAGATTCATACATCATGCTGGGGAAAATCAGATTCCAGGCTAAATCAGGAGAATGACATATTTCTAATCATTTTCTCTCCATGAACTGAAAAGAATAACAGTCATAAAAATTAATTGCCATGTTTTTCTCTCACAAATGATCCTGTGCAAAGAACAATAATCATAGGTACATCAAGGCAAGGCTGCTTTCTGGTGGTTTGAGTTCTGAAGGGAATGCCCTCCTTTACTTCCCTGGAAATAAGCCATAAAACAAATGGCATCATGCTCATCATGCTCCTGTTCTTTTGATGCTTCAGGATTCATGTGCACCAAAACTCTGGATTTAAACCAAACAAAAACCTTACTACAACATTAAACTTGTATTCCATAAGTTTGAAGTTGCATTGAAAATGATATTTAAAGATCCTCAAACTTTTTTTTTAAATCTCAAACATAAAAACATTTTTTAAAAATATTTGGAAATGTTCTGCCCCTTTTTGTGTCTTTCATCTTCCTGTGCCACTTGATGAAAATATTAATAGTGTGGTTTGGCAACATCCTCCTGTTTGATAGTTTTGAGTTATATAGCTTCACTTCTCCTTTTACACCACTTTGGTTTCAAATTAACTCTTTTGTCTCAAGCTCTCATTTGACTCCAGGCCAACACACTTTCTTATTTTGATTCACTACATTGTGTGTCAGTAACAGTTTGCATTGGCCACTTGATGTCACATCATTTTGGTGGGGTTACGTTATCACATGGCCTATCTCACTAATACGTTGGTACCTAACCTTGTATCACTCTGCTTGGCTGATATAACCTGCACCAGTTTTATCCTAACCATTCTTACAAGTGGAATTGGATTGACATGGGTTTTGAGTATAGATCACATGAATACTCCTCTGATTCCAAAACACTTGGATTAACTATGGTAGGTTACACAAATGTCTGCTGTATTCTATTTTGGTCATTTTATCTATTTAAAATTTTCGTAATAAAAAATATGCTACAACATTAGCCATTATCATGATAGACATGAACCATAGCATCTTCTCCAGCCCATTTTCTGGAAGACTGACCATTTTCAAGAGGGTGACATTTATTCAATAATATTCTAGATAGTGGAAGATGAATTTTTCTTTTAACTACGTAAAGCAAATGTGTGTAAAGAGACTGACTTATACAGTTAACCTCTAAATACATGTGTTTGTAGTATTTAAATTTTCTGAGCTTCATATCTCAAAGGAGAGTATGATATTATTAAAATATGAAAGAATATAATGTAAGAAGTTATATTAGATTATATTTTTTTCCTGAAGGACAGGATCAGTGTCATACTCATCTTACTATTTCAAGTATTTAGCACAATGTCTTTCTCAGAGTAAGTCCAATATTTTAATGAATGAATGAATGAGGCTTGTTTTATTTATACCATACAACTAATTGTTATTTCCCTTTTAACTTCCTTTGTATAATATGGTCACACACACAAAAATACTTAACATAGTTTTTCACTGTTTGGAGACAAAGGGCCAAAATACATGTATACTTAGCTGCCCTAATTTAGCGAGAATGAATTCATTTATGAGAAATTAATGCCAATAATGTAATGGCTCTGAAAACAGTGATTCCTCATACATTTATTAGGACACATTCTTTGTACTGTTCCAGTTTACTAAGAGTGAGCTTCAAGATCTTGTTGAAAATTAAAAATGTGTCTGTAAAATCTCAAAGGAATACATAGAAGCTAAAATGTAATTAGCACTGTATTTTAACAAAATTTGAGACTGTTCTTCCCCAAGATACTGTGGAATATGAGCTACAGATGTGTTTACTCTGGCAAAAGACTCAAGATTAAAACAACTCCCATAAATGGAGACTAAAAGAGCCATTTCCACCCTAAAATCCTATATTCCAAATATCACATCATTTTAGGAATGAATATTCCAGAGCACCAACTAGGGTAGGTGCTTACAGAGTTGTTTTAAGTGATACAGATATAAATGTATACAAATTGTTTCTTAAGATGAAAATATAAAAATCACTTGCAGTAAAGATTGCTGTTGAAGAAACAAATTAATCATGGTACCTGTGTCTGATGTTGCATTATATAACGTATGGTAGCTCAGTTTCTGTTTTGCCTCCCCACAGGTTAACAACCACTTACCAGGACATGAAAAGAAATGCACAAGAGCCATTGAGGTCCCTTGGGAAATTTGGATGGGTTGTAAACACAATGACTCTCTCTCTTTTTCTTTTTTTCTCTCTCTCCCACCACCCCCCCCAACAGGATTTCATAGAATCTGAAAGTTATGAAAGAGGATTTCTCTTTGGTTTTGTTTTGTAAGAGTATATTAGCATATTAAACTATGGCATGATCTTATCTTTTTAATACTAATGACAATGGAATCCTCAATTGTTATGCCTGGGGAAGAACATATCTGTCACCATTTACCACTTTAACATTAAGGCACGTGTCAAACATCCAACAACAAACAAATAAATAGTGTAGCAGCCCAGTGAAGAGTATGTAAAACACACATGAGTACACAATCCAAAGGCAGGAAGGCAGTTTTTCTCCTCACCTCCACCTGAATTGTTGTCATGAAGCAAGGAAGGCCAGCATTGTCACATTGCAAGAGAATACAGAAATCAGAATTTTAGCTTGAAACCCCCTGATTCTTAAATTCTTGCTATTTTTTTTTTCCATTCATAAATGTTTCAGACAAAAAGAAAAAAAATCCAAACCAAAACAAACAAACAAAAACATGTGCCAGCCATATTCAGCTTCAGGGCTGCCAATTTATGACCTCTGTTTAAGTCAGTCAGTTTGATCCATTTACAATGTAGTATGCTTGAATCTATACCTGTGAATCTTCCTGGGCCACAGTGCTTCCAGAGAATGTTTTTTGGCTTGACAAATGGTTTATTATGTTTTCTGAACTCTTACATAGTATAATCATATTTATCTCATATAAATATTTACCCTTTAATTTATTAAAAAAGAAATAATATTTCATAATAGCAAATAGCTACTATCTTTTACTCTAAAAGTATTTATAACTACTATTGTGATACAATTTTTTTATATTAACATTTAAAATGGTTGGGGAAATAATGGGGTTTTAGGTTTGGTAGAAATACTATTATCATGTCAGAGCCAATTAACTGATCAATTTTAATATTTAACAGAGATAGAAAAGCAAGCTGTAAACATATGTGTTTTCAAAACAAATTACTCAACTGTTGTATGTCATGCATTCTTTACTTCTCATCTCTGTTTGAAGAAAAATCAACATGTATAAACAAACCATTAGTAGAATTTATTATTCAGAAGCAAATATATGACCAAATCCATCAAAGTTATTCTTATTTTTCAGGTCTCCTCAGCATCCTTTTGATCATAACCACTGGTCCTGCTTCAAGTGATCTCACACTGGGAATAGCCTCTTTATCATGTTGCTTACACAGCAGATGGCCCTGGTACAGAATTGACCAAACAAACAGTCCAACTGGAGGTTGAAGCTCTTTGCCATAATGAAGTGGTTTGCATAATTTTTATACTGGAAAATAGTTGGATATTCAAGAGAAAACTGCTGGTTTTCTATTACTTATTAAAAGTGTGTTGCTTTATTTCCCTCTGTCTAGAATGGCTTCCCCCTCTTTCCTGCCAGGCAAACTCCTATTGATCCTTCAAGTTACTGATTGTCTCCCGTACAAAGTCTTTAACTCCCAAAGAGAATTAGCCCCTTCCTCCTCAGTGAGACCGTGGTGTATGTATGAATGTACATATGTCTTTTACTAGTCTCTTATTAGATTCACCTGGGCCTGGAAAGGTTTATATAAGATTTCCAGCATCTATAATAACATATGTCGCATTGGACTTAGTAAATTAGTATTTATTAAGTGAATAAATGATTGAATAACCAACAAATACAACTCAAGATCTTAATCATCAACTTTTTAAAATTAATCATTTTCCAATATGTTTTGAAATATACATTATCAAGTAAATATGATGACTTGGAAATTTAGCTAATATATAATACAGACATAGTATTAAATGAATATGTTGGTGTGTACCCCTATAATTGCTATCAAGATCTTTAGCAATATAAGAGAAAATACAGGAGTATATATAGTTTTTAAAGGTCAGTTTTTCAGCATTCAAAAACATTTACTGAGCACCTCTAATATGCCAGACACTTTAATATCTGGGAAAGGAGGAGAAAAGTATTGAAGGCATAGAAAAATAAAATTTGTGGTATATAACAATAAAGAATCCTTAAAATATATAGACTTTTTGCACCCAAAAGTCATTAGCTAATGAGAAAGACATTGAAACTAGTGAGCACAAGTCTGTGATTACTTTACTTAGAGATTATGCAGAATCTACCTATATGTGTTAAAAATCTAACACACTTAAAGAAGCACATACACATGTTGGTAGAAAAGCCCTCATTATCTACTTTCCAGACCCACAGAACAGAGAAAGCAGATGAAATACAACTAACTACAGCTGTTTAGGAACAGGAATCATGGTTTAAACTAGGATTAATGTGGAAATGGAGATTCAAGAATTTCTTGTACCTTAACATTATATTGTCTGCCCTTTCTTTTCATTCTGACTTTTGAATTGCTGTCTCTTAGACAATATTTCAAATAGCAAGAATGATGCACAATAGATTGTAAATACCAAATTTCCAGTACAGATGCTCTTTCCTAAAATAGATCTTAAGGCAATAGGTGGATATTGAGTTTCCATGTTTAACAAACTTAAATCAATATTACTGGATAAAATGTGTGATATTGTTTTAGAGTTGTAAGACTTAGATTGATTTAAAATATAAGAAGTCTGTTTTGGGCTAATAATAAAAAAGTTTAAGAAATTTAAAAGCAAAATATTCATTTGAAACTAAAAGTTTCTCTATTTTGTTGAATATTTTTTCTACTTCACATATTCTATATCAGGTAATGGGAATACTTTTTAACTCTTTTTCAAATTAGGAAAAATAAAAAGTGCCATAAGTGAGGTAACTGTAAAAATAATGTAAGCCTGGAAAAAGTAAACATTCTATAGAATATATGAAAGTTTGCATTGTAATGCTCTGTGTTCAATACTATATTATTTTAAATTTAATATAAAATTAATTAGACTGAGGTATTCAGTCAATAACATTAGAATATTGTTAATGAATATCTTATACTGCTGTGCACTCTCTTTACATTAATGACAACCAGATTTATTCAACTTTCCACAGTTGGAAGTTATTGCAATCATTCATGTATGTAAGTTTTTATAGTCATCATAGCAAACAAACTTTCTACTTTTCAGATGAGGCAACTGAGCCTTATAAATATCAAAAAAAGGTTGGGAGTGGTGGCTTATGCCTGTAATCCTAGCAGTCTGGGAGGTTGAGGAGGGAGGATTGTTTGTAGTCAGGAGTTCAAGACCAGCCTGAGCAAAAGCAGGTCCCCATCGCTATAAAAAATAGAAAAATTAGCTGGGTGAAGTGGCATGCACCTGCAGTCCTAGATAGTTGGGAGGCTGAAGGAGGAGGATCTCTGGAGCCCAGGAGTTTGAGGTTGCATTGAGCTATGATGACGCCAATGCATTCTATCCCAGGCAACAAAGTGAGACCCTGTCTCTATTAAAAAATAATAATAATAAAATAGAAATATCCAGAAAGATGCCCAAAGTAGTATGGCTCAAGGCCATTAAGTTAAATGTTTTTGACAGATTTTTATGTGCATGACACTAGACATCAAAATGAATGTGTTCTTTGCAACCATTTATTCATTTGTTTATCAATTATTTATTGAAAAATAATGGGCACTGAGTTATGTGTTTGACACTGAACTAGTGCTGGAATATGAAGGTGAACAAGAAAGAATAATTTTGAGGAGTTAGTGGTCCAGAAGTAGAGATAGGCATATGAAGTCATAAATCCCATTAAATGTGGTATGTGCTGGGGAAAAATAATCGCAGTGTGAAATGGAAATGCAGACATTTAGACCAATGCAGGTATTCAGAGATGAATTTCTATAGGTGATGAAATCTTAAGTTTTGAAGATATGGTAAAGATGAAAAACAGAATAAAAGACATTAAAAATAAAGGGCACAGAATGAGCAAGATGTGTGTGGGCACCAAAAAAAGAACCCCCCTCTTTATCTGTCCAGTTGTTCATTCAACCAAGATTTTTTTTAAGCATCTAATATGTACTAGTGACTGATCTAAGTGAACGACACTGATAAGATCCTGCTCTGTGGGGCTTTCACAGTGGTAAACTTAGAACAATGTTCAAGCAAGATGTGACAAGGGTGTGAACAGGAGAAGTGACAGGAGAAGTGGAAGATAGGGAATGAATTTGAAAAATATTTTCAAGTTAAAATGTGTAGACCTCTTGACTGCTTGAACCTGTGGGACAAGAGAGAACACGAAATCTAAGAAGATTCCCAGGCTTTTGGCTTGGAGAATTAGGTGGATGTTTTATCATTAACTAAGATGGGGAAGATGAGGTCAATTTTAGGTATGTTGAGTTTTTGCTGGGCTTCGAGAGGTTACGGTCAGCAGGCAAAGGGGTATTTAATTCGGCTGGTAAGAGGAAGAACCATGGCTGAAACACAGACCTTTGGACACTATAGTCACCTTCACATAATTTAAAACCATAAAACCAGGGTGAGCACCTCTGAGCAAAGAAAGATATCACTGAAGAATGAGAATATTTAACCAATTATTAAAATGTTAACCATGTAGTTACACACGTATGAGATAGTTCAGATTCGTTAGAATATTTTAGCATTATTTCTAAAGGGAAACTGATACACAGCTAAATCAGAAAGGAACAGAAATGATCTTCCAAAAATTGGAAATCTTGAATATGTGCCTATTTGTACCTATGTAAATTCAATGCCATGTTTGAATAAGATACAAGGTAATTCTAAACTATTCCTCATTCCCAATTAACAGGTACATTACTCAGTTATGCTATCTATGGTTCCCTTTTAGACTTTGAAAATTCTCCTGTTTCCTTCCTTGGGTCTCAAGAATTTGTACTATATTTTTTGCATATTTTTCATCTCAGAGTCCTGACAATATTGATTAAATAAAGCAACACAGGTGGATATATTAAATGTTTTCAGGCCTGACACTATTACCTGTGGGATATAAAGAAAGGTTTAGTTTTTATAGTTTAAGAAAACAGCAGAATTGCTCTTTCTCTGTCTCCCATGTTCTCATTCAATCTGCTAACTCTGAGTAAGCATTTTATTCACTTTCAGAGAATGGGTCTGAAGGAAGGGCCACATTTATCCATGAGTTATTATTATAAAAATGCTTTCTGCTCTGAAGTTCTGGAACACTGGTGGGGTTTTCCATATGGTATACATATATATGTGTGTGGGTTTGTGTGGGTGTGTATATATATACACATGTAGAGAGAGCCAAATTGGGTCATGTATATATAATCAAATTTGAAATAAATATTTCTCTTGCATTTACCAAATTTGCTGCTCTAGATGTGTGAGTATTCTTTATTTTCTGACTTGTGATAAATTGAGGGCCTGAGAATAGTGGAAGAGGGAGAAAACCTTAAATAAATATTCAACATATGTGTCCATTTCTTTTGGTACAAGTAATAATCGCTCAAAGGTTATATGATAACAAAGCATTTCTTAAGCTTCTTTAAAAGAACATAGGTTAATTATAGAGAAGTTATTATTTATTATTTAAAAAGCTATATCTTTATAGTCAAAATACTTTGTAGAATACAATATTAACCTATGTCTCAATTTTGGAAATTGTAAAATGGTTATGCTACAAAGGAACATCAAGAAAAGAATAGTAATCTAGTTTTGAAAATGTAATATTGAGTTAGAATTGACATAAAAATAATATCAAGTGTAAAATTAGCAAAGCCTAGCATACAGCTTAGCTATACCTAGAAGACTTGCTATATTCTATTGAAGGGAGAGTGTGTCTAAAGCAAATGTAATAACACAGCTACTAATTAATCATCTTAATTCATGAACCTTCCCTTGTAATAGCAATGAGGTGATGAGAAGTGAAACTATGGATAAAGAAAATGAAATGCTACTTCTAAGTTAATTTAATTACTCAAAACATTTAGAACAAATGAGAAAATAAGGCTGAAAAAAAAGAACATCTTTTACCACATCAATTTGTTTCACACTATTCCCATTTTTTATTATTTCCTATACCTACTTATATGGATAAACGTTTCAGTAGCTCATTTAATTTTTATATAATTGTATTAGATACTTTTGAATAGCAGAGCATATTGAAAATTGTATTTTAACATTCCCACAGATTTATAAATCAACATGTTATTTAAAAACACTTATTCAAAAGTCTATATATGGCTGATTAAAGCTACTCAAAGGTAATATTTTAGCTATAAAAAAACAGTAAGGAGGAGGAAGAGTTATTAAATCTCACACTCAGTTGACTTAAAATCTATAGCCCCCATGGAAGAACGTGAAATTGTGAAAAGCAAACCAACCTTTGCAATGTTTTTCTTAACATATTGCCTGCACCTGTATATAATTGTAATTTCCCAAAGCATTACTAAATAGGTCAAAGGTTATAGAGTTATTTCACATAGAATAGTCTTTTATACCCAGCATACTAGTGTCTCCTTTTAAGCATAACACTCAATCTGTGCCTAAAATTAGCAATGCAAAGAATGTTATCTGGCCCGTCATGGTCCTGTCTTGCCTGGTACCCAGAGGCATGAAAGAAGTCTTGATCATGGGACCATTCAGGGAAGCTGTGCAATAAAACAGAAAGCAGGACCAAAGAGACATATCAAAGCCCTGGATTTTTCCTTAGCTCTGCAGAAGTTTTGTGAAATTCATCCTAAGGGAGAGGATACAGGAAATTGGGTAATATTTTGCAAAGACCATTAAACCCTTGTGTCTTTCAATAACCTAACACATATAAGGACTAGAATTCCAAGAAATCAGATAGTGTAAACTTAATATTTTGGATCTCTAAGAGAAAGGGGTAAATATATTTAAACTTCCATTATTCATCATGGTTTACAATTAAATGTTAACATTTGGAAAGTATTACTGCGTGAAATAAGAAACAATGAACAAAATGAAGGAAAGATAAGATACAATGACAAAGTATGACAAGAGTGTGGGAAAAACACACCAATTTGATTTGCATTATTTGGGAACTATGCTGGCAAATGAAGTGAATGATAGATATATATAAGCTTGTAAGTCATTAATACTTTAGCATAAAGCCAGTGTCCCAAAATATAAGCAAGGAAAAGATGAAAGAATTTAATTAATAAACATGCCCCAAAGTAAATACTATATATTATCATAGTGAATGAATGTATTAGATGTTCACCAACATTTTTTTTTGTTTTCTGAAAAATCTAACTGGCACCTAGCTGAAAAGGAGTGAATATTTATTTCTTTATGGATATCTAAATAGCCAATTTCAACTTTCACATGAAATCCTTTGCCAAAACTGATGTCATACTTTTATACATTCTACACTGCAGTTTAAGAAGCATATTTGTCCCATGATTTCCAGTGATATTTTCTTCTGAATGTCCAATCATTTTCTCTACTTTGTTCACATTTTGAAGAAATAGTCTGTGGAAATGCAAGGACACTCTATTTGGCTAAAATATGACAACATTTTCCCCTGTATCAAATACCACAGGAGAAGCAAATGAAAATTCAATGCAACAGGAGAGGACTGGAAACTTATTTCTACTCATAGTAAAACCCCTTGAACCCTTATGCCCACCAACCTTAATTATTCAACTGCATATAGACTCCTATGTGTTTGCTCTGATGTTGTCAAGAAATAGAATAAATCAATTTTAAATTCCTGTGGGGCATTTCACAAAGGTTGACTGAGGAAAAAGTGTGAGATCTCAAAATGAATGTGTATATAAAATGTATATAGTATAATTGAAATAATAATACCACAACTCATACCTCAACAGAAAATAATTACAGCTGATTTTCATTTTATAAATTCCAGATAAACATAAGGATTTCATTATATGGTATTTTATATTTCAAATCCATATGATTTTTAAAGATGAGTATAAATAATTTTATACTGTGGTATGTAAAGTTCAATCACAATGAAATCAAGACACAAGGTACTTTTCCAAAAATTTCTCCATCATCTTTAGCATGCAAATGGTGACATCATTGTCCATATATGTCCTTTTGCATGGCAATTTTGGGAAGATTTCCAGAGCACAATGCATCACTGGATCCTATAAAAAAAATTACGACTATGACATCATGCAATGGTAACACTAAACTCTTCAGTTTGTTGAAGAGGATAGATAATACACTAATTCGACATCTGATTAAATACATAGAGTTCTAGGTTTGGAAATATTTAGGGCTCATGTAGTTTTGCTCTTTTGGGGGGTATATCCTCTCTCCTCTGTCTAGAAGATTGACATTCAATCTGATAGCATAACCAATCAATCTCTCTGCTTTGGTTATTGCCTGGATAACAACCCTAGTTTGAGTCACAGATGGCACAGGAGACGAAGTCCCTTGTCACTCCCAGACATATGCAAACTCCGCAATTCTCCTTTACTTTCTATCACTGTATATTCCCATGTTGGTGAAGTTATTGAAAAATGCTATCACAAACATATTGAAAGAACACATTATTTTGTCATTTGCATTTTCATTCACAAATGTGTTTTGCAGGCGCCACACAAATGAGAAACACAATGACTAATAGTTACCTCCATCTTCCAGATGGTTCCTCTTCCGTATTACAAGGGTGATACTACCAAAATTCCACATTAACGTATCCTATTCCAATGTTTATGGCCCATAATCCTGTTCATTTCCCTTCTTTACCTGTTTTAGTTTTCCCCAATTTCCTCATCCATGAATTTTTATTCCTGCCCTCCTTACCTCATTGGACTTGCTGAATTTCGAAAGAAAGTGAAAGTAAATTAAAAATGCTAATATTAGATTTTGATGTAAATGCTCCTGTATTGTTAACTTGGGGTGTAATTCCTAGATTAGTGATTTTTACATCTCTTTGTAGTTATATTTTTATTTCTTTTTTATGTAGTCATGTTTAATACATATGGTTGATTTAAATTAAATTCAGATGGACATAAATGAGAACATCTTGGTCATTCAAAATAAGACAAAAAAATACCCAACTCTATTTTTTATGTAGGTGTATATAAGATGATACAACTTAATTTTAAATAGAAATTTTCTTAAAAATTCAGCTAACTCTATATGACAAAGTAAATTAATTAAATTTATTTTTAAGATTTCTAAGTATTTTACATTGAAAGTAAAAAATGTTTCTCAATTTTCAAGCTTTGCACCTGATAATAATAGGGAAAAGAAACACCATTTCCTTTTCCTAGTGAAAGGTTTAAAAGTCCTGAAAGTACATTCCCCTAATACATATAATTTACTATTATTACTCTACTTCTGAAACTAAGGAAATCCTTTGTAATGACCTCAGTTTTTATTCTTTTCTGAATGACCACCTTTGATGGGATAGCATAACTCCTAATGTTAAGTTGAAAGACAGTACTTCCAACTTTAAAGCATAATCCATGGTTATAGTGACTAAAGAAAAAAAAAAAAACATTGCAACCTGATATTCAGCATTCTTACTTCAGAATATTTTAAACTTATGATTTCTTTTGATGTGTGTGTATGTGTATTGCTGTGTGTTTGTGTTTTCCTAATTCCAAACTTGAGTACTGAGTTTTCCCAGTTACAATTTTGGATAAAAATCTGGAAATGTTTGAAATCAAGGAAGCCAGATGTAGAAACGCTCTTGAACAATCAATCTTTCCTTACATTCAAAACCTCTGTTATTGAACCAGCTTTCTTTAGTGTTCTACAGCTGCCCAGTAAAATGACCTTCACCCTCCTGTGCCTATATGTTGCTATTATTAACATTGAGTATTTTATTTCTCCTCACCTGCTATTGTCCTTTTATATCTCCACATTTTCCCAATTTCTACTCATTTTAGATAGTACTCAAAGTGTGTGGAGCTCAAAAAAAAAAGTTGTGTCTTATGCTTCTCATTTGTATAGCAGAACCATTTTATCGTACCACTAAAAATGATTTAGTAGATTTTTTACCCTTTGGGAAATGAAATTAAATTTTGACAAGGACATTTGATGCTGTTATAATGAAATAACAAACAACCTGTGACTTTCTATGAAATGCAAATTGCGATTCCCAGATAAAAGACAATGAAATTTGAAGAGAAAGGATAAGTTAGAAATATCTAGAATATTTAATCTAAGTCCAGGTAAAATCATTTTTCTAGATAACAAAAAAAAATTCCCTAGAATGTTTCAGTGCCTCCCATAGCAGAAGTGCAAAGATACATTAAAATGCTCTTCCTTATTAAATAATAATAAAAATATAAATAATATCATACTGTTTGATGGCAGCCTCACTTTTCTCAATTTCAACACTATATCCTCAAACAGATAAACCACACTTTTTGTGTTTTGGTCTGAAATTTAATGAAAGTCATAATGATTAGTATTAAATCAGTAAAACAGCATACCACTAGGCAGAGTATCTGTGTGTGTGTTAGGGTGGGGGTGAACAAGAAAGAGAGAAAAGCAGAGAGAAAGAGAAAGATGGTTGAAATCAGACTTGCTTTGAGGGTTTCATCAATGGAGGGCAAAGAAACCTTTGAACCAATGGCCATCTCTGAATTTTCCATTGGGTAAAATGTTTCACCACTTTCACTGTCTCTCTAGAGACATTCAGGCACAGTTGTAGCTCCTTCGACCTAGAGAGGAATAAGCTTGGATTCTGGCAGGGTGTAATGTTGGTACTGTAGATAATTCTCAACAGCTGAGCTGCCTGATTTATCTTTTATCTTTCTCTCAATTCTCCTGGTTAAAATAATGTAACTTTTATGGAGGACAGAAATAACATGCAAGAAATAACTATTGCACCTGCAGAAAGAAAATTTCCAGAAGACAACTTGAACTTTTGTTTTATGACGTGTTAGCCATATAACATATTTCGTTAGGGTGAAAATGCTTCCTATTACCAAAGGGCATTGTAATAAGCATGTCATCATTTCACTTAGGCTGAGATTTGATTTTCTACCCATGCTCATCAACAGGAAGAGATGCAGTTTGAACAGTTAAATGGCCTCTCTGAAGGCGCACATTAACCGTAGGACCAAAAGAAAGTGTTACCAAAATTCTAATGGAAAACCCAATCAATACAATTTTCCTGTGTTCCTCCTTTCTATGTATAACTATTTGCCTCCTTTATGCTTGTGGTCTTGTAAGGACATCTGGTGTTGCCTCACATCTGATCCCTGATATGCTTAAGTCCCTTTCTCCTATTTCCCATATGCTTACACTGTCCTAGAATGCCATATTAATCTTTACCTAAAACCTGCCTCTATTCAAAGAACAACAAATCCTATAACCTTCTTAAACAAAGATTGCTTAATTTTCTACATTCCTTGGTCCTTGGAATTGAAAAGTAGGATTCACATTCTTTCTGTGTCATGCTTCTACTTCTAGAACATTACCTTTCCAGCTTTATTCAAAGCTATTTTTCTTTTCTGAACCACTCCTCATCTAATTATACTAATTTTCCCCCATGTTATCATTTGATTCTCTCCTGGTGACTCCTCACATTCACGAAAGATATTGAACTACTCTATTTTTTCCTTACACCATCTCCTACCATTAGTCTAGGGGATTTCAATATCCATGCAGAAAGGTTATTTATGATCCTGGCCTCAGAGTTCCAAAAAATGGCATCCTAAAACTAAGTTTGAATTTTGACAATAGACTGAACACAATCTCATCTAAATTCTGTTTCCTCAATATATTGTTTTTTTTAAATTTCACATTGACTACTAATTTTATCCACAATGATAATTAAGCCCCTGACTGCTCAAAACTCTATTCTCCCAATCACTTAGTTTCAAAATACGACTGAACCATAACACTGCTTAGGAATGCTTTAAATTTTTCTCTTGTTGCTTCCTTCTGAATTTCTCATGATAGAAACTTTCACCATGTTGGCACCTTATTGGCACTTAATAATAGTATAATGGTACTTTCATAATATAATTCAGTCTCATCTTCTGCCTCCCTCTCCAACCCTCTCAATAATATTTTCCAGCTTCCATATTATTTATTGAATATGCTAAATACTTTCCTTTCTTTATGTGGTAACCCTCAAAATCATCATTCAAGATCTGCCTTAAGCCTGTCCCTTTTATTATGTTTTCTAAGGCTCTGCCAGAGATTTAGTACTTCTTTAATGAAGTGTTATGACACTTATCAGATATGGTAATTTTTCTAGTAATATATTTCTCTCTCTGCCTCCAGAAACCCCTAATGGAGAATAAAGCCTCAACCAAAAGGGCTATTTCAAGTACATTTATATCTTCATTGCCTAGCATAGTACTAGGCTTATTGTAGGTGTAAATATGTTATCACCACACAAATGCTTGTTAATTATGGGCACTTTTGGACACACTAACATAAATGTTCAGAAAGATCATTACACTTTGAAATTGGCTGGACTTTCCATAATTGTACATATTTCTGTGATGGCTTGCCACAAATGACAACAAGTATTCCACACAGAACCAAGAAATTTAATCACTTATACCAAACATCTGGAGGCAAGACAAGATACTTATCTACCCTGCAATGCAGTTTTGGGAAATTAAAAATAGTTGATTCTTTGTTCTAATTTTCTTGGATTCAGAATTGAGAAACAACAAATTGTGATCTTTTAAATTGAAATGCAAAATTGCAATATGAGAAAAGAGTTCAGATAATTTTGGACTGAACATCCTCATATATTCCGATATCTTGAAAACACATGTCACACAAATAGTTCTTGAAAAAGAAAATTCAATGAATGAATTAATCAGTAGCCAATACTATCCTTTAAAAAATCATCCCCTTGAAACGCCTATTTTGTTTCATTGTTATTTAGATATTATTTACAACCAATAAGATAATAAACATAACCTATTTCAGAAGAAAAAAGAAAAACAGCCAGTTTGGTTCTCCTAATAAATTAGAATACTTTATCTGCCACTCTCCCAAAACAATAATAATAATAAAAGAACATAATAGCCAAACTCTGTGGACTATGGATTTGGTGCATTTGGATAACGGTGGAACTAAAATTGTGAATGTCTACATTATAGGTTTTACTTTTTAAAATTAAAATGGTTGTGGCAACATAAATATGTAGAGATAAAAATTGGAAAAGGAGATTGAGAAAAAGACACAAGCTGCTATGAAATTCATACATGCAAATTCAGTAACTATGACGGAACATCCAATCTAGTTTTTGGCAATCAAATTGAAGAATGGAAT
The DNA here is from genome assembly GCF_041146395.1 of Eulemur rufifrons. NCBI lineage: Eukaryota > Metazoa > Chordata > Mammalia > Primates > Lemuridae > Eulemur > Eulemur rufifrons. The sequence goes on from NC_090989.1 coordinate 31,508,087, forward strand.
CATAATATTTTTAAACTCATTCTATGGGGTGGGGAAAGGTCTTTCCTATCAAACTGTGTCAAAAATTTTTCATGAGAAGCATTGCAAAAGGCACATAAATCCTGACACAAATATATTTCTTTGTTACCTTATTTAAAAGTTAAAATGAAACTCAATAATGCATCAATACTCAGTTTTCCTTAGAGTGTAGAATACATGCAAATGAACCATCTTTTATATAACTCCACGTTTAGAATGGCACAGTTGGGCCAATTACCAGATATACAAGACTTAAATGACCAGTGGCAATATTCTATGTGTAGACTCTGCAACAGAATGGCAACATTAAGATGCCATTTAGTTTCTAGAAGAAAAGGAACATCCATTCATTGGAGTAACCTGATGGCCATCAAGTGGCCGAGCCTTTATGTTAGATCCAACTTACCCAATCTTGGACAGGTTTCGTGGGATGCTTAGGAAGCAAAAATTATATAGATTTCTAATTGAAACAGATTTACCCTATTTAAATGAATTTAAGGATACTAGTTTAGTTCCAGACCAAATTTCTACTTAGAATTCAAGTTATACTAAAATAGACCATGGGACCTGGGGGTCAGATGAGTATCTTTTGAGAGAGACTTTAAATTTTAAAGTGGCTCAGAAACCAGTGCTGAATACTCTGAAATTACAGACTTTATGTCAGAACCAAATCTGCCATATTCTTTTTGCTTGTTATCATTCTTCATCTTTTGTAGGTACTGCAAAAGGTGTTCAAACTGTAAAACATAAAACACTACATGTTCTTTTTGGTACATTTAGTCTTATGAAATCAAGTTTTTAAAGCCATAAATTTACAACAAGCAATTGAAAATGTTATATTATCATAGTTCCTGAAGGCAAATTTAATTCTTAAGACTCATAAAATCCCAAAGTCTCATTCTCAGTTCTGCTTTTGTTTTAATAAGTTTGTTTTTTTATTTCTTTACTTTCAAATACAAGATGTGGCTGGCATTCAGAAGAAACTCTTGAATTTAATTCTCTTTCTTCTGGAAAACTAAGCAGATAGCCTAATTATACATTTTGTAGAAACTGCATAAAGTATAAACATTCAAAATAAACTGTTGGAAATATTCACTTGAACTCAATTTCCTTTTAAGTAGTGTAGTTTAGCCCAGTGCTTTCCAATGGGTCATTTGTTATGTCAACCCACTCTAGAGTACATCAAAAGAGCTTGTCACTAATTGATTACATTTCTCTACCACCATGATTCACAGTGCTATAGGGACAATTACATAACTGTTTGACTTTTGCAAAACTGTGAGTTTAAGTAAACACAATTCTTTGTTATTATGATCTCTAATGGGCATATGCACAGTAAGTATCATGGTATGTAACTAGATCTTGCTACATTGTCTATCTGACTTGTGACACACAAAAAATCCCTGTTTTGCAGCAACTGCAGTTCTGGGGAACAGCTGCTGATCTCACACTGAAATTAAAAACATTTGAGTTGTTTTGATTTATGTTAGCTCCCATGGGAAGAAAGAAATGAAAAATGAAAGCTTCATGTAAACAAAATACCATTTCTCCCAACCTGAATAAAAAATTGTTTTAAATACTCTGACATATTTCTTTTATTTAAATTTGGTGAGATTCTGTTACTACTATATTCTTAGAAGGGAAGATGACTAACAATATTCTAATAAGCCAACCTCTAGGACTTTCTTTTAATCAATAGTGTTCTGGAGGTACTTGATCATCTCATCTTGGAAATCTAAATCTGTTTAATACAATTATTATGTTGTAATGAAATGCAACTAGCAATGAAGATCATTAAAGTGATATATTCTTTGGAAAGCCTAAGAAAATCAGTTTCTATTTTCTACAAAGAAAGTCCAATGTCTTGGACTTTAGAGTTTTCCTGTATGTGAAATAATTTGAACAGGGATTAGTGAAATACAGAAATACTGTTCTCAGTTGATAACTGTTTAAATTAAATTTACTTTTGTGATATGAATTGTTTTTAATGTCAGTTTACTTTGTATATCTCTTAGTGGGGAGGGATGGGTTCATTTATGGTTAGAATTCTCTTAGGATCTTGTGAAAACAGGCTATCAAGAGCAATCTATAACCAAGCCAGCTGGCATGATTGATTGGCAACACACGAACAGAAAGCCTTTGGGTTTAAAGGTGCATTCCCCTTCACCCCCACCTAGCTCATTTGATACTCTTTATTCCATGTTTTTAAAAAATGGTCTCTGACCTTGGTGAGATTGTGAAGGATCAAGTACATTATAGATGATAATGTGCCTCCCCTCAGGAAGCAGGGTTTAAGAAGTCAGAATTTTTCAGTAGTCCATGCTGTCTATTTCTCTATTTTATGGTCCCTTTGAAAAGCCTGAAGCATTCTTTATAGCAAATAGTAATGAAATATTACTTTAGCAAGGGGGTAGAATTTCTTTGTTTTATTTTGGGATGTTTGGAAACAGAATGCCAGCTTATCTTTAAACTTCTAAAATAGTTGTAAAATCACCACTCAAAAAGTTGTCTTTGGTTTCTTTTAATGGGTTAAATGTAAGTGAACCAAGTTTTAAATAATTTAAAATGAATAGATATTGCAAGTGCAAATTGTTCACTCAAGCAAATATTTGATTATATTTCAATAAGAGGAAAACAATTTGGATTTTTACTTATATTATTGTAGGAATTTCATTAATTGAGTAAACCATTAAGGATTTTATTGGAAAATTTTCATTTTTGACTCTTTGGAAGAAGAAAATTATAAGTTAAAGCCTGTTATTGCAAAAATATCTGAACACTACAAATATTTGAAATACTTCTAATATAATGAAAATTTAATGATTGCATAGGATATAAACAGTTCCTTTGAGTTCATTGTATCCAGAATACTTCTTCATTTAAGTCAAGCAGATTTAATAAATACACACTTTCAAAGAAGCTACACTTTCTTTTGACACAGTTGAACTTTCAATTCCTGTGCATTATGACATGGTGTGTCATTTGAAGTAGCTATAGTCTTTTCATCACCAACATATAACATCAGGTATTCTGAAGTTTAAATCAGATTAGCCAAGACCAGTCTTCATGCTCTCAAATAATTTTTTTAATATAAAGTGAATTTACAGAAAAGAGCATGAGCTTCAGAATTATAGAGACACAGTTTGAATTCTGAGTGCAACATTGACTAGAGTGTGATGTTCAGTAAATTACTTAATTCTCTGGGCCCCAAATTCCTCACCAGAAAAGGGGATTAATATGTGGCTTATTGGGAATTATGACGTTATGTAAAGCACTTGGCTGAGTTCCTGAGACATGTAAGATGGTTAGAGTGTCATTTTCTTTTCTTATAACAATAAACCATACATGCTACAATATAAGCTCTTCCAAAGGTGTAAATAAATTTTAAAAATTGATACTGTTACCATTGCTTACCTGATACAATCTGAAAATGAAGTAGTTAAAATATACAGTATTTGCCAATGAATATTCTCATTTTAAAGAAAATATTTTACTTAAGATAAAATCATAATATTTAATTGTGAGAATTTATGAGAAAATAAGACTTCTTCACATGTTTTCATGAATCCTTGCCAATTCAATGGAATCTATCCAAAAGTTTAAGAAGAGTTTAGAACAAAAAATAAAAATATTGAGATATAGTTGACCAAGGACTGAAAATGAAAAACGCTTTAAATATCAACTCAGGAAACATTAAAAAAATGGAAACAAACAATAAAAACATTGAATCAAAAGGTCTATTGAATTGCCATCAAGAAACTAAAACCTCTTCCACAGACGTAGCAAAATACAAACAGACAAAAAAGAAAATAAAACCTCAAGAATATTAATTATAAAATAAACTAAATGGAATCAATGTAATAATTATAAGAACTCAACGAAAATTTCATTTTAAAATGAGATAAATTTCTTACAAAGAATATGTGGTGCTGTACAATGTGACTTAGTGTATAGATTTTCAATTTATAAATTATCTATGGTATAGATACTTATGCTTATCCTTTCCTTCAAGTATCTTTTACACCAAAGAATGACCCTTTTTTGTAACAATTTAAAATTCTAGGCCTAAGAGTAAATATCTATTTGCAGTTCTTTACACTCTTTAGGATTCCTACTCTGGAAATTGATACTTGTCCTTGGCATGCTCCATTAGTTCACTGAAAACAATCATATGCATCCCAATAGAGGGAAATTCCTAATATATGCTCCAAAATAACAATAAAAAATAATTATTCCAATGGATGGAAATATATGGTAACAATAATAAAAAAAGAAAGGTGTTTTCTTTTTTCCCTTTAAAAGCTGAGAGCTGTTCTTTAATCATATTAAGTAAAGCATACTTAAAGAAAATAAGAAATGGTCAATATTAGACTAGGGAGATGGCCCTGGAAACAAACTTTGGAAAATAAAAAAATTTCCAACTTCATAAAACTAATATAGTCCTAGCATAGAAGCATGCTATTTTAGAATGGGTACATAAAATGCTATCTTTTTTGACTGTAGGAGTTCTACCCACTCCCCCACCAGCTACAGCATTGCCTTTATATAAGCTGCATTCCACAAGACTCCAATCAGGAGAAAAGTAAAATGGTTAATGAGAACAGATACACCATACAGGGTTTATTTTTGGCCAAAGTACAATGAAGGGACCAGACAAAATTCCAGGAACTGAAAGTCAGTACAGGAACTAAACACACCATACACATGTCTGAGTAATCTAATCAGCCCCTGCTCTCCATGGCATACACAACTCTGCTTCCTTCTGAGCATTTCCACATTTCCACTGCTTGCCACCTGATATGGTCAGTACTTCAAAATAAAGTGAGGAGAGTTGAGAATGATATTCTCTCCAATTCATACTCTTCTTTTGAGCACAATCTTGAAAGAAGTCAAGATTCTTTAAAGTATCAAACCATAATATAACATTTACTTATGTTTGCTTCAAGCTGATGTTTTAGAGAAATACCTGTCATAAGTGTATTCTTTAAAACATTTCCTTTACTAAATTGAAATATCTCCCTCATCCTCTCATTCGGGGTCTCATTATTTTACACTTTCTGTATAGGGCTAGTCTTTTTAACCAAATTGTGATCAGTTGTTCAAAAGAATCAGTTTGGCCATTCTTATCCTTTAAATTCATTTTGACCAAAATGGTGGAACAAGTGAAGTAGCATATATTTAGATATTAAAAATATTGTTTTAAGATAAGTATTATACTACTGGAAGAAGGGAAACTACGTTTTCCTGTGTTTTTTTAAGTTTAATTTACACCTACAACATGTTGTAGCCTTGTATAATGGAACTTAAAGTAACTTACCAGAAAAAGGGAAGAAAATATATCATTCGTATCACTCATCAGTGCTTAAATTGACATCATATGAAAAAAATGACAAAGAAACTTTAGGATTCGGTATAGGTAATCAAGTGTGGTGTTCAATTTGATTTGCAATTTTATATTAATATTAACTATAGAAAAATTTTGAATCATGGGTTCAAATCCTTTTGAGTCCTTTGCTTCATGCATATTTACAAAGAATATAATCTCTTTTTTTCAAGTGTGAACAAAACTTGAGTATATAGCTCAACTTTTATTTTTCAAATGTATTTTTATTTTTAACAGACAGATAAAATTGTATATATTTATTGTATACAACATGCTCTTTTAAAATTTATACCCATTGTGGAGTGACTAAATCTAGCTAATTAACAAATGCATTACCTCACATAGTTATCATTTTTATGGTGAGAACATTTAATATCCACTCTTTTACAGTTTCCACAAATACAATATACTATTATTAACTATGGTCACCATGTTGTAGAATAGATCTCTCAAACTTATTCCTCCTAACTGCAATTTTGTAGCCTTTGGCCAATGAATAAAGAAAATACTGTGTACATACACAATGGAATGCTATTCAACCATTAAAAGAGGGTAATCCTGTCATCTGCAACAATATGGATGAATCAATCTGGAGGACATTATGTTAAGTGAAATAAGCCTGGCACAGAAAGATATACATAGCATGATCTCAATCATATTGTGGAATCTAAAAATGTTGATTTTATAGAAGTAGAGAGTAGAATGGTGGTTACCATAGGTTGGGTTTGTTGGGAGAGGGTTGAGGAGATATTGGTCAAAGCATAGCCCAATTTAATTCTGAAAGTTGGGGGCAGAGCAGGTAAGGAAAAAAAAAAAAAAAAGAAAAAAACTTCTGTAATATGTTCTCATGAGAACCATCCAATCTCTCCAAAAGGATGGTGGACAATCATCTCTTGATAACCCTCAAGAGCTTGTTTTTAAAAGTCCCATTTTTCTTAATAAAATGAAATTTTAGGCTAAAAAACTCTTTGACATTTTAAAGCATTAAACAGATGCAAGGGTTTATTAGTTAATAACAAAGGAAAATGGAATGATTAATCCAAGTTAACTTTTTTTTTGTGGGATAATTTTATTCTATCCTGACAGTAGAGTAGTATCAATTAAGTAACTAATTGGATTTGTGACTGAATTAATTATGGAATACATTTAATTTAGAATGAGTGACAAAGGTATAAATGCATCACAGAAAAATGGCAGGACTCCATGTAGCAATCCAACCTTTCATGCATAAAAAGCTATAATGAGGTCTAATTGACCTACAATAAAGTATACATATTTAAAGTGTATATTTTTATAAGTGAAACCTCACTGTCAAGGTAATGAACATATCCATAATTTCAAATGTTTCCTTATACCCCTCCCTTTATATTATCCTCCACTTCCTCCACCCCAAGCAATCAACAATCTTTCTGTCACTAAACATTAGTTTGCATTTCCTATAATGTTACATAAATTAAAATATGCCACATATCCTCATTATTTGTCAGACTTTTCTTATTGAGCATAATAATTTTGGCAGGTTCATCCATTACATGATATGTATTTTAGAGGTCATTCCTTTTAATTTCTGTGTAGTATTCTATTTTATGATTATACTACATTTAATCTGTTCTTATGTTGATGTACATTTGAGCTGTTCCCAGATTTGGATCATTATAATTAAAACTACGATGAGCCTTTATGTATATTTGTGACACTCTTTATATGAACATATGCTTTAATTTCTCTTGGGTGAATACCTAGGAATGGAACGACTGGATCATATAATAATGAGTATTTTACATATGATACTGTCACACTTTTTTCCAAAAAGTTCCATTCTCCCCAAAAGTATATGAAAGTTCTATCTCTTACACATCCCAGCCAATACCTGGTATGGTAAGTGATTTTATTAGGTGTGTTACTTCATTAATTTTTCTTCAACATTTTAAAATCTCAATGGTAACATTCATTCACCAACAAATTCTAACTCATACTTTGAGGCAAGTTGATATTAGATCCTTCCTTTACGTTTAAGAATTAGAAAAAGGTGAGTCCTACTTTTGAAAAAAATAAAGAAATTGTAGAAAATATTTTCAGAAGTATGATTCAACAAATAAAAATAATTTGTGCTATTGTTTTAACATTCAGAGGCTTGCAATACACTTCATTTCTTTTGATATATACCATCATCTCATGAGAAGAGGGTTATTATTATTGGAAGATAAGGAAGTTGTAGCAGAGAAGGGTTAAAAGTTTTAGTAGCAAGAGATAGACGAGTACAAGCCAAACTGTTCTATTAATGTGGACATGACAATAACAACACCCAAAAGTATGGAAAGAAAATTATGCACTATTAGCTTTTAAGAAATAGAAATAATTTCTCTTATCTAATATACGTTAAAATTTTAAGCATACAAATGTTGAGAAAAGGGAAAAACTGTAGGATAACAGCTGAAAGAGAATGTTAAAATCAGAATCCATTTTGCAAAGTATTTAATCTCCAAAAGGCTACTGAAACAGATATGCAGATGCTTAAAATTAGTAACAGGATATAAATCTGAGATAATTTTTCTCGGAGGAATAAGCAAGCTGATACTTACTACATAAATCTTTTTAATAGCAAAATATACAAAAATAATATGGGGTGTATTTTTAATGCTTTCTTTTAATTTATTTTACTAATGCAGCCCTTTCAAGTTTACAATTTTTAAATGTCTTTCATGACAGCTGTAAAAATTCTATTACATAGTCTTTACAGAGTGTGCTGCTGGGTGGGGAAGAAGATAGATGGCAAATATACAAAATTAATAAAATTGACCTTAGAATTCAGAAGCTCAGATTTCAATCTCCAAGAGTCATTATTTGAGCTCTCTCCTTCTCAAGGTATCAACATACAGTATTCTTTCATTTCCAGGACAATCACAGCATTCAACAACATATTTAATCTATATAATAAGGTAGTCTGAAACTTTTGAATTGGGCTCCCAGAAGGGATGAAAAAACCAGTTAAATAGTAAAGCAATTTTCATTTACCAGAACCAATTAAAGAGTAAAGTGGAGCTTTTATTGCAAACACCATTTTAAATTACTTATAACACCCCATAAAAATGTAAAAGAAATATTTCCAGATTTCCCTAGACTGTTGGGACAGATAGCTTAATATTTATGATGAAATTCAAGGTAAGTTTGTAAAATGGTTCAGTCAACTGTTCTTTTCTCTGATGTAGAAGTGTATAGAAAAGAAAAACCTGGAAGAACGTCCCATAGCAAAAGAAAGAGAATGTTTACTCTCTTAGTTCTTGATTCTTCAGGAAAAGAAGGGAGAAGGGGTCAGGGGAAGCTCAGAATTCAAGGAAGTACTTGCAAAAGTCATTCCCCTGCCTCCCCAAGACATTTCCTGCTGGAGAGATGGTGAGCATCGATCAGCCAGTGTTATCTGAGCCAATCTGTTTACCTCAGATTATAAATCACATCTCAGTGTATCCAAGCCCTGCACCCCTCTGAGATGTCCAGTTAAACCTATAGACATTATCCATTTACAGGCTTTTTTCTTTTTTTTTTTAAGTGAAATAAAAACCCTATGAATTTCAGAAAGAAAAAATGTGTTTACACAAGCAAATGACTTCACATCTGGTGAAATTCAAGCTGCCATTCTGTAAAAACAACTTTTAACGTATACTGCTCAGAGAATAGGGCAATGCCTTTTAAAATATCACAGGAATATAAACTGAAAAAAACTGTATACTCCAGGATTTTAATGGGTAGCTTAATTCCTTAACACTTTTTGTAATTTGTTTCTCTGATTAATCTAAGCTTGTTAAAATTATATTTCTGAGATAAAATTATAGAATTGCTATAAAATACATTCACAATATATTATAGTCTGTTAAATATTATGGTTTTTATTAGAATTTTTTGTAATTATTATAATGATCTATTTGGAAAGATGGGAATCTCTTGGTAATATGTCAAGTAGATATCTGAGAAGCTAACAAACAGTAGAAATAAAAAGGATTTGTTTGTTGGTTTTGGTTAATTGCATTAAGAAAAATCCATTTAATGAATTGATCCACTTTGGAAATAATGTCTATGTTGATATGAATAGTATCATAGTAATGAAAACAAGAAAACCCCCCAGAAAAAATAGAAATTACTTAATATCTGTTCATATTCATCAGAAACAACCTTATATTTAAAATTGAAAAGCCTGATTTAAATCCACTTTCTTTTATTCTCTTACTAACAATGAGTGTCCTGTTCGTAGGTAAAATATTTCTAGAATCTGTGGCTAATTTCACACCTATAAATTCCCACAAGCTGACTGCTCCTTGGAAGAAACCATCACTACATCAAGTTACAGGAGCAACAAATGTTCTGTCTCCTTAAACATGTTACGTTATTATATTATAGAACCTGTACCAAGTTTTTTTAATGAGAAATGAATGCACTAATTAATTGGTAAGGTACAAATTATGTAATTTATGTTTGGATTGTAAAGAGTTTGGATTGTAAATAGTTATAGGAAAAATAAAAATTCAAAGAATAATTAAAAGCAAGCAGGCAAAATAACTCCACTGTTTAAAGAACTTAGGTTAGGGGCTTCTACTGTGATCAAATCAAATCATTCATGCACAGGAAACTTGCATGTTTATTATTATGTTTATGACATAATTTTTAATCTGTAAAGCCTGAATTTAATTTTCAGGATGAGCCACCAAAATGCTTTCATTTCACATTCCTTTAACTCATTTATCAACAGATTCATCTGAGTACTTACTATGTGTTTAGTGCTATGCAAGTTAATGTGGAAATGGCAGTGAGCAAAACAAAGTTGCTTTGCTCATGAAGAGAAATGGTCATTAGGACAATAGTTATTAACATATGTGTCAGAAGGTAAAAAGGTCTATAAAAAGGAAGAAAGTCAGATCAGGAAGGTATTGAAGTGGTATTTTAAATCCTCTGGTCTGGGAGATCCTTGCTGAAAAAATGAGACATGAATGGAGAACAAAATGCAATGAGAAAGCAAGCGTGTTATTTATTTGTCCCTAAATCTATTATTTAACATTCCGGATTTATCTTCTGTAAGACTAAATTATAAATTGACAAGATGGCAAAACAACAAAATTTCATAGATATTTGATGCTATCCTGCATTTTTCACTAGGATTCTTATCCTACTTAACAATTAAATCTGTTTGTTAACGATCGGATCTATTTCCAACATGCACTATAGGAAGTACTGAAAAATAATCAAGGCTAGCCATTAGTACTTCATTTTGGGAAGAACAATTTTTAAATCTGACGTGGTATTTCTAGAAGATATTTCTTGATCATTATGCAGCTAAAATTTGACATACGGACACTGTCTGAAATCTAAGTTGCTAGAGTCAATGGAAAAGAAAACAAAAACAAAAGCAAAAATGAGAGTGGTCAAAAGAATCACCTCTAGGTTTGTGAAGGGAAAAATCCAGGTCTACTAGATTATTTAATGTTTGTATATGTGGCAAGGAGGGTAAAGGGGCCATATCAGAGCTAAATTACTATAATAAATTCAAAATCTGAGTCATATTGTAAAAATACTAAATAATATTAAAAATTAATCAATGTGAATAAGGAAGGCCTAATAGAGAAGTTTGTGGCAATGTGTATTGTACAAAGAAAATTGTTAAATGTTGTATGAGATTGTGAAGTATGAGTCTTTTTTAACATATCTATTATATGATAATTTAGATGAGCATACTACTTCCAAATGCTAGGTATCAGGAACATTCAATGAAACATATGGTGCCAAGCAAATTGCCTAAACTTTTTCTTTAGGTTGTATATTAATAATAGCCACAACATAATAGTAGAAACAAAATAAAGATAAATTCTAAATCTGAAATTTAGATACAACTCTGCATATATCTAATATGAATTTATATAGTGCCCCTTTGAACCATATTTAACTGTTGTTGAACTTGCTTAATTTTTTTACATAACTGTCTAATTGAGCATTCACAATCTAATAAGGTACACACCAGGACCCAAACAGGCCTTGTTTCAGGCCCTGAAGGGTAAAGGTTTTGTATCACTTCCAGATTTTCAATTAGATCCTAATTATAACATGCCTCATTTAAAGCTACAGGACTCCCGACCCTGTCAACACTACTGGACCATAACATGCCTGTCTTAATTAGATCTGATTAGTTCTGGGCCCAGATCACATTGTGTACTCTGACTCTGTTAAAAGCTCCTCATCTGTTTGGCAGCTGCTCGTATGGAAGAACCGTATTTACCATGCAAGAAAGTGTGCTCCCTCACCTTCCTCTCGTGGGAAGCTGGGCCTTTTGATATCCCATAGCTCCATACGATCAGTCAAATAATGCACTTCACTTATCACTGGCAGTATGATAAAGCTAAGAATGGAAAACTAAGCTGCTCAGAAGCTACTCCTGGAAGTACTGTGAGCTTGTCTCATCTTACCATCCAATATAATTCTATATGGCTATTTTAAATTTTCCAGAGATTGATTTATTCATCCAAATGTATTCTGTAAGTAGGGTAATTATAGTTAACAATTTATTGCATATTTCAAAATAGCTAGAAGAGAAGATTTGAAATGTTTCCAACACAAAGAAATGGCAAATGTTTGAGAGGATAGATACCCTAAATACCCTGATTTGATCATTACACATTATATGCATGTATCAAAATATTACATATGCCTCATAAATATGTATAATTATACATCAAAGGAACTTAAAAAAGTAAGTCTGTGTTTCAAGAAGACTATATGAAATAGTTGTCACACATTCTATGAAATCTATTTTCACATATGACCAGTAAGTGTTATCAACTTCATTGATACGAAAAAAGAAAAAAAAAAAACAAAACTTTAAAACAGTTGACCAAAGCGTATGGTGACATCTGTTGGAATCTTCTCTCTTTGGCATCTGCAATTTGTTTCCAGAAGCCTCTAGATGAAAATATCAATATTGATTTTCTTTTTTCTCTATTTGATACATCCAGCTTGTTTCATGACTAATGGCTCACAAGCCATCAGGACATCCTCATTTACTTTGTTGTGTATCTTGGCAGCATTTTGATAATGGTTGAATTAATACTGGGCATTGACATCTTTATCTACAGTTAATGGAACTTCTCATTTAGTTGCAAGTAGTTGCTGAGGGATATCAGATTTACTAGGATTAGCAAGAATTGTCTTCACATTTTATCTTCCAAGCTAGTAAACTGGGAGGTCTGAAGATGTAGTGTACAAAAGGTTTAAGCTATTCCATAAGGTTTGTGCAACAATATTCAATACCATAATATAAAAAGAGACATACAATGCATTGCATACCTAGTGTAATGGAAACAAGATGTGAAATTTTAAATTCTATTATATATTTGTCACTATGAATTTCTAGTTGAAATTCTTTTATATCTTGAAATTAAGTCTACTTGGTTATATCCACTAAATGAAACTAAATTGTTTTTTTTCGTAAAAGCTATTTTTTCCACCTATAACACTATGAACATGCCGTCAGGTTAATCATGCAGATAAGCAGACATAGAGACCTAGATCCTATAGATAAATCATCTAATAAGCTAGATGAGGAAGACATTTCAAATAGAGCATTAAGACTCTCTTCTTTGTATGCCTTCCTTCTCAGAAATATAGCCGTTAGCGACAATAGGAGTAAAACATTGCTAGATTTACTTTAAGTGTTTTTACATGCATTAACTTAATCAGCACAGCAACTCTATAAAGTATGGCCCTACCTGATATGTAAATATGGCTATACTCCAGGACTCCACAGCTGACTCATTGTTTTTTATATGTACTATCTCAATAGGAACTCTCTCTTAATCCTACAGATTTAAAAACCCTTCACAAATGTTTCCAGACCTCTATATCTATCCTCGACCTCTTACTTTCATTTTAGATCCATTTATGCAAATTTGAACTTATTTTCACAAAGAGAAATGAAATTTCAAACCTAATTCTGTCTCACTGGCCCTTCAGCAATACTCACCCCTGCACTCCAGGCCCCCCAAGTTGATTTAGAAAATGTAAATGTTATCAGCATGCCCTGTAAACTGTATTTCCAAAATATTTCTCAAATCTAACCACTTCTTGCTATTTCCATTGATGCAATCCAGGTTTAAGCAATCTTCATTGCCTAATTGGACTAGTGCAATATCCTTCCCAACATTCTGCTCTGAAGTCAATTGTGACCTCCAGAATGAGATCTTCCTTGACTTCCATATCTGGATGTAGAGCTCCACATTATGAATCTTTTAAAAATTTTGTCTTTTTTATTTACTTCAAAGAAACAATCCCCAACAGATATTATGTCATTTATTTACCAGTATACTTGCTCACTATCTTCCCAAAGGAATATGAGTTTCTTGAGATCAATTCCTGAGCTCAGAGCAGTGGACAGAAATTGTTTAAGCATTATTTGTTGAGTAAATACATGAATGAAGGGATGTTATACTCAAATTTGTAACTCTTTTTCAAGATAAGACCATACTCACACCAACCTTGTTCATGTGAATAGACCTATCCCAGTGGAATTTGGACCTAATCATAAATCAGCCCTTTAGATATTTTCAGGCCTCTTTGAACTTGGAGTAAGAGTAATTTAAATTCACGTTGAGACACTGACAATTCAACCTAACCTGTTTCCAACTTCATCACGCATGTATTTGTAAAACTATAATTCACTCATTCATTTAATATGTTTATGACTGTGCTAACTGGGATTTTAAAAAAAGAATAACATACAATACTCATCCTTAAGTTTTATCATCTTTGAGTCTCTCATTTCAGCAGATTAGATATTAAAGTACATATATACACATACATATATAGACAGAGATGAAAGAAAAGTCATTTAATAAGACCAATGTTACCACTTAACCCCCCAAAATACCATTTAATTTTCCAAAATTATGATATATCATAAAAATTTTGTCGTATTACAAATGTAGTAGTTGAAGAAAATCATATAATAAAGAGTCAAGAACATTCTAGGATGATTAAAAGAAATATTGGCAGAAAACTGATCCCAATTCTGTGTATGCCTTTTCATGGAATAATTCAACAAGAGCCCAGACTTAAAAGCACCATCCTATTTCACAAACTTTTATACCTACTTTTACTGTGCAGCCCCTTACACGATTAAGATTGATAAGGATTGTTTGCAGAAAAGGGATTTACTGTATGAAGCTGAGAAAATTGCATTCTTTCTTTCAGTGTTTTTGGAAATTCTCTTCTAAAACTTTAGAAATCCTTTTCTATCTAATTCAAATAGAAAATACTGCAAGATTCTAGTATTTCTTAATATCTGATCTTCCCATAAACAGAATGATTATTTGTGGCTAATCTTTCAATTACAAGGCATGTGTAGAGAGATAGAAAGAATCCTAAGGTCATTACGTAGATGAAATAATCCTTTCTTTTAGCCCTATTTAGCTAAATTCTGACAACTGGCAATCCAATTCATTCATAGGTAGGAAGTAGGCCCCTGGGAAAACTCATTTCACAGGTTGCTAAGTTACTAAGCAGTTAAAGGAAACTAGATAAATAAGAAACATTTTTAAACGGCTTTTATGCTGTACCATATGCATTTATAAGTCATATAACAGTTATTTAAACTTACCGCAGAAAACTAGACACTTGAGGGCAAGAAGTGAAGATAAATGAGAGAAAATATGAAGCTGCAGAGTTGTATTAAACTCAGCGGCTTAAATTTGTAGGTATTATTTGTAAAGGTTTTATTCCTTTTATTTGTCTGTCTCTGACCTGAAATTAGGATGAGATACAACCCAAACTTCAGGCTTTAGGCTGACACTATAGAAAGTTAAGAAGCTTTGGTATCTCCTATAAATTTTAAGGAAACGAATTGTCCCTCTATGACTTCCTGATTCTATCTAACTCTCATACTCATCCCCAAAAGGTTAAAATTGGGGCCGTATTGTCTTTACTTGGATTTTGTTCCTTTCTCCTTCAAATTTACTTATATTTTCTCTTCTCCATTTTTAATTTTCAAAACAAAATTAAAAATTATTAATCTAAAAACCTGATTTATGAATGAAAATGCTGCTCATTTATTCTTTCAACAAAGACTCACTGTGAACCATGAGTTGTTATGTGCCCTTCCGTGTCATGCAGTCTTCGAGGGGCTGTAGCACAGCAGCCAAGAAAATATAAAAATCTCATGGAGCTTACGTTTCAGTGGAGGCAACAGTCATAACACCAGGTAAATGAGTAAGGATACGGTATGTTAGATAGTGATAGATGTTAAACAGAAAAGCAAAATTAAACAGGGCAGAAGAATAGGAAATAACAGAGTTGGAGAATGCAATTTCAAAGAGAATGGCTGCGAAAGTTCTGAGATGTCTTCCAATAAAGATGAGAGATAAAGGTAAGGAGAGGACAAATCATACAGGTCCTGTGGTCACTGTAACTGTGCCTTTTACTCTAGGAATGATGGAAAGTTATGGGGAAAATGCAAAAATTTTGAAGAGAAGGATGACATGTAGTGACACACATTTAAATACAGAGATTTTCCAGATTTTTGTATTGAAGACATATTGAGCAGTAAGGAGGGAAGCAAGAGACCATTTAGGAGGCTGACATAATAAACCAGGCAAGAGATTAGGATGATACAAATTAGAATAGCAGCAATGCAGGGAATGAAAATATTCAAGCTCTGGATATCTTCTAAAGGTTAAGCAGACAGGATTCACTGACATAAGGTACAGTATAAGAGAATGGGAGAGAAGGGAGAGAAGTACAAGGGGAAGAGAGACATTAATAATGATTTTTTGCTAAGCAAGTTACAAATCCCACATTAAGTAGTTAACTTCTGACATACCAGTGAATTTTGAAATAGAATTCTGATTTATGAATATATATGTTTTTCAATGATAGTGCATTTCAATGCATTTCATTGTTTTATCTAGAGTCATTTTGTGTGTATACCCATACAAAAATACACACAGACATGTATAGTTACAAAGCCTCTCCCTTGTTTAAGGGAATCTTTTTAATTGAACTTGTGAAAGTCTAAGCCAGTAGACCACAAATCTGAATGACATACATGTTTTTATATGTTCTAGTAGCTATATTTTATTTTATTTATTTTATTTTTTATTAGAGACTCATCTTGCTTTGTCACCCAGGCTGGAGTACAGTGGCATGATCATAGCTCACTGCAGCCTTGAACTCCCGGGCTCAAGTGATTCTCCTGCTTCAGCCTCTGGAGTAGCTGAGACTACAGGCATGGGCCACTGAGCACGGTTTCTAGTAGCCGCATTTTACATAGTAAAAAGAAATGGGTAAAATTAATTTTAATGATATACAAATATACAAACTGTTATTATTTCAATGCCTAATCAAAACAAAATTATTGATGAAATGTTTTATAAATCTTTGAAAACTAGTGTACGGATCGTATGAGCTCAGGAGTTCGAGACCAGCCTGAGCAAGAGCGAGACTCTGTCTCTACTAAAAAAATAGAAAGAAATTAGCTGGACAACTAAAAATATATGGAAAAAATTAGCCAGGCATGTTGGCACATGCCTGTAGTCCCAGCTACTCAGGAGGCTGAGGCAGGAGGATTGCTTGAGCCCAGGAGTTTGAGGTTGCTGTAAGCTAGGCTGACTTCACGGCACTCTAGCCTGGGCAACAGAGTGAGACTCTGTCTAAAAAAAAAAAAAAGAAAGAAAGAAAGAAAACTAGTGTATATTTTACATTTCTAAAACTTCTAACTTGGGAATAGCCACATTTGAGGGCTTAATAAACTCATATAGCTATCAATTACTGCATTGGACAGTATAGATCTGAACTAATATGTGGTTTAATTCACTCTGCTTAACATTTTTGATCAATGTATTTTCTTAATAGAAATAATGGGAAAAGTTGAGCTAAACATAGCTTAGAAATGCTTCTGAAAACTTTAATTGTTCAACTGGAAATACTGGCTTAGCAAAATATCTGAGCTTAACAGTAGGTTCCATATTTATTTAAGTCAGCTCATCTAGTAAGATTCTGCTGATACTGTTCAGAAATATTTGGACATAATGAATTAAAACTTAAAGGACTTAAGGCAAAATAAATATTTTCCAAATGTTTATTTTTCTTTAAAAAATAAAATAAAAACTATGCCTAAAAGTGGGTATGGAAATAATTGTAGAAGTGGAGCTCTTTCTTCATATGAAAGTATTAAAAACAACTTAAATGTATTAAAATGCTAAAGCTCTAATATTAAGCTCTGCGATTTCCTGTTTCTGTTATTGCAATTATGGCAGACATGAAACTCAGAATATCATTGAAAGAGAAAAATAAATTCCTACCATAAAATTTGGTCCATAAATACTTGAATTTAGGATTAATAAGAGTTATCATTTATTGACTACTTAACTGTTATGGGCTTTATGCTAGGGGTTCACTATACGATATTTTTAATCCTTTTAAAAATTCTATAAGGTAGCTATTACTATACTCCTTTTTAAATATGACAAACTGAGTCTTAGAGATAGTAAATAACTTTTTAAAGGTCAACAACTTGTAAGCTATACAACCATGGTAGACTCTTAATATATTTTCTACCTATAGAATAATCAATTTCATCAAAAAACATTTGAAATATCTTAATCAAATGGATCTTATATAAAAAAGTACCATAGATTGGGTAGCTTATAAACAACAGAAAATTTTATATCACACTTCTGGATGCTGGAAAATCCAAGAACAGGGTGCCAGCATAGTTAGGTTCTGGTGAGGGACTTCTACTGAGTTGCAGACTGCCAGCTTCCCTCCCATTGTATCCTCACATGGCAGAAAGTGGGTGTGAGAGGTCTCTCGGGTCTCTGCCTAAGGTCACTAATCTCATTCATGAGGGCTCCATCCTCATGACCTAATCACCTCACAAAGGTCCCATCCTTAATACTATCACCTCAAAGCTGAGGATTTCAACATGTGAATTTTGGGAGGACACAAACATACACTCCATAACAAATATTTAAAAGAATATATTGATTGTATTTTAAAATAGAAGGTTCTACCTAGGGCAAATCTATAAAGTCTTTATTTTTGTCTTATCTCAGAGTAGATGTAAAGAAATTTTAAATGAATCTGAGCTAATAAAAACTATTTAATTTTAGGTGATTTACATGTTTCTATTTAATCTTTGAAATAACAGAATAAGACTGATATAAAATATCAGAACAAGATTGATATTATCATTTCTGTTTTGCAAATGAGGAAACTGAGGCTTAGAAAGTTTACGGCTTAGAGTGGCAATTTGAGATTTTACCATTCTCTACCTGTCTACACATCCTTGTTCTTTTCATGACACCATTATCGTAAGTTGATGAAAGTTTTGAACATAAGTCATGTAAGGAAATTTATGTAATGAGACAAAAGGAGAGACAATGTGCTCATAGATTTTTTTTTTTTTTTTTTTTTTGGTATTTTGTGATCTTGTTCAAGATCATAACAACATGTTGCCAAATAAAGAATACAAAATTACATGCATGCTACAATTTTGTATTGTGAATGTTTTAAATATTACAATGCTCCCAAACTATAAGATATGAATACTCTTATTCCTACAAATATTTGCTTTCTGTCATAATGGGTTTTACACAAATTCTTTCATTTATTTACTTACTTATTCATCAAATATTTTTGAGTTTATTATATGTCACACTTTTTTAGGTACTGTTGATATGATGGTTATCACACAATATATAATACACATAAATGATACAATACATTAAGTACTACCCCAATAGATCTTACATTCTATAGATAAACAATATACAATAGGATTCTGATGCCTGTCAACTTTGTGCAAAATGGATCACATAATTATACTTATAAAATTTAGGCTACATTGTTGAATTTGGTTAAATTTGCTACCTAATATATATTTGGGACTTTTGAAGCTGAGAACTGAAAATCTATATGTAAAACTATTATAGGAATAGGAATAAAGGTGAATGAAAGGCTTGATTAAGCTAACCTTAAGCATTACCTTTCAATAAAGTATGAGACTACTTGTTAAATTCTAGCCTCCAAAGCAAGAACAGTTAGACTCTTTCCCTTTGTCCCTTACAGATGCAAAATAAATAATCTTATTGCCATGCTTCTGTCACAGGTCAATTTATAAGGATAATTGAAGTGGGTACCAGATAAATGCAGTTTTTTTTTCAAGTTTAGAAGTAGCCAAAAATGCAAAGTATTGCTAATGAACTTTTGCTGACGGAGTATTTGCATTTGGAAAGTTTTTATCCACACCATTTCCTATGAGTGTAGATTCTCTTTTAAACATCTAAATGATCTATAATAATAACAGCTAACATTCATCAAACACTCTCTAGCAGGCACTGTTCCAAGTATTTCATACATGCTATATTTTTGCTGATTGCTTTTCTTTTATTTGTGATAGTATCAGCTTTTACTTAGAGAACTAATTTGTTTAGAGGTGTAATAGGATATTATAATATGTATACACATGTCATGCAGTGGGCACTCAATACACATTAGTTCCTTTTCCCTTTACTCATTTATTCAGAGTTACAGACTGCAATTCAGCAGAAACTGTAAGAGGATGAGGTCTGAGATTTCCTTCTTTGAAGGCAAAATATTATTATTACAGCTTAGAATGGTATGAATCCCATAGTAAGCAAATTTAGAGACAAGGAAAATTCTATTTTAACCAAAATGCAATTTTGTTTCTTCAAGTAGGACTAATTACTTTTTCATGTGTGGATCAAATAGAGAAAGGAGAATGACTGGATATTTGGGATTGCTCTCCTTAAAAGACAAGGATCTATGTTCAAAACAAATATCAAAAATCAAACACACAATCTGGGTATAATATTGTGTATTAACTATATACATTATTATTCATTAGCTGAGGCCAGTAGATTTAAACTTCAGTAGGCATTAAAATTACCTGATTTTTGAGCCCAACCTCCAGAGTTTCTGATTCAGTCTGACTGGGTTAGGGGGTCCAAGTATTTGTATTTTTAAAAGGTTCCAAGGTACTACTAATGCTGCTGGTCCAGAGACAATGATCTCAGAACCACAGCTTAGATAATGTGCACAGAATGTGGATTAATAGCTACTGTGGCTGTGCTTTACTTGAGCAAAATATGGTATCAATCAGATTTAACCTAGGTGCTCAGGTGGTCTCTACATAGGCCACACACACTACTTTGTATCAGGCACAGTGGTAAAGCAAATGGTACCTACACAGTTTTCTTCCTGAAAAAGCCTTCAGATTAAAGGAGGACAAAAATCTCTCTCTCTCTCTCTTTTCAGAATTACACAGGGAGTCAACATAAACCTTAACTGGAAACCAACAAGTATAAGTAGATAATGTTAAATTCCATGAGTATCCTGAGCATTATGGAAACACAAATGAGAGGCAAGCAGCCTGTTCTGGGAGATCAAAAAAGCCATCAGGAATGACAGGATCTTAAATGGGTTTTAAAGATTGTAAGTAGAAATCCCATAGACTAGAGAAGGGCCATGGACCTTAATACTCTTCCTGAAGAATGCTCACTCCTACTAGAAAAGAAAACTAGGTCGTAGAGTGTAAATGGGATCATCAAAAAAGTCATTCTCATGACTAGAAAATACAGCTCAATGTTTACTTCCTATTTATTGACAGCAGCCTAGTAATAGTGACTATTTGGCCCTATATTGGTCTGTCTGCCTGTCAGATTTTTCTGACCACTGTGTGTCTTTTTTATTCACATCCTTTCAGACAGGGATTGACATGTAATAGATATTCAACAAATCTTTAATGGATAAAGAAATGGAAGATAGGATATGAAAAACTATACTATTTAAGATAATTCTTGTTTTATAACAATCCCTACAACAAAACCTAAGCAAAACAAGCACAAATAATTACACATAACGCTTCAAATTTGCATCAGTTTCTTCTTTTACACTTATACAAACTGGTAAATGAGATGTGTAGGGAAAAAAATTTGGTCATTTTTCTTTAGGGTGTCCTTCCATTATAATTTTAGAATTCTACTGTGTCTGTCAGATTTTTAATGTTCTACTATAAAAAGAATTCCTATATGCTTTAAATTATAGTATTGTAAAGGTAGTATAACGTGACATTTTTGGAGGTGTTATATCTGCTCTAATTTCCAATTAAAATGATGAATTAAACATATCATTAGTTTATGAAGCATTCATTTGCACAGAAAACTATCTATGCATGCATCTGTCCGTGCATATATTTACTAATTATATCATCAATTCTAAAGCCAAAGCACAAATGGAGAGTGTTAAATATCATTTGTAAAGAGTGCCTTAGTAACATACACAAGGGTAAGATTATGCTACTCACAGTACAGAACTGAATATAATTTATTTAAGTTTATAAACTGCTCATACATTTTGATATGGTATACATATAGAAAATTAGAAAATTTCTTCTTTATAACTGTTTTTAGAATTAACTTTTAGGAAACCCAGTGATTCCTTTTATTAGGAAAGCCCAGGTATAACTGCAACAGCCAGCCAGTGTTATACAGCAGTGGTAGTTCAAGTTCCAAATTATGTATTTTTCCTTAACCAATTAGTACAGATGTATGCCTCACAGTAGTGTTAATCTGTTTATTGCTTTACTCTAAATCCTCAAGCATTTGCCCAACTACCATAATTCTTCTGAGAAGACAAGTTCCTACAAAGACTGCACATGTGTAACAAGTGCAGCGATCAAAAAGAAATTATTTTTTTAACTGTGAAATTTTAACAGATGCTGCCTAAGTAATCAAACCCGTAAAGAACACAAGGTGCAGTTGAATGAAAAATCTTAACTAAAAACCAGGACATCCATGCCCTGCTCTCAGCTTGGCCTCACACTGGCCAGAAAGCTTTAGGTGAAGAACAATTTTGGCATTTCTCCACTCTGATAATGCCTGTTTTATAACCTCATGGAAATTAATGGGGATATTTTTGAAACTGAAAAGATTCAATAGTTTAGTTCAACAAGTATCTATTTACCACCTACTATGCGTTATGCATTGGAAAATTAACAGCAAATCAGAGAGAAGGTCCCTGATCTCATGGAGATTTAGAGACCACTCTTATAAGGTTGTTGAAAAGAATCATCAGTTATTTAGTCATAAATAAAATGACTGCAGAAAGTGATTAACACTACAAGATCTATAAATCACATGCCAGGAGGCAGGGAGAGAAGGAAGGGTGTAGCTACTTCAGACGATGGAAGGTCAAAGAAGTCTCTCTGAGGAGTGACACTAAATTTGAAACCTGAATGATGAAAGAGAGTTTGGGGAGGAGATTTCCTGTCAAGAGGAACAAATACAAAGGCCTTGGGATAGATACTAGGAGTTGGAAAGAGAGAGAGAGAAAGAGAGTCACAGAGCCAAAGCATAGTGAATACAAGAGAGAACAGACCAGGTAAGGCCAGAATAGAAATCAAGATGTACATGCAGCATCACGTAGCCATAGTTAAAAATGAAAATTTCAATCTTTGTTCAATGGAAAACCCCAGCGGGTTTGAAGCAAGGAGTTCCATGTTCTCATTTATGCTTTCAGAAAAAGTATACATGGCTTACATGCAGAGAATGGCCATCAGGGATTAAAGAATACAAACAAAGAGATCAGAGCAGAAGGTATCATAGTCTTCAAAATGAGAGGTGGTGGTGGCATGGGTACACATGATAGCGATGGACAGGATAAAACATGGACATTTGGGGACGTATTCTAGAGATGGATGAGGTTGCTGTTTGAATTACTCGGATTACTCCTCATAGAACTTCTATGAATGAAATGAGTATGTCTGTGTATATTCTAGAAACTCTAAACACACCCAATTATAGTTATAAAGTTATTATTATTACCTTGATTCGCACAAAGGTAATTAATACTTGCATGCACAAATTTGGGCATTATAATATTTTAAACTTTTTCTAGGCTCACAGGCCTCTACATTCAACCTCCTAAAATACTATTTGAAGATCCTGGTTTAGTAAATCCAATGGGTTGCCTCAAATGATATCGTATAGTACTCCCACACATTATTTCATCCTCCACCCCCCAAAAAAGACAAATGTCACATAGTACACTTTGGGAAAGTATGATGAATCATATAAATGAAATAATGATAATCCATCAAATCTTTTCTAAAAATGTATACTGTATTCTAAAAAAGATACTGTAAAACAGTATCTTCTTGTTGTCAAAGATTATCTTCTGGTTTAAAATAATCATATAAACCTTGACAAAGTGGAAGGGAAGTGGGAGGAGTTTCAAATGTCTAAAAAGTTAAGCATAAAGGAAAATTAAGAGATAATTATATGTGAGAGAACTTGAAGAGAAAAACCCATCTGAATTGTGAGGTATATCGAGGCCTCTCTATAGAGGACACTGGACAATTTTTTTACTTCCTGGAGAACAAAAAATTATTTATTTGAAGTTCTTTAAAACTAAAAGTAAATTTTATTTCTCATTTTTGGATTATCACGTAATTTTGTGATGCTAGGAAACTATATAGGATCATACTTCTCAAGGACAATTTCAACTAAATGATTCTTATATACAGACAATATGATTTAAGGGAGAAGCGTACTGACTCCAGGGCTGAACTTCTTGGGTTCAAATCCCAGTTCAAATCCAGATTTACCATCTGTGCAAGTACCAGCAAGTTGCTTAACCTCTTTGAGCCTCCTTTTCTTTCTCAGCAAAGAGGGATGTTGTGATGCTTAAATGGGTCCATTTATGTATAATACCTAACACATAATTATCGTTAAAAAATAAACTGCTATTATTTACATTACACATAATAAATGACAAGTATGAAGTTTTAAGAAACATAATTTAGTAAACATGAGAAGTATGTTGGGACTATTTTGTATCACTTCCTTTAGAAATACTTAAATTTCCAGTCCCTGCTGTCTCTGAAAAATTGTCACATATTTCATTCTAAGGGAGATATTACGAATAAGCTCAGATAAAATAGAAGCAACTGACATGGTCATTATTAAATATATATGAGTATAAAATATAAAGATATAAAATGTAGTTTGGCAATTGAAAATTAATCAGTAAAATATGCACTGAATATAAATTTATTTGCATTAGAAAAAGACTTTAAGTATGGAATACATGTTAAGGACAGCATATCAAATGTTTGTTACAAAGTAGCTAATGTACTTGAGCTGTTTGATTTTTGTTTTAAACTTAAATAGAGCTTGTGAGTGTCTCAGCTTTATCATCTTGCTCAAATCATGCAAACATGTACCATTGCCATTAATCAGCATTCTATACCTGAAGATGGATTTCTTCAAATAAATTTTAAAAATATGGCTGAAGAACATGAAAATATGTAATCATGTCTTCTATCTTACAGAAATAAATCACTGTTTGCTTCTTTTTTTGTGTATGTCGAGCAATAAATTTCATAGTCAAAAGGTAATAAAATAGAAGCCCCATGATCCATTCTCTAGTCCTCACCATTGCTTAGCTAAAGGCTCATTCTTTGGGAATGATTCATATGACAGCCAAAAACCAACAGACAAAAGTCTGCTTCTTTTCAATACCTGCCAGCAATGAACAATGGAAATAGCACAGCACTGCATGAAATAAAGCACTGTGGATCTGGTCGCATCTTCATGTGCTTTGTTGTACTATAACAATTTAAATTTTATACATAATAAAAATAGACATGAGAAAAACCAAGCTTTGTCGCTTTGTTAGATCATATGCACAAATGAGAGCCTTTAACCAAATGCATTTAATCAAAATTTTGTAAAACATGCAAAATATGATTTATTCATTAAATATGTTGTCTTATTTGCAACAAAAATTGATGTGTTAAGTAGCATAATCTCTTTTTATGAAATGAAATCTACATTACAAATACCATTATAAACTATTTTGATGAAAGGGGTTAAATCTTGCACAGGTTTCACTTTAAGTGCAAATGTCTCAAAACAATAGCATCAACTGTAGTTAGACACATAGGCTCCCTCTGTGACATGTTTAATTTATATCTTCATCTTTAGAAAATGATATTTGAAGAGGACAGTGGTAATAAAATTCATAAGAAATCAACCTTGTTTTTCCTAGTTGTCAATCTTAAATATAGGAACAATTTAAATGTTTAACATGGAATACATTTTAAATCTCTTTACCATAATTTTTCAAACATACTAGCAGGGTGTTGAAGTCAAAGTAATGCCTAGGAGTTGTATCAAGGAAGAATTTTAAAATAAAAATCCTAAAAACCATAGTGAAATTATATATACAGAAAATCAATCAATAAGTAATACAGTTTTATAATCCATGATCTTAAAAATATTCAAGATTATAGAATTTGAGGAATAGAAGGGGCCATAAAAGAAATCTAATAAAACTTTACTTCTTTTGTGAAAATCTCCTCTTTAACAGGTAATTTTATACAGATTCCAGAGAAACTCACTCTCTCATGGCTAGATCATTCCACAATTATAATATTCTATTATTAGAAACCCTTCCTTCTATTTTATCAAAAGCTATTTACTCATGGTGCATTTCTCTTTTCTGGGCTATAAAATAATCTATCTATGCTCTCTTCCACGTGGAAAACCTTGAAAAAAATTTAGAGTTATACTCTCTACACTAAAGTTTTTCTTATCTAAGTCAATTATCCCCAGTTCTCTCAACCATTTCTCAAGTTACCAGGTAAGAGAACACTCACTCTCTCCGTTGGACCTGTGAATGCTGTCAATATTTCTCTCCTCACGTGTGGCTCAGAATAAGCCAAATGTCTAAGTGTAGCTGATCATTTCCCTTAACAAGTGGAAATTAAAAGACCTGGGTTGTGGAATGACACCACCATTTTCAGTGGGAAATTAATTTTTTCTTGTAAAGTAGAAATAATGATTTCTTATTCTTAAAAATATGCTAGAGCTGCCTAGCACATAGCATTGTGGTATGCATCAAATAAAAACAAATAAAACTGACCATGCTTTGAAAATTGTAAAGCACTATAAAAGTGTAGGTAGATACGTTGCTATTTCAGCATTCTCTTAAACATTTATTCCGTCTTTTTCTTTATTACATCTTGAATCTTCACTCTTATGAACTGTTGTTAAGTGAGATATAATAATACTAATCATTTATTTAAAGTCTAGTAAATCTCAAGTGCCATATTAGTACTTTACCTATAATATTGTATTTAAACTACATGACCTTGTGTAGGTAGCACAATTAACTCTATTTTACATATTAAAGAATTCCCATCCTTTACTTATGCAAGATTCTGTGCCCATTCTTTTTTTTGACATTTTAAGAAAAACATTTATATGATACATAAACATAATTTAAATTTTTCCCTCACGTCATATTTAATTATTTTAATAGAACCAAAGGTGAATCTCATGAAACAATCCCAATTAATGGATTGAATAAAGCTTTGAAAACATCATAATAAACTCCTACAATAATCACACTAAGGTATTAAATTTCCCCTATTGGTTTCAGATCACTGTTTCTGGACCAGTGGACTCCAAATTTTTTTTAATACAACTCATTATATTTTCAAAATAATTGAGCCAATTTTCAATAAATGTATATATCTTTGTTTTCATGTATTTTTAATTTTTTTTTAAATTTCAGAATATTACAGAGGTACAAATGTTTTGGTTACATAAATTAATATACTAATATGTACATTAACAAAATTAGTAATTTAGAATGATCATATAAATGTAAATAGAAATCCTAATTTTCTCATTGGGATATCTTGGGTATCTGTGGATTGATTACAAGCAACATGCTTTAAAGCTTCCTTACCATTGTTCTATAACAGGTTGGCAAACTCAAGTTCAAAGGTCAAATCTATCCCATAGAATATTTTTGTACAGTCTGCAAACTCATGATATTTTTTATAGTTTCAAATGGTTGAAAGCAAAAGAATACTATTTTGTGACACATGAAAATTATATGGAATTAAAATTGTATTATGAAGTTTTATTGGTACACAGCCCCACTCATTTTTTTTGTGCCTTGGCTATGGCTACTTTCATACTATAACTACAGACCTATTGTTACAAATATGTAACAAAGATTTATGGTCAGTGAAGCCTCAAACATTTGCTTTCTGACACTTAGGAAAAAAAGCTTGCAATACCTTTTATTGACCAGTAAAGTCTTATTTTTATTAGAAGTATGAAGACAGCTTTTGGAAATAACACATTTTGTTGTTAAGGGGACTAGCCTTATAGTCTTAGACTTTGATTTCTATTTCTGTCTCCCACTAGCTACATATTCCTTGGAAACAATCTTTGCTTTCTGGTCCTTTGGTTCTGCATTTGTAAAACGACATTAGATTATATGAGCCTCCTATGCTCCAAAGTTCCATTTTATGTTCGTAAAGTGTGCCATGCATATGAAAATACATCTGAGATACAGACACACACACACATACACACATACACATATACCACAATAAGAACCAGACATGTATGGTTCAAAGAGTCTTTCTAGACTTGATGGGAAAACTAACCATAGTAATAATAAAAATAAATCTTAGCATTGATAATACAGTCAGCATCATTTAGTGTATGACTAAGAAATGCATTTTCAAAGTGTTATGCTTGAAAGAACAGAACTGTAATTTAGGAAAACGAATGCTTCAGAATAAATAAATTATGACCTCCAAGACCATAAAAATGTAAATCCAGATTTAATGAAGAATTAAATACTCTAGAATTTACCATTAGAAAACCAATTTCATCTTGAATGCTATAAAGTGTATTTCACGTTTTAGAAAGTCTTACAAAACATTTCCCAAAACTCTCTAGGTTGCCAACTAGACTTATTTTACCAATTCAGTTTTCCTTTTACTCCGAAAAATAATTAAGCTAAAATAGTTATATAAGCAAGTATATTATGAAATATACTATTAAAAGGAAGTCATTTATAAGAGACTTCTGATTATTTTTAATAAATAGAAAAAAGTCTTTTGTCTTTTTAGTAAGGGGATATGCTAATTTCAACATTCTGAATTATTTTTCTGGATCAATTTATTAATAGTGGAACAAAGATTTTTAGACCTTCTGGTAGAAAGCATGTAATGGTGATTAAGAAATTTTTTCACCCAGAGCAGTTACAGCTTGTAAAAGTACTACAGGAAAAGCATGCCAAATAACAGAAGTAAATTTTCCAGATGCCTAGGAAATCCCCCTTCTGTGTGAAAAAACATTTGGAATCTAAATAAACTCCCTGGGGACAATAGGTTACCAGTTTCTCTCCTGTCTTACAGTCACTGTCCTACTAAAGTTTGTTGATGATAATGAAGAAGCGTAACATTCTCAGACATTGAGATTGTGGTTTTATTTCAGAAGAAAATTATTGACGACCCAATTTCAGAAAAAAAATTTAGCATTCATGTTCTAACAAGCACTAACATAATTAAAAACACACCGAGTTATACAGGTGACTATCTCTAAACATTGCACTTAATTTTCTTTTGCCCTTGTCAAACAGAACTTGTCATGTTTTAAGAATAGATTTACTTATGATCACCTTGCATAAAATATTTGCCCTTTTTTAACCCTTTTTGCCAGAATGTTATAGCATGTAATTACAAGAGTCAGAGTCAACCATACAGTTTGAAAGTGTGGTTTAGTTTTTAGTTTAGTCTAATTCAATAAACAAGTTGAGAATCTTTTGCAGGTGAAGCATTAAGGCAGGCATTGTGCAAATACAAAATTGAGAGAACAAAGTCTATTTTGGGGCCAAGGAGACCTACTCTCCTACTCTGTTTTGTTAGTTAGATAATATCAGCTTTATATAAAATTCTATTGCCTATAATAGTTTAGAATAGTTTTCCCTTGAAAGTGATGATGGTAACACTTATGTGGAGCTACAAATGGCAAAACTAATATAAATTTCTTGGTTCTTGGTAATATTCAATATATAATAGCCATTTTTAATGATCTTCAGGAGAAACTAAAAATATACTGGTGATCAAGATTAAATATTTCAGAAAATTCTACAAAATAGTGAGATAAAATTTAAAGAAATATCTTAAATTGGTTATATTAGGAGGCAATAAATAAATTTCAAATATATCATTGTTTATACAATTTGAACAGTTACTCTTTTGGAGTTATCTCCATCATCAGGATAAGCATGAAAAAGACTGTCTTATCACTACAGGCATACATTATTTTTGGCCAACAAACGGGGTTAGTCTGCATATTCACCTTATTTATCTCTTGGATTTGGGCAAAAATAATTTCCACTATCAAAAAAGCCCAAGGTCACCAATAACTTCCATGTTGTTAAATACACTGCTCAATTTTTGGTCCTTACATGCTTCCTCCCCCTTGATGTTTTTCCTTCACTTGGATGCTAGGACATTGGTCTCTCTTGGTTTCCTCCCTATATCTCTGCTCTTTTTCAGTATCATTTGCTGGTAACTTTTCAGCGTCTCAATTTCTAAACAGCTTTTGGGTCTCTTCTCTTTTCTATCTCTATACTTACTACCTTGGCTATTTCCTCCAGTCTCACAAATTTAAATACCATGTATTTAAATGGTTCTCAAATTTATATCTCTATTTAGATTTCTCACCTGAATCCCACATTCTGATACACAACTGTCAATTTGACATATCTATTTGTACAGCTAATAAACATCTCAATCTCAACATATTCAAAAATTGAACTCTGATTTTACAACCTTACTTCCTTTCTCTTTTCAGTAAATAACAACTCCATTCTTCATGTTTTTCAGGTCCCAAACTTTGAAATTTACCTTGACTCATCTCTTTCTCTCACACCTATACAATTGTTCAAGTCAGCAAATATTATTGATTATACCTGTCAACACTTCTCACTCTTTCTACTGCTAGTCCCCAGTTCTAGCTACCACCTCACCAACGTGTTTTGTTTTTGTTTTGTTTTGTTTTATTTTGTTTTGCAATAACCCACTGTTTCTTCTCCTTCCATCCTTGCTCTACATCAGTCTCTTCTCAATACAGCAGAAAGAGTGATCATGTTTACATGTAAGCAAGATCATAATATTCTTCTGCTCAAAATGTATTTCAGTGTAAGTAAAAACTAAAATTTTTGCAATGGAATATAAGACACTGCTTGATCTTCCTCATCCCTCTTACATCTTTAACTTCATATGCTCTTTTCTCCCCCTCACTCCTTCTTCTAAGCTCTTTGGCCTCATTACTTTCCAACAAACACATTAGGAACACACTTGCCCTTGCTCTTCTCTCTGACTAGAATGCATGGCTTTCTCCCTCACTACCTGCATGTATTCCCTCAGCTGCCATCTTCCTTCGTCAGCTGTATGGACTTACAACCTAATCTCACCCTCCCTGCAGACTCTGCCTAATTCTCTTTCCTACTTTATTTTTTTTCCTTAGCACAGATCAACATCTGACGTACTGTATATGTTATTTACTTCATTTTGCATTGTTCATCTTCTCCCACTAAAATGTTAAGCTCCATGAGGGCCAAGATTTTTGTCTGTTTATTGCCGTTTCTTCAATCAATACTGGTACCCAAACTTAAGGAGACACTCAAAAAACATTTATTATCAGTGAATAAATAGTAAAAGTTTACAACTTGTGTACTTATTTAACAAAATACGTCTTGATTCCTGTTTTGTGTCTTTACCACTCCTGTTTCTCTAGGTCTGGAATATTTCTTGTTCTTGGCTGACTTTAAACTCCACTCTAGTGACTTTGATCTTTCAATTTAATGACAGGCCCATCAAATTCCAACTGTATATAGATTCTGGTTTCTAGATTCCCTGCATCTTGGCCCCACCCACTTGGCAGGTGAGACAGCCTGTTTGTTCTGCCAGCCTTGTCTAGCAGAAGTCACTTGCTATACCACCACTCAGTGTCTGTCACTCATTTCTCAACACCGAGTCATGCCAGTCTGGCTGGGCTTTTTCACATCACCTTTTATGGATTTGTATCTCTTGCACCTGGATGTACTGAAAAGATTGTACCTACCTCACTCCAAAAGGCATGTCTGATTCCATTTCTCTGCCCTCCCTACCCTGCTTCATACTGTTGCAATCTTCCCCAGTTATGTCACAAGATAGGACAAGTACTCGAGTGCCTGACTCCTGCTGTTATGATCTTTCACTTTCTCAGGTATAAGCCATTTCAGGTTAATGTGACTCTTGGCCAGAATGAAGAAAGTGTCAACTTCTGGCGCTCAAAAATACCCAGTCCATGTTACTAGGAAAAAGAAAATGTGAGGCCTCTGGGGTGAGGGTGGCTGTGACTAGACTGTTCTAAGAGTCTGGCAGTCTCCCATGAGAAGACCCCTAATGATACTGTGTCTTGGCCCTCCTCACCTTAGTAGGGAGAGAAAATAGTTTCCCCTCTTAGGATGGTAAGAAGAAAATGTCACCAGATGATGTACCGTGGTACTATCCTTTATTATGTACCTTTATTTCTTAGGAGTTAGAAATGAAAAGGTTTTTGCTTTGTGTTTTTTTTTTTGTCTGTTTGTTTGTTTGTTTTGTTTTGTTTTGTAAAGACCATGTCTTACGAGAAAAACATGATTACAAAAAATTTTCATTAATCTGTAGAGTGCTATAATAGAAGTGTGCACAAGAAATATTTTGTATGTTGACATGTACAAAGATAAGGGGACTAGCAAAAGCCCTGTACTTCTGGATTCAACATGTCTGATCTAGAGTAAATATGGGGAAGTATTAGGGATAATACAAAAGAGGCAGATCTGATTAGAATAGCCAGAATGGTTCCTATGTATACCATGGAATGTAGAAATTCCTTGGTAATTCTATAAATACAAGTAACATCACAAAGTGATATCATACAGCACCCATTCAATTAACAGAATTTGGAAGGTAAGTAAATCCAAGTGTTGGTGATGGCATGGAAAACCAGGAACCCTCCTGAATTCCTAACGCACGGAGCCATCTGGACACAAATCTGGCTGCAGTGAATGAACTAGGTAGGCACGTCACATGTCATTGGAATGAAATCTGACAGAGTGTTTTTGCTTCACAGGCTCAGGAAATGACTACAGAGGACAACAGTTGGTTGGATGTGTGAGTTATGGCTATAAAACAATAAAACTAGTGTCTGTGTATATCACCAAAACTGCTTCTGGGAAGGGTTTACTTGCATAGACAACTGAGGTTTCACTTTCTTATCTCATTTCCATTTGATATTGTGCTTTGCCACCACATTCATTTCACATCGCAGCAGTCCCTATCTTACTTTTTTCCATTTACTTATTTCCCCCTGGTTCCCCATACTTATATTAAACTTTTAGACCAGCAATTTTAATAGTTTATTTCATATAGTTTTTTTCCATTATAATTCTACTTAATATTATTACTATGGCAATTCTTTGTTTTCAAAAATCAATTGGAAAAATAATATACCATTCCTATGTTATAATATGAGAGACTTCTTCTGTGATTTCTACCCATCTGAATCACAGTCCAGAGGGTAATTTCGATTCAGTCAGCACCATGAGTAGATGGAAAATTTTAATCAGGAAAATTTTCCTGAGAGAGGTGGTTAGGAACAAATGTTTATGAAAGGGGAGAGAGGGGAGAGCTATCCAACTGATGGGAAACTACAGGGCATGCAAATAAGTAGCATGGAAGAGTGGAAAATTGGCTGGATTTAGCTGGAGGAGAGAGTCAGTCTGTAGTGGGAAAAGATAAAATTGGAGAGGTACAAAAGTGCTAGTTGACAGAGGACCTTGAATTGTAGGCCAAGAGTTTAGACTTGATATGGTAGGAGTAGCCGATTCCAGAACAGGAAGGTGATGTGATAAAAATGGCATTTGGAGAAGATTATTTTAGCAGTTTACAAAAGAATAATTTTAGCAAAAAGAGACTGGAATTATGATAACCAGCAAAGAAGTTATTGTAATCCCTATGTGAATAGACCAGGTCTAAAGTAACAGAAAAAGGGAGAAAGTGATTAATGTGTCAGACATCATAAAGCAAAAGGGTTTCAAAGCTTGGTTCCTAGACTGTCTACTTAAGAATTACCTGGGATGCTTGTTTAAAATTCATATTCCTGTACCACAGCCAAAACTTTTCAATGTGATTCTCTCAGATTGAGGACTAGGAGTGGGTATGTTAACAAGCTTTCTATGTGATTAATTTTCACATAAAAGTTTGAGAATTTCTGCTCTCGAGGAATAATTAACAGAATGTAGTGACTTGACTTTAGAGTGAAGGAGAGAGAAAAGAGTACAATGATCATATTCCAGCCAATCTAGGGCTGAGGAAAGATGATAGAGCAATTAATAAAACATTTTTAAGTAGATTTTATTTTTAGAGCAGTTTTAGGTTTCCAAAAAAATTGAGCAGAAGGGACAGAGATTTTCCATTTCCCCTCCACACATGCATAGCCTCCCCCACTATCAACATCTCCCACCAGAGTGGAACATTTGTCACAACTGATGAACCCACATTGCATATTATTATCACCCAGAGTCCATAGTTTACATTAGAATTCAGTGTTGGTGCTGTACATTCTCTGGGTTTGGACACATGTATGTAATATGCATCTACCACTATAATACAGAGTAGTTTCACTGCCCTAAAAATTCTCTGGGTTTCACCTATTTATCCCTCCCTCCTCTCACCCCCTAGCAACCCTTGCTCTTTTCACTGTCTCCATAGTGTCACCTTTTCCAGAATGTCATATAGTTAGAATTGTATGGTATGTAGCCTTTTCAGACTGGCTTCTTTCACTTAGTAAAATGTATTTAAGTTTCCTCCATGTCTTTTCATAGCTCATTTCTTTTTAGTGCTTAATAATATTCTCTTGTCTGGTTTTATTTTTCCATTGATCAATAAATTTATATATTCACTTACTGAATGATATCTAGGTTGCTTTCAAGTTTTGGCACTTATGAATAAAGCTACTACAGACATCTGTGCACAGGTCTTCGTATAACACACGTTTTCAACTTCTTTGAGTAAACACCAAGGAGCATGATTGCTGGATCACATGGCAAGAGTATGCTAGTTTTGTGAGAAACTGACAGACTGTCTTCCAAAGTAGCTGCACCATTTTTTATTCCCAGCAACAATGAATGACAATTAATAGGAATTTGAAATATAGAATCTGAACAATTGTGGCAGAAAAGATGCCAAATTGTGTGGTTAACATGTTAGGATTGGCCGGGCGCAGTGGCTCACGCCTGTAATCCTAGCACTCTGGGAGGCCGAGGTGGGAGGATCGTTTGAGCTCAGGAGTTCGAGACCAGCCTGAGCAAGAGCGAGACCCCATCTCTACTAAAAATAGAAAGAAATTATATGGACAGCTAAAAATATATATATATATATAGAAAAAATTAGCCGGGCATGGTGGTGCATGCCTGTAGTCCCAGCTACTCGGGAGGCTGAGACAGGAGGATCGCTTGAGCCTAGGAGTTTGAGGTTGCTGTGAGCTAGGCTGACGCCACGGCACTCACTCTAGCCTGGGCAACAGAATGAGACTCTGTCTCAAAAAAAAAAAAAAAAAAAAAAAAAAAATGTTAGGATTAAAATAAAGAGAAAATTCTCACAGAAATGGACTTGAGACATTGAGAGGGTTAGTGGGAAGTATGTGTTAAACACAAACGTGTGGACAACACTGTGCTATTGATGACATGTGAAACCATGAAACACTGCATGTTACTTTAAACAAAAAAATAGAATCCAAGACATAGATATCCCCAAATTTCAGTGGTGGAAAGAACAAAATTCAGCAGAGAAGGGAATAGCAAATAAAGACATGGAAAAGAATCTGACTGCCGTTTGAGGAATGTCTGGGAAGGAGAAACATTTAAAATAACTAAAAAGGTAGTTCCATTTGTAACTCTTTGAGGTATTTCCATTTTACTTTCCTGTAATATGCTGAAATAAAAAAATTAAACAAAATAACTAAAAAGAAGAGAAGAGTTTTTTCAGATGTATCCTTTCTATGGTCTTTGGATTTCTTGTCTTAAGATCTACGCATTTATTTCCCAAACTTACTTTGGACAAGGATCACTTTGAGTATTTTTAAAAGACTCAGACTCCCAGGCCCCCATTCAGAACTAAGTCAGAATATCCAGGTGGAAAAAAGCCCAGGAATAAGAATTTGGCAAGTTTCTCAGATGATTTTAGAATTGCTCAGAGACTAATTGTTTCTTATTCAGATTAGCAATTCCCAAACCATCCATAGAGGGAAGATGTCGTATGTTACGATAAGTCAGGTGTAAAATATGGACTTGTTTCTAGGCATGGCTAACTACAATTACATAAGGTGCAGATGGTAGTACTTTTCCAGATTAAATTAGAGCAGTGGTTCTTAATCCAAGGTGATTTTGTCTCTCTGGGACATTTTGTAACATCTGGAGACAATTTTGATTGTCACAAATTAGGGGTGGGGAGTGCTATTGGCGTCCGGAAGGTACAGACCCATGATATTGCTAAACATCCTACAATGCAACAGGGAGCCCTCACCTCTCTCCACAGTGAAGAATTATTGACCCAACACGTCAATATTGCTAAGACTGAGAAACCATAAAAAGAGGAAGAATAGTTAAATGCAATATATTAATCAGGTTTGGATGATAGCTTAAAATCTAAAATAACAGCAAGAAAGGCTAGAAAAGATATTCTCAGAACACTTTTGAGAAATTAGTGCAAGAGATAACTCATATATCACAAAGAATTATTGTTATTTCCCTAAGGTGTGATGTTATTTGAATGTTAAAAAAAAATGCTTTTATTAGGATAGGCATGCTGAATTCTGCAAATTAATTTTGAATAATAGAGCAAAAAAATGTATAGACATATGCATATATATCTATATGGAGAGGCAACATATGTGTGATAAAATATTAACAACTTTTAAGATAGCCTGTAGTCCCAGCTCCTTGAGAAGGTGAGTTGGGTGGCCCTTTGGAGCATAGAAGTTCGAGGCCAGCTTGGGCAGCATAGTAAGACACTCCCCATCTCTAAAAAAATAAAAATTAAAAAGACTAAATTATATTACTGTGCATAAACATGCAGCTAGATAGAAGGAATAAGTTCTAATGTTTGATAGCACAGTAGGGTGACTATAGTTGACAGCAATGTATCGTATTTTTCAAAACAGCTAGAAGAGAGGACTTGCAATGGACCCAACATATAGAAATGATACTCAGATGATGGATACCCTAAATACCCTGACTTGATCATTATGCTTTCTATGAATGTAACAAAATTCACATCTACCCCATAAATATGTACAAATATAGTGTATCAAAAAAAGTTAGGAAGAGGTATATAAATGTTAATTTATTCTTTCAATTTTTTTTTTGTACATTTCAGTATGTTTGAAATTTGTACATTAAAATGTTGTGGAAAGTGCCATTATAGGTATTTTAACAATACATGGTTTGGATTTGGACAGATTGGTTTCTTATGCTTGGTTTAATTTTGAAATTGATTTTGACTTTCATGTTTACTGTGCTTTAGGCCATTCCCACGACTTCTTGGTCTTTACAGACTCTGAGATGTGTTTCCTGACAGGACCAGAAGTGTAGGCAATTGACACGTGACTCTGAAGAATCTGACAGCTTTGGCCAGTCTCCCTCCTTTATTTCGCTTCTCTTCCCTCTGTCTTTTATCTAGATGGCTTTTGCTCTCTGGGGGCAAAAAATTCCAGACTGCATCACTCTCTTTCACTTCTGACTGCTGAGTCTAATTACCTATGTGGTACCTGTGAATGGAAAACTACCCAGTGGCTTTCAAAAACTGTCCCTTCAGGCACACAAAATAGGAAAAGAGATTAAAAAAACACGCTATTTCGCTTTCACTTGAACTATCTAAACCCTACCAGAGCCACTTTCTAATCATGATATGATAGCTCTAGTGACTGAATTCCTACTGTGGTGAAGTTGCAATCTTTTGCACTCTCTCTTTACCCTGCCATACATTCCAGGGTAATGAAAGATTTTGCTAAAGCACACCTTTCATCTTTGGACAGTTTATAAGGCATTGCTACTTTTATTAAAAACAAGATTGTGTTTCTTCTCTTGCTAAAAATTTAAAAATACATTTTCTCTGTTTCACAGTGCCTTGCATGCTGGGGAGTTCTGTAGATACATGAATTATTGAAGCACAGGTTTTATTAAATATAGTATTTTTGACAACTGGTCAATGCATTCAAATATTATTGACAGGTTAATATGGGAGGAGGAGTTCATAGGTCAAGAGTAATTTTGAGAAGAATCTAATTAAAGTCAGTTTCATACACCACATCATAGGTAAATACATACAGTGATATATGTTCATCGAATTTACTTTCTTGACTTTGATGTGGGTGGCTATATGTTGGTTATTGTTTATAGTCATGGAAAAATACTGCCTGTCATCTGATTTTTGAGTTAAAATAAGATACATTTCTACAAAATAGGGCCGGTGGCTTAACAAAAATGGTTCTGATAATGACAAGATTATGGCTATGTTGTATTTTTCTGACCAGAAAAATAGCTTTGCAAGTGCTATTTCTGATACTTTTAATTTTTTCGATGTCTGAGACCCATATGGAATGAATAGAAGAAGTGTTCTTGGACTGATTTTTAATTCCTCAATTATAATGTTGTAGAAAACCATCTTAAACACACAGGCTGCCTCTTGACTTTAGTTCAAATGAGTTTTAGTAGAGCCTGAAGCACTTTATTACCACTTTTAAAAAGGCCATGATTTTTTTCACATGTCTGTACACATATACTTTTAGAACAGCCATATAAGTGAATACTTAGTATCTAAGTGAATATTTCTGATATTTAATTTTTTTTCCTATGTGGAGATCAAACTACTTCTCAAGTTTTACAATGATATATTAACACCAACTTTTCAAATGAAGACTGATTCTGCCAATAAAAATTTTCTAGTTTCAATATGGAGACCTATTTCCCTTAGGAGAGCTTCACAAATGTGTTCACCACTTAGATCATAAAGGCATATCATTTTTAAACTGATCATTTTGCAAAATGATTCCTTTCCTAGAATAATATGCATATGTATTTTACTAATAATTATTCTGAATACTTTTCCAAACAAACCTGGGCTATAGTTTACATTTAGAATTGAAATAGTTTTTTTAATCCATATTTTATTTTTATACTATGATAAATATGACAATTTAAATTATACACAGTTAAAATAGTCAACTTAATGATAACCTCCTGGAGTTCATAATGCTGTGATACGTTAAAAATGTTTTTACAAAGTAGTATATAGTTATTTATAACAAAAGTATTTGCATATATATAGCTTTAGAGATAGATAAATAGATACATGGAAAGATAGATAGAATGCTGAAAAGCAATACACCCACCATTTTAACAGTATTTATATCTGGGGATTGAAAATGGAGAGGGTTGGGGGAAGAGGGAGATATAAGTTTTTCTTATGTTTAGTTTTATTTTCTAAATATTTCAATAACCTACATTAAATAGCATTATACCCTTTTTTCCTTAATATGAGTATATGCACCTTTAAAATCCAGTGAACACTTGATATGCTTGATATTAGGGTTTTGTAGAGAATCTAAACTTCTGCAAAATGTCAGCATATTTGTTGGACTGAAAATATTTCTGATGACAGTCAAGGTCATGTATTAGCCTGCATGCGGCACAGTCCAAATTATCCTCTTAAGGCACTGCACCAAATAATGATGGCATGATAGGTAAATAAATGCCCATTTGTCACTAAATTAAGGAATTTACCTTGTAGCCTGGCTATAAGACTCAGGATTATGACAAAGTGTGACATCTGACATATTAAGGAATTTCAATAGTTTCAATTACGGACAATAAATGGCAATACAGTGCTATTAGTAATAATATCCTGTAACCCTTGTAGAGGGAGTAGGATCAGAGACTACTTGGCAAGCAGGTGAGTTAATAGTGAGCCACCATAACCAGGAGCAGAACAATCACTTTAAAGACTTGTTTTGGCCGGGCGCGGTGGCTCACGCCTGTAATCCTAGCACTCTGGGAGGCCGAGATGGGCGGATCGTTTGAGCTCAGGAGTTCGAGACCAGCCTGAGCAAGAGCGAGACCCCATCTCTACTAAAAATAGAAAGAAATTATATGGACAGCTAAAAATATATACAGAAAAAATTAGCCGGGCATGGTGGCGCATGCCTGTAGTCCCAGCTGCTCGGGAGGCTGAGACAGGAGGATCCCTTGAGCTCAGGAGTTTGAGGTTGCTGTGAGCTAGGCTGACGCCACGGCACTCACTCTAGCCTGGGCAACAGAGTGAGACTCTGTCTCAAAAAAAAAAAAAAAAAAAAAAGACTTGTTAAGGTATAACAACAAATACAGCATATCACATTCAAACATCAAGGAAGAAAAATAGATTCCTCACTCACATGAAGCACATCAATTAGGAATAAACAGGATAATTTTGAACAAAGGCATTGAATGAACTGTGAGCCTTAAAAACAAATGCTGTACTGTAATATGAATTGTTAAGATGCTGTAGGTGGGAGAGCACACATGTGCATTCAGGTGGAATACAGTACTACCCCTATTATTTTTGTTACACTGAGACTCACATAGATAACACAAATATCAGAAACATCTTTGATCATAGCTATAGTGACAATAAATTGTGTTAATATTAAAATGCAGGTCTTTATTTAGCTATTTTACATGTGAAGTTTTATCTTATGGCTGCATGCAGAAATGATGCCAAGTTCCCCTTCCAAATATTCACAGTATTTTTTGGAGGGAGCAGACAAGGAAATATGACAGTGGAATAAGGGTCATAATAGAGGTGTGTATAAGTGATTTGGAGGCAGAGGACTAAGGAACAAATTCTAATTGGGATATGGGGAATGTATCCCTCTGGAGGTAATGTTGATGCTGGACTTTGAATTATAAACAGTTTTCTCTCTCCATTGAAAACTCTCTCTGGCAGTCATTTGGCTGATGTCACATGGTACAATTCTTAGCAACAGTTACTAGTGAGGTACTATTTTATATTTTTATATGTATATGTCAAAGCTAATGTTTGCTTCTTCCGATTTCTAAAGAGATAGAACCCAGGAGGCTTAGAAGCAGAATTCTAAATATCCTCTCCAAAATAGCCTGGTTGTGACTAAATAATAATGCATTTAAACCTCAAAAGTTTAATTGGAAAAATAATACCAGTTGAGTCTAAATATTAATATTCCACTGCTTTAAGAACACTCAAACAGCATACTATAACACGATATTTCGCCAATAATCTTGTCAAATCTCTGTGAATGTCTTGTTTCTAAGGTTTTATATTCTGAGGATATTTGAGAAGTTAACCTTAAAAAGTCTTTTCAAAAGATAGTAAAAGTCTGTGATATTTTAGTGTAAGCATTCATGAATCATGGACTTATTTCATTTATTACATACATTTAATAAAGGTGACAAAAACCATAGAGTGAGAAGAAGGCTATGAGGACCAACTGGAAGTAAATGCTTTTTCAGACTTACAAGGATATTAGGATCCAGAAAGAATTTCAATAAATTGTTCACTAGACATACCATTACTTACATATTCACTTGGGTTCAGCACTTCAACAACAGTTGAATACTTCAATACCCCACTTTCAATAATAGATAGAACAACTAGTCAGAAAATCAATAGGGAAATAAAAGATGTGAATTACACTCTACACCCATAAGACCTAATAGACATCTACAGAACACTCCACTCAACAATAGCAGAATATATATTCTTCTTAAGTGCACATGGAACATTCTCCAGGATAGGCCATATGCTAGAGACATAAAACAATTTAAAAGGATAGATATAATACAAGGTATGTTTAGCAACCATAATGGAATAAAATTTAAAATGATAACAGAAAAGAATTTGAGAAACTCACAAATATGTGAAAATCATACAACACTCTCCTAAATAGCCAGGGGATAGAAGAAGAAATCACAAGGAAAATCAGAAAATACTTTGAGAGAAATAAAAATGAAGACACAACCTACCAAAATTTGGGGGATGCAGCTAAAGAAATTCTTAGAGGGAAATTTTAGCTGTAAATGCTTATATTAACTAAGAAGAAAGATCTCAAATTAATGACCTAAACTTCTACCTAGACACAGGAAAAAGCAAAGTAAACTTGAAGCAAGCAGAAGAAATAAAATAATAAAGACTAAAATGTAAAATACTGAAAAGAGAGGAGAAAACTAATAGAGAAAATCAATAAAACCAAGAGCTAAATCTTTAAAAAGATCAACACAGTTGCTAAGCATTTAACTAGATTGGGGGAGAGAGAGAGAAAGAGAGGAAAAGAGAGTACGAGTGAGCATTAGAATTACTACTAGAATCAGAAATCTGAAAGGGCAGAGTGCAACCATCTTACTGAAATAAAAAGCATTATCGGCCGGGCGCGGTGGCTCACGCCTGTAATCCTAGCACTCTGGGAGGCCGAGGCGAGTGGATCGCTCAAGGTCAGGAGTTCAAGACCAGCCTGAGCAATGAGCGAGACCTCGTCTCTACTAAAAATAGAAAGAAATTATCTGGCCAACTAAAATATATACATAAAAAAAAAAAAATTAGCCGGGCATGGTGGCGCATGCCTGAAGTCCCAGCTACTCGGGAGGCTGAGGCAGTAGGATTGCTTAAGCCCAGGCGTTTGAGGTTGCTGTGAGCTAGGCTGACGCCACGGCACTCACTCTAGCCTGGGCAACAAAGCGACACTCTGTCTCAAAAAAAAAAAAAAAAAAAAGCATTATCAAGGAATACTCTGAACAATTGTCAAAATATTATATAACCTAGATGAAATGGGCAAATTCCTAATAAGGCAAACCACTAAAAGTAACTAAATAAAAAATAGACAATTGAACACATCTATAACAAGCAAAGAGATTGAATTAGTAATCCAAAAAGTGTCCAAAAAAAATTCCAAGCCCAGATGGCTTCACTAGTGAATTCTACCAAACATTTAAAGAAATATTAACACCATAATCACAAAATCTTGTAAGAAACAGAAGGAAAGGAACACTTTCCAACTCATACTATGAGGTCAGTATAACCTTGATGCCCCCAAACCAGACAAAGACATTATTAGAAAAGAAACCACTAACAAATATCTATCATGAAAATAGATGCAAAAATCTTCAATAGAACACAAGCAAACTGAATCCAGCAACATACAAAAAATAATTACGCACCATTGGGCCAAGTGAGAATTAATGCAGGGTGACTTAACATTAAAAAATCAATTAATGTTATATGTTATATGAATAGAATAAAAAAACAGGAATTACATGATCACCTCTATAGGTATAGAAAAAATTGGAAAAAAATAATCACTGTTTTATGATTAAAAAACTAAAAAAGAAAAAAAAAATAGGAATGAAAAGGAGTTTCCTCAACTGATGGACATCTACAAAAACCCACAGCTAGCACATGATTAATGGTGAAAGACTGGATATTTTCCTCTGAATATCAGAAGCAATAATAGAATGTCTTCTGTGATCACTTCTGTAGAACAGTGTACTGGAGATTGTAGCTTGTGCATTTAGACAAGAAAAAGAAATAATATATACCCAAACTGGAAGAGTAAAACTATTTACAAATGGTATGATCTTATATATAGAAAATCCTAAGTAATCCACTAAACTCTTAGAAGTAAATGAGTTCAAAAAGATTGCAGGTCGATCAATAGACAAAAATCAATTGTATTTATACACAATTGTAATGAACAATACAAAAATGAAATATAAAAAAATAATTTCATTTACAATAGCATTGAAAAGAATAAAATACTTAGGAATATGTTTAACAAAATGAGTACAAAGCTTACACCTTGAATATTAAAAAACATTGTTAAAAGAAATCAAAGAAGCTTTTAATAAATAGGAAAACATCTCATAGATCTGAAGACCTAAAATTGTTAAGAAGGTATTAATAGTACTTCCCTAATTGATCTACAGATTCAACCCAATCCCTATCAAAATACCATCTAGCTTCTTTTTAGAAATTAATGAGCTTATTTTACAATTTATGTGAATTACAAGGGACCAAGAATAGCTAAAACAAACTTGCAAAAGATTAAAGTTGGGAGACTTACATTTCCCAATTTCAAACCTTACTTCAAAGCAACACTAATCAAGACAGTGTGGTTCTGACATAAGATAGATGGATTAATGAATAAAATTGAGAGCCCAGAAATAAACCTGCATATCTGTGGACAACTTATTTTCAACAGAGTGACAAGACCATTCAATGGGGAAAGAATAGTTTTTTCAATAAATGGTGCAGAGACAACTGTATATCAACATACAAAACAATTAAGTTGGACCTTTATCTCCCACCACATACAAAAATTAACTCCAAATGGATCAAATACAAGAACTAGAACTAAAAAACTCTTAAAAGAAAGCATACAGGTGAATCTATGTGACTTTGGCTTTTACTGTGGCATTCTTAGATATGAAACCAAATGCATGAGCAACAATAGAAAAAAATAGATAAGTAGGACTTCATCAAAATTATTACTAATATAATAC
The DNA here is from genome assembly GCF_041146395.1 of Eulemur rufifrons. Lineage (NCBI taxonomy): Eukaryota > Metazoa > Chordata > Mammalia > Primates > Lemuridae > Eulemur > Eulemur rufifrons. The sequence continues at coordinate 31,552,005 of NC_090989.1, forward strand.
TTCATAGGACACTATTAAATACATGAAAAAAGAACCCACAGAATATAAGAAAATATATGTAAATTATAGATCTGATAAGGGGTCTGTATTTAGAATATATAAATAGCTGTAACAACTCAATAATAAAGAGCTAAATAATCCAATTAATAAAGGGGAAAAAGTTTGAATAGACATTTCAACAAAGAAGATATACAAATGTCCAATAAGGACATAAAAAGATGCATAATTAACCATCAGGGAAATGCAAATAAAACCACAATAACAATTCACACCCATTAGGATTGCTATAATAAAAAATAAAGACAAAGATAAATGTCAGTGAGGATATATGAGGGAAACTGGATCCCTCATACATTGCCAGTAGGAATATAAAATGGTGCAGTCACTTTGGAAAACACTCTGGCGGGTCCTCAAAAAGTTAAGCATAAAGTTATTTGATCCAGCAATATACTCCAAGGGAAATCAAAACATATATCCACATAAAAACCTGTGCACAAATGTTCATAGTATCTATATCCATAACAGAGAAAAAGTAGAAACAACCCAAATGTCTATCAACTGATGAATGGATAAACAAAATTTGGTGCATCCATTCAATGGAATGTAATTTGGCCATAAAAAGGAACAAAGTAAGGATATGTGCTACAACATGGATGAACCTTGAAAACATTATGCCATGCTAAAAGGCCAGTCAGAAAAAACCTACATATTATATGACTGCATTTATATAAAGTATCCAGTATAGGCAAATCCACTGAGACAACATACAGGGTGTCCCAAAAGTCATCATACATAGGGAAAATGGGAAATTGTAGCTAAATGTACCTTTATTTACAAAATATCCATATTCATATTTTGTAAATAAAGAGCCTCACTATGTTGCCAACTACTGGACTGCAGTGGCTATTCACAGGTGCAATATGGTACACTACAGTCATGAACTCCTGGCCTCAAGCCATCCTCCTGCCTTAGCTTCCCAGGTAGCTGGGACTACAGGTGCACAACTGTACCCAGCAGGATTTCTTTCTGAAGTGAGGAAAATGTTCTAATATTGACTGTGGTGAAAGTTGCACATAACTATGAGTATATTCAAACCATTGAATCATACACTTCTAATGGGTGAATTACAAGGTATGTGAATGATGTATCAAAAAAGCTAATACAAATGAGATTTGAGACGTCAACTAGACATATGGAAATTATGATTAAATAAAATAATTTTGCTTTACAGTTTTATATGGCTTCATGCATTTCAAATATAGTATCTGATTTGATCTCAAAGACAACCATGAGGGGAATAAAACAACATAAACTGCATAAAGCAGTTTAGACGGCTACAGTGACAGCTCAACTTTGTGCTGAGTTTCATTTTAGAAGATCAATGATATAAATTGATATTCTTTTAAATCTCGAGGGCTCATTCAATTTCGCCATATAGCTGACAATAATTAAGTAGCTCATACATTTCTGCCTATGCTTCTCAGATTAGCAAAGTCTCTCTTTGTTTTTATGTTTGTTTGTTTTAAAATAAGGGAGACCAAAAAGAGATTTTTACTTCTACAAAATCAAATTCTTGGTTCTTTTAGGTTTCTAATCATTTTAGGACAACACTTCCCATAGTTCTCTATAAAAATTTTAGTGAGTGTTATTCATTTCATCCCTCTTCAATTTGACTATGTGAATAGGATGTCTATTTTTACTACCAAGTTTTGTCTTTTTTATCTTAATGAAAGACAAAGTAATATAAAAACTGGTGATTATTTCTAATGAAAGATATCTGATTTAAAGGAATAAGCTTCTGGAAAATTAAAAGACGGGCACAAGGTGTCCTTTGCACACATGCCTACACTAGTTCCCACAGCTGGGAAGATGATTTAAAGTATATACAACCTGTTTTTCCAGTAATTACAAATCAAGGCATATGTCTTTGCAAAAGGAAGAATCTAACTGCCATTTTAAGCATTCTTCTGGCCTTGCTGAGTTAATTCAATTACACAAAAAAATCCCCAAAAAGCTAATTTTGATCAGAGCATCCTGCAATTAAATCTTCTTTTTACTGAGTTTCTTTCCTTTTAACTGCAAGGATACTAACTAGAAGTTGTAGTATCCCATCAAACTTTTCAGCTTTTAGGCCTGCATCATACTTTATTCTTGCCAGAAAGCCATGGAGGAAAGAAGAAATAAATTTCTACACAATATCTAGGTAAATTTATTTTATTATTCTGTTCTCCCACCTTTCTGTATTATTTAATTTATTAACTAAAAAAGATTTATAGGGGTTTATTACTTATAAATGTGGCAGATTAATTTCATATATACTAATGTTTTAAATTCTCATACACAGAATACAACTATAATATTACACACACATTGAAAAAATGAAGCTATTTTTAAATTTGTGACTCTATTGATAATTATAGTGTCTAGAAAGAGTTAAAGATTGATATTAACTTTTTAAAATTGTACAATTATATAACACTAACTCTTCAGTGATTAATAGGTAATTTCTTATTGACAAACTATTTTTTAAAAGTGCCTATCGATAGTGTAAAAGTGTAAGACCACAGCAAAAGTACACTGAGGTAATGCAGTTAATGGGATGCATTTTTAATGTTCAGACTACAGAATTCACTCATTTCTTCATTCTCCAAATATTTAGTTAGTGAATATTAGATATGATGTATTGTTCTGAGTCCTTGAGACAAATTACTAGGATTAAGTGGGAGAGAGAGACAAATTATTGTAATGCGGGAAATGCTATAATAGATTTATGACTAAATTAGAAGAAGAAAATTAATTCTGATTAGTCAAATCAAAAAAATAATTTCACAGAGGAGAGTATACACACAGGCAGACACACACACACACACACACACACACACGTAATTTCCCAGTATGGAAATCCAAACTTGGAGTAGTCATGAGAGTGTTTGCTGTATTATAAAAAGACAGGACACTTAGTATGGTTGTATACAGTGGTGTATTTCCAACTCAATTCCTCAATCCAAGAACGTGGGCGTGGAGGTGCTAGGGCTAAACCCAGAGAGTCCTGTTATCCAGCTAAATAATTCTTATTTATTCTGTAGTCAATAGGAAGCTAATAGAAGTTTAATCAGAAGGCTATGGTGACAGTATGGAGGATGTACTAGACGCTAGTTTCTGAAGGAATAAAAAAGAAGTTATTGCAATAGTCGAGGAAAGGCACTAAACTACTACTACTTCTGTGGCTGCCATTTCTAAAATACTAGTGCTACTACTATTACTATAACTAGCTAGAATTTATTGAGTACTTGCCATATATACCAGGATCTCTTCTAAACATTTTAACAGGTTCTATCAGACTTACTCCTCACCACAACCCAATGTGGCAAGGAGAATGACAAGAAAGTGAAGTTTTTATTTTCTGCACAATTTTCTATGTTCTGTACTTGCCACTTGATCTCATCAGGATGTCCAGGCCCTTGCCTTCTTCATATTATCTCAATCAACTTCCTCCTGACTTTTCTGCTTCTCTGCCTTCTAAAGGCTTGATTTACCATCCGAACTTCTCTCCCACCAGTATCCTTGATTACTTTGCGTCCCTATCATTCCACTGGGATTGCCCAGCAGAATTCCAATCCTGGATCAGTTCCATAACCCACATCGTCTTTGCTCTGCCGTTACACAGCTGAGTACCCCTGGACTATATCACACGCCAATATGTTGGGTGGCACAATAACAGTCCAAGCATAGCAGGGCTCTCGGCACCATTGACTCACCTTTTAAAAAATTGTCATCAGCTCTGCCTTTTACTTTCTTGCGTGTCTATTTTGACACATTTGCCACAATCCACAAGTCACCCACTCCAACGAGTAGTGGGCACCCCTGCAACAGAATGAAATTCCTAGTCTAATCATGTTGCCCCTCTACTCAAAGATTTTGGAAATAATAATCATTATAAGATGGCAAGTTTAGAGGTGTAGATTTTGGAGTCCTTAGCATACAGATCATAGAAGCCATGAGAGTGAAATTATCATTTCAATTTTTGTAAATACTACTAATTATCAGAGGTTCATCTTTAATTTTTAATTTTTATTTATAATTGAGACATATATACATTGTGTAATGAATAAATCAGAATAAATAGCAAATCTATCATAATTTAAAATGTTGACGTGATAAAACTTTTTCCAAAATGAACAATATATCTGAATTCTAAGTATGTAAGGAAGCTCAAGATTTAGTATTGCTCAACCTTTGACCTAACATTCCACTGCTTTTGCTTCTCCATTTATGTCCCCGCAGATCTCAATATCTGAATTTGTTTCCACTTTTGCAATTCTGACATTTGCTAGCAAATGTGCTAGTCTGTAGTTTGTCTTTCCATTTGTAAAGGAAATCAATGACCAGAACAGATTCACAGGGCATTCAGGGCAGGTTCATCAAACCAACTAAGAAACTAGAATTCCCGTGAGTTAATAGAATTTTTTAAGACTACTCAAGTTGCGCTACAGCTTCAGGCCATTTATTGTTTGAAATAATATCAAGGTTCTCTGTTCCTGGGAACTTACATTTTTGTCAAAAGGAACTTATTTCAATTGATTTCATTTGAATTGAGCAATTCAGGAAAACTTGGTATATGAAGTCAGCCAAACTTTTAGATCCATTAATTTTTATCTTTATTTCTGCTTCTGAAGGAGTTTATCTCCATAATCATTGGTATAGGGCCCAAATGCTACATAAAAAGAATGAGAAATTTTATCCTAGAATTTTTCACCTACAAAATTATTATAAACATGTTCTACTACTGTCTTCCTTTCCTGCCTCAAATAGATAGGGAAGGCACATGCTTGAATGATATTACTCTGGATTTACAAAGGTGGTAAGGATAGCCTTTCAGAGCCCATCCTGTTTTTAAGTCAAGAGGCTTCTGTATATACTTAAGGAGAAAAAAGCCTGTTAGACGTACATCCCATGAGCAATTGCAATATGTGCTTCATGTCAAAGAGTTAATGAAAATGCCTCAGGTATTAAGCTAAAAAGTGAATCATTATGTCAATTAAAAACATTAATTGGGGTAATTACAAGGAGGTCATAGTTTACATAGAATTTTGTTATAATTTATACAATTATCCTCATTTACACAGGAAAAAAATAATGAAGCTGTTATTTGAATTATTTACCTAACTGAAAATTGCAACTACAGAGAGGCTACACATACATGTTCAAAATACTAAATTGAACTGGATCTGCCACAAGTCTAGTTCTAAGCTAAAGAATTTCCCTGAGGACAGGGTGGTTTTGAGAGAACCTAAGACTTCTAAAACACAACATATTGCCAAATCAGATTCCTTAATTTTGACTTTGTTTTATGTGAGACTCAGTTAAGTATAATTGCTAACCTCCAGCACTAAGCTTCTCCAGTTGTGCAGGCAGAAAGTATTTCTGCACATATAAAATTTGAAATCTGTCTCCTGGCTTTCTTAAGCTGAATAAGTGAAATTAAATTTCATCTTCAGATGAGTGCAAGCAAGAAATAAAACATGAAATTAAAGAAAAGATAGCATTCTGTATACAAACTTTATAGTTTCTTTATAGCATTCCTAGAAAAAAGTATAAGTAGAATCTGTTTGATGGTGTGTTTTTAGGTGGGTTAGAACATTGGTTAAAGGCATGATCTCTGGAGCAGACTTCCTTGGTTTGAATTTTGGCTTCATCACTTACAGGGCTGTGTGATCTTGGTCATGTAAGCAATCTATTGCCTCTGTTTCTTATTCTGTAAAATGACATGGTAAAAACAATACTACTTACCCCATAGGGATGTTACAGGGATTAAATGTCTTAATACCTATAATACACTAAGAATAGTGTTTGATATAAAATAAACACTATATAAATGGCAGCTATTATTATTGGTACAGAGAAATGGAATATGATCCAGGTTTAAGTGTGGAGGCATCAGGGTCCAAAGGAATGAGTAAAAGTCAGAAAGATCTACCTGAGTACAGTCTCTGTCTTCTCTTTGGATTTGGTTTAGGAAGACTGATTGATATCCCAAGAGATCTTAACTGGGTTTACATCCCAGAAGCAGTTTAAAGTTAATAGTGGTTTGTGATTGGGGAAGCTCTCCTTTGTTTGATGGTTTATCAGATAACACTTTTTGTTCTTGTAAATCTGTTTTGAGATTTCAACACATGTAAGGGAATCCAAGGTGTGTCTAGATGTGCTTTGATGTTATTTTCCCATGCTAGAAGTCTCACTATCCATTTAACAGTATTTGTATATCTGAGACCTATTTGGCATTTCAATAAAAGGAGACTTAAACTCCGAAATGTAAAAATTCAAGCATTTCCTCTCTCAAGTTTGATCTGTACTTTTAAAACGTGGAATAGTAGTGTTCCTGCGTATGGAAAGACACAAATGATTACATAAGATTATAACCGTTCACACTATTTAACATATATTTTACTTTCCTGAACATTTTTTTTGCCACATAAATTTAAAATTACTGCCAGGTTTGAACACATCATGGTTTAACATCAAGTGAGAGGATTGTTTTTCCTACAAATGTCCACCTATAAATCAATGAATCGCTATTTAAAATGTGTTTCTTCAGAGACCAGTCATATCATGTCCTCCGTGCTACTGTAAGATTACCTCTTTATTTATCTCTGCTGCTAAGTTAATTATAAAAATGCTTGCAGCGAGTGATCATTTGCTTGCCTAGTCAGCATCTTAAACCAGATTAATCTTCTAGCAACACTTAATGGAAACTAAATCACACATCAACATGTTATAACAATATAATGATGAAACAGCAAATGAATCACTCAATTAACTCCTTGATAAATATAGAAAATATAACTTGCTCCTATAATTTACAAAGTAAAAAAAAAAAAAAAGGCTTTCTACTTAAAAATGCCTAAACTCTGGACAACAAATATCATGAAACACATTTTGCATACACAGTCAAAAGAAAAACAAAATTAAAAAGGCAGTTTAATTCAATTATTGATAGAACTTTCAAAAAAAGAGGGACCATACTTGATATTATATGTTGTCTGCATGTGATTAGTTCCAAAAGCATTCCTTCTTAACTAGCTTGGTGGTTGATGTTGACCTTGGTTTAAGGGTTTTAATTACCAAGTTGCCATGTCCCTGATGAGTCATATTTTCTGGTCATTCTAAGTGCTAGATTTGACTCACCTTTTGGCCAATCTGTCCAGTAAACCATGAAACCAAGTATGCAAGTCTCAGTCATTTGGCATGTAATCTAGAAGTTGTCAGTTTTATTAACATGAACATTTCTGAGATTATAAAGTACCCTAAGGAAAAAATCAACCATAATTATCAAAATAAATTTCTGATTAAAAGACACCATGATATTAGGGATAGATATACCAAGAGGTCAAAGAGGTAATGGGAACTTCCGAGTAAATGGATTGAGGGCCTAAAGGGAGCATTTCTAGAGTTGGTGATACTTGAGCTAAATTTGAAGGAAGAAGAAAACTTTAATCACAAGATAAAAAGAGAAAGATAATTTCGGGCAGAGAAAATTATAGAATACACTTTGGACTCTATTTCTGGCAGTGGCACTCAAGACAATGGTATGAGAGATTATAGTATATGTGCTCTGAAAATGTTTTGGATGGAGTTCAAACATGCCCAACTTCAAATTTAAGTAAGGTTTAATTACTAAAGACTTCTAAGAAGAGTATAGTTATAGTCTTAATTGCATGATATTTTCTCAATGTCTTGGTGGTATCAGAATGTAAATCCCTTATACATAAAATACATTTAATTTTCTAACTTTTAAAAATGGAAGTTCTGAACAAATCTCAAATGACAATAGAAAAAAAAAAAGAGACACGAAATTAAGTCTTAACTGTCCATGAATGAAATTTGTGTGATTGATTTCCTGTTGATTCCAGAAGTTTATAAAATTATTTATAAAGATTTTGCGTATAATTTAAATATTTATCTTGTTTCCCCATCTTTCTTTCTTTCTTTATTAGGAAGTGATTATTTTAATTATAGGGGGATTCATGTTAGAGTATCTTCCATTATCAACATCTCTTAATAATCTCTAAGACCCATCTTTCTTTTTATAAAATAAAAGTACAAATAAATAAAATAAATGTAGTAAAAATAATATAGTACAAATGTATAGCTTATCTATATACAGAACAGCTACATTTTTTGCACAGGAAAAATAATAACAGTGATGTTGCTGCTGCTGCTGATGATGATAGCTCTCACCTATTGAAGGCTAACTACATTTTGGGCACTTTACACGGATTCGACATTTTATTTCTTAGAACAACCTCAAATATGATGGATGCTCTTATTGTCACCATTATATAGTTAGGAAAGCTGAAGCATAGTGACATAAGTAACTTGACTTAGGTCATGGAAGAGTTGAGAGCAAACCCACAAAGCTGGCTCCAGATTCCAGAGTGTTGAGTCAGGGTGCAGAATGTTTAAATAAATCAGATTAAGATGATGCTCTTGAATAAAACTTCCTCTTCATGGACTGGAAGTTCTTATCCCTGACTACACACCAGAGCTACCTTTAAAACTTTTAAACACTACAGATGGCCATGCTCAGCCCAGTAGTTTCTGATTCAATAAATAGATCTGGGATGGACCCTTGATTTTTGTAATTTCAACATCTCCACAGGTAATTCTGATTCACAAGTCCAAGGTTAAGAACCTTGATGAAGTTTCCTTGTTTAGTCTGAAGCATTGTAATGTCTAATGGACATGTGACATCACAAACTAAATTACTATAGTATATTTGCCACCTTTCATTAGTCCACATAAAGACAAATTAGAGTTGAATAATCTGAGACAAACATTTTCAATACTTCTTTTGATAAACTTTATGAAGAATTTTAATTTATAGGTTATAAAATGTCTTTTTTAATTATAAAGTTTCCAATTACATATTAGATAAAACTTAATTTCCTATCTAAAAAGGAATCCAGATAGAATCAAAGAGTCAGGTAAACACAGTATAGGAAAATGATCATATTTTACTATGAAGTTTGTTAGAGGTAGCTAAAGGAGAAAAAGCAACAAATATTTCCACCCCAAAAAGTTGATAGCCAAATTTGCATAACCAGAGCCTTCTAAGTAACTTAGAATTTTAACTCTAGGATCAATAGCCATTTAATACCAGCAAAAGGAATGAACAAATTTTGTAGGAGGTATCAATGAAGACTGGCAAGGCTAAAGATTTTAAACTCAATGTTGAACTCTACATTTCCTACATATACTACGATGGACGGATTAAAATGTCAGTACAAAAAAAGAGCAATACTCATTCGTTGTTTGATCTCTTAACTTTTCATTATGACTCTAAACAACAGATATTTACATATATTAAAAAATAATTGCACACTTAAAAGTTTATTGGTTAAGATAATTCATATATTTCTTTATTTAAAAAAATAAATTTTTTTTCAATGAAGCAACTATCCCCCAAAGTAGCAGTTTACAAAAGCCGATTAGTGCCATCTAGTGGTAAAACCAGTTAATGGCTTATCCTTTCTAATTAAGTTCAGCACAGAGTGCCTACGGTATAAATCTATACCATACATGCAATAGGTATGCATTTTAAGATATAAAAAATATTTAACTAAATATATAATGAGAGAAACATGTGATAATTCTACCAAAATAAAAGTTTAACATTTAACAATTTATTAAGTAATAAGGAATTATGTGTATCTAAGACATAGACAACAAATAAAAGATTCAAGGTGGTAACTTTAAAGGATAAATAACACCTTTATAGGGAAGGGATAATTAGACAAGTTTTTAGAAAATAATAGATTGAAGTGTTTCTTTAGTGTCAAGATGTGCTTAAGGTTATTGTTATGAATAACTATTTAGAATAAAAGAAGAATATTTGTTTCTCGGTTTCCTTGCAGGAGCAACTAGACAATAACTGGATAAAATTTTTGAACATTGTATTTACGCTAGAAGAGAGGAAAGCTTACCGGAAAAAATACTTGATAATCATGACACTTTATAAAAGGCTGTTTAATTACTCTCACTGTAGATCCTGAATAAAATAATAAAAAGATCCCTCTAGAAATGTTTGTGAACTGTCTTTCCTTGAGAGAAATGGAGTGGACTGGATGAAATTAAGTTTCCTTTCAGGCTTTAATTGTATTAAAAGCCAAGTATACTCCCTCATAATTCATCTTTTTGGTTTTGAGATAATATGCCTGTTTGACCCAGCTGAAGTTCTGCCTTTTGTTAGTCCTTTTCCTGAGACTCCAATTAACTTCAAAAAATTTCTCTTCAGGGAAAAAAATCTAGGCAAAAGGATTAATTTAGCTAACAATGCTGTAATATAAAAATCTCTGTAGGAGCTTTTTCTGACCTATTCCAGGGACTCTGCCAACTCAAATGCTGGGATGATAAAAGAGCTCTTCATAGCCCAGAAGATAAGGAAAAAACCCATCACATCAGACCCAATTGCTCTTTGAGGAATTCTAAACAATCCAAAATACTCTTAATGTCTAAAAATGCCACACTTTCTACCAAGAGACTAGGATCAAAAAGGGTACATAAGATTGATTTGTCAGTGATGTAATTTTCTCAACCTGATGAGGAAAGCTTTTTTTATGTTCTAAGTGAGCTATCAGAAAATGAGAGAGCCATTCTTTTTCTCAGTCATTCAGAGGAAACAATATAGTTGTATGAAACGCAGAGCTATGAATAAGAATAGTCACATAGCTTCTCTTGTCCCTAAGCTTAGCCATGATGACTTTTCTTGGTTTGCTTCTGAAACACGGAAGGAGCAGTGATTTCTTTCCTTTTCTATGTATTACTTAAACACTCTCTTTCTAGTTAGGCACTTTCTTGCTTTCTTATCTCTTATTCAACATGATCATAAAACATCAGGGAGGAAGGAAGGAAAAGAGGGAGGGAATTGTGGTGATGATGTCTATTTCAGTATAAATTATTTTTTATTTTCTCATTTATGATACTAAATGTCTTGTAACTTTTAGCAAGACTTTTTTACATGGACTAATCTTGGGTTACACATCATGACTTACACACAAATACGAATTACATGGTTATGGTTAGTCATCAATTTTTTCCTGGAAGGCCATATAATTAATGTATACATAATTAAATCATAACTACTAAGTCTGCAAAGAAAGATGTCAGTTTCATGGAGTTCAAGGCTTACACATAGACACACATGGACATGGACACACAGGCATACACATGCACACACAGAAATATACACACATGTGCACACTCATGCACATATAAGCTACACATCCATGCACACACAGAGATACATTTGACCTCATTCCTTTCTTCATTCTGACTTACAAGTAGAAAGCCCTAATATCAAGTTTACAGTAGTAGGAATCATAATGATACTTATTATTGAAATCTATCTTTTGCCAAGAAACAATTTTCACCAAGGAGACAATGGTCCAGCTTTGGAAGAATTAGAATATAATAAAGGTTAAAAAATAGAATTTATGTTCACTTTAAATATGTTGAATTATTAAGTTTCAGGAAACAGAAATTCCAAGTTATTGATAATTGTGTATTTTATCATAATTTAATTATATACTTTCTATGTTTCCATGATTGATAATTTTGATTTTGTCATTTGAAATTAATTGTTACTCTTCAGAAATATCTCCATTTGCTTTAATATCTAATTACCCTCCTCTGGTGACACTCACATATACTTCTCCATATTCTAATTTTTTTCTCCTTTCCTGTAGTTTCAGCTTTATTTGGCTACTCTTGACTAATTAATCTTTTCTTATTTGTTGTCTACCTATTGCAAATTAGACCTTAATTACCCATTATTTTCCTGTTTAGGTGGCAACATGAAGCAGCTGTGATTATAACTTGCAGCAATTAATTCAGTTTCTGTATAGTTTGGGTTCTTAACCACACTTTTTTTTGCATAAAATACTTTTATTATTCAAAAAGGTATTGACATCAAGTACTCTGAAAAACTATTTTTACGGCTATTCATATCAATCATAGATCAGAAACCTTAACATCAGTTTAACATGTTTAAATTAGCATGCATACCTGTTGAATGTGTATTTCTTTCTTTTCTAAGGAATTGACTAAGGATACCCTGAGGTATCTAATACAACCCATGAGATTAAATTTTCTTAAAAATGGTACCCTTTCAGGGCTATCTTCTCTTCTAACATCTGGGGGCAACTTCCATTTTGGCTGAGTTCTAAAATGGTATGTTCCATCATTCTTCACTCTAACTTTAGCCTCTTTGTATTTTAGTTCTCTCACTCAATTACCAAACATATTTGTACATGGATTGCACCAGAATTTCCTGTCCTCAGAATCTTCTACTTCTAACTTATCTATTAGCTCCCTCTTAGTTTCACTTCCTTTCCTCTGGTGATTAGAATCCAAGGTTCATTCATGATCACAGCCACCATTCACCAGTATTCTTGATATCTATGTGCCATTAATCTCCTTTTGCCGCTGCTTGGCAAGGCCACAACTGTGCAGCAGTCCAGTTCTTGCTCTTTACACCTGCAGATCCACATCAAATTCACACCCCTACTAACTTCATTGTCAGGAAGCTTTCCTTGGCCATGAATGTAGACAAGCCCATGTGCTTCCATAATAGCTCCCTCCCCTATTCGCCATGCTTGAGATATCGTACCATTTGCTACTTAGTATGAAATCTTGGCTCCTTCATCCCTCTGCTTTATCACTCCAGGACCCCTAACTTTATGAGGAAATAAAAGTCATCACACAAAAGTCCTATCCACCTCTTCTGTCAAATCTATCACCTTCCATCTGCATTTTTACTTCTATTTATCTCTTCTGTTAAAATGGTATTATTTTCTCTGAGGCTTCTCCTTCCAATTCTCCATTGGGTTACACCTACTGCAGACTTCTTAGGACCTAGAGCCTTTGGTTATACACTCTCATTCTCACGTGTCTTGTTCTACCTAAGGAGAGGCTGCTCATGCTGATTCCAGAGTCGGACAGACCTGGAGTTCTTCACTAGTTTTATTACTTACTAACCAAGCAATCAGGACAAGATATGCAATATCTGTAAACCTGTTTTTCTTATCTGTACAATGGAAATAATAGTATCAGATACCTCACAAGATTAGGGTAATGAATAAATGAGGATAACGAATAATGTAAAAACCTGCCCGGCATGAAAGCTTTTGATAAAGTTTTGCTATCATTATACTTTGCATCAGGATTCAAATAAGCCTGTTCCACTGGGGATATGGGAGGACAGCTGTTTCTCTTTAGCTCAATAGCTCCTTTTCTATCCCTATCTGATTTCATTCTGCTACTTCACTATGAAACTACTTAAAAGAAATGCTCTCTCCACTTCCCCTCTGACTTGCTTCCGAGCCTGCTCCCTCTGACTTTGACATTCACCACACCACTGCAAGTCCTCGTGAAATTTGCCAACAGCAGCTCCCTGGTGAAAGACCCTCAATTTGGTTGCTTTCTTGACAGGATGGCAATGTTGGACATGCCCCCTACTCATCCCCTCTCTTTTCTTGGATTCCTTGGACCCTGCTCAACAGAATGTCCAGCACTTGGCTGGCACAATACATGGCACATAATGACCACCAGTAAATATTTGTTCAATAAATTAACTAACACATGAATTAAAGCTCTAGGGTCAGAGTTGCCATTGATGCCTCTTGGTGTTCATTTCACTCAAGTAACAGCTGGAGTCGTGAATTCCTTCTAAGGCAGTTGATTTCATATTAGATTCATGGAAAGAAGATAAAATCACATGAGTCTCTTAAGAACACTCTATATTTAGGATGTCCTAGAAATAGGGGGAAGCCTTTAAGTTTACATTATGTAGCTTTCATAGCTATGGCACTTGGTCAGAAATAGGAGACAGAAATGGTGAGGCACATTTCCATGAAGGCGCAAATTACACTATTTTGCAAAGTTTTAAATTTGCCCATCATTATCTATAAATTACAGCTATACATTATAATTATTTAATCTACATTTCTTGTTAAACATCTAAATTATGTCACTTCACCAATTTACAGGAATTATGTGATTAGGTGTAATTACCCTAAATAGCTGAACACAATTAAAACATTTTACATGCAGGAAGTGTCATATATAGTATGTTGATTTTTTTTTTCTCTTGTCTCGCTGTCCTCGGGTCTCTATCACAAAGAGATAAAGGCTGGCTTGGTTTGAGTGAGATAAGGGAATTTTCGGCTTTTAGGTACTGCTGGCTCAGGCACCACCTACAGCAATTCCTTCCTTACAGTAAGCCCATTTTCAGAAAATTCTTACACTTAGAGATTGAAGCTTATAACAGTAGTATCAACTGTAGTGATGCTGACTGTGATATTCTGTACTGCTTGAGGGCTGAGCATATCTATGCAAGACTATGAGTTGGAAGATTATATTCAGATTGCTCAGCTTAGAAGACGCCTCACACGCTTTATCAGACTGCTGTCCATTCCCCTTTCAGTTGCAAGGCAGCATTTTGTGGGGGTTCAGTGCCCTGAAGCTGGGATAACTGGTTAAAATCCATTGTTTACTAATATGTGTGACTTAGGCAGTCACATAATCTCTGGACAACTTTGTTTCCCCATCTATAAAAAATGGACGTTGATAATACACAGTAGATGTGGATAATAATATTACCTCCTATTGTAGGATGTATTACACTTCAGATCTCACATTAAATATTGCTACCTCAGAGGTCCTGATCAACATGTTTCACTATTCTCACAATTTGCAATGAGTATTATGAGTTTATTAGTTTAGTATAATCCTCCCTTATTGGGCCATGCATTTTGTGAAGGTAGACAGGGATCATGCTTATTTTGTGCCTAGTACACTGCCCTGCACGTAGAGCGTGCTCAGTGGATGAATGAATGCTAGATGCTTCCTTTCTTTTTGTGCTTTTTCTTTTGCATTTCATTTGCCACAACCAGATGGTGGTTACCTGATTTATCTTAGTTACCTGATAAATTCATTCATACTAAAGTCCTAGAGGCTCTTCGTTAGAATCATTAGAGAGACTGAATGGAAAAGAACTTTCTAAAAATATCCGCAAATTATTATGTTGGTGATAGATGCTATTACTACAATCTGCACATTAAAAGAAGTAGATTGTTCCTGTAATTCATGGAAACAGAAACTCACTGGGCTCAATGATTGGCTCAAGAGTTGGTGAGGAAGTTTTCTGGGGGCTTGGAGCTTGAACAAACTAACCTCCTAAAATTCTGCCAGGTGTGAGGCTACTATGCCTGAGAACCAGACTTGCCCTAACCACAGGAACTTGTTCTGTTGCTGCAAACATCCACTTCCCTTTCTTGCCCCAGGCATCGTCTTCAGCTTGTCTCACCCTGCTATCACTCCTCCCTCCCCTGCATTCCGCTCTAATTTCGGGGTGTGGTTTCAACTACCTGTTCTGACTGCAGCTCCTTCAATCCACTTCCACCATTTTTGTCCTTCTCTCACCCAGAAAGAAATTAAATACAGACAGGACCTGCTTTTAGGTACTTAGATACCCCCAACAGACTTAAATATAATCATTTTTTTACTCGACAAAAGGTTTATTTTTTTTTCAAGAGGATTCACAGCAGCAATCCCTTAATACCTCCTCTTTTGTGTATTTTAAATCTGATTTTAATAATAAATTTTTAAGATGCACACAACTTTGCCAGAAACACCTATTGTGCATAACCAATATCTTCAAATACCTTGTGATTTCATATATTAGCATTGACAAAAGTGAGATTTTACCAGTTTATGGGACAATCTAAATAGTGGAAGACAAATTAGAAAATCTTGTTTCTTGTATAGTCATCAGAATGAACAGTCTTAAACCAATGGTACTGGTTAATTTAAAGACACAGCCACAAAACTCAATTCAGAAAGATCCTGTCGTTTTCTTCTTCCTTCTTTAAAATTCGACAAGCTGTAGACAATCTGCTAATCACATAGAAATCTAAATCCCACGTGTAGAAAAAATAAAATATGCGAACAACCCAAATAAATTCCATGTGTGAAATCCCTTTGGCTCACTTACACAAGCAACTTCCCTTACACATTTTGGGCAAAGCCAGTTATCGTATTTACTGAATATCAAGCTTCCAGTCTGAGTATAATTTTCAATATTTTCCAACACAGAGAACATCCCTGAATCCAGCCTACCAAAATCCACAGAAAAGGAGAAAAGTAACCAGAAATGGCTTCTCCCACTTCCTGACTATCTTTGCTCTGACGTCATATAATTCTCTTAAAGATGACCTAGAAAAGCCTTTGCTTGGACTTTAGCAAATATTAATATGATAAAAACACTATTTCCTATGTGCTACGTAGTTCTACCATCTGTGGGTCAGAGAGCAAACTTCTCAGAAAATCTTGTATTGCAACTGTTAGATCTTGTTAAACAAATATGTGAATGTTCATAGCCCCTTTACTTGTAAATTTTAAAGAGCTTGTTTCTGTTTGTTTGTTTGTTTTGTTTTGTTTTGTTTTTTGTCTTAAATGAATTCACAGATTGCTGGTCTAACATTAGGTTAAAAAATAATAATCCAATAAATTGGCAGTTTTAAAACTTTTGCAAGTAGTTGCTAAACTTGAAAGTTGGGGAAAAACATAGGTAAAATGTAAGGTAAAGTAAGAAGAAATTTTCAAGACCTGATAGAAGTGGGAGAGAATCCTGCTATGCTTAATTTTTTGAACACACAGAAGTTTGTGTTCTATGCTTTTCATGTTTACATTTCTTTTGAAGAAAAGGGAAAAAAATTGTAAGACCTGTTTGTATGCTTAATTGTTTCTTAGAATAATAGTTAACTTTTACATGGTATTTTTTAATATATATTTTCTCACTTTAGCTTTTCCAAACCTTATGCATGGGCAAGATAATTTTTATATAACATCCAAATTTTTCTGATATGCAAACAGAAACTCAGTGGGCTCAATGAGCAGCTCAAGGTCATATATCCACAAAGTGGCAACCACAGGCTTGACATCCAGATTTTTCCAACATACTACCCAGATTCTGTTAGGTAGATAGTGAGGGATTCTGGGTTTCCTAGGGACAAAAGTGGGTGCTGTTAAATTTGATAAAATTGCCCCACCTGGGAAGAAGGCTTCCATCTGGTCCTGCCCCACCTTAATCTCCTGAGCAATTGCCATACCTGGGGAGGAGGGAATACCCTCCAAATCTGCCAATCAACTTAGCACGCCAGCTACAAAAGAATGCAGAGGACTCTCTAGCCCATGAGTCAAGCTGCATAGGTACCATAGAGTCTGGAAATTAACTAGAACAACCCACCTGCATAATAATGCAACTCCCAACTGTCCAATCAAAGTGGTTCCATGGTGATGTCTGAGACACTAGGGAGGTCCCAATCTGGGCAATATAAAACAAGACACAGATCATAAACAAGCCCCTTCTGTGCCCTTCTTTTGCTCTCCTTTTGGTGTAAAAGTGAGTTCAGTCATCATCTGTGGTGTATGTATCATGCTCTGTAAACCTATGTCTTGCTCTTGCTCTATAATTCTTTCTCCCTTCAGTAAACCTCATTTTCATGCTTGCCTTACTTTTGTGCGACTGGTCATTCTTAGGCAATCAGCGTGTCAAGAACTGACATTTCAGACTGAAACCTGACAATTCCTTCTCACCTTCTATAGGTCTTCAAAAGTGTTATGACATGTGTTCAGTAGAAATAAATAATCAGACTACAAGATATGTCTTCCAAAAACATTTTTGAATACCTATTTCTAGAAGATGGAATTTTTGAAGTTTCAAATTAATATAAGGTAATGTATCCTTTAGGAAATTTAGAGATATGTAAAAGAAATTAAAATACTGTGTAGTTATAGTCCATTTATATTTCATAGAAGATGGAAAATGATGCACAAGAGAAACAAAGTAGATAAAGCCAGATTATTTATAGTAAATATAAATCTGGTTAGGAAATTTTGAATTCAGTAGAAATACAGAACACCAAAATGCACATGCACACATACAAACAAATATGTTGGTTTTTGAAAGAGTTTTAAGTGTAGTGGGTAATACATAAATGCTGAGAATGGAGAAAGTGTATGAGAACAAAATAATATATTTTGAGACTGTTATGGACTTAAGGTGTGTGTCTTCAAAGATTAATACATTGGACCCTTAACCCCCACTGTGGCTGTATTTGGAGATGGGGCCACTAAGGAAGTAATTAAGGGAAATGAGGTCATGAGGGCAGGGTCCTGATCTAATAAGATTAGTGTTCTAGGATCCTTATAAGAAGAATCACAAAGCAGTGCGCAGTGGCTCACAACTATAATCCTAGTACTTTGGGTGGCTGAGGCAGGAGGATTGCCAGGAGTTTTGAGACAAGCCTGGGTAACATAGTGAGACCCCATCTCTACAAAATATTTAAAAATTAGCTGGGTGTGGTGGTACGCCTGTAGTCCTAGCTACTCCAGAGGCTGAGGCAGGGGGATTGCTTGAGCCCAGGAGTTCTAGGTTGCAGTGAGCTATGATAATAACACTGCACTCCAGCATGGACAACAGAATAAGACCCTGTCTCTAAAAGAAATGTAATTTAAAAAATTAAAAAAGAAGAGAAGAAACACTAGAGCACATGCTTGCAGGTGCCCTGACCTCTCTGTGTCTGTTTCTGTCTCTCTGTCCCTCTCTCTCTCACATACACACACACACAATAGGTCATGTGAGCACATAGTCAGAAGGCGGCCATCTGCAAGAGAGGAAGAGAGCCTTCACCAGAAATCGAATTTGCCAACATCTTGATTTTGGACTCAGAACTGTGAGAAAATAAATTTCTGTTTATTTATGAGTTTATTTCTTATTTAAGCCACCTCTTCTGTGATATTTTGTTACAGGAGCCAGAGCAGACTACGACAGAGGCTGAAGATGTGTTTAATATTAAGCTTTAGGTTTTATTAAAAGAAAAATGAATTCTGACTTCATCATTTTATTAAAAAATATCTGCTCAAGATTTGTAACTTGCAAGAAACAAAGTGAATGAGATCTACTTAAATTTGTTTCCTGCTTTAAATAACTCATTTCACTGTTAAAATATAAAATATTTTTTTTGTTCCTATATGCAAGTTAAGTGTTTCTTGAGGGGATCTCCTGTCTTCTCTTTTTTCCTTTATTTTGTCTAACTTCTGACCCAGAGTATATATAGCAGACAAACTGTGGATTATGGTCTCTTTTACAACACTTGGAAGACTGCTTTATTACTTCTGAACAGCTTAAACAAAATGGGGATGACACTTCACAAATGTTTCTCTACTGTCCTACCTAGCAAGCATAACTGGTCAGGAAGTTGTATCATCTTGTAGTCTACAGATACACACAGAGGGACTGAAATTCTACAGAGAATAATAAAAATAAATTTTCAAATATTGAGCCAATGAAATCCTGTTATTTCCTCAAATTTATGGCTTTGTATCTGATCTTGACTATTTGTAATGGGATAGCTTCCAGTTTATTAGACAAAGATTTTCCGAAGTGAACTTACTGTGTGCGATTTATTCTAGACTCTGAATGAATTAACTTACTTTTGGGCCTTCCTTGGATATGAAGTCAAGAGGGAGCATAGCCTTCCAAGGATCTTTTAGTTCAATAAAAGCTCCCAGATGCAAAATTCAGCATTCTGGGTCACTATGTGGATTTAAAATATTCCCTGGGGGGACTTTTAGATCGATAAACCAATCAACTGATTACCCTTATCCATTTATGCTATTTTATCTCATGCACCATGTCCACCTGGGGTTTTAATTGGCTTTTTATCTCATATTGACTGTTTAATAGCACTATCATTCTTATTTTTTATTTAGTAATTGTATTATAAGTTTATATTAAAAGCAAAAGCAAGTCTCAGTGAACTTGCAGAACTACAGAGAAAAGTGATGGGGATAGAAATTGCTTTTTTAAAAAATGGAACAAAAGAACTAGTCACAAAGCCTCTTAGGGTGAGATTTGGAGCTCTTTTCTTCAGCATATAGAGGCTGATGTTTCAGCTGATTTATTACCCAATTCCAATGACAGTTTCAAATATATTAGTCCCTTGTGAAATATGTAAATGAGTGTCTAGTTAAAATTCTGAAAATAATTTCACAGACACCTGGATAAAAAAATATAATAAAATAAATATTCTTACAGCTCAGACATCCTTTCACATGGATATGTTTAAAAATAGAATGATAGGTACATATCTTAAAATACAGACTCTAACTCTCACTTCTTTAGAAAGAGGAAATCTATCCCTGAGCTACTTAATGACATTGATCAATTAATAGAAGAAAGAAGCAAAGCATAAAATCTAGATTTTATTTTTTGGGGAAAGTGGCAGTCATTAAAATATAAACAATTTTGGTTTAGTTGGATAACATATTTGAACCATAAGATATGTGCATGTTTTAAATGGCCATACTTAAAAATTATTAGCTGTTATAAAAGCTGGTATTTGACACACAAGCATTGACCACATGTAAAGTACTTATAACGGTTACACTGTTTATTTTCAGTATTTAGTCTTATGTAGGAATGCAGCATTGCAAACTCAAGATTGTTTTATTTCAGTCATTTAAAAATTTGATATTTTAGAAGTTGTTTTAACTTGACTCTAAGTTGGAATAATAGTTGGACATGTATTTCATTTTTTTCTATTCATATATTAATACAATTAAAATATGACTTAAGGTTAATTTTAGGTAATAAACTTTATAATATGATTCCTTATTCTTACTGAAGAGAGAGATATTTAAGGAGTATTCACAATATACTTTCTGCATTTGTCCATCCTTTCATTTACTTATTCATCATTTATTTAATCAGTGCCAGCTATATACAAAACATGGTCCTAAACATCATAGGAAGACAAAGTTTGTGTCTTCAACTCTACTATGGAAATTCAGATAGTCAGCAAATACACTATAAAGGAGAGGGAATCAATTCAGTTAATTGGCTTTGAATCTAGAGTTTAGATATGGGAAAGATGCCTTTTATTTGGAGAATCATGGAAAACTTCATGGTGTCTTATGGGTTAAGACTCATGTAGGTTGGTAACTCAACAGTTTGAGGAGAAAAAGACAGACAGGTTTGGAGAATGGAGGAAAGGCAAGCAGGTGGTGCTAGAAATACTAGCTCTGCTGTAGGAATGGACTCCAAAAAATGACCAGTAGCCCAAGCAGATGGGTTGAAATTGGTACTTCGTACTCTACAATGGGGTTGTTAGTATTCATTAACCAGAAGAATGGACATCCAAGCCAGTTCCAAGGCCCAGTAAGGCAAATACCTACATTTTAATTCTGGGCCTTAGAGTTAAAATAGTCACCAGCCAGTGGCCCTGAAGATAATGACATAGTCTATTTCCTTCAGAGAAATTCTATGCTTCTTTGGGTCCCAGCCAAGCCTGCAACTCAGATACGGTCCAGGACAGAAGTTTCCAAAGAGACCTCAGTCAGGTGTACTGAGCATATCATTGGAAGAAATGGGAAAGCTGCCTTGGATAAATGGGTAAATGGAATAGCATTGATCTCAGTCAGTCCTCACAGTACTAACAGTGCTAATATTTTGCAGAGTAGGAAACTAGAGCCGGGAGAAGCTAAGTTAGTTGGTCAATATCACACAACCAGAAGTGATAGAACTACTCCTTAAACCTGTTTTGGGAAACAGAAGGCTTGGGTTTAAAATCTAGTTCTGTTACTTCCTAGCCGTGTGATATTGAGGAAATAACTTAGAGCAGATTTGGGCCTGAGTACCATGAACGTTCCCAGACGTTAGCAGCCAGGTGACATCTAAAGGTCTGGAGGGTTATCTTTGCTGTGGTGGTCAGTATGTATATTGTACCTAGTTTCAATCCATGTAACCTATTTGAAGTTTAAATAACTAAAAGGTGTGCTATTTTAATATACTGCAGCACTCCTTAAAATACTTTTAAAACATTTTCAAAGCCTCTTAATCTTCTTTGAGTTTAACAATTCATTTGTTGAATTCATTCATTGAATTTATTCATTCAATTTTGAGGCATTCAACCCACTGGAAATCATGTAAAAATTACACAGTCCTTGTTTCCCAAACCTCTGCACCTTATATAACACTATTCACAGTTCGTTACTAATGAAGGGTCAGGTAGAGGCCAGCGTTATGACTAGGCATCTGCAATGCTTGTTCTCAGAAGTCTTTGTCCCTAAAGGTCTTTCTTTCATGTTTTTCATGTATTTCATGTTTTTGCAGGTTCTAAGGTAATCTTTTCATACCACTGCAACCTTAACTTATATAATGACAGAAACACATACAAGCAAGCACAGCACTGTTTGGGGAAAAAATATGTAATTAGCTAATTAAGCAAAATATATAGCACAGCTCTAAAACAGTAAGATAACAAAGAAGTCAACCTGCTGAGAAAGGCAAGTTTTTCAACCCACTGAGCAGACTTGACACCTGCTTATTGTATTTGTGGCCTTTAAAAAATATATATTCTTTTTATCTGTGTGTGATGACAGCCATAATTTAAGAAAAAGAGAAAAAAATATACAACTCTTTCAAATAAATGTCAGGCTGTAGCTAAAGGTGTTATTTAATCTGTTGCCAGAGTATTAAAAAGTTTGTTATTCTGACACCTAAAGTGTTCTGGCAGAAATTAAAAATTTAACAGCTTTTCTCTAATAATTCCTTGACAGAATATAACATTGTACAATAATCTAATCCTGACAAATATCTTCGAGGAAACAGCAAGGGTATTTAAATAATGTTTCTAGTTACACAGTTATTTGAATACAAAATGATTTTTAGTATTAGTTCGGGATCTAATTGAGCAATGAACAGAAAAACCATTGCAGAACCACTTTCCATTAGTAGAACTGCACCTCCTTTATTTTAAAATATTACCATCTACTTTATTTCTAATTAATCTATTAGATGTAGTTTTTGCCCAATATTTATGTTTATCCTCTTCATTATACCCAGCGTCATATATTATTTTGACCATAGTTTCACTCTGTAATTCATCAGACTTTGCACTAATGAAGAAAGGTGGCCATTAGGGACAGCTGAGAACTATTCGCTTGATAATATGCTGTATCTCTCTACATAGAGCCTGCCTCCTCCTTTCGTGTGTTCCAGCCACCCTTTACTGTCCTCTTAGTTTCATACCGAGTGATACGTCTTTGCTAGTACGTTAGAAAAGATAAACCTAAAAAACATTTTGAATGTTTAAGATTTGATAATCCAGATAGTAATATATAGACAAAGCCTTGACTATTTCAACAAAGAAGATGAAAAGGGTTTATATGACAAGGTAAAATATTGATTGGAAGGGTGGTTCTCATGTTCTGGCTTGTGCAAATCCCTGGGCAACTCTCCAACCCCTGCCCCATGGTATCCTCCTATATGTACTTACAGTTTTGATTAAAGAGAAAGTAAATATTTGATGTCCTTTTAAGTTAAATCATGTATTTGTTTAAAGCGCATACTAAATCTCTCATTTTCTCTCTTTCTCCCTCCCTTTCTCTCTCTGTCTCCCTCTCACAGTCACACACATCATGACACTCTGTCTGCTTTGGGCCTTGAGCAGGGCTTGCCTATAACCATTCAGAGGTGAGTGACTAGTCTGCGAAACCTCTATCTTTTCCCACACTTCTAGCCTTGTCCAAGAGCTCATTTTCTGTGTACCATGTGGCAGTGCCTCCGGCAGGCTTGTCTTCCTCCTAGCACTTCCTACTCAGCATTTTCCCCAACCCCATCAAAATTTACTGTTCCTGTGCTTTAATCACTCAAGATTTTGTTTTTTATCTTATCCATACGTTCATATGATGGGGTAAAGAATCCATGACTTCCTCTTCTAGGTAAACTATTCTTATTTTCAGAAGATCACTCCACGTTTTATCCTAAAACACTGATTAATAAAACAATTCATCTAGCTCTTCTAATCTCCTTTTTTGTAAAACTCTGTTACTCATTACAACTAATTATATACTGCCTTGAGAGAGATCTTCCATTATTTTCCTACTTTTAAATTGTGTGCATTGTTTTATATTTTTATGCCTTTACACCTTATATGCTCAGAAAAGAAGTAAACTTTTCGAAGAAACAACTATTTATAACAGACTTTTGCATCTCCCACCCCTTAGAGTATGATACTCTGGTGCATAAGACAGTGAAAGAGCAATGGAGCAGGGAAAGGCCTGAGCTCTAGTTCCAACTCTGACTCTTTTTGTGTAAACTTGAACAAGAACTTTGACCCATATCCCCACAGCTATATTTTCTAATGCTTCACAATCATTTTCCAATCCTTAATTTGTCTCTTATATTTACTTAGATATCTTTCATCTCCATTTCTACTTCCACGAGTCTAGTTCTATTTGTACCCCCTCATACCTGTATTACTACATCTTTCATCAAGGATGAAGACAGAGAAAGCATGGTCACCAAATCAGATATTACGTTAGCTTGGAGAAATAGGTAGCACTTTGAGTGACATAATCAGGATGCTATGCTTCATTCTCTTTGCCAAAACACTGAAAAGTTAAAATAGTGGATTGAAACTATCAAGAATAAACATTATCAAGAATACATTTTTAAAAACTTCGCTTAATTTTAATAAACCTACTACACAACTTAGAATTGAAAAATATTCAAGAAGAACCAAAGAAGTAGAAATACCGATAAAGTTATACCTAAGGAAAAGCCAATACCTTCATTTGACTAAGACAGAGGATTTGTGTAGGGAAGAATTTGGAATATAATTTCGTATAGAGGTGACATGACAAGATATTCAAGGGTCTTGAATGCTAGACTACAGAGGTTGGATAGTTATATGCTGTTAATGAAACAATTTGCTTTTGAAATAATTTGATAATATTGAATAAAGCCTTGCATCTATCCCAAGGAGGGATCTAATGTTTCCTAGGCTAGATGCTATTAAAAATTAAGGTGAAGGTATAATTCTTAATAAGGGTGATACTTTCCCTAACATTTTCTCTTAGACACTCAGCCATTGAACTAAGTCTCATTGCAGTCTCAGTTTTTCAATACCCTTACATTTCTTGCGCAATAACTAGTGTTTCTTGATACACTATGCATATTTCCCTAAAGCAATGATATTTAATTTCTGTTTTTACCTCGTATTCTCAGTTCCTTGTAATCAGCTCTTAGCTGATATGGAACATAGATGATGAGGTACGTATTTAGGTGGTAGTATTTTCCAGCAGGCCTTGGTGTTTAGCTGGTTTTCTTTTATACACAATCTATCTTCTAAGAAATAGTAAGGGGAAATATGTGTCTGTGGAGGACTTAGGCACCAAGGACACCAAGGGCAGTTGAAAGAGTTGATGCTAATAAACTATGGAAGATATAGTTCACATTGAAAAAGAGAAGTCTTCAATGGGCTGTTGGGGAAAAAAAAGGAGTTACCTATTAGCAATTCAAAAACAGCTTCCTATTATACAAATCTTTATATGTAGGTTAATTGCCTGCCAAGATTTCCTTTTAAATCAAAGTTAAAGTATGCAAGATCAATGCCATACAATGAAATGTCATTATTTTTGACTACCTGAAATGCTGCATAAAGCTTTTGTACTGATTTTATTCCACTGGGGAGTTATAAGTATTCTTTTATTTTTATTGATTATTACTATTATTACTATTTTAATCCTGAAAGGTTGATAGTAAAGTGAGAAAAAATTCCCATAAGATTTTCCATGTTTAAAAATGTCAGAGTAAATTATTTTATCAACTTTTTTTCTAACTGAAATATAGTAAGTGGATTTGAACAGTTGAAAATTAAGTAAAAAATGGACCTGGATGTTCTATTTTATTGTGATTGTTAATTTTAGGATGGTATATTGCAAACACACCTGCAGCAGTTAGTCTCCTCTCTTTGTTCCTTTTTTTTTTTTTAAGAGCTGGAATGAAGCCACATTTTTTCCCTTCATTTTCTTGGTCAAACACACCCGGAAAGTAACATATTTTACTCACTATTAATCTACCTGGATCAAAAAAGTAGGCATAACAGTTTTCATATCTCTTTCAAATTCGTTTAATCTGTTAGCCTATTTCACACTTGGCTTTCATACCAGTAGTTTTCCCTTTTGTCATTTGTTAAGTTTCATTAGATAAATGGCCAGTATAGATAACTGGACAGGTCAGTTAATTGTGCTTTCCTTATTTAGGTATTTACTTTGATATTTAACTTTTGGTTTTATTTAGAGATAATTTCACTTCTTTTTTAAACAAATGGCCTGGTTATATATCACATATGCAGTGTGTCAGAATACCTTGTCCAATTAAAAACAAGCTATACAGAACAATAAACTGATGCCAAGAAGAAATATTGGTGGGCTAACTTGAAATTTAACAATATTCCAGAGTTACAGAAAATATCTTTCATTTTTACCATTTTGCTTTTTTAAAAAAGTTGCTATTATATTCTATGACTAATGAGTAGTTTGAATGTGTTATTCTTCAATTTTGTCACATTGTGTCCACTAAGTTAAAATTTTACTTTTTGAATTCCCTATCTGAATAGGAAATACAATGATCAAAATTGCTTTCTGGAATTTTTTGTCTTAGAAGATATAAGAAAAGTAAACATAAGCTATGCATAAATCCAAATATAAGGAGGGATGGAAATAACATGTAAATAGCCATGTATCTGCTAGATGTTTATGTCATGGATGAAAGGCAATTATATAGGATTGGAAAAATTAAGAAATTAGAAGAAAGAGAACATATAAACCTGAGAAACTCCAATAAGGCACTGAACAGACAAGAGTTTTAAAATTTATATCATGAGGTAAGTGAGGTTTTATCACTAAACAATAAACTTGAGTTTGACTTTCAATGTTTAGTTTTAATTTTTACTTGCCTAATCCCTTTTTGCAAGTTAAATTATGATATAAAGTCCTAGATGTTGCATTAAGATCTATTTATGTTTGGGTTATAGGAAGTTAGACATATATACACACAAACACACATACACATTTTTCAAAGTATCTCTAGTCAGATTTATGATTACATAGAATTACACACTATGGATCTGTT
This sequence comes from Eulemur rufifrons, assembly GCF_041146395.1. Taxonomy (NCBI): domain Eukaryota; kingdom Metazoa; phylum Chordata; class Mammalia; order Primates; family Lemuridae; genus Eulemur; species Eulemur rufifrons. The sequence goes on from NC_090989.1 coordinate 31,579,045, forward strand.
AAACTAAGAATAAGTGATCTCAAAATACACTATTTTAATAAGAGAATACATGAAGCTTAGGCATCACTTAAGAAACCCTATTCCATACAGGAAAGTTATACATCTTATCTTGTTTTTTTACACAGGAAGTGTGAAACAGAAGTTGCTGTAAGAAATTTCACTGATAGAATATTTTCAATTTGATAATGTTGCACAAATTACAATAATGTCTGAAAATTAAAGTTAGCTACTCTGAATTTATGGGTAGCATAAAAAAGCCTGCTTGTCCCTAGTGGTATGGTCACAAAGATCTATCCCAAATATGAATGAGACCATATCATATTTCTTAAGTTTTGGCACTTGACATTGAGTTTGAAATTTAAAAAATGTAAACCAATGCATACTATATCAATATTAAATTGAAGCTTTCTGTGTATATCTAATCCTGAATCCTGTGTCTCTTTATGTGCAAATGTTATAGCAAATGTTTAGAAATAGCTATTTTTAGGAGTGCAAATTCAAGAAGTTTATGACTATGGTGCCTGGAGCTCAAAAGTATAGTGGTTGGTATGTTGGTGATGATAAACTCTTGCTAAACAGGATTTTTTTAAATATATAACTTAGTATCATCATTGTAATGTTACACTGCAGCACAAAATATCTTCATGCCTTTATGGGTTATCTTTCCACAAGACCAGCTAATCCTAAAGGCGACATAAAGCTTGCTGGATAAAAATGTGGAACATGAGACTCTCATGCAATAATCACTTGCGATCTTATAGCTTCTTGCTAACACCCCCCAGCTGAATGCTAGATTTCTGCAAAAGAAAGGAACTTGCTTAGTCTTTATGAATCAGTTGCTACCTGGGAGAACATGGAATAAACAAAAATGACAACCCGCAGAATCACTCTCAGGGGAAGAAAACAAGTAAACAAACATTTGATAAAAATGTCTTGGGAAGAAATAGAAAATCTCAATGGAAGTAGCTTCTAGAAATAGAAATCTTCAAGTAGTACAAGCTATAACAAGTCAACTTTCATGCTGAAGACTTACTAAGAACAATTCAAGTGCTTTTTATACATTTTAGTTATTTTCTTTTGTAGAAAAAGCAAACAGGTCAAGATACTAAATCCAATCTGAATTTTTTGCTTGTGATAATCTTTGAGAAATAATTTAAAATTGTGAAGTCATCTTTATCAGCATGCTAAGAAAAATATCCCAGTATCAAAATGCCTGGATGCTACAATATTACAATAGTAAATTTTACCCAAGATTGTTTTTTACATGAACTACCTGAAGGTATTTTATTTAATTAGAAACAGACAGAGCACATCAGAATATGTGATTTAAACTAAAAAATATATGGAATAAAACAACTGAGAATATCAGTTTAGATAGAATTCTAAAGAGTTTTGTTCACCTACAGATTTATTTATATAGACAATTTTACTTTTTATATAAACTCACTGAATATGTAATGGAGATTTTAAAAATAGGGAAGAGAAAGGAAAATAAAATTCATGGATATCCTAGTAATATTGAGGTTGTTCTATTCATGAATAGAAGAAGCAATAGAAAATTTGAAATTATAGAGGTTTCACTATCAACATATACAGTAAAATACAGCAATATCATGTAATATGTTCTCATTAGACCCACATTTTTGATCAGTTATTGTGCTAAATGTAAGGCAATGAAAGATGACTTAGAGATGCTGTTGCTCTGATGTTACAGCTGACAGGGCTCTCAAGTGGAGGCCTTAACATGGATGAAAGCACAGATGCAGGAGAGGACAGCCTGGTCAGGAGATGGTAAAATGCCCAGTGCAGCTTGATGCACAGGATATGGGATGGGGAGCAATACTTCCAAATGAGTATTGCCTGTACTTGGATGAATAGATGAGAGTCATGTTACAGAGAATAAAAGACAAGAAAAAAATACGCTTTACTCTTATTACACTGGTAATAAGAGTATTACACTTATTACACTGCAACTCAGTGAGAGGAGAGTCATAATTGTGCAATGTAGATGGGACAACAAGTGACCGGTGGGTTCCTCCATCATCTATTTGCTTTCAGCACTTTGTGAACCATTATAGTTCAGATGCACCCAGGGAAGGAAATTTGGGATTACCATATTTGGTTTTAATTAAATTAGATCTCATAAAATGGGCAAGTGCATGAAAAGATCCCTGCCCCCCCCCAAAAAAAATGACAGATGAAAATGCAAATAATTCAAGTTTCAAGTATAAGTAAACCAGAACGTGGCAGTGTAAAAAAAAATAGTAGCAGTAACTGTTACTACTACTAGACTGAGTTAAAAAGATGACTATCTAAAAATAAAAATAGATTGTGTCTAGACCACTATTTAAGACTTAAACTGCATGTATAATAAGCACGTGTGTATTTGTACATACATACATATGTTATATATAAAATATATTGCATATTAAAATGTATATTTTTGAAAGGTTAGCTAATAGTAGTAAAATTCCACCATGCTTAGCAAGACATTTTTTTTTTAAATGGCTTGTTTCATGTTGATCTCATTAATTTTTAAATTCTGTATTATTTATTTTTGTATATATTACCATGTCCATCAGTGCAATAATACATTTGTGTATTTTGTAAATAAACAAAAAGCAATATGAAACGAGAAGTACTAAATTTTTTTTAAAAATTAAAAATTATTTATAAGGATAGATAATTAAAACAATTGTTCAAGACTCTAGAAAATGGAAAGCCATTAGAGTAAAAGAACCAAATATTCATAATTTCACAATAGAAATATTATTCTAGTTGCATGTGCAGGGTATATTAGAGTAGGATCATGGCTTTGAGAGCTGCTGCTAAAGCAGAGTCAATGTGACCTGTCATACAGAGAGTCTCATAAGCCCCTTGCAAGCAAATGCTGTGTTCTCTTAATATTTGCATGCCCAGCAATCCCCACAGTGGTATACACACTCCATGATGTAGGCATATGGGAAGTGCCTAATGCATATTTGTTAAATTGAATGAAATTTTCATAAACTCATTTTTTTTGCTAAGCCACTGAAAAAATATCATTAATGTCATCTTTTGATGGATTCTTTATACTGAAATTAAAATCTTATATCTCTTTTCCCAGACTATACTACTGCTATAATAACCCTTGTCCCCTTTTGCTATAACTGTCTATGTAACACATGACATATACTTTAGGTAAACTTAGAATGTAAGCTCTTTGAAAGAGGAACATGTAATGTTTATTCAACTACATAAATGAAAATTTTTTTTTCATATAATTAACCAGGGAAAAGATATCCTCAGAGATGGATAGAGACAGGGACTCTAGTGCACTGATATCTCTCTCTTCTTCCCATCTCCCCTAATTAGCTTCTCTGGGGGTGGATGTGAGAAGGGTAGGTAGAGAAGGGAATAAGTTTGCTGGAACATTTACTCTCAAACAAGACACTTCTGCGAGAAGTGAGAGAAAAGAGTCTCCTGACTCTAGTCAGGAGAACAATTAGCCATGTAGTGAGCTCTATAATGCAGATACTATTAAGACCACTTTACACTGACCTAAATGATATCCATATGCACAGATAATACAGGAAAAAATATGGCCCTCAGTCTAGATTTTTGAACTTCTAGTCTGCTTCATACTATGTATATATACTGATAGAAAATCTATCATGTGGAATAACTAATATTCCTCTACATCTAGACTAATTCCTACATATCAATTATAATTACAGATATCTGATATAGTGCAACAATAACAAAAACTTCATGAATAATGGGAATATAGTTTGTCTCAGAGTTAGAAACAAAGATCAGGGAAATATTTAAAAAATTAAAAAAAAAATGTATTTGTTAATGCCAGCATAATTTTAAAGAGAGAGAGAAAAGAAGAAAACTTCCTAAAAGTCCAAAAATAGAATGGGTAAGTTTATAACGTATTAATAAAGATTAAGAATTATATATTTAGTAAGATTTTAAGTGTATTCAAATTTGTATAGGATCAAGATTTCTTTGAGCATAAGTTTTGACTTTTGAACTGTGAAAATATTTTCCATATTTAGAAATATCCAATAAAAAAGAATGAATGAAAAGCTAACCCTGCACTTGAATTTAAGTATCAATAAATGAACCTAACTATACATCAGATAAGTAATATAACCACAAAGAAAAAAAATATGTAACTTATGAGCACAGAATTCTGACTGTACACCATTAGCAGCATACTTTCCATAGACAAAAAGAACTGCAAAGAAATTTTGAACTTCGCTTGGTAGGTTTCTTTTTGTTAGCAGTTTTTGTGTGTGTATGTTTATTGTAGGGTAGAACAAATAAATACACATGGTCAGGAACCAAGATTCTCACTATAAGAAAGAAAGCTGTGAATCTGGAATTGAGGTTAGGGGAAACAGAAAATAAACAGGAAAACACAGAAATAAATAATCTGATTTCTAATAGTGGTAAGATTTAAAAGTAAAACAAAACAGATTCATATCATAATACATGCAATATTAACCATCCAGATAGGTCACTTTGAAGAGGCAATTCTGGAGGTGAGCTCTGAATATCTAAGAGAAACATTCCATGATTCAATTTTGGAGAATAGCATTCTAGACAGGTGAAACAGCAATTTTAGAGACTCTGAGATGGGAACAAAATTGTCATGTGTGAAGGTCATATGCCACTAGTTTGTCAGAAAGATAGTGTAGAAGTTGAGTTTGGAGAAATAGGTGTGTCCTAAGTTAGAAAGAGTCTTGTGTCCAAAAGACGAATTTAGATTTTCGTCTGAGTGAAACAGGATGCTGTTGGACAGATTTAAGTAGGGAAATAATGTGATGTATTTATGCATTTTAAGAATCATTGTGATTTCTGTGTGGAGAATGGACAACAAAAATCCAAGTGTAGACTAGGCTGATAATAATGGAGATGTAAAAAGGTGAATTAATTTAGAATATACTTTAAAGAAAGAGTCAAACAGTACGTATTGATAGATTAGATGGGAGAGAATAAGAAATATCAAGAAAAATCCTGTATTTTTTATTTAAGCCATCAGGTGGACGAAAGTGCTGAATACTAGGATGAAAAAGATAGAGGAGGAACTGATTGGAATGGAGTGGTGGAAAAATCAATCAAATTTTATTTTGGGCACATACTGCTTGAGATGCCTATTTTATATTCAATTGTAATTAAATACTTGGATATAGAATTCTGGGGCTCGAACAAAGAAAGAAAAAAATATCCAGAGCTAGATATATAAAATTGGGAGTTATAGACACATTGATGGTATTTATAAACAAGTGACTATGAAAGATCATTTAGAGAAAGATTGTAGAGGCAAGAAAACAAGCTCTAAGGAGTACTCCAACATTTAAAGACCAGGAAAAAGGAAAGAAATATGGAAAAGGAGATTGAGAGAAAGTAGCTGACAAGGTAGGAGGAAAATTAGGGGTGTGTGTGTGTGTGTGTGTGTGTAGTGTAGTGTGATATCTTAGAAGCCAAGAGAAGAATACATTTTAAAGAGTGGACAACTGTGCAATGATGCTAAGAACTACAACACGATGAAAAGAAAGAAGTGACTTGAATTTGACAATATGTACATGGCTGATGCTATAGTGGTACATACATTTCTAAGAACAGAGAAGATGGTGAAGGGAGATTTCAGAAGCCTGACGAGAGAGAAAAGGATGCTAGCGTGGGAAATCAAACTTAGGAAGGAAGTGCAGTAGGACTGGAGGCCAATTTTGAGTGCATATTTGTCCTACTCACAACGCAATATTTTCAGTTTGGGTGTGAGCATGGCATGGATGCTAGCATGATGACAAGACATCTATGTAATGAAGACCTAAAGTAGTACATATTCAAAAATGGAGAAACAATAAGAATGCTTTAAGCATACCCCAAAGCACTGCTTTAACAATTAGCATAGTTCTTAATGAGCTGTTAAAAATATCATAAACCAAATTCCATGTTGGTCCTACCATAGGATGAATAACTCTATGCACAGTACTATTATTAATAGTAATAGTAATTACTATGATTAATAGTAATAGTAATATAAAGTCAATGTTGAATTTCTTTTGCAGTCCAATAAGTAGTACATACCAGGACAGGCTCAGAAAATGGGGGCTCCTAATTTAATTATAAAGTAAAGAACAATATGCTCTTTGGCCACACAGTCCTTTCTGTCAACTATTCTCTCAAATTCCCCACCCCAACATGGACTTTAATTTTAATAGCTTCCCCTAGGCATTCAAAGATCTGAATTTTTAGTATAACATGAAGAGATATTTATTTATATGAACTATATAGGGTATGGTCCCCAAATTATTTTAAGTTATACACTGTTGATGAGAGTATTTTAGTGTTGATGTAATCACTAGGAGATACAAGAAATATAAATACAGCATGGGAATATTTACTCCCATTCTGTAGGTTGTCTATTTGTTCCATTGATTGTTTCCTTGGCTGTACAGAAGCTTTTTAATTTAATCAAGATCCATTTATTATTTCCATTGTTGCTGTGATTGCCATTGGGGTCTTCATAAATTCTTTGCCTAGGCAAATATCTAGAAGAGTTTTCCAACATTTTCTTCTAGAATTCTTATGGCTTCATGTCTTAGGTTTAAGTCTGTTAATCATCTTGAATTAATTTTAATGAGTGGTGAGAGATATGGATCCTGTTTCAATCTTCTACATGTGGCTATCCAATTCTCCCAGCACCATTTATTGAATAGGGATTCTTTTTCCCAGTGTAAATTGTTGTCTGCTTTGTCAAAGATCAGATGGCTATAAACGGATGCCTTTATGTCTGGGTTCTCTGTTTTGTTCCATTGGTCCATGTTTCTATTTTGTATCATTACCATGCTGTTTTGATTACTAAAGCTTTGTAGTATAGCTTAAAGTCAGCAAATCAATAAAAATAAAAAACTCCATTAAAAAACAGGCAAAAGACATGAACAGAAGTTTTTCAAAAGAAGATAGACAAATGGCCAATAAACATAGGAAAAACATGGCCGATATCACTAATCATCAGGGAAATGTAAATCAAAATGACAATGAGATATCACCGAACCTCAATGAGAATGGCTTTTATCAAAAAGTCCCAAAACAACAGATGCTGATGTAGATGCAGAGAAGAAAGAACACTTATATATTGTTGGTGGGACTTCAAACTAGTAAAACCTCTATGGAAAATAGTATAGAAATTCCTTAAAGAACTAAAAATAGACCTACCATTTGATCCAGCAGTCCCACTATTGGATATTTACCCAAAGGAAAAAAAGTCATTTTATCAAAAAGATACTTGTACTCAAATTGTAGCACAATTTACAATCACAAAGATGTGGAATCAACCCAAGTGCCCATCAATCCACGAGTAGATTAATAAAATGTGGTATAAATATACCATGGAGTACTACTCAGCCATAAAAAATGAATTAATACCTTTTGTAACAATAGGGATGGAACTGAAGATCATTCTCCTAAGTGAAGTATCATAAGAATGGAAAAACAAACACGACATGTACTAACTATTAAATTGAAAGTAACCAAACAACACTCAACAGAAAACAAACAAGTGGGGGGGTAGAGGATGGGTGAAATCATACCTAATAGGTACAATGTACAATATCTGGGAGATGGGCACACTTATAACTTTGACTCAAGCAGTACAAAAGTAATCCATGTAACCAAAACATTTGTATCCCCATAATATTCTGAAATAAAAAAATTAAAAAAAGAAACATAAATCCATTGTATGATCACCAGATGCAAGTACAAATCACTTAGTAAAAATTATTATAATTGCTTTTGTGTACTTCGTCATTTTTTGTTGTTGCCTTGGCTAGTGTGTAGTCGCATCATCATATCTCACTGAAACCTGAAACTCCTGGATTCAAGCAGTCCTCTTGCCTCAGTGTCCCAAGTAGCTGGGACTACAGGTGCACACCACCATACTTGAATAAATTTTCTATTTTTTTGTAGAGATAGGTCTCACTACCTTGGCCAGGCTGGTCTCAAACTCCTTGCCTGAGTGAATCTCCCTCCTTAGCCTCCCAAAATACTAAGATTACAGACATGAGCCACCACACCAGGTCCTTTATCTTATTTTCAAATCAGTGCTTCAGTATGGGTTCAAACAAAGTGGTTTTGATAAGATGAAATTAAAAGTCAAATAAAAGTATGATTTCTAAAAGATTAACCTTTAAGTATCATTTCTCCCTTAAACTTTATTCCAAATTAATAAAAGTCTCCAATTTATATGTCCAGATATGAAGTTGTGTTACTTTCTATTTTAAGACTGAATTATAAGGCAGTCAAAAACACTGGTCCAGAAGTCCAGATTTTTTTTTTTCAGGTTTGGTACCCAAAGCTCTTTTCTTATTTTTCATTATTATGGGTACATAATAGTTGTATATCTTTATAGGTTACCTGTGATGCTTTGATGCAGGCATACAATGTGAATTGCTCAAATCAGGGTAAACAGGGTACCCATCATTTCAGGCATTTATCATTTCTTTGTGTTAGGAACATTCCAGTTCCACTCTTTCAGTTATTTTAAAGTATACCCTAACTTGTTGATTATAGTCACTTTGTTGTGCTATCAAATATTGTGCGTTCTATCTTATCTATCTAACTATAGATTTTTGTTTTGTTCAAAATTTCCCTTGAAAGGGGAAAAACAAAGTGGAGGCAAAGGAAATGGTCTATTTCTCATTTATCACTCAAGAAATTGATCCTCTGAGACAGTGTCAGAGAAGGAATCACAGAAGGAACATACAAAACACCTGGCACAGACCTGCCAACAACTGAAATGGGCAACCCCGATCTGGCCATCATTGCTTTACCAAGCTCAGTTGGACAAACCAATCAAACAGATCTTCTCAGTCAAGAAAACATTGTGTATGAATTTGACCTGAAGAATAAAGCTTCAGAGTAAATTACTTTTAGTAAAAAATAACTACCTGTTTTGGAGAGAATGTGATATGCCAAGGAATTACAGGGTCAGATGAATATATATCTGTCAAAGAATTCTCTTGACAGCATTCCAAGACAAAGATGTTAAAGCAGAAATGATAGGAAGGATATATAGGCTTCACATACTTAATTATTTGAATGGGTTTTAACTTTAGGGAGAACGATATTGCAAAATGGAGAACATTATTTTACAACAGATAACGTAGTAATAACATTTCATGTTACTAAATGCAAAAATACACTTGTACAGTGTGACTAAATAAAAGGTCTCATGTGAAATCCCAACCACTAGAACCCGTTACACTACCCAACTAATATTTTCATGCGGTTTTCCCGTAGTACAATAAAAGAGCCTTTGTTTTTCAAAGAGATAGTATATCATCAAATAAAATAATAAACAGCCTAAGCAAATATTTAAGATTATAAAAAAATAGTTACAACTGGAAGAAACATTAGAGATCATTTAGCCAAAACCACTCATTTTACAAACAAGAATATTGAGACTTTGAAAAATTAAATGACTTGCTCAAGGTCATAAATCATGAGCAGCTGTCACCATCAAGCCTAACCTAGTCAAATCTGAAAAAGTCTCTTCCTTTGCCTTTGAAACATAATCCACTCCACTCTTCCAAATGTACTGTCTCTCTTCCTTCCCTTTCAGTGTCTACCTATGACAAATCACTCAAGACCTTTCTTCTCTGTCCAAGAATCCTCAAGCCATTACCAAATTAGGCTTACCTTCAGTACTTGTCCCATATAGCATTTGATCATAGGTAGGATTAATATGCCTTTCCAATGCCATTGAGCCTACCTGATACACTAAATTGAAAATTGATGAATGCTGGTAGAGAATAATATAGCTTTTATACTTTGAGATGTGCAAGAGTATTAGAAGAATATTAATTTTAATAATTACCTGCTGAAGAGATTATCATTCTTTAATAACTCAAAAGAGTATTAGGAACTTTGAGCCCAGGATCTTAAACACTGTATGTTGGTTAATCTTCATGATTGAGAAAATAGCCAGTACTCAGTGGTTAAAGGAATAAACTCTACAAGAATTTAGGTGGTTTGAATCTAGGTTCTACTTTTTATTAGCAGTGATCTTGGGAAAGTTGTTTGTGTTTCAGTTTACACTTTGTGTTTCAGTTTACACTTCTAAAAAAAATGAAGATTAATAATAGTATCTCTTTCATCAGGACTGCTTGAGGATTACATGAAAACAACTATGTAAAGTGCTTAGAATAAAAATTGGCACATAGTAAAAGCAAAAATGTTAGGTTATGATTATATCTAGTCGGTATTATACAACTCCTCAATCTTTTGTCATCCTGTTAAAATCTGGCTTGTTCTGTGTCATTGCACTGAAACAGCTCTTGCAAAGGTCTCTATTGACAGACTAAATGCAAAATTAAGTGGCCCACATATAGTTCCTGTTCTGTACTAACCCTCCCTAATGCTTGGCACTGTTTACCTCTTTGAGCTTCTTCAAATTCTCTTCTTTTTTGTCTTCTGCTTATCCCTACTCTTCCCAGCCCTTTTTATCTTAGACCACTACTTTCTTCTTTCTCTACTCTTTTTCCTGCTGATTTCGTTGTCTGCAAGCTTAAAACTATCCCCAGTATGCCAGAGGCTCTGAAATGTGTATTTCTAGTATTTATCTAATTCCAGAGATACAAACCTAATTTCAAACTTCCTGCTGAATATTTTTATCTTTATGCATAGGATCAGAAAACAGAACTCATTAAATTTTTCTGCAACTAACTTCACTGAATTCCCTACCTTTAGAAATTGCATTCTACATCACTGCAATCCTCAAAGGTTTCTTTGATTCTTCTTTCTAGCATGACTTGAATGACAACTCACCCCTGTTTTCTTGGGACAGTTCCAGTTTATACCTGCCATTTCATCTTCATTATTTATAGAAATCCCTTTTACTCTCAAAAGTGTCCTGGTGCAGATGATAAATTATATGATTATCTTGATCATATTAGGCATCCAATATAGTTCACAATCATTATCAGAATCTTGATATTCTTTTTTTTTTTTTTTAGTTGTCCATATAATTTCTTTCTATTTTTAGTAGAGACGGGGTCTCGCTCTTGCTCAGGCTGATCTCGAACTCCTGACCTTGAGCGATCCACCAGCCTCGGCCTCCCAGAGTGCTAGGATTACAGGCGTGAGCCACCACGCCCGGCCTAGAATCTTGATATTCTTTTCTATCCTCTGTAGTGTAGGCTTCTATTTTTTCCTTTCTGGATTCAATCAATAGCCTCTTTAAAGATCACTGTTGTCAATATATTTCTGATTATTACATTCTCTGTATGAGTGCTGAAGTGATCTTTCTAAATACAAGCCTAGTATTATTAGTTCCCTTCATAATGATTTTCACTCTCTCTCAGTTGCCTACAACATAAAGTCTAACACCCTTTTTTTCTATCTATATTCCATTTGTTTATTTTCCTTCCTTGCCGCCTTTGGACTGAAAGACAAGTACTGAGCCAGAGTTGTGGGTTTTTTTTGTTTGTTTGTTTTTCACAGAGTCTCACTCTGCACCCTGGATACAGGGCAGTGGCATCATGGTAGCTAACTGCAATCTCCAACTCCTGGGCTCAGGGGATCTTCCTGCCTCAGCCTCCTGAGTAGCTGTGACTGCAGGCATATACCATCATGCCTGACTAATTTTTCTATTTTTAGTAGAGACAGGGTCTCACTCTTTCTCAGGCTGGTCTCGAACTCCTGAGCTCAAGCAATCCTCCTGCCAGAGTTGTGGTTTTATAGTAGAATGTATAAGTTAAATAATAGACATATAATAATATCTTTCTATGATAATACTTGTGAAAAAAATGCTAGGAGACTGGTAAATTACTATATCAGTCATGAAGAGGGAGTAAAATACATCCCTTTCTGCTTTACAGGGATATAAAATTTAAATGTGGTAATGGAATCATGTTTAAAACCACCACATAAGGTTTATGATTATTGTTATTGTTGTTATTACTTTTCTCTCTTCTACCTAAACCTAATGCATTTATTATTAGTAGATGTCTTTTTTTTTTTTTTTTTTTTTTTTTTTTTTTTTTTTGAGACAGAGTCTCGCTGTGTTCCCTGGGCTAGAGTGCCGTGGCGTCAGCCTAGCTCACAGCAACCTCAAACTCCCGGGCTCAAGCAATCCTTCTGCCTCAGCCTCCCGAGTAGCTGGGACTACAGGCATGCGCCACCATGCCCGGCTAATTTTTTTCTATATATATAATTTTAGCTGTCCAGATCATTTCTTTCTATTTTTTGTAGAGATGGGGTCTCGCTCTTGCTCAGGCTGGTCTCGAACTCCTGAGCTCAAATGGTCCGCCCACCTCGGCCTCCCAGAGTGCTAGGATTACAGGCATGAGCCACCGCGCCCGGCCAGTAGATGTCTTTTAAAGGCTAGAAATACCTGAATGAATTTCTCTGCTACCCAACGAGACAAAACAAAAATGTAGTGTCTGAAAAATAATTTTGATAATATTCCATTACCAAAATTTTCTTTCTTTAATATAAAATTACATGTATATATTCAGTATCTATATTTCCCCATTTTTAATAGCAATTGGAATCCTTAAAGCCATAGAATATAAAATTTTAATAGTTTTTTTTTTAAAGATTTTACATTTAACAGACTTCTAGACAATCAAATTACTTTCCTGATATTTAAAACTATATTTGGGCATGATGATATTTTATCATAAATTTGTCCAAATTTCTTCACCATTATCTCTAGAGAGCAATGCACTAGCAAATATATTAAGTACTGTCCTCACTTTCTAACATTGACAACCCTGGACTGGGGATACATATAAACAGAAAACATCAAGATTGATAAAAATACTAACAATTTAGAATTAGTAAAGCATTTGTGTGTGTGTGTGTGTGTGTGTGTGTGTGTATCTAAATCCAATACTCAAAATAATGTGGATAGTTTTTTTATTCTTATCCTTTTTGATTTCTGTATCTATGTACATATGTATGTATCTATCTATCTGTTTTGTTGTTTTGTTTTGTTCTTCATATGTTAAGAGCATTCACCTGCCTATAAATTCTCTTTTGGGGTACTTATCAGGCTCTTGTACATGAATTAGCTTGAACCACAGGTAAGTGTTAAAAACGGTTGAACACCAATGGTTTCCTATGGTTAAACCTAACAGCAGATGGGAATTGGCAAGGAAAATTTATATAATTAATTTTATTCACAACTTAGAACAACTTGTGCATGCTTCGAAATGAAAGCACATAAGAAATTCACTTTAAGGACAAAAAAGCTAACATAAATAATTAACTGGGCATACATAATTGGAGAATATAAAAGAGTGTTTATTATTTCATTAGGATATGATGGTAAAATTATGTTTATTTCATCTATGATATACACATTGGCTAATCTTTGGACATATTGTCATATATCGCCATTTACTCATGAATAATTTTGAATTCAAAATATTGTTTAAATTTTGGTAAATATTTTGAAACAATTACTTGGCTTTGTTTCAGGAAGAAAAGCAGACTCATTTCAATGACAACCAATTGAGAATTCATTTCATGTTCATTTTTAACCAACTTTGGGGAATCACTAGTGGATAAAGTCATAAATGTATGAAAAGATTAGTTGGGAAGAGAGCTAAACAGTAAACAAGTGGTCTAAACTCTTTATTTTATAGATGGAGGAACTGTGGTCAATAGAAATGAAATGACTTAAAACAGTAATTTGCTTATTTGGTGTAAATTATTAGGAACTTGAAGAAAAAGAAAAAATAAAAGTTAATTTAACTGATCTACATAAACAAAGATATATTTGTCATAGGATCTAGTGATACGCCTAGAATAGAATCTATTGACAGTGACGTGATATTGTAGGCCATTTGCTATGTATAAAACTGGACAGACACAGGGAATGCTGTAACTGACAATACCACTGTCTTGAAAAGACAATGGGTAGGATGATGATGTATAGATATGGATAGATAGATATGTCAAAGTAATAGAATAGTTCATTAAGTTAAATCATAAATTCCGATGACTGGATTTATTTTTTAACCGATTGTATTGGCCTGACGTAGGTATGACACTTTCCATGTCTAGCTTAAAGGATTTGTTTTATTTATATGTATGTTATGTACATTTTAGATAACATAATGCAGACACACAATTTGATATCACATTTGACCTAATATTGTTTTTTTTTTTTTTTTTTTTTTTTGCTTTTTTTGCATCTTTTAGAGAGTAGCATTATCTCACTGAGACCTTCATGGCAAGAGAGTATCCTGACTAGAAATGAAGTGTTTGCTATCACTGTGAGTGTCCACTGCAAATTCTTTATTTCCCTGGCAGGACCTGGGAAAGTAGGCTGTTTTTAAGGATGGAAACAAGGAGATTATGGAGTAAGATTATAGGACATTCTATAATAATATCCTGATTCTCAGGATATTTTTCTTATTTCAAAGAATATATTTAATTGGCAACATTTTTAAAATAGCTCTTTCTGTGTGATTTTTACTTATATGATAATTCCACTTTTGGAATCAAGCTGTTTCTCAATTGAAGTCTCTAAAACGTACAACTTCTGTAGCTTACTACTAGGTCATAGCAATTATCACGAAATGTGGTTACATGCATTTTTAAGACTGAGTTTTAGAGAAAAGAATGTGAAATTAGAAATTACGGGACATGAGTTTAAGTTCAAGCTCAATTAATTAGTGTAGGCAAATACAGTGTGTGATTGTAGATAACTTATTTAAACTTTCACACCTCAATTTCCACATAAGGAAATTGAGGTAATAATGATGACACATATCGACAAGGTTATTATGTTAAAAATGAATTGCATATGAGAACAGCCCTTTATAAACTGCAATGTAAACCCTAATGATGCTTTGAGGAAATAGAGAGTTACATTAACATTGACAGGTTGACATATTAAAATTATTTTGAAAAATATTTTCATATAACTCAGAGCTAGCATTTCATGTGATTATGTATGTCTTTTAAAAGGAAAAATGAACAAGGATCGGGTCTTTCTAGATAGTGTTCATAACAATGCATATGACAAATTTGAACAAAAATTAAAGAATTAACAAACATAAAAATAAAAGATTTTGGTATTCAGATCATTATACCAACGTACACAGTGCCATTCCCAGAAAATGAGTTGTTGCACTAATCTTTTCTCTAAAGTGTGAAAATTTCACTATGGGTCCTATTGAATTAATTATTTATCATGGAACAAAGAGTTGCATTTAAATAAATTTCACTTTGTTCACATTTTGGGAGAATGTCAATTTTTCAAAAGAATTGAATCATTGTAGCTTTAGTAATTAAAATTCATTTTGTTTTAACAATTCAATGATTTTTTTTTTATTTCAGCATATTGTGGCAATACAAAAGTTTAGGTTATATATTGAATTTGTCCCACCTGAGTCAGAGCTTCAAGCGTGTCTCTCCCCTAGACAGAGCCCACCACACCCATTAGGTGTGTATATACGCATCCCTTCCTCCCCACTCCCATCTTCCCCACACCCAATGAATGTTACTACTATTATATGTGCACTTAAGTGTTGATCAGTTAATACCAAGTACATGTGGTACTTGTTTTTCCATTCTTGTAATACTTCAGTTAGTAGAATGGGAAGTTCAAAATTTCAGTCCATGAAGAATTTATCAATCAGAATTTCTCAAATACTTCACTTTTCATGGCTATCTGAAATTTTACAGTAATGCTGAAATATTATATGAAATGCTCCATAATAGAAGTTATGGTTATAAGACAAGTCAAAAATACATTTTATTTATCTTTTCTCTCTTTTCCTCTTAAAAGATAAAGGGTAAAAAATCTTAATATTATTTGTGAATACTATTTGAATTGATGTAGGGTTTCCTAGGGGACACAATGGTCAAAAGATCAAATGAAAGCACCCAAAAATCATAGTGGATCATTTTACCTGACTGCAGCAAATGTATCAGAGGATTGGATATGTCAGTGGTGAGAGATCAGAGGAACAAGAAAGGTTGGAGTGAACTGAGGGGGAACTTGGAAAATCCATGAAATCTGCATCTGTATATGATTAGAAAACTTTTAAGACAGAATAAGATATTATAGCTAAGAAAATGATGGATGACAGGGCAATGTTTTCAAGAAAAGGAGAACAAAGGGCAGAAAGAGAGATGAGAAGAGTTTGTAGGTACATCAAGTGAAGAATGTTTAACAATACACAAACCTAAAAGAGAGAACAAAGAAACGATGTCTAAAGTACTATTTAATGCAAATGCTATTCAATTAAGTTAAAGCTACATGACATGGGAGAGAAACTTGGAGATACTTGGAGGAAAATTAAAAAAAATAAGCACACTATGATTCTAAAAAGTATTAGCTTGTTATTAATAAAAATTAAGACTGAAAAAACACAAATCTTGGAATCTGCAGAAGAGAGAATGTAGGCAAAATTCTGGAAATGATTGAAAATCTCTATGGAGTAGATACAAACTAACGAAATTTACTGGGCCGGGTGCAGTGGCTCACACCCATAATCCTAGCACTCTGGGAGGCCGAGGTGGGCGGACCGTTTGAACTCAGGAGTTCGAGACCAGCCTGAGCAAGAGCGAGACCCCATCTCTACAAAAAATAGAAAGAAATGATCTGGACAGCTAAAATTATATATTTAGAAAAAAATTAGCCGGGCATGGTGTCACATGCCTGTAGTCCCAGCTATTTGGGAGGCTGAGGCAGTAGGATCGCTTAAGCCCAGGAGTTTGAGGTTGCTGTGAGCTAGACTGATGCCACAGCACTCTAGCCCGGGCAACAGAGCAAGACTCTGTCTCAAAAAAAAAAAAAAAAAAAGAAAGAAAAAACAAAGAAATTGACTGGCACAATGACCTACTAAGTCATTCTTCACAAATGGCCCAGAGGTGAACAGATAAGAAAGAAATGGATTGATATAAAGGGGACTGCACTTAAGCAGTCTTCTTATGAAGGAATATCTTTTTAAAAGGCAATAGAAGTATCTGATAAAATATTACATATTCAGTAAGAAAGGAAAAGTACTAAAGTCAGCTTTGATAGGAAAGATAATTTTAGTTGTAAGAAGAAAGTCGATAAAACTTGTGCATCTAAAGTGGAGGAACTCTGTGAAGATGCCCCCATACTTATGATAGAAACTAAGTGAACAGAAAAAAAAATTCTGCAGCTTGTACTAAACTGAGCGCTCCAGGATTTTGCAGGGGAAAGAAATGGCATGCAAATAGGTGGTGACACTATGAATTTAGATCTCTCTTAGTATCACAGAGAGAGACTAGAGGATTGGGAATATTTGATGATGCACATCAGGAGAAGTTAGATGGCAAGAAGCCCCTGCTTTGTTGTAGGACCTAGCACAAATCTTCAAGAAAAAAATTGAAGATTTTGAAAGAGAGATAGCACATGAGTGAAGTTTTCAGGCCAGAAAAGAGTAGAATAGTTTGTATGTAGGAAGGAGCTAAGGATATATACACATCCAGATAAGATGCTTTCACTTTTTCATCTCCATTCACTTAAAAAAATGCAGTAAAGTCAATTAGTTTTGACAGAAAGCAGAAATAAACTAAACTATAATAAGCCACTTAAATATCTTCAAAATAAGTACTTATTATAGGGCTCTTTAAAAGAATCAAGTGAATCAAATGAAAACAGTCGAACAAAATAATGTATGGGAAATTACTGTATATACTTTCTAAAAATGTATAGGAAAATGGAAAACAATAGCATTACATAGAGATATAGATATAAATATAGATACATATATCCTTTGATGTAATTTTTGAAAATAAGAAAATGACTATATAAAAATGTATATAAGTATGGTATTTCTATTCATCATTCATTTTTAATATTATTGATAAGAACACAATTTAGTAATCTAAATATCATTTCTTCGTAATGGAATGGAGTAAATTAAACTATTATTGGACCTCCTATTCCTGATAGAAATGCCATCTTTAAAAATTTTCTTTTTTATAATTTCAATATATTTAAAGGGCACAAGTGCATTTTCACTATATGGATATGTCTGTACACAGCGGTG
Organism: Eulemur rufifrons; assembly: GCF_041146395.1. Taxonomy (NCBI): domain Eukaryota; kingdom Metazoa; phylum Chordata; class Mammalia; order Primates; family Lemuridae; genus Eulemur; species Eulemur rufifrons. Next base: position 31,597,083 of record NC_090989.1, read on the forward strand.
AGATCTGGGCTTTTAGTGTACCTATCACCTGAATAAGGTACATTGTACCCATTAGGTAATTTTTCATCCCTCGGCCCCCTCCTATGTTCCCACCTTTGGAGGCTTCACTCTCCATTATTTCACTTTGTATGTCCATACATACTCATAGTCTAGCTCCCACTTATAAGTGAGAACATGTGGTATTTGATTTTCTGTTCCTGAGTTATTTAGGATAATGGCCTGATCTAGTTCCACCCAAGTTGCTGCAAAAGACATTATTTCATTCCTTTATAAGGCTGAGTCAACTGTGACAATTAAACCTATCATCACCTTTTAGGATGTAAATAAGCAGGTACTAGCGAATGTGAAAACAAAATAGAACATTTTAAAATTAGAATCACAGTCGTAATCAGTTAATTTAGTTGTTCTTCTAATATGCATGCTCTGATATATAAATTCTATTTTATCAGAACAATGCACACAAAATGCACAAAATGTAATGCTATGGTGACACAAAATGCAATTTTACTTATATTAATTATTCCTAAAAGAACTGGAGTAGTAGAATATCATTTTTTTAAATAACTAAAACAGTAAGAAAGAATATTTCAGTGTCCTGTATTACATTTTAGAAACAGAACTATTTGAACACTTTGTATCCCAGATCTCCATTTTCTTTTTAGCACCCAATAGGATATAAAATTTTTCTGTCTAATGAATGGGCTGGTAAAAATAATTCTTATGTAGAAATTCCTGAAAAGTATTTAAACATTTTTTTCAAATGTAATATTTACGATGGTCATTGCAAAAAATTGAAAGATACAAAGAGAAAATAAAAATTTCTTACAATTCCAACTGCTGTTAACATCTACTTATATTTCCTCTTAATATTTATCTCCTATGCATAGGCATGCATTTCTATAATTTTATAGCGGAGATTGTACTAAATATAAATTTTTACACTCCACCTTTTGCTGTAGGACACTATCTTAGGGTTATGTTCTAATTTATTTAACTAACCCTCTGTCATTGGACATGTAATTTGCTTCTGATTTTTTATTATTATAAATGATACCAGGATTAGCATATTAAAAGTTAAAGTTTATACATAACTTTCAATTGGAAATGTTATAATATTTGAGTTGTCAATCTCTAAGGAGGGATGTGGAGGGAGTCAGTTATGGTCTAAGTGAACTATAAGGATGTGCAAAGTTGCTTTGAGATATCATTTTGGTATAATGTATATAAAATCATAGTAATTTCAATAGCCCTATAATTTTGTACAAAATCTCCTAGGTAGTTTTGTCATTAACTTCAAGAAAGACAATATTTTTATGAATGTGGGAACTGTAAAGTGAAGCCAAGGAACAGCAGCATGATGTTTAAAAGATGATCTTTGAATACCTTTTCATAGAATTAGAGCAATATTGTAAGAAGAAGAAAAAAGGGCTTATATTACACATATTTGAGGATTTAGATAGTAAGTAAAAGCCTGAATAATTATAGGCATTATTTTTTCACCTTCTAAAAAAAATTTCCCTGCATTTTAACATCTTTTGATATTTTCTATACTAGGGTGATATGGGGAAGTATGAATTATTAGTAAAAAACTACTTCATAAAAATATTATATGGAAACAATTGTTATCATAAAAAACATTTTAATTACCAAAAATATTTGGTTTTTAAAATATGTGTCTCAGTTCCTATTTGTAAAATGAAGGTTTGGTCAAGATTTAGTACCAACCATATCCTCTTGTTCAAAAGATTATCAGATATTCTATAAGGAAAAAGAGTCATAATTACATTATTTAATAACAGTTATCCTATTGTACAGATTAAATGGGATTATCTGCATGAAATGTAAAGATAGAATGTCTGGCATATTTTAAGTTTCCTGTAAATGTTAGCTGAGTGCAATTGTGAAATGACTCAAAAATTTATTTAATCTACATGTTTCATGTGCTTTGTAGTTTCGTATATATTTCACCATGGTAAACCATTTAGCTTTATGTCACTACTTGAAACAAAGAATAAGTTACATAGATGATTGACAGGTAACTTTGGCTTTCTACAATTTCAATTACCTTTTCAAAACTTCTAAAATTATTTGTCATAAACACAGCTCATGCATACATTCAAAATAAAAGTACTTGACAATGTTCCTTAAGTAAAAAACAAATCAAAGCTCACAGTGAATTTATTTAAGAGAAGAAATATACCTTTATATTCAGTTTTCTATTATTCATTCAAAATATTTACTGGTTATCAAAGTGAGGAACATAAATTCTCTATGAAAAACAGACTAAAAATCTATTTAATGAAATAATTTATTCAAATTAGTTGTGCAAAAGTACTTCGAGTTTAGAAAACTTCTAGAAGAATTTTGGAAGCCTTATGGCATAATCACATTTGTTGAGTTTCCTCTGATTATTAGTCAATGGATTCCAAAGACTATAGCTAAATTTGCTGCTCAGAAGCCAAACACATTCTTTAGATGTCTTGCTGCAATGATCTGTACTTTCTTCAGTCAGTAAACATTTCAGCACCTGTAATATTAGAGCTTTTCCAGGATGCTGTAGTTGTGGCAAAGCAGCTGAAAAGAAACAGCATATTGAGCAAACAAGGTTCACTAAGAACATTGTTAATATGTGATCAGAGATAGCCTATTAGGCAAAAGATCTTCACTTATTCAAAATTAAAAATTAGTAAATTCACCTTAAAATCAAAATAAGCAACCAAGCAAATAAGCAGGCAATGAAACAATCATACAAATTAACCATGACCTATGCAACCAATAAGCCTGGGATATAGTGCACCTGAATAATCTACCAAAAACAATAAACATTCAGAGAGTAGAAAAGCCTAATCTCAGTCCACTAACAATGATAAAGCTTTGACCAAAGGCTTGCTAATTAATTCCCAGCTCTACTGTAATACTTCTTAACAACGTGTCTTTAAACTATGTTACTTAACTTCTCTGTGACTCATATTCTTCATCTGCAAACGTGAAAAAGCTCCTGGGTTTACTGAGAAATTTAAATAAATTGAAAATAGATTAAGTATTTGCAACAGAGCCTGGTTCAGAATGGGCAATTAATGCATTTTTTAAAAAATCCACATGCCTAACTAGTAGCTGTTAGAAAAGAAACACTTTTATTCTTCTTTATAATATTAACTTTTAGTTATTATTAATTATCCATTGCCAAATTGCTACCAGATAGTGCTAGAATAAGATTTTTTTAAAAACTTTTCTTCAATCATTTAATTTATGCAATTTGAAGAATCAAGAGATGTCTCCCCTGTTCTCTGTTTCTTCTTCCCTTAGCACATCCTTTCTAGTATAGCCTTTTAATTAGCATGAAAATAAAATCCATATGTAATAAGTTGACATATAATTAAATAAATGTATATACATACATGTTAATCTATGTCACTGGAAAATTAAAAGAAAAGTGAATTTACTAAAATCATGTGTATTTCAATATATAATTTGTGGACATTTATGTATTGAAGCCATAATGAAATAGATGTTTGGACCTACATGTAGAATCACTGTGAATGTGACAGCTACAGATGGGGACTGATACCAATATAGGTGTGTGCTATTACTGAGTCCAACAAAAAAAGCTACATTTTTGCCTAGGATGTGATTTCTGAGCAAAATAAAGTGTCATTTTCCCTCCTTTCACAAAGTAGCTGTGTGGTAAGAACAACTATGAAAGGCAGAACTATAATATCTCTAGGCTCAGTTAATTAAAGACAGAATTTTTACCTACATGAATTCTCAATGAGATATTCGAAAGTTTTTCATCCATGAGAAGCACCCTAAGTATTGCAGCACACATAACTTCCCTGGCCTCTGCAAATGAAATGCTGGTGGAAATGTCTCTTTGGTAATTATGATAACCAAATGTCCTTGCAGGTTTCTAAAATATCGCTAAGAGCAGTGATTTTCAACCCATTTTTTTATTTAATGTCCCCTCCAAGGAGCCTTTTATACATTTTTATCCTAGTCATACTCTCTCAAATGTAATTTTAATAGCACAGACACACTGTGTTTTATGTATCCAAAAGTACGATTTTTTCACCTCACATGATTGATTTTTCTCTTGGGGACAAAATTTCCCCTGAAGAGAATGAAAGCCTGTCTTACGAGGACTAGACTATCTTTGCCCTGGTTGAGCACCAAAGTTTGTGTTGAGAAATAGAACATGCCATGGCGCCAGTGTCCTGTCTGGCCTGCACGGTTAGGGGCTTGTGATCAATAACAGATTCCCAGGCCTGCGGTTATGTGTGCTGGCAGCTTCTTGGAGACAGCGGTAAATAGCGAAATGTGAGGAGCTGCACGTCTGTGTAGATACAAAGGCAGAAGGATCCTATAAAAGTTTAAGTCAGGTCATCTCATTCTTCTGCTCAACCCTCTCCAAGTGGCTTCTAGGCTAAAATCTCAAACCCATGCATTGGCCTATAAGGCCCTGCATGACCTGTTACCTCCCAACCTCCCACTGACCTCTGGGCACACTGACTTGGAGGCACGCTCCCATGATCATACCAACACATTCCTAACATCCAACCCTTCGCATTCACTTAGGACACTCTTGCCTCTGATAAGAGCCAGTCCACTCCCTCTCTTCTTTCAGATTTCCTAATTTGTTCAGTGAATAAATATATACTGATTAAACTTATATTTTAAAATCAAAGGTGATCATGCACATTCTGGCATAAACATATTTACTTATAAGGTCTCCCAGAATATTTTAAATTACTTATGCACTGAAAAATGACCACATTTCTAACACTCTATAAAATTGCCTTAAAACATCAAGATTGTTTTCAATAGGAAAGAAAAAAAAAAAACTGATGCTTTCAGGGTGACAGAAGAGCATGGGCTCATTGCGTTGAGCATAAATGAAAGGTGTTTCATATTTTCCTAGTTGTAGACATTTTCATTATATATTATATATGTATATATGTGAGTGTATATATATAATAACAGTACATAAATGTGTAACTAAGAAATACACTAACATTGTCCTTAATTTCTTTAATTTGTGACAGAGTTTTTACAGGGGATTTTCAAACATGATCCAAAAATGACATTAAGGACCAACATTGCTGATTCACTCACACTAGACCCTGTGTAGCAAAGTATAATTCATAATACTTAGGTTTATTGGGCACACATTTACCCCTGGTTTTATATTTAATTACTTAATTCAGAAAAGCTGTTGTGTGCTGATCAGTCCTCCAAATTATGTCACCAAATGTAAATTTACTTCAAAATATGGTAAATCTGAGTTCTTTTTTGTTTGGTGGGTTTTTTTTTTTGTTTGTTTGTTTTTTTAATTTGTGTTTTTTTAATTTTTTTTTAAATTAAGTATATTACAGGTGTACAAATGTTTAGGTTACATATATTGCCTTTGTCCCCCTGGCCCCCGAGTCAGAGCTTCAAGTATGAGTTCTATTATTAAAGTAGAAAAATATTGCAATCAGCTAAAATAAATTCAAAACTGTCTTCATTTCCTATACATAAAAATTGGAGTGTTAAAATATTTTTTTAAGTTTTTATATCAATTTCCTGAGTCACTCTACAAAAACCCACTCTATAACAACCCACACAACACAACACACACACACACACACACACACACAAACGTACGCACACCAGATTGCACATTTAACAAATGCTAACATCAGGGAAACATATGTTCTAATTGCATTATTTTTGGCAGACACCAGACAAAATTTTGCATTTGAATCCTAAAAGTAATCCTCACATTTCAGGTTCTTCTTTGTATAAAAACATTTTACTTTTTTCCCCCATCACACTAAACTTGTATAGTTCTACTCTGAAGGCTTCACTTTATAAATCTAAACATAAACCTTTATAATAAGAGCAATTTTCATTTTTTTCCCTTTAAGTATTGATAACAAGTTAGTTAACGATGATAGGTTGATTGTGAAATACGTGTATTAGAATGCCATGTGACAGTCATATAGTAAGGAATCCATATTGGGAAAAACGTGTATTCTAAATAATATATGTTCTAAATAAAGATGTCTTCAAATAAGTAGATTACATTGGAAGGAGATATAAGGACACTGTTGTTTTAAAAATCAATATTGGAATTTTGAATAATTGGCTAGTTGGTATCTAAATGTGTAAAAGAATGAGTTTTATTGACAATAAGTCAATGATTTGGTAAAAGTAATTTTAAGATATCCTCTTAGTTTCCCTATGTTTTGTGGACTTATTCATCTCAAATAAACAATTTTAACTTTAGACAAATAGAAAATTTGTCAAATTTAGAAATACTTTAGACAAATGAGGAAATAGTACCATCAACAATTAATTACTAATTACTGAATATTTATTTACTTAGCAGAGACTAGATTAAAAACCAAGGTGCTCTCTATCTCTATATAACCATATTCAAAACTCAGATAAAAAATTCAATACAAGTTTTTAGTCAAAAGTTGATTATTTGGAAATTATTATCCTTTAATTCAGTAAATCTCATGCAGTAGGTAAATAATACCTAAGAATTATTGGTTTAAAAAATTAGCCCTAACTTCCCTAGGCTTATTGTTTGTGAAATTTTTGACTAATCATTCATTAGTCCATTATTTATGTATTTATTAAAGACCAGTTTCTAAGATGTGTTGCTAAGTTGGGCTTTAGAATGAAGATGCTACTATTAGCTAAAATTTAAAGGCTAAAAGATGTAACAACTGGTATTCAGTCTTCTATGTTTTGTTGATTGAAACACTCAAAATCTTCTGAGGGTAGACATTATAAATGTGAATTGGGTCTGCTTTTTTCCTCATAAAGAATATTTAATAATAGAAGAGAGAAGATTAAGTCCTTTGGTAATGGCTAATGTTGTATACATGATTTTAGATGATGAGGAAGAAGAGACAGGGTCCCTTAAGTTGGAAGCATTTTAATTAATTAAGTTCCTGAAAGAACTTAAGTGACTTTGAATACTCCTGCATATCCAGTGTGTATTTGTTTTTTTTTTTTTTTTTTTTGAGACAGAGTCTCACTCTGTTGCCCAGGCTAGAGTGAGTGCCGTGGCGTCTGCCTACCTCACAGCAACCTCAAACTCCTGAGCTCAAGGGATCCTCCTGTCTCAGCCTCCCGAGTAGTTGGGACTACAGGCATGCACCACCATGCCCGGCTAATTTTTTCTATATATATATTTTTAGCTGTCCATATAATTTCTTCCTATTTTTAGTAGAGATGGGGTCTCGCTCTTGCTCAGGCTGGTCTCGAACTCCTGAGCTCAAACGATCCGCCCACCTCGGCCTCCCAGAGTGCTGGGATTACAGGCGTGAGCCACCGCGCCCGGCCCCAGTGTGTATTTGTAAACACAAATTCGGAACCATCATAAATCAGTGATCAGCATAGGCATATACTTCTTAATAAAGAATGTCAGGAAATGAGGGGGATGGTAAATATAGCTACTGTGCAAATAAAAATAAGGAATTTCCAATAATTTCTAACTCACAAAATAAAAATAGAATAGCAATAAAAATAAAATGAATTCTTGGTAAAGACAGAGCACTGAAACTTCTCTAATTTTTTTTTAAGATTTAATACTGGCATTTATGAGATCTTCAAGTACTCTTTCAAGTTACTTTTCAAAGAGAAACAACGCTTGGTGGTTTTATATATATATATATATGTGTATATATATATGTTGTATCTGTGTGTGATTATATAACATTTTTTGTCAACTGATCATCAATTTATATTTGTTAAACACATTTGATTCCTTTTATTTTGACAATTACTTGATATGTAACCTATTGTTCAATGTTTTATATTGCTTTGAGAGTTATATCTCAAAATATAAAATAACTGTCTTTCTCAGCACTTATAACAGTACTACAAGATTTATGTAAGAAGCAGAGAATATAAACAAAAATAAGATTAGATTTGTGGTTTGATCAGAATTAGATTTTTTTAATCTGGAGAGAATTGCTTATCCATTAAATATATATTTCTAAACGTTTTGTCTTTAAATGTTGCCAACACAGCTCCTGATATTACAGATCCTAATGGTTATATATCATCATTTTTTTTCATTGCTATCTTTAAGTTACATTTTCCCATTGCATACTCTCAACTGGATTCTATACCAACCAAGCAATATATTCTCAGGAAATAGTTATTTTCCTGTTGGTAAATATTGCAGGTAAGTATGTACCACAAATAAAGAAGCATTTTGAGGGAAAGCAAAATTTAATACTAATAACCACAGATGCAATAATAATTATAACTAACCACAATCAGAGTTGCCAGTATTTAAACACATATGTGCTAAATCTTTACGGACACTGTGATAAATCTTCACAATCTGTGTGAGAAAACATACTGCTATCTCCATTTAAGAATAAAAACAGAGACCCAGAGAGATTATGCCAGTTCTCACAACATGTATGTGGAAGGGTTGGGTTTGGACCTTGGTATTTCTGTCTCCAGGGTGCCTGCGCTTACAGCCTCCATATGATACAATGATTTTGAAGCATATTGAAAACTTCTTGGCTGTTTCTCCTTGAATTAAACTTGGGGTTAGATTGACCATCACTTTGCTTTAAGTCATGTAGTAATTCTCATGGGTAAATGATTCTGATGATTATTTTCATTAGGGCTTCATTTACAGAAGAAGAAATTTCCTTGGCAGTGGTGAAATTTCTGGTGGAACTCATAGCCTTCCTGCCCATAAGCTTTGTTCAGGCTACAGTGCAACTCTATGATGAAATGTTCCACTAAATGCTTCAGGTTAGTGGGTTGCCAAAATGTCTTCAAATTATTACTCACTTTCAATCCACTTCTCCAGTATATAGTCACAAAAAAACCTCCACTCCTTCCTTCTGTCTCTCTGATAAGAAAACTGTTGTAACAACGCTAGAAATTTTAATGATAATAACTTTATGGATTCTTTTCTTTATGATAAAAATGAGAGATGAGCCAAGACTACACTAAAGTTGAATATGCTCAGCATGTTCTTATATTAATTAAATAATACCAAACTGGTATATAGTGTTAAAGCCTTAATTGAGAGAGTGTTAAACAGATTCCAGGGGAAAAAAATGTGGCTACTTTGGCAGGGATTTTGGCCAATTTTAAAACAGTGATATATTCATTACCACATTTCCTTAGGCACACTGTTCTACTTCAATATGCTATCCAAAACTAACTGAGCTCTAACACATAAAAATTTTTAACACTTCTGTAATATAGGAACAATTTCAAATGGCAAATAATAGGTAGTTTCTAAGAATGACAGGAGAACGATAAAATTGTCTCTGTTTTCAAAGACATTAAAATCTTAGGTATGGTTGTACTCTACTCTTGGGGATAAATTTTTATGAGTTCAAATCTCTAATTTTTAAATCAAAGTCAATTGGAAAATAGTAGTCAATTGACAGAAATAAACAACATAGCCAAAATTATTGGATCATATCTGTACCATAAGAAAACAAAACAAAACAAAACAGATACAAATGTCCTTTCTTTTGGTTTTCTTCAAATTTATGAATAAATTTGTTAGGACCAAAAAGTTACATTTGAAATTATCATAGAAGAGACAGTGAAAACCATCATGCTGGTATAATTTAGGGTCATTTTCTGCGGCAGAAGCTGGGATGAATGCTGGATTTACTAAAGTTAAAGTTACAGACACTCATACTGTTCATCCTACTAGATTACTCACCTTTTCATAATATCTGTACACATTTAATTTCTATCACTCTTATCAAAATGGAATCAAAGTTGTTGTTTTTCATGCTTTTGAAATCATACTTCTGTAGAGTTTTAACCTTTCAATATGGAAACGTTTGAAAATGGATTACCTGAAAATTGCTTTTCTATTCCTGTGTGTGACAGCTGAGTTCAGCTGTTTTTCTTAAGCATCTATTGAACAGCTGAACACTTTCTCCTGGTCCCCAGATTTGAAGCTAAGGGAACTTGAGGCAACAAAGTTGCATTGGAATGTATATGATCAAGGAATTTACTTTTCTTTCATCTGCTACAGCCTTAAGTTACTGACCCTTATGGCACAGTTATGGATAAAATCATCTTCTATAACCATATATATATGGCTGCATATATAACACAATTATATCACCATAATTGTATATTAGAGGCCCACTGCAATACAAACTGCAAAATAGGCAACCTCCAAATTGAAATCTCAGTCTTAGAAACTTGACTAATTCTAAACTTCTTATCTGTCATCTGGTTTTTTATTTACCCTCAGACAACAGGCATAGAAATCTGAAGGAATGGATTAAAACAAAGTTCCTTTTATTCACTGGGAATAGGTAAAATGATTTGGTGTCAGCCACTGGTAGCAGTTCATATTCTGCCATCAGTTAAACTTGGTTTTCTGAAAAATCAGGTGTTGACCAAATGGGAAGAGACAGAGGAAGAATAGCCCTGTGTTGCTTTAGTGCAAAGGCCACTGTAACTGCAATAATAATTTCATTGTCTATAAAGTCTATACTTACCATGACAATTAAAAAACTACATTGAAATTAAATAATTGTCATTTTAAAAATATTAACGGAATATATATTATTTTAAGTAATATTGAACAGTTTGGGCTCAAAAGTGTCTTAGTTTACACAAATGTAGTAACAAAATTGATATTTATAATCAAATTCATTTTATTTCAATTTTTTTCTTGTTATGACTATTAAAAAGTCTCTCTTGTATTAAGAAATCATAGTTTAAATATTCTAGCTATTCGTCATCACCTTGAGTTGAACTTATGGTTCCACTGAAACTATGGTCTTTTATTTCAACTAGATGATTTACAAGGAATTCTGATATTGTAAACATTATTACTTCCCAAAATATCACACTACAAATGATTATGAACATGCAACACTATATGGTTCTCCACATAAGATATGTGATATACTTTAAAGAGTTTTGCTATGACATATTGTATATATTTAAAGTATATTGATATAAAGCTAATCGTCTCCAGTACTCAGATGACTGTAGAAAGAAAGATTTACTCTACAAAGGAGGCAGTGAAAGTTGTATGTTATGACATCTGATTCTACCTTTTTATCTTCAAGGAAGTATATTATGTTTTCTCTGATAGGGCCCAATCACCCCTGTGGCTGCTCCCTGGCAAATCCTATCAGCTTCTCACGTTTCCTAGTTGTCTGTATTGTACTGTAGGTTTTGGGCTGTGTTTTAGCATATCTTTGCCTAGAGGTAACCGTGTATTTAATATTTTAGTTCACCATAAATCTATTGATTTTTGGTATTGACCTCATTATCAGATCAACATTGCAAGAATATTTTCTCACTGGATAAAAATGGAACCAGAAACAATAAACACCATTTCTATTGTAACTTTATATCATGGATTAAATCTATACACCATTTTAACTTATTAGACGTGATATTTCTTTATAAAAGGTATTTCTAAAAGATTAATAAGATGTAATGGGAGAGGAAAAGACGAAAAATAGAAGGTGAAACAAATTGGTTTTCAATAAAAAAAAGTATAAGCCTATTTAAATGGCTCGTAGATAGTCAAAACTAGTACTCTAAAAGCAGCAGCAGCTCTTGGGGAATTGTGTAGTGTATGCTATTGTCAGTAAAGTAGCAAAGAGGAAGCACAAATTGGAGAAATAGCAAAGGTAGCTAAGTCTTTTTAAAGCTTGAAAAATTTATTTCAAATGATTTCAGAGCATCTTAGAAAGATTCTTTCCGAATAATTCTAATACCTCTAAAGTTTCTGCAGGAAACGCTTGACCTGTAGCCGGTGACAAAGAAAAGGAGCAGACGATTAAAGATAACCATAGAGGGTCTATGAGAAAATGTTGAGATCTGATATTAAAAATGAAATATCCAAAAATATGTATTGTGGTATATTTATGGAGAATTTTCCCCCCAGAGATAGAATCTTAAAGCAAAGATGTTGTGTGTGTGTGTGTGTGTGTGTGTGTGATGTTTGTGGGTGGTGGTAGCAGGTAACATAACTGAATGAGACGGTTTAAACATAAGGTATTTCATCTACTGACAATTGTTTCTGTTAATATGTGTGTTTACGTTTCTAAGTTTAAGGGCAAGAGTAAAGTCCATATTTGGAACATTTATGTAAAGATCCTGGGAATTTCCTGATTAGAGTTTCAATAATGTGGTTTGCCTCTTGTTTTCTTTATACATAATGCTTTTTTTCTTTTGATATAGTTTTACAGAATTTTATCTTTAAATTATAGGGAGGTAGAAACATGGAATTACCAACACATTTCTTAAAATCTGATATTACAGAATAGAAAATACTCCATAGATATTTATATGGCTTGTGTAGCCATTCAGAGGTAGCAAACAAATGGGTGATATATAAAAACTCAGTTTTGTGGCCTTATCTTGCTAAAAAGATGCTAGAAACTTTATTTTCCTATAATATAATAGTATGTGTAATATAATCCTGCCTATATAAACATTGGGAAAAGAATGATACAAACTGATGACGCATCAGTGTTGAGTTCCGCTTATATAACCCTGAATAGATACTGCTACTTTAGTGAACTTCTCTTTAAGTCATTATTATATACTTTATTTCATTCAGACAGTAATTTTTTTCCTGTGCTCTTTCATGCTTAGACTATTATTTAACAGAAATTATTTTAGTAAGGATGAGCCCTTTCCCTAATATATTCTTCTACTGGGGTTATTTTCTTACTTTCTACAAATGTTTGTTTAGAAGGGATAAAAGTATTAATAATTTCTCATTCATAAATATTTTGCAAAGTAATAATATAAGTAGATATTTACTACCATATTTGATTTATTGTTAAATTATTCTCTATTTTAAAAATTAAGGATGATGAAATACATTTTACAAACCAAAATGAAATATTAATAACATAATTTGATGTACAGTAAAATTATTGCATTTCTGTTAAGAGTGTTCTCTTCTATTTTCTTTTCCTTGCCATATTGTTTTGAGGATTCTATAAACTATACACTTATTTTTTCTTTAAAAAATTAACCTAAAGTTCAAGTCCATATATATGCTATATCTGTGGTCCATTTTTTTCATTAAATGGTATGTCTTCCTTTTTTAAAAAAAATAGTGTTTATTTTAAAAAATTGGGAAAAACCTCCAACAGCATTTTAAAAATAAGTAGAGATTACATATAATCTCAATACTGAATGAAAACTCATCCCTATTTGGTGCATATCATTTTAATTGAATTTATCTTCATATATTATTTAATCAATGAATATTAATTGCATATATGTATGTTTCAGAATCTTTATTAGAAAGAAATAATAACAAGAGAGACAGATTTTTTGCCTTCTTGGAGTTTATATTCTATTGGTGGAGAAATAAATATATAAATAAATATATGATAAAAAGATACCAATAACTGCTATTAAAAAACAGGATTAGAAAATTGTGAGTGACGTTGTGTGCAGTTCTTTTTAATCTGAGTTTTTAAAAATCATAATGCTTATAAATCTGTTCAGCCTGTCTTTTTTCACCAGATGTTATATTCTAAGCATTTCTCTATGCCACCATTTTTTAAACCTTTCAATGTTTGAAATGACTGTGTTTTATAAGATCTACTGCATTTATTTACCCTTCTTTCTATATTTTAGATTTATATACTTTCTTTTTTTTCAATAACCAATATTATGAGGTATATATGTGTACATAAATGTTTGTCAAAGTGTTAGATCATATTCTATAAATTTTATATATTCCGAAAAATTTACTTGAAAGGTATACTAATTCATATTCTCATATTTGATTGATATTTTTGAAGAATCCATTTATTTAAGCAAGTAATCATTAAGTTTCTACAAAATATCAGGCATTCTACTTTATGCTGAAAATGAAAAAGTATAGGATCAAGTAAAATTATAAATAGAAGAAAAATCTGGATAAATATTAAAATACATTTTTAAGTTATAGTTGTTGAAAAAGTATAAGGAAAGGAAATATTTGAGGACACTAAAGTGTTTCAAGAACGTAAACGCAATCCCTTTTGAAGTGGAGGAATGTTTTTAAAAATCGCTAAAGTCTTTTTATGCTTTCAGAAGCCCATGAATAGAATATGACCTCAAAAAAGTTTATAAATTTTCTGATATAGAAAACAAAGAATATAAATTTCCTTAGATTTTCACATCCACACCAAAAGCTGTAACCTGATATTCTTTGAAAATTAGAAATTCTGATTGAGATTTCTTACCTTGACTTTTATTACTGCTATTTTAAGTATATTATATAACTTTCAATTCATTACAAAATTGAATATGCCTCTAAATATATCTCACAAATTCCCCCCAAAGAATATCTATTAAGATGAATATAAGTTTTCCATCACAACTTGCTCATTGTTGAGAATCATTTATCTATGTTCCAAGAGGAATTCTCTTAGGTGAGAAATTCTTAATAAATTACCTCAACTTTTCTCACCCAAAACCTTTATTGCAAGTATGTACATCTATTACTCAAGTTTGTCTTTCCTAGAGATTTATTTGAAAAGGAAAAGTTTGAAAGCCACAAATCTAAAGTTTGTATTGCTTTCTATTCTTGTTTCTTTGGCATTGGACCTCCACAGCAATTCTAATATAGGGCATTTTTACAATTCAGTCACCTCTTAGGAAGCCACTTTTTAAAAAAAAATATAAGTTGTGTTTCTACATTAAGAACAACTGATTTATCACAATCCTCTACCTCCATTTTTCACATGCCATCCTTACCTCCAATTCTTTCCCAAGCATAATTTTCTTAAAAATATATTTTTAAAAGTTTGGAAATTCTCATACTTGTGATTTTGCAATTTGTAGCTCATTTCTGGTCCTCTAAAGGCATTTATTTATATCCAACTAGAAGGAAGACTTGAGGAGTGCCCACCTGAAGGAGTAACATCTGAGTATCCTGAAACGAATGGATTCATTTTGGGGCTGTGTTAAATATGGCCCCAAAGCTGACTGAGGGACTGAGGTAAGGGTTTCCCACAGCAGGACTGTTCTCTGAGAAGGCTTTGTGCAATGGAAAGAACACTGAACTAGATGTCTAAAAACTTTGGTGATGGAGCTATGTCTATAAATTATTAATTGGGTGAATGCTTCTCAGCAAGTCATTTAATTTTTTGATTCATCAGTTTCCTCATTTTTAAATGGAAGTGGTCATGTCTGTCATTGCAATCATGGAATTACTATAGATGTCTTTTCATATAATGGATATGAAAATATTTTAAACTGTAAAGCTAAAGAAGCAAAAATTTATAACAAATGTTATGAACTAGAGTGATCAAATTCAAGTCCAAGGTGTGGAGAAAATATAATACATCTTGGACTTTGGAGAGCAATGAATTCTTCCTTTAGTTTTCTCTAACGGGGACAGAAGATTTAGGCTTCATGGTAAGAATATCAAGGCAACCTGTATGTCCAGAGAAGAAATGCTCAAAAAGATCAATCATTTATTATTTCTTGATGGTATAAATATCAGACCTCTAACCATGCCTTTTCTGAATCACGAGGAGGAGGAAAAAAAGAGAATAAAGGAAAAAGAATAAAAGGAAAAAAAGAAAAGGAGATAAAAGACAAGTAATAACTGGGTACTGAGAAATCCTGTTGGAAGCAGAGCAAGTTAAATCTCTAACTGTTCCAGCTTATATTGCTTGCAGTTCCCATTGATCTCACCATCAGAGCTTTCCAACTTCCACTCAAAAGTCAGTAAAACAGAACACTAAATGGGCCAAAGCCTGATTAAAACAAAAATCATAAGCTTAGCAATTAGCTTCAAGGTTACTTTGAATCTTTTGGAGGAAGTTCCAGTAAAATAAGTTTATTGGCATGTCTCTTCAGAGCATTCAGCAACATTTTAGAAGAAGCATTCTCTTTCTCCAAACCCATACCTGGGTCCATTTCTATGTCTCTTTTTTGAAGATAGATATAAATAGATAAAGCACTTCTAAAGTTCTACCTCTAAACTTAGAGAAGAGGAATATATCTACTTCTAAGATTTACACACACACATACCCTGGTGTTCTATGGAACGATAAAATGGAGAAAAGACATCGGCAATTTTGTTCAAAGGCAAACAAATGTCAAATTCATTTTCCATTCCTGTAACACCAGAAACATTCAGTCCTAAAAGCTAAAATAGTATCTTAAATAATTTGTTTCTTAAATACACAAACATATCTAATGATCAAATTGTAGAAGTCTCACATTTCCATAAGAAGTAAGTAAGTTAACCACTCTAGAGAGTAATACATTTATCAACCCCCAACTGTAAAGCATCATCTCGTAAATTATTTCTAACAGAGTTCCCATAATATTTGCTATTTCTAATTTTCTTTCCTTGTTACCCTCAGAACAAAGTGATTAGATGTAAGCAATTTTATTACAAGCTGGCATTAGAATATCAACAAAGATAAGAAATATATTTGAACTTTATGCAGAAGAGGTAATGTTAAATTATACACATACCCACTGGATCTATCTGTTCAAAGTCTTTACAAGTCCCAGGAATTGTAAGAGTTAACTAGAAAACCCAAGCAAAACTCTTGCAATGAAATCCGGAACAATATTGCAGATGTGTAGAGCTTACAGAAGGTGGAGCCCATTTATTCTTCATGCATATTTAATGTGTAAAATTATTTTTAAGTACTAAAAACCCTCTTGGAAATGTTATGAACTGCAAAGCTACACAGATCTGATGCATTCCTAAATGTAAAGAAGAAAGAAAGAAATGCACCAAGAGCAAAAAATCCTGGTTACTCACGGTTCTTTTCACCTCTCCACCTTGACCCGGCTTTCATTCTGCCCGAGACACCCACAGGAGAAGTTATTTCTGCCATCCAGAGCAGCAGCATCAGTAACAGCACAGCCATGCCAGGTAAAAATAACCTCTGTGGAGAGTCCTGTCACAGACGAACCTGAAGGCTCTTAGTGGGAATGGAAACCTGGAGCCAATCCTGTCATTTTATTCAGCAGAAATGCAAAAGACGCTGTTTTCCCCATAAATTTTAAAAAAAGCAGGTATGTTCTCATAAGGCTTTCCACTTGCATTATGCAGGGAATGTTAAAAAAAAATTAAAAGGGATGTAAAACCTTCCTCTGTAAAGAAGCACAAATGTCAGAAGAGATAAGCTGATAGTTTTCTCTGGTTTTTCTGCAGCTACCAGTTCCTAACCAGCTTTTGCCATCTCTCACTTCTTCCAAATGTTTGTCAACATTTTCCCTAACACGATAATAGGAAAAAGCTGAGATTTCAGCATTTTCCCACCTACCCATTCTGTGCCACAGATTATAGTACTTGATGAAACTGAATATTTTATTTTGGTACTGCAAACACACCTCACTTCATTTCAAACAGAGGTGGTTGTTAAGGAAAAGGAGAAAAAAAAACACACTTGTTTGCACAGTTCTATCTAACATCTTGGAAAAGGATTAGATGTATAAATATCTACTGCTAAGACATGATAAAAATACCTCTGGAAAAAGGGAGTGGTAAACAATCATCTTTCTTAGTTGGCTTATACTGTGTGATTTCTGTATTGAGAGAATAATATATAAAGACAATCTATCAAAAATATTCCAAATCCATGATGCAGGCAAAATGTAATGTACATTGCAGGTTCAAGGATCATCTGCAATGCATCATAAACACCCGTTTGCTTTGTAAATACATGTTGATATATTCCATCTCTCTTGCTTCCTGGAGAATGATTTTTATCACCTCATGAGCTGTGAAGATTTTTTAGCAAATCAGACTTCTCTGTTTTACAATTAGGTTGATTTCTCATGGGGAAATGGAATATTGTGTTGATTATTTTGGAACTACACTGGAACAACATAAGAAGCTCATCTTCAGTTGGGGACCAAATTTATTTATTTTCAATAATAAAGTGATCTTATGTTTCCAAGAACATTATAGAATAATAATATACATACATTTCTTTTAACAAGCACATAAAGCTATTTTCAGATACTGCTAAACGCATAATATTCTACACCTTGACCTACTTCTACACTTAAAGAGTTCACACAGCTGCCAAAACATATTTCTAAAACACATACCTGATAATGTGCCATTTACTTTTAGTCCCCTCTTCTGCAGCAGAGTAAAAATTGTAAAGTTGACAGCAGCCAAGCAGGTAACATAAATGAGTGAAACAGGCCAGGTGTAAGACAAGAGGGGTAGGTGGGGATTGTGGCCAGGTGCAGAGAAATTCCTGTGAATGGTAGCAGCTGCCAGTTAACTTCAGCTGCAAGATACCTCATGGATTACAGATTCAGGGTTGCTAGATGTTCCAAATTGCAAGGAGATGTTAGAAATTTCAAGTATTATGAGCAATCTCCTAATTTTTAAAGCAAAAGAAACAAACATACTTTAAACTTCTTAAATAGGTATATAAGGCAGAGTATTCTGACTCTGTTTCCAACTTAAGTTTCCCAAACTCTTTGATTCAAGGAATATGCTTCAAATGCTTATATCAGATATTTTATTAACAGCAGAGATCCGCAAAGTAAGCTTAATGGGAAAAACCTATACAAGCAAATAATTTTTCAGGTGCTCTGATAAATGCAATGAAAATCCATATGCAATTTCTATGAAGTCACAGAGGAGAGAATATTTGACCACCTGGGGCATGGAGGAAGGTTTTTTATTTTTATTCATTCCTTCTAGGCCATAAAATCTAGTCATATAAGGAAACTTTCCATTCTTCAAAAGAACATGAACTTCCAGACTGTCAGGTCTTTTTACATATTGTCTTTCTTCTTGAAATACCTTTTTCTCATCTCTACTTTGTATAATCCTATTAATGCTTAATAGCTGAACAGACATTTATCTTCCCAGAATTTACCAGGAATAATTATCCATTTTTCTCATGCCTTATGTACTTGGAAGGAGAGAGCTCAGCACATTAAGGGGTGTGTGTGTGTGTGTGTGTGTGTGTGTGTCTTCAACACTAGGTGTTTGGCTTGTTGTGGGCCGGACTGTATTATATTTTCTTTATATTTCTAAATTCAGTAATGATTGCTATACATAGAAGAAAATTATCAAAAGTTTGTTGAACTAATGGTGTAATTTACTGTTATGGATGTTAATTTCAGTTGGTAAATTTTACATTTAGAATATGACTCTTCAAAACGGCCAGAATAACTTCTTTCATCCTTCGGGCATATATTTATTTATATGTTGTCCTTTGTTTTCCTTGGCCATTAGTATTACAAGATGTTGCAGATAAATTAAAAATCCCAGTTACATTTATTCCCTTTTAGTTTAAGTCAATCATAATCATCGGATAAAAACAGCACTTTAGTCTCCTATAATCCATGCTACACTAGTAAAAGCTCAAAGCTTATATATTATATTAACCTTTAGGTCATGAATATTGAGAGATCACCAAGAGAGAGCAATTATAAATATGGAAAGCTGGATCTAGAAACACATTCTAAGACCAGTTTTCAAATCTGCAAAATTTTTAACATAAAGGGACTGGAGATTATCAGCAGATGGGTGTAGTCTAAAATTATGAATTGGTACAAAGCCAGTTATTTGGCAGTCACATCCTAAATTGCACGTCTGGAGTTATTTTAACTTTAAACATTAAGCAGGCAAACTGCATTTCTACACTTTCTCTTCCTTCTTGTTCCAAATACTCCTTCCAATTGGCTGGTCTAAGCTCATGGAGTTGAGTAAAACTGATCAGTACCATCATACTAATAAATACATCCTGACTCATGGAAACCAACGGGAGTAGTTAAAAAACCTCCTGTCATTCATTCATTCAACAAATGTTTTCTGAGCACTCAACAAATGTCAGGCACCAGACTAATTGCTGCCTTCATGGAGGTGATATGCTATTAATAGTATGTAGAAACAGACACGATATAATAAAATCTCACTTTTAAACACATATGTTTAAATTGCATTTGAAATAAAGTAAAAGGGAAGATTTCAAAAAGTGATTATAACAAGGGGACTTTAAAATGTAAGGGTTCTTGGAAGAGGTAGTGCACAAGCAGAGATAGGCAGAAAGGATATGCACACATGGTGCAAAGGTGGGAAATATAGAAAATAGGTACAGTCAGAAATATAGGTGGGGACCTTTTCAATTTGGACCCTGGAAACCATGTTAATAATTCTGAACCTTATTCTAAGGTTTTAAGAAGGAAAATATTTTTTCATTAAAATATTACTCTCCCTTCAATAAAGAGAATAATTTAGAGTGTCAAAATGAAAGCAGGAAGATATTTAAGAGGCCATCTCATTATTTAAGTGAAAAATTTATATAGCAGTGATAGAAAGTTTTAAAAATGTAAAAATGAATAGATTTGAAACATATTCTCAGAGAAGAATCAACAAGATTGGTTAATGAATCTCACGTAGAGGATGAGGAAAAGGGGGTTGGAAGGTTGTAGCTAGGTTTTTGGGAGTGGAGCTGTCTAAGCAGATTTGGGGTTTGAGGATGAAGAGAAGTTAATATTCCTGTCACTGTTAAATAACTTTCCAAAATGTCACTAACACTTCAAACCAGATAGAAAAAAATGCTGAAAGTTATGTGAGAAAGAAAAATATACACACCAATATAAAACATAATACCTAAAATCTAGTAAGAATCAGTCTATTTGTCTATAAAATATCAACCTCTTAATTATGATAGAAGAAAGATTCAAATTAAATAAAGCCACAATGGCTACAATAGGGTGAGTATATTTAGAGAGGCAAGAGTTTTTAACTGGAAATCTAGTTAAGGACTATTGCAGCAGTCCAGGCAAGAGATGATAAATGGCTTAGAGTTCTGGCAGTAGAGATGGACAGATGTACAGATATGTAAGTGGCAAAATTGATAAGAATTAGTGTTGCTTTGGTTGGAAAGCATGCATACAGAGCTATTATTAATAGGCAGTACTGCTTATCCATGTATAATACTAGCGATTACTTATTGGACTGTAGGTCAACATTAACATATGAATTATCTCCACACCATATTTTGTAGGATAATGCACTTATCCAGAGCATACTACCTTGAGTACCACTACAGATACTAAAAAGATACATTGATTTCTATGGAACTTTGCAAATGACTTGCATGAACATTACCTCCATTAATCTTCACATCAGTTTTGTGGAGTGAGGCTGATCATTCATACTTTCTCAAATAACATCAGACAAACAAACCCTGAAGTTTGACAAGTTTGAATACTTTTCCAATATCAAATATCTAGATTAAAAAGTAGAACATATGTGGTAGTTTTAAAATATTTCCACATATATTTTTTGATACTCCCTTCTTCAAGAAGTGGATGTTAATTTCCATCCCCTTGAGTATGGATTGGGACTCTATCGAGAACAAGGTGAAACTGATGTTGTGACTGTGAGATTAGAGTAGAAAAGACATTGGGATTTTCTTCTCGTTCTTATTCTCTCTCTTTTTGATCATGCATTCTGGGGAAGCCAGCTGCCTATAGAGAGACTCATGTAGCAGGAAACTGAGGTTTAGTCCAGTGACCATCAGGGAACTGAGGTCAGCTAACAACCACATGAGTGAGCTCATGGACCAAGATGACTATAGACCTGGCTGACAACTTGACCGTAACTTTCATGAAAGACTCGGAGCTAGAGCCACTCAGATAAGCTACTTCCAGATTTCTGATCTTCTGAAACTGCATGAGATAATGGATGTTTATTGTTTTAAGGTGCTGAATTTTGGGGGTAGTTTCTTACACAACAATAGATATCTACCATAGCCTGAATCACAACCACTGGTTCATTCTTGTCTTCCCAATACTTCCCAAACCATGATTCCCATATCAGCTGGCTGTTAAATGCCATGGCTAAAATCATGACTTCAACCAACCACATCACTTTCTAATCTTTTTTACATGAGTGGAGACAAGTAAAAATATATTAATATGGGGGACACCAGCTAGCAAATTGCATTGTAATTAATCCTGCAGATTGGTTTTGTTTGATTAGCAAAGTATTTTGCATGTTTTTAAGTAAGGCATTTAGCCCAGTTCACATAGTCCCTAATAATTTCTAATTTTTCCTCCAGCCAGATGGTTATGCATATTTAAGTTATGGTCCTGGTTTCAGAATGTATACTATAACTAGACTTTGCAAAAATGTCACATTATCTCACATAATATGCCTTCTTTGTAAGGGACATTGCCTATTAAGCCCCTAGCACATCATCTGACATATTGTTGACCTTCAATAATTATCTCTTATAAGTGACTCATCGATATGGTATTCACCTAGAAAGAATATCAACATGGTGAAGAAAACACTGTGAATGGTGGTGCCTTATGTTATTGCCTTTTTACTTCCTCTAAGAAGCCCTACATGTATCTCTGGTACTTGCTTTGTAGAGGGGCACCAGTACATTTCTTTTTTATGGCTACAAAACAAAATTTCTTACTGGTAAAAAGCCTTCCTTCCGCCAATTGTTTTTTGGTATCACATTACAATAATCAATAGTATCAGCACATTAGAGATGGATTAAAAACTTAAATCTCAACTGCAATTAATTTTATATCACATGAATTGGATTCAGCTGATTAGATGTATAAAGATATATATAAGGGCTGAAAGTAATTTTGCAAAAATGATTTTATTGTGTCTCTAATGCCATGATCAGTGAAAGTCTTCATTCGTGATTGCCTCCCACTCTTCCCACAATAAATTAGGCCAGCTATTTATATATAGTCTCAATAATTGTTTAATTGGATGAATAAATTATCAAGCACAAATAAAGAAACTGTTTTATGCAAATAACATTAACACATTTTTTTAAATTAGTCACCTGGGTGTACAATAGGCCACTAGCAGGCATGGAATTCTTTTAGGCATGAAAAACAAGAGAGAGGGAGATGTATACATAGATGGCTAGAAGAAGTGTTGGGTGCTAAAAAGAAATTTGGACCTTAGAAAAAGAAATAAAACACAAATGAATCAGGTTCTACAGAATTAAAAAATATTTAATGCTAAAAGCATTTGGGGAATGAAATAGATATCAAGGAGATGTGTGTGAGAAGTTTTGACTTAAGCAGGACTCAAATTAAATGTTAGTCAAAGAAGAATGATGGATTAGTGTTAGAATATTCAGACCAAGAGTAAAAAGATGAAGACCTTGATGTGCAGTTAGATAAACAAGACGATCCCTTTGACACGTATTTAATCAATATTTCTTACACATTGGAGTCACCCCAACTGAAGTATCACAGGTGTCTCTCCCGTAAGTATCATCTGTTCCACCCTACAGAGTGGGAAAAGTCAGTTTTTCAAGCAGAGGCTTGGTTTATGTCTGTGTAAAAGAAAAACTAAGATTTTGACATGTGAAGAAACTAAAAGGTGGTGATTGTTCAGCTTGTGGCTGGTGAATGCCACATCCAGGACCCCTTCTTGTTTTTCTTGCATGTAGAGTTTTAGCTAATGTGAAAAAGCCTTATTTTGAATTCTAATTTGCTAAAAGAAATATACTATGAGAGGGGAATTGATGTTCATTCTGCTCCTTCCTTGGAAAATTCATCTGAGAAGGAGACTGCAGATGTTCAATATGCAGGAGTCTCATACTCCACAGTCAAGACATAAACAAAGTATATCTGACATTTGGGTTTAGATACTACTGATTAAGATTTTTATTAAATAGAGTAATCACATGTACTCACCATCAAATTGGTTTCACTGATCAACACCTAAGTCCACATATAGGAATAACATTTATGGGGTGTCGGGTAGATGGGAGGGGGGAGAGGGGATGAGTGTATACATACATAGTGAGCGCGATGCACACCATCTGAGGGATGGACACGCTTGAAGCTCTGACTCGGGGTGTGGGGGCAAGGGCAATATACATAACCTAAACATTTGTATCCCCATAATATGCTGAAATAAAAAAAAAGGTTTTTTTAAAAAAAAAAAAAGAGAAGAAGAAAAGTAACTTTTTTGAAGACTGACTTTTGGCAACTGACTGTAACATCTTTTCATAATGAAATAATATATACACAAGATATACACACAATATACAGTGTTTCCAATATTTCCAAATGATAACCATAAAATGTACTACTGGTCTTCTAATAACCTATTGAAAAACATGTTGGCATTAAAACAAAAATGGAGTCTTTTAGTAGAACTTAAATATAAACACCTATGATACTAAAGAGTGTATGCTACTTTGTATGACATATGATTTTATTTAATCTAATCTATAAATATCATAATTTATACCTGAACAGGTTTAAACACCTGAACAGGTGTTTCAAAATTCATGAGATGCTGCATTTTTAGAATAGCAAAAGTCAAAGACCTAATTTTATTACAGATTGGAGAAATTAAAAGATTTATATACAGAGGAAAATCGAATTACCAATATTTTGGAAAAAAGATAATGCTATATTCAATTTCATTTTCTGGTTAAATGAGAATAAACTAGAGAATCTTCAATCCATGTTAGTACAACCTCTCTCCAGTACATTTGTTAGCAATAAATACATAGTGTAACACCAAATTTAGTGTTTCATTACAATTGTGGCTTTTGTGATATCTGAATTTCATCGCTGTTATTGTGTAGGACTGTGAATGTGACCATCAATCAGGATAACATGTACCCCTGAAAGGTTTTTTAGTAGTATTGCAAAGATGACTGTAATAGTTCCTGTCATCCCAAATGCTCATTTACATGTGGCTCTGGCAATTTTCCCATGGTGAGGTGGAGTCTCTTCCAACACCGCTTCAGTCTTGGATTAGCCTTGTGACTTGTTTTTACCAATAGAATGCTGCAAAAGTGACGTGTTTGACTTTTGAAGTTGGCTCTTAAAAGACTTTACAGCATCTGCGTTTGCTCTCTTGGAACTCTGCCCACAGACTGCCACGAAAGGAATCTAGTCTATCCTACTGGAGCCTGAGAGGCCACGTGGAGAAGCACCCGCAGCTGACAGCACCAGCTGACAGCCATGCCAGCAAGGCACCAATGCATCTGGCTCTCCAACCCAACTGATAGCCCAGTCTGCGTTGTGCAATGGGACAACTTAAATCCATACATGCTCAGATCTGTGTCCTCATTAACCTCTTTTGGCCTCAGTTTTTTGCCCTGTACAATGAAGGTAATAATCTGACTTGTAGGGTGGTTGAAAACATTAAATGTGTGAGTGAATATAAATATCTTAAAACAATACTGGGGATAAAGCAGCACTAATAAAATGTTACTGACCAATATTACTGTTGTTATTGTTGCTGTTGTTACAATTTTTATTATTTGTCTTTTACAGAAAAGGAAACTGAGACTGGGAGAAATTAAATGTTTTGCACAAAGCCATACAGCTATGAAACTAGGATCCAGGACCAGATTTATTTTTTCCCAAGTCCAAGTTTATAACCCACTACACATTTTTGCATTCATTCTGCAATTCTGATTTATTCAGGTATAGTTATGTGTGTCAGCAATTGTGCAAACCTAAAGTACTCTTGATTCTACTTTTTTATTGCCTCACCACATATTTGCTTTTGCTCTGTTTAAAGAATGACAAATGTGATGAGGCAACAAAGAAGAAGAATCAAGAGTACTTTAGGTTTGCTCATTTTTATTTTTGTGGTACAAACCTCTCACTCACACAGAATGCTTCCTTCTACTTCTCTTTTGATTGCAGTGCCTTGAGCTCAATTCATATTATCTCTGCAGTGCAACTCATCTCTTAATATGATTTTTTAGTATGTTTCTACCACTGCACAGGAGAAAATACCTTGAAGTCTGGAAAGAATTATTCACTCTGCTCAAATGTTTAATGTATGCTGAAACAAACATGGATCATACTGGAAAGAAATATGCAAAATCAAACGGAATTTAACCTCAATATAAAAACACACATCATAACAGAAGATTAAATTTTTAAAAATTAACATTCTAATTTCACCATTTGCAGGCCATGAGGTAGTTTGAAAATAAACAAATAAGATTAAAATAAGGTTGAGCCAATCTCACCTTTCAGAATTGGGAAGCTAACTCTCCCCAGAAATAAAAGGTCTAAAGAGGTGTCAAAATATTTCATTTTTTACTACTAAGGAAACTTTGAGTTATGCATTGCCAATCTTCACTTTCACATTAAAGTGTAAATATTCATAGGAAGTAGCGATATGTTAAATTGTTATCACACTTTCGTGATGTGGGAAATCGCAAGAGACAGCTTTACAGTGTTATAAGGCCTACATTCTGATGATACTACTTAGAAATAAATAGATTCATCTTTATTTATTGTTGGTCATTCCTCCTGAGCCTCCATTTTTTCATCTGTGAAATGTATGTATTAAGAATGCCTGACTCATCAAATTTCTGTTTAGCTCAATTGAGATGATACGTGGGCATGTGATTTATGACTGTATATCAGCATACCAGTACTGTATTTTTATTAGTTTTTCTAACACCAGACAGCTGAATGATTTAGCATTTAGCATTTTTGATGAAAAATGTA
The DNA here is from genome assembly GCF_041146395.1 of Eulemur rufifrons. Lineage (NCBI taxonomy): Eukaryota > Metazoa > Chordata > Mammalia > Primates > Lemuridae > Eulemur > Eulemur rufifrons. The sequence goes on from NC_090989.1 coordinate 31,623,543, forward strand.
AAGAGCAGTTTTCATGGGAATCCAATGTAGATACTTAGGCATATAACACACACACACACACACACACACAGACACACAGACACAAACCTTTGCTGAGTAGGAGCGTGGAGAAGACTGAGAAGAATGGAGACAGACAGATGAGGAGAAGAAATGCCTAAAATTCTTCTTTCATAATTCTCCCAACTGACCATATTCATACATAGTTTTGTCCCTAAGATCGCCCTTCTTTCTTGGTTAAGGTTCTAATTGAACATTCTAAATGTATGGATTTTGAAGAGTATGTTTCTACACAATTATGGTGCCTGGAACTCATCTTCAGTAAGATTACCTTTAAAGTTGCTTTTCTTAAAGATGCCTCCCCAGAAACATTTCTAGTAATCAGATGGCTGCTTGTGGTTCAGGAGACAGTGCCTGACTTACAATTATCTCTTTATGCTCTAAACAACTAAATTAAATATATACACACATATATATATATATATATAGATATATAAATTATAGAAGGCACATTCAGATTTACATGACCTGGGAAAAGGTGACTGAAGCACTCTGTTCTCTGATCTTAATTAGAGATTTCCCTCACATGAATCACACACACATTTATTCAGTAGATCCACACATAAGCAAACATTTGAAACTACTTTACACTGAACATGACCTATACAGGTTAGATCTCCCAGTCCCATACCATTTTGAAGTTACTGTACACTCACAAGTTAACGATGATGCATTTGTCATTTGTTTATTCATGTAGTCAACTGTTATGTAGACATAACAGTATGTTCTACTAAGACAAAGCTCTGGTTCTCATGGAGCTTACATTCTAATTCTCCTTTGGTTTTTTTAATGAAGATGTACAAAACATTCCAAACATGGTGATTCCCAAGAACATGGCCCCTGATAAAAAGGAGTAGCCTTAGGAGGTAACGTATTATACTATGTAACTTCCTCAGGATGTCTGCTAAGAACTTGATCACCAGTCCTCAGGTTGGCCAAAGATCTGTTCTGTGGAGACATGTTGGGTCAGTTAGATTTTGACTCTTAAGAATATGAATTAAAAATACAAAGAGAATAAGACAGCGAAGAACAAAAGAAGATATACTAAAAGAAAATGAGATAAAGAGGGACAGGTTATGTAAGAGAGCAGAGGTCGTGGTAGGAAGAAGTAGAAAAGACAGAAAGCCTAAACGTTGAGACCAAGAAGAGTAGAAATTGAGGAAACCAGATGAAAGAGACACGCTTGTGAGACACCTAGAACAGCCTGGGAATCTAGTTATCCATTTGACCCAACCGTAAAACATTTCTCTTACATTTCTGGAGGGGTGGCCTTCATATAATTTCTGTTTTTCCTGAGGACTATTCCTGAACAATCATGTGTGTATGCCCTTTCAATAAACTCTGAATATTGGAACTTAGGGTAAATTTCTTCATCTCGCAATGAATAAACAGCTTAAACACAATGCTTATCTGCTAAAGATGCATCTGACTCCTTTGTTCCATTTCAATTATGTGGCCCTCACATTGTATTCATTTATTAGGATGCATATTTACACTGGATCACATGGAGAGATATGTCCTGGAAGGAAACTTGTTAGAAACCAGATAATGCTTCTTTGATTACACAGTAACCATTTTAATGATAATTTATTTCAATTGGTCTATTCAAGAGGCTAGCAGAACTGCTTTATAAATAACTGTAGTACATGTGGCAATAAGAGCACAATACTTAAACCTCTCTGATCTACTGAATCCAGGGAGATACTTGAAAATGTCATGATAGGTCAAGTTTCTACTGGATTTAGGATTTTTTTCAATGTGCACTACAGTAGCACAAGGTAGCAGGAATACAGATGATAAGACAAGCAGCTGGCCAGAGAGTCCAGATTTCCTTTGCTAACACCAAATGAATAGAAACCAAAAAACCCCCAAGGAAAATGTCAGGTTTTATGTAAAGTCTACATAAAGCCAAGACTAAGAATCTCTTAGAGCAGCAAAGAACATGACTCACATACACACTCAAGAGGATCTAAAACTTGGGTGATGCAGACCAGAGATGACTGAGTGCTGCTTTTCCCAGCCACAAATTGGAACAAAGAGCAAATTAGAAATAAAAACCTGGATTATATGTCATCTTGCTTATTATTGATTGCATTGTTTTGTGCTTCTAACTGTATGTATTTCTTTTCATTCTACATTGTACCTTCAACTGTTCTCAATTTTTTAAAAAATTCTCACAAAGATTTGAAAATTAATACAGGATTTTTTACAGAAATATTGTCAGAGTAGCCCATACCTGCTTACGTTTGTTTAGTACTCAGAATAAACTGAAGAGGCAAGTACCTGCCATGTTTGATGTAATTCAGTCTAGATAAATTATGTGTTACACATTTGAATGTTCACACTTAATTTTTATTAGAAAAAAATAAGGGTAAAGTATCATTATATCAACTCCTGACAAAAACATTGAAATGTGAGAGAAGAGGCAATAGATGCTTTTTTGTATATGGTGACTTATCACAAATAATTTCATATATATATATATATATACACATATATATAATTATATACAAACCCAGGTCCTTTAGAAACTAACATAACCATCACTTTCTTTTCTTACTCTCTTTCTTCATGTAATTCTATCATGCCTATGTCCACAAATTGTGTCACAGTAATGTCTGATAGAACTAGTTTCATTGTCTTTCTCTTTGAATTCAAGTAAATGACAGGACAACCATCTAATATAGTTCAAGAAAAAAATTTAAACCTTAAGTGGTTCAGTGTACATTGTCAAAAATAGACCTTAACCATTTTACAAAATAATGAATATCTAAAAACAAATAATTCTGAGTGACAAAGTTGCTAAACCCTTTAGTGTCTGTCAATTGTCCTGAGCAGTTTAATGTAATCTTCAAATAAAAATATAAAGTCTATTTAAATTATTCCATTAAATCCTCATCTTGGTTTTATATAACAAAAATTGCCATATTCTTTTTCTGCATCAGATTACAAAGAATTCTGTGTATTGGAGACTGACTCTTTCAACCTCTGTTCTTGTTCTCCAGGTTTGAAGTCATTTTCTATTTTGATTATACATTTAGTTCTTTTGCATTCAATCCAAAACTTATGCCAGTTTGCAGAGGAGATCTCTGATTTGAATAGAGATTGTGTAAATGCAGAAAAAAATAGGGTAACTTGTACATGTGAATAGCTGTTGTATGCACATGGTAATGGAATTTTTTCAAGTACTTGGATGCTAACTTTTTCAGTTTATGTTCTCTCAAGATGCCTTTCAACACGCTCCTTAAGAAAGTAATTTTTAGAATTCTTCTATTTTTATGTGGAGTGGCCAACTTTGTATTATTCCTAATGTCTATTTAACCAGTAAATGGAAAGGCAGTAGAACATTGTGTTTAGGGGAGATAATTCTAAAGTCAGATTGTCTGGGCTTAAATATCAGCTCTACCACTTGTGGGTTGAGACAATTTTGGCAAGTTATATGACAATTTTGGGGTTTTAATTTCCTTATTTTTAAAATGGAGATGATGATAATAGTATCTACCTCATGTACTCTTGTGGTAATGCAATGAATTTAAAATATGCCATGGATTTAAAATATGTATACCATGGAGTTCTACTCAGCCACAAAAAACAATGGTGATCTAGCACCTCTTGTCTTATCCTGGATAGAGCTGGAGCCCCTTCTACTAAGTGAAGTATCACAAGAATGGAAAAACAAGCACTACATGTACTCATCATCAAATTGGTATTAACTGATCAACACTTAAGTGTGTATATGGCAGTAACATTCATCGGGTGTCAGACAGATGGGGGGAGGGGATGGATATATACATACCTAATGGGTGCAGTGCACACTGTCTGGGGGATGGACACACTTGAAGCTCTGACTTGGGTGGGTCAAAGGCAATATATGCAACCTAAACATTTGTACCCCCGTACTATGCTAAAATTTTAAAAAATTAAAAAAATTAAATAAAATAAAATATGTCATGTGATATTTAAAATAGCACAGTGCCTATTACATGGGAGATGCTGAATAGGTAGGTGCTCAATCAGATTGTTATTATTTCAATTGTTGCAGCCCCCTGTTGTCATTATTATCATGATCATTATTATTTGACAATACATAGTCTGGTACATTGTTGGTGGGAATATAAAATGCTAAAGTCAGTATGCTAAAACAATGTAGCAGTTTCTTAGGAAGTTACTGTAATTGTAGACTCAGCAATTCCACTCCTAGGCATTTACCCAAGAGAAAACATATGCTCACACAAAGACCATATGTGAATATTTATAAGAGCTTTATTCAATACATACTCCAAACTGGCAAGTAGAAGAGAAAATTACAGTACATCTATACAATAGGATGCTAGTAATTTAAAATGACTATTGATACATGAAACAACATGGATGGATCTCAAATGCTCTATGGTAGGTGAAATAAAATCCAGAAAGAAAAGGCTGCATATTGTAAATTTGAGTTAGATGATGTTTGAGTAAAGGCCAAGCTATAGGGACAGAAATCTTATCAAAATTTGCTGGAAGGATGGATGACAAAGGGACAAAAGGGAAACTTTAGGGATGATGGAAATATTCCATATCTTTATTATAGTGGTGGTTACATTACTAAATATATTTTTCAAAACTCATAGAAATGTACAATTATAGAGAGTGACTTTTACTGTATGTACGTTATATATCAATAACCTGACTTCAAAAACGACAGCAGGATTATGTGCAGGTCAAGTTACTATGAAGGAATATGTGGAAATATTAATGTCACCTTTCAAGGACCATACATACACTCCTTTGAACAAAACCTAGGCTATGACTGTAGTTTCTGGTTTATCCTGAAACTTCATGTCTGACTCAAGTTATGTCCATAAAGTTTATGATTATTCCTAAAATGTTGCTTCCTGAGCCAGACTATAAAGCCTGGAAAATTGGGAGATAAATATCCAAGGTTCCCAAGGCTTTAGTTCTGCTCAAAGTCTGACCCTACCACGGAGGTCAGGGTCAGAGAACGTGACTCATGAGGAAGAGCCCTGAAACTTGGAAAGTCTATTCCAGGTTACAGAGTTATTGACAGAGGTCAGTTCAGCAGACTGAGGGGACAACAGAAACATGGTTAATTGGCATTGAGCTAAGCAAGAAAGCTCCTGGCAGCAAGTGACAAAACATCCTGCTGGCACTAGATTCATAAGCTATGCAGGTTTGAAACCAGATTATTTTGTCAGCAACATCCCAGTAAATGCTGTTATAGTAATAATTCAAAGACAATCAATTTTTAGGTCAGAAACTTCTCTGAACTGGCTATTCCATATAGCACCAGTTAAACCTTCTTATTGAATAACACCCATCAGTTTTGTTACCTTTCTAATTGAAGATTCTTTTTACAACCCAGTACCAAACTATATAGCATTCTTTCGATTTAATTTGTTCTTAGTTTATTTTTTCTTCTTAAATATAAGATATGCCAATTATTATTCTCTATTAGATGCTCCTATACTTGCTTTTGTAAATTTTCTAAATTTTTATAATTTTCTTCTTTCTTGACTTTCTGTCTCTTTTTCTTTTACCTTTTTATTGGATTTGATGTTCACAATTAGCCAAAGTCTGATAGGTGGGATAATTTTTAAGTTGATTATTGTAGAATTTTTAGGGATTACAAACATTTTATAATTTTATGAAATAAATAGAATGCATAAAATTTAATTAAATCAATTTATTAAGATACTACAGGCCATGCAGCTTAAGACAATTGGTTTTTCAAAATATTTTAATCATGCAAGTATAAGTAATATTTATGATCTATAAATTTTCATAAGTTAAACAAAAATAATTTATTATACTTAATGCTTAATTTTTCCAACTCTTGATATAATTTCATTGCAAATGTTTGTAAGAATGCACACAACCTATACCAAACAAAGGCCTATAGCCCCTTTAAAGTATTTGAAATTAAATTGATTTCATTTTATATAAAATTATATTTTTCCCAATTAATTAGATCCCAAAGAAATCAGAGTTTGGGTCACCCTACTCTGTGGAAAACTTCAAACAGTTAAAATGCTAGCTGTGGACAAAAAGATCACAGTAGGATCACTAGAATCATACAAACTAATCACAATTTTGTGAGCAGTTGCTCAAATGAGATGTAGATTTCCATACATTTCTTTTTATTTTTATGGCCATGAATGTATTTCTGTGTATTAACAAATTTCTAATTTTCTTCCTCTTCCTGTTCTCTACATGGTTTGAAGATTTTACAGAATAAAAAATCGGGATTGCAACTGAACTAAAAAAGCTTGAATATATCCCAAAGACTTAGTCAGTTACTGATGAGATTTTGAGTTTCCATTTTGGGGGAGAAAATGAAGACATTTGTGTATGGTGTAGTTACATTATGTTATACTGGACCAAGTTGTTGTTGTAGTTGCCATTTAGAAGTGTAATTATTTCTAGAAGGATGCAAATGGATGTTGAATAGCCAAAGGTGTGGATAGTAGAAAATGCCTGGGGAGGTTCTCTCAACTTCCATTCCAACTTGCTTCTATTTGCAAAGGTTGGAAAGGTAAAATCTACATTCCCAGAGTCCCTTGCAAGAAAGGTTCTAGACATAAATAGGTTTTGCTAAGTACATACATTTGCATGAGCTTTGGAAGGAAAAGGAGGTGATAGTCGTTTTCTGCTGCTGTTGGTACTGCAGAAAAAGAGTGGGTAGAGATCAGCGTTTGCTGATCCCTGTACTACATGTGTCAGTGTCTGGTCACCAGCAACTTGGTATGACAGCCAATTGTGGTAGAGACAGAACACCAGTTTCCTAGTGTCCTAATCACAGGTACAGTGGTGATCTAGATTCCTATCACCCAGGGGGGCCTTTAATTTTCACTGGTCCAACTCTTCCTGCAAGTTAGTAAAGTACTGTATCCCACGTGTTCCATCCCTTTCTTCTTGAAGTAACACTAGTATTTTCTGTTTTCTCCAATGAATTCTGACTTTGATGGCAGTAATGCAGATTATAAAAAGAAGAAATAAAGGTGGAAATTCAGCAAATTCAGAAGACAGGAATATGTTACGGAAAGAGAACAAATCATTTATTAAGCAATATGAATTCATTTGCACAAACATTTCTTCTTTTTTTTAGCCTAAAAAATTGCAAGGAAATAAAAAATATTAATAGTAAATGGCACAATGAAGCTAAAACACTATGCGGGGCATCTTAGAGCAAAACCCTCACACGAGAAAAATGATCTGACATTTTTGTATCAATCGTCTCAAAATATCTGCATCTTTTATGAGTGAGTTCCAACAAAACCTGTTTAAGCACTATATATTACAAATTCTAACTACTTATTAACTGAAGCCAAAATGTGTCATACAATTACTCATTTTCCTAGCCTGCACTATTTGGGACTAAGGACAAAGTAAATAGAAAAGGTGCCACTTTTGAATAACACTCATAGTAGATAAAATGACAACACGTAAAATGATACAATTTAATTACTGAATTGGGGAAAAAAGTTTTCATTGCAATTTAATGCATTTATAGACATAAATGTGTTCATCTAATAGTCTTAGTTAGAAGAATTTCTCTTCTTCTTCTTCTTCTTCGATTTAGTGAAATGTTTTTATTGTAAAGTAAGATACAGAAGCTGACATGAGAAATCTGAGCTTGTTAATCCCATGTGCCCACACAAATCAGGTATCTCTTAGACAGTCAAGGCAGCAAGGCTCAGATATATCCAGAACATGTAAAGAGTTATATTTTTCACCAAGCCAAAAACAAATATACCCCATATTTACTCCAGTGTACTACATAAATATTTTTATATGGTTCATGTGAAATGAGCTGAGACGATTTGGTCCAAAAGGTAGGGAATAAACTTGAAGATGCTGAATCACTCATAGGGATTTCAAACCTTAACAGAGAGTAAACTATCTTGTTAAATTTATAGGTTTTTATGCTGAAAAATAATATTTCACATCCTTAGAATCTTAACCATGATACACTTAAAAAGATATTAGAAAACAATATAGTTAATATGAGAAAACCGTAATACTATTTTGAACTAGTTAATTATATTACAGAGAATTATTTGATGCTTCCTAATCACCTACAACTCCAATCTCAGCCTGAGTTTAGTGCTGGGGAGAGAGGGAATGCACCTGTCTTAATGTCTCCCCCCCAAAACACACATTTCCCTCCATCTCCCATTCAAGGTTATGATTACTGTCAGAGTGCTTACTGAACCATGCTTTTAAAAAAAAAAAAATCAATGCTAAAATATTTCTTTTTACTCAGGGATCATTAATGGCATCCTGGTTGATTAAATATTACCAAAACATGTATAATTTATGTAGGCCATATATTATTGTTATCTTTGAAATACTGGAAAACTCTGTCTTCAATATTAAGTCCAAAGTCATTTCCTAAGAGTTATTAATATAGTCCAAAAATCAAAGTTAGGTAAAGTAAAATTAGCAACTTTTTTATTTTTCTAAAAAATATTTTCAATCATATTTATTTTTATATAAAGCATGTTTCTTTAACAATATGGACTGCATCCTATGCATTCTGAGTCTTCCAGAGTGGCAGTCTCATTCTTTTTCAAGTTTATTCTTTTCTTTTACCTAGATAACAAAAATCAATTTTTTTAGTACTTTAGGCTGAATCCATGTTTGTATTACTGTCTGTGCACGTGAATACAGTCACAAACAACACTACTGAGATTCTAGAAGGAATAACCCAGAACTTAAGCTCCGTAAAGTATCCATCAACTTGAATAAAGGAATTTGTTTCAGAATATTTCAGGACATCCATTATAAAATTCTGGTTTCTAACATTGAGAGTGTCCTCCCCACTTGAGCATTTCCTGTTAAACTTATATCAGAGGGTGGCCCTTCCTTTGATAGCTCCTAACTAGGCCAAAAGCAAAGTGAATGTAAGATAATTGAGCTCTCCCTGAAATAAACTTTTACTACTCTTCTGAGCTTATTTCTCTGAGGGGAGGAGACCTTTCTTTCAATATATCTTATAAAAAGCTGATTAATCCTAAAATTTGAAGCCTAAGGAAAGAAAGAAACTATTGTGAGAATCGGAATCACTCATGGGGAATTTCAACCACTGTAGAGATAAAACTCTGTATAAAAGTTAATAGCTCCATATTCCAGGAAAACATATTAGACCTTTGTAAAGAAAGGAAAATAACTCTCATATATTTAAAAAAGCCATTTTAGCTTTTAATCCTATAAATCATGGTTTCATTTGAACTAAATCTTAATAATATGTGCTAATGAATAAAATGCCATTTTTAAAATAATAAATGAAACCTGACAAATCACATATGGTTAGTTTGCATTTAAAAGACTAAACTATTTTTCCATTGCAATGTCTGGATTTCTAAAACGATGGACAAAAACCTTTATTTTTAGCCTGCCAATCTGTACCATGTTTGATTTGTATTTTTTGGTGAACATTAAAATTCTACATTAAAAATTATAATTCCCGTTTTCCAGGGACCTTATTTTCCATCTTCTTTCACCACAGATAGTTGTAGTGTCTTCTGTCTTATATTTCAAAGTGTTTATATTTAATGTTTATTCTCAAAGAAATAGAAGGCTTAGTCAACTCAATGTTATTTATTTATTTTGCTTTGATCTGTAGGTTGTCATGTAAACTAAGCAGCACATTTCTTTCTCACTTACATATGGGCTTGCTGACTGACAGAGCTCTCGGATTTCTCTGTGGCTAAGGAAAGTTATTTTTGATACAGTGTGAGATATTTTAAAAGAGTGTTTGAAGTGTTAAAGCAGATATCTGGGCCAACAAAAATGAAGATCATGTTCTTAATTTTGATCATTCCAAAAACTTCAGGCTGAGCTTCCTTGTATCAAAAAAGGCATTGTGAAAAGTGAGGGTAGTTATAAAAAGATGGCTTATAGCAGTTTGAGTTATAGAAATTAGCTTTAAAAATTAAAACTTTATCACCTGCTGATAACATGATTTTTAGAGTGATTAATTTTATTCCCAAATCATGCAATTGAATTCATCTCTTTTGTCTTGCCCTGATTTCTTGATCACGTAAATCTCTGAGTTTTCTTATTCAGATTCTTGATTGCATCTTATTGTAAAGAAATTAATTATGTGCATTTAAAACATGCATCATAATGGCCAATCTACATGTCAGCATTCATCTCTAAATCATAATATTGGTACTGATTGTCCCTCTCATGTTAGTCACTGCTAATAGAAGTACTGAGAATCAAAGAAAGGTAGATCTACCTTATAATGTTACAGATAAAAGGCTGTATGTTTTATTAAATTTTACCAAGAAATCAGGAAGAATGAGAGACTGAGATAACTGGTAAACCAGGGGTCAATGACCAGTTAATATTGTCCAAGTCAATAAGAATATCAAGGTGGTCAACATATGTAGCCAATTCTGGTCCTTTCCTTTCCTGCCCTGCTCCTCCCTTCTGTCCATTCCTTTTTGCTAACACAAAAGTGTCTCACAGGATATCTATTAATATTAAAGCTGAGTATATATATGCATCCTACAACCCAACACATAGACTCTCTTTAGAAATTTATACATATGTTAACCAAAACATATTTGCATAAATGTTCATAGAAGTATTAATAATACTGGTAATAGCCAAAAGCTGAAAAGTACACAGATGCTTATCAACAGTAGAATGTAGGAGATGTGATATATTCATACAATGCAATATTATGCACAACAACATGGGCAACACTCACACATGTAATATTTAGTGAAACAAGCCAAAAGCAAAAAATATATATACTATATGATTCCATTTCTACAGAGTGCAAAAACAGCCCAACTAATCTACAGTGATAGATACTAGACAGAGGTTGTGTTCAGGGGGGGTTAGTGACTAGGGTGGGTCAAAAGAAACTCCTTTAAGGGGCTGATAATTATTCTATTTCTTGAACACACACACGAAAGTGTGTTTATGTGCAAAAATTTTTGAATTGTATTCTTGGGATCTTTCTACTTTCCTATGTAGGCTATACTTCAATAAAAAACACATGCCCTTATAAAAACTTGGATAATATTACTGCGAACGGTAAACAAAAAAATTTAGATCTTCTTAAACATAATTACTATTAACTTTCTAACCTTTTTCCTTAGAGTCTTTAAAAGAAAATAAATGCTAATATAAAATAGAGACAGAATTTGGGATATCTGTTTATCTACCTATCTATTCATCCCTCACTATTTTTCTCTTAATGTCATAAAATTATTTTACTCATGTCACTTAAATATAATTTTTATTATATAATATCAATGTATAATTTAAATTTCTACATTTTTATTACTTTCTTTTTGTAGTCTTAGAAGAATAATTTATGAGCCAAAGACATATATAGTCATGAGTCTTGATTTTTTAGTACTCTTATTATTGCCAACCAAAATATCTACTCCAATTTATACTAACGCTAAAACAGCATGGTTTGTTATTCTCTCAAAAAGTCATCACAAAACATCATCTTTCTTCCCTCAATGCACCTTTTTAAGGTCAAATATGTAATATTAAGTTATGATATTACTTAAATCAAACACAGATGAGAAAAAAGTATACCATGGAGCCAAAATTGGGGATTATCTGTATCTTAAATAGTCTTATCTATAGAATAAAATATTCTGACATATGGTTATTTATACTTAAAAGTATAGATATCCAATTATTTGATGTGAATTATTAATTACACTCATAGAAACTAAGAAGCAAGACTTAATAATTTATTTTCTATTTTATACAGAGGAATGATAACAAATTATGTTTTTTTCCCATCCAAATTTATCACCATATGTTCATGTACATTATGTTGATAAACATCCATCATTTATATTTAAGTGAAAATGAAATGTTTGGTTATAAACATTTTTAACCTATTACATTGTTTTTATTTTTTTTCTGTCCTTCCACAAGTGTTATGGTTCTTGTGTTTGTTACCTGAGTAAATAATCATGTTTCAAACTGATTATAGATGTGGCAAATTCCAATGATGCCAGCAGTTCTTTTCAAATATTCTAAATGGCTATGAAATCCTTAACTTTATGCATCAAATAATTTTCTCATCAAGTCACTGCAATTTCATATAGCTTAGAAACTGGGAGGTATGTTTTTCAATGTTTAAAGTGGTTATACAAAATAATGTATTTTGTGTTTGTAAAGGTTTTTAATTTTTAATTATTATAGGTACATAATAGTTGCATATATTTATTTGAGAAAAAACATTTAGGTATGTTTCTCAGGGCAGACATGTATATGAAATAATATTACATCAATATTAATTACTTCTAAGTATGGAAGATAATACCACTTAGAAAAATATGTCTAAAATACTTATTTAAAGATATGATTCTGTTTAACAAAGTGAAGATAGGCAAATTTGGTACTGTAGAATATTACAATTGATAATTAACTTAAGTAGTAAGGATTTACACACTATTTTTTCTCACTTTTAAAAAATTTTTTTTCAGTGTATTATGAAGGTACAAATGTTTAGGTTACATATATTGTCTTTGCCCCACCAGAGTCAGAGCTTCAAGCGTGTCCATCCCCCAGACGTTGAGCACCGCACCCATTAGGTGTGTATATACCCATTTCCTCCTCCCTGCTCCGACCTACCTGACACCTGATGAATGTTATTACTATATATGTCCTTAAGTGTTGGTCAGTTAATACCCAAAAGAATAAAAGACATTCTATTTTTTCTTACTTTTAAAGACAAATAATTCTTCAGAGTAAGGTAGCCTTGGGTGGAGAATCTCTTTTTGGTATAAAATTCACATTTCCCCCTCCATTTCTAGATAAAAGTAACTTAAATATCTGACAGAAATGAATTTACTAGAAAGCATTATTATCTAAATCTATTTTTAGGTGCACTTTTGTTCTTCTTAATGTTCTAAGAGGATATTTATTTATTGTCTTCATTTTCTAAAATTAACACTTACTTGATAAAAGGAAATCCCCAATTGGTGTGCACCAGAGAGCTGATGAACAAAAATAAATTAAATAATTACAATATAAACATGATTTAGAAGGAATTTCATATATACTGTTTTCAAAGTCATCTCTTTTACATCTCTATATAATTTTCAGATTTTAATGTAAATCTATGTCTTTTAAAAAAGTAATGAAAATTTCCATTTCTGCAAATATTGGTTAAATGGCTACTCTCTTTTTATGTTTATTTCTAGTTGGAGAGATAGCCCAGATATGTTAATTCTAATGCATGAGCTAAATACAGATGAGAGAGAGAAGGCGGGAGAGAGAGAGAAGGGAAGCTAGGGAGGTGGAGAGAGCTGTATGGATAATAAGGGAAGAGAGAGACGATATTTTAGTAGAGGAAAGATCAAGGGAGGTTTCACTGAGAGGTAACATTTGGGCTGGGGAGGGGTGGGGTGAGTGGGGACTGGCTCTTTCTCTTTCCCCCAGGGAACCCTTGGGGGTCCCCAGCCAAGGAAGCAGCCCCCTTTTCCCACACACAGCTCACATACTGCATACATGCAGGGGATGAGGGATGCTGGGAGGAGGCCATCCACACACACCTGACCCAGGGCTCCTCCCCAGACAGTGACTTAGCAGGAGAGTGGGAGAGGTGGCATGTGGCTTCAGGGGAGGGTCCTGGCTGGTGGGTGGGTGAGTGGAGGTGAGGGGAAGCCTTATGCTGCTCTCTAGGGTGGAGGCCACTGGATGGAATTAGGACATGTTGGGTTGTATGTTTTTTGAGGCTTCAATTATGATTTTTAAACAATAAAAAGTTCTTCAAAGCTAAAAAAAAAAAGAAGATATTTAGAACTCCAACAGATTGAACTAAAAGACAGGGTACTACAGTTACAGAAGATTGAATGGGAAAAATCTATTCAGTACTCTCTCTGTATCTACACCTCTAGGGTCTCAGTATACCTTAAGGCTCTTAATTCTGACCCTCCTGAATGTGTCTTCACATTGCTGTGAGAGTCGTCTTTGGAACAGGCAAATGCATCAAATTACTTCCTCCTCCACACTGGTTCAAAGTACAATAAAAACCCTTTAGCACAGCATGCAAAGGTTTATCATCAGCTGAGTTTATCTTACCAAGCCCCATCTCCCATTGCTTGCTCTTCCACCCCTCACTCCCACTTACCCCAGCCATACCAAATGATTTGCACTTTACCAAAGACATCATGATCTTGCACAGACTTCATCCTCTTCCTGGAATGACCTTTTGCTCATAATTTATGTAGCTGATTTTGTCTCATATTTCAAAGCCAGTTTGAATAAGAAGACAGATGCTAGGTGACTCTTAACTTTAACCACTGATCTATTAGCCTTATCTAGTTTTCCCCTGAGAGAACTGGGATAGTCCTGGTCCTCAAACAAATTACATCTGCACCACCAACACACTTCCTAAGTTCTGGTGACAATCACAGCTGTCTGCTTGTTTGCTTCTCTCTTGGACCATAGATTATGTGTGCCCTGGATTTTCTACCTTTAGAAACCAATACAAATAAGAACAAATTTGTTTGGTTGTTAGATTAGACTGAATTGAGCAAAGGCAAGAAGATGAGAAAATGCAGACGCTGGACAATACTGTTGGGAGTTGTGTGGTTGTGACATGGGAGAGAAATAAAAAAGCCGTTGGAATGATGAAGAAAATGGTTGGTGGAAATAATGGAGTCATGAGGAGGGCTTTGAATGCCATCAAATTGAAATAGCTCTCTATTCCATTTTCATAGTCATGCCAGCAAAAATTTTCAACAGACAAATGATCCCATTTATACTTGGAAATCCTAAATGAAAAACATTAATGTGAAATTAAAGTTTTCCACAGAGGACAATTCATATTGTATCTATTAACTAAAGCCATGCTTATATCTTTGTTGTCAATCATAAAACATATATACTAAATGAAAGTCTTTTTAATTATAATTGTTATTGCCTCCCATTAAGAGATGCTGGTATTGAATTTCAAAAGAATATGGAATCAGAGTATATTACTTTTGTTAGTAACAGAAAATCTCAATTATTTTTTAAGAAAGGAAACTGTTAGCAAAAATACTTAACATAGTAAAATGGTATTCAATGCGTCTTGTCAATTTTAACTACAAACAGAACCCTAGTTAATGAGTGAATTGTACTTTCCTGAGTACTGAATACGAGGCCACATTGTATCCTTCACTCTGATATATTAACTATGCTTGTCTGTGTCTGTAAGATTTCAATCTATCTATGTGTTTTTTTTTTATAGTGGCCCTTTTAAAATTTCTTGTCATCATAGCCAATCAGTTTTAAAGTATATAGCATAATATAATTTTTGCAACATCTTTTGATGATTCTGTTCTGTGGGATAGACTAAGGAGCTAGAATAGATTTGTTTTATGCATTTTCACAGCAAGAAAATAGAATATGAGCATGGGAAACAGTCATCATTTCTCTCCTTAGTAATTCAAATAACCACGTCTTGAATTTCTGTTCTCAGAAAAAGCAATTGGTCATTCTAGATATGATATGACTCTGGGGCACCTACATATACAGTATGTCAAAGGAAAAAAAATGAATCTCATTTCACAGGGTCTGCAGATTGCTAGTGTAAGGGAAGTTTAAAAGAAAACTAAAATGATTTAGAGGTAGTAATAGGGAGGACACTCTAAAGGCATGAATTTGTGCTCCAGAGATTACTTCAAAATTGATTGAACTTAATACCACAACATAAAATGATTTTGTATTTAACATAGTGGTATTTCTATAAATTAATCTGCTAAAGATATATCAAAATTTGATTTAACCAAGTAAGTTATGCTGATCAGAGTGACTTGAGAGGTTGACTTCCAAGAATATAAGAGGACCAATTTTTCCAGGACAGAAAAAAACCTAATTGAACCAGTTTTCAGTTATTCATTATTATACTTTAATCAACATCATAGAATGATTGTATTTGTAGCCCTTGTTGAAGAATATAATCTCTCAGCTCCTCAATTCTTATTTTTGATTTTCCTAGACGTAAATAAATAAATAAAATTCATAGAGAACTGCCTGAAATGTATGCAGTCCCTCTTTATCTTTATATTCCAGATGACGTTCTTGGATTAAGTCAAACTACTAAGCTATTTATGTATCATCCTTTTGGGTCTCTCACAGATTTTCTTCCCCTAAATTGCATTTTGGTGAAATACTATCAACCTGTACTGAGTAGAGGTATAAGAAAACTCATATGTAACTTATCACTGTCCTTATTGTTCAGATAACATAAAATATAGTACCGTACCATATACTTCAGAATATCTTTTTTTTTTTTTTCTATTTTCATGGCTTTTTTTTTTTTTTATTTCATCTTGTTATGGGGGATACAGAATTGCAGGTTACATATGTTGCTCCTGTATCGCCTTTCCCCCCAAGTAGGAGCTCCAGGCATGTCTGTTCCCCAGGTCGTGCGCATTGCACCCATCATGTAGGTATATATCCCTCCCTTGCCCACCCCCCCCTTCCCGAGTCAGCACCTTCAAGTGTTACCACTCCCCAAACGGTGCGCAATGCACTCATCATGTAGGCATACCCCCATCCCCTCCCCCACCCCCCACCTCAGTCTGATATCCGATTGGTGTCGTTCCCAGATTTGTATTTAGGTGATGACAGGGAAACCAATTTTCTGGTGAGTATATGTGATGCTTGTTTTTCCATTCTTGGGATACTTCACTTAATATAATGGGTTCCAACTCTCTCCAGGAGAACCATAGAGATGTCGTATCTTCATCATTCCTTATAGCTGAGTAATATTCCATGGTATACATATACCACAGCTTACTAATCCAATCATGTATTGATGGGCATTTGGGTTGCTTCCACATCTTTGCTATTGTGAATTGTGCTGCTATAAACATTCGGGTACATGTGTCTTTGTTACAGAATGACCTGTTTTCCTTTGGGTATATGCCCAGTAATGGGATTGCTGGGTCAAATGGCAGGTCTACTTGAATCTGTTTAAGATACCTCCATAATGCTTTCCACAGGGGTTGCACTAGTTTGCAGTCCCACCAGCAGTGTATTAGTGTTCCTGTTTCTCCACACTCACGCCAACATGTGTTGTTTTGGGTTTTTTTGATAAAGGCCATTCTCATTGGAGTTAAGTGAATATCTCATTGTGGTTTTGATTTGCATTTCTCTGATGATTAGGGATGTTGAGCATTTTTTCATATGTTTGTTAGGCATTCTTATATCTTCTTTCGAGAAGTTTCTATTCATGTCATTTGCCCACTTTTTGATAGGGTTGCTTGATTTTTTCTTGCTGATTTTCCTGAGTTCTAAATAGATTCTTATTATCAGACCTTTATCTGATGTGCAGTATGCAAAAATTTTTTCCCATTCTGTAGGTGGTCTGTTTATTCTCGTGACTGTTTCTTTGGCTGTGCAGAAGCTTTTTAATTTAATCATATCCCATTCATTTATTTTTGTTGCTGCTGTGATTGCCTTGGGGGTTTTCTTCATAAATTCTTTGCCTAGGCCAATGTCTGTAAGAGTCTTTCCTACATTTTCTTCTAGAATTCTGATTGTATCACGCCTAAGGTTTAAGTCTGTTATCCACCGTGATTTGATTTTTGTGAGAGGTGAAAGCTGTGGGTCCTGTTTCAGTCTTCTACAAGTGGCTAACCAATTCTCCCAGCACCATTTATTCAATAGGGATTCTTGTCCCCAGAGTATATTCTTTCCCGCTTTGTCAAATATTAGGTGACTATATGAGGATGGTTCTATATTTGGATTTTCTGTTGTGTTCCACTGGTCTGTGTCCCTGAACTTGTGCCAATACCAGGCTGTTTTAAGAACCACGGCCTTGTAGTATAGTTTGAGGTCTGGCAAATTAATACCTCCCATTTTGTTTTTGTTGTTTAAAATTGCTTTTGCTATACGGGGTCTTCTTTGATTCCATACAAAGTGTATAATTATTTTCTCTATGTCTGTAAAGAATGATGTTGGTAATTTAATAGGGATTGCATTGAATCTGTAGATCACTTTAGGTAGTATAGACATTTTAACAATGTTGATTCTTCCGATCCACGAGCATAGTATATTTTTCCATCTATTTGCAAGTTCTGCTATTTCTTTTCTCAGTGTTTCATAGTTTTCCTTATAGAGGTCCTTTACCTCTTTAGTTAGATATATACCTAGATATTTTATTTTCTTTGTTGCTATTTTGAAGGGTATTGAGTCTTTAATTTGGTTTTCCGATTGACTGTTATTGGCATATATAAATGCCTCTGATTTGTGTATATTAATTTTGTAGCCTGAGACTTTGCTATATTCGTTAATTAATTCCAGGAGTCTCATGGTTGAATCCTGGGGGTTTTCCAGATATAACATCATATCATCAGCAAAAAGTGAGAGTTTGATCTCTTCCTTCCCTATTTGTACTCCCTTGATTCTGCTCTCTTGCCTGATAGCTCTCGCAAGGACTTCCAATACTATGTTGAAAAGTAATGGAGACAATGGGCAGCCCTGTCTGGTTCCAGTTCTAAGTGGGAGTGCTTTCAGTTTTTCCCCATTCAGTATGATGTTGCCTGTGGGTTTGTCATATATGGCTTGTATCATTTTTAGGTAGGTTCCATCAATGCCTATTTTGTTAAGCGTTTTTATCATAAAAGGGTGTTGAATTTTGTCAAATGCTTTTTCTGCATCTAATGAGAGTATCATATGGTTTTTGTTTTTGCTTCTATTTTTGTGGTGAATTACATTTATAGATTTACGTATGTTGAACCACCCCTGCATTTCTGGGATGAAGCCCACTTGGTCGTGGTGGATTACTTTTTTGATAAGTACTTGGATTCGATTTGCTAGTATTTTATTGAAAATTTTTGCATCTATATTCATGAGGGAAATTGGTCTGTAGTTCTCTATTTTTGTTGTGTCCTTTCCAGGTTTTGGTATCAATGTTATATTGGCTTGGTAGAACGTGTTGGGGAGAATTCCATCCTTCTCGATATTGGAGAATAGTTTATGTAGGATGGGCACCAGTTCTTCTTTGTATGTACGGTAAAATTCAGGTGTGAACCCATCTGGACCAGGGCTTTTCTTTTTGGGAAGGTTTTTTATTGCTGTTTTGATTTCAGTTCTTGATATTGGTCTGTTCGGGTACTCTATTTCTTCCTGGTTGAGCCTGGGAAGACTATGTTTTTCTAAAAATTTGTCCATTTCCTCCACATTCTCCAGTTTGTGTGCATAAAGATTTTTGTAGAATTCATAGATGATATCTTGTATCTCTGTAGCATCGGTTGTGATTTCTCCTTTCATGTTCCTAATGGAGGTTATTAGAGATTTTAGTTTTGTGCTCTTGGTTAGTCTAGCCAGGGGTGTGTCTATTTTGTTTATCTTTTCAAAGAACCAACTTTTTGTTTTATTAATTTCCCTTATAGTTTCTTTGTTGTCCTTTTCATTTAATTCTGATTTGATCTTAGTAATTTCTCGCCTTCTGCTGGGTTTGGGATCGTTCTGTTCTTCTTTCTCCAGCTCTTTGAGTCTATTTGTTAGGTTGTCTATTTACATGTTTTCTGTCTTTTTGATATAGGCATTTATGGATATGAATTTTCCTCTCAGGACTGCTTTAGCTGCATCCCATAGATTTTGATAAGTTGTATCTCCATTGTCATTTAAGAATATCTTTTTATGAGGATTTCTGGTGGAAATGTCTCAAGCTTTCCTTGAGTGTCTGGTTTTTATTTATCTCATGGATTTAGAGAACAATTCAACTGTCATGTTTTCTTTTATATTTTAATATAAAATTACTAAGAGATCAATTAGGTCCATGTATTTTAGGACTTAACAGAATATATTTTGGTGGTGGTTCCTGTTGATGCTCTGTTTGAATCCCTTTGCCTCAGATGCATCCATACTCAAGTTAGACACAGTTGTGGCTGCTAAGTCTCTGCCTTCCTCTCTGAAAATTTACACTTGGCAGAATAGACTCTCCCGCAATTGGGAACCAGCCACAAATGATTACCTGAGCAGATACAAAAGGACCATCCCCTTGCTTCAAGCTGGAACCAACTTTTAATACCAATTGGTTTCAGAGCTCCTGGTAACAGCATGCTAAAGCCAAGTTCCATGGGGAAACCCTGTCTTTGCTTAGAATTTTTCCCCTGAACCATCCTATTTCTTAGGATGTATCATAGAAACCTGGTTTATATGGGAAAATATCCAAGGTATTTTTTATTGTAGTTGAGTTTTGATTGTAAGTTAAAGAAAGCCTGCTGGGATATCAAAAACTCATGTAAATACCTGGAATAAATAATCTTGCCCTAATAACTCAAAAGTCAGAAAGATTCTATTAAGTTTGGAGGTCTTTCTCACTAGATAAAAATATACTTTTACATTCTTTAGAATCTCATCAAATTCAAAGGTCTTTAGAGTTAGACATTTCCATTTCTATACACATTTTATATTTTTTGAAAAGCAAAGAAATGCAAACTCCTGTCAAGTGATCACCAGGGTGGGATACAAATATTTCTGTGGCTAGAGGACAAAAGGTGTGTACCTTACATACAGCAATTTGGGGCCACATGAAATATGAAAGCAACCATTGTGTAAGCCTTGAAGTTTGTGATATAGCAACTTCAGAGCTGTAATTAAGAATCCATTTAGCACTCCAGCTGAAACAGATGGTCCTATGTAACCCCAATTTACTAGGATAGTAGGTGTTTTCTTAGTGGATGGAGCATCTCAGTTAAATGGATTGGTTACTGACTCCATTAATTCAACACCCAAAAGATTTAAAATTATGTATAAAATATTTTATTTATTTATTTATTTTTTTTGGCTTAACTTTTTTTAGGAGGTTGTTTTTTTTTTTAATTTAATTTTACAGAATCAAAGAGTCTAACAGTATATCTTGTTAGATACAGTATGTCCTCATAATGTATACATTATTTCTTGTACAATGATATGAAATAATATGGGAAATATTCATGATAAATTATTAAGTGAACAGTGCAAGTTAAAAACAATAGTTTCATATTTTTTTCCCTGATCATCACCTAAATACAAATCTGGAAACGACACCAATTGGACATCAGACTGAGGTGGGGGGTGGGGGAGGGGATGGGGGTATGCCTACACAATGAGTGCATTGCGCACCGTTTGGGGAGTGGTAACACTTGAAGGTGCTGACTCGGGAAAGGGGGGATGGGGAAAAAAAAATAAAATATTTTAGATTGTGGATCTCAACAGAGAGGGTAGTAACACTCAGGAGAATGTGCTCCTTAAGAATTTTGGGGAGCACTTTTTAGTTGTAAAATACAAGGGAGACATTATAAGAATTTGGTGGAAGGAAGCCAAGGAGGATAGATGCCCAGTAATATGTTTCAAGTGTGGCTTGAAAATGTTCCACCAGCTGCTGACCCAGGAAAATAGCCAGTATTTAGACAGCATTACCTACAATACAACTTCATTTCACTTATAAATGCAACAAAGTTTGCATGGTGTAAACATAACTAAATTGTTAATACTATGTAAATGGAGATAAGTTTGTGATTTCCTTTGTTTGTACTTTATCCTGAACTATTAACCATTTCAGATAATCAGATCATCAAAGACCACTAAGTTGTTTGCAGTCATCAATATAAAACACCTGTATCTATTTAAAGCTGTCACATATATGGCATTGAATTTATAAGCCTAGGGACAAGCATCTGATTACTTAATTTTGTCTTCCAATGTATTTTGCTTGAGAATTTGTATGTCACAGTAAATATATTTATTATGTAGATTAATTTTCTTTGTTTCTTTTTATATCATAATTGTGGCATCAAAATAATTTTTTTAAATAATGTATGAAATTAGGCTATATTAAGTATGAATTTCCTTCAAGTATAATGAAATGATTTTTTTTTCATAAAATAAAAAGACTAGATCAGATACATTCGAGAAACACTAGTTTAAGGAATCAAAAACATAATATCAATATTTTCTGTGAAGTAGAAATATTTGCATTTTAAAAAAATATTTTATGTACCGGTAACATTTTACAAAAATTTGAAAACTAAAAGAATTCATGAATAATATTGTAATAATGAATATATTTGGATATAATGATAATAGTTTAGCAATATTGTTGAAGTAGACTTTTTAAAAATATCAATAACACCACCACAATTGTTAAACGTACAATTTACAACAATAATGAAAAACAGTAAGTCTAGGAATACTTTTTTAAAAGTTATTTGTGACCTTATAGAAAAATTAAAGTGCTTTATAAGGAGATATTAAAGAATATCTAAATAAAATAATAGTATTAGAGTCATATGAAATCTCAACAATTTGATTTAAGATTTAACACAATATCAAAGAAAATTCTATGAGAGTTTTCCATTAAACCTGACAAGCATACTCTAAAATCTACATGGACAAAGGGCCAAGAATAGTACAAGGTGGAGAGTTTATCCTACCAAATATAAAAACTTATTCTGTCTTACAAAATTGTTTTGTCAATGAAATAGAAAATCTGGCCTATGGAATGAGATAGAACACACAGGAAGAAAATTAGGAACATACAGAATCTTTATCTATGACAGTGGGTACTGCAAGTCACTGATGGAAAAGATGTACTTTCCTGTAAATGGAGGCAGAAAAATCAGCTGTGCTCATTAAAAAAGAAAAAAAAAAAAAAAAAAGGTGAATCCTACATTCACACCAATCACAACACTCTAGCTAGATAGAACAAAAATTTAAATGCAAACCTAAAAGATTAGGAGATCATACAGAATATCTTTATCTTGAGATGATGATGTTCTAAAATAAAATCCCACAGTTGCTAACTATATGGAAACAGATCGTTAATTTCAACAGTATAAGTATTTCTTTTCATGAAAAGATGTAATAAAAGGAATGGAAAAAGAAATCACAAACCGAGGGAAGATATTACAGGCATAAGATTAATGCTGAGGGTATATAAAGAACTGCCAATCTAAAATGAAATGGCAAGCATTTTTTTTTAATGAGCAAAAGTCATGAATAGGCATTTAATTAAAAAAAAGACACTCAAACGGCCCAAAACATGTAAAGAGCAGTAAAGAAAATGAACATTAAAACAATAACAAGATACTATTTCAAAACGATCAGATTGATAAACATGTAAAAGCTTGTCAACATCAAGTGTTTGCAAGGGTACTATGAAGCTTACATTTCATCTTTTGCTAGTAAGAGTGTAAATTTAAACAGCATTAGAAAAGATTTTCCAGTATCTAAGAAATTCGAACATTCGTATGTCCTACAACCAAGCAATTCTACTCCTAGATTTATATCCTGAAGAAATTCTTGTGCATGAATATCATTAGATAAATTTATTAAAAATTCAAAAAACTTTATTTAAACTTTATTATTTTAAAATAATGGCAAACAAAATGTCCATGGATAGTAAGATGGATACATAAAATGCATTTTTAGTTTATTACACAGAAATGACAAAATTAAATAATGCTATACACAGCATAAATAAATATCAATAATCACGTTGAAAGGAAGAAGTCATGGAAGAACAAATTCAAACTTTTACTTCTGATAGTTAACATCAAAAGCAAATTTTTCACGCCCCTAGACCCTCTAAAATTTTGTTTATTATAAATCAAATTATAAGAGTCTATCATTGCAAATCATCTTTCCCAAAATAAATGTCTAAAATTTTATCATGCAACATGTCCTGTATAATGATATTTCAGTACATTATTTGAACAGCCACTTGAATTTGGCACCATATGCATTATAGCCAATTTTTAGTATACTGAAATAAATAAGATCATGATGCAATTAGTGTTGCTTATAATAGATATGTACAAAACTTAATTAAAATATGATAAATAGACGATTTTTCCCATTAAGCTGCCATATTATTTTTGGAGAACATCTGTTTATTTACAAACCATGTTATACTCTTTGTTCTTGATGTGCATGCTAATGATATTATTGCAATATACATCAGTGAACTTTTACAAGATCAAATATGGATAACAAACTAAATATTTGGGACCGTATCAGTACATTTGAGAATATGTTCTACTCTCTTAGTCTCATCTTCTTGGCTTCAGAATATAATTTCAGGCCAGGCGCGGTGGCTCACGCCTGTAATCCTAGCACTCTGGGAGGCCGAGGCGGGTGGCTCGTTCAAGGTCAGGAGTTCGAGACCATCCTGAGCAATAGCGAGACCCCGTCTCTACTAAAAATAGAAAGAAATTATCTGGCCTACTAAAAATATGTATAGAAAAAATTATCTGGGCATGGTGGTGCATGCCTGTATTCCCAGCTACTCGGGAGGCTGAGGCAGTAGGATCGCTTAAGCCCAGGAGTTTGAGGTTGCTGTGAGCTAGGCTGATGCCACGGCATTCACTCTAGCCCAAGCAACAAAGCGAGACTGTCTCAAAAAAAAAAAAAAAAAAAACAGAATATAATTTCAATACTTTTTAAACCTGTTCCATAAAAAGAAAATATGTAACCTTTAAATTGATAGAAAAATATGCTTAAATTGATAATATGCTTCATAATTTAAAATTCTTTTATAATTACAATAATATGATTCCATAGTGACAAAACTGATTAAAGGCAGATAACTACTATTAGGTAGCCTGACCTACACAGTAGGTCACTATGGCAGTATTTGAGAGGAAAAGTCAAATGGAAACAGATAATATGAAATCCTGAAAATGAGTGTAAAGTTTGAAATGTCTCACTACAGACAAGGATAAAAATGTATTAAAGCAGCCCAAAAGAAAAATACCAAGGTATTGCTGACTATAAATTTAATTTTTGTCAATAATATAACATAAATACAAAACATAAAGTTAAACAAACAAAATCGAACTAATGATCTTAGCTTAATCAGTGGACTAAACTAAATCTAAATTAGCAAAGTAAACTAATTCTGTGTGATCTAGGGTTTCATTACATGAAAGAACTATAGTCTAGAACAAGATTTGAAGTGTATAGTTTAATATGAACACTGACAGACTTGACTGCTTCCAAAAAGAAAGACGAGTGATAAGATTAAAAACATAACATGAGATCACGTGAGGCTCAATGAAGAAACAGACTGTGTGGTACAGGTTACAGAAAGACAGGAGGGACATGAGAAACAATTTCCCATATTGGAACGCCACGCTCATGGCAAAGTGTTACACTTGTTTTAAGTGGCTCTGCAGGACAAATTCAACAGAAGAAAGGATTTTCTAACAAAACAAACATTCAAAAATGCAATGGATAATATCCCCACTAATGGATATTTAGCTTCTATCTGGATAAAACTAGTAGTGTTGAAACAAGGATTCAAGTGTTGGGCAGAGATTTAACAAAACAAACCCTTTACTTCTCTTCAGACTTTAGATCTACTGCTTTATACAATATATTGTGGTATCACTTTATTTACTCAAGGTTTAATCTAAAGTGATAGGCATATAGGATCTAGGCAAAGACTTTAAGGATTAAATTGGTTTGACTGCAACATGAGTTAATTTGAACCAAATGATTATACAGTACTTGAGGATTATAAATATTGAACTGTAAAAACTAGTCCCTAAACAACAAAAACCAGTCCTGAAGTGTGCTAATGTTATGGATATACTGGTTTCGGCTGTTAATTCTTCTATTCCTAACCATTAGGTAATGTTAATTATAATACATGAATTAGAAAATATACAGCTTGTTAAGCTTTTGTACTCTGACAATGGCAAAACAATTGCCTTGGCTTGCAGGGTAACCTGTACCACTCTATTACTGATGTTGCTGCTACTAATACTACAACTGCTAACATCACTTCTACTACTGCTACCGCTACCGTCACAACTAGAGCTATTGCTTCTGATATATACTATTGCTATACTGAAAATACTAACACTACTAAGAAATAACATCTACTGAATTGTTATAACATGCTACTTGATTTGGTATATTATTCCCCTAAGCAACCCTACAAATATTACTAGGTACTATTATTAGCTCGGTATTTTTCTTTTTTTTTTTAATTTCAGAATATTACGGGGGTACAAATGTTTTGGTTACATAAATTGCCTTTGTATCATTTGAGTCAAAGTTAAGTGTGCCAATCACCCAGATAGTGTGCATTGTTCCCGTTAGGTGCGAATTTACCTATCCCCTCCTCCCCTCCCACCTGACTGATTTCTGATGAATGTTATTTTCGTATTAGCTTGATCTTAAAGATAACTCTACTATGGCAAGTTTAGGTTAAGAAAGTTACCCAAGATCATACAGGTTTAAAGTGGCAGGGCCAGCATTTGAAATCAGGCCATGGTTTCGGAATTTATGCTCTTAGCAATCTCTAGTCAAGGAAAACCATCAATGGATTGTGCTATTATCATGACTTCTAAACATAAAAGTAACATTCATTTATAGGAGGAAATTTTCTTCAAATATAGAACACTATTCTAATTACATCTTTACACTGTTCGTAGCAACTCAAAACTCAATCTCTTTGGTAATTCTATTCATTTATTTTTCTTATGCTTTGCAAGTGTTCTTCATAGAATCTAATATTTTTATAGCATCAGAAATTATGATTAAGTATCAGTTGATTGTTTGATAATGTTTGCTATTTGTCCTCCATTATGTTGAAATCTTCTTGCCTATGTTATAAGACAACACTTGAACCCGACCTTAGAACGCAAGTATATATTTCCGGAGAAGGTAGCCTTCTTTACCATAATATGAGCTTGATGTCATCTAAATACCAAAGTTAGTACACATAGGGACGACTTTTTTTTCATTTAGTAATATCAAGAAGAAGGAATAATGATTTAAAAGTCTGTCATTTTTACCATATAATTAATTAGAGACAAATGGAGTGGCCTCTATGAGTATCAACATGTCACAGCCTGAGAAATCATGTAATTTTTAAAGAAATTCTGATTGAGTGAATTGGCCATCATCAACTAGTTCAATGATAACTCCTTTCTTGGTTCTCTTTATATATTTGTACCCTAGCCTTTGAAAGGATGATAATTTCTCCTTACAAGACTCAGTAATACGTATACCTCTTCAGATACAAATGTAATAGATAGGGAAAATCCTACATTTCTTCAATATTTTATGAAATTGGGGAAAATCACCAAAATGAGTTCTCTAGTTTATACAAATAAGTCAGTAGAACATTCATTTCACTAGAGGAACAGAACATAAAATTCAGTTAATATTAATTTAGGAACAGGAGTTTATTAAAACAGAATATATTTATAGATATCCTCTAATGAGAAAAGAAAAACAAACACTGCCTATATTTTGGATATACTCGGCGAATAAAGCAAAATCAGGTAAATGCAAATATTGATGATACAATAAAAATCTTCCTGTTAGCATATTAGGCTAAATCAGTGGTAACCAACCTTTTGGCCCCAGGAACCAGTTTCATGAAAGACAATTTTTTCACGGAAGGGGCTGCAGGGTGGGTCAGTGGCTGAGCTCTGAGGCTGGTCCATGGCCAGGGGTTGGGGACTGCAGCCTTAAATCAAAGTATGTTTGAGTGTCTTCATTAATATTTATAAAATCTACATCAGATATTTAAGTTGGTTCTTTCTGGAGTCAACCAAAGGAAAGTTCATGTTGTAGTTTAAAGATAAATACCTAAATAGTTAACAAAATTAGCCTAAAATCTACATTTTTTTTAAAAAAGAAAGTTTTCTTAAGCAAAAGTTCTATAGTGCCAATGGATTTAAGCTCCTCATTAATAGCACATGCATATACGATGCCTACAGAGTGTGCTATTTTAAGCATTCATGCAATCTTTACAACAATCTTATGGGGATAAAATTAGCATCTTTATTGTACATATGAGGAATAGAGGAAGAAAAAGGCTAAGAAATTTATCCAACATTGACTTCAAGTTCTGGACTGTGAATAAATACCTAAAGTAGATGATGCCACAGTTTCCTCTGAACCTTCTTTGCAGTGAAGCAAACAGTCTCTATTTCAAAAATGTTCTTACCAATGGATTTGTCACTAGAGTTATTGGGGGGGGGATATAAACAAAAAAGGACTGGTTTAGAGACAGGCATGTGCTTCAACCAACCAACCAGAGCTAACAAATCTGATTTTATGGACTTTCACTGTCACTATTGAGGGGGTTGAACTTATTATACTGAGTCTTCAAAGAGAAATGGCTATAAACCAGAGACAATGTCCCTGAGAATAGAAGCAGAAGAGACAGATAGACAGACGGGAAAGAAGAAGGAAGGATGGAAGTAGGGAGGAAAGGAGGGAGGAAAAAAGGAGAGAGGGAGGGAGGGAGGAAGAGAAGAATGGAAGTAAGGGAAGGAGGAAAGAGAGGGAAGAAAGAAAAAGAGTGAAGACAGAAAGATGAAGACAAGTTTTCTGAATATATCCAGTTTAAATAAATAAATAAAAACCCAGAGGCTTTTCAGATATATGAATAATTTATTTGTGTAAAGCAAAATGAAATAAATTTCTGTTAATACAAATAAAAGAGCATTGACTAATTAATTTGTTTTGGATACAAAACTAAACAGAGCACTGTAATGGCTAACAAAACACTGTAATTCTCATCTTGATTCTTTCTATAATGAAAATATCCTTAATCTCTTTTATATAGTTGCATTTTATAAGATTTATATAACAAAGGTGAGCAACACCTAAAAATGTTTGAAAACCATAGTTTTGAATGATTTTTTTATATCCTTTCACACTCTCACAGTCTATATTTTGCATTTCCTTTTTTTGACAACAAAAAGATCAAAATATGTCCACTGATTATCAAAGAGTACTTTTTCATACTGTAGTAAAAGGAAACGAAAATAGAAATTATTCAATCCTGATATGGTTTCAGAAATTTTCTAGGTTTTTAGATAAGTTAAGTTGCATTTTCTATTAATCTTTTTTTTCAAAGTCTTTTTTCCATTGGATATTCTTTCATCACTATTAAGGTTATACTTTCTGAGTTTTTATTGCTTTTCATTTTTAATTCTTGTCTTTTAAGACCATTTATGAGACTCATTTTATCATATACTTAAAAATATAGCAAACTTTTGAAAAATTAGAAGATATCTACAATATCTGAACTCAACGTGGAATTTTCATTAAAAGAATATTTGCAATCAATAAAGAAAATACTGGAAACTTCACATAAAACTGTGCACACATCATGGATAAGCAGCCTCATTTAGGGAGATGAAGCTCAAAAGAATAACAACTATATGAAGAGATGCTTAAGGTCTCTAGTAATCAGGGAAATGTTAACTTAAATAAGATATACTACATTTACCCATCAGAATGGTAAACTTGCAGAGATAGAAGCCTCACCCTGTATAGGTGAGGCATGCGTAGACTAGAACTCTCATGTACTGCTAATAGGAGTGTAGAATTGGAAAGCCATAATATAAAGCTTTGTGAAATATTAAATGAAATTAATTATGCATATGCTTTAAATCTAGCTATTTTACTAGAGAAAAACTCATGTTAGTTTGTAAGAGAACAAAAGGTATGCTAATAATCATTGCAACTGCGTTTAGTTTAATGGAAGCTTGCAATAATCTATGTGTTCAGGACTAGGGGACTGAATAATTAAAATACAGTGATGGTTACTATGGAACAAGACACATCAGAAAGAAGCAATGGACTAGGCACACATACAGTAGCATGGGTATCATTAACAGCATTGAGTGAAAAACATAGGAGAAAAGAATGGGATTTACAGCATTATACCTGTATCACTTATGTGAATTGAACATACACATACACACACAACAATAAGTTTAAGGGCCTGCTATGCACTGAATGTTTTTGACCTGCACTAAGTTTATATGTTGAAACTCTAATCTTCAATGCGCCTTGGCCGGGCGCGGTGGCTCACGCCTGTAATCCCAGCACTCTGGGAGGCCGAGGCGGGTGGATTGCTCGAGGTCAGGAGTTCGAGACCAGCCTGAGCAAGAGCGAGACCCCGTCTCTACTAAAAATAGAAAGAAATTATATGGACAACTAAAAATCTATATAGAAAAAATTAGCCGGGCATAGTGGCGCATGCCTGTAGTCCCAGCTACTCGGGAGGCTGAGGCAGTAGGATCGCTTAAGCCGAGGAGTCTGAGGTTGCTGTGAGCTAAGCTGACGCCACGGCACTCACTCTAGCCTGGGCAACAAAGTGAGACTCTGTCTCAACAACAACAACAACAACAACAAAAAATAATAATCTTCAATGCGTATTTGGAGGTGGGACATTTGGGAACTAGTTAAGGTTAGATTAGGTTAGGAGAGTAGGGCCCACATGATGAAATTAATGCCCTTATAAAAAGACAAAAAGAAAGGAGAGCGCTCACTCCAGGAGCATGCACCAAGGAAAGGCCATGTGAGCTCACAGAGACAAGGTGGCTATTGACAAATCATGAACTGGGCAATCGCCAGAGACCAGATCTGCCAGAACATTTATCTTGGACTTCCTAGCTTCCAGAAATTTGAGAAATAAATTTCTGTTCTACAATCCACCCAGTCTATGGTATTTTGTTATAATACCCCAAACTAGGACAGTGCTTAGAGTGGGTAGCTATAGGAGATGTAAAGGAATCATGGAGAAAGGGAGAAATAAATAAAAAGAAAGGGGTCTTGCTGTAAATGATGATATTGGCTTATAGTTAACAGAGGAGTCTGCTTAACATAACTTTCTGTTGTTAGGGAAGCCCAGAAAAAAATGCTAAGCAAGCAAATGATTAGACTTGAAATTCTACATCATGCAATTATTAATCACTCATTTACCAATATCTAATTCATTATGAAATTATGTTATTTTAAGATGCTTAATTTTTTTTCAAATTCCTCTACTTTATCTCATTTTCAGCAACATCATACATGTCCTAGTTACTATTGTCTTAAACGACATAAGTCACTCCAAATTCATCCTTGTCTCACTCCAATTTATTTTCCAAAACTGCAGTCAGATGAGCTTATTGAATCAAAACCCGTAGTTGATCCTATCACTCTACACATCTTTGTTGTTTTCCCACTGCTCTCAGATAAACACCAAGTACTTAACTTGTTGTCAAGGCCCTATATAGGGCCCACCAACCCTCCAGCTTTGTATCACACCATCCATACTCCCATTCAGTTCTTTCTTCCTTTATCTGGAGCATCACGTTTTCAGGAAAGCCTCCCTGATCTCCTAGACTATGCTGTATCTCCACATTATATTCTCTTGGGGCATAATATATTTCTCTTTAATAAAACATGTTGTACCTTCAATTTTACATTTGTTTGATATTGATTACCATGCATGCCACCATTAAAATCTAAACTCCACAAAGTCAGGAATTGTGTCTGCTTTCTGTTTATTTCCTCCCTGTACTTTGCTCACAGTAGATATTGAATGGAAAGGAGTGAAATGTTCAAGTACCGAAATTAAAAATGAAAGCACTTACGTTAATATGTCTAAAATAGATACATTAATAAGCATGCAGATTTTATATACTGAAGAGTTTTATTAATATTTAGAAAAAAAAACTTAGATGTTTGGTACTTGAAATATACATGATATGAATGTGCATTTTATTAATTTTATTTTTCCTCCCATATACTTTTCAAATGTATATCCAAGATATGTGTCTCTAGCCTGGGAGAGACTTCTGTGGTGGGGCATAAAATAGAAGTTATGAGTCAATAATATGCATTTCTGGCTATTGTTTTCCAGAACCTCAACAGTCTTTTATAAAAAGAAAAGGGACATAGGCTCTTGGGAACCAGCACTCTGGCATCAGGTTGCAAGACTGGCCTGTTCATCCTCAATAGTGACCTGGCCAAATTAGGCACTGAGTGCTTCCAGATGCTTGAATCTGAGGGGGATTATCTGCACCTAGATATAATAGGTGGGCATTTTGTTCCTAGCATCACGTTTGGTCACACCATGGTAGAAATCCTCAGAAAGAAGCTAGGCCAGGACCCTTTCTTTGACATGCACATGATGGTGTCAAGGCTGGAACAGTAGGTAAAGCCAACGGCTATAGCAGGAACCAATCAATACACCTTTCATCTCGAGTCCACTGAGAACCCAGGGGCTATAATGAATGACATTTGGGAGAAGGGGATGAAGGTTGGCCTTGCCATCAAACCAGGAACTACACTTTATAAGTATTTGGCACCATGGGCTAATCAAATAGATAATGGCCTTGGTTATGACAGTGGAACCTGGGTTTGGAGGGCAGACATTCATGGAAGATATGTTGCCAAAGGTTCACTGGTTGAGGACCCAGTTCCTATATTTGGATATAGAGGTCAAGGTAGGGGTAGGTCCTAACATTGTCCATAAGTGTGCAGAGGCAGGAGCTAACACAATTGTGTCTGGCAGTGCCAGTATGAGCAGAGAAGACCCCAGATCTGTGATCAACCTCTTAAGAAATGTTTGCTTAGAAATGTTCTCTTGATCAATGAAACCATAAGAAGCCCAACGTTTCTGCTTATGAAATCTCCTTTTTTATCAGAAAATAGGAATATTGACTACCAAATCACATTGCAGTTGAGGCAGTACTGCTTTTAGAAGCAATTAGTCATTCCAGTGATTAAAATCTATTATAAAATTGGTGTGCATAACCACATTTTTAGTGATGCAATTTAAACATTAATGTGGAGAAATAAGTCAGTTTTTACTGGGAGACTTCATTTTTATAAAGAGTAAAAATAGCTCTGTATTAAGAAATGTGTCTTAATGCCTAAGGAAGGCATAATAGCTACTATGAAAAATTTTTTTTTTGTATTTCTGAGAAAAATTTTCAGTTTCTCAGCTGTTTTCCAAATGCAAAGGAAATCTTTATGTTTTTCCTATTTCATGTTATTTGTGATTTGTTTATATGCTTGATAATATGAGTAGAATGGAATTTAAAACTACGAACTTCGGTGGGATGGCATATCATAAAAAAAGGAAGATATAGAAAAGGAGAGGAGCAAGAGAGTAAGAGAGGAGATAACAGACGGTAGACAGAAAGGTACATACATATATACAGATGGAAGGAGAGAGGTTGAATTTGATTCCCAAAGAATGGGAGGAAGAATAAGGTGGGCAGGTGCCCTAAGTAGCCAAATCTAGAGTCCACATGCTCTGAGCCTGTGCCTCTCTCCCACGCAGTCCAAAGAGAGAAGGCAACACCGCAGTGTGTAGAGGCTGCACAGTGCTCTTCGGGAAGCCAGACTGTAACTACAGGGCTTCCAGACTAAGCAAAACCTCTGCTATCTAATTCAAAAGACTATTTAGCATTGCCAAATAGAAGGTGATTGGTCACCATAATGGACTGAATAACCGAAACCCTTCTTCCCGTTTCCTTACATAAAGCAATAGAGCATAAATAGAGTGATGCTTGTCAAACAGTGGTTTTTGGATGACAGAATCATTCAGTTTTATAAAAATGGAGATTTCTGTGACCCACCCAACATAGACAAATTAACACAGAATCTCAGGGCTTATAGCTCTAAACCATGCGTTTTCAAAAAGCTGCACTTATGCACACTGAGATTAAGACTTACTCAGAGAAGGGCAGGTTGGACAGTCACAAGGGAGAGCACCAGGGATGCTGCCCAAATCAGTAGCTTTGTTATTGTTCAATAGTCTGACTAAATTCATGTCTCAGTGAAGACTCACATCAAAAGAAGAGTCCTGAAAACTTGGGAACAGGAGATGTAGTTAGCCTAGAATAAATCACAGCATGAGACATCCAATGGTCAAAGGGCCTAGACCAGAATAGGAAACTTGGAAATAAAACACTCTCCGAGGACAAGGTACGGTAGCTGTTCAAAAGACTGCACTGAATCTAACTGGTTCATCTCCATGTAATGGACAAAGTCATGGGAGAAGAAGGACCAGAAAACAGCAATGTGAAAGATTGATTTCACAGTAAATGTTGATTCCAGCTGCTGAGCCTCTTCTAGACTTTTTTCTATTGTGATAGCAACTCCTCCTCATACATGGTCAGCCTGAGCAAATAAATAGGAGTATGTTATTGGGGTTAGATGTGAGTATGTGAAGAAACAAGCCTAATTGTCACCTAAGGTCTAATTGGCTTTTTAAAAATAAGGCATTTTAGTGAGGAATGTTCTAGACTAATGAATTTTATTCAAGTTTTTTTTTTTTTTTTTTTTTTTTGCCAAAACATTAACCACAGCTAGCATAGAGAGTATACTTACTTAGGACACACCTGGAAAGAAACTAGAAATGATTTTATTACATGAGGGGAAAAAAAAAATTAAACATTGCAACATGCTATTATTGAAAAATAAGGCCGGGCGCGGTGGCTCACGCCTGTAATCCTAGCACTCTGGGAGGCCGAGGTGGGCGGATCGTTTGAGCTCGGGAGTTCGAGACCAGCCTGAGCAAGAGCGAGACCCCATCTCTACTAAAAATAGAAAGAAATTATATGGACAGCTAAAAATATATATAGAAAAAATTAGCCCGGCATGGTGGTGCATGCCTGTAGTCCCAGCTACTTGGGAGGCTGAGGCAGGAGGATCCCTTGAGCTCAGGAGTTTGAGGTTGCTGTGAGCTAGGCTGACGCCACGGCACTCACTCTAGCCTGGGCAACAGAGTGAGACTCTGTCTCAAAAAAAAAAAAAAAAAAAAAAAAAAAGAAAAAAAAAAAGAAAAATAAGAGGGAAATAAGTGCTGCAAGTGGTCATTTTCTACTTATTTGACAAGGTATTTTTTTTCACTCAAGATATACTATTTTTAGGTGATTGTTCATTCAGTTACTCTACTTCATGTTAACAAGGGAAATCTACTTCACTTGACATGAGCTTTGATTCATAGTCCATAAACTGAAGAAAAAATAAAAATGCAAACATGAGACACACAGAAGCAATTTATCCACCCTGTCTTTCAGTTGACAGATGAGCTTCAAATTTCTAGTAATGTGTTTTAGC
The DNA here is from genome assembly GCF_041146395.1 of Eulemur rufifrons. Classification (NCBI taxonomy): domain Eukaryota; kingdom Metazoa; phylum Chordata; class Mammalia; order Primates; family Lemuridae; genus Eulemur; species Eulemur rufifrons. Next base: position 31,658,457 of record NC_090989.1, read on the forward strand.
ATGAAATCAAGAGATGTCATTCAAAGATAAGTAAAGAATAAAAAGCGTGGCAAAAAACAGTGGTCAGAAACTAAAATCTCCAAGATATAGTGCCCAAGAAAATGGCGAAGTAGCTCTGTAGATAATTTCTTCTTAAACTGTTATGTTCCCCTCACTTATTCTTTTTATTTTAAATTCACATTATCTTACATCCATTTACCTCATCAAATTTTACATTTATTTCCTCAGTTTCAATTTAAAGATTGACTATTCCAAAACCAGTTAAAAGGCTTCAGCTAAAACACATGATTCAAGCAGTGGCAAAGCCCAGATTGCTCTGACAGAGTATCAGAAACGAAGTAAAATACACAATTTGTTGCTTAACAAATGGACGATCAGAGTGGCCCTTTATTTTGCTTTGACTAGTTGGCTGGGTAGACACCTCTAGGGAAAGTCAGCAAAACTAGTTTTCAGAGGTTGGCAAGAGTTTCTTAGGGAATTCTGAGTATCCTACTTTGCAAGAGAGATTACAGTTTAATATGCTCTCTCTGAATATCTTTTCTTATTACCTAATTGGTTGAAGTTATTAAAAACTTCTCAGCGAGTTGAGTTTCAATTCACACCTTGTAAAAAAGGCTAAAATATGCACACAGAAGACTCTTGTAACAGAAAGAGCAGTGTTGCTCTTTGGAATGACTCATTATAGCACAAAAAGTAGGGCCTGAAGGTAGACTATGAGATTTAACACTCACCTCTGTGGAATAGGTGAAGTGCAACATTTAACATCAATCTTTACTTTTCAGTTAATACAGCTCATTATGGACCAGATGGTTTAACTGTTCTGCCATTTCCTGCATAATTTTTTACAAGACTAGAAATTTGCCTTTTTTAAAGAAAAGTAAAATGTCATAATAGTGAGATGTGTAGTTTCAAGGTGAGATGCTAAAAGTAATTTGGGATTCATTTAAAACAGTTTCTAAAATCCAGGTGAAATATTTCAGTAGTGAAGTGTTTTTAGGAGACATTTAAATATTCACCTATAATTCTTTTATGTGTATCATTATACTTACCTCAGTTGTACGGCTCTGAGTAATTTTTCTGCATTTTGATTGTATATACAAGGAAGAGCTATTTGATTCATTAGTTATTCAAATAAACCTCCAACGTCTGTGAATAGAGATTCATGCACTGGCTATATTTCTATGCCCTCAACACATTTTATTGAAATATTTGGCTCAATAATGCACTTTTTCTACTATGATGTCTATGTGATAATTACTAGTAAGTTTCAATTATTAAAAAAAGAGCTAGTATTTGAGTATGACATAGATACAGCTTTACGGATGATTATTGCATATGAAACATAACATTCCATAAAATGTCCAAAGACTTCATATAACTAAGATTCCATCTTTATATTAGAAATAAAGAAACCCAAATAGCTCTACACTTACCTTGGTGTCTTTCTACATATGTCACAGACACCATCTGTGGAGCAGCTCTAGTTAGTATTAAGCTTCTTGTACCTAAAGCTGCTTTTTGTCTTCATGCTCCAGCATTCCATAAGTACATGTTGAAATCTGCTTGACCGTAAGTTTTACAGTCTGTTTCTTTTGTTTTGATATCCTTCATTTCTACCACCTTCTTTAAGTTGAGAGATATCAATTAGAAGTTCAAATATCTAATGGAAAAGTAAGATGGCCTTGGAAATTAACATACGTTCTGTCAAGCATTTGGTCCTTCGTAAGATTTTAAGCAAAAAAAAAGACCATTTGGTTATGGAATTTTAAACATTTCTCAGAAGACTTTAGCTCAATATGTCAAAGTAAAATCAAACCTAATTTACTTAGGTGAAAACATCAAAACATTTACTGAGAAACAAGAAAGTCTCTGTTTTACCGAAATCTAAAGAGTGTCAAACAAAAGTTCTACAAGGGCAGCAATAGAGTGTTTTTTGCAAACAGAGGCAGTGCATGGCAAGTTGTTGTATAGTTTAAATCCATTTCTGTAGGGAAAAAAAAAAAAAACCCAGCTATGGATGACTAGTTCTATTATGTTTTATTTCCTATTTTTAAACCATTTTTAGTTGTTTGCTATACAAAGCACTGTAAGATTATTCCACAAAAAGTACAGTAAGAACTGGCACGATGTTTTCTCTACCTAAATCAGTTGCAACTTTTTATAATATTCATTTAGTTTTGCTTCTCAATTCTTGTGTCAGACCCAGAAAATTATGTCTAACCCCTAGTAAGCACTTACTAAATATACTAAATAGCTATTTAACTTTAGTGACTTTTCATACAAAATTTACATACCATTTTAATCCTTGTAATAGTCTTTCTCCCAAATGTTTAGAACCCTCAACCTTCTAAATCTAACTCCAAAATTGTCACAGAAACAAAGACTTTTCTCCAGGGAAGTTCTTGCTGTGGTCTAACAATATTTTTGCTGTTTATTCATCTTTCCTTCCAGGTAAATATATTTCTATACTAGAGAATTAATTATTTTCTCATGCCCTACCAATAATGGCTTGATATATTTCCACTCTAAAAATTTTAACTCCAAGTACTTAATACTAGACACTTAGATTCTCAAAGCGTAACTCAGAGACTTCAACACTAATGATGAATGCACTTTGGAAGAATCTTCAGGATACAATTGATTTTACTGATGAAGTTCAATGCATGTAGTCATGGGTAAATTAAAATTTGAGAGCACCTTATCATTAGTATAAATATACTTAAAATAATTGGCATTCATCAATTGAATTTTCTGCAAAACAATTCCTTTAATCAATTTAACATGAATTATTAACTTATATAATGTTTCCACTGTGCTATGCTATTAGTTATAAATGTTGCTTTACTTAAATATTATTTGTACGAAGGTCACTATAAGATAAGATGGAATCAGTGAAAAACTGTGTGCAGGCGTGTGTGTGTCCATGGGAGTGCACCCTATGTTCTTTGCCTCCTCTGTCCTCCCAGGTAAGATCTTTGGCACAGATACTGCCATAGCAGTCCTAGAACATCACCATTGTCTCACAGATGGGAGGAAAAGTAGGAATGATTCAGGGAAAGAAGATAGAAGCGAATGCCGGCTGTGCTCTGGTTCACAATTTGGGGGATAACCACAAACTTTTAATTAGGGCCTTGAGAAACAACTGGATTATAGTTTTCTACCAATGCTTCATGAAGGAAAGAAAGTTGCTATATGACTCTAGGCTTTAAGAGGTTTCAGGGCAAAAAAGTAAAACATCCTCACATGTCATTTCTCATACCAAATAGCAGGAAATTTTGTTGTTGTTGTTGTTTACACCTAGAAGAAGATGAAATAAATGGGAGGAAGAAAGCCAAAGTGACAAAATACAAGACAGATATATTTTCAGCGTGATGAAATTTAATCAGCACTAGAGGGAAGGAAATGCTAATGGATAGAGAGAGAGATAGAATTGATATTACAAGAACTTAGAGTGGGTGTGGTAGTAAGGTAGGGCAGAAAGTTTTGCCTAGGAATGTTCCTGCTTTCCAAGATACTACAACAATTGCTATCTTCTTTTTATGAAGCATACCTTGATCTTCAGCAGTGAGTGTGAATAATTTGGAAGAATGATCTATTCTGAAGGGTTGCTGAAAAAGTATGGATGAAGGGAGAGGATATTTTAAGTCTTGCATGCCCAAAATTATCTTTGCTATATAGTATCACATGTCCACAGGGCTAGAAAGATGTAACCCTTCAGAAATGAGCATGGAGGATTAAAGATTTATTGTGTTAAAAAGAAACAAAAAATAGGAAAGAAAGCAAAAAAAAAAAATAGTTCTAATGTATTCATAAAGATGGAGAGTATCTGCTAAACATGATACAGAAGGTAGAAATATTAAAACAAAACACTGTTTAATTTTCCATGAGGAAAAAAAAAAAGGCAGGTGAATGGGAGGGAGTGTTTTCAACACAGTGAAATTTTAATACTCTATACTATGGAAACAAAACGAAAACACATTTCAACATCAAATCTATACAAATAAAATGACCCCAGTAGAAAACAGGAAATGGGATACATATCCAATTTGCCAGAGTAATATTTTAAAAGGAAAAATAAAGTCAAATTGAAATCCAAACAAACCTTTTTTTACACCTTGTTTACTGGGAAAACAATGAAAAGTTTAAACTAAAAATATGTAAAAACTGAAAATTTGTACTATCATGGTCATATAAAATGAGCACAACTTTATGCTAACTTACTGAACATTTGTAAAGAATAAGATTAAATTCTTCTACCTAGGATTGTAGCAATAATTCCTTGAAGTAGAATATTATCAATATAGACTTTAATAATGAGCAGAAATGCATACTTTGGTTAAGAAAAATATTTCCCTGTGTTCAATTTCTCCCTAACAATGCCTTCCTTACACTTTATTCATTTTGTGATTGTTTAATTAACATGAGCACAATTATCTTAAAAACATAATCAATCAATAGGTATCATGCATTGACTTTGTTCCTACACAAAAAGCATTGAAAATAGTTATTGTCTCCAGAAAATTAAGATATATGTTTTCTTTGTTTTTTTTCCCTAAGAACGTTCTGTATTGTTTTGTTTTTTGAGACAAAGTCTCTCTCTGTTATCTGGGGTAGAATGCAGTGGCGTCATCATATCTTACTGCAACCTCAAACTCCTGGGCTCAAGTGATCCTCCTGCCTCAGTATCCCGAGTAGCTGGGACTACAGGCATGTGCCACGACTCCCTGCTAATTTTTCTATTTTTAGTAGAGACAGGGGTCTCACTCTTGCTCAGGCTGGTCTTGAACTCCTAAACTTAAGCAATTCTCCTGCTTTGGCCTCCCCGAATGCTAGGATTAATTATAGGCACAAGCTACGGAGCCCAGCCACTAGAATATGTTTCTTTTTAAATGTTAAGTGTGTGACTTAGAAGTTCTTTTGAATCTGCATGTAATTCACTGTAGGTGCTGCCAACGGATTAAGTGAAATTAGATCTGATAAGGTGTATATGAGGAGGAAAGAAGAGACTCTACAGAACAAATAAAATTTTCATTGAGATTTACCAAAGCTTTATGTTTCACATTTTCCCCAAAGGCCAATTAGTTAATCCTTCACAAGTATTTCTTTTCTAAAAATGCTGTCATCTAAAAATAATCTTTCAATTAGAGAAAAGAATTCCTTAAATTGGACTCTAAATTCTCTAAAATATCTTTTCAGACAATGAAGACTATATAAATTTTCATAATAAATACGGAATAAAATTATCTATATTTTAGGAATATTGTATATGTAATTCATTTTTATATTCATTCTTTTAAGTCATAAAAAGTAATTTCATAAGGTGTTAATAGGAATGAAAGAATAAAAAGGCACTGTGACCCAGATCTGGCAGCCAGGCAAAGCAAATGTCGGTGAATTCATTTTTTGCCATAATTCTGTTTATGAATGGTGAAAAAATGTAAATACTTGAAATTGGAAAAAGCTGCATTAGTAGTAAACTTGGGTTTTTATAATGTGTTCTTAGAAGTGATAAATCAAAAGTAATGTGTGGAATTTATAACAGAAAAAATGAAATTAAGAATCCATTTTGATCCAAAAATCTAGGACTATAGTTGAGACATAAGTTTTCTTTTTAAATTCTAATTCTTACCTCATAAAACAATTCAACCAGTACTCCGCCCAATTATCTTTCACTTTAAAAAAGTGCCTGGCTACGAAGAAAGAGAAATGTTTATAATTTAGACTTAAATTGATAAATCTAATGTACCCTTTCCATTTGCCAAGATGTTTTGCCATTAATATAGGGAGACTCTGCAGGAACACTGATTATAAATATTCAAATGTGTTTTAAATTTACCATGTAACATGTGGCTCAATTTAGAAAATCTGCTACCCATCTAACACACTTTCTCCAAACTGGAAGAAAAGCTTTTCTTAAGTTAAATATATTTTATGTAGTATTGTGATGTGATTGCCTAAGAAATTTATAGCAATAAAGCAATTGCTTGTACAAACAAAATAGATACAATGAGGAATAAACCAGATGCCTTGTGTGAAAGTCTAATGTTCCTTTTCAAGAATATTTATAGATATGAGAGAGAAATTAGAATACAGCAGCAGATGAAGCACATAAAATTGTACCAATTTTTCTGAGCCAACCAGAAAATTGAAATTTAGCCTTTTATAATCCGAATGTGAACAATCCCTTAATGACTAACATACAGCAATGTAAATAGCAACCTTGTCTGCTTTGGTTACCATACCATATTTAAATTGGATGATTTAAAAAATACTAATTGCAGATCTGCTTGGCTTAGCTATAGTAAAATCAATCAGGAATTAATAAAATTGCATTTGAGTTTATCAGAGATACAAACCATTGTAGGAAATCACTTCATTAAAATAAAAACATTAAAAAGGTATTTAGTCTAATCACAACTTTTTTTGAGCTACATTTTAGCAAAAAACTATTTTATTGACATTTATAGCGTCATCATGTGGTGGACTAAAATGCTCACAAATTCTTTGACACTCTGTTAAGAGATGGGGTCTATTTCCCCTCCCTTGCATCTGGGCTGGTCTGTGCTGCTTGGACCAATAGAGTAGGGCAGAAATGACAACTTGCAGGATCTGGGACTCCCCTGGAGGTGAATGGCACTTCCTACCTTGGCCTTTTGGATCCTGAAGTACCAAATAAGACACTTGAACACTCTGCTGAAGAGATCAAAAGAAGTGACCTTGAAAATGTAGGAAGAGGGAGAGGGGCACAGCTGAGCAGAGCCTTTGAGCTGCCTCCACCAAGTTACTATATGCATGAGAGTGAAGCTCCCTGGCCATTCATCTGTATCCTATCAGCTCACCTGCCAACTGAACACCATCAAGTGACTCCACTTGATATCACATGAGCTAGAAGAATCACCCAGCTAAGCCCTGCCTGAATTTCTCACTCACAAAAGTGTGAGATACAATGAAATGCTTGCTGCTTTCAGCCACTACATTTTGAGGAAGTTTTTTACACAGCAATAACTAACCAGAAAACATAGGTTCTTAGAACTAAGACACTATGCAATCACAACAAGTGTATTCCAATACTGGCACTTATCTATCCTTTTGACATTGTAAATATATACATACTTTTTTCAAAGCAGTATGGCAAAATGTGAAGTGTTTCTGGAGACATGAAAGTTTTCCTGTGCTTTGTCTAAAAAAAATACTGTGTTAGGAATTTGACCTAAAGATAATCCAAGGAAGTAAAAATATTATCTATTTATATCAAGCTTACATATTGTGTGAAAATTGGTAACAATAACAGTAAAAATAAAGTTATAATAAATTATAGCATATCAACCAGGCCAATATTGTGTGTTAAGTAACATAATAAATTTGAAGACTACAGCTACATGAAAAATATTTATGGATTTTAAGGATTATAGAGTGGACAAAACATACTATATACTTTTATCTATTTCATTATACATATGTACAAATTATGTGCACTGCACTGGACAAAAACATGAAAAAATAAAAACAATACACTTAGAAAGAAATTTTTGAAGAATTTAAAACTATATTTTGTTATATTACTTGTATTTTAAAGTCATTGTGGCATGCACCTGCAGTTCTAGCTACTTGGCTTGAGCTAAGGAATTTGAGGTTGCAGTGAGCTCTGATTGTACCACTGCACTCTAGCCTGGGCAACAGAGTGAGATCCTGTCTCAAAAAAAAAAAAAAAAAAGTCATTAGTTGAGGAGAGGTTGGGTTGACACATCAAATAACAACTGAGAGTATGGTCTATATCCATGAACTTTTAAAAGACAGGTAAATTCAAAAAGTTTTGCAGAATTACTAAACAATGAAGCACCTTTGGAAAGGAAATAAAGTTACCTGTGAAACAATACAAATATACTACTCTTCAAATATAATGCCTCTTCAGTGTAACTTTAGGGAATTTGACATATGTTTGAAGTTTGCTTGACAGTTTGAAACAGAATCTACACTCTAATCATCTTGTATTCTTTGTATCTTCCTAATTCCATCATGTAGTTGGCACTTGGAGTTTTATGAATGATTAAATGAAAATCTGTGACATTTAATGTCACCACTGAAATAAAAATCAATGTTAAAATTCACACACACTGCATTTAATATATATAGATGTATATACTATTGCTATACTTGATAAATGATTTGTGATTCATCTAACAATTTTGTTAAGATAGAGAATGTTATGTCAAGTTATTTAATTTACATGTTATTTCTCGTTAGTTAAAAACCATTTCTTTTTTTTTGTAATGTAACCCACCATTATATTTATTTATTTATTTATTTTGAGACAGATATGTTTATTGTCAATGTTTCACAGAGACTCAGAGGTTAGGTAGCGGCCTTCTTACACAGAGCAAGTAAGGGGCAGCACTTGGATGTGAACTCAGGTATCTACATCCATTAGTGAATTCTGTACACTAGGCCCTGTGCATGGAGCCTGATTTAGAGTTCACCCTTTTCTTGGGTGCAACGGATAACCTGGGACTGACTCTTGAGTCATAATCTTTTCCATGACTCTGTATAATCTGTTGTGAAGTACCATCCACTACTCATTCATGCATATGATCAATTGTTATTTAGCAAACACACAGTAAGGAATGAGTTAATGGCAGGCACAGTGCTCTGCCCTAGGGAAAGCAATGGTCAAGCTTTACTCTCCCTTCACTGTGCTTGCAATCTTGTTGGCAGAGAGAACAAAAATGAAGGCAATAAAATATTAAAGGTATTACCATAAAAGTCAGCACAGGGGACCATGTGTCTCTTGCATATTCCAAAGAGATACCAGCATAAAAACTTGAAAACTGAAATGCTTTGAGCTGTTGGAGAGTCAGGATTCCTAGTGCCATAGATTAGTTTTTCCTGCTTTTGAGTTTCATATAATGGAATGACACAGTGTGTTCTCCTTTGTTCTGACATCTTTACACTAGGAAACATGGGTCACTTGTGGGTTCTCATGTTCCTTGGGTTGACAACCATTTCTGAATGTTATTTGGATGTTGGCTTTTTCCTATTATCTATTCACTGTCAAAATCTTTTCAAGCAACTGCAATAAAATGTATCATTATTCAAGAGATGTGACCCCCCATTTAATAAATACAGAACAATTTTTAACTGTTTTAATTAAAAAGAAAGGTGACTTTTAAAATTTAATTCTTTTTCTGGTGACTTATTTCCACATACAATAGCTTTGAAACCAACTTTACAGGGTAGATTTTATTATAGCATAGCATTTTGAAGACTCTGCTAACCAATGCAACACAAAAAAACAAGGCGTGGATAATTTTTAAGCCCATATTTAATAATTGTTCTCATTAAAGGATTATTGAAATAGTTTATCTTTGTAAATTTTTGCTATAGCTTCTTTTAAATTTTTTAAAAAGTTTTATTGATTCACAAACCTTAAAATTCACCTAAAGTATACAGTAAAATGTTTTTTATTATTAAGATATTACAGAATTGTGCAGCCATCACCACAATCAAATTTAGATTATTTTCACATGCCAAAAAGAAACCCAAACCCATTAGCAGTCACCCCTCATCCCTTTCCATTCTCACCAGACCTAGGCAGCTACAAACTCACTTTCCATCTTATAGGTTTGACTCTTCTGAACATTTCAAATAAACGAAATCATATAATACAAGTTCTTTTTGTGAGTGGCTTCATTCACTTAATAGAATATTTTCAAGATTCATCCATGCTGTACTATGTGTTAGTATTTCATCCCTTTTTATTGGTCCCCCAAATATGGCATGGTCCCCAAAATATGGCATGGATGTATGACATTTTATTTATGCATTCATCAGTTGATGGACATTTGGTTGTTTCCACCTTTTGACTATTATGAATAATGCTGCTATAAACATTTGTATACAAGTTTTTTGTGGAAACATATGTTTTCATTTCTTTTTAATATAGACCTATGAGTAGAATTGCTGGATCACATAGGAACTCTATATTTAGCCTTTTGAGGAACTGCCAAACTATTTTCCAAAGTGGCTGCATTATTTTACCACCAGCACTGTATTAGGATTCTAATTTTTCCCCATTCCTGTTATATATTGATATTATCTGATTTTCTTATCATTGTTGTCCTATTGGATGTGAAGTGATATCTCATTTTGGTTTTGATTTGCAATTCCCTATAGATGTTACACATCTTTTCATGAGCTTATTGGCCACTGCATATCTTCATTAGATAAATGTCTACTCAGATCCTTTGTTCATCTTATTTATTTGTGTTTTAACCATTCTTTATACTTTCTTGATACAAGTTCTATAGCAGCTATAGATTTGCAAATATTGTCTCCTATTGTATTTACCATCTTTCACTTTCTTAATGGTATTTTTTGTAACATAAAGTTCATAATTTTGATGATCTTAAATTTATTTTTTTCTTTTGGCACTTATGTGCTATGGCTTTTGAAGAAAGAATTATGATCAATACTTCTGGTGAAAAATTTTACAGCAAGAGAGCATTAATTCTGTCTATAGGTACAGGTGTCCTACACATGACTCTAATCCTCCAGCAGCTCTTCTGGTCTTAATCACATACCAGAGTCTTTGAGCAGCTGTAGATTCATGGCACCTCTATGAGATTAGAAAACAAACAGGAGACAAGGGCCCTAATCCTTAAAGAATGTGTGAAATGTTTCTTGTAGTTCAGAAAATAAAATCCTAAGGTTATTCCTAGTTAAACTTGAATTGTATTTTAATAATATATACATGGAATTCAGGTGGCATATAGTAAGTTGCTGGACCAACTACTTTATTTCCTGTCATATGGCATAAAAATTTCAAATAAATAACATTTTATTCATTTTTACAAAAATACTAAAGTTATCTTTAACTGTTCATATATGTAACAGCAATGCTTATTTAAATCACAGAATACTACTTATTAAAATTCTATTTTAACAATGTGTCTCCTGAAATGCCAGATGGATCTTTAAACTCTCTCCACTCAGAATTATCACAAAGTAAGATCCTTTTTAAACACTTATTTGCCTCTTGCAATTTCATTTTCTTAATGGTCCTTTCCTTTATTTTGTTGGTGACACATTTTTGTCTACAATAGTAAACATTGTTCAGAGACTTCCATGTTTCTTTGCTTCAAACTCTGTTGACAACTTTTTGAAATCTCAAATAATATACTATTTTAATATCAAATTAAATATTTGCTTTCATTGTTGGATACAGTATACCTATGAAGTAATTTGGGATCCATTTTTGTCAACTCTTGAACTATTTTCATTATTTATCAGAAGTTTTCAAGTATGATGGTTCACTAATTCCACTGTGACCCTGATTATTTCTTAAACATTTTTAAAGGAGTTTACTTATTGCAGTGTGGAGCAGGGTCTTATCTAACTAAATTCTCCAAAGTCACAAGATAATGTTTCTTCATATATCTAAATCTTCTTACATGAGCAAAGAGTTAAAGTCTTGGATTGTCTCTTAATGAAACAGAAGACTTTCATTATTTATCAAACGAAAGTTTGTCTTTGGACTCCTTCATTAACTTTTCCTTAAGAAAATTGCTATCAGCTTCCAAGAATTAGCTACACCAGTGATAGTTAAGACTCTCTTTCATTTTTCTTCTGGTCATTTTTAAACAGTCTTAACTCTAGGCAGGTTATACATTTGATAATGAATTGGTATTAGTATTGTCAATCTGCATTGAAAAAAAACAGACTTGTGTCTAAATGTAAAATGTTGAGATCCACCCCAAACCTCCTTGAAATTGCCAGTTATTTCTTTTCTCTGTGTCCAAAAGATTGTCTTTATTGCTGAAGGCAATGAACATATATTTAACAACATTTATATGCTTAAAATACATACATATTTTATAAGAATACAGATTGTAGAAGAATACAATCTATAATTAGTTGCATTTACAACCATCAATGGCTTCCTTTAACAGAATAATGTTTTAATTTTGTGAAGTGGGAAGTGTGGGGAAAAAAAAGAAATAATGTTGAAAGAACAATGAAATAAGTATGATCTAAATGACTATATGAATCTTGGTTCAAAAACTTATGTCATTTTTATTTGTGTGGTATAATTCTTTTCCCTTGTATTTCACTTATAATTCTTTCTTTTATTTCATAAAAGACAAATAGCACCTATGAAGCCTAGAAAGATTGTCCCTTTAAATTCTAATGACAGAGATCAATATATCTCATTTCAAAAGTTAAATGAGCTGGCTTTATTTCAGAATACAATGAAGTTCAATAATCATTATTAAATTCCAAGAGAAGTTTTATTACGTAATATATTCAATCTATGAGCAAGGAACCTGATGTTTGTACAGAACCAGTAGGTTCAAGTAGATCTTACAGGTTTTTTTCTTCCCCCAATAGCTTAGGTACTTGGGTAATGAAGTATCTTAGACCTGAGGCATTTAAGAGAAACTGGTGGCATAATGAATGACTATATGCTATGTCTTTCAGTGTTTGCCAGGAAAATGTTAATTTGCTTAAAATTATTTATTGATTAATTCAGAGAGATAAATTTTGCTATTTATGTTATTTTGGTGTCAATATCTACCTTTGGAAAAGGGCATTGGAAATAGTGCACTTCAGGGGAAAGACTATTTCAGGAACTGATTGGAATATACCCTGTGGAGTGTTGGTGAGAATGACTGGGAAGGTGGGAACTATACTGTGAGTAAAGGTTAAGGGATGGGGATTACTTCACCTAAAAAGAGCACAAAATGAATGACTAAAACCAGCCCAGTATTTGAAGGCATGGCTCATGGAAGAGTCATGTGGTCCTATTGGGAAAATGCAATAATTACTTGAAAGCAAATGTTTGCTCTTAGTGAGGAAGTTATAGCCTCTTGGACATAGAAGAAATATCTCTGCAACAACGCAGTTCATAGAAATATGCAAGAAGATCCTGGGGAAGGTGGTTTTATAATAAAATGGGTCGTAGAGTCAATAACCTATATTAGACCCTGATTCTAAACCTTCATTTGTTTACTTTGGCGCCAGAACAAACAGCCAAAGGTCTGAATTCCTATCATATTCATCATATTGTGCTAAGCACTGGTGGGAGAAAATCTAGACCTCTTTACTATTTCTTAAGGCTTACAACATTGGTAAAAAGACAAGTCTCAAACTCATAAAACAAATAGATAATGACACAACCCAGTGACATTTAAGTGGCAGATTAAAAGTTCCGTGAAAATAAGGACACTGCTGATTTCATTCCCTGTAGAAGCCCTAGTACCAAAAGAGCCTGATGCTCAGTACATTCTTTATTTACCTAAAAAATAGTTATACTGTATCAGAAACTGTTCTAAGCCTATTAGAAGTCATTACTGCTTGGTTAATCTTTTTAGCAATCCTATGAAGAGTATAGCATGATTACCCATATTTTACACATGAGGATACTGAGAGAAGGGAAGATAAATAACTTTTCCAAGTCACTTGGCACAACAGGATTTGATTTTTTTTTTTTTTTCATTTCAGCATATGATGGGAGTAAAAATGTTTAGGTTACATATATTGCCTTTGCCCCACCTGAGTCAGAGCTTCAAGCATGTCCATATCCCAGATGGTGCACACTGCCTGACACCTGATGAATGTGACTACTATATATGCACATAAGTGTTGATCAGTTAATATACTTTTGATGGTGAGTACATGTGGTGCTTGTTTTTCTATTCTTGGGATACTTCACTTAGTAGAATGGGCTACAGCTCTATCCAAGATAATTCAAGAGGTGCTAGATCACCATTCTTTCTTGTGGTTGAGTAGAACTCCATGGTATACATATACCACATTTTATTAATCCACTCATGTATTGATGGACACTTGTGCTGTTTCCACATCTTTGGAATTGTGAATTGTGCTGCTATAAACATTCTAGTGCAGATGTCTTTTTTATAAGAATCTCTTTTGTTCTTATGGATAGATGTCCAGTGATAGGATTGCTGGATCAAATGGTAGTTCTACTTTTAGCCCTTTGAGGTATCTCCGTAGTACTTTCCACAGGGGTTGTACTAGTTTGCAGTCTCACCAGCAGTGTACAAGTGTTCCTACCTCTCTGCATCCATGCCACTATTTATTGTTTTGGGACTTTTTGATAAAAGCCATTCTCACTGAAGTTAAGTGATACCTCATTGTGGTTTTGATTTGCATTTCCCTGATGATTAGAGATGTTGAGCATTTTTTTATATGTTTCTTGGCCATTAGTCTGTCTGTCTTTTGAAAAGTTTCTGGTCATGTCCTTTGCCCACTTTTTAATGGAGTTGTTTGATTTTTTTTCTTGTTGATTTTCCTAGGTTCTATACAGATTCTAGTTATCAGCCTTTTATTGAATGTGTAGCATGCAAATATATTCTCCTTTGTTTCCTAGAAGTGTTGTGAACTCTAAATGATATTATGCATGCAAATTGTATAAAAAGATATTTGGCACTCAGTAAGTACCTAAAATCTACTTTAAAACCTTAGACAAAATTGTGAGGTAAAAATGTAGTCAGTGAATGTGGATAGGTCAAAGTAGAAATCAGTTTGGATAACAGTGATGAACTCCTATTGGAAAATAATGAAGCATACATTTAGTTGAGAGAGGAAGAATAGTTTACAAAGAATTTAGAAACATTCTAAAACAGTATGTAAGTTATCAAGGAATGTTACAGGAAATTATAGCATAAGAAGATTAGTTAGCAAAAAAATCAGATAAGTAAATTAATCTGGCAGCAGCAAACATAAACTGGAATAATGAGAAGTAATTAGAAATATATTGCCAAAATCCCAAAGTAGATTGATTAGAGCAGACACCAGGATGATGAAACTATGGGAAACAAAAAGCAAAACAACCAAACAAACAAAAGCAAAACTTAAAAGGAGGGATTGCTATGGTTTTGCCCAAATTATTGAATGACCTCAAACACTTGACATTTAAAAATGAAGTAGACAAATACAACACGCATGAACATACAAATCATGAGCTTGGAGAAAAAAACAACAGCCAGATTTAAATCTCAACTCTGCCATACAACTGTGCTTGTCTGGGCAGCTTTCTTGACTACTCTAAGTTTAGTTTTCTTTTCTATTAAATGAAGAAAATTATTTCACATTATTGTTTTGAGAAGGAAATGACTGAAATAACATACACTCAACACTGTCTAATATAGTTAGCACTTAATAAATGTTGGTAATATGTATTATATTTTGGCTAATCTATTTTACTCTAAAATAGCAGTGCTTTTAAAACAAAGTCACAACAATTTAAAGTAATGACAAGTTTTTCTTCTTTTATACAGTTAAGAAATGTGTCAGTACCTGGATCGAAGCCCATTACTGTTCATTTAAAAATTTGGTATTTTGGAATAGGACATCCATAGAAAGTATTCAGAATAGAGAGTGATCTGGCAACACTAAACTATGAGAATGAGTTTTTAAAAATTGTAAAATGTTTATAAGGGAAAATTTAAAAAATTGCTGAAGATAACTGTTTTTAAGACTTTAATGGACAATTATAATAAAATGATATTAATTTACTCTGTATATATTGGACATTGTTTGGAATATACAGCTAATTGATTTTTGACAAAGGCACTGAGAACACACCTTTGGGAAAGGACAGTCACTTCATTAATGGTGCTAGGAAAATTGGATAGCCACATGCAGAAGAATGAAACTTGACCCCTATCTTTCACCATACACAAAACTCAACTCAAAATGAATTAAAGATGTAAGTGCAAGACCCAAAGCTATAAAAATATTATTAAAAAACAGACAGGAAATTCTCCATGATATAGGACAGGACAACAATTTTTCGAATGAGACCTTAAAACAACAAACAACAAAAGCAAAAATAGATTAATGGAATTACATTAAACTATGAAGCTTCTGCATAGCAAAGGAAACAATCAACAGAATAAAGAGACAACCTACCAAATGGGAGAAAATATTTGCAAACTATACATCTGACAAAAGGTTAATGTCCAAAATATATAAGAAACCCAAACAGCTCAATAGCAAAATAAATAAATTAATTAATTAATTAAAAAATGGACAATGGTTCTTAATAGATATTTCTCAAAAGAAAATATAGAAATGAGAAGCAAGTATATGAAAAAGTGCTCAACATGACTAATTGTTAGGAAAATGCAAATCAAAACCTCAATAGGATATCACCTCACTCCAGTTGAAATGGCTGTGATAAAAATGACAAAAGATAAATACTGACAATGATGTGGAGAAGAAGGAATCCTTACACACTATTGGTGAAAGTATATATTAGTACATCTATTATGGAAAACATCGTAGAGGTTTCTGCCAAAATTAAAAATAGAACTACTATGTAATATGCCAATCTCACTACTGTGTATATATTCAAAGTAAACGAAATAGGAATATTGAAGACAGATCTGCACTCCCATGTTTACTGCAGCTCTATTAACAATATCTAAGATAAGGGATCAACCTAAGTGTTCAATAAGGGATCTGTAGATAAGGAAAATGTAGTATATATAAACAATGAAATATTATTCAGTTATAAAACGAATAAAATTCTATCATTTGTAGCAACATGGTCGAACCTGGAGGACACTATATGAAGTGAAATAAGCCAGACACAGAAAGACAAATATGAAATGTTCTCATTTTTATGCAGAATCTAAAGAAGTTGATCTCATAGAAGTAATGATTAGAACAGAGACTGGGGAGGGGAAAGGAGAGGGTAGGATTAGGAGAGGATGGGCAACACATATAAAGTAACAATCAGAAGAAAATAAGTTCTGGTGTCTTATTGCATAGGAGGTTAGATTATAGTAAGCAACAAGGTATTGTATATCTCAAAATAGCTGGAACAGAGAATTTTGAATTTTCCCACCACAAAGAAATAATAAATGTTTGAGGTTATTGATATCTTGATTATCCTGATTTGATCATTACACAGTTTTATACATGTATTGGGACATCACATTATGCTCCATAAATTTGTACAATTATTATGTGTCAATTAAAAATAAAAAAAAGATTTGATGGACAATTATAATAAAATGATATTAATTTATTCTGTATATACTACAGAGTTTAACACTGAGTTGAAATGACAGAGATATATTTACTATATTTTAATTAATTTAATATTTCTATTTCTGCTTTATACATTTCCTTAGTAAGATCATTAAATATTTTTCTATGTGTCTCTGTGTTGCTTATTCATGTTTTATATTCACATAACTATCTTAGTGTATATTTATTTTTTAAATATATAATGTCTAATATGTTTATAAATGTAGTGTTAGTGTTTATATGACCTCATGCTTTAGCATATATTATTAATTTTTATAAAAATCTGGTATATTATGAGTTAACTGATTTAATGTACTAAAAAGATATAATTTTTCTTGCAATTATGTTAAAATATTGTCATATAGGCTTGCATTTGTGGTATTGCATTAATGAGAGGAATTTAATATTACTTATTAATGATTGTTTGAAATTGGTTCTAGAAGTTATTTGAAAAATTTTAATTTTTCTTTTACCAAGATTTTCTGAATTTAGACAACATTTTGAGTCCTTTCTGTCACACTTAGAAATTTATTGAGAAAGAAACACTGAGCAGAAAATATGTCCCCAAACAAGAACATGGGATTGTTTTCTAAAGAAAAGACTTATTAATCAGAAATTACTTGACTAATATGTAGTTCTTTCACTCTAACTTCATGGTTAGTTTCCCACAATCCTGCCCAATGTCATACTTGAAGTTTTTAGGAGCCTAAGAGATTCTGGGGAGGCCCAAGAAATTGATGATTTTAGAATAATCCAGAGGTCATGTAACTCTCTAGAGGCCTATTCAAAGATCTAAAGGCAATTCTTGAATTTATCCAGTGATAAATATAACCTTTGGTTTATTATTGAATGAATTATTCTTCTAACTGGAACTCACATACTTTATACTAGAACATTATTACATAGACATGTAAAAGTAAATAGTCATTAAACTAAAACTAAAACTAAGGGCTTCATGCATTAATGAGAGAAGGGGGTCCTAATTTTTAAGACTCTTCAAACTTTAGGAGTTGGTGAGCTCCTTAAGTTAAGGAAGAGAGGAAAATTGAAACACAACTTTGTTATTCTAATTCCCAAACTCTAATTATCAGTAAACTTGAAAGACAATTTTAGTTGAATTCCATTAAATTACTCTTTACAGAGCCCCTACTTGGTGCCTGGTTTTTAGTTATCACAAGGAATATAGATGTGCTCAACTAAAGCTTATAGTCTTTCTGGGGAAGATAACCATTAAACTAGTAATTATTACAATGACTAGGGTTTGAAGGCTTAGAATGTGTGGTGGTGAGTTATCTAATCTAATCTAGGAGTTAGAGAAATCCTCCTTGAAAGAGGGACTTTTAAACCAAGATCTAAAGAAAGATTAGGTATGAGCCAGATGAGAGAAAGGTGGTTAGGAACTGAGAATGGACTCAGGCGTAAGTCCACAAACTTAATTTAAAAAACAAGTTTGTTTCTCTGTGTAGTGAAACAAATTTGTTTCTCTGTGGATTAAATTGATTTCTGCAAAAACATATATCCAAGTCCTAAACTCTGTTACCTGTGAATGCAGCCTGATTTGGAAATAGAGTCTTTGCAGATGTAATTAAGTTAGGGACACCTTGTGTTTAGGTTAAGTTCAAATGCAATGTCTGATGATCTTAAAGAGAAAGTAGATGATTTGAGATACACAGACGTGGAACAGACACAAAGAGAAGAAGGTCCTGTGAATAATAAGGAAGATACTGAGTTATAAAGCCCATGCCAAAGAATGCTAAGGGTTGCTGGCAGCCACCAGAAATGGGGAGAGAGACATGAAACAGATTCTCAGAATTTCTAGAGAACCTCAACACTGACTACACTTTGATTTTGAATTTCTGGCCTCCAGAACTGTGAGGCAGTATCTTTCAGCTGTTTTAAGCCACAAAGTTTGTGCTAATTTGTTTCAGCAGCCCTAGGATACTAATATACTTTTGTTACAGAATCAAAATCCTAAATAGCTTAAGAAGAGTACACTCAGTAACCAGAAAGATATTCACTCCTTATATAAAGCACTGCGTTATGCATTTCATGTTGAATACCAGCTTCCAATTATGCAGAATGCAACAATTTCCATGTCTAAGAAATATGTGTCAGTCCTAAAAACAGCAAAATGAAATGTATTGCAACTCATATGCGTGAAGTGTTCAGTAGTTTATAAGGCTTTTTGAATCTTACAATTATTCATATAAACAAAAATGTTATGAATTATTTCATTTTACAGATAAAGAAAGTGAAATAAATGTCTAAGGTTTTCTAGTGACAGAGCTTAGATACATGTTAGTCAAAAATAAATGGCCCAATGCTCTTTTAATCTTTTTACAAGACCCCGCTTAGATGTTTGTAGTAAAGGCAATTACTCAATTATATACAAAACCCACAGTGTCAACAAAGCAATCACTAGGGTAGTGAGTGTATCTCTAAATGGCTGTATGCCACAAGAAAAAGTTTGCATAGCAACAGGCTACACATCGTAAATTTTCAAACAAAAATTAAAAATCTATGAAGGTTGCTGGCTCACTAGGCTGTAATCATGTTTCAATTTTTATTTTTTCATTAACATTGGACAAATCCTTTCACTTTGATATTCCTCAATTCTCTCACTTTTAAAAACTGAGGTAATAATATTATCAATCACAGAAGGTTAGGTGAGGATTCAATGAAAAGACGAATACAAAGTTCTTAAAGGAGAACATGGTAAGTGCTCGATGAATGTTTGGTGGTCTTATCTGGTAACATCTCCAAACCTTACTTTAGAAAGGAGGCACATTACTTTTTTTGAAATATTTTGTTTGTTTTTTTATGCATGCTGCTATACTATTAATAGATTAAGAACATTTTTCTTGAAAAGTGAAATAATTAGTGTTCAAATAAGTTTGTGAAGCACCAACCTACCCCTTGAAGATTTAGAATGAATAATAATGTTAAAGATCCCTTAAATTCTATATTAAAGAAATTTGTTTAACCTAGCATCTTCATAATTTATCCTACCACACAATGCTTTTTCCATAAAAGACTTATTAGCATGTTGAGTAAAAAGAACACTAGCCTAGCAAATCAGACTTGTTTTTTGTGAAGCTCTACTCTTTCATCACTAGGTGATTTTGGACAAGGTCTCACCATCCAGGAAAACTGGAGAAAATAATACAGGCTGAAATTGTTTCAGTGTGATACATCATATATTTGACACCACATATGGATCATTTTTAATACCTCCTTTATACAACAAAATAATTTTCAGTAATAGTCATGAAATGAAGGGATATTCTAAGGAAATAACATAATTGAAGTAACTCAATTTCTTTTTAAAAATTTTTATTCTCACTGAGCTGCAATTGTTTATATCAAGTAAACTTTTAAATGTAGGTATGCTTTGGACCATAGGGGTTAGAATCATGATCTGTACCCAAAGTGAGGTGGACACGTATAACTATTACATACATTATCTTGAAATGAATATAGGTATATTAGTCTGCATGTAGCTGAGTCTGGGTACATTGGGGTTCTAATTATATACCTCAGAGTTCTTTGTATTAATTTTCATATTGAATACATTGTTTATTAAAGAATAAGAAATAAAAATATCTAGTTTTCCAATTCCAAATATATTATTACAACTCAAAAATGTTCAAATAATTTGTAATATCAAAAATACTTCAGGCATGCACTAAACTACAATGTGACTATAACAGAAGCAATTATAATCTCAGACATTTATTAGAATTTAGAACAAAAATATTTTTGGGGGGAGAGTATTTTGAAATATTATATTACCATATTGTTTAAAATTGCCAAAGTATGGTGATAATTGAAAGTAGGACTACTTTTCGTAGATTTTATTATTGTATTAAAATTCTCTACAGAGAATGTCTTTCCCTGCTGTACAAAATGTATATAAACACTTTTTATAAACTCTCAAGTATAACAAAACAGTAAGGTGTCATTATTAAGGATTTAAATACTTCACAATTAAAATTTATTAGGGGACATGCTCCTTTAGTAGAAGGTTTCTTACACATCTTTTGAACCAGCAATCTCTTTAGACTAATGAAGCTTCTGGATCATTTTTCAGAATATTATTTTTAATACAAAAAATAAAACACACGGGATTAAAGTGATACTGAAATTTGCTAATGAAAATATTTTTTTAAACCTATGGTATGGTAATTAACGTGTGCCTTTACTAACACATTAAATATGATCTAGTGGAAGAACATCAGATTACTATAATTTTGAAATACTGAGTAGTGTAAATGATATTTTGAAACATCTTACAGCAACTGTAATATAATAAAAATTATCTGTGAATTTTATTGGTGACAAAGTCACTTGCACTGGCAATACTACTGTGTTTATTTGTTATATTCATAATTGTAAAATGCTATATTTAAAGAAAGGTAAGTGGAAATAAAGATGTATCACTGTTTTCATTCAAGCTTACAAATCCCCTGAATTTGGGGGATCTGTGGATCTCAGGTTATATACCCGGAGCAGCTTACAGTGGGCTTAAAAGCTTCTAAACTGTTCTCATCTTAGCCATTGAATCTGCTCTTTTGCTTGGGAAAGTCCCACCACCAAGCTTGTAAATCTCTCATTTTTGAGGATTTATGGCTGGTAAGCAGTAAATACTCAAACATTATTTATTCTTCTTTATTAGATGCAGATGAAAGATGGCTTATGATATGCCAGAACATGCTTTTAAAAAATATTTTCCATAAAGAATTAAAAAAAGGAAATCTAACAAGTGGGAAAGTCCACAAGGATGAACGTGCTATATCTTCACCAATTGGTATATGTGAGAAGGAAAACTATTTTAAGTAGATTTTACCATATGATTTGGGCATACTTTCTCATTTTGAATTTGAGATTTTATAGGCAAATAAAATATATAATATTTTGATCTAAATAAAAAGGTAACTTTAAAACATACATTTCTTTAAAAATCAAGTTTAGGTGCATTGTATTATTGTTATACAAGATTCATAATTGCACATTTACTGGTTTTAGTTCCTTAGATTCAGTTTACTTGCTGATTTAGGATTATCTGGTATATTCTTGTCCAAAAGCTTAGGCATCAGTTTAATATTAATTAGCTAAATACTTAATTCATTAATTTATATTAATCTATATGTAAATCAACCTTAAACTAAATGTACATTGTGAAGACATTAATGATTGTTTCTCCTCCTATATAATATAGCCTTATTCCTTATACTGTAGAGAATATCTATAATGACCATGTTTGCTGTGAGTTGGTGCACTATAATCAGAAAGTCAAAGCAAACGGAAGCACCAAATATAACTGCAAGAGCCTTAGGATCTCTGGAAGAAAATAGTCAAGTAAAGACCTGAAACTAGGATTTTTGATTGGAAAAGGTAAGAAACTAAACAGTCAACTGGAGTATAAGAGGAATGCCATGATGTTCTTATGGGGCCCAAATCTTGATAAAGTTGTACTTGATTCTAGACAGAAAGTACTCATCAATAACCACGGCTTAAGAAATACAGCTTAGCCAGCATGGAACTGAATCAATGTAGACCGAAGGGAAATCAGACTTACATGTTAGACTTGTCAGTATAAGACAGTTAGTTACTGAAAAATGTGCCTGGAATATTTCAACAGGTGTGGATTGAACTGCCTCATCCCCATTCCTTACATAGCAATTGTGTGGAAATTACCTTTCCAATCCCATGTGCTACCTAATTCCTAGAAATCCTGAGCTCCTCAGGGGGATTAATTTTCTCAGAATGTGACATATACTTCAAGTTTCTATCGTTTTATTTTACTCCTTTTCTTCACTCCACTCTCATACTACCTTCCAAACCATTTCACATATTACCTGTCTTTATGAAGCCTTCTTCATCACTCTTCTCTACCTGACAGTAGAATTGATGACTCCTTCTTTAGTGCTCCCAGGAAGCTTTGCTGAATGCTTTAGAATAGTCTTTCCCAGCCCCATGCGTGACTGTGTTCCATCACACAAATTTGAGCTTTTTAAAGCACTAGGTATGCAATGGAGAAATCTCTGACTTGGCAACTATTGTCAGTAAACTTAAAATTTAGAAGGAATTGCAATAAGCTAAAATCTAGAAGGAGCTATAAATAAAAACATGAACAATAAAAGAGTATAATATTTTCTCCACTATGGCAAAGAAAATGAAGAGTGCTGTAGAGGGAAATCAGAAGAGGATCTTAGAGTCACACTGTATTGTAACAATTACATGCTGTTTTATTCTCTTTCTAATATAGTCTTTAAGTGGAGCTTAATCAACAATTATTGCACAAATCAAGAAATAAATGATGATGGAATGTAAATCATACACTATGTATAGTTTATAATGTACAGTAGGAACAATGCATAGGAGAATGGCCAAAAGCTTGTCTCTGGAAGTCACTCTTGTAGAACTGAAATATATGTCAAATTCTTGGATAAGTTATCTCATCATGATAGGTAATGAACATAGGGAATCTATAGTGTCAAAATAACCTTCATTTTTTGATTGAATTCCAAATAACTCCCTGATTAATTCCCATTCAGTTACAAGGAATTATTTTCCCTTTAAAATGAATAAAAAATACGATTATGTCAATTGAACTGATGGTTGGTCCTCTGGTTGGTCTGAAGCATAAGTAGCATAAGACATTTTATAATGTCTTCATGCTATATTTAGTCTAATATGCCTATACCGACTCATGCCACCTAAACACTGAAGTTCACATTCCCTAGTTTTCCTATTAAAAACTGAATAGGAGATTTGCATTTATATTAGGCATTTTGACTACTTTGCCATTGAAATCTAAGTAAACCATAATGGTAAAGGAAAAATGAATCTAAAAACATCAAGTACCCAAAATACTTTTTGTGCATAAATTCCAATTGGTTTCTATAGTCAGTATAACCTGATTTTAATTTGCAATTATTTTCTAAATTTTTGAAAGCTGATTTTATTGCTGGAATGCCAAATACTCTTCTATTAAAGAAACAACACAATTATTTAGAAGACAATCATCCTTTCCAAAGTATTGTGGCACTTTTGATGTAATTGGCACATTTTATACACACATTTTGATTTTTTGATGCAGTGAACTGAGTCTTATAGAATATGTTAGAATACATTATTCAAATGAATTCTAGTCCTTAGTTTAACCTTTATTTTATAATTTCTCAAGGATATCTATAGGGAATATATTGAAATCAATATGGGCCTAAAGAGGTTTTCCTTTCTTGATGGACACACTTCATATGCAATTTTCTTTCTGATTATGGTCAAGCTCTGCTGGTGAGCTAGGTAAATTTTTTCATCTCATTTAATGCATCTTATTGTACACACTGGGATTGTATTCTGTTCAGTATTGCTAATATGGTCATTTCACTAACTAGAAATTTCCAGGAAATTCAAAAAATAGTTTGTGCATACGTGTATGTGTGTACATATTGTTGGTTTAACAAATAGAAATCATTAAGATTCTCAATGCCATTTTCAAAATTTAAAACTTCAAAAGCTAATTGTGGAAATCAATGCACACTGGAAAAATTGGAACTCTGTTTAGTGTATGGGGGAGGATGTTATCAGCTTTATTTTAACAAAAGAACTATTTACCATTATAGGACCTTCGTTCTTTTGTTCTTAGATCATTCTAAATCATGGCATTACACATGATTTTATTTTATTTCTAATAGACTATACACATGCTATTCCAGAGCTAAGTGTAATAGAGCAATTTCTTTCCAGCGCATAGAAGACATGTGAGATCAATTTTTTTCCCTCCATACATTTCCTATTTTAACACACAGTAACTAATTTTACTTGCCAGGTTTTATGGCCTTTTATTGGGTATGCAGTTTTATTTATATTCTTGCTCGCTACTAATTATCACATTCTGCATAATTTATAATATATTCTACTGATGGTGAAGTCTGAATAATGAAATCCATCTATAGAAAGAAATCGACTGCCTCCCAACGAAAATGCCAAGGAGAGTATGAACAGAAATTGTAAAAGGTTTAGGAATTTATACTTAAAGTGAACTCACTTCCTTTGTTCTGCAAAAGAAAAATAAAGACAGTAGTAGAATGGAGTTCAGCTGAATTTTGCCCAACACAATTTTACCTACTTTTTGTAAACTACGTGAGTTCTATGTCAATAGTATTGGGTTTTTAATTCTTGCACAAATCTACCTAGGAAAGAAAAGTAAAAAAGGAAAACTAAGTATAAGTGGGCCTTTTATCAGTGAATTCATCTGTAGAGATGATTGTGTGAGCAGCCTAAGTGCACTGATGTGATCGTTATTTACATTGCTGAAACACAGGCCAGCTTACACAAGGTAGAATTAGGCTATTAATGCATTCCTTTCCTGTGTCTATCAACTAGCTAAAGTCACTAATATGGGAATAGGCATTATAAACAAATGTTTCGCAAATCTAATGGTCACGTCTCTTGAACGGGCCACTCTGTGCTATTAGAACTTCAGAAAAAATTTTAAACCATTTTTAGTTTTGAGTTTGATCTTTATTGATCTTTAATTGTGATTTTGTCCCCTGATTATTCCTTCTTGTTACTACCTTACCCACCTCGCCACTAGTATTTTGCTTTCAATTTTAGACAAGCTGGACATAGTTCCGAGAAAATTTTTATTTTTT
The DNA here is from genome assembly GCF_041146395.1 of Eulemur rufifrons. Lineage (NCBI taxonomy): Eukaryota > Metazoa > Chordata > Mammalia > Primates > Lemuridae > Eulemur > Eulemur rufifrons. The sequence goes on from NC_090989.1 coordinate 31,684,172, forward strand.
TAATCCAACTTAAAAGAAATATGCAATAACCCTTTTCTTTTCTTAATATCATGAAAATCCAGACACTTTCTTTTACTTTTGCTAAATAGGATTATGTAGGCCATGAGATTTAAAGAATAGAAAGTAAATGGAAGATTATGGACTTAAATGAATATTACATAGAAATTGTATACCCTATGCTTTTTCTACTACTGCATGAAAAAGTATTAGATTTTGTAATCCAGGTTTCCTTAAATTTCAATTTATGAATATTTGGGAAAGAAGTTGGATCCAATCATTCATACATTTATTCATTGAAATACATATTATATTCACTTCTTATGTATATTATAAGGGCACTGCTTAAATGTTGATTCTCTCAGTATTATAAGCACAACTAAGCTTTTGTGCATAATTTTATTGCTCATTTTAGATAATATACTGATAGGTTCTGCCTATGCAAAAGAAATATAAGTTATGCTTCCTGCTACCGGAAACTTACAATTTGTTTGAGAATGCATGTTAATAATAATAAGGATCATTTATAAAGAACCTCACAGCAGCTAAATAAAACACGATCAAATAAATGTGAAATGAATGAGAAAATAAATGTTAGAAAACAGAGCTGCCAAGGACCATGATAACCAGAATGGGAAGTGGAATTGTGTTTGATCTTGAAACCTCAGACCACAGGAAATAATATGTATGGTATATTTGGGCAACAGTGTTTGATCAGTAGACAAAAGGCTAATTGTATCCCCAAATCCATATCTCCTATTATGTTTGCCCTATTATATTCCCTTATAACTGTTTTAGCTGTGCCATTGGTTGCCCAGCTGGAGATTTCCCAGCCTCCTCTGCAGCTGGGTGAGTCAGGTGACTGTGTCCTTGTCAAACAAATGTGCAACTTCTATATTCTTGCTTCAGTCTTTCATATCTCTATTTCCTGTTTCCCATGGGCTACTATGCAACATGACTGAGCCACGCTTGTATCACTCAGTCAACAACATTTCAGGAGATCATGCAGTAGTAGCAGGAAATTACATGGAGAGCTCTGGTGGAATAGAGCTGCCTTTCTACCCTGCTCTGCTCGCTGGCCTCAGTTGCTTCTTTTAGAATACATACGCTTTTACCTTGTTTGAACTAATGTGTTTTTGTTTATGTCATAGTAGTTTAGTTTTTTTCCCTACCTAATATGACTCTTGGCACAGATGAAAAAGATTCCATCTAGAGGCACTGCAAGAAAGGGCAGATTGTTTAGCTGAAATAAAAAATGGAAGATAGTTAGTTCATTCATGGTACAGAGCAAGGGAAAGGGGCAAGTAAAAGAGAAGTGATAGGGTTTAATAATCACAGTTCCATTGAATGGGGAAAAGAGTGAGTCTTTTTGGGGTGGCACTTGTTTTGGGACAAGCTGATGAGCTTAGTTTTCGATATATTTCCTCTGAAGTAATGACATCACATTGAGATAAAAATATAGGCATGCATTGCTTAATGCCAGGGATACATCCTTAGAAATGTGTCATAAGGTGATTTTATTGTTTTGTGAACATAATAGTGTAATTACACAAACCTAAATGGTATAGCCTACCACATACCTAGGCTATATGGTATAATGTATTTCTTCTGGGCTACAAACCTGTACAGCTTGTTACTATACTGAATACTGTAGGCATTGGTAACACAATGATAAGGATTGATGTATCTAAACATCTCTAAATATAGAAAAGGTATAGTAAAAATATGGTATTAAAATCTTATGGGACTGGCCCGGCATGGTGGCTCATGCCTGTTATCCTAGCACTCTGGGAGGCTGAGGCGAGAGGATCGCTGGAGGTCAGGAGTTCGAAACCACCCTGAGCAAGAGTGACACCCTGTCTCTACTGAAAAAATAGAAAGAAATGATCTGGACAGCTAAAAATATATATAGAGAGAAAAAAATTAGCCGGGCATGGTGGCACATGCCTGTAGTCCCAGCTACTCGGGAGGCTGAGGCAGGAGGATCACTTGAGCCCAGGAGTTTGAGGTTGCTGTGAGCTAGGCTGATGCCATGGCACTCTAGCCTGGGCAACAGAGTGAGACTCTGTCTCAAAAAAAAAAAAAAAAAAATCTTATGGGACCACTGCCCTAGATGCAGTCCATTGTTGACCAAAAGGTTGTTAAGTGGAACATGACTGTACCTAAAAGGCAATCATGGATCTAGGGATGGAAACCAAAGAGAAAAGGGATGGGAATTTATGCTATGGGATGTATCTGTGTGGAGATGTTGGAAACCTGGTGCGGGACGGCTTTCTTATGGGGAGAGCTGGAAGAGAGAAGTGCGGGCCTGCCTGATTGAGGATTGAGCCTTGAGGTACAAGGCATCTAAGAGTCAGGAGACCAAACTGCTTTCAAGGACATAACCAACAATTAGAAAAAGACATTTAAAATTGCATGGATTAGCCAAGGTCACTACATGAAAGGACACAGCTCTCTGAGGACAGAAACAGCACTGACGTTGGTCAGATGACCTGAATGTTTGCTTTGTTTTCAAGATCCCATGGGGATCAATCAAGTCACTCGTCTTTTTGAGCCTCAAAATCTCTGCCTGTAAAGTGGGATGATACATGTTCAAAGTAAGGATGAAGTGCTAGACTGTTCATTTCTCTTTTCTCTCCCTGATAAATAAAGGTCTAGTCATTTTCAAGAAAACTTTCAAATATCAGCAGCTTGTGAAGTCTGAACCCTGCGGAAAAATTCACAACTTTTGATTCTGGTATACTTACACTTAAGTGTTTTGGAAAGATGTTATTTATTCTTTTTTTTAAATGAATGATTTTTTATTTTTATTATTATTTTTATTTATTTTTTATTTCAACATATTTTGCGGGTACAAATGTTTAGGTTACATATATTGCCTTTGCCCCACCTGAGTCAGAGCAATCACAGCAACAACAAAAATAAATAAATGGGACCTGATCAAACCAAAAAGCTTCTTCACAGCCAAAGAAACTAACACGAGAGCAAACAGACAACCTACAGAATGGGAGAAAATATTCGAATGCTGCACATCTGATAAAAGGCTGATAACTAGAATCTATATAGAACGCACAAAAATCAGCAGGAAAAAATCATACAACCCTATCCAAAAGTGGGCAAAGGACATAAACAGAAACTTTGCAAAAGAAGATAGACTAATGGCCAACAAACATATGAAAAAATGTTATTTATTCTTATGGATTTAAAGTCATCCTGTTATGTACTCATTGTAATAACAAAATCTACTTATTAAATGGATGGCAAAAATAAGGATTTTGGGTATATACATATATTTTTATATGTATATATATGATAGTATTATACAATTTTAATGGGGGCTATAATAATTGGTTATAGAAAAGAAGAATGCCTTTATAAATTAGAGGCAATAATTTGATGTATCTGAATGAATTTGAAAAGACATAATATGCATATAATATTTCACTCTTGTGCTATAATACAGTTAATGACCAATTGATAAATATAGGTTAAGTATATTATCGTAAATCACAGGGTTTATACGCCTCTATCATTGCACTATCTTTACTTTTACATAAGACTCTGAACTCTATCAGGGAGGATACCTTTTCTTATTATTCTTACTAATCTTTCTATAATGTTGAGCTTCTTGACTGCTATGTATTAGACATTAATAAGTGTTGAATTAAAGAATGGTTGGATGAATGAGTGCTTTGGATAAAATGAGACACTATATTAACTTTTTCCTTGGCACTGTTGATGTTATAATGTACAATTCAAAATGACTAAATTACTTAAAATAATGTATAGTTCTATTCAGTTTTCCTCTGATCAACCTAAGTTAGTGATAGTTATTATAATTTTAAATTGACAAGCATAATCACATATACTAAAAGTTATTATGATAAGTAGTGACACCATTACAGAAGATTAAAATAAAAACCAAACATAGTCCCTATACTAGTAAAGGTTAATAAAATATTTTCTATTCAAGTTTGAAACTGGCCTTACATAATACAAAATTTAACATTAACTTCTGGTATGTTTAGAGACAGTTTAAGGTTTATATCTGTGATTTATTTGTTAAACCAATACCCATAATAGATACTACGAGTCAGATATAGTTCTGAACACTTTAAAGTTAACTCATTTAATCCTCATAAAAACTTCATTCCCATTTTGCAGATGCAGAAAATAAGGCCCAAAGAAGTCTTGTATTCTACTCAGATTGCTACCAATTACTATAAACTGCAGACGCATGTTGGAAATTAACATGTCCCAAATTTAGTGCATAGTCCTCTCTCTAACACCTGAACCGACAATTCTTTATTCTATCTCTAATAAAGTGCTACTTGCAACTCAGTCTTTGAAGACAAGAGTTTGATTCCCAAAGTCTTTTTTACGTCTCACATTCAATTGTTTGTCTGTCTTCAATGATTTTCTATTATCTATAGAAGAGAAAATCAACTTCTAAACAAAATTCTTTCCCACCTTGTCTTTACCACCCCCACAACCTCATGTAGAGTATAGGCTCTGGAATCACTCAGCATGGATTTCAATTCCACTTTTCATGTTTAATAGCCACATGTCCTTGAAAATATATCTCTCCTTGTTATTCTCTCAATGCCTCAGTTTCCTCACCTATAAAACAGAGATAACAGTACTGATATAAAAGGTTTATTATGGTGAAGATTCAGTGAAAGCTCTCAGAAGAGTTAATGTAGGGCTGAGGCAAAAAAGGAAGGTCAAGAGAGCCTGAGTGCAGCCATATTGACTGACAGCTGATCCTGGCCACCATGAACAACGAAGTCTCCAGCAAGTGCCCAGCCCAGGACCACCCAAAGATGGATGAATTACTAAACTGAATGCATTACAAACTGCACTCACGATTCTGTGACAGCAGTTTATGATTAACCTTTATGCCCTGACCACAATACAATGCTGGTGGTGTATGGCTGTTTCCCAACTGGGGTTTTATACCTTTAAAAACATTACCATTGACCCATAAGGGTCCTCTCCTGCTCAGGCGAGGAAACCTACTCTTTCTGTGGGGTAGGCTGTGTCCTCTAACTCTGCCTCAGTAAAATTCTCTGTTACTAGTTGGTTCCCACTTGAATTTTTTTCCTGTGTGAAGCCAAGAACCCACGTGGTGAGTTTAGGGAGCTTATTTCCCTTCGTTGGAACACCCGCTGCATGAAAGTGACTAGCATTTAGTAAAGTCTCACAAATTATTGGATATTTTTGTAATTTTTGTTATTTTTTACAGTGCCTTGTGTATAACCCTCTCAATATGTAAATAATTCTGACTTCCCTGTGAATCATTAAATATGAATATATCTCTTTTTTAATGTACAAAGTAAACATAGGAAAATTCTTTTATACAGAGTGCTTTCTTTGCCTGGCAAACTCCTTCTTGCCCTGCAAGACCTTTCCTGCCCACCTTAGATAGTATGGGACTTTTGTCCTCTATCTTCTCAGAAAAAGTACCTCCATTATAGTATCTATCATGGTATGTTGCAATTACTTGCTTATTTTCTGTCTGACTGTGAACTTCTTTCCTCTCTCTGTCCCCAAGAAAATGCCTACTTTTCTAATATGGTTTGATGGGGCAAAAGTTTAAATGAACAAACGAACAGTGGAATATCTCTTTATTCTTTATAAATCACTTTCATAATTAAGTGCTAACTTAGGGTTGCCCAGTAAAAATCTTAGGTAGGATTTCAGATGCATTTCTATGTTAATGGAAGCTTCCAAATATGTTTTTGCCTCTGAAGAGTAGTTGAATATGCCACTCCAAAATATGCCACTTTGGCATAAGGGTTAGTTTGAACTGAAAACAATTGAAAAGCAGCAGATACCAAAAAAAGCTCTTTGCCTCCTCCTATTTGCCTAAAAGTAGGACAAAATTTACAGAAAGCCTCTACCATGAAGGACAAAGGTTGATCAGCAAAGACAACTTTAGACCCTTATTGGCCTAGAGACAGCAGTAGAACAAATTATATAGCTAACTTTACTAACTAGCCTTCATCTACCTTTAGTTCCCGTATCTTTGCCATTCTATAATTTCCCTACCCCAAAAACTCAAGGTCCTTTTCCTTGGTTTTGTCACTTTAAAATTGTATTGTTTGTTGTTGAAAATGTTAAATAAACTGGAATTCTAAGCCACTTCTTTGAGAATTACTCATTCCTTGGGTTTCTCTTATGAATTCATATTATAATATTATATTTGAGCTATACATGTTAACAAACTTCTGTTTGTTTTTCTTTTGTTAATCTGTCTTTTATTATATGTGTCTCACCTGAGAACTCAGAGGGGTAGAGAGAAAATTATTATTCCCCTACACCAGTATGTGCAAAATCTTTGGTTGAATAGAAAGTAGAGATAATGACCACAGTACTACTGCAATGCCTTTTTTCCCCTCTCAAGCCTTTAATCTATTTTTTCTCACCTGTGAAGGGTATAGGCCAACAGTATAACTAAGGTTTGAGTAGATACGTCAATCTCCATTTTCCTAACACCAAGTTTAGGTTCTACATTATGAAGACAGTTTTAACTTATAGCCTTCACCTCAACTTTCTGGTATCACCTGGCCTACAGGTTTCATAGCTTTTCTAAGCCCATAAGTAAATATGGGAACTTACCATTACTCTATTGAATTAACTTATGAGGTCAAATATAAGGCACCTCATTTTAACATACAGGACTCATTTCTCAAGATTTAGGAGTTGAGGACTTTTATTAATGTGAAATGGTCTTTATATTTATTTTCCTTAGATAGAAAGGGAAAATGAGAACAATAACTTCCCAGGTGTTACAAAAGCAGTACAATTTAAAATTGCTGAATAGTTATGAAGATATTAAAAAGTTAGCCAATGAAAACATGAGGCAATGGAGAGGTTAAAATGAGTCATCTAACAGGGATTATTACCTTTTATTGAACAGAAATATTTACATTTAGACTCTGTTTCATTCTTACTGAATGAAAAATAATTAAAGCTTTCTTTTTAACTGAAAGAAAAATATAAATAAAAACATTTTCAAATAAAGTTAAAAGAAAGAAAAAAAAAAAACCCTGAGACATATTCTGAAACTGAATAAAGATGACAAAATGAATACTTAAGTGACAAAATTATAATAATCTCAATTAATAAATATTCTTAATATAATTAGCACAAAATAAATTACTATCAATGTTTTCTATCTCTTCCCTATGACCTCACAAATAGAGGCGGGATTAATTTCCTCGAAATGTCATCACATCATTTAAATACATATAGAGCACTTTAATGGACCATATTACATTGGACTGGCTTTTGCTCTTGCTACCTTTGTTCCAAACTGTGTAAAAGAAAATGTTCATATGGAGATAGAGACTTAGAATGACATTGAGAACAAAAGTCTTCTTGTGGTGAACATTGCTAAATGCCATCTTTTATGGTTTCTACTGTTTGATACAACAATCATGACCACCAAAATAAAAGCAATAAAAATCATAACAACCAAACAAAAGTAACATATTCTATGGAATTATTTTTCAAAATCTGAATTGTTGTCTCAAAATTACACCATGTAATATTTTTGAATTTATTGGGTAAATAAAAATCCTTTGACTTGGAAACACTATGTTCTTGGATTGTTTTTTTTTTTTTTTTTTTTTTTGAGACAGAGTCTCACTCTGTTGCCCAGGCTAGAGTGAGTGCCGTGGCATCAGCCTAGCTCACAGCAACCTCAAACTCCTGAGCTCGAGCGATCCTCCTGTCTCAGCCTCCCGAGTAGCTGGGACTACAGGCATGCACCACCATGCCCGGCTAATTTTTTCTATATATATTTTTAGCTGTCCATATAATTTCTTTCTATTTTTAGTAGAGATGGGGTCTCGCTCTTGCTCTGCCTGGTCTCGAACTCCTGAGCTCAAACGATCCGCCCACCTCGGCCTCCCAGAGTGCTAGGATTACAGGCGTGAGCCACCGCGCCCGGCCAATGTTCTTGGATTGTTTTGCAGACACCTAATTAAACACCAAAGACAATAACATGATTCTATTATATGAATCTAATAGATATATATACTGCAAATTAGGAAAAAGGAAATACTAAATTTAGAGCCATACATTTCAGACAAAACATATTTCTTAATCTGAACCAACATATATGTGCATATGTAAAGTGACAAGGAATTAAGTCTTGATTTGTTGTGTGTCAACTTCTGCCCTTGGATGCTTTATGCATAATGTTTTGCTGAAGTCAGTGAAATCTATCTTTGAGTTTTCAAAGTCTGAATTGGATCTCATTCTTTCTCCTCCACAATATATAATAACAAACAACAAATGACTGAACATTCCACCTAATATTTAATTTAGATAGTTCATTTAAAATGATTTTATGGACATTATTAGTGAATAAAAAAAATCTGAAAATACACAAATATATGTAAGTACTAATCTATTGGTATGTGGGTGAGAATATAGTCAGATTTCTTTAAAAAGACTTCCGACTAATTGATTTAACAGGAAAAAATTGGCAATTACAATTGATTGTGGAATTATAAAATGTTTTTAGCTATTTCTTAACATAAATTTGAATATATTACATAAACATAAAAAAATAGAATGACATTAACGAGGTCAAACATACATCTGAAATTATAATTTGTTTATCATAAACAGAGTTGTCTAACGTTAAGAAAATAGGTAATATTTTCTGTTTTAGAAAAAAAATATTTTCTACACTACAAACTTAGAGCTTATCAAGATATTGATACCACACAAACTTTGTATAGTCACAGGTTTATTTAGGTTACATGTAGGCTGTCTTCTTTTCCCTATTGGCAGCCACTATTTTCCCAAGTCACCATGCCCAGTGTGTGCAGCTGCAATACAGTACTCATGAGTATGTTTTAAATATGAGGATTTTATATAATGTATATTGCAAAGGAAGTATTCACACACTAATGAAGAATTTGGCCTTTCTTCAAACAGCACATTTGTTGGTCTTTGAAATAGTCTCCTTTAGGGACAAATCCAAATAATTGTTTTTGCCTTTGTGCCAAGAACTTTAAATACTACTTAAAAATTGAGATGCATTGTTATTTGTTTTTGTTATATTAATTCCTAGGTCCTGTGCTAGCCTTGGCTTGGATGCTTTCTTAAAATTTGCATAAACATTATTTGCTGCTTTCTTTAACTGGGAAAAAAATTAAAAATTTATGTATGGTATACATGGCTCCTCATGTTTTGGCCTCTTGAAGACATCTCTTTCCTGTCCTTGCCTTATACTCAGGGCTCCAGTGAAATCTAAGTGTTACCATTGCCCCATGGAGTCAGCACCTCTGCATACTGTACGCTGTACTTTGAGTGGACTCCTTTCCCCCCACCCTCCATGAGTGGGACTCCCCCTCATCTTTGCCCAGTAAACTCTTCTTATCTCCTGGCCTTAAATCTTCTCTGAACAATTCCACTTGTTCTGACCACTTTCTGACCAGTAGCATATACATTTGGAGATGAGCCAAACAACAGGCACATGACAAGTGGGGAAAGAGGAAATGGCAAGAGCAGAATAAAGAGAATAACTAGCTGGGCGAAGCGTTTTGCTCCTAGTTAAAAACCTACGTGTGATTTTTCTGGCCTGACCATAGGCTATGACAAAGTGTAACTTGGCCGGCCTCGTAGGGAAAAGCTGCCTTCCCTGCAGCACACTTGGTGCAAGGCCAGTGCATTGCAGTCTTGAAGGGAGCTCCAGCTGGACTCAGGCCCCTCTGGCCAGCCTTGTGCTTACGCATATCTGCCCTCGCCCAGGCTCCTTCGTTTCAAGACCCCTTTATCTGAGTCTTTAGTTGAGGCCTTTTCCAGGCACCCGGTGGAGGCCTCTTTAAGGGAGGGCAAGTGGAGGGGGAAACCTTGAAGACGTATTTTTCATTCTGACTCATGTAGGCTGTAATTTTCATCTTCTGTCCCTCCTCCCTCCTTCCTTCTTCCTCTCCCTTGACCCTGGTTACATAAAACTGCAGGAGCCTTTTTTTTTTTTTTTTTTTTAAATAAAAAATGTTTGCTCTGGTGAATTTATTCATTTATTTAAAAATTGACAGATAAAATTGTACGTATTTATCGTGTTGCGTAGGAGCCTTTTGTTCAGGCTCCCTCAACAGTGAAATGACTCTGGAGTTTGTGTTAATCTACCTGTTTCTAAGCAGGTACTGTTCCATGGAAAAATATGGGAGAGAAGGGATAGAAGGAGAGTGAGTGGTACTTTTTTTCTTTTCTTTCTTTTTTTTTTTTTTTGTTTGTTTTTTTTTTTTTTAGCTTCTTGCTTATCCTGTCACAGTTAGTGATTAATTAAAAACTTGACGATGAACTTTTACTTTTGACTTGTTGCTTTAATTGATTACTCCAACACCTGCAAGCTGGGCTCTCATGACCTCAGCTTGGCTGCTGATTGTAGGGTGGTACGGTAGTAGTCAGCTCCAGGGAGCTTCCATACAAGTTGCAGATGCTAGCAAATGGGGGAGCAGAAATAGAACTGCCAAAGAAATACTACCCTGGCTCTATAGGCCGTGAATCACTGTTGTCAATAATAGATTTGTTAAGTTCATGAAATTCTAGAATGGTCAGCATACACATAAAACCTTTGAAGAGTAAAGTTGAGGGATGACAAAAAAACAAGATGTGGAAACAACCCAAGTGCACATCAGTACATGAGTGGATTAATAAAATATGGTATACGTATACCATGGTGTATTACTCAGCTATAAGAAATAATGGTGATATAGAATTTATTATGTTCTCCTGGATAGAGTTGGAACCCATTCTACTAAGTGAAGTATCCCAAGAATGGAAAAACAAGCACCACATGTACTCACCATCAAATTGGTTTCACTGATCATCACCTAAGAACACATTTAGGAATAACATTAATCGGGTGTCGGGCAGATATGGGGTGGGGAGGGGATGGATGTATACATATATAATGAGTGTGATGTGCACCATCTAGGGGATGGACATGCTTGAAGCTCTGATTCGGGGTGGGGAGGGGAGGGCAAGGGCAATATACATAACCTAAACTTTTGTACCCCCATAATATGCTGAAATTAAAAAAAATAAATTCTTTTATCATCTGCAGTAATGTAGTACTGTACTGACATTTATTTTGACTATTCCTAGAGTAGTGAATAATTTTGAATTCTGGTGGTATCTTTCTTTCATAGGAGAAGTGAGGTGGTGGGACAGGGAAAAAATACAATGGTTATGTTTCTTAGAAAATGATTGAGTCTGATATATTATATTTTGTGAGCCTTAAAAGAAAAGTAAACAGGTTCATAGGTGAAAGAGGGATGTAGGCATATTTATCTGAACTCTGTGTGGACCACTGAGCCCATGTGGTCCCTGAGCCATGTCCTTCCCAGTGTTTGGATGCTGTTGGAAATGGCTGTCCATGTGAGCAGGTGATTGGGTCCTTGTTATAAGGTATCTACTGATGCCTATGGCAGTAGTGTGAATACAGATCTATTAAACTGTAGCATGAACACTCTAGGTGAGTGGTTATTTTTGGCTGTCACTCACATTTGAAGTTTTTGCAAGAGATAGGGTATACTAGATACCCTACGTGTCAAAGGGACTAAAGATTGAAAGCCCTGACATTGAATTATGGCATAGGTTTGCACCACAAAGGAAGCAGTAGAGTACAAGCTATAGTTATATATTTAAAATTATGTAAACTATTTTTGAGTTATTTTCCCATAAACTTAACAAAGATATCATATATAAAGATGTATATATACATAAATACATATCACACATATATAAAAAATTCATTATGGGAATACTACAAAATGTATTAAATAAAAGCCAAAGAAATTTATACTTCTAAGAAATTAATAAATTAAGCTAATCAGATAAAATAAAAAATATTTCAGATTCATAATAATTCATTAAATTACATATCTGACATTATATCTTAGCATTACATGAATTATTGTGAGATTCATAACTTATAAATTCTCTAACTCTACCTGGAGTTAATGTATACTCTTGTGAAACTGACATAATGATTTCTAAATAATTTCTTGCTAAAAAGTCAGATGACCAAGTTCTCAACATTATTAAAATTTTCATATGTAGTCCATGACAGTGATTTTGCATCAGAAATTGAGAGTACAAGTCAATATTCTATTATTTTTATTCATTAAATAAAATCTAATTATAGATTTTTAAACTATAAAAGGAAGCCAAAATACAAATAATTAATAAGAAGCAAATGTATAAATATTTTGGAAGACAAATTATGGCAGGCATTATTTAAATAAGAGCTAAAGGAAATAACTAAAACATGAATATTTAAGATGAAACGGAGCTATTACAACAGAAAAAATGTAAGATATCATAATTTTCAAAACATCTTCTTGCTTTTAATAGCTGTTCATACTTTCCATTACTGTTGCTTAAATTTAAAAAATGTATTTATCACAAGAACATCATAAGTTTTGATCTGGAATTTTATAAACTCAAAAAAAAAGCAATTAACACTGTTAGAATTTATAATATGTAACGAATTTCTATGTTGGATTTATCTAAAACAGGGAAAATTGATAGGTATTAATTAACTAAAATAGAAAATGATTGATTTACTTAACAAATATTGTTAAGGCATTTATGCCATTAAATATTGCTTTTATTTATTAAAATAAAATATGTAATTTCTGAAAGGATCATATGAAAATTGAAATTGACTGGTGCTTTTTTGGTTACTCAGGTGCTTATTTTCATTTAAAAATGTCCAACAGTTTATTGGAAAAAAGTTTTTTTCGCATTAAAGTAATAGATAATTTAAAAAATTAAAAAATTATAAAATGCAAAGAGACATTTGAAGATCATGGTAGAAAATCATAAAATTCTTAGTTTTGTATACACATGACTTTTTTTTTTTTTTTTTTTTTTTTTTTTTTTTTTGTTGAGACAGAGTCTCACTCTGTTGCCCAGGCTAGAGTGAGTGCCGTGGCGTCAGCTTAGCTCACAGCAACCTCAGACTCCTCGGCTTAAGCGATCAACTGCCTCAGCCTCCCGAGTAGCTGGGACTACAGGCATGCGCCACTATGCCCGGCTAATTTTTTCTATATAGATTTTTAGTTGTCCATATAATGTCTTTCCATTTTTAGTAGAGACGGGGTCTCGCTCAGGCTGGTCTCGAACTCCTGACCTTGAGCAATCCACCCGCCTCGGCCTCCCAGAGTGCTAGGATTACAGGCGTGAGCCACCGCGCCCGGCCTACTTTTTGAACACTTTGTTCTAACAGTCATGTAAGAATAAGACTTCTCATCAGAAAACACTTGAAGAACCCCTGCCCAAGTACTACGAAATGTGGACTTTAGACTGCTCCACTATATCCTTCCCCATACTTTTTTCTATGCCCATCTTTTTTTTTTTTTCAGCAAATAGGCAGCCACATTCAAAGGTGAGTTTTAAACATAAAGTCAGCACGAGACCTACAAAGACGGCTAGAAAAAAGAAAAACAATAAAGGAATAAAACAAAAGAAACAGTCATGTAAAGGCCTAAAATAAGTTCTTTAAGTAATTATCCTTAACTTCAATGAAGATGTATAATTTTGTTTAAAATAGAATAAAATAAAGGACATTAAACAAAAGGTATAATTTTTTAAAAGGAAGGAAGGGAAGGAAAAAATTTTAAGACAAATAAAAAGATGAAACACTAACTACAGAGTTCAGAGTAAAAATGAAGGAGAGATATAGCTTAACAGAATTGGAAACTAAGGCTAGAGGAATTGACATCAAATAAATGAAAAAGAATAAAGACAATTATACAGGAGAAAGCAGATTTGTCATTTACACCACTGGTTTTCACAAGAAAGTACACTAAAACAAAAAATAACTAAAAACAATTAAATGATACACTAGAAAAAAATTTCATGAAATGAGTATTTGAATCTATAAAATGAAAAGAAACAGTTACTGCAGGGAAAACTGATGCAAAATGATCACTCTCTGAGTCTTTGTCATGGGATTCTAGATATCTTCAAGGCTAATTCATCCACATCACCCCTGAGGGAGGCTTCAATAATGATCTTACCTAAAATAACATGGTCACTTACACCTGATCCAAGATTCCAACATCTTGTTTTACTCAAAAGCACTGATCACTATCTGGTATTAGAGAGACAGTTAAGTATTTAGCTACTTATTGTCTCCTCTCACCCCAATTAGAATGTAAGCTCCAAGAAGCCAGATAACATGATTGTTATCTCTAGCTACTATATGTATAGATGAGTACTTAATAAGTATCCGTTGAACGAATAAATTCAATTTAATAAATAGAGTAATTGGGACAGGAAAGAGAAAGTCACACTCAAGAGGGCATTCTTACTGATCACAATTCTCCAAAGTAACACAGTTAATTAAAGACAGAATAAGGAAATACCTGTTCAATGTGTACCTTGTCCATTGGCTGAAAAGTATAAAGATAATAAACAGGAGTTACAAAAATGCTTGGGGAATACATAATTCCTTCTTGAAAAGAGTATTTTCGAAGATACCCCAAAAGTCAAGAAGTTAAAATAGACATTTCAAAAATGAAATCCTGATAAAGGTCTATTTAAATGCAGATCTAAGGCCAAGTGACAGTGTGAATTATGCTTACAGAATTAAACAGGAACTTTAAACTTTGACATTAAAAACATTTACAAAATTAATGATAATTAAGATGGGGAGGAAGGGTTATGTGCAAGGATGCTGATTTGTATCATTCATTGCTGGGAATTATTACCTAAATTTGATACCTGGGGTTAAAATGACACAATTTTTAAAAAGTTCTTCCTAATCTTATATTCTTAATTTTAGAAATATGATTGAGAACTAATATTTTATTTCTTTATCTTTATTTAGGTATCTCAGTCTATACATCTATATATTCTTCCAATTACTTATTATGTTGATATTAATGTCTCAGTTTTCTCATTTATGAATTCGCACAAATAATTGCAAAACCTTCTGCAGACATATTCTGTGTATGTTTATAATATGTATGCCAAAGATGATAGTTTAATCAGGGTGATGATTTAATAATATTAAAACAAGTATTTGCAGCTTAATTTTTAGGTATAATGAGGATTTATTTTATGAATATGAAAATAGCCTTTAAATATAATATTATTAACAAAACAAAAACTATGGAGAGAAATTGACCATTTCATTGCAATAGGTTATAATTATGTCCATTTCTGTATATTTATCATAGAGCATTAAGGTGCACTATTGTGTGTATATGTTTTTTTGTTGCTGTTGCTTCTAAATATGATTCCCTTAAAACCTACATAATCATTTTCTAAAGCTGGTTGTGTATCTCTTCCCCTCTTTCAATGTTGCTTTGCTCTCTTACAGAAAAGTCTATTTGGAAACAAAGGAGAAAAAAAAAATATGCTCTTTCCAATGCCAGAGCCTTAGTGACAATCACTCATATTTAGAATATTTTTCTTTAGTAAATTGTAAGGGGTAGGTGAAGAAGTAGAAGAGAGGAGAGGACAGGTTGCAGACAAAGTGATATTTGGGAAGACAAAGTGCACGGTGATGCTGTGAGTATTAAGTGGATTCCCATGCTCAGCAAGGATTAAGAAGTACTAATCTGATAGACACCATTCTACCAGTTGTTTTACTCATTGTTAAAGTGGTCTCTGAGAATGTATAATGAGCAAATGCTTTTATTACTTCAAAATTGAATTTCAAATATACTACCAATATCTCCCAAGACACTTATTTTATTTTTCTTTAAGCTAGAATTATTTATACAAATTTATAATTTAAAACACATATAACATTGACTATAACACCACATGAACTCATTACATTTATAATCATGCCTTTTTTATTTGGTGTTATTTTGTCTTCTGATAATTATGGTAGTTGAAATATAAGAGTTTTTTGTATCTAATTAAAATCAGGTACAATAATGCCAACAATACTACATTTTAAAAGTGAGATAATATTCACTCAGAACCACATGTGCATCATAAAGATAACAATTAATTCTGAATGATGCTAAATATTAAGTCAGTGACATTTATTCGTGAAAAAGGATAAAATTGGATTTTTCCTCTTGAAACTGCAAAGGGACAAAAATCTTGGTACATGTTGCCCTCTAGTGGAATTTTAAAAATAGGCAGTTGAAGTCTATTGTGTTCTTTCAATATCTGCAATGCAAACTTTGCCATTACAAATGTTTTAAAGACAAATTAACTTATTTCTTTTAAAATTGAAAGTATTATAATAAAATTTTCATTTTTGGTAGTTGATAGGTTTTGTATTGTTAAAAAAATCAAGAATTATAAAATAAAAATAAAGTCACTCATAGCCATTAAAGACCAAGGTGTGAGTCACATAAAATGAAAAATAGAATTAAAGAACTTGGAAATGTAATTTTATTTGCCTTTTATTTGCTTTGAATCTTTGCCAAGAAATTTTGTCCAAGGTAACTCTATAAAACTATCATCAAAACTCATCTCTCTACAACTGGGATGACTAAAATTATATTTTAGTTTCTTGGTGGAAAATAACAATTTGGAAATCTTTCAATATCAATAAATAAGAACTACTGTTAGAAATATGAAAAAAAAATTTCAGAATCTTTTTGTTACTTTTTAATTTTATTTACATGAAAAACATTTGATTTGTCTCTATCTCTGTTAAATTACTTTTTAGTTTATAATTTCAACACATATTGGTATAGATCTAGTTTCCTAATTTATAACTTAGTATGGAAGAGGTGAATGTATGATACTGTATAAAATATATTCTATTTATGGTAGGCATTTAAAACTATGTTATCATAAATTAACCACTTTACATCACTTCTTGATTCTTACTTCAACATTACTGTTGCTTATATTTTATAATACCTAATTTAAATACATATGGCTTTAGAATGAGTATCCTCTTTATGTACTTGTGCATATTTCATTGCTTTAAAAATAGTTTTAAAATATGATACCTCGACTAATTGTAGAGAAAACATGGTTTATGTTTCCACTTACTTATGAAAAATTATAAAATGAATATTTAGTCAACCATATCCCTTGTTTACTCATTAACAAAGGACATCATCCCAAACCCAGTCATTAAAAGCAATATAAGCTAAAGAAAACTTAAGTTTGTCAAGAAAGCATAAAATAACTAAAAATAGCCTTGAATTGTGTACAGAATTATATGTCTGTAAAGCAAACTAAAGTTAAATGATTTTAGTTTTTAACTAAACTAAATTATTCATAATAATCCATAAAAATAATCCATAAAAAATTTCAAACCTGTAAATCATTCTTTACTTTCTTAAAATACAAATATTTCAATTTCATATTTTGTAGTATGGATTGAATATTCACAAGCTTTTCCCTTATTAATTTAAAACAATAACCACAAGCAGATAATTAAACATAGAATATTACTAGAATTTTTAAAACTGAAGCATTAATAAAATAAGGAATAAATATTGCATGCACATGGTAGTAATGTGAGTTTTGTCATGGAACATATTAAATAATTTACAGTGGGTACAAAAGGTAGCTTTTGGTGGAACTTGTAAGTTTTAATTTGTTTTCCTGAGTGAGTTACTAAGCCCCATTTTGTTGGTTTCTCTCTCATTTTCCACCTTCACCTTCTGTGCTCCCATGATGGTCCTGCCTTGACAAGACCGTTACCATGCTTTTCCCATCTCCATAATTGTGCCTGGTTCCATATCATTCTCTGCATCAGAATATAATTTAAGTCCTCTTCACAAATATGAATTAAATCCCTATTGTTCAAAGTAACAAGAGTGCCCACTGTCACCACTTCTGTTCATTGTAGTATTGGAAGTCCTAGCTAGAGTAACAGGCAAGAGAAAGAAATAAAAGGTACCCACATCAGGAAAGAAGAACTCAAACTATCACTTTTTTCTGACAATATGATCTTGTATCTAGAAAATCCCAAAAACTCCACCAAAAGACTCCTAGAATTGCTAAATAAATTCAACAAAGTCTCAGGTTACAAAATCAATGTACACAAATCAGTCACATTTCTATATACTAACAGTCAAACTGAGAGTCAAATCAAAGACTAATGGCCACAAAGAAAATAAAATATTTAGGAATATACAAAACCAAGGAGCTGAAAGATCTCTACAAGGAAAAATATGAAACACTGATGAAAGAAATCACAGATGACACAAACAAATGGAAAAACATTTCATGCTCATGGATTGGTATTACAGAATCAACATTGATAAAATGTCCATACTGCCCAAAGTGATTTACAGATTCAACACGATCCCCATCAAAACACCAACGTCATATTTCAAAGATCGAGAAAAAATAATTCTAGACTTCATGTGGAACCAAAATAGAGTCCTAATAGCCAAAGCAATCTTAAGCAAAAAGAACAAATCTGGAAGCATCACACTATCAGACTTCAAATTATACTACAAGATTATAGTTACCAAAACAACATGGTATTTGGTATAAAAGTAGAGACGTAGACCAACTGAAACAGAACCCAGATATAAAACCATCTACTTACAATTAACTGATCTTTGACAAAACACATAACAACATACCCTAGGAAAAGGAAGCCCTAGTCAATAAATGGTGCTGGGAAACTGGATAGCCACATGCAAAAGAATTAAATAGGACCCTCTCCCAATATACAAAAATTAATTCAAGATGGATAAAAGACTTAAATGTAAGGCATAAAACCATAACAATTGTAGAAGAAAATCTAGGAAAAAGTCTTGTAGACATCAGCCTAGGCAACGAATTTATGACTAAGACCTCAAAGGCAATTACATTAACAACAAAAATAAGTGGGACTTGATTAAATTAAAAAGCTTCTGAACAGCAAAGGAAATAATCAACAGAACAAATAGACAGCAAGTAGGAGAAAATATTCTCAAACAATATATCTAATAAAGATATGAAAATAAGCTTTTCAAAAGAAGATAGACAAATGGCAAGCAAACATGAAAAAATGCTCAACATGACTAATCATTGGGGAAATGCAAACAAAACCACAATGAAATATCACCTTACCCCTGTCAGAATGGCTACTAAAAAACCAAAAAACAATAGATGCTGGCATGGATGGAGAGAGAAAGGAACACTTATACACTGTTGGTGGGACTGCAAATTAGTACAACTTCTGTGGAAAAAAGTACAGAGACTCCTGTACCATTTGACCCAGCAATCCCACTACTGGGTATATACCCACAGGACAAGAAGTCATTTTATCAAAAGAACACCTTCATTCAAATGTTTCTTGTAGCACAATTCACAATCACATAGATGTGGAATCAACCTAAGTGCTCATCAGTGGATTAATGCTTCATGAGTGGATTAACAAAATGTGGTATATGTATTAATATATAACCTGGAGTACTACTCAGCCATAAAAAGGAATAAATTAATATCTTTTGCAGCAATTTGGATGAAACTGGAGATCATTATCCTAAGTGAAATAGCCCAGGAATGGAAAAACAAACACCATATGTTCTCACTAATAATTTAAATCTAATCAATGGGCACACATGGGCACAGAGAGAAGTAAAAGTCATTGGAAATCAAGAAGAGGGATGGGCAGGAGGGGAGAGTTAAAAACCTACCTGTCAGGTACAATGAACACTATCTGGCTGATAGGCATCCTAATAGCCCTGAGTGAAGCATTATAAAAGCTATCCATGTAATAACAACATTTGTGCTCCCTTAATATTTTGAAATAAAAAAGTAAAAACAAGTAAACAATTGAATTAGGCACAGTAAGAGATTAACAGCAACAATGATAAAATAGAACTATAAAAATAAAATGTAATAAAATTATATGAATGTGAAAAAAAAGTAACTTAGGAAACTCTTTTTCCATTAATAGATTTTCAAGCTAGGAGGGACAGAAAGGGATGAAATTAGTGAAGCATATACTCAGATTAGCTTGAGAAGCCCCGAGCCCTTACCATAGTTTCCTACTCGCCGCACTTTCAGAATGGCTAAAGGTTAATGGGAGATAACTGGCTAATATATCACCTGTTCCAAGGCCCTGCGCATTTTAACAAGGGGGCCCTAGTAACAGAATAAGTCTCTGATGTGAAATGTCAAATCACCACTGAATCAACACTTCCATACCTCTCATCCATTCACACTCAAAATCATGGCACGCTCTTGGCTGACCAAGTTTTGGAAACTCATCTTCCCTCTAAAGTAGAGTTTGGCAAATTAAGCCAAGGCTCTTCACCTATTTTGTAAATAAAATTTTATTGGAACATTGCCGCACTCATTTGTTTATATATTGACTGTGACTGCATTCATGTTACAATGGCTGAGTTGAGAGGTTGTGACAGAGACCATAAGGTTTGTACAGCCTAAAAGATGTGCAGCAAACATTTGCTCACCTCTCCTCTAAGGGATTTTTGTTTTCTCAACCAGTCCATGAAACTCTGTATCTATGACTTTTTCACTGACCTGGCACAGTTCTAGATCCTCTGCCTTTCATCTTTCAGAACAGAGCAGAGCAGAACGTTAACTCTTGGCATTGATGTCTTCTGAGAGAATATAATATTAGGTGCAAATCAGATACCATGACTACTAAGTGTAATAATGGTGATGACTCTTAGAATTGAGTGTCTCTATGCCAATTGGTTTATCTGTCAGTGGACAGAGCACCCCTGCAGATCAAACTGAGGTGAAAAGAGAAGCCATCAGCTGTGTTGTCTTCCTCATTATCAGAAATTTTAGAATAAACCAGGAAGAAGTTGTCATTCCTCAGTTAAATTCAGTTAAAAGGTTAGATTTTTTTTTTTTAATTTTTATTTCAGCATATTATGGGGGTACAAATGTTTAGGTTACATATATTGACTTTGCCCCACCTGAGTCAGAGCTTCAAGCGTGCACCCACCGATGGTGCACATCACACCCATTAGGTATCAATATACCCATCCCTCCACCACCCTCCCACCTGCCCAACATCCTATGAATGTTACTACTATATGTGCACTTAGGTGTTGATCATTTAATACCAATTTGATGGTGAGTACATGTGGTGCTTGTTTTTCCATTCTTGTGATACTTCACTTAGTAGAATGGGCTCCAGCTCTATCCAAGATAATACAAGAGGTGCTAGATCACCATTGTTTTTTGTGGCTGAGTAGAACTCCATGGTATACATATACCACATTTTGTTAATCCACTCATGTATTGATGGGCAGTTGGGTGGTTTCCACATCTTTGCAATTGTGAATTGTGCTGCTATAAACATTCGAGTGCAGATGTCTTTTTTAATCTCTACTTACTAAATTATTTTTGAGATTGTTTCAAAATTAATCAAGCAAGAAATATTTTTAATCCTATAATTATAACCATAAAACAGCTTTTTGAAAACCTCACATCAATCCAATCTCTATTTTTATGAAGTCCTTCAACGTACATGTTTCCAAGATCATGTGTCTTCCACTTACTAACAATGGTCATAAGAACTTCTGACTATATTCAACAATGCCCCCTTTTTCTTTATTTTAGTCTAGGAAATGTGTGTAATTGTTTACAGGCAACAATATAACATCATATAGAGTTTAAAAGGTAAGGCTGGACACAGCTATTGACCCAGATAGCTCTAACTGTAACATATATCAGTGTAGAGAAAACATAGTATTTTATCTACCTTATATGCAATGAGGCCAGTAAAGCTGAGAGGAATACATAGCATGATGTTTTTCAGTGATAGAAAAGCTCCCATAAAACTCATAGGTAAAATGACATTGTTACTCAGGTAAGTTACTTTAACACCTCTTCATTTGTCTCCTCTCTATAAATAACAAAATCATACACCCTCCTATAGTGAGGGATAGGTTTGTGTACAGGGAGCAAGATGATATAGGCGGATAAAGGAATAAGGGAAAAAGCAGCAACTACCAAAGCATGTTTAAAAGTTCATAGTTGTCTCCGAGATATCTGTTTTTAGTCTATTATATAAATGATAAATGGAAGCATGTTTTTCCCATTCTATTTTAAGACAATGGCCATTGTCTATGGACCTGTTTATAAAACCTTATCAGATATTGTTGCAACCCATTCAACAAAGACTCTTTTCAATAAACTTTGACAGAATGGTCATCTTATGCTTTAGGAAGGAAGTTATATGTTCTTATTTTCTAAATTTATCAGCTTTACTTTTACAAGGCACAGAAGGAATTTGCTGCTGGTTAATAGAAATCCCAAGGTCTGAACTCCTTTGAAGTTCTATAAAACTGTGTCCTTTCATAAATGAACATCCAATAGTGCTCCAAAAATTCTGAACATCGACCATATTCTTAACATAAAAATTTTTAAAAATTATAAAAATAGCATTTGAAAATCTTTAAGCTAAATTTAGATGTAATACTATAAAGATGTTTTATCGGTTATACTAATTCTAACAAACATTAAATTTGAACATAATTTTCCACATACATTTTTTTAATTTGCCCTTAATTTGGTGAGATAAATTTTATTACATCCAGGGCATCAACTTTTCTATAAATATTTATGGTTTAATGAATATCTATCAATAAATTGAGAAAATATTAGTAAATCTCCAGATTTTATTATAAATGTATAAATATATTAATACTTTTGTTAGAAAAACAATTTACATCATGAAATGTTAAAAATAAAGTACTAATTTTCTGATTTTTTTTCTATGAAGAATGTATTAAATATAGAATCTAAAGCCAACGGAATCATAAAGAAGGAATTTAAAGCTATCTTTTTCTAAACTTGAAGATTTGAAAGATCTTCAAATCTTGAAACTTGATAGATTAAAAATGGCTGCATTTTCCAAAGTAGGGTTTAAGTGAATTAATTCAACAAGTACTATTGATAGATTATTATATATCAGTACTGTTTTAGGTAACAAATGAAGGACTCATAATTTGAGCTAATACTTATCTCTTAATTGCTTTGGTATATTGAAATGGACAATGCATATTTTTCATTTCATGCTATCTTCCCACATTTGTTTCCATTTTTTCTCTTTTTTCTTGGTTGCCACACATATATTCACAATTGAAGCAATTTGCGTATGCATAATGCAAATTCATAATATTTAATAAAAAGGAGTAGCAGTAGTTGTGCATGTGTGTGCTTCTCTATGTATTTGGGTTTATTTGTGTCTTCTGCTTATTTTATGTGTGTATATGTGCAAAAGATACTTAGTAGAGCATCTGAATTTCTGGTATAACTTTCTATATTCAGTAAGACAAACTGTTATATGATTATAATAGAAGGCACATCCCATTTTGTAGCTCTTAAAATATTTTATAGGTGCTAAGAATACCGCCCTGAAAAAACTTTTTGAATACTCAATCCCTTTATAATTATGTTCTTACTTATATTGAAATGAACTCCTGTATAACTTATTATTGAGGTGAAACTAGCGTAAATTTGCTGCATAAAAAGACATCATTAATTGAAGAAATCATTTTTAGACAAAGACATTTTAAATTATCAAACTTCTTTGTATATATTTTTCTTTTCTTATAATTAACTTTCTGCTTCTGTTCAGTCTTCCAACAAGTAAGGAAAAGGAGAACAAGAGAAGAAGGAGGAGCAGGAGGTGAAAAGAGAGAGAGAGACATAGAGAGAAAGGGAGACAGAGAGAGAGGGAGAGAAATTTCATCTCTTCCAGATTGCCAAATTGAAGGCAGTGATCTGAGAAAGATAGGGCTTAGGTCAAGGAAAGTAGAAGTCTTTAGATGTCATATTGTCAAGGTTCCAGAAAGGCAGATGTATATTTTCCAAAGCTCAGCAGGTTGTATGAGCTTTTTCTTGATTTAAGGACCATGCTGACAGAGGAAAATTTACCTTAGCATCTGAAAACCAATAGTTTGGAGAGAAAGGTGACAAGGCTGTCTAATAGCAGGGAAAGCTCAGCACAGTTTGCAGTAACTTGGTCATTGGCTCTACAGTCTCTCTACTAAAGAGTAGGCATAAGAACAACAATAAAGATGAAGAGGAGATGTAGATTTTGCCCTCCGTGGATTTACTCTCTAGTAGAGTAGAAAATATAGGTAAATGATAATCATAACACAAAGTAAAATGTTGTAAGTAATGCATGCAGTGGTAGGTTTATGAAACAGACAGATTATTTACAGCTGTGATGTTAAGATTCAGCTTCAGGAAAGAATTAGTATTTGAGATATGCCTCGAAGAATGGGTATGGCAGAGAGGTGTGGGTAAGAGTGTAACAGAGGAAATTTCAGGCCATAAGAACAGTGTGTACAAATGCAGAGGGTTGATCCTACCAGGGGCATTTGGGGAAATAGCAACTGACTCCACTAGACCAACATGTAAAGTATATAAGAAAGTGTTAGTGTTAAGCCTGGACATATATTTAGAAAATAGCTTGAAGAATATTTTATCTGACTGAATAAAGAGTTTGCACTTTATTGTGATTAAAAAAGCAAGATCATAAAAGGTTTTCTTTTTATTATTTATGTCATTATTACATTCTGTTTAATGTGGCAAATGTGTTAAGATTTTATTAGAAATGTGTTTTACAAAAAAAAAAAAAAAGTCTTCCATGGCAGTGAGAAAGAATTGATATAGAAAAAGTGTGAAGGCAGTGATATCCACTAGAAGATTAAGTATATGGATGACAAATAGTAAGCCCCCTAACCAGCATGGTAGCACAAGAAAGACAGTGGAATAGAAATAAGAAGTACTAAAGTGACAAATAATTAGAATTGATGAGCCAATTGAAAGTGGGAACAAGAAAAATAGGACAAATGTAACCTGTGAGATGCCAACACTAAGTTTCAAAGAAAAGAAATTGAAAAATAACGAGATGAAACAATTTTAGAAAGAAATAGATTCATTTGGTTTTAAATACATTGAGTTTCAAGTGCCACGGAAGCATACCTGCAGCTCTTATAATTTAGATAAGTGAAAGCTTTAAATTGGTGACTAAGAAAGAGAGTGAATTTGTTGTCCATTAACTGAATATGCAAGCTCCACACCTGAACGTTTACAGAGTTCACAGAAGGTTACGGCAAGGCAATCCTGTGTTAGGTGACGACATGCTGCCAGGGCATAATGCAGCCACATCACCGAGATTCTGGGAATGTCAGGAGTCCAATCTATCAACATCCTTAATAGAGCTACTCTTGAGACCCGCACTGTTTTACTTAATGAAATCATAGCTGATGATACATCATGACTCCTGTAGTAATGCTTAGAGAAAATCAACCAGTTTATTAAAAAACAGGAGAGTAAGGAAAACAATGATGTACAAAACTAGAACTACATCTTTTGTGATCTAACAGGATGGCTAGGAAGTAGGTTCTCTGATAAAAATGTAGCCCAGAAGCAAATGACCATCAAGGTCTCTATAGACTCTGAACACAACTGTGTAGGAGTCCCTGGCATGCACCAACTATCCAAACCACTAGGAAAAATGGGAATGAGGGTGTAAACTACTTCCTTATTTTAATAGCTGAATAATAACATTGCAACATACTGCAACCAAAAGTTGGACCAAAAGGACATAAATGTGTGGGAGTTTCTTCAGAGTCTGTCCAAATATGCAGACTTGTAATTTGGGAATTAAAAGTGTAGAACAGGTTTTTGGTGGTCCTTTCATACACTTTGTCAATTTCCTGTATTGTTCATCATAGAGAAAAAAAAATGATCCCTAATTTTCTAACTTTGCAAATCTGTGTATATCCAGATTTTATTTGGAAACAACATGGGTATGTTTCTGTGGTGTAGGCCGGTGGTGTCATGGACTTACTAGTCCTTATTTTTTAATAATAATTTGCTTAGTAATAAAACTCTTGAAGGTATCCATGAGTTTGTGATCTGGATTTTGTCCACTAAAAATTCCAATGTTGAAGTCCCAATGCCCAGTATTTCAGAATATTACTATATTTAAAGGAAAGATGTTTGAAGAGGTAATTAGATAAAAGTGAGGTCAACCGAGTACCCCTTAATACACTACTATTGGTGTCTTTTTAAGAAAAGATTAGGATACAGATAAACACAAAATGAAGACCATGTGAAGACACAGGGAAGAAGACAGGTATCTGCAAGGCAAGGAGGGAGGCCTCAGAAGGAACCCATCCTGCTGACACCTTGATCTCAGACTTCCAGCCTCCAAAATTGTGAGGAAATAGATTTCTTTTGTTTACCCCAGTCTGTGGTACTTTGTTACTGCAGCCCTAGCAAGCTAATACACTTGGTAACAAAGACATGACCTTTGAATTGCCATTGATCAATAGAGTGCAAGCAATTTGATCAACATTTTCATATTGTTCTTTAAATAAAAGTAATTTTCACCAAAAACATGATTTTCCATTCTTCCAAAAGGGAATTCTCAGAAATTATGTTCTGATTAAAACTTACGTTAGTACTACAAAATAAAATGCAGTATCTGATATTATTTTTCTAATTATCTCTAAGAAAAAATTTCAAAAATATAAATGAAATATTGGATTCTGTTCATCAAAATGAGTGAATTTGTATTTAGTGTGGTTTTTGTTGAAGACTAGTCAAGTGAATTATGTATCATTATCTGATTTTGTAAACAGCCAAAGATTCATAATAAACATGCTTTATTGCATATAATTATTTCACTTTTCTCAGAATCCAAAGATTCTATTTAAAAATGAATCTGACAAAACAAAGTGAAAATGTTCTAGAACATTGTTGAAAAGAATATATAGTTGAAGACAAGAGTAGTTTTTTTTCTTCAAAGTATAAGTACATTGGATAATATTTTAGTAAGTCCTTAGAAAAACAACTTCTACAATGTGGGCATACATAGTTAATCTATTATAAAAAGATAAAATATTATATTTTGTGGAGGGGGTATTTCTATCATGGATTCATAGTTATTAAAAACCTAAAGTAGTCACCTAGGCTTGTCCAACATATTCTGTGATTATGGCTGGTTCTATTTTATTTTATTTTTTCCAGGAAAGCAGCCAAATTTCAGTGCTTAACAATATTTATGACTGAATTAAATCACACTGCCTGTAATTTAAACACCTTTCTTTTTAATGTTCCTGCTTCCACTCATTTTAAAACATGATCTCTTGTTTACTTCAAGGCTGGTCTATAGACTGTAGCCTGTCTGAAAACGCTGCAGGGATTATGGGTAAGTTATTCAGGGAAATTTAGGAAATTCAGTATTTCACTATTTTCAAAGTCCATTCCCTGCATGGTCATATTCCATAACTCCAGAACAGTCTTTAATTTTACAAGTTTAGATCTTTCTCCATTACTATATATGTCAGTTTGTAATTATACATTAATTTATGTGATTATGTGATTAAAGTTTATCTCCCTTATATACAGTACTAGACCATAAATGATTTTGCCCAACATTATCTAGCACTTAACACAAGCTGGACATGTAACAAGCAATCAATACACCTTGGTTGCTGAAAGGCACTACAACTTAATGAATTATGTTAAATAAACACTTTCTTGGGCTCAACATCCCTCCGTGAAACACATTATTGTGATCCTGTGAAAAACAAACTGGAACAGTGGATGATTTATTGGTAATTTTGCTTCTTCTTGATCATAAATCATCTGATTTCCTTGTAGGTGTACACCCCAGAGTAGTAATACTCTTCACATTTATTAAATATTTACTGTGAATCAGGGATTGTGTAAATCATGTATCATCATGCAAAACTTTGCAGATATGACCTATTATAATACCTAATGAAAACAAACAGCCAAACAAACAAATAGGACAGGATATTGATGCTTAGAAAGAGTAGTTAATCATTAAGAAAATATACTTAGGAAATAGAGGCAACAAGATGGGAGCTATATCCACATTCCTGCAATCGACAACCATATTTCCATGTCTAAATACATGGTTATTTTGAACATCCTTTCTTCTTCCTCCTTTTTTTTTTTTTTTTTTTATGGAGGGGTGGGCTTGGAGAGCATTTTAAACTTCTTTATGATTCCAACCATCTGATAAAAAATTGCAGGTCATTCCATCCTACGAACAAAATATCTCCACTAAGCTGGGCGAAAATAAAATCCGTGTAAGGTCTGTGCAACAGAAGTCATGGAAAAGAAGGTAAAAATTATACAAGTTGTTGTTGGCTCAATGGAAAGATTCCAAGATTTAGGCAATACTGACTGCATTCTGACACTGTTGGATTTCAAGATCATCATTCTAACACTTCCTAGAAAATCACGTCATATATTTAATTTGGAATGAAAGTGTATTAAAATTATATAATGTTTAGAAGTTTTTATGGTCTCTTTGAGACATTGTAGTGTCCAAGTGTCTTGAAATCACATTTGGGATGCATGCCTTCTTGTTCAAAGGATTTATTAATAAAAAAACTACACATTTCCTTTTTTTTTTTTTTTTTTGAGACAGAGTCTCACTCTGTTGCCCAGGCTAGAGTGAGTGCCGTGGCGTCAGCCTAGCTCACAGCAACCTCAAACTCCTGAGCTCAAGCAATCCTCCTGTCTCAGCCTCCCGAGTAGCTGGGACTACAGGCATGCGCCACCATGCCCGGCTAATTTTTTCTATATATATTTTTAGCTGTCCATATAATTTCTTTCTATTTTTAGTAGAGGTGGGGTCTCGCTCTTGCTCAGGCTGGTCTCGAACTCCTGAGCTCAAAGGATCCGCCCACCTCGGCCTCCCAGAGTGCTAGGATTACAGGCGTGAGCCACCGCGCCCGGCCCACATTTCCTAATTTCACAAATTTGTGGTATGTGCCCACTATCTGTCAGGGACTCTTTAAGGCACTCAAGATGACTATGAGCACAATATAAAAGTTCTGCTAGAGCTTTAGCATTTTGCAGCAGACATGAAAGCAGAGAATAATCAAGAAAACATGTAAGTTAATTGTAATATCGGCTTTTTATTTTATAGACTCAAAAATCTAGGTTAAAATTCCAGCTTTACCCATTCCTGGCTCAGTGATATTGGACAGGTAAATCATCTCAGAACCTCACATTTTTCACCTTCATCTGTAAATTGGGAATAATTTTAAATACTATCCACCATTATTCTTCAGATTAAATGAGGTAATCTATTTGCCCAAAGAAAAAGAAATCTTCCTTGAATGAACCCCAAATGTGATTTTAAGACACTTAGGCACTGCAATGTCTCAAGGAGACCATAAATTTTCTCTTTCTTTGGATGTATATATTAGTAAATTGCTCTTCTCACTTCCTACTACTCTTCGAATGCTTTCAAATAACTGGTTGCCTAATTCAGTTCCCTATAAAATTCTTAAATTCTTATTATCTAATTTCTCCCTCCCCTGCCCATCCATATACTCAGCCTGTAGCTAGGACACTCAGCTCAACAGGATGTTCAGAGTAGCCCACAGAGAGAACGATTTTTTAAGCTGTACGACTGGGCAGAGCACATCACAATTCCACTGTCAGATCCAGCTCAAAACCAAAGAGTTGTCAGAGCTGGAAAGAAATCTGATAACAATGTTCACATATCACCTGGTGCAACCCACTTACAAAAGAAGATACTGAGGCCCAGAGGAATTAAATAATCTGTTTGCATCACACAAATATGTGGACAAAGTTTAATTTATTTAGAAGAGATGACTCAAAGTGATTCTAATTATTATGTGAATATAGCTAACATGAGCTGAATTCCCACCAAAATTTTATAAACTATGAATAAAATAATAATTAAACTGTATGTAAAATCAATTATGACTCTTTTGCTATATACAATTCATCCATTTTTTTGTGATTTTATGCCTTATCTTCTAAAATTAGAATACCCTACACATTTATTATAGTTTATATTTTTCAGAAAGATATACCTATAGTATTAAATAATTAATTTGGTTCTCCCAAACCTGTGAAATAGTTACATGCTGTGGACACATTTTTAAAGATTAGAAAAAAATTCTGAGAATCTTGGTAATTTGCCTGGGGCAATTCATAATAAGTGGCAATTAAGGCTTCTGCTTGAATCCTCTATGCTGTATCTCACTCATTTTCTACAGATTGGAGTTGTTACTGTTAACTGACCTCAGAAAAGGCAATAAACCAAACAAACCTAAGGCTAATTTCTTTTTTCTAAACAGGAAATATTTTATCACATAGACTTTAATTGCCATCATCACAATAGAATAATATATTCCAAAACAAAGAATTGGCATCACATGGAAGAAAGCGGAACAAACAAAAGATTGAGAACTTACAGGGAAAGCCTGGTGTCAGACATTCAGAGATAAACAATCCCAAACATAAATAACATCATGGAAACAAAATCCACATTGCAGGCTTTTAATCCAAGACTTTTAAAGTTTTCCTTAGAAAAATATGATATGCCTTTCTTCAATAATGCAAAAAGCAGATCTTCTAGGTTAAAGTGCCCGTTATGCATTAAAAAGGGGAAAAAAGTAAAGAACTCATGATTTAAAGGGACCGAAAGCTGCTGTTTGTATCAAGCACTATGAATCAACCCTAACCTGACCTTCACATGGAATATTTAATATCTAGCATAGAACTTGAGCTTTGAACATCAAAATCTCATTTCAGATTACTGATCTGTGAAATTCTAGGAGACATTAGAAAATCCCATGGAAGATAACAAAGAACTGAAAGCAAATATCAGCAAACAAATCAACAATATATTTAATGGGGTGTAAGAAACCATTTTTAAGTGTTCTGAGTGATCTATGGAAGTTTGTGCCTTGTATTTTATGAGAAAACATTAACTGGTGTAATAAAATGCACTGTATTTCATCACAGATAACTAGATTACTTAAAATAACTAAAATATGTAGTAATACATCTAGATATCTATATACAAACATAAATATGTTAATGTATTTCTGAGGGAGAAAACAATTAATCCTCTGCTATATTTTTTTAAAATAATCTTAACTTTCAAGGAATACCAATAGAGAATAAAACATTAAAATAATTACCATGAACTCACACTATACCTCCAGTTACAGGAAAAGTAATTAAATTACTTTTCTCATGCAAGTTCCCTTTCTCACCTTCCCCACCCTCTAGTAAATTCACAAGACTCACTACATAACTGAGAAGTAATTCAATTTACAATGACATCTTTATAGAGCAATTAAGTCACTTTTTGACCTACCTAAGCCAAGGAGAATGTTGCCTTGTCAGAGCCAGCATTTACATTGAAGAAAGCTTAATAAAAATAACTTGAATTATCCATAGTAAAGAAGAAAAATCCCATTCTTTGTGCCCATAGGTTGTTTATTGTTTGATTTATTGATTTGCCACCTTCATTATAATAGCGATTTTTAAAGATAATGTTATTGGTTAATCTATATGAAACTTAAAATAAAACTTGAATACCTCTCTGGCAAAGTTATATTGCTAAAAGATCCCAAAGAAATGATGTTTAGTCATGGTTGTATTTCTGAAGCTTTAGGAGAAAATAATTCTGCTATAGCATAGTTTTAGATAACACTCAGAACTTCTCTTCCCTGATGAAAACCACTGTGCTTGAAAACCTTTTTTCTGTAGGCCTTTATTCACCACCTCTATGATTCTAAATGCACTTGTCCTGCTTTTTGGGGAAGCAGCATCAGTCAGGATGTAAAACTGGAGAATGTGAGGAACACAGAGAAAGCTAAGCTTCCCAGGATGGGGGCAGGAATGAGGTAGGTCAAGGCTGGGGACGGCATGCACAGAGAAGAACCAGTTGCTTGTTCGGAGGGCAGGGGAAAAGAACAGAGCTTAATACTTATTCATGGCCTCAATTCCAAAAGGCACATTTCACTCAGAGATCCACACAGGGTGTCTGTGGGCTGAAGAGTCAATTGAGTTCCTCTGATATTTTTACAGCATGAATTATAGTCTCTTCTTTTTAAGGTATTTTTTGAAGAATTTAGATGAAGCAGAAGCATGTTAAAGCTGTGATAGGAAATTGGTGGATGTGGTTGACCTGATAAAAGTTTGTTTGGCCAATATCATGTTTTCTCTTTTTTCCTTTTTATAATTAGTACCTTTGGCCTAGACAAGGTCTCTGGTTTGCTGGGGTCCACAGCACTGTTTGCTGTCTATACTAGCATTCTTCAAAAGGCCTTGAAGGTGTGTGAGTTTTCAATCCCTTTTTCCAGAGCACTGGACCAGGAGTCTAATGCTAGCGTGTAGTGACACTAGAAACACTATGGTTACCAGGAAACCTTTTAACCTATTGTGGGGTGTGTGTGTGTGTGTGTGTGTGTGTGTGTGTTTATGAACCTATATAGAGATTTCTCTGTAATATTTGTGGTGTTTTGTCCCTAGACATAGATAATGTTCAGCACTGAAGAATGAGAAATGAAAACTTTGCCTTAATCTGTACATTCAGAAAATGCAAACACAGAAACTAAAATGAGCACATTTTAAAATATACACTTAAATATTATGACCTACTCATTGAATTTTTATACAATCTAAAAAAAACACGCTTTTGTTCTTAAAGTAACTTCTATATATATCAAATGAGTTTCAAAATTTAGAAAATTTTAAAGACATGGAATCATATTTCACTGCACTTTCCCATTTTAGAGAAATGTTTCTGTATAATTCAAATGAATGATTGGTCGTGTTATACTATTCTTTCTTGAGTATTTCTGATTGCAAAAGAGTTTGACTCTATTAAACTCTACTAAATGTAAAATTCCCTAAGCCTTGTTTTCTGACTTCCCCTTCCAAACAGATCCTGGAGAGAGGAGTTTTCGTAGCTCACGGCAGCATGCGTGCAGTCAACACAAGAGGCTGAAAAATAGCCCAAACCAGTCCTCATGCATTATTAAAGCCAGCAAAGCTTCCTGCACTGTTGAACAATGCTGACTGTCCTCCACCAACGAATTCAATCTGCAGGCTTTCTGAATGTTCGCCAATGCTCTGTGTTGCCTGCACATGGCAGATATAATTGGCAAAATGAATGAAGAATTTCCTATTCTTACTAGGCAGTATTCCAGATAGAAGATAAGAATAGCTTGCAAGGCTGAACTGGCATGTGAAGGGAGCTCTGCTTTTCATATAACACTTATTATGAAGATGCAAATTTCCTCTCAACCAGCAACAATGTTTGTGGCTACTCAGCAGACATTCCTTTAACTGTTAACAATTTGTGTCCCCAGTGTCTTATTTTTCAGTAATATCCAACTCCATTTTGAGATCATCTAATACCACCTAAGAATTCCCCATAGACTTATATTTACAGATATTCATAAATAATATCTTCAGTGTTCTGTTATTTATACATTTAAAATATCATATCCAAGGATCCGCCCTATTTGATGTTCATTTGAATGAAACTTAGGTTAGCGAGACCAAATATAGTCAGTGAATTGAAACACCATTTTGATTGGATAATATTGCATAACAGAATGAATCATTAAATATCCATGCGTCATTCTGGCTAGTTGGTAAGTATTTTTTAAAAGGTATTTGGTTGATGTGTTCACATGTGTTATTTTGTAATTTTGTTCCCATCAGTATATTTCATTTTTTGAATGGGTCATATATGCTATGCATATATAATCTAAAAATAATCACAAAGCTTTTACTAGAAAAAGAAAATTTCTATCCCACCCTTGACTTTCAGTTTCCGTGTTTCTTTCTCCCCATATTACTAAATACTTGGGTTTCTTTCTAGAAATGGCCAATGCAAATGAAGGAAAAAATAAGGTTCCCCTACTTTAATTTTTTTAGTGTAACCACTTTTGAAACCCGGCAATTAATAATCAAGTTAATAATTAAAATTACTATTGGCATAATTATAAATAATTAAAAAATAAATTTTAATGAACACAGCGTAAATGCTACTTTCCAGAGAACTTGGTATGCCCCCCAAACACTTTAAAAAATACAAACCCATACTGTCACTCTCACTTCTTCCTTCATAGCTCTCAGCTCATCTATATTTGTTTTCAAAATGTATTTTTCACATTTTGAATAGGAAACATACATACTTTTAAAATAGAATAAAAAGGTATGCAGTGGAAAGTCTCCTGCATATTCCACTTCTGCTCTAGATCATTTTCACAGGATTCTCCCTAGCACCATCGTCATACACAGGTCACCATTATTTTTAGTTACTTTTTAATCTCTCCATAGTCTCATCGTCAATATATTATACAAACAAACATGTATATACACTCTGAATCCCTTTTTATTACACACAATGTACTAGCAGTTTATACATATCATTATGCAATGTTCTAAAACTAAATATCTGGAGATCTCTCCACACTAGTAGTTAGCTTAGTTATTTATTTCTTAAAGCTGCATTCTATTCAATCGTCTGTGTGTATCAGAAATTAATTAAATCATTGATGAATATGCCAGTTGTGTCCTGGTATGAACAAATAAATAATCTTGAAATACATCAACTCACATGTTTCTGAATTTATCTACAGGATAGATTTCTAGAGGGGGAGATGTTTGATAAAAGCTTCTGTGCATTTTTAATAAGAAAGATATTACACTATTGTCTTCAAGAGGGCAACGCAAATTTATACGCTCCTAAGCAATACATGGGAGTACCTGTTTCCCATGATCTTGTTGAGAGAGTGTGTCATCAAGCATACAATGCGTCTTTCCAGTGAGTGACAAATGGCATCATAGTGTATATTATCCTCTCTTTCTATTATATTGTATGACCCTCCCTCTTTTTTGAATTCTTTCTCTTAGCTTAAAAAAAGATGCTCAGTCTTTTCTTGCTTTAAACAAAGGAAAATCTTTTCCTAACCCGTTTTCCCCTTCTGGTTATCATTCTCTTCCTCATTTCCCTTCAGTTTCTCACAACTTGTCATTCTTGAGCCCATTTCAATCTGACTAGTATCCTATCAGGCCACTGTTAATGCCCTTGTGCCATTACTGATAACCTCCTAATTTCCAGTGAGTACTTCCTTTCCTTATCTCACTTGATCTTTCTGGAGCATTTGACACTGACCATCACTCTCTCCCTTCTCAAATCTTCTTGCCATTGGACTTTGGGGGGGGTGGGAAAACTACCCCTTCTGATGGCTCTATAAACTTTTTGGCTACTCTGCATTAATCTCCTGGTAGGCTCCTTTTCATCTTATCAATGTTTAAATTTTATTGGGTCCCAGTATTTATTCTAGATTCTTTTCTTATTTTAAAATTCTTCCTGGTCTATCTCCTTTACACTCGTGGCTTTTGATACACAAACCTAATAGCTCTAAATTAGTCTCAAATCTTTAACTCCAGCCTAGATCATCTTTGCATCTGTTTAGACCCTGCTCTGGATATTTGTATAATATGAATAGAGGGAC
Organism: Eulemur rufifrons; assembly: GCF_041146395.1. NCBI lineage: Eukaryota > Metazoa > Chordata > Mammalia > Primates > Lemuridae > Eulemur > Eulemur rufifrons. Next base: position 31,719,421 of record NC_090989.1, read on the forward strand.
AAGAGACTAAAAGCATAGAATTTTCAGTTATGGACTTGGTGTGAAAAAATAGCTATTAATAATAGGTAACATTGAGTGTTTGCTAACGTAATGGTTGTAGACATTTCATCACTGTACTATGAAATAAACAATATAGTAATCATGTTCAAGGCTCCAATTGCTGAGGAATTAATGAGGAAACAATGATTGTATAAATGAACATTCAATATAGACGATGATCATTTAATTCCTTCCAGGAAAAGACCATCTTGGGAAATGTGCTGAAATTAATCCATGGTTTTAGGGTTTAATGGCCAGGTTGGCTTGGAGAGCCATCTGGTGGTAAAAGAGTAGAAGAGATACGTAAGGAAAGGCTGAGCTTGCATTGGTCTAAAATCACACCACAAGAGTAGCCTTCTATCTTACTTAGAACAGTTAAGGTCTTAGGATCTGACTAGATTTCATTTAAGGTGCTACTCTCACAAACTATTTGATTTTTAATATACATTTGCAGGAAAATATGCTTATTTGCCTATGAGTTTATTTAATTTATCAACTTGGCAGTACTCAGATTTGGGAGAAGAAATGCACAGGGATGATGTACATTGTAGAAGAAGGAGCAGTAGGAGAAGGAAAGTCAGAAAGAAGGAAGGAAAGAGGGAAGGAAGGAATTAGAAAACAAAAATGATGGCTAAGCGTATCCCATCAGGGGGACAGAGATGGGGCTCTGATGGCTCATGCTGTCGCTACCAGCCTCTTTCCTCTCTTGCCTTTTTTCCCCCTTTTCTACTCTCTCAGGTGGTCTCAGAGTTAACTATTTCCTAAAATGTGCCAGAAATAGGTTTAGAATTGTTCATGAAACAGCAGAGAGTCAGAAGACCTAGGAGGATTGTCCATATGAGGAGGGGGTGGTAATAGGAAATAAAAAAATAAAAAATAAATAAAGCTTTGCTATATCATGCAGAGGTAATAAACTATCTCCAAATCTCAATGGTTCTCAAGAGCATGCATTTCTCATTCATATTACATGGTGGCCAGTTAGTTGTGGCTCTGCTCTCTCATTCCAGAACCCAGGCTGATGGGACACCCCGCTGCGAAGCATGATATTCTTGTGGTAGAGGGGAACAGATCAAGAGATCTCAAAGAAACTCTCAACTCTTAAAGTTTCTGTTCGGAACCCACATTGGTCTTTTCCCTTCACATTTCACTGGACAAAGCACGTTACATGGCCAAACCTAATACTGACAGAGACAGAAATAGCTCTCATTATGAGACGTATATACTAAATGTATCATAATATGTTGTTTCAACTGGAATAAGGCTGGGAGTAAAAGTGTTTTTAAATATTTAAGCCAGGGTAATAGGTATAAACTGGAGTTGTCCTGAAAAACTTCTTATAATCCTTTTACATACAGAAGGCACAGGTAATTGAGAAGAGTATTTGAATTGATCACGAACTTCAATTAAGAGACTTTGCATACACTCATGGATGCATGCACACGTGCTGAGGGAAGCAAGGGAAAACAGGCAGATGGAATGACTAGATCAGGTGTGTCAGGAGTTAGATATTAACCACAGGCTTCTAAAATTACACGTCAAGACAAAGTATAAAGAATTAAGTGATGCTCAATTGAAATCATGTCCTTCATCTCAGAAGCTAAATGATGGTAAGAAAAAGGAGAGTCTGGGGTACCATTTCTCTGGCCTCAGTAATTGAATCATATGCTCTGGGTCTCAAGACATTAGTGGGAGTAGAGAGACCACGATAAAATAGAGGATTCAGTGCTGTTAGTTTAGCAATTGCAAATGTTTAATATCTGACACAAAGGTTTATTCACTTATATTCCCATATGGAGGAAACTGGAATCGTTATGGATAAAAGCATTTGAAGAATTAAGATTAATATAGAAAAACCCAAAACTTATGGGACAAGACTTTTTTAAAGTTAGGAATTCAAAATTTAGCAGAGATTACATAGATTGATACGGAGTGCAATAGTTGCTGAGAGCCACCTGAGGGAAGAATAATTAGCAGACACATAAATTGGAAGTTAATTTATATTTCTATTGCTAATGGTTTATTTCAATAAAACTAATGTTTCTTGACTTAAAAATAGTTTTCAGGTACCAACCTGAAAGCCATCCAGAGCCTCCTTTATTTTTTTTAAACCTAGCATTTATGAGAAAAAATATTTTGAGTGAGAGATTAAAATATTTTTTTTCATTTAAAATGTAGAACAAATGCATTGGTTCAGAGAAGCAGCAAATGGTCATCTAATTGAATTCTCTAGAACACAATTCACAGTTCAAAGAGAAAATATGCATTTCCGATACTCTGTAGACATTAGCTATTTTCACTGAATGAAGTAAACTTTGATCTTAATGCTGTTGGGTCATTTTTTTTAACCCCATTCGAAGAGCAAGCCTACCGTGGTGGTGGCTGGGACCCTTTGGGAATGCATCACTTTCTGTCCCTACAATTACTCACTTACTGATTGCAGTACTTAAATATAGTAGTTTTTTTGTTCTTAATCCCAGGATTATAAAATTATTTTTTTTCCATCAGTCACTTTTAACAAAAGCAATTCAAAGCAAGCACCATATTGCCTTAAATATCTTAATATTTGTCAATAAAAATATATAAACCTTCAGTGTTCCTAGGGATTCTTGTTTATGAAACATTGGAAATTATTTCCCTGAGGTAAAGAATACTAAATTTCTTATATTATGGGTGAGATGGAAATTTGTGTTTTAACCACAAGGTGGCAGAATAAGCTAGGAGCTCCATGCACCCTTTCAAAATCACTCTTTGCTTCAGACAGACATCCAGTTCAATCCAATACAGATGAAAAATGCTGGAATAATTGTACCGTGTGCCTTTGTTAACCTACATGCATGTGCAAGACAAATGACTACAAAAGAAACAGCACTGAAAAGGAGTTAAAATAACTGAATACTCTTTCCTGCCTTCAAGAAAAACCCCATGCAAAAGGTATTCTAAAGTTGATTTCTAGTGAACATTTGAGTTTCAAGTAAACACTATCTCTTAGCAGATTATTGTTTTGAAAATGATGTGAATATATTCCACCCTTCAAACCCTTCGAATTGGTAACACAGAGGATTGTCCCATTAACAGTCTGCTTCTAAGATCAAGAGGAAGATACCCAGGGAGGTACCACTGAAGAAATGTCTCTTGAATGTGCCTTGAACATCTGTGCTAGTAGAGAGAGGTGATTACCTTCTCCTCTCCTGCTACCCAACACTACACGGTTTGTGTAAGCACACAACATACAGTTACCCCTGTACACTAATCCAAATGAAGTAACAGTGTCACAGTAGGACAATAAAATAAACTAGACTTTATTATAACTGTCAATACGGTAAAATATATGCAGTTAACAACAGAACAGATTCAAGATGTCATCTACTAGCATTATAACTTAGTTCATCTGAGGCAATGTTACCCTGGAGAAATAAAAATTGAATAATTGTTTTAGTATAAATGTTGACTTCTATGTTTTAATAACTTGATGGTACTTGTATTGCTGGAGTGCCACCCAAACTTCTTAGAATGGCATTCAAGACCCTTTGTTACCTGTTGTTCTTCTGCAATGTGCTCTATCTTTAAACAGAAAATGGCCTTTTATACCACTATCTTTGCCAAGACTGCTATATCTTTTTGGAATGTCTTCCCTGCCTCTGTTCCTGCAACTGGCAAGCTGTTACTTCTCTTTCAAGAAATGACTTGGAGAGTATCTCTCTGAAATCTTTCCTGAATTCTGCCTTGAAAGCAGAAATCATCATCTCCTCTGGTATAGCACTGATTTTATGCAAACAGAAAATTATTTAGTATTACTTCAGAACTATGGAGTAGGCTTTACTGCCCCCCAAAACTATAATCCTTATAAGCTTATTACTCTATTTAAGGATATGTGGTTTGTTTTATTAGATTTTGGGGAGATTTAACATTTTGACAATGTAATATACACCATGAATAGCATCAATGACTTGCCTCAAAAGAATTTTTGATAATAACAAGGATGAAATGCCTAGAGGTACCTAAGGGGATAGGAATTTTGGACCAGTATAAAGAGCCTTGGTCAGAGAAGTCTCAAATACTCCCACTTACTCTCCTCCGTTTGACACGTGTGTGAGTATGTGTGTGTGTGCATGTGTATAAAACACTATTTAGACCTTTTCCAATAGTAAATGAAAAGTAATCATTAGATGTGAACAGCAAATTTCTTAAATTGAATTTTAAAATTTCATTTGGAAAGCATAATTTATTCATAAAATTTAACACTTTAAATATATAAGGATCTAGAGCATTTTAAATCTTAAATGAGCTCTTTCATTTTTAGTAAGCTTAGATTAAGTGTATCTAGAAAGATGTAGAGTTAATAGTTTCTACTTGAAACAGATAAAAGTGGAAAATCTGAAAAATTGTATATGTGTGTGCGTCTGTTTACAATTTGTTAAGGGCGAATTCTTTTTTATGTGACATTTGGTAAACATAACTGTTCAAGTAACTTCCAAGGGTTTCACAGTTTTTTATTTTTTTTAAAGCTAAGAACAGTATTTGTCTAAATAACTTCAAAATTATTTAAGAACTGAGAAAAAAAGTAAATAAGAAACTGGATTCTTAACTATATTTTACTGAATTGATCTATGTATATTTATTTGTATCTCCCATATCAGACTTCAGTAGTCTTCAAAATTGGAGAAAATATCATTTATTTTGTATCATAATCCTTGGAAATAAAACAGATATATTTTTAATTTTAATTGAATTGAAATAAAACTTGCTCCTCCAATGATACCAAATTTGAAAGTTCTATTATTTGTCTGGTACTAGCAACAAAATAGTTGAAAATGTTTTATATATATATATATGTGTATGTGAGTGTGTGTGTGTGTGTTTGCATATATATGTGTGTATGTATATATGTACTTATATATGTAAAGAGATGGGGGAAGGAGAGAGAGGGAGACAGAGAGTGACAGAGAGACAGAGTGGGAGGGACAGAGAGGTTCCAGACTAGTATTTATCAAATACTTGAAAATCAAACATAAAAATTCTCAAACTTTGGATGATATATTTTCTTACCTTACATTTTCCATTTTTTCTAATTTCTTTAATGAAAAAGATCCATGTAATTTATCATATATTTATCATGTTTATCAAAATGATAAAAAAATCAGAGAAAGCAATATTAAATGTAAAAATACGTTTAAAATTGTATACTAGAAGTAGGTGATCTTTAATTTTTTTAGTCTCAATACATATACTATAGTAAATGGTTCTTATAAAGAAATTAAAATAATTAAAAACATACTTCATTATAGTGATTGTTATTGAAAGTACTGGGAGAAATAATAAGAATTTCCAGTTACTATCATGCCAATATTATACTTATAGGTATGTATATTTTCTGACAATTATCTACTTGGGTAATTTTGTTTTATGCATACATATTATATGCATAATTTAAATTTTTTTCATCAATGTATTCATCAGATATAATTTTTTACTGAAAAAAATCATTTTTTTAGGGTGTTTAGTGTCTTCATAACTCTGTGCTTATTTTAAGGCTTTTATACTGTGAGTTAATTTTCTCTATTAAAGACAAGAATATGATATTAATAATAAAATTGTCTCCAGATTTTTTTGCATCAGTCTCAATGAAATCTCAGAGATAATTCAGAAAAGTACATTTATTAAAATTTAATTTCTTTAGACAATTTCAGATGCCAGAAACTTAAACAGGGTAGCATCTTCTCATAGGAAGAACTTATGTAAATGCAAAATGTTTTAAAGCATTTTGAATCTATTTTCTTAAATTAAAAGAAATCATGAAATATTTAAAATTAACATTTCTGCAAGCATACATGCTGCAGAAAGAACAGAACAAAAAAGGGAATTAATATCCTTTACAGACTTTGAATGCTTAATTAGGCACAGGGAGAAGTTATACATGGCTTCCAAAATCTCTTATTAGCTTTGTTACCACAAGGCAAATGCTTATAGGAGGTAACTGAGACTCAACTATGTCATGAATTGGGTACAATACTTTCCTTGTAGGGAGGGTTGTTAAGTTCCAAAATATTAATAGCATAAGTAAAGTGACTAGACTTACCATAGAGCAGATACTTATTTAAAAAATGGTACCCTATAGCATATATTTTCTGTTACATGAGTACATCTGTCATTTGATTTTTATAAGAATTCTATGAAGAAATAAAAGTTCAGAGAGAATGGCTTATTTATATCTCATTTATATCTTATTTATTTATTTATTTATTTTTTGAGACAGTCTCGCTTTGTTGCCCGGGCTAGAGTGAGTGCCGTGGCGTCAGCCTAGCTCACAGCAACCTCAAACTCTTGGGCTTAAGCAATCCTCCTGCCTCAGCCTCCCAAGTAGCTGGCACTACAGGCATGCGCCACCATGCCTGGCTAATTTTTTCTATATATATTTTTAGTTGGCCAGATAATTTTTTTCTATTTTTAGTAGAGACGGGGTCTCGCTCTTGCTCAGGCTGGTCTCGAACTCCTGACCTCGAGCAATCCACCAGCCTTGGCCTCCCAAAGTGCTAGGATTATAGGCGTGAGCCACCGCGCCCGGCCCTATATGTTATAACAGATGGATACAGGCTTTGTGATTTAAAGTTCACATTACTAACTCCTCTAAAATTCACATGAACTCAATTTTTGTCCAACTATTCATGGATCTAGTGACTTAAGTAGCTTTTTCTACTTTAAGGGCTTTAATAAGATTCAATTCAATAACCTTTTTACAAGTATGATTCTAAAGAACTGAGATAAATTTAGAAGATAAAAATAAATCCAATTATTTAAAATATATGGAAAAACATAACATTTCCCCTACTTTGCATACTAACAAGTTCTCTAAATTGTGACAAAAATTTGAAGCCATCTAGCAATATGAATTGGGGTTTATCACTGTTTCTACGGACTAAAATCATTTCTCTCTGAATCCACAGTAAGTTTCCATGCAAAACTTATATGAAACATAATGGTAATTATTTCAATAAATGAGCTTTATAGTTGCATGGAAATATATTTCCAAACCAATATGAATAGATATTACATTACTTAATTTTATTCAAACACATCCATTCAATAAGAAGCAAATTTTTCCAACAGAGATAAAATGAGATCAAGAGCTCAATGTTTATTTCATCATTTGCTTTTTAATTGAATGTAAGATTAAATTTTCAATAAATTTTGGAAAGTCTTTACCAATAATTAAAAAGAACATTTTGGTTATAGTACTGTAAAACATGTTATTATAATTTGAATCAGATTGATTACTGACCTCAAATAATTCAGCTGCTAAATGATTTGTTAACTTTACTAATAAATCAAATTCTCCCAGATTTTATATTATTAACATTCCCTATACAGTAATAAGATCTACAACACTACTTTCATGTACCCCTACCCAGAAAAGGAAAATTCTCTTTTTCCTATACATGCAATTTATCTGCATTGCAAGGAGATATTGATTATTTCAATGACAAACGAAGAGAATTACAGTCTCTTTGGGATTATCAAGGTCTTTTTAGATAGCTGAAGTCAGCAAAAGTACTAGTGACATTTATAGAAACATTAGCAACTCTCAAATGAATTGCTTCAAAATAAAGTGTATGCTGGGCATGGGTGCAGCAGCTCATGCCTGTAATCCTAGTGCTTGAGGCCAGAAGTTTGAAATCAGCTTGAGCAAAATAGTGAGACCCTGTCTCTACAAAAAATAGAAAACTTAGCTGGGTGTGTTGGCATGCATCTGTAGTCCCACTTACTAGGGTAGGGGAGGCTGAGGCGGGAGGATTGATTGAGCCCAGGAGTTTGAATGTGCAGTGAGCTATGATGATGCCACTACCTCTACCTGGGCAACAGAGCAAGATCTTTTCTCAAACAAAACCCCTCCGAATACAAACAAGCAAGCAAACAAACAAAAAACGAAAGCAAAATAAAGGACAACTGGATTCAAACATTTCAGTAAAATGTGTACAAATTTAATTAAACAGCTAGATAATTCCCTTACATTCAGAAATAACTAATATGCTCACATGCAAAATTTAGTCTTCTCTCCTGTATTAAATATGGCCATTTATATTATATTAACAGAATCCATGAGAAGATATTATACTGATTTAATACAAATATGTATAAAAGTGCTTGAGTATAGGCTGTGGTGTGCTATAGTTTACAAATACTAGCACTAGACCCAGTAGATACAGTGGAAAGCAGTCTTGCCTTTGCTGTGCTCTTGAAATATCCCTTTCCTGATCTACCAAAAGTGTCAGGTTTGCTATTATAAATACAACTCTGTCATAAAGGAGCTCAGTGGAGATGAATTTAGTGGTTTCCACCCAAGAAACCTGTTCTATGTCAAAGGAAAACTGAGCAAAGCAAGCAATTAAGAGAAAGAACTATTGTGACAAGTGTGATTGGGTCAATGTTGTTTGATTTCTCTAATTGGATTTTGTTTGCTTGCAACTTCTTACCTCTAAAATAGAACCATGAAAGTTATCGTCCTACCATAGGAAAGGGTGGCTACTCTACCTCCCAGCAAGAAAATAATATTGAAAACAGTCTTGACTTTTTGGCAGGAGGATTTATTGTATATATTTTTTTATCTTCGTCAGCAGATCAGAGGATAAACTTGGAAACTCAGGTTAGAATAATCTGTCTAGTTTAAAGAGAAGACACTTATCCACTCTTAGCTGGAGCCAAGAGGATAAGAAAATGTAATGCTGGAGGTGGAAATGAAAATCCCACCTCATTTCTGTCTTTAGGATATTTTTTTTAACAGAAAGGTGAGTGGGGAGCAAAGTGAACTACCTACCAGACATGATTCCATGTTTTTTTCTTATTTGAGACTTAACCTTAGAGATGTATAAAATAATTTGAAAGAAATATGATAATATGTTACAAAGATGTGGGACACTTTTTCACTCAAAGTAAGGCTGTTTTAGGCAGAGGGGAGCATTAAGTTTAACTTTCCTAGCTGTTCTCCATCTGTCACTACATAGAAACTGAGTTCAGCATTTATGGGTTTGTCTTGCACCCAGGTGAAGCTCAGCAGGAAGGCCGTGGTTTGCTGGAGGAGTGGGGGACATTCACGTTAATGTGTGAATGAAATAGTGGGACCCCACTACACACGGTGAGAAGATAGGTGCGAATACTGACTCTCAACAACTCAATTGAAAAGATATTTTATTGTCTAAGATATAAAAATAATTTTCTGAATATGAGGGTTCAGATTTTACTTCTCAGCTTTTTGGTTAATAATTGGGAAATTTCGATTATATGGATCTTTCTGTTATAACATAAAATATCACCAATTGTTTATATCTTATAGAAAACATTAATGGCATACAAATAAAAATATTTCTTGTCCTTTATATTAAAATAAATGAACCAATAGTAATAAATCAATTATGCTAAATTGCAAAGCTCATTTGAATAGTGTTTAGGGATCAGAGATCATACTGACCTGACATCTTTCTCTTTCCTTTTTGGTTTCAGCAATTTACTTTGTGAAAAATGCTTTCCGGGTTATCATACAATCTGTTGTTTTCATAACATTGCAATGAGATTTGTATTAAGCAAATTCAGATGAAAATGTTTTAATTCATGTCCCTAGCAATATAAGACACCATTGTATTTGCTTCCTCTACATTTTTCAATGTTTGGAATGCCTTAGGTAGATGGCATAATAAATATGCATACACAAATATATATATGATTTTATCAAAATATTGCACATTCAAACATTGAGACTGCTTTGCTTATTACAGCAAAGCAGCTAAATCCCTCAGTCTCACCACTGAGAATCTTTCATGTTTTTAATGGGAATTTGAGGCCCAAAGATTAGTACTTACTCGTCCCCATGCAATGTTTGAATCATCCAAACAGTAACTGTCTGTTAAATAAATGAGGCTCTGGCTTCTAGATAGCTTCTTAGACCAAATGACAAGGCTTAAAATGATTCACATTTATAACCATTGTAATTTAAAAATCAGTTAAAAGGAAAAAGCCTCATATTTTGCGTGATAGAATTCAATGTCTCTTGGAAATATTGTCGGTGATGCAGTTGAATGCCTCAACCATAAAAATTGGAGGAAATATTTCAATATCATAAAGAACAAACAATCATCTTTCTGGAAAATTCTATATTTAAAAACAATTTATGATAAGCCTTCTTTACTCATTATCTATAGAAACTGAATACCTCCATTTTGCATAATTAAATGTGTTGAATTATTTCTACAGTATGTACTTGAACTCAACGACACTAATGCCAGTTTCATAATACCTTTTATTGGTTTTTAAACAACTCATTTAAGACTTTTATTTACTGCTTAATTAACATTCCATGGTTTCATATACAGAAACAAATATGCTTGTTAAACAACAATAATGTCTTGCCATAAACCTTTGAGAAAGGTTACTTCTTGCGAGGGATGTCATTAAACAAGAAAGAATTCAAAGACTTGGCTAGGCTCTAAGGAAATTTAAGCAGAGAAGTCTTCGTTTATCTGTGAGGGATGTGTTCCAAAATCCCCAGTGGGTACCTGAAACCTCAGATATTACCAAATTCTATACATATACTATGCTTTTTTGTATATAGCCATATTTAAATTCCAAATTAGGCATATAAAAGATTAACAACACTAATAATTAAGTTATCATTAGTAAAGTATTATTAAGTGAAATAAGGGTTACTTCAACACAAGCATTGAAATACTGTGACAGTGGATTTGATAACTGAGACAGCTACTAAGTGACCGATAGCTGGGTAGTAGTGTACACAGGCTGGATACCCTGGACATAAGGACAGTTCACACCTTGGGCAGGTCAGAGCAGGATAGAGCAAGATTTCATCACACTACTCAAAACAGTGCACAATTTAAAATGTATGAATTGTTTATTTCTGAAATTTTCCATTTAATACTTCTGGATTGAGGTTGACTATGAGTAACTAAACTCATGAGAAGTGAAACTACATTTAAGGGATGAGTACCGTATTGAGTCAAAATGAGTGAACTGAAAAGCAGCCTTCAAAATTTCTGTAAAAATCAGAACAAAGTAATGAAAATGTATTATTTAATTAAATGTAATAAGTAAATATTTTAAAACATTTCAATATATAACTTTTTAAAAATATAATAGATTCTTGTACCTGTTTCTTTGCATTATTAGAAAAAATGCAATTGTTAATCTTTTTACAATAAAATAGTTAAGGGCATGATGTGGACACTTGGAGAATTTTTCTCCCTCACTAGCCTAAAAGGAGAGCTGTTTTTGCTGATAAAAAGGTAGAACTCTCATAGTATCATTTGCTTTAACATAATAGCATAAAATAACATAATAAAACATAATAAAATTCCTTTAACAAAAATAACATAATAATCTGATTCACAATCATATACTTTTTTCAAAAAGGAACTATTTTAATACTACATTTTATTTCTGCCAAAGCAATGACTCATAGCAATGACCGATTTTTCTTCTAATTTTACAATTTCTCCCAGGTGATTACATCAGCAGGTATGGCATGAAGTACTATCTACAAATAATAATCCTCTAATATATATATATCCTCAGCCAATAACTCTTTTCTGAGTTCCGGAGAGATTTTTTTCCCCCATTTGGCAGTTTGACATTAATTGGATTTCATATTCTGAACTCAACATACCCAAAAACCAGACTCATGATCTTCTGTCAACACATACATTGAGAGAATGGCATCACTATCTATCCTGTAATACCCATAGATTCCTTTAAGTCATAGTAACTCTTCCTTCTTTACCATATCCCATGTCTAACCATAACCAAGACTCATCAATTTTGTCTCTTAATACCTTGCAAATCTATCTGCTGTTAATAAACCCTTCCATGACTACTCTGGTCAAAATTGGGCCATGGCTATAGCTTCCTAGCTGATTTAGCCTCGCTCTACTTGCCCTAAGACAAGCCAAAATAATTTTTTTGAATTGCATTATGTTTAACTCACCCACACTCATACCCACACCCTGCAACCACATAAACATGTACATGTCCTTCCCTGGATTCTCATTGTTCTTAAAAAAAAAAGAAGAAGAAGAAGAAGGAAGTCCCTCACATGACTTACAAGACCCTGCATGATCTGTCCCCAGTTGCTCTCCGGTCTTACCTGGCAGAACATGGCCTCTCAGTCTGTGCTAAGCTACACCAGACAACTTTCACTTCCTTAACTGCATTATTATTCCTCCAGCTAAATGTAAATGTTATCTATGGACAATGCTTCCTTTGCCTGAAAATTTTTCCATGAGCACTCACCCCGTTTTTTTTTTTTTTTTTTCATTAGTCAGGTCAGACTTCATTTCTCTTGGATTTGGTTCATATCTATTGTTTTTCACTTTCATGCCATCAGACACTCTCCTTTGTAGTATTTATCATACCTCCACTTGACATCAATTAGTGTGATTTGTTGATTAATTACCATTTTCTCATGTGTCTTAAACTCCTTATGAACAGGAACCAGAAGTAGTCATAGTAGATGTTCAATAAGTACATTAATAAATTAATAATATATCGTTAAGCACCTATGAAAATGCTTAGAACATAAAATTATAACTTAATTCAAATAATGTGAATATTTCTGTATCTCAATATTTAAATATATACATACAACATGAATTCTAAGGTACTGTTCTAGAAATTATGGCAAAAATAACAAATTGATATTTGACTTCCATTCCATATTTTCAACAGGAATTAATAATCCCAATGCCTAACTCAGTACCCTAGCAGAATGAGACACTCAATATTTATTCTGTATGTAAAGACATTATATTAAACATGGATGACATATTGCTTTAGGAAAATCAAACTCCATGCATTGTCTTAATCATAATAAGAGTTTAAAAGCACAAATCAAAAGTTAGCACTAGGAAAGACTTGAGTAATTATCACAAAAATTGTAGATATAATAGAAATCGGAGAATTTAGAGGGAGTAGAGAGCATTAGAATTTGGGCATATGACAGGTTGGAAAGAGAATCTAAGATATATCCTGCAACATTAAGTTGCTTGACTGGCATGGATCTTTTAGTTAAGGTGGATGGTGTATAAAGAGAGGGTCTCACCAGAGCAAAGGTAAAGTGATATTGGTTAACTCTGAAAGGCAATTTGAGTAATGTACTTTAATTTTTCCGGAAGGCAATGAAAGTTTTTCAAGGATTTTTAGTTTGGATAGCACAAATTAGAAGAGAGAGAGACTGACATGAGGCTATTTCAAAAACACAGCGTGAAGCGAGGGTGCTTACAGTTTGGCAGTAGGAATGAAGAGGAGAGGATAAATGAAAGAGACTAGAATCAATGGGAAAGGAGACTGACACCTAATTCTCCCTTAACACACAAGTTGACTCTAAAGTTTTATGCTTTTTTATATTTTTCTAAAGATAGAGGGCAAAGAAAGATAAGTTCAATTATAGATGTATTATAAACTGGCAAGCCATACCAGTGGAACTATTTAGCAAGTCATAGAAAAAATAAGTCAAAAATGTAGTTAAATAGTTCAAAAGTGAATGTGCTATTAAATTTAAAATAGTCAATCTGAATCCAGAGTTTTTCAAGCTGTAGGACTGATAAGAGGGAAGAGCACCAGGAAATGCATATTTAAACTCCTGATATTTTCTTATATATTGCGCAAACGTATTCAAATAAAAATGCACATCTCTGATCTCCTATGTAACCTGAATTACTGGAATCACTTTTGCTACTGTCAAAAAAATAAAAAGCATGGAGGTTTTAAATAATCTATGGGTTCACAGACAGAGGAAAGAAGGAAGCAAATAATAGTAGTAGTTCAGAAAAGGGCTGGCTTCCAAACAAGGAAGACTCATAATGTTTTCCCTTACCCCAGAACCCATTTTCTTTCACTGTCCTATACTCCTAGAAACTCTATCATTTATGGTTTCAGTTGGATTAGTCTCTTCACACTGAATCATGTTTAGGGGACTATCAATCATCATCTATAATGGTTAAATTAATAAGGTACTTTTTAAAAAATATCTCTTAATTAAGTATTGTGGAGAAGGATTGAGCCTTTTAACCTTAAGTAAGGGGGGATGTTTTCTTGTAGTATAGAACATTTTCTGGTTCCTTCATAGGTCTGTGCCCTGGATGGGGGATAGCGACAGGGCACTTTGTTATTGCAGAGGTTGCAGAAAAGGGAAGGGAATAAAATAAAGGCTCTACAATTTAAATCTTTGGAAACAACAGTAATGATTTCTTTTTTAACTTTTTTATTTTTCAATTTTTAATAGCTTTTTTGAAATGTAATTCAAATACACACTTCACTCATTTAAAGTGTACAATTCAGTATATTAGGATATTTTTATTACCCCAAAAAACTATACCACTTAGTCATCACTCTCCAATTCTCTGATTCTCCCCTCATCCACCAGCCTACGAAACTTCTAATCTACTTGTTATCTCTATATAGATTTGCCTATTCTGGACATTTCCTGTGTATAGAATCATACAATATGTGGTCCTTTGTGACTTTTCTTTTTTTCACTTAGCGTAATGTTTTCATGTTCATCCATGTTGTAGCATGTATCAGTATTTCATTTTCTTTTATGTTCAAATAATGTTCCATTGTATGGATAACATCACATCTTATTCCTCCATTCATTTGTTGAACTTTTGGATTGTTTCTACTTTTTGGCTATTATGAATAATGTGGCTATGAACATTCATGTGCAAGTTGTGTGAATATATGTTTTCATTTCTCTTGGGTAGATACCTAGGAGTAGAATTGCTAGACCATATGATAACTATATGTTTCACTGTTTAAGGAACTGCCAGATTATTTTCCAAAGGGGTTGCACCATTTTACATTTTTACCAGCAGTGAATGAGAGTTCCAATTTCTCCCCATCCTTGCCAACTGTTGTTATTATGTCTTTCTGACTTTAGCCATCCTATTTATTGTGAAGTGGTATTTTATTGTGGTTTTGATTTGCATTTCCTTGATGGTATTCTCTTTTTTAATTTCAAAATTTTAAGGGGATACATTTTTTTTTACATGGATAGCTTTTGTAATGCTTGAGTCAGGGCCATTAAGAGTGTCCATCACTTGAAGTGTTCATTGTACCTGTTAGGTATGTTTTTGCCCCACCCCTCTTCCTCCCTCCTCCCTGCTCGATTTCCAATGACTTTTATTTCCCTCTGTGCACATGTGTGCCCCTTGGTTAGTTCTAATTTATTAGAGAGTACATGTGGTGTTTGTTTTTGCATTCTTGAGATACTTCACTTAGGATAACGGTCTCCACTTCCATCCAAATTGCTGCAAATGGCATTAATTCACCCTTTTTTATGGCTTAGCAGTAATCCATGGTATACATATACCACATTCTGTTAATCCACTCATGAATTCATGGGCACTTGGGTTGATTCCACATCTGTGAAATTGTGAATTCTGCTGCAATAAACATTCAAGTGCAGTTTTCTTTTCTATAAAATTATTTATTTACCTTTGGGTAGATACTCACTAGTGGGATTGCTAGATCAAATGGTAGGTAGGTCTACTTTTAGTTCTTTGAGAAATCTCCATACTGTTTTCCATAGTGGCTTTACTAATTTGCAGTCCCAACAACAGTGTTTAAGTGTTCCTTTCACTCTGCATCCATGCCAGCATCTTTTGTTTTGGACTTTTTGATATTAAATAAAAACCATTGATATTAAATAAAAGCAAAAGAAGAAGGGGAAAGTGATACCTCCTCATGGTTTTAACTTGCATTTCCCTGATGATTAGTGACATTGAGCATTTTTCCATGTGTTTTTTGACCATTTGTCCATAAAAGAAGATAGACATGTCTTTTACCCACTTTTTAATAGGGTGATTTTTTTCTTGCTGATTTGTGTAAATAAGAATAAAACAGTACCCCTATCTCTCTCATCACTCACAAAAATTAATTCAAGATGGGTAAAAGACTTAAATGATTAAAAGACTTATGATTAAGACCCCAAAGAAAATTAGAGCAACAACAGAAATAAGTAAATAAATGTGACTTGATTAAATTAAAAGGCTCTGCACAACTAAGGAAATGATCAACAAAGCAAATAGACAACCTACAGAATGGGAGAAAATATTCACAAACTATACATACGGTAAAGAGCTATTATCTGGAATCTACAAAGAACTCTTTTTTTTTTTTAACACTCATCCAGCCCAAATGTTAAGTAATTTCTTTTGGTGAACACTTAAAACATTTTCTATGTTGCTTATTTGATTAAGTGATATCTAGTGTTTTTTTTTTTATTTTCTAAGTAAAACTTTTTTAAAAAATTTATATCTTTATTTCACTTTCCACATAATTCCTAACTCAATATAATAAACTGATGGGGTGACAGTGTTTAATTTTTTCTTTCTTTAAGTAATTTTCTCTGATAGACAGTCAACAGCTGAAGTGATATGAAATTACCAGTAAATATTTAACTTTAGTTTTGGGAATAATATTCTTATGGCTGTCTTGTATTGGACGTCTCTATAGATAACTGCAAACATGATACTTCTGTGGGCTCTAGAAAAATGAGGATCATGACTGGGTCAATTCTGAACTTCCTTTTTGCCCCTTAAGTGCATAACACGATTCTGAAGATGTCGTAGGCCCTTAGTATATATTAGCGTAATTCAACAAAATATATTTTGCCTTTGTCCCTACTTACTAATATTTTAATCCATTTATAATCTCTTTGGAAATGCATAAATGTGTTTTAAGTATTAGAACTCTATTTACTATCTCCTATTCAAACTTCAAAGCAATGTGTAATAAGAAGTTTTATATATTTGGTACTTTTTCCACTCTTGTAGGTGGAAAGGCATCCATCTCCTAATACTGGAACCTGTGAATATACTACCTTACGGTGCAAGTGAGAATTAAGGTATCAGATGAATTAAGGTGGTCAATCAGCTGACCTTAATATAGGTAGATTGCCCTGGATTATCTGGGTGAGTCTTATGTACTCACAAGGGTCCTTAAATGCAGAAGAGAGTAGTAGACGAGTGAACACCAAAGTGACAGAATGTGGGAAAGATTCAATCAGTCACTGTTTGAAGATAAAAGGTGACCACTAGTATATGGGAATCCACTAGATGCTAGAAAAGACAAGAAAGTGAATTCTTCACTAGACCCTCCAGAAAGAAACATAGTCTTGCTTACACCTCGATTTTGGCCCAGTGAGAATTGTTCTGACCTTTAGAACTTTAAGTTAATAAATCTGTTTTGTTCTGAGTCGGTAGCTAAATTTGTGGTAATACAACAAAAATAGAAAACTAATACTTCCACCATGTCTGTGTTAAGCATAGTTCGCATTCTCCAGCCCAAGTTTCTAGATGTCCTTCCTGGTTTTCTCTCTGGTTAATTATGTTCATGGTTCTAGTAGAAATTGCACCATTTCTCAGCTAATATTATGAGAGCCAAGACCTTCTGAGTATATTGTTACATTCAATTCTCAGACAAAACCTGAAAACCTCTGCACCTCTATTTTAAAGAAAGAAATGAACACATGTTAGTTTTTGGTGCTTTCTCCAAAGTAGGAAATCTTAATCATTTCTTTTCTACCACTGCTATTCTTTTGGCTGGTATTCAAAAGAACTAAATGTACAATACATTTAAAGTTCAGTCCTCAGCCTTGAGCGCTGTTGTTCTCTCATCAAATAGCGAATCCATCTATTGACAGATTTATTAAGGCTATTTTAAAAATTAAGCTTCCTAGATTTCCTGTCTCCAAATAGAATTTGAATCGGATCCTGCAGGCACTCACCTGACCTCCCGTTGAACTGCTATCCAGAGCTTCTTATTCTCTCTGCATTTGACTCTCTTAGCAATGCATACTAATGACTGCAGCTTTACCTCTGATATACAGGTTTAATCAGTTCCTTGCTTAGTTTGGCATTTGGTAATCATGATCCATTGCAGTGCTTGTTTATGCTTTCCTAGTTTAATGTTAAGATAAGTCATCTTTTACACAGTTTCTCCTCAGAAACAATTTGCGGGACTAACTCCCAAATTCCCCACCCTTTCAGTCCACTGCTATGTTCCAGAATTAAGAATGGCTTAGTAAAGAATGATCCAGAGTCTTCAATTTTGATTCCGAATATTTAGAGAAACATTCCCTTTCAAGAACAAAACTCTTGGGCAATACAGCAGAAATCTAATTAATATCTATTTTAGAAGCAAATCACTAAGATGTTGAAGCAAATCAACTGAGGCACAATTTTATGAGAAGTCCAATAAGAAATATCATAGAGTCTGGTGTTAGATTTTCCACAACAGTCTATGGGTACCCCTTTTCTAAAAATGCATGTAACTAAATGCACCACTGTTAATTAGGACACCTTAACACCGTAATTCATCCTGAGCTACTGAGTTCATACAGAGAAGAAAGGGAACTGTGGTACTTTTTCCTCCCCAAGTTTATGCTAAAGTAATGAAAATGTGGCAAGCACTGCTAGTAGACAATGCAATAATCATTCTCCACTCCGGTAACAGAGCTTGCCTGCCATAACAGGTTAAAATTTTCAGCTACTTTCTTTCCTGCTGTCTTTTTGCAACAAAGTTATAAGCATGACATTTATCCTAATCAATGGGATTTTAGGAAAAGTATGCTAGAGACTTCACAGAAATGTATTTTTTTATGTAAGAAAAGAGATTCAGGAGATTTACTCCTTGCCATTCATTACATAAATGTTGCCATGTTAGGATGTGATGACTGGAGCTGTGGCAGCTATCTTGACCATGATGGAAAGTTACGAGACTTTTGGCCCTTGATTTTCTCCTTATTCAATCCACTCTTTTTACCAATTTGAGGATTTTTTCCCATAGTTGTTGTTTTGTTGTTTATATTTGTATACATTTATTACATATCCAAAATACTTTTTTAATATATACAGATTAAATAACACCTGACATTCTGTGGTTCTCTGCCTGGCTTTTCCCATTAGCAATATATCCCAGAGGTCTATCCATTAACACACAAACACACACTTTTTACAATTTTTAAATGCTACATAATGTTTCAAAATAATTTTGTACAAATGCAAATATATAGTAAAATAACTTAGGTGATAATTTCTTTTCTTTGAAGATTGTTCTTAAATGCTCTTTTATGTTTCATATATATATACACACACACACATACACCAGATAGATCTCCAAATTGATATGTGTTTGTATGCACACATAAACTCAAACTGATATACATACACATAGACATATAAGCATATATATGAACGCTTACTACTCTAGTCTGTTCCAATTCCTATTTATGTATTTTTCTATTCCAGTGTCAGTGTCCTGTACTGTAGCTTTATGGAATATTTCTGGGAGGCAAATTTCATCCCATTGTTTTTTTTCTGTCAATAGATTGATGTTTTTCTGCATTTCTTCATTCAGATAAATTAGAGAATCTGCTTGTCATATTCCATTTAAAAAAATCTATTGGGGCAAATTTGGATCAGATCAAATTTATGTATTAATTGGTAATTTGTAAATCTTTTGAGTACATAAACATATTTAGAAGTGATGATGAATTTCAAAGTACCAATTGTAAATTAATAGTAGCCTGCTGATGAATCAAGTACAGTTCAATTTTACATCTATATTAGTGATGTTCCAAGAAGCAATATCAAGAATTGATAATCTTGGTACAAATTTTTCTCAGTAGGTGCAAATAATTTGTTTTACAATCTTAAGATACTTAAAATTCTATGATAAAACTAGAACAGCAGAAAGAGTGTAGGACATGGAGTCAGACTATTTACTTCAAATTTTGACTTTGTCCTTAATTCCTTTTAAGATCTCAGGCAACATTCTTAAAGTCTCTGTTTCTTTTTTTTTTTTTCCAAATGTAAAGTGAAAAAGAATATTTCTAATTTTATAGGGTTGCAATGGGATCTAATGAGTTAATCTACTTAAGCAACTTGGCAATTAAGTATTCAATAAATAAATAATGTTGAAAACAACATGAAAATTGTAAGGGACTGAAATAAATATTTGCTTTAGTGGTCTTTATTTAACTTCTCTTTGTGATTATCTAAATATAGTCAATTTATTTACTTTTTGTTTTACATTATAATTATCTTTATTTAAAAAAATATTTTCAATTATTATGGATACATAATAGTTGTATATATTTATTGGGTATAGGTGATATTTTGATACAGACATACATTGTGTATTAATCAAATCAGGTAATTGGTGTATCCATCATCTCAGTCATTTATCATTTGTTTGTGTTTAAACATTCCAATTCCACCTTTTTAATTATTTCAAAGTATACCTTAACTTATTGTTGATTATAGTCACTTTATTGTGCTATCAAATATTGTTCATTCTAACTATCTGAATATGATTTTGCACCCATTTCATCAAAACCAAAACCATGAGAAGTCAGACATTACACGTTATATAATTTTAGGCAACATTCTTACATCAGTGGCTGAAGCCTTTGGGCTTTGGGTATGTACAATTTTGTGTCTGAGAAAGTTAATACAGATTTAATGTATCTGTCCAATCACAAGATAGAAATAGTATAATGACCAAGATTGTCTAGTCCACTTTCCAAAGAATCCCCTTCCTCTGAGGATGTTAAAGGTTTAAGGAGATGAAAAAATACTTCACAAAAACATTACAAAGAGATTTAAAAGAATAATATTTTATGTGATAGTGGTAGAAACCCAGAGTTTTGTGTATTGGCAAAAGTAGGGCATATTATAATAGATACTATCACAAAAATGAGTACACTAAACATTGGGTATTTTCAGCAGTGCTTAAATTAGTCACTTGCCTCCCTGCTACTCAAACGTTCACTGCTTGTCACCTGCAACCTAAAATGTACACGACTGGCTGTGGCACACCAACAACAGCAAGGCTACACATTGGATTACCAGATGTTTATCTGATAGCTTTCTAGGATCTGTCTTTTCAAATTGCTAACATTCACATGATTGTTTTCTATTTTCTTTCCCTACCCCGTTTGGTCAAAATGCTTCATTGTTTCAGAAATTGTTATCCCTAGTGCTAAAAATGTCTTGCATGTCTTAAACGCCTAAACCTTATTAATAATGTTTCTTTTTAGAGCTGTATGTAAATGTCATGTTAAATTTTATTTTTTGTAATCCCTTTAATCAGAAACAAGGGAATTAGCCAGCTGTTTGGAACTCATGTTAAGATGTAATTAAACATCTGATTTAATTTCTGTGCATATCAAATAGCAGAGGCTAGAGTTTGTACAAAAGACACACCACATTCAATACAATAAAAAAAGGCCTTACCAGATGATAAGGTAGGGGTTTGCTCCAATATTTTATGTCTGCCATAACTTTCCTCAAAAAAAAATCTATAGATTGGTAGATAATGTAGCATAATATGTAAATCATGGCTACCAAATTCCTTATCAACTGAAACATATCTTTACACATGACTACCAATTTTCTCTCATGTAGTCTTTTCAAAAGAATAGTGCACATTTTATAAATTTTACAAAATAGACTTACAGATATATCATTATGGAACACTCCTCAATACTTTGAATGCTTCAGAGTAGATAAATGAGAACATGAAATTAAACACCATTTCAAAATAATTTTAAATCAGCATACACATAAGTTGTTTTAAAGAAAAATATATATATATGTAGTGTATTTTTAAGACTTACAGATGAATAGACTATATCCAGAATAATTACAAAATGCTTTCATATGACTTTAGGTCTTTTGCTGTACAATAATCCTCAATATACCTTTCGTTTTAAAATATATATTTTGAAAGAGCATAGCAAGAAATGAAAGTAAAGGCTTCATTTTAACATTATTACAGTTCTAATAGTAAGTCTTTGCTTAATTGACATCATGCTGAGAAAAGTCAAGGCTGTTAATTTAAATCACTTGTAGTTTACAAAAATATTTTTTAAAACTTTCAATTTTTGAGCTTTATATTAGGATTTGAATAATGTATCACACTATTAATCCTTTTCATCCAACATCACGTAGAGGACAATTTTTCATGCTTAAGAAGAAGATAAAATCCTCCATAACACATATGCCTAATCATGCAGTGAAATTTTATTTCCTGGACTTCTTCAGCATAAAAAAAAAGTCTATTAATCATTATGTTGATTTTATGATGTGGACTATTGCCCAGAGGATTTCTGCAATGATCCAAAGATTAATTTTATATGTGACACCAATTGGGACTTGAATCTAGACATTGAAACTTGTAGTAATTCTTTCACTAATATATTTGTTCTTCAAAATTCCTTGGAGGTTACTGTAATTCTAGTATATGAGTCAACATTGTTTGATATGTTGCAGAAATGCTATATTTTAGGGCATTGAAATTTGGCATATTATACCAAGGATTTCCAAAGTCTAACATTGCACTAGTAGATAAAGTTATTATAGTACAGCAGTTCAAAAAGTTCTTATCTTACATTTGGATCATATAAGATCATAGAACCAAGAGTTCAATAGTACTCTGCACATTTTTATTAAATATGATTTTGTTTCTAGCCCAGAATTTACAGGGTTATATATGTTCACTGACTGTGAGCTTGAAAGGTTGTCCAAAGATTGTCATGTAGGTTCAGTTGATAAAAATACCTTCACATATGAACTGAAATTCTGTTTTAGTTTTATGGGTTATTTTCAAACTATCCTAATGATGAATGTTTTCCAGGGTCTTTGGCCTCTGCTAACCTCTCTGACTGTGTAATTGTATCAAATGCTATACTTTTAATATCAGCTCATAACCCAATCCACCACTCCACTGCCCACTAAGTCTCTCATGCTCTGTGATAGCCATCTGCTTTCTTTGATAAAAACACACGCATTTCAGCCTTGCCTTATACTAATCTCTCTGTCTAACATGGTTCTAATATCTCAGTTCATTTCTAGTTCAACAGACTCCTCTGTCCAATTTCACTTTTATTTTCTTTGAAAAATGTGACCTAAAAGCTAAATTCCTTCTTTAATCTGTTCTCATAGCATTTTAAAGATATTCTCTCATCTTTTAAATTTTACTTTTTGTGTGTACCTATATGCTCTTATCGGGGAGAAACTACTTAAGGCCAAGAAGATTGTCTTGTCTTTTTAATGTTTTTACATCCTGTGTATAATTCTTACAATTTAAAAATGTTTGAGTGGATAGTACCACACATCTTCAATAAAGAGTATTTATGACATTTTGCAAAATAATATATAAGGAATTTTCTAAAACATTTTTCCTTGAGACTTAACAAGATAAAATGAAATCCTATTTGAGTAAATTTCTGGTTAAGTAGTGTTATTATTTTCATCTCAACATCCTGAATGAAATAAAATTCTAGAAGTGTTAACTTCATATTGATTATAAAAATACATAGGCAACCAGATGCACATTTGTCTCACTTTAAATCAAAGTATCTGTTTGGAAATTGTATTAAGTCTCAAAATTGCATCAGCAACACCAGCTACAAATTCCAATCACACATACATTCACCCACATTGCACTACCTGGTTCACAGGATTATTGAATTCTCTTTATAAGTTAACTGAAATGACAGGTCAATTCAAGCAACTGATTTGACCTTGTTTCTGCTACTTGATTTTGATTGAAATTACCCACAACCACCAATGTTTTGACACTGTAATAACATCCTCCTATAACCCAGTGGTGTCTGGCACAGAACAGGAGTAGACATTCAGAGGGTTTTAGTTTTCAATTTTTTTATAAAGATGGGGGTCTTACTATGTTACTCAGGCTGGTATCAAAAGCCTGGCCTCAAGTGATGCTCCCACCTCAGGCTCCAAAAATGCTGGGATTATAGATGTGAGCCACTGCGCCTGGTCTCAGAGAGTTTTTTGAGAAGAGAATAAGGATGGAACTATTAATACATTCTTTTACAATTTCAAGAGAAATACAGTATTCCTTTAAGGAAAGAAAAATGTCTGCAGTTGTATACATGCATATAAAATATGCTTCCTTTCTTAACTAGTCAAATTTTAAAAATTGAGTTAAAAAAGCCACCAAAATAATTTGCTAAAATCTGTCAGCTTTCTGTTGCCCCCTCAACATTTTAGTTGTGCATTATCTAAATGATATGTATATTTACATGTGACTTCTATAAAATATCTATAAGATATATAGGATATCAATTTAAATATTACCTCAAAATATATACATTTTCTAATTAGAAATAATTTAACTAAAACAATGGTGATTTTTAGTTGTTGGATTTTTAAATTACATTTTACTCTAATAGAATTACTAGGCACATTAATCAACTAGGTCATCAACCCTGATTTTATAGGGTTTGCTCTTCAGCTAAATTAGATCCTCCACTGGTGAGGAATAATATTTTTTCACAGCCATTGAGGCAAACCTGAAAATTGATGATCTTTCTTCTCTTAAGGACTGTCAGTAGCAATTAACGGGATTTATTATTAAAATGTCTAAAATCACAGACTCTAATTTTCTGCTTCAGTGTATGAGTCTGTACTATTATATTTGCTCAAAAATTTGCATAATTTAGAAGTTTAAAATATTCCAAAACTTCAAGTATTTATTCTTTATTATGGCAAATGTACTGTCACATTTTTGTAATTTGCTTCTGTAGGTTATAAAATTGTAGCCAAAAAAAATGTCTAACTGTAACTTTCTGAATAAAGCTACTTGTCAAAAATGCATTAGAAAAACACTGACATATTTTATTTCTTAAGCTAACTTTAGCTGATTAGCATCATTGGAAGTTCTTCCAAGGTTCACCCACATTTTCAATACATAATATATGTTCAGAGGTTTGTAGTGGATTCGCATTTTAAAAATAAATAACATCACTAATAATAATGCATGATTTCGATTTAAAAATTAAAATATCTGCCAAGAAATTAAATGGAATGTCTCATTTAATCCTCGTGAAACTTTTATTATTTGCATTTAATGGATGAGGTAACTGAGATTTAAAGTGATTGAGTCCTTAATCACTCGGATAGTAAGCTGTTAAGGCACGAGTCACGTGGATCTAATTGCGTAACTTGCTCTCTTCCCTACCTCCTTACTTTGTAGTCAGAGGGAAATGTAGGAGTAGCACTTTATGGGAGTTCTATCTGCCAAATCATAAGCCTATATTTCCCTTTAATATATCAATATAGTTTAATTAAATGAAATATCTTTAAATATAATGGAATTTCACAAGAATGTCACATTTTATGATAAGATATCATAATTCATAATAGATTCTATAAAACGATGTAAAAATGGGATTTAAAATTTTTATTATTACTTGATTTAAACATGTGTATTTATTTCATATAGTGAACTGAAGAATGTGTTTGAGTTTCCTGGGAAAGCATTTGTTCATCACACACGCAGGAGCGAGAGAAGTTATTCATTAGCTGTCACTTTCCCAAGTAATTATAAACTGTAGAACATGCTTGGAATCACTTTGGGGAATATTTTTCTAGGGGAAAAAAATAGACAAATGTGTGTGTAATACCTAAGCAATTGTAAAAGGTAAGATTTCCAGATTCACTTTTTCAAGGCTTTATGTTTAGTCTTAGCAACTGACATTTTTCTTGTTCTGCATAATCTATGGCATTAAACCAGACATACTCTTTCTTTCCAGTTGCTGTGTTTCCTTGCACAGGGGTATCAAATTACTATCTGGTACCTCCTGCGCTTGATTGCCTGGGAGAATAAAATTGGTAAAGAGATAGTGCATCACTAGAGAGCCCAACAGAAAAAAAGCAAAGGGCAAAATCATTGATTAGACCTGTTAAATGGATTATCCAAGCTGCATAGAAAATTTTCTCATATTTTTAAGCTGCCACTAAATTGATTTATGATTAATGCTGGGTGAATAGTTCAGAACAATAAATCTGAACTTAATCTATACAAAAGCATACATATATATTTTTCCCCCTACAGAAGTAAGCCCTTTTTATTAGCTGTGTTCAGATTTGACTTGTGAAATCCTTCACTCTAAACAACTTACAATTCAAAAAAAAAGAACTCATCTAGTTCTTATTCTATTCCCTTTGGAATCCTCATGAGATTTTCTAAATGCATTTGTAGAAGTAGACTCTAGAATTCAAGGTAGTCATGTATATGCAAATGTGTGGTGCACTTCACAGTTTCATCACCTGGTCCCTCTCTATATTTGTTTTCTTTCCTTTTAAACTTGATGGAAGCAGGAATAAGCAAAAATGTACAGACTAAAAGAAAAAATATGAGAAATAATTCCAGAAAGCGCAGTAATTTCACATTGTAACAGTGACACCCTGGGGTACAGATTGCATTGAATGATTTTTAATACAGCACAATACAGTACTCACCTGGGTTTGCATTAAACTTAATCAACTGATGACTGAAAAATATAAGCAACATTACTAATTCAAAAGAATAAAACAAAGATTTTTATATTTAATATAAGGCTGTTTTTCTTTAGCCTAGTTAAAAGCTACTTTTAAGTGAACAGCATAAATTTTTGTGATTAGATTATCTTTCAAAGCCCTTTAACTAAATAAATATAAATTTTCTTTCTAGGAGGAATATTTTATGTCTTGCATTGTGATTTTAATTTATATAATAACTTACTGTTTCTTTGCATGTTTTTAGTCATTGGATTATTTATTCTCCATGACATTTAAATATTTACAGTAACAACTTAAATATTCAATCCATAGGTTATAATTAACAAAATTAGACAACTTTAAACATTTTCATATAGATTAATTTGTCTTCTAAACTTATTTGAAACTAACTAATTAGATAAAGTGTTTTCAAATAACAAAGTGCTCTACTTTTTAATGGTATTGCAGATATTAATTAATACCAGTATGGCAAAGGGCACATTCCCAAAATTTTAGGTCCTGTCCTGGGAAATTTTTGAAATAATACACATTGTGTATATTGGATAGAGATTATGGGCTATAGGCTTTCTGATTTTTTTGTATATTCTTTTTTTCCTGATAAAAAGCTATATACTTTCAAGTTTGCTGAAACTTAAACCTAAAAATGTCTTCCACATTATAAATTGTATTTTCTTTGTCAAAAACCATGCATCGGAGTAACCATCCATATTAGTGTACAGAATGAACTTTAAGGTGGAAATTACAGCCTAACTACCTGGACTTTGTATTGTTAATCAGCATGACCTTCAACTTTCTTTTTATCTCTAAAATGATATAATATCTGTCCAATTTACCTAACAGGCTTTCACTAAAACACAAAATAATCAAGGGAAATGAGGTCATAAATGTACGTGTTATTTTCCAATCTCTAAAATGGTATTAGATGATGATTACTTAGAAATTGATATTTAATATATTTTTTACCTTACATAGATACTTGAATAGCATCTCTGTAGAAATGGATAGATTAAAACAAATGTTACTCAATGAGCAGCCCGTGACCAGAAAATAAATTAAACTGCAGAGTTCCATGGAAATTGCATGTGAACACATCATGAACTCACTGTTACCTCAATGAAGGCAATGGGAACTTAAGAAAGTGATGTATAAGGAGAAAAAGTATGCATCAAATAAAAGTCATCAAGTCCTGAAAACCATATACACATACTCTCCCAATCTCTGTCTATCAATAAATCAGACAGTGTGAGAATACTATTTCCTATTTACTCATAAATTAATGGAAAGCACGATCTCTGAATAATGGTTTTCATGAGTGGCCCAGCAGTTAAGCATAGGATAGAACCACCCTAGGGTTATGTACAGTTGATCCTCAAACAACACAGGTTTTGAACTGCGTGAGTCTCCTGAAATGAGGATTTTCTTCCGCCTCTGTCACCCCTGAGACAGCAAGATCAACCTCTCCTCTTCCTCCTCTTTCTTAGTCTACTAAACATAAAGATCATGAGGATGAAGACCTTGTTGATTATCCAATTCCACTTAATGTACAGTAAATATACTTTCTTTCCTTTATGGATTTTCATGGTAACATTTTAGTTTATTTAACTTATTTTTTTAAACAAATACATTACCTAATATATATAGCATACAAAATACATGTTAATGGACTATTTTTGTTATCAGTAAGGCTTCCAGTAAACAGTAGGCTATTAGTAGCTAAGATTTTAGGGAGTCAAAAGTTATAGGCAAATTTTTGACCATGCAGGAGGGTCAGTGCTGCTAATTCTCACATTGCTCAAGGGTCAATTGTGTAGTAAAAGAACACAGTATTCTGCCATCATGGTGGCTCATGCCTATTATCCTAGCACTTTGCAAGGCTCAGATGAGAGGATCCCTGAGGCTTGGAGTTGGAGACCAGATTAAGCAAGAGTGAGACCTCCTCTCTACAAAAAATAGAAAAATTAGCCAGGAATGGTGGCACATGACTCTAGGCCTAGCTATTCTGGAGGCTGAGGCAGGAGGATCCCTTGAGCCCAGGAGTTTGAGGTTGCAGGATGATAACCCGACTGCACTTTAGCCTGGGGCACAGGGCAAAACCCTGTATCAACAAAAAAAAAAAAAAAAAAAAAAATGTACAGTATTCCTCTAGGAAGAAAGAATAAAGAGCTAGAGAGTGAAAAATAATCCATTTATATTTCTTTCAAAATTAATATTTACACCTGATTTGTAAGTGCTGAAATTTTTTGATCAGCTAAATGTTCAGAAAGTTTTCATTGTTGCATGACTAACTGCTGCTATACAGCATATGTTCTGCTTTTCTCAAAAAGGGAAAGGTGACTGGAAATCTTGTTGACCGTGAGAACTTTTCTTTGAAAGCAAGTTCCAGGACAATAATTACAGACCATGTCCATTCAGCATTATTTCCCAGTCTATTGACAGCATATTACTGTGACTGCTTATTTAATGATGGCCTCTAGTCATTGTAGACAGGTTATGTTGGGCATGTTCTATTTAGAACAGCTATATATAGGAATACTTATCAAGGCCAGTTAATACAGAAAAAAGTGCTGATTCTTGAGGTTAAATACTTAGCTATTTGTAATCTTGGCAAGATTTTATTACAGTATAGAAAATTCTAAGTTGTGATCAAAAACCAAACAAAACTAAATAGTTTGGAATTTAAGGTAAGAAGTAGAAGCATTTATTTATGTAAATATTAATTTGGATTTAAAAAGAAGTGAAAGAATCAGTGGTGGTGGGACTTGAACTGAGTTTGAAGGAGTTTGCAGAGTTTATATATGGAGGAAAATAACTGAATTTATTGAACACAGATCTAGCTTCTTCCACAAGTTTTCCCATTTAATTTCCTTTAATCCTATCATAGCTAATTTTAATGTTAACTTGTAGATGATGAAAATGATATTACAAAGTTTTAGGATTTTCAAAGTATATATTATTTAGCCTGACTGCAATATATATATATACATATATATATATATGAGATAATGTTTACATATGGGAATGTATGTGATACTTGTGCAGACATGACTAGAGAGGATGGTACTTGTTAGGGATATAGTATGATCCTTAAAGATTTGAAAGGATTCTGGAAATATCTAATAAATGTTAAGATTTCTAGAAAATAAAATATTTTCCAGGATTTTAGACAGTGGGATCCAAGAAAATGGGAATTTATCTCTTTAATCTCTTCCCCTAATTAATACTGTCTAATGACAATGGTATGTCCCTACTTTGTTGTCCCAGGAATACACAGATGCAGTCATGGGAGAACAAAGGTCCAGGTGTAAAGTGCAGCAATG
This sequence comes from Eulemur rufifrons, assembly GCF_041146395.1. Classification (NCBI taxonomy): domain Eukaryota; kingdom Metazoa; phylum Chordata; class Mammalia; order Primates; family Lemuridae; genus Eulemur; species Eulemur rufifrons. The sequence goes on from NC_090989.1 coordinate 31,749,146, forward strand.
AGGACTAATATCTAAAAACTCAAGAAGATAGTGTGTGACATGGTGTGACATTTTTCTGCTCTTCTACTTTTCTGATGGGGGTGGAGACATTTATAGGAAACCACATGGAAATTTCACTGATGTTGATAATATATGGGCAAGATTCTCTCGAATCAAGCTTTGGGTGTGTAGAAAAACAATTTCAAACACCCATTGTCCATCGTGGCTGAATCACTGGAAAAATGCCAAAGAAGTGGCCAGCAAATCATCTGAGAGAAAAGCAATTATTAGTAGATAGTAGCAGATAACTTTCTCACCCAAGAAGAGAAAGATTCCCTATCTCCTCTTTCCTGACCTTCATTATGCAAGCCTGTGAGCCCATGACACTGAGAATGATACTCAGTCACCAGGTACACCACTGGTCATTTTTAAAATATCGATTTTTCTTTCAAGAAAACTCTAAAACAAATGCTATATTGAGTAGCTATAAGAAGGAAGCACCCACTCCGAAATGGTTTCCCAGGCTCCATGATGTATGCATACTCATTCTAGAGACTGCATAAGGAATGGTTCTGAGTATAAGAAATCTATCAACATGGTTTATACAAAAATAGATAGCTAAAGTGGAACCACACTGATAAATAGACTATAAAGATGAGAGGCATAGCATTAATCTGAGTAGAAAAAACACTTGCTTCTTATACAGCTATGGGCATATTAGTCTAGTAAGAAAGAGTTCATTAAAATGAAAACTTTTGTTCATAATTTTCAATATATGAAATAAAACAGCAGAGATATTAAGACATCTTTTACAGTGGAGAGGTTCAAGGTTCATTTGATGTGAATGTATATATGTGGTGTATATATGCACCTATCAGAACTAGCTTCTGTGAAAAGGAGTACAAACAGTCTTCAGTTCCAACGTGGTCACTCCTGAGTATGATTTCCTGATATTCTCTGAGAGCAGTGACTAGAGTTAGATATAAATACTCACTCTTGGCGACAGCAGGGTTTTGAATCATTGCCTGCCTTCCTCATCAACCAGCCAGCAATCAGCACATTGAGAGTACCAGTCAGTGCACAAGCAGGAGAACAGGCCTCTGAAGGAGCTATTGTCATGCTTTCCTCGGTAGAGAATCTGAGGCCATTGCCAGGGGAGGAAGACAGAGGCTTTTGTACTCAGTGTTAGTGATCAAAGTGTTCCTTCAAGGGATGTGCATTTTAGATAGGATTCTGGTCTCTCATTGGCTGACAAGTCCTGTAAAATAATCAAGTTCTATCAATATAAATGTTTGAAGGGGAAAATCGAGACTTCAAGCAAAGTAATTTTTAGCCTTATTTTACATATATTTAATTAATTCATTGCACATTTACTGAGCTCCATCTACACTTCCGACTTAAAAGGAATGGAGGTGTGGATAGAAAAACTATATTGCCTTCAAGGAGCTTATGATATATAATAGTATATATGATATACTTATATAAATACATGTAAATATATATGAGTGCATATACATGATGTGCACATACAATAAAACATATATAAATGAGGACTTGGTATGTGGTGAGAGCACACAGGAAACATATCCAACCAATACTATGGATATCGGGGAAGTATCCATGTCCATGAGTTCCGCAGCCATGAATTCAACCAATCATGGATCAAAAATATTTTAAAAAATTGTCGCTATTCCCTTAACAATATAACAAAAATTTACATAGCATTTATGTTGTATTTGGCATTATAAGTAATCTAGAGTTGAGTTAAAGTATACAGAGGATGTGAGTAGGTCATATGCAAACACTACTCATTTCTATCAAAGACTTGAGCATCCACAGATTTTCATATCCCAAGGAGTTCCCGGAACCCATATCTCACAGGTGCCAAGGGATGACAAGTTCCACAGAGAGTGAGGGTAGCCCCTATTATTAACCTTTAAAAGTAAAGGATCTCAAAGTTAAGAAATTAAGCAGTTTTCCTCCTCACTCTTTTTTATAAACATTATTCCTCATCTAACCCTAACACCTTTCTAATGACAACCTGACTTCACTGAAAAGCTGTTACTCTTAGCAGACATGATAAGTCAAAGTACATGGTAGGCAAGGCTTTTAGAGAGTGCTCTCAGAGTCTAAAAAGAATGAAAAGCACTTTAGTAAATAGCCCTACACAAGTTATATGACACTATTTGGAACATGAAGCATCTTAACTTTTGTTCAATAGCCAAATTCGAACTCATGCAGCATGAACAGAGTTAATTGTTTTAGTGAAAAAAAACTGCTTTCTTCCTAAGATTAAGGCTTATGCTTCAAAATATGTTTAAAAAATTTGAAGAGTTTATTACACAGTGGTGAATTATTATGGAGAAATAATTTCCAGTAAATCTAAAATGAATAGTCACTTGAAAATAATGACTCTTGCAATAAGAATTAGTGGGACATTGACAGTATACAAATAACTTCTAAGAACTGGAATTTGGAGATGGTGTGATAAAAAAATATATCTACTTTGGTATGGTTTGAATGTGTCCCACAAAGTTCATGTATTGGAAACTTAATCCTCAATTCAACTATGTTAAGAAGTAGGACCTTTAAGAGGTGATTACACCGTCAGGCTTCTACCCTCATGAAAGAATTAATGCTATTGTCTTGGGAGTAGGTTCCTTATAAAAGGAACAGTTTAGCCCCCTCTTGCTCTCTCTAACCCTCTCTTTGCACCACGGGGTAAGGCAGCAAGAAGCCCTTTGCCGGTTGCTGGCTCCTTGATTTTGGACCTGCCAGCCCACAGAACCATATGAATAACCAATAAATTTTTGTTCATTATGTAATAAATTACCCAGTCTGTGGTATTCTGTTATAGCAGCACAAAATGAACTGAATAAGAAATACGTTTATAGAAAATGAATGAAAACTATTCTGGATTTAAACCATTATAAGTTTTATAAAATAAATATTTGTTGCTAAGTTTTTTCAATTCCCCATTTCTATTCAAGAATGGAAATTGTGAAGAATTGTTGGCAGCCAGAACAAGCAAAGCTTTGGTCGGGGTTGAGTGGAAAGAAAGAAAATATTAATCTAAGCAAAGGAAAAGCTCTTAACTATTTAAGATTTATGCCCCATTCCTGTAGCATCTAGCTTCTGTCATGCACAGCAAGTTCTTAGTGACTATGATATCCCTGGGGTGGTACTTCATCATGTCACTTATGTGACAAAATAAATGTAGAATTTATGTGAACCAGGAAAAAACGACTTCTCAAAAGATGATTTTATCAAGACTGTCCCTTCAGGCACATAAGGTAGAATCACTCTACATTGTAGATGAGAAAACTGAGGGCACTCAGGAATTACAGTATTCTCCTTTTTTTGCACTTATATGTTCCTTTAATACAGACAATATAAGGAAAACAGGGGATCTCTTCATCTCATGTCCTATGATCTCTCTGTTGAGCTAATAAGAAAAGAACCCAAGACTTTTTTGCCAGGGGAAAAAAAAGAGAAAATGAGAAAGATGAGTCTTCGTTCATCTTAGAACTGTAGCCCGGCTCAAAAGGCTACCTGCTGTAGTGGAAAAGTTATTTTTCTGTGTTACCCAAAATATGTTCTGCAGAACAATAATCACACAGGCGCACACACACACACACAAATACACACACGACTCTGCTGTCAAATATGCTTGGACAACAACACATGCTATGTATCTTGAATATTTTTTCTGAATATTAGCATATTAAAGATGCAGACAAAACATTCAGAATTTTTTCAGTTTCACATGTGAGATTCAATGCAGCATTCATGTAAATAAAGGTAGTGATTTTTCCTTCCTATGAGTTGTGTAATAAAATAATTCATCTCTTTATTCGCACATCAGTTCTTATGCATTTTATATTTTTAAATTGAATGTGGACATGAAGGGAAGGCTGTCGTGATACAAAGTTTTATAGAGTCAATCTCTATTTTCTTATGGGATGGTAAATTCACAAATTTAATAGATAGAAAAATATGTATGCATTTCTAATACGATATGTAAAACCAAGTGGAAATACTCTACGGTTCATTCCTAACTGAAGTTCTCTGAACCAATAAAAATTATTTTCCAATTTAATAGTTCAAGCTACTCAATTATTAACCTGGCATTGGCAGATAGATGGCAGTTTATATAGGGAATGAGAAGCAGATCATTTCTGTTCGTTAGGCTTCAATTCCTGCCTGGATGTGTTAAATCCCAAGAAAATGCAGCAGTGCTCAAATATGCATTTTGTTAACTTTCACACTACAATTTCTTGTGGGTTCAGGTATTTATTACTGCTACAATCTGGACTTAGTTATTAGAATAAAGTAATTGATTGGGGTGTTAAGTACATACATTGAACATTTGTTATTGCTAAGGCTATTAGGACTCATATAAACAAAAAGAAATACAATCTTGTGCATTATTTTTCTAACTTCTATAACCAAAGAAACTCACTGTTAGTTCAGTAGGTGTGAAATTCCACTTTAGGTACAAGCTACTTAATTTCACAGTTGAATCGTAGAATTGTCAGAGAGCCCTATAGAGTAAATTTCACATTCGCATGCATTCAAGATCATTACTGAATGTGATCAAAATGAGATTTGACACCTCCATTCATTTGTTGTCAGGGAGTGGGTTTTAAATTTGAACAAACTCTAATTGTGCTTATTCCATGAGCAAGCTGGGGCGATTTCAGCCCTGTCTTGACTTGTCATAACAAAATTCCCACTTCTAAAACATCATCTTTCAGTAATTCTACTCTTTGATCAGATTTCTGACTCTATTCTGACACAGACACTGAATTTATAGCATGCCATATAAACACACAGGATACAGTTTTATCATTTCATGTGATTTCTCTCTGAACAGATAGTAATATGAGTTTTCTCCAGTAGAATGTGCATAAAATTCTCATTGAAAAGTGAATTTTAATGTCAACTTCTAGGATATAAAACACAACATAAGGAAAGTTTTTACGTTGTGGTCATAAATTCTGTTCACATTATGCTCAGATATATATCAGATATGTTCCAAATATCATCTCTAAGAACAGTATAAGTGATTATGTAAACAAGATTTTTAATAAGAAAGTAACTATCATTCAAAATTTTATTAAAATCTACACCATTACTAAACACTATAAGATTTTAAATGGTAGTTTCCTTTTGAATGTTAAAAAGATTAAAGAACTCTAACTTCCTAATAATATATATGGTCAAACTAATTTTATATGATTTATAATGAACATCTTAAACAATGCAGAATACATTTGTGATGTGTGGAGTCAACACAGGAACACTGATTATTACTACTTTCTCTGTACTGGGGAGGGCCAGAACTATTGCTTTCTGGGTATTTAAATATAAATTAGTTCTTACTTCATGTAATTATAAAACAAAACAAAAACATGGACTGCCTCCCCCATCAGTCATGATGAAATCTTACATGGAACTGATAAATAGTGAATAGATGAGTAAGAAATTAATAAATTCATTGGCCTTTAGCATTTTTGGAGGCATAGAAGAATAACAATAATGGCTGTATGAATTTCTTATGAACATATTTTAAGATTAGCTCACTCTATTGTAGTACATTTTTGAAGTAATCTAAGATACCAGCTCAAAATGTTTCAATACAATAGATTTAGTTTCAAATAAATTTTCTATCCCATGTGTATGTATTAGTTTTATGCAACTTCAGGATGCAAGGTAGATACCATGGGACCTAGAAAAGGAAATAAGACTAAAACTTAAAGAGATTATAGTTCTAATTAATCAATGTTAAAACTATAATTCCTTGTAAATAGTGTAACATTAAGTATCATAAGCAATACAGAAATAAAATATTTTGGAAACACAGAAAAACAAATATTGCTACCTGGTTATTACAATGCTAGACAGATCGGAAAGAAAGTGAACATTTAAACAGCACATTAAAGGGTAGTTAAAATTGATACATAAGGAAATGTAAATGTCCACAAGGGGGTCCCAGACAGTGGAAGTAGTATTGGCAAAATCACGGAAACAGAAAAACATGGTATATATATGAGTAGTCATATATGTCTAAAACTTGACATGTGCTGGATTCAAACATAGGCAATTTGACTGGCAGACCCTGTGCTCTTAACCCCATACAGGTTATCACGGAGATCCTCAGTGCTCATATATCCCTTATTGTGTTAAAAGCAAACACTTTAAATATGTGTGTGATGGTTCATTTATTGCTTTCATGTGTAGTGTGTACAAGGTGATGAAGCCAACAAGGATGACCCTACAACTCTGGATAGAAAAGGCCTCTGACAGCAAGGTTATGGAGAAGACACTTATAATACATGACCCAGTGAAAGAAAACTGGACACAGCTCTCAATATTTTTCCTTGTTTGGTAAATCATTAAGATAATCTGCCCCCTGAGATTTTATAGACTTATAATTAAATAAATAATTACAACAAATGAAAAAAAAAGATATTTGAGCAAGACCCTGGAAAATGGGATTACAAAATAAGGATACTCAAGTTATTCGTAAGGTCAAATAGCTGAAAAAGGAAAGATTTGAGAAGGCTGTTTGATACAGCCTGAAGAGCAAGCACTTGGAGTCAGATGTGTACTTCAATCATCTTGGAGATATGGACAAGTCCCTTAAACTTTTGCACCTAACTCACTGTTCTGATCTATAAAGTAGAGCAATAAATACCTAACTCAGAACTTACTGTGAAAAGTGACTGAGAGAATAAAGATTGGCAATTCTAACAATGAACATGACACACAGAGAATATTTATTAAAAATGTCTAAAAACATAGCCCCAGAACAGCTAAACTGGCCTAATGCATGAAGTTGTTGAATTTAAGTAGAGAAAAAATGTTGAGGTAAATTGGTTCTAAGCTTTGGCATGACAATTGGGAAAGAAAATTAAAAAAAACTAATATTGAGTATTTACAAAGACATTTAGCCATATAGTTTCATGTGCAGTTTTAAGAGAGGTAACTTGTTACTAATCATATTTAAAATATAGATATTTGTCAAGATTTATACAATTTAAAAATATGAATTAAAATATATTTGAAAGTACCCCTTATATCATTTGGTGCAGTCTCAGACTGCTTGCTGAGCTCATAATCTTAGTTGAGAAAAATGCCAAGGTTTGCAATGTTCTGGATGACCTTGGCCAAAGCTCTTTGAACTGGGAAGGTAACTGACTCCTGGAAGTGAAACTACAGGAAGGATATAGTTAATTAAAAGACTCAGACTATTTCCATTAGTTTTCAATGTGCTACATAGATATGTTAGCTGATATGGGGAGAAGAAGCAGAAAGACATAGAGAAAAAAGAGAAGGAAAAGTTGCTGATTTACATGGAGCAGTAGAATACAGAGGAATGAAATTTAGTTTGACAAACCGACTGCCAAAGCTGTGTTGGACCCATACAGATCTCCTAGTTTCTGAATTGCATTTTCAGCATGGGCCTGATATCAGTAAGAGCTGAGATTCCTGCCTTGTTGTGGAGATTTCTGAGTTTTTTGTGAGGTTTCCTTACATGGTTTAAGATTCCTGCCTGTATTGCCATGGTTTTCTTTTCAGTAAAATCTTAAAGATTTTATATCAAACCTGAATCATTTCCTTAGCAAAAGAGCTTAACCAATAGTAAAATTGTAATCCTCTCAGCTAAATTCATTCTATGATGCTATCTTGAGTGACAGAATGATGATGTTACAGCTAATATACCAGGAATTGCCTATGTCCTGCAATTTAGCTGATCAATGGGTATATCCAGTGGAGTGTGCCATGCATGCTAATGTGATTTGCCATGTGTGTTGAAGCAGATCAAAATATATGGTTTCTTTGCTATATAATTCTCTAGAAGTAATCTGGTTATTCAGTGGATTCATGCGAGAGAGTATATTCTGAATTTACTTTCATAAAATTACATCTCAGATGAGAATGACTTCAGTAATAATAATCTATACCTGTAAAGTTTTTTTATTCATTGAATATATAAAAATTACAAAGCTTCAATTCTTAGAGAGATTTTTAAATATATTTCCTCAAATCTAAGGTATCACAATTTATAAGACACATTATTTTACGCATGTCCTCTGACAATGCCAACTAAGATTGCTAAAGTCATCTGATTTTAGAAATGTTATTATGTTAAAAAAAGTATATCTTAGAATTGTTGAAAAGTTTATAAATAAATAATCTAGTTTTTTCAACATTTTTGTTTTGCTGCTGATAAAAAATAAGCAGCATAAAGAATGAACTGGTTTGCTAGTTATTGGTAATTAGAATTTAAACTTGAGTTTCCTGAGCCAAAGTCCAGTGTAATTTCCACCCATCATATTGCATGAAATTCTATGTAATCCACACCGTCAAAAAAGAGAATTATGTTTTACAACTTACTCCAATAAATCATCTATATTCATCCTTTTATTGAGTAGACACAAATTATTTTATTGTGTATATATGTATCTATACACCTGCATCTACATAAACTCATACATACTGATATAAAAATTAGTAAAATGCTACTATTCTCATTACTAAGTATCATGCTACTTCTCACATATGTTGATAGTTTTAATGTCAGATTATTCATATTTTAATGAATAAATTCAGAAAAGATAATGCAAATTCCACTAAATTAGTTATCAACTCCTTACCAACTTCTCACTTTGCTCTATACACATAACATTTAGCAACATTCTCTTCCACAGCTACTCTTAAGTGCAACTTATTTTTTAAAGAAGAAATAGTTTATCTCACTTTTGTATTACTAAGGACTTTTAGCTCTCTCCCACTGGTATAGATAATAAATGTTTTTTACACAAAGATTTTATCACTTTCCCAATCTTATGATGCTTTACTGACTGCCTATGACTTTTAATTCAAAGAATTACAATGGTCCATTTCTCATGCATCTTTTAGGGAATGAAGAAACTTCCTATAATTGAGTTTAAGCTATTTTATTTTGTGCTTAAAATTATAAAAAGAAATTTAAAATTCTATAAAATTTTTCCTGTCTTGCTGATGATGTCTGTGTGATATCAAAAATCTTGATCAAGTAATTTCAGCTTCAACTCTAATTAAAAAGAAATAAGTAGCAAATAAACACTAAGTTCAGTAGGAATTTAGTTTGAAAAAAGAAAAATATAGCACATAATGTTATAAGATATTTAATCAAATGGAGCAGCTCTTAATTTTTAAATAGTGTCTTTGTACACATTTGTCAAACTATTTGATGATCTTTTTGACTAATGTTTACTTAGTCTAATGTCTAATTTGTTTATCTGCATAAATATAGAGAAAATTATGTAGACTTAAAAAACTTAAGCTTGACAATCTTCATTCACTTCATTTCAAATGTCTTATTAGATATGAATTTGTGACTACAAAAATCTTAAGATACATAATTAAAAAGGATAATTTTATTTCAGCTGCTTCTGTATTTTTCATTAGATTTAGAAACACATTATTTTTTTTCTAAGAAAAGTTGCTTTCCAGAGCCTCCAAGCCAGTGACAGCATGAAAAATGAAGAAAAGATACACATTTGTTAAATATCACCTTTGATATGCAGTATATGAGGCTCATGCTTTGAATCTATAAAGTTTAACAGACCTTGAGTGCTTCATTCAAGCATCCAATCAATGTTTGTTTCATTGTTATATAGTTATTGTGTAATAATGAGGCCGAATAGGAAAGCCTGTCAAATTTGTCCAATATTTTAGTGAAGTTGCAGCTAATGCATTCTAGTACAGTTGACCCTTGAACAATAGGTTTGAACTGTATACGTCCACTTATACACAAATTTTTTTTTCAATAAAATTTACACAGAGTGTGCCTGTCACTCCTACCTCCTTTTCCACCGTCTCCAGCTTTGATTTTCTTCTTCCTCTGCCACCCCTGTGACAGCAAGATCAACCCCTCCTCTTCTTCTTCTTCCCCAGCCCATTCAATGGGAAGATGATGAGGATGAAGACCTGTATGATTATTCACTTTCACTTAATAAATAGTAAACATATTTTCTCTCCCTTCTAATTTTCTGAATAACATTTTCTTTCCTCTAGCTTACTTTATTGTAAGAATACAATACATAATACATTTAACATACAAAATATGTGTTAATTGGCTGTTTATGTTATTGGTAAGGCTTCCAAGGAATAGTAGGCTATCAGTAATTAAGTTTTGCTGTAGTCAAAAGTTGTTTACAGATTTTTGACTGTGTAGGGGGTGAGCACTCCTAATTCCCTCATTGTTCAAGGGTCAACTGTATTAATTTTAAGTTAATTGGTGTTTGGGAATAAAGTTGGATTTTAAGATCTGAACTACATTAGGTATATTAAACTAACATTGATTGTCTTCTGTTATAGATATTATTTTTGTTTAAACTAAAACAGTATAATATAATTACTTAAATATTATTTTAAAATAAAATCTAATCACAGTAACGTGCAGAAAAAATCACATTAATTTTTTAAAATATAACTAAATAATATATATTTATAAATAGTTTTTTTCTTAGTGAAACATTTACTTGGCATACAGCACAGGAATTTGAATTTCAACCACAGACTATTAATGCTACTGTTAAATTAAATAAGCAGAAGGCCATTGTTCTAAGGCTATCTCATACTTTGAGTTCCTACATAACAACCTAACTTACTATGTAAATAAACTACAACTTAACTTAGAAGTGTATTTTTGTAACAAAGAGCCCAGTTTTGACCAATAACAGGCAGCCAACTGATCAGCACATGTCCAAATAAGGCAAATGCTTCATCACATCTTGCTCAAATAAGGCAAATTTTTATACATAATCAGGTGATTTATCTACTTTGCTTCTATGTTCAGCGTAATAAAGGTCACTACCTATGCTGCGGAGTGGAGCTCTCTGAATCTCATCTGGTTCTGAGTGCTGCCTGATTCATGAAGTGTACTTTGCTCTAATAAATACTGCTAAGTCCAATTTGTCTGAGATTTTCTTTTAACATACTCATTGGTCATATTATACTATAAATGTTGGCATTCCAAAGAATTTCAATATATCTTCTACGAGAACTCACTATAGGGAAAAAAGAAGATGAAGTTAAATGCTCTTAGACTATGATTCAGAGGACTTAGGTTAATCCTTGTTATACAACTTCTGTAATCTATAATTCAGAGGTAGAAACACTTGTTCTTTCTATTTCAGAAGTTTTGTGAACATCAGGCCGGGCGTGGTGGCTCACGCCTGTAATCCTAGCACTCTGGGAGGCCGAGTGGGCAGATCGTTTGAGCTCAGGAGTTCGAGACCAGCCTGAGCAAGAGCGAGACCCCATCTCTACTAAAATAGAAAGAAATTATATGGACAGCTAAAACTATATATAGAAAAAATTAGCCGGGCATGGTGGCGCATGCCTGTAGTCCCAGCTACTCGGGAGGCTGAGACAGGAGGATCCCTTGAGCTCAGGAGTTTGAGGTTGCTGTGAGCTAGGCTGACGCCACGGCACTCACTCTAGCCTGGGCAACAGAGAGAGACTCTGTCTCAAAAAAAAAAAAAAAAGTTTTGTGAACATCAAAAGGGCAATATTTATGACTTCATTATAAACAAGGTTTCTTGCCTATTGGAAGCTTTACAAAATATTTGATGACAGAATTAAAATAGTTCATGTAAATAATTTGATAGGTCAATATGTACACTAATATTAATGTACTCTAAGACACTCATGTAAGAATATACTTTCTTTACCTATGTCAAGTCACAGGATATTGATCTCTTCAGCAATAGCGAGTTTTGTCATTTGATGTTTTTATTAATACTTGTTTATGCCAGGTGCTTGGAAGAGACTTTCTGTAGCAGTAGGAAACAAATGCCAAGACCCATTACAGATGTCTGCCACAGGTGCACTAGTTGAGTAGTGGCAGTGAATCAGCCATCCTGGGTCTAGTGCCCACTTAATCTTCACACCATGAATCTCACAGAGTTAGGGTTTAAAATTATAAAAATCACATTTACTCTCTCATCATCAGCAAGAAATGCAGCAAAAAAAATATTATGTGTCTTTTGTAAAGCAAAAATGTGCAAAGAAAAGAAAAAAAACAAATGTTTTATCATGTCAATTTTAACAAATGAATACTAGCTTGCTATCGAAGTTGCCATGTATTGAAAAAATGTCAACAATTACTATGACATGTATAAATCATTCACCGTCTTTGCTTTGTGCTCTCAAATGCATTGAATGTTATTTAGCAATGACTTTCAGAATTTTTTTTTCAACTGATATGTGACTAATGGCAGATTTTTTGTGATGGAGAAGAATGTCTCATTTAGTTAACCTGAAAGCTGTCTTTGAATGATTTCTAGACTTTGCAACAGGGCTACAGTCCTTTTATCAAAGTTCATAAGATTGCTCCACCAGGAAAGGAAACACGACCTTCTTTCCTTCGATTCCTTGGTTTGGCTTTTTAATTTCCCCTGAAACTTTCTACTAAAATACTGTCTGATTTAGAAGTTAAATATGGCCCTCACTCTTAGGTAGTTTTGAATCAGTAAGAATGTAGATTTTGAGCAGATAAACAGATTTCAGATTATTAAATATAGCGATATTGTCTCCCAAAAGGAGTTAAGATGATGCTGAGAGTAAGACTGTCTACAGTAAGAAATGTCAAAGCTGAATCTTGTGAGATTTGGAGCATGGGTAAGATGTTCTAGGCAAAGTATAAGCATCTGTGAAGCCCTGAAAATTGAGAAACATAAAGTTGGGTCTGAGAGCTTTCGCTAGGTGCTGCTGTTCGAACATGGAAGGAGGGGCAAGTGTGAAAGGTGAGATGTGGACTTAAACATGGACCAGATCATAAAACACATCGGATGTCATGCTGTGGACTGTATATACATTTTATCTCTAAGACTCTGGGAAGCTATTAAGTCTTTTAAACAGGAACATAACTTGGTTAGATTTATAGTTTTAGAAGATTAACTGTGATGTTGTTTGGAGGATGAGTTGAAGGTAAAGAAAATGGGTGGTAAGTTGCTGCATTTTCCAAGTGAGAAATTGTGGAAGAGTAAAGCAATTTAACAGCACAATGGACACAATGAATTGGACATTTTATCACTATGTTCAACAACAGCAAGATGAAGACTGCAGTGTGGATGCATAATACAAACGATTGGGTTTAGAAGAATTCTATGTGTACCTAATAGACATAAAATGTCTGTGGTAAGACAAAATAGGAGTTAAGAGAGAGAGAGAGCACAAGAATGATTCCTATCATCTTACAGTTATTTGCTGTTCTCCTTAGGACAAAGGTCACTTCTGTGTAATTCAAATTATAATAATAATCCCTAGGTAACAGCTGACAACTCGTTTTACTTCTTCTTCTTTCTATCTTTCTTTCTTTTTTTTTTTTTTTTGAGACAGGATCTCACTCTGTTCCTCTGGGTTGAGTGCAATGGCGTCATCATAGCTCATTGCAACCTCACATTTCTGGTCAAATGATCCTCCTGCCTCAGCCTCCTGAGTAGCTGGGACTACAGGCACGTGTCACGACGCAGGGCTAATTTTTCTATTTTTAGTAGAGATTGGGTCTCACTCTTGCTCAGACTGGTCTCAACTCCTGAGTTCAAGCAAGCCTCCTGCCTCCTCCCAGTGTGCTAGGATTACAGGTGTGAACCACCGTGCTCAGTCTGGTTTTACTTCTTAACTTTTTCACTCTAAAGCTTTATACATGTGGCCTTCATGGATTAACTCAGCAACTAATCTTTATTTTTTGACAAATGGCTACTTTTTGTTAGGAGGTTCAACAACAAAGTTTAGAGGCCAAAATGTTCTATATGTATATAGTCTATGAACTATGCCATGCACTATTGTGAAGCTACCACTTAACAGTAAGTAAAACTTCCTTTGCCGGCTTTCTTTTTCCTAAAGTCATGCCTATCTTTAATACGGCAAACACTGTGCATGCACACACATGGATAAACACACTAAGAAGAGAGAAAGAAAAAGTAACAGAAAAAGAAATAGTACAGTAGAAAACAAAAATATTGAATACTATGTATTATTACATTTCTTTGTATGTATCATTGGAACATCATCTTCCAAAGAATATTGTTACATTCTCTATCCTGATGTTCAAGAAAGATTTAGGTTGAAATGTGTGCAACAGAATAAATTTAAGACTAGATGAATTCTTTTCTGAGTTGAGGGATGAATATAGTCAATTCATATTCAGTTTAAATAAATAGTAATGCGATGCAACCAAAATAAACAGTCATGTAATCAAAGCAAAAACATGCTGTTTCAACATATTACTAAATTGGTCATTTTCAACTTGCCAAATTTATTTATCGTTATTTTTCTCCATATAATTTGGTAATAAACATCCCACATTTTTACTGATATTTTCATACTAATACAATTCAAAAACCAAACCAAGCAAAAATAAAACCTCTAGTGGATTTTGCTCTTTCAGTGTACCACAAATAACGTATTTTTATACAAATGTCTGAAGTAAATTGATCATAAGTGAAGTAAAGAGATCTTGACATATTTAAAGAAATTCAGTTTAAAAATAACAAAGTTATAAAAATATACAATATTTCCTTCCCAGTATCCAGTTAATTTTATAGCTCTGTGGTATCTAGTATTTCCTACACTTTTCCCTGGGAATGCACATATGTCTAGAGTAAAATATCTATTTACTGTCAAAGTATGATCATCTATGAGTAAAAATAGTGTGCATGGACACTTCATGTGCTTTTCTTTTTGGCATTGCTTGTTTTGTTCTATTGTAACTCCCTTGTACTTGTAGCACACAAAGTATTTTATACTTTGAAAAGTAGTATAAAATAAGTTAAATAAAATTAACATTATGGATGAAGTTTCATAAAAATAATGTAGATAATTAGAACATAGCTTATAAGGAGACAAATGTCAACTATAAATGGTGTGATCTAATTAGAAATGTCCCCCCAAACCAAGTCTGTCAATTTATGCCTGCTGTCTCACTTTCTATTTGGGGTTTATTTTTATGTCTTTGTTTCTAGTAATTTTTTTTATTTTTGACATTGAACAGTTATTTTGCTGATAAATGTGCTTATCCCAGCTGGCATTTTACAATCCTCCTTCAGAAAAATAGCTATGTTGGACATATACCCTCTGTAAACATAATGCAAATTAATGAATAGAGGAGAAAAATAGCCATATTCATCATTAATAATCTATGGAAATATCTAATAAGAAAAAAAATTATTTGTAGTTTGGAGCTTGATTATAAAACCTAAAATATCAGTGGTAGAAAACGTAATTTTTTTTATGTTATAAAAATATTTGAATTTCATATCTTGCATAATACATCAGTAAACCAAATTTATACTATTTTACACAAAATATATCACATAAAAGGAAAACATGAGAGTTAAACTAGCATATGGTAGAAAAAACTAGAGCTTAAAGTGATTTGGTAACATTTATTATTTTTTCCTGCCATAAACAGTTGAAATATTTATATTTTTGTTATAAAATGCCTATAAGTGGGACTACTTTTATTTTAATATGACAAAATTTTTAAAATTAAGATTTACTTTGTAGAAATTGATTCCATAATATAAATCTTAGGAATTTATTATTAAGATTTAAAATCAAAGGTACATAGTGGCCTTTTTATAAATAAATGGTAAAATGAAAAAAAATCATAATGAAAGGTAGATAAGAATTTGCAAATATAATTCCAAGATAAACACATTTAGGTGGAAAACTAATATTGTATACAATTAGAGAATGCAGATTGAACAAGCACAAGGAATAAAGCAAATTTTATATCTATATTTATATAAAGAAAATTATATTTTTGTGCAGTTTTTCATGTGAAAATGCATGCTTTTCATAGAAATCCAAGCTTTTTGTGGTGAACTGGTTCTGTCAAATATCCATTTACTACCTAAGAGGATAGGCCAGCCATGGTTTAGCACAAACCAGTGGACTTTCAGTGCTGAGCATGGTTCACTGCACTGCATGATACTGTACCTATTTCAGGAAACAGTAATCATATGTCATCCTGTGATCTACTGCTGTGTTGTGCTACTGGTTTCATAAATAAAATTGAGAGGTCATTTCCACTATAAATTTCTGTTTGTCAGAAATTTTTAGTCAAAAGAAAGCATGTAATGGAATATGGAAGGCCAAAGTCAAACTCTAATTTATCAACAAGGAGATCTTTTATATATTTAATACTGGTGAATTTAATTATGATATTCATAAAAATTGTACCAACTATTTATGTTACAATTTTGTGAATTTATGATATGCTCTTTCAGAGAGAGTATATTAAGATTATTTTACAAGAAAGATTTTTAATCTTTTTTAAAATCTGGTATTTGGTCTTGGAGAGCTCATTAACTAAAAATTTATTGTCAAAGGCTTGATATATTAATACTGATAAATTAAACTATTTAAATACTTCATGCTTTTGAATTTAACAATTAAAGGAACTCATCAAATATTAGTTTTGTATATAGAAAAAAGTATGTCTTGATAATGTTTCTGATTATACATAAAGCTTATGAGATATAATTCCTTTGATTACACAGCATATGGTTACTTCAAGTTTTTTCAATACATTTTTAATGGTAAAAAGGAGTAGTCAAGTAAACTGCTAGCATATAGATTTCAATGCAAATTGCTAAAAGGAGCTACCATGTGAATGTGAACTTATTTAATCACACGGTTGGTATAGACTGCAAAAAAAACATTACAGGAAGGTACTGAAAAATACAACTTTCAAATTCTAGAGTCTAGCTTATAAAGATAATGGTTTAGAATCATTGTCAATGGTAGAAAAGAGCATTGCATATTCATCTCGTTCTCTACCAACAAGAAGGGGAAGCTTGTGAGGCACATTATGTTCAAAGGATTGAAGCCCGGTCTCCACTATCAGGCAGGACTGTTTGCATTTGGCCATTCCTCTTTTTCCTCCTGTGACCTTGGCAAGTGACATATTGTTTGACTCTCAGTTTCCTCAACTGCAAAATTAAGAAAATAATACATAGAAGAAATTTGAAAATTTAAGTGATTATGTACATAAGATTACTATTGAAATACCTATTAAGCAATTAAATAGTTTTTAAGAGTTATACTATTGTAAGTATGATGATCCTAAAATGAAATTTTTGAGATGAAGTGTAGGCTGGCAAACCCACATTTGTACAAACTTGCTTCCTTCCTTTAGGAATTCCTTAGAGAATAAATCTTGAAAACATTTCCTTATCAAAGACCAAATAGTAAAATGAATATTACAAAAAAGAAAGAAACCTCAAAGATCCATTTGGATCCATGAGAGTTGAAAGCTGATTGCTGTCTCTGCTCAGTTACATATATGACACGTCTAGAAGTCTTAAAGGGCTGCCCAATAGTAGGGTCCTGGTTAGGGCTTCAGATGATACCAGTAAGTTTCGAATTTTTTGATTATAAGGACACTTTTTAATATAAAAATATTTTGCAGGCCCTTTTTTGCCTTGAAAAGTGATGCATTTAGTATTCATCAACTGAGAAAATTTAAAGCATTTATATCCTATGAATGTAGTTACTCTTTTAAATAAATATACATTAACATATCCATTCAAGTATTTATTATTTAGCCCAGAGCTAATATTTGATGTTCACATGGAGCCAGAAATCTATTTAGTTAATATCATGGTCCCTTTCCTGGGGGAACTCTTTGCATTTCCCTACTAGCAAGCGTATAACTACTTGTCTCTTGATTTCATTTAAGTAAAGAATCCTTGAGTAGTAAAAGTATTTAAAGCATACAGAACACTATTTGACTCTGAATTTACTTTGGAATAAGAAAAAGAGTTGAACAAAATTGGACCAAAAACATCCTTTCTCTTCTACAGATAATCATGAACAACTTAATAAGGTTAGTGCATTCAATTTAAATCATATTTCTGCCTACTATAACTTAAGTTTACCTGTAATAATGTGGTATCACATGTCTCACAGTAGACCTAAATAACTATATGCTTGGAAAAAGTTTTTAAACAGATAAAGGGGAAGTTAAAGTATAATTTGCATTTGTTTTAAGTTAAGTTTTATTTGCTTTAATAATAAAACTAATCTAATAAATATATTTGCCACATCTAGATTTAATTAAATATAATAAATCAAACACTACTTGGTTTAAACATAATGACAGTGACCTGCAAACTCTTTAGGAAAAACCATCAACAAAACCATCAGCAAAGAGAAACTTCTAAATTTTGATGTAAATATTTAGATGGCACAAAACTGGAGAGAGGAATTACCACGTTATAGCTGGGGCATAGTCATTTTCGTATTGAGTATTTTAAAAGATAGTGACACAAACTCAATCATGCAGGAGTATTTAAAAGAGAATATAAAACAGTGACATACATATTTTGTTAGAGTCCCCTAAAATGCAGATCATATTCCATTTTACTCAATAAAAGCTGAAATACTATATTTTTGCTGTCGATTCATATATGTCCCCTATTTATATCTCCTCCTGGTATCAATTATCCATTTTGTTTATTACTCAAAAGATTCCAGCCAATACAGTATTGTCACCTATTATCCCTCCCTTCTTGTCACTAATTTAGAAGGTTTGAATATTATTTTAAAAAGACTGTATGAATTTGATACTTTCTACAAATACAATTGCCATTGAACAATGTGATTTTAACAGATATTCTTTCCACTTTAAAATATAGTGACAAACTAAAGTGGTTATTTTGGTTCTGCCATGACATAAATTCTTTTAGTAGTCCATGAATTATTATAAAGGTATGAGAAGCTAGAGAGAAGGTATTTTTTGCACATTTCCCTAAGGTGTTTCATTCAGACTTTTAAAGTTAAGACGTTGACCAAAGATAACTTCCTAGAAAGTGTGTTTTTTATCTATACCAATCTTCTTAGATATATTAATATTTTAAAAATTAAGTGGCCCAGGATCAGTGGCCAGTGAAAATACACTATCTTTTGGCAAACATGAGGTTTGGTGCAGTGAAGATAAGGCTGCTTCTCTGCAGTATCAGCAATCCTACCTCTCTTTTTAGATGCACTCTGGAAAGCAGACAGAGCAACTAAGATGTTATTGTTACTTTTTAAACAGGGAAACAAGCAAACTCACAGTTAACAAAAATAAAATAACATCAGTAAATATTCCATGTACTAAAAATTAAAACAAGATAAATGATTTTGTAGGGAAAACTGCTTGTCGATCTGCAAAGTAGAGGTCAACAAGAGAGTACTCTTATATAGGGCAAAACGAAAATGGATTTGAGTGTCTTAATGGACCGCGACCATATCGTCACTCTCCCTTTTCGAATCTTCAGACAATTAGAAAGTGAAAAAGTTGGATCTGGTGATTGTTGATGCCTGAACTTTAATTTCAGCCTTGACTAATTCATAAAGTCCTCTCCCTCTATTTTCTACATTACAATAAACAGACTGATGGAATAATATTTTTCTAATCTTGACTCTTGTTCCTCTCTGTCTCATTGTTGACTAAATATGGGGGCCATGAATCAACTTTAGGGCACTCTGTTTTCTTCCTGAAACTATATGCAAAATTTCTTATGTTCATGCCTGTGTGTCCTTTGTTCTGGGAAGGAGAAACATAGTTTCTAGAATTCAAGTGTAATCATCCCATGTCCAAAAGGCTAAATCATGTTTAATTAAAATTATTTGCCATATCACAGAGCAAATGTAAACTCCAAATAGTTCCTAAAAGGAAATTATTTTTTTATTAATAAGTAAATTGGTTATGAATATAGTATGTTACATTAATACAATGTTATACTCAGAGTTTTAAAAAAAGAGTCTGCTATAATCTTAGGAAGTAAGTTTATAATCTACTTATAATTTTGTTATTTTTTTTATGTAATATATTCAAGCCAATTATTTGGACAATGTAACACACTAAGAAAAAATGGATGGGTCACATAACTAGCTATCACCTGTTTCAGAAGAATGTAGTACCACATTTTTAATTTGCCTCCAATAGTTTCATACTTAGTGATCCAAACTCTTTTCTTCCTTATTAACCAGGTACACACACACACACACACACACAATACTCTTTGTTTAGCCAAAGTTCAAAGTAACCTTTAAATATATTGATTTGTTTTGCTGACAATTTATTAAAGAAACCTTCTCTTAAACTAATGCTGAGTCAAAAGCATTTTTATTAACACTAGGACTAACATAATTTGAAAGAGGTTGAAACTCAAGCTAACATGTAAAAATATTACTAACAGCATTTATATCTATGCTGATGAAGGAAGATATTAAACCATGAAAATTTACATAGGTTAATACTTTAACTTACACCTTAGTCAATTTTTCTACTATTTAAAAAATACTCTTTTCTCGGTTATCCACAGTGAAATTATAGTTGTTGTATGAACTCTTAAGCCATTTGAATGTCCATGTTTTAATGTTTGCGTGTACAATATTTTGTCCAATGCTAAACACATTACTATGTCAGTTCAATTAAAAATGAAATATGTCAATGGGTTCAGTGAGATAATTGATAAATCTTAATAAGATCAAGCTAACTCACCTCAATGATTTTATATGTATAGACACTTGCTGAAGCTTCAGTTGACCAAATTGTTCTGAGGTAAATTGAAAGGTTAGGAAGCTCCAAAAATAATGGCAAGCACACACCTTAACTGCATAGATTGGCTCAGTATTTAAACAGATGAACAATTCCCTGTTACCTCCAGGAAACTGAATTACTGAAGTGTGCCTGTGCTCCTGTGGGAGTGAGACTGATTGAAACCTACAGATAACAGGATTAGGATTATAATGAACAAAAACTATTTTCTGATTGCAGTTATTTTTACGTCCCTGCTCAGTCCCCCAAGAGAGAAAGTTTCCATTTTTCGATCAGAATCATGATCCTAACAAACTGGGGATTACTAGAAGCACTTTCACATTGTCAAATATTGATTGTCATAACACGCATCAAGAAAGCAAATGTTGAAAAAGACTAACAAGTGAAGCATGGACAAGAGAATATGACTAAGAGAGTTCAGAGCATTTGTGTGTAAAGCTAAATAAAAATAAGAAAATAATTCACAAAAGTAAATTAAAATATTATGAAAATGATAATAATAAATAATTGCAAAAATGCTGTAGTAGAAAGACAAAATGCAAAGAACGTGCATTGCACATTGTTTTTTATTAAGGAAATATGATTACCTGATGGTAAAATAATTATTGTCAGAAAAATAGTTCTTTCACATTAGTTATATTATTCCTTAATATATATTTTTAGTATTAATTTGTGCTTTTTACTCTAAAATTACACTAGTAATTATCTTTAACTTACACTAATGTAATAATCACTAATAATGTGAATGATAATTAGAAAGATTTGAATCAAAGGAAACTTTAGATTATTACAGTGGAAAATCATAATGAGTTATTTATCTAGCATTGAACATGACTATCTGAGAGATAACTGTCAGTGGTATTTCTATCTATAAATTAAAGAGGATTATAATAGTGCTGAAATAAAATCATTCAAGCAGAGTCTTGTTTCATAAACAGTACCACAAGCTGAGAGGTAATATCACATGTATATTATTGTTGTGTCTGCAGTGCTGGGTGATAGTGGCTTTGACTATAATTCATGGTGTGTTTTAGAATGTAGAAGCAATAAAATATTGATCATCAGCATGTACAGCCATTATTCAGAAGATTAGATCAATTTATGAGAGGCAATAACTTGTAAACGAGTGACCTTCCAAAGGTCAAAAGTATTTCCAGGGTAAAATCACTGCATATCTAGGGCCCCAGATGAAACCTAAGTTACTAAAAGATATAGAAATAAAATATAGTTTTCAGCTCAAATCATGTAGTAAGTCATTTAGGGGCTGCTACTCTACAAATAGAATATTAAAAGTATTTCTGGTCTTTGATAGCATATGTGGGAAGTTAAAGACATATAGGTTGGTTTATTTGTTTCTTTGTTTTAGTATAAACACATTTTAAACTCAAACAGGAGAAAAGTCAACAAAGTCTTAGGTGTGATATACCTAAGTCTTAGGTAAATATACCATTTAGTGTGATTCGCCGTGAGCTAGTAAAGTTATAAAGGAACATAATTTTCTAAAAATATAAAAACAAAGGGAAAATGTGATTTAAAAATATATTATTATTTCTTTATTTGTGAAAATAAAAAGGTGGCATTTAGTTTTGGAAAAATAAAGTAATATAAATGTTTTCTACATATTTTGATTTGGTGTAAATTTAAGTATAAATTAATTCATTATATAATAGATTATTTTAAATTATAATTAATTCATATCTATATGATATATTCTCAGTTATTAACCCCCAGGGGAAGTAAAGTCTATTTAACTTACTTTTGGCAACAGTACTATAGTATCTACAGACAATTAATTGAGCATTCTAGATAATTATAGAGACTATTCTTCTGGGCTTTCCAAATTTAACATCATGCCCTGGGCCTTTTGTATTGCTTTCAGAGATTAAATGGCTCAAATAAGTTTGTAGATCAGATGAAAAATTTAAGCGGAATTGAAAAAAACACATTTTAACATGCAAGTAAAACGTTTAAATAAAAATGCTATTCTTATTTTCAAATAATTCCTCATAAAAGAGAAAATATATCAAAGATGTCAAAGTCCATTTTTCAATATTAAAGACCTCTATTAGATGGACATATATGATACCAAAAAATATTCAAAATTCAATAATAAATCTTGCCCGTCAGTATGTGTATGCATAAATATAACAACACTTTTCTGATCAGATGAAATACTTTAATGTGATGCATATAGTTATAATTAATAAACTAAATATTCATAACATAATTCTATAAATGTTGAATTTTAGCTGTACGATATATATTTAACATTGCATTATTGAATTAAAATAAACTAAGAAAAGATATGACTAGGTAATGAAAATGTATCTAATGAAAAATGTAATGTCCATTTATAAAATTTTAGCTAAAACCATGCTTTTTTGTTAAATGATAAGTTCTGACCTGTCATCAAAGGGAAAAAGTGTGGCATTCTGAAACAATAAAATGCAATGTTAAATCAATCAGAAATATTTTATGGCATATGCATATGATATCCTCAATTATGATACTCACTGTCAAGCTAAGGAAGAAATAGTAGAACAAGACTGAAAGTCAGAAACACAGAAATGGGTTTTTAAGCAAGAAAAACACAAAAAGGCCAAATCAAGAAACTTCATTGAAATATCTGAAACATCATTTTTTTTTTTTTCTTGGCAGAAAAGTGATAGATTTTGTCCAGGAAGCCTTTCAACTTTTGTGATCACACTGTGCAGACCCTGTTCTACCGAACCTGCCATCAGATATACCATACAAGTTTGGGAAAATCCTGTGGTACAGGGTGGTGAAAGAATGAATAAACATGGTGTGGGAAATATCATTATGAGTTTTGGAGTTAGACAATCCAAGGTGGGTTTGTTAGGTAGATAGCAAGGGAACTCTGAGACTCTCCTTAAGGAAGAATGTGAGTGTTTTGCCTGGGTGCTTTCTCAAGCAATCGCCCCACTTGAGAAGAAGGACAAGTACAGGTACTGCCCCACCTTAATCCTGCCCAGAGCAACTGCTACACCTAGTGAAAAGAGGAATCCCTTCTAACCAGCAAAAGAATGCAGGGGCAGCCCAGGAACAATAGGATTTGGAAGGTGACCTAGAGTAACCTAAGGCTAATTATCATATCATTAACTGTCCATCAAAGTGGTTCCATGGTAATGTCTGAACGATGAGGACAGCCCAATCCAGATACTATAAAACAAGACCCCAGACCATAATTGGAGCCCTTTTGTTATGACAGAGAGATCTGTTTGCTGTTCTGTGGCGACTGTATCTTGTTTTTACTTGGTAAACCTATATCTTACTCTTGCTTGGTAAATCTATCTTGTGCTTCCTCAAAAACTTAATTTTATGCTTGCCTTGTTTTGGGGTGTTTGGTCATTCTTCGGCCAAGAGCACACCAAGAACCAAGAACAGACAAGATTACCGAACCTGAAGCCCAAATGGGTTCAAATCCTGGCTCTGCTAATTGTCATCTACCCAAAGGAAAAGAAGTCATTATATCAAAAAGACACATGCACTCATGTTTGTGGAAGCACAATTCACAATTGCAAAGGTATGGAATCAACCTAAGAGCCCATCAACTGATGGGTAAAGTAACTGTGGTCTATATATACTATGGAATACTACTCAGCCATAAAAAGAAAGAAATGATGTCTTTTGCAGCAACTTGGATGGAATCGGAAGCCATAATCTTCAGTGAAGTATCTTAGGAATGGAAAAACAAATACCACATGTTCTCACTTAAAAGTGGGAGCTTAACAATGGGTATATATGGCCGCACAGAGTGGTATAATGGACTTTGGAGACTTGGAAGGGGGGAGGATGGGAGGAGGGTGAGGCATCACAAACTACCTACTGGGTGCAATTTACACTATTTAGTGATGGATACACTAAAAGTCCTGACTTCACCACTATACAATTTATCCATATACAAAAACCACTTGTACCCCCTAAATCTATTGAAATAAAAAAAAAAAAAAGAACTGACAGTAAACACTTAAACCAATTAAACATAAAGTTAAATTTAAAAAAATGGAAATCTTTTTCATAAAGGTGTTTTAAGGGTTAAATAAAAGTGCAGAGAACAGCAAATAGTAATTGCTCAATCAATGGGATACATTGGTGGTAAATGTATTATTTGGTACCAAGAAATTAAATATAGAGTAAGTTAGATATATGACAGTCTTTAATTGTATTTATTATTAATTTGTCAATGTTTGCTTAGAAAATTTATCCTCAAATGTCAATGGTTTAACACTGTAACAGCGAAGACAGATTAATCATGCAAATATTCTCATGGGAAAATTCCACAAAGTAGTCCTTTAATTAAATTATAAATATGAAATTGATGATTTAAAGAACAAGACAAATTACCCACATATTCAATTAGGTTTAGCTTTCAGCTCCAGGTTAAAACAGTTCACCTTTTTAATTCTGTAGCTTCTCCAGATAATCTGTTAGAGTCACCTTATTAAAATTGCCTTAAATATCCAATAAATACTTGTCAAAATGTCTCTTTCCATCAATGAAAATCCCAAAATATGATAATTTAAAAACTATTTCAGCAAATTCTACTGAATAAAGACCACATGGAGAGCAACATGTAGTCCCAATACACTGTGAAATTTGACTTTGGTTAACCTGTAGTGAACATATATGTTATGTAGGAACTCTAAGCATGAAATTCGACTATCCAGGGAAACTCTAGACATACGGTTACTTATTTCCATTGAGTTCATGGATTTTCTGTACTAAAAGAAATGTATAATAAATACACCTTTGAAGAAATTTTAGAGTGATTGTGTTGACCTGGGTCTCATAAATTTTGTTTTTGCATGACTTGGTTTTTCATATAATGTGATATATTCATAAGAAATAATGACATATTTCTGACTATGTTCGACAGTTCTGGAGTCAATATTTCATGATTTTAATAAAGCATTTCTATACTTCAACTATATTGATCACACAGGTTCCATTGGTTATAATTTTTCAATTGGCTCATACATTTGCATACATTCTGTTTTTCTATGTTACAACCTGTTTTTGTGTTTTGTCCACTAAACCCTTTTCCCAGCCTTTATTTCAATTTAACGACCGTAGTAGGTTTTACTACAGTTCTAATTTATAATCACACATTTACCTTAAATTTCAGTTTTCTTCTCTTTTTTAGTGGTCAATCAAAATACGACATTAATTTATTATCTAAACCATAATTAACTTATATCATTATAAAATTCAACTAAGTCAGTGGTGATTTCAGCTATCAAATATTAATGTAACCATCTGTATTTTTTATTATTTATTTTAATCAGGCACATATATATATATATATATATATATATATCACAGATTCTCTAATACAATGTTTTATTTTCTATTAATTTTTTAGTTGATATTTGTGGGTCTGTGAGATTTTACATCAAGTTGGTCCACTCAGGTCTACCATATAATAACGTTAAATAAACAAATATAATTCTTCATAAACTATGGTTTATTTTCCATCTGTGGAGATCAAAGGGTATTATGACATATCATGATAATGAATCAAATTTTATTTTAATAATTGAACTCCTCTAAAAGTCACAACAGACTAAACACAAACATAAAAAGGTACATGCTGATAATCAGACAAGATAAAACTGAAAAATTATGTTCCTACCGCACAGTAACAGACAAAACTTTTCCTCAGCCAATTCTAGTAAACTTTTTAACATTTCATTATATGTTCTCTATTTTCTCTAGACCAATGATTTTCAAGTATTTTCTGCAATCAGCATACACTTTCTGTCTTTGTGTGTTTTTAAAAAAGAAATGAAAATAACTAAGCATTATATGTATGTATTTTTCTTGTTGTAAGGTACTTCATCAGGAGCACAAAAATATGAAAGTGCTGTAAGTCCCTAAGGAAAAAAGAAAATTAACTGATAAACATTTTTCTGTTTGTTCCATGGTATGCTTTCAAATACTAGGATTTTTGGTGACATATTTGAGGGCTTTAAAATACTCATCATGCTAATCAATATAGTAATAATTATGATAAAATCACCATCATAGTCTAAAAATATGTCACAGTGTCTATAAACGGCTTTCAAAATTGTCACACATTTCCTTGTTTGCCCTGAAGCATTATGTCTGTCATTGTTTGAGTAGAACTAACAGTTGTGACCTGACTTTCTTACATATTTACAAGGCAAATTCTACATATTCTGTTCAATTTGAGTTCTTTGATTTGGATTTGATGTGAAGTTATGTCATATCCGTTTGTCATAGCAAATTATGACTTCTCTATACAGCTTAATATATTCTGCTCACTAAACACTGTGTCTGACATTATATTTTAAAAAGTCTGCTGAGACATCTGAAAGGGATTCAAGCACTGTGTAAGATTCACTGTTCTGAAAAAGTAATTAATATTCTCATATCCATTATCCACAGTAAAATTCATCTTTTTAATGCCATAGTGTTTTCTCTTCTGATTGCCCCATGCACCTGAAGCAACTCTCTTTCCCAAACATTCTCGGTTGCAGTCATTGACATCATCATCTGGGCTCAAAGCCACCAGACAATCTTTCACTTATTTACAACTTTCTATCCTCTTCATATTTCCTGAAGACCACTAGCAATATGTGTTTGAAAAATAATAGATGCTATTTATTAAGTGTGTTCTCATTGTATTAGATACTTTGCAGTCTTTATTTAATCTCACAAGCACATCACAAAGTAAATATTGTCTATTTATGAAAACAAAACAAAACAAATTAAAAAACCCATTGCAAATTTTCCAACTTCACACATTTTGTACAGCTGGTAGAGAATTCAAGTAAGTTTGAGATTAAAGCCAATGCTCTTGAATAATATATCCCAACTTATTTACTATAAATAAAACAGTCTGTTAGAATTGCTATTCCTATACACAATTGATAAAAGCTTAAAAAGTAAAATGGGAGAAAAAGACAACTCATCTTTAAAAGAAACAACAGGATACAAATAATTAGAAAATAAATTGAGAAAAAGATTGATTTTAAAATTTATGATTGAAACTTGAAAAAATCATCATTAAAAAAACCAATTTCCAGACCATTCTATAGACTGCAGAGCTGGCCCCATGCATGTAAAGTACGTTAAACACTTGGCCAACATAAATTTTTTTTCACCCAAATAACACTTCTGAATGGTCTTCATATCCTCACTAAACTCCTGGTTTCTTAACCATGTTTTCTTTTTACATAAATTGTCTCTTGTCTACCTTTCAATCTTAATTTTTATTTGTCTTGTTTTAGCTTCATTTTAATATTTTAAGATGTGAAGAATTCATTTTGTCATGAGACAATATCATTTCCAATTGATATGTAAAATAAATAGCTTTTTTATTGTTAATACTGACAAAAATAATATGAATATTATCATTTTCACATTTGATTCTGATTTAATATATTAATGCCACTGAAGACATCCTTTCCAATATCATTTATTTACACTGAAAACATTACAAGGAGGCTATAATCCCACATATTTAAATTAAAATATTTTATGAGAAAAGGGAAAATATATATTTAAAAGTTGTTAGGAGAAAACCTATGTGACTTTGGGTTTGGTAATGAGTTTTTAGGTATAACATCAAAAGCATGAACCATGAACTGAAAAATTCTGGTAAGTTAGACTTTATAAAAATGAAAAACTTTTGGTCTGCAAAAGATAACATAAGGAGAATAAAGGGATAAGCTACATATTGGAAGAAAATATTTTCTAGACATATATATGATAATGGATTTGTATCCAAAATATACAAACAATTCCTAAAACCCAACAATAATAAATCAACCAAGCCAGCTAAAAAGTAGACAAGAATTCTGAACAAACACCTCTCCAATAAAGAAATATAGATTGCAAATAAGCTTAACAACATCATATGCTATTAAAGAATTGCAAAGTAATACAATGAGATACCTCTATAGACGTACTAGAATGGCTAAAATCCAAAACTCTGCAACAATGGCAAGGATGCAGAGCAACAGAAACTTTTATTCATTGTTTGTGGGGATGCAAAATGGTATTGAAGGAGCTTAGGAAATTTCAGCTCAAAATATGACTCCTTGGTATAAAGAGTATTTTGAATTAAAGGCCTTTAGAGATCAATACGTACTGGAAGGGACTTTCCCTCTTTCTTCATAAAAACCCAGACCCACCAGAAAGAAAAATCAACTTCCCTTCCCCTCCCTGCTATCTCACTATATTACAGGAAAGAAGATTAAGAATGCAACCAGACTGGGCCCAAATAGTTTTAAATATAATACCTGTCTCTGATAGGAATTTAATTTCCAAAGAGTCATTTATGAGTCAATCTCTTTCCCCCATCCATTCATTCTCTCAAGAATCTATTCATCCTCCCTAGCAACCATTTACTGACCCTAAACAGGATTACCTATATTCCTCATCTGCCCCTTCCCTCTAAAATGAGGGTGTATAAATTTCTGGACACCATTGGGATATTAGATAATCTCTCTGTGATTCTTCCCATGTTTAGGGTAAATTAATCTTTCTCTTATTAATCTGCCTTACTGTAAGTTGATCTTTCAGTGAACCTTCCAGGGCAAAGAAGTTTCCCCTCCTACCCACATGTCAAGCTATGACTCTACAGGGTAAACATAAAATCAAGTTGAAAAGCTATTTAGAAAAATGAGAAACTATGTTGTATATTTCTATAGAATTATTTTCATATACAAGAAATTCACTCATTTGTGTAGATACATCATTCTAGTAACTTGGTGATTTAGGGAATGACTAATAACACTGGTGAAAAAATGTCAGGTCATAATAAATCTTATCTTTAAAGAAGATAAAAATTTCTTACCTTTATATCAATTTATGAATATTAACTAGACTTATATACATATTTTAGAATGAAAACACAAATACTGTTTTATACATATACCTATTTTATATATATATGAATTAAAATATATATGCATACATATATTTTTATATTTGTATATGCACACACATATTGTGACATACCATATATATATGTCTATATATATATAGTCTCTCTCTCTATATATAATCACATCTTTCAAAATTTTCAGAGGATACCCTTTTGGAGAGAAGGCCGGTTCTAACATGTTTTTATATTTTCAAAGCCCATGAATTTAACTTATTCTCATGTCAAGTTATTAATATATTTTTCTTATTTTATTAGTCAAGAATACCTATTTTATTTATGAATTATTGAATCAATAAAGGAGACCATGTTCAAAGCAATTTTTCCATGTGAAATCATGGCAGAGGTCTTGTCTGTTTATATAACAGAGGGCAGGTACACATAGATAGAGGAAAGATGGAAGCAATAAGAGAAAGCAGAATAAATGAAAGCACACTGAGAAATCCAGGGGAAAATAGTTGAATGAAGTAATGACAGTGTCTCAGGCAAATAGAGAATTTTTTACCACAGGCTTTCTCTACTCACAGGCATAATTACAACAGCTGTACCATATAGCTTCTATCAGTCATAATCTAGGTTAGCATCTCTTTCTATTAACCAAGCAATAGAGGAATAAAAATTACTTTTACCAGTCCATATGAGGCACTGTGTTTGCTGCAATGCATTCTGATGGCTTAATTAGGTGAACCGTGTGGCACATGGGATTTTTCCAGCCAGGTTCATCACAAAGGCCATATCATCAAAGTAGAATGGTCCTGGGCTCTACAGCTAGATTACAAACATGAGCTTCTTCATTGAGTGTCTTGTAACTGCCTGTGTCTGTTAGTTTGCTTCCATCTACTTAAACAATTAAATAAAGCTTTACAAGAAGGCCAAGGCTAATAAAGAGGCATGGCGCCAAAGTACAGCTGGCAATTTCTCTAGTTATTAAGCTCTCATCTTGAACTGATTGATAGTCTCTAGAAAGTAACGAAAACACTGGTTTTATTTTCCCTTAAGTATTTGTTCTCTTTCAAGACTTGACACTTCTATTGATAGAATCTCAAATCCTTTGCAATACCTACCTACATAAATATTAAATATACACATATGTATTTAAATAAAAGGCCAAGAAATATATAATAATCAAAGAATTTTTTAAAGGTATCTATTTCAGTAAACAAATATGGGGTAAAAATCTTGAGCAAAGCAGTTACACTGAGAAAATAAACCATATAGAGCAGATACATTCACAACCATTTATTCCATAGTTTTGTTGTAATGTTAAGCTTATGAGTGTTACCTTTACCTTGGTTAATTGTCTGGAAAATTCTACTAGTGTTAATATCAATACAAGGCACTATAGTAAATAATATATACAAATGCATACATATATAAATCTGAGCATGATAACTTTAAATAGCATTTTTAATTCATTATGAATTTAAGTTAATCAAAAAATTTAAACTAAATAATGGTTCTAAATCAAATGTTAGTACTGTAACTATCATTCTCATATATTTTCTATTTGATATTTATAAGTAATTATATTTTGTACATCATATATGATAAACACATATTAAATCTAATCACAATGTGGCATTATGCATCTGTTTCATTTTGTTGAAAATATCACCATTGGCCAGTCCCCTACGAATGATATCTTGCAGTCATTCTTAACATCTCTCTCCTTTCTTCTCATTTTCCATTATCACCATTTTCTCAGATCCTATATTTTACATACTTTTCCAAACCTGTCTCTTTTTCCTCTCTATTGTCCCACCCAAAGTGAGACTTTTGCCATATATTTTTTTTCTGCAACCTTTTCTGCTCATTCGTATGTTCATTTATCAATAAACATTCAGAGAATAATTCCTATCTATTCTTTACTCTTTTAAATATCAATTACACATTTAAATAACTCCAGTAGTTTTTTTTCTTCTTTCTATCATAATTTATTATAATTAGAAAATTAGATGTGTAATTGGTTTTTAAGTTATTTCCTCCACAAAAAAGACACCAAACCTGCCTCATTCACCTGTCTCCCCCAAATTTATAAGAAAACTTTGAAAAAATAGGTATTAAATAAACATTTGTTGAATTACTAAATTAATATAAAAGAAACAAATATACGATTTTTCCACTGGAATTAATATTTTAAAATAGTCTTATTAGGTTACTTCCCTGCTTAAACTCTCTCATTCCACCCTATTGACCAGAGTTTATAGTTAAAGCTGCTTAGCATACTATGAAAGGCTTCTCAGGATTGAACTTCAAGTCTCACTCTCTGAGAACATTTCCATACATCCTTTAATGTGCACCTTTTTTTCCTACCAAACTAAACAAGAGCTCTTCTTATATTATTATCTCAGCATCTTGGCAGGCGCCTGGGATTCTCTTTCCCACTTGCCAATTTTCAACCTTGTAAAACTCCTAAAGCTATAGTGTCCATCAAAGTGCCTAGCCCTCAGTAGGCACATAATAAATGTGAACTTTTCAATGGTTTCTTATATTCTTGTTTACCTGTTCTGTGAAGTCTTCCATGCCCTCCTCAAGTTTTTATTCTGGGCCTAGTCTATATTATATCTGTCAATAAGTTTTATAAGCATGTAAGATAGGAACTCAAATTACTTACATGTCTGCTTTTCCTCTCTGAAGTCCTTTAGGATAATGATCTTTCTTATTAACATGGTATTCCCATACTGATCACAGTTTTTTTTTTAATTTAATAATTAAGCTTTTAGATAATAATCATTAAATTTGTCACTTAGTTATTAAATTTGACTTAATTATTTTGTTGACACCATGTCTATTCTCAAGAGGAAAAAAGCATCTGAGGACAATGACCCATACATATGCCCTGATGAATGTCCTCCAATATTTAAATATTCCTAAGGAATATTTCTAAGAGTGGATATTCTGTTCCTATAAACTATAAATTATGATTTTTCTTTTCATGAAACTGAGTTTTAATAAAGGACTATAACAGAGCAATAGAAAGATGCTATGTTCATTTATTCATGAATTTTGGAGTAGTATCTTAAGATTACAAAGCAGAAAATGATGAGACAAGAAATAAACTATAAAAGCAAACATTTTGGAAAGATCTTGAAACTTTCTTGAATACCTCTGAAGCTGTAATACAATTGTAATATTGATTTAAATAACTATACTGTGAACTAAAAATCTTAAGCCCCTAGCAGATTTAATAGACCCCTTCTTGTCCAAGGGTACTCCCGAAAAACCTTAAAGCCTAGATGCCAGCCATGAGGAGAAGGGAAGTCAGATATACCTCATCATGCCACCTTCCTTTTGGACTTACTCTTTGTAGCAACAATATACTAAATCGTTAACAGGCCTAAGGCCATGTAAGACAAAGCTCAATTCATATCTGCAGGTCATCAATTTACTTAACAGATCATTTGAGTTTAGGTAAATGTCTGGTAGCTTGTCTCTGATTAACAGATATCCTTATTTTAAGTTAAAACATTCCAAGCCTTTAGACAAAGCTTAGTTTCTTTAACCAATTACAAGTCAAAGATCCTTTAAACCCACCTATAATCTGTAAGTCCCCTCACCTGCTTTGAGATGTTCCACCTCTTCAGGCCAAACCAGTGTATGTCCTCCACATATTGACTTAGGATCTTAGGATCTTACCTGTAATTCCTGTCTCCATGAAGGTATAAAACCAAACTACCCAGCTACTGTAGGCATGTAACAGAGGTAAAGCTCTTTTACAAAAAAAAAGTCAGAAAAATGGGCAAGGAAACGTTTTATGAGTTGTCTCTTTAAAATCCCCACCCTCTTTGGGAATTAAAACCTGTATTCTTGCCCCCAGGGCCAGTGATGTAAGGGGCAGGGAAATCTTTGCTGTTTGTTTTTCTAGTGTCTTAAGCCACAGGAGATGGCTCAACAGTTCACCGAGATAAGGTCAAGTGAAACCACCAACTGTAGTTAAACAATAACCTGAAGCCATGACATGTGACACTGGTCATACAGACCCAGCACAACTGCCCCACCCTTTAAAAAGCCCTGGATTTCTGTTTAAAGCCAGGATGGCAGTCTTTGCCTCATTAGTCTGCTGCCCTCCTCATTTGCTGGCAAATTAATAAGCTTCTCTTTCCTTTTCCTCAAAGCACTAGTCCTTGTTTTTCATTCTGGCTGATTCAGCCTCAGGAACAAGTACCAAACTTTCAGTAAAAGGCACACATTCTCAGGACCTCTTGAGGCCATGTGTTCTAGGCCAGTCACTCACATTCGGCTCAGAATAAACCCCTGTAAATTATTTTTTCAGAGTTTTGGTTTTTTTCTGCTAACAGCAGCATAAATTAAGAGGTATTTTTGGTAACAATTTCCTAGCATTGTTTTTCTAAGATTTCAATATCAGCATATGAAATACAAATGATGGATGGGAGTACTCTTATACAGAAAATAATGACCTCAAAAATGAAATATACAGCTAATTTTAATGACTATAAATTACACGTGCAATTAGCTGGACATTATATGTAACGTAAATTTAAAACAGAAAAATGCACCTTTTGGAGCAGAGCATTAGCTTATCTGAAGAGCATTTATATTTACATTAGATACTATTACAGCCCAACCAGGTTCATTGCCCCCTCAGGAAGCCAATACACTGAGACAGCTGGGGATACAGAATAGAAAGAGCTTAATACCATAGGTGCCATGTGAGGAGATGGGAGGAATTTCTCAAACCTGTCTATGTAATAATTTGGGAGAAAGGGTTTTTAAAGGGTTTTTAAAGATAGTTTGGTGGAAAAGGGATAGGAATTTGGGTCTGCTGATTGGCAGAGGGATGAACTCATAAGGTTGAGAAGCAGAGATTATCTTCTCAGTTGGGAGATTTCCTGGGTAGGGTGGATCTCAAGGCTGTTGGATCCATTCCCACACCTGTGCACAGGTCCAGTTGGTTTCAGTGGGACCCCCGAATGCAGAGTCTAAAAAATACTTCAAAGGGCATTCATAGGCTTGATGATAGTAACATTATCAAGAGAAGCACAAGTCTTGGGCTTTAAAATAGCAGTGTTGACTATAGAAGCACAGGTCTTTGGGCTTTATAATGGCAATCCTATCTATAGGCTTTAAAATAGCCATGTTGACTATAGAAACACAGGTCTTTGGGCTTTATAATGGCAATCCTATCTCTAGAAGTAGTAGGGAAAGTCACAGATCTTTCCCCTGTCAGGGAGGACAGTGCTATTAAGCATTACCCACTTATAGAAGTAAAGAAGTTAAGGAACAACGGCTGGGTAACTTCTGGCTATAACTATACTTCTATAAAAATCAGACTTTGATTACTATTTGTATGTTGTGGCTCTACATTATTTTAATATAAACGGTTTCAATACTGCCAAATTAGTGTTTCCTCACTCAGGCTCAATATAGCACACCCCAAAGCAAAACAAAACAAAAAGTATTTTATGCTGCCATTTTTTACAAAAATACATATTTAATGATTTATTGTTAACAATTTAAAAATTAATTGAAATGAGCTCCCAAGTTGGCTGTCACATGAATATAGTGAAGGGGTATAGGACATTTTACCCCAAAATATGACTCCTTGATATAAAGAATATTTTGAATTAAATTTCCTTAGAAATCAACAGGTGTTGGAAAGAGCTTTCCCTCTATCTCCATAAAGACCAGAGGGACCCATCAAGAAGACCATAATTGTCTTTCCTTCCCCTCCCTGTGGTCTCAATATTTATTTCAGGAAAGAAGATGAAGAATGGAACCAGACTTGGCCCAACATATTTTAAACATAGCAACCGCCTCTCAGTTTAATTTCCAAAGTCAATCTGTTTCCTTCCATCCATTCATTCTTCCAAATATCTATTCATCCTCCCTAGTAATCATTTATTACCCTTCAACAGAATTATCTATATTCCCCATCTTCCCCCTCTCCTCTAAAATAAAGGTATATAAGTATTTGGGTCTCATTGGGATATTGATCAATATTCTCCTTGTGCACATGGTAACAATAAAATTTGCATGGATTTTCTTTTATTCATCTGCTTTATTGTGAGTTGATTTTTTCAGCAAGCTATCCAAAAGTTTTCCTTTTGCCCCAACAGCAGTCTTATTATGAGATGAAAATAACAAGAAACACAAGCAAAAACAAGCCAAAATAAACCACCAGTGGCTTCAAATCTGCTTCTCCAAATCCTTGAGATACAGGAAATAAATATCTCCAAATACTTTTATTTCTTTCTCATGAAGACCCATCCTCAGAGAATACACATTCTTTAAGGATATTCAACATTTTTGGTATTTTTAAAAAATCAATTTGAACATTGTCTAAAGCAGTGGTTTTAAATTTTCTGTGTTAAATAATTTTAGATATTTGTAAAATTGTAGATTCCTGGGCTTCAAATCTAGGCTCTTTATTTCAGTCACTCTGCTATGGGCCTTAGGAAACTATATTTTTAATAAACATGTCAGGTGTTTCCAAAAAACTCTATGGAAAATGTACTGAAAAATAATTCCCTAGTCATGCAGATTTGTCAAGTAGCATGTAAAATCAAATTACTTTTGAGTACAATGCCTCTATCATTGCACAATTGTAAAAGTTAAATACATGTTAAAGTACTTTTATACCTAAATATTATATTGTACTAGTAACTTTTTATGTTTTTAAAATAAGTAATTAATTTCTCAATAGTCAGTTCAGTTAAAAGTTTGGGTATGAGCAAGCCATTTCTATAGATTCTAAATAATATGTTAATTTTCTAGTTATTGTCCATGATTACTCAGCTGTAGAAACCAAATACAACTTTTGTAAAAAACTATTCCTATGGATAAAAAACTTCGTAAGAAGCATGCATGCAACATTATTTATTAAATAAAGTATTTCAAAGGAAATGCTTAAAGATTGTCACATTTAGATTCCAAAAATTTACTTTCAATTTGTTTTCATATATAAAGGAGATTTTTAAAACCCTGAAATAATTCCTGAAGTTTATTCAAAATGCATTTAGCATATGAAAACAAAAACAAAAAAAACCCCACAAATTAGGAATGTATGGAGATTTTTATTATTATGATTTCATTATTTCTAGAACATTACATAAGGATTTTTTTTTCCTTTTTAAATCAAACCCAGATAACAGCTCCTTCCTTTATCCTTTGGGCAGAACAGCAAGGTACTGAAATTGTGGTGAATGTATGGGTGGGGCAGGCAAGCAGTAAATCATTTCAGAAAACTTCACACTAGAGGCTTGTCGACATGAGGCAGGGCAAAAGGAAATAACCCTGTCTTGCACCTGTATCTTTAATGAAGGAAGACACTGCTACACATTTAGAGAATGGAGAGAAAAAGAATAAATCATGCTTAAATTTAAAGTGGGCTGTTTGATTTATTCAAATAAAAATATAACCTTGTGGGCTTTTCTTCTATGTATTTCCATTTAAAATCTTGCAATATTAACCTAGAATTCAACCGTTTTTTTATTTTTTACCATAGACGTTCTTCAAATTTTCAGTTCAATTCCAGTATAAGTGAAATGCATACTTTTAAAACATATCGTTTAACATTTGCCTTTCATTGTCTTCTTGACATCTGTTGCAATAAAAGGGAGATATTCAAAATGTAAAGACTGGCATCTGCCAGATTCTTTTCCAGTAGAAATTAAATAAAGGTGTGGCATAGCCCTGATACAGTATGCCTCAAGGGACAACCTCATTTGGTTTAAGAACATATTTTATAGGTGAATTAGAGATTTAGTAAATTAACATGATGAACATCTACCTGTGGTTTTAATAAAGAGGAGGCAGGTTTCAATGGGATCTATATGCAATGAAGGTGAAAAATCAAATGTTTGGGGAGGCCCAATCACCCCTAAAATTCACTTCTTAAGTACTTTACATACACTATTGTAAAACATAATAACAGTTTTAAGAATGTGTTATACACAGACAAAATAGAAAATATAAAAATAAAATCTGAGCTGAGAAATACATCAGTTCCAGACATTATATTCAAATGATGTTTTAATATTTAATTATGCCAAGCGATTTGGGCATAGTTTGACTGCAAACTACTTTATTGTTCTGGTAATAAAATAATCTGCATTATGTTGGATTTCTTAATGGCTCTTTCATTTTGTACTCTGAGACATCTTATTCCAGTAGACTCCTCTGCTAATGATAACTCACCCAGTTAAGTACTATAGAATATATACTTCTCATTATTTTTCATAAGCATGTTACATTTTCTCATTCATCTGACTTCTTTCTAAGATTTTTTTATTATAAGAAATACATTTCAGATAAAGGATGTTCTTTTCTCAAGGAAAAGAGTGAAAGTAAATCAACTGAATAAGAAACTATGTTTTTTAAAAAGACACTGATATTTGATCTTTAAAGCTAACCCCGTTTTTGCTCCCTCTGAGCTATGCTAAATTCAGTCCAGATAGAAGGTCTCTAATGAATATAGCAAAGCTAGAACAACCACACAAAAAGAATCTGGACTTCTCTTCATTCCGAGATTAATGGGATGGAGGGGACATTCTGAGGCTGATGAGTTCTTTCAGTAGGTTTTCTAAGCTCCCTCGCCTGAAACCAATGCATCTAGATGGAGGCAGTTATGAAAATGGCTTTCACTCTGCAGGTGTTCCTTCTGAAAAGCTAACAGCATATTTCTTTTGACAGATAAATTACTTTGGAATAATTCCTGAACTCTGTGGTCCTGAAGAAAATAGACATCTAACTCTATGCATCCCATTTTGGGGTACCCTTATTTATTTTTAAGAAGATACTGCCCCCAAATGAGCCCTGAGTAACCAATTTGTATGACATATTTTTAATTAACTGATAACCAATCTATCACCTTTGTAACCCATCTATATATTATATTGGATAATGCATTCATATTCTTTAAGCTCTCTTTAGATTTAAAAGTGTTTACATGTAAGATAGTAATTACTGAGTTTTGGTCATTTTTGCACCTAAATGTTCAAATTGATTTGCCTTGTCTAAAATAATACAATATCCTTTTGAATAAAAAGGTAATATTTTTTATTCCCTGGATAAACCTTATACCTCCCCACCATATATTCTCACACATGCATTCTTTCTTCTACTAGATAGATACAGGTAGTTCAAACCTCACTTGACCATTTTGAGTTTTGATTACCTGCCCAATCACTAGATAGTGGACTGCACTTGTGGATCTGTAGCTGTTCTTAGCTGGACAGAGAGTTTAGGACAATTATAACTATATCTACATCTACAGTTGTAGTTTTCAAAATGCTTTCATGTTTCCTCTTTATCCTGATAATCTTCAAAACAGTGAATTCATTTGTACTTATATTTGCTTTGCGTTTTCCATATATTTAAAAAATGCATAACAGTTTCTCATACTGTTAGTTTTTGATATTTGATGCATACACTCATCTTAATCAATACACAGTAAAGGAGTGACAAGAGAAGGGAATGTAGCAACAGGGTAAAAACAAAAACATGTAGTAATTTCAGTGTGTAAACCTAATTCAGTACAAAGTTGCTATATATGCTTTGTTAACAGAATTACATTTTCTGTATACTTCAACCCTATGGAAATGTATTTAACAGGAATATAAATCAATTTATTTGTTTACAACTCCCTTATCTTTTTGGTTAAACTGTCAATCTTACCCCAATAGGGAAAGAAATTGAAGCCCCTAGATTTTTTGAAATCCTTGAATTGCATGTGGATACACATGATCAGCTACATATAATTGCTGAATATAAAAATAAATACAATAAGTAAACAAAAATGAAGCTTCATAGTTTGGTCTAATGAAACATCATATGCCATTCTTTTATGATTAACTTGGCTAAATTATGATGACATATTAGATATATCCAAATTAACTACAATTTTCCCCAGTTTTATTTAAGAGGAAACTTGAAATTATATTTTGTTTAGTTAATCAATATATTATTCCATTGTTCACTACCAGAATATTGGGTTTAGTCAATTCCTATAAAATAGTTTAAATAAAACAGTTTACAGACATGTTATTCTTGTACCATTAATAAAATTATGACTTCAAGGAAACAGATTTCTAACTTCTCCCAAAACAATGGTAACTATGGTAGTGACACATTAGCATGCTGCATTTTGATTCTGACATTGTTCAGCCTGTTAATTAACTTGTCACTACTCTAAAGGCATTTCAGTGTTAAACGTTTCACTGTTTTTGATGTTCCTTTTCTATGGTGCTGACATGCATTGGGATTTTGTTTTTCTTTCTGTATTACACATATTTTCCCTACTGTAGTTGCTCTTCCACCACACTAATTCACTTAGTTAATATAATAATTCCCTATTTCAGCAAGAGTGAATTTTTCTCAATTTTCTGTTCCTTTTGAGAATTAGTAAGGTTCTCTGTATTCAAGAATAATCATTTGATCTCTGAAATTTATCAGCACACATACACAAGAAGACATTCACGCAGACTTACAAATTCCAAAGAAAACAAATTTGTTTTATAATACACACAATAAAAAATAAATTTAAAGCAAGGAAGGAATATTGATTAATATTGATGAAACAAATATATAGTACTTACCTGGAATAAGCTGGGCTGGAAATAGGTGATTTTTTGACAAGCTGAGGAGTGATATTATGACCAAAAAAGGAAGATGTTTCCATTTCATCTTTGTCCCTTCCTTGCATTACACCCAGCCAGTGACACAGATATGTGTTATCTGGGGAGATAAAAAAATCAAATTATTATTTTTCTAATGGTTAACTATGTTGAGAGATAAAGAGAATGTTTAAAGTATTTTGTGAAAAACGTAGTTCAAATGGATTTGAAATGATAAAACTATTTTACAATAGTTAAAGAATTGAAGTTAAAAAATAAAAATAATTTATAATAAATATGCTTGTATAGAATATATTTCATGATATATTTTCAATGAATGGGCTATTTATTAATTCTGAAAATTTATTTTCAGTCAGACATTATTAATAAATGATTTCTTGGTTTTCTCTTTTAGGGGATGCCAAATAAGTGTTTTTACTTCGATTTCCCACCAATTTAGTCACATCCCATTTAGAAAACACTGCAGTTTATTCATTAACCAAATATTTACAAACTACATATAGTGAGTGAGTCAGGCACTATGCTACTTTGGTGATACCACAGAAAACACCCAGGTGCATAAACAACTTGAGGCCACTTTAATCATGTGAATTCACAAAAAAATTCAAAAAATACTTACTACATGGTCTATTCTGTACAAGACACTCTATATCAGCCATAAAAGATACAGAAAGATAGTTCCTTACAAGAATAAAATCT
The DNA here is from genome assembly GCF_041146395.1 of Eulemur rufifrons. Taxonomy (NCBI): domain Eukaryota; kingdom Metazoa; phylum Chordata; class Mammalia; order Primates; family Lemuridae; genus Eulemur; species Eulemur rufifrons. Next base: position 31,789,965 of record NC_090989.1, read on the forward strand.
TATAATCAGTGAGGCCTTTTGACACCAAAATGACTCTAACATATACCAGAATAAAACTACAGGGATACAAGCAGATGTCTAGTTTTGCCTGGGAAAACTAACCAAACTTATACTGAAGAAGTGGCATTTTGAGATATGGGATAGTAATAATATTTAATAAGTGGAGATTAAAAAATGCTTTTCAGAATGAGAGAACAGTATAACTAAATATCAAAGTAAAATGATGTGTGTGCATGTGTGTGTATGTGTGTGTATTCCATGATGTATATACTATATATAAATTTCATGGTGTATATATATTCCAATGGCATAATATATCGGGTACTGTAAGGGAAATTATTATTTGGCTGGATGATAGAGTTTGCCAGAATATAAAGTAGTAGAAAATTGAAAATGTAATATGGGGCATAAAGATACGAAATGAAGAATCACTATAGAGTTTAATAATAGATAATAATATGCTCTAAACAAGTTAGAAGATAACTCTGTAGGAATATGAAGGATAAAATAATTTTGAGGAAAACTGGCATAGAGACCATAAAAATAGCATAGAAACTTATAATGAATGCTTACAAAGGACATTGGCAAAGGTCAAAATGGGATGGGAGTCAGATATGTGATGTTATGCAAGTATACTTTGTGTAACATGGCAATTTATTAGATTTGAGACTTGGGAAGTAAAAAGACTTATTAATTTAACAGAATATTAGTCAAAAACATTAAGAGATAACTAGATCTAGTACTAAATAAAAAGTAGTTGGTCCCAAAAGAAAAATAAGCTTCTATCATTCATTTTTTTTTTAATTTCAAAATATTACAGGGGTACAAATATTTTTGGCTACATGAGTCACTTTTGTAATGCTTGAGTCAGGGGCTATAAGTGTGGCAGACCACCCAGATAGTGTTCATTGTACCCATTAGGTAGGTTTTCGCCTTTCCCCTCCTCCCTGGTGCCCCATGCTTGATTTCCACTGAGTTTTACCTCCCTCTGTGCACATGTGTGCTCATTGGTTAGTTCCAATTTAATAGCAAGTACATGTGGCCATTATTTTTCCATTCTTTAGATACTTCACTTAGGATAATGGTCTCCAGTTCCAGAATGGCTTTTATTAAAAAGTTCAAAAACAATAGATGCTGGAGTAGATGCAGAGAGAAAGGAATGCTTATACATTGTTGGTGGGACTGCAAATTAGTACAACCTCTATGGAAAACAGTATGGAGATTCAAAGAATTAAAAGGAGACCTACCATTCAATCTACCAATCCTACTGTTGGATTTTTACCCAAAGGAAAAGAAGTCATTTTATCAAAAAGATATCTGCCCTCGAATGTTTACTGCAGCACAATTCATAATTGCAAAGATGTGGAATCAACCTAAGTGCCCATAAATTCATGAGTGGATTAAGAAAATGTATATACCATGGAGTACTACTTAGCCATAAAAAGAATGTATCATTCATTTTTGTAACACTCAGAATGACAACTCAAAAAAAAGGACGATTCACTTAATTCTGTAGGTTTATTAGAACATACCTGTTGTCAATTTGTCTATTTAAGTTGAGTTGGCCTTATTTTAGTACTTATCACAGAGTTAGTTTGCCAAGTGTTCTTTCAGGAGAGATGCCTAATTCTCCTGCCAAACAGCTACAGTCACCCGACCTCACATAAGATATTTGGGGATTATTTCTTCTCTCCAGAATTCTACAAGCAACTCCTGAGGTAGAAACTTGCCTCAAAGAAATATTCTTGGTTACTATAGTTTCATATTTATTTTGCCTTGGGCTACTGTTGTTGTAACACTCCTTATCCTACTATGTTACTTACTCATATGTCCACTTACTCATAAGTGACATTATATACCCCTATTATGTTCCATGCTTTATCTAAGAGTCAAATGATAGTAGATTAGATTTACAGATAAGCACAAGCCTAGATGAATATTTCTACTTTTTAGACCATACTATGCAGCTGTTAATTTGTCCAAAGTCTCCTTTTCAGGGTTATCCATTGAATGTTTTGGCTTATAGTCACATTTTTCAGTGAAGTAGAAATGATTAGTTCTTCCAGAGAAAATATATAAGTATACTGCCTAATGGTTGTTTCTGCTTGACTAGGTTTTGATACAATAATTGCCCTATCTTCTTGGTTGCTGCTTGCCTAGGGAGTTTGTCAGATTTTTCCTCTCTGTAACTGATTGCTCTGAATCCTAAAAACCACAGTCCCTGTTTTGGAATAAACTCTAGATCTTTAATTTCTTCAATGTGCATAAGCAGTTTTATTTCAGCTCTTGATGTAAGTAAAATCATGTATAAATCTAGTGGCTCTTTATGACTTGATTATTATTTCAGAATTTGGAATGACTATATTTGTTAAATGAAACTTTATAGTGTATTTATTGAAATTGAGATATTGATATCTGTGGTTAATTATATTTTAACTGTATTTCATTAATAATTACATGTAGCTTATTTATAATAGGATATTGTTGATAAAACAAAGGTCCTGATAAAACAAGCACATTTTTACTTTAAAATGAATGCAATAATCACAAACAAACTTGAAAATAAAATAACTTCGTATAGTTGAGTGAATTTCTCCAAGTTACATTATTCAGTCAGCAGTTTTTATTTCAAATTTCGATAATATTTTTATATGAATATTCAACAAATAAATTTTCACTACCTCATGATAGTTCTGAGAATTTATCCAGTAAGTGACTAATGATAACTTAATTTTAAGGTAGCACCCACAGATCTGGAATGGTGACTGCATTATTTCTACTGTACACACATCACTTTGATTCTTTGAAGTTTTTAAAATAGATTTTAATTTTTAGAGCAGCTTTAAGTTTACAGCAAAATTGAATGGAAGGCACAGAGATTTCTCATATATCCCCTTCCCTCACACATGAATAGCCTCCCTCATTATCAACAACCCTCATTGGAATGGTACATTTGTTAAAACTGATGAACCTATATTGACACACTATTATCACCCAAAGTCCATAGTTTACATTAAGGTTTACACTTGTTGTTGTGCATTTTATGAGTTTGAACATATGTACATGACACATATCCACCATCATAGTATCATATAGAATAGTTTCACTGTCCTAAAAATCCTCTGTAATTTCATCTATTTATTCCTTTCCCTACTCCCTCGCAACGATTGGTCTTCTTACTGGCTATGTTATTTTGCCTTTTCCAGAAGGTCTTACAATTGTAATCATACAGTATGTAGCCTTTTAAGACTGGATTCTTTCACATTTAATAATACACATTTAAGTTTCCTTCATTTTTTTTCATAGCTTGATAGATTATTTCTTTTTAGTACTAATATTCCACTGTTTGTATGTACCACAGTTTGTTTATCCATTAACCTGCCGAAGGACACCTTTGTTTCTTCCAAGTTTTGGCAATTATGACTAAAACTGCTACAAATATCCTGCGTGGGTTTTTGTGTGGAGATAAATTTTTAACTCATCTAGGTAAATAACACAACTAGTGTGGTTGTTGGATTACATGGTAAGACTATGTTTAGTGTTTTAAGAAACTGTCAAACTGTCTCCCAAAGTTGCAATATCATTTTGCATTTCCACCAGCAAGGAATAAGAGTTCCTGTTGCTCAACATTCTTGCCAGCAGTTGATGTTACCATGTTCTGGATTTTGGCCATTCTCATAGGTGTGTAGAGGTATGTAGTGTTTTTAATTTACATTTTGATAACATATGATGTGGAGTACTTTTTCAGTGGCTTATTTGTCATCCGTTTATCTTCTTTGGTGAGGTGTTTGTTAAGTCTTTGGCCCATTTTTTAATCACAATTTTTGTTTTCTCATTGTTAAGTTTTTAAGAGTTCTTTATATTGTTTTTCTATGTTTGGAAGGAGTCTTTTAGCAGATATATCTGACAAAAAGTATTTTGAAATATTCTAGTCCGTGGCTTGTCTTTTTATTCTCTTGACAATGTCTCTAACAGAGCAAAAGTTTTTAATTTTAATGAAGTCCAACTTATCAATTCTTTATAAATACCCTGAAATTTTGATCTTTAAGAGTCCACTCTCAATTTGAAAGTACCCCAAATTAGGATATAACCTTATTGGCAAATATACTAACCTCTTATTTAAAATCTTATTTTTTGACATATTAAGAGATGATCAATTTTAGTAAAGAATATGATATAACTGTATTTAAATGCTTTCTGAGTATTGAATATATAATGAATTCAACAAGTAAAATCGTTACACCCTACAAATACAAGAACACTTTTCTCATGGACAGATATATAGTGTGCCTATTGTTGAAGCCCTAAGAATGTTTATATGATTTTGCATTAAAGAAACTAACATTGTATAAGAAAAGAGATAACAGTTTACAAGATCTCTATTTAAATCAATCTTTGTAATGTTCTGGAATTTAAAAAAAATAATTAAGAATGCAAAAAGTAGATTTATGGGACTTATAATTAGACAAATAATAAATAATTTTGGACAGCTCTGTGCCAGGCTGTGGTAAGTCAGATAGGTATAAAACAAATATGCTCTCTTCGTGTCAGAGTACCAAATAATGTATTATATGTGAGTGACAAATATAAAAAGGATTAAGTTGGTTATGCGAGAAAGTAGTGTGAAGGTAGGAAGACGATCAGGCTTGAGCTAGGGTTTAAAGGGACTACCGAAGTTACACCACTACAGTAGCAGGTAAAAGACGTTCAATGAGAAGATGTGCGATGTGTACCTGAGTGAAACTACAGTGCAAGGTTTGTGTGAAAAAGTCAAAGCAAATAATATATATGTAGCACTTAACCCTTTACCTACGTATTGTCTATCAGATTTAATTATATTAGGAACATAAGCCATAAAATATTATCTTTCATGTGAGAATGCAAGTTCAGAATCTTTAAGAGACTTGTCTGCATGAAACACATAGCAAATAAAGTGAACTGGAGCCAACTCTGGTATATTTCTTACAACACTATCAAAATGTCAGAGAATCAAAAGGTCTTGAATGAGAGACTAAATTCCAAGTTTTTTTCTTATCAGTGGTATAATGGCTATATGGGAAGATAAAGCTCCACCAACTGTATAAGTTGTAGATAAAAGTGACTCAAGATAAAGGAAACCACGTACATAATTATTAGTATATTGAAATATATATGGTGCATAGAACCTTACATGTATGTCTAATTGGTGGAAAGAGAAGTAGGAATAAGCATTAAAGATATTGTAAAAGTAAGGCAACAATTTGGTAATGAACAGGACACTGAAGGTTAAAAAAATAATGTATGGTGCTGTTTCCAAAATTTCAAGCTATAAAACAGAAAGCTTAACAAGAAATCTCTCTCTCTCTCTCTCTCTCTGAGTAATTTTTATAAATGACTGGCTAATCTACACTTACTCTAGAGTTCTCTAGAATAATAATGTGTGTATAAGCCTAGCTAACTCAACAAAGAAATTACTACTGTTTCTCTGTAATTGGAAGTGCATTTCACTTGAAATAAGAAGTCAGAAGTGTTTAATACCTTCTAAAAATTCAGGTTTAATGCTTTCAAATAGACAAGGCACTGGACAAATCACTACCAAACTCTTTTTAAGTCAGAGCACTGTCACGTCTCCTATAAAGAGTGTATTATTTGACAATAGCATGCACATAAAAACAAAGTAAATCACACCTTTAAGTATTACGGGATTGAAACATTCTATTCTTTTTGTTTTGTTTTGTTTTGTTTTGTTTTTTGAGACAGAGTCTCACTCTGTTTCCCGGGCTAGGGTGCCGTGGCGTCAGTCTAGCTCACAGCAACCTCAAACTCCTGGGCTTAAGCGATCCTACTGCCTCAGCCTCCCGAGTAGCTGGGACTACAGGCATGCACCACCATGCCTGGCTAATTTTTTCTATATATTTTTAGTTGGCCCGCTAATTTCTTTCTATTTTTAGTAGAGACGGGGTCTTGCTCTTGCTCAGGCTGGTCTCGATCCTCCCTCCTAGGTCTCCCAGAGTGCTAGGATTACAGGCGTGAGCCACCGTGCCCGGCCTATTCTGTTTTATATATTAAAAACACTTACCTTATAATCCATTTATATTACATTTGGTTTAAGGATATCACATACACTTACAGAGCCCTTTCCTCATAGAAACAGATACATATTATACATTTAGTTTAATGTTTAAATTATCCTAAACCCCAAATTATTATATGCTAAACTTACAGTGGATTAACTTTCTGACTTCATTTATATACTCCGATTTAGTTTAAAATATAAAAAGAGGAAAGAAAAGACACTAAGAACAAAAGACTTTTGGAAAATAAGTTTGAAATTAATACTGAGAATAAAATATCTGGATAAGATGTATAGGAGTGACGATAAGACAAAGACAAATCTGGAAAACTGGACTACAGAGTTAATCAGAAATAGCAAAAGTAAGGGAATTAGCAAGATTCTCAGTAGTGTGTGACCTCATTTCTGATAGATTCTGGATATGTGGGCACAGCCACATTACTATTCACAACAGTTTTATTTGGACAGATTATGGACCTTATTTCCAATTAAGCTTCTGTTCATTTCACAAAAGACTAATTAATTCTCATCACATTTCCAGGAAACAGAACATTTTAAACATACTGCGAGGAAACTCGGGGCACAGTGACAAACCTCAGGCTATATATAATGAATGAGGTAGTTTGATACTCTTATTCTATGTCCAAATTGTACTAAAGTATCCCATCAAGGCCAGATAGTCAAAGAAACATATTTTTCTTTACACAGTCTGTTAGTACACTTAAAATAAACAACCTATTAGTCCCATATAAACAGATATGTTAATGTCAATTAATAATCACAGAGGAAAAAAATAATAATCTGAGGCATATACTATTTTAGAATCTTACTCTTCAACCCATACCAAATTCAGAACAAAAGTAAGCAGTTGCCAACCATGTAGAGGCACCATTAATGCCATGGACCTGCTATACTCTAAAGAGTAAAAAAAAAAAATTAGAACTTCCGGTTGGTTTTTACATTTTACTGTGTTTAAAGACACACAAATGGAATTTCTTACTAGTAAATCTCAAAGGAAAAAACTTAAAAAAATACCAAATACCAGGAAAAATAATCCTTCCCATCCCAGTCTGTGTAATTTTGATTTTACTGTGTTACAGTTTTAGAAAAATCATCACAAAGAAAGGACAAACAATGATTTCATTGCTACAAAATGAGAATCTGAAGCACTAGATGGTTGTTAAAACACTGCAGTGAAGTATACAAAATACTGATGGGCATCTTCAAATAAAGTAAAATATGAAGGCCTAAGATAGTCAGACTGATGGCCACTAAAAGTTCTACTTAATGTTTGGTTTCTGTTCAACATGTTGAAGCCAGCACTTTGTCAGTGGTTTAAAGCAATGCTTGCGTGCTTTTGGATTAGATATTTTTAATACAGTGCTTTCCTGGAATTCACATATGATTTTCAAGATTAAAATATAAAATCAATAAGACAGTAAGATGGTTGTCAACTGCTGGCTACACTATGTTATCAAAATGATGGAAAAGCAGCTATATAAAAACAAACATAATGTTCTACCCATAGGGCCTGATGAAGATAAACACTAGTTTCTCTACTATAGCGACCACAATCATTAAAGAATCAATGGCAAATTAAACTTACAAATCCTTAGGGGGAGGAGGTGGGAGAAAAAAAGCACAGCAGTAAATGCAGAAAGACACAAATAAAATTTTCACCCTAAACAGAATGAGGCTCATTAGTATTGCTAGCATAAAGACAAAGGTAAAGACAGCAAAATGAAGATTTTATCTTCTTCTCACCTTAATTATAGGGTTGCCTCAGGCAGAACTAGTTTTCAGACTTGCTTGAGAGAATATTGCATTCATATATTAATAGAATTGTTTTAAGAATAAGAAAGTTTAAAAAGAAAATCCAATGTAAAGAAATAAAATACAGTCTACCAGAAGTTTCTTTTTTTCATTTCTTCTTTTCTTATTTTGTAGCTAAGATAAAAACCATTACATCAGGCACTTTTTTCGAAACGAATGTTCAAATTCACAAAGACGGTTCCTTAAAAGTATACTCATGTACACCAAGACAAAAAGAAAGCAATTTTCAAACAAAAGCAATTTTCAAAATGCTGTGCTCACACTAGCTCAGTCAGATGAATTCTATGCCCACTTGACCTTCAATCATATTGTTCATTTCATCATTCTGATGAAAATTAGTGGGACACATGATGCTTGGTCATCCTAGCTGAAAGTGAATCCACTGGCAGACATTTTTTTTTCTGAACAATGTCATTTTTCAAGTAATGTAAGGTGGAAATACACAAATAGCCTCTCTGTTCTAATAAGTGTTGCCTCTGATAAGTTAGATTTATCTTAGTACAGATAACAAAAAATGGAAGAAAATGTCTGGGCATTGGTTTGGTCAAAGAAAAGTTACAAATGAAGCTGGTCTGGCTTGACACTCCTATTGAGAGGGAAAAGTGTGGCATGGTAGAAAGGGTGGACAGTGAGAGAGTAAAAGAATCAGAGAAAAAGTGAGAAACAGCACATTTGATTTAGCAAGCATGTTCTGCTGGCAAAACCTGGAATTAACAACAAACCAAGCATACATCCAGTGAGGGTAGCTACCTCCAGCTACCTCCAGAGTATCTTCTGCTTTCAGAGACTGCCGCCATGATCATTCTTTTCTCTGTGTTTAGTCTAATTGAAAAAGAATGTCTGGTGATATATATATATATATATATATCACTTTAGAGACCACAACTTCTATTTTTAAGACAGCTACACTGTAAGTTAAAGGTGAAAAATCCAAACTGTGGTACTTTTACATTTTAATAAATACACAAATGTCTGATGAGGTAAAAAAAAAAAAAGTATATTCAATGGAACATGACATCACTATTAGAATAATTTCCCTACAAATGACACAAGGATACATCAAAAACTGTAGTAAAATGACCATACTCAAGTGCTTACACTTTGTATTTAATAAACTTTGAGAACCTATTATGTGCTATCCTAAGGTGCAAAAATGAATAAGACAGTCTCTGTCCAGGAAAAGCTTACAGTAGGGCCGGTGGGAACAGAAGAAGGTAAGTTCAATGCAGAGTGGTAATTTCTGTAATAGAGTTTATAAATAGAGTGCTGTGCTACGAGATCAAAGAGAGAACAAAGCAAACAGGTTTTTGGAAAATTAGAAAAACGTTCATCACAGAAGTGAACACTTGAAATAGATTTTGAAGGAACCGTAGCTGTTGATCAAGCCCAAAGAGTCGAGGACTAGAGAAGGGAATTCTAAATGAAAGCACCAGCTATGCCAAGGCATAAAGAAAAGAATCGCTCTGAAGAACAATAAATGCTTTTGTTTGCATGGGATTTCAGATGACATGTATGAGGGAGGTTATGATTGGAGAGGAAGGTGAAAAAAAAAAAATGACACCAAAAGTAAAGGGCTTTGTGTGCCAAACATATGTTTAAGATGAAGAATATACTGAACAAATGCAGTTTCTTGCACAAAAGCTCTGTGAACATGGACTTGTCATGGAAAGCCAGAGGTCATGACGTTGCACAGGTCTCTATCACAACATTCTACAATTCTATTACCATGCCTGCCATGTCGCAAACCCTAAATATTTGTTGAATTAATGGATGCATGAATGATCACAGAAATATGCAATTGAACCAATTTACTTGCAGAAGAGATGGAAGTATTAATACAAACACAAAAGCCATAATATTCATGAAGTCCATGTGTCTATGAAGATTTCCTTTACCTTAGGCAAGAAATCACAGTGATTAAAAACAGAGAATGCTTACAAAAACATTTTACTTACCAGTAGTAACTACAGCAAAATGTACTCAGTTTTTGTTCTCATTTTCTTTTCTTTTTTACACAAATTAATTTCAAATACACTGCCTTGAAAGTGTATGGAAACCTAAAATTAGTTGAATTCTACTGGGAGAGGAGTCACAGCATCATTTTTAAATAGATGTGACACTTAAATTAAAATCTATTACTTGGGGTTTGATTTGTTAGTGTCTATGTTTTTTACAGCTATTCATATTAAAGCAAGATATTAATTTCTAAGCTGTGAGTAGATTGCACATTAATACTTAAATGAGCTGCAAATTTTTAGATTGTTTAAGAGCAAATAGTTCTAGAAATGTTATTATCCAAAATGCATATACAGCCTAGTCCCTCTTAGCAATTGCCTTCACGTGTGTTGGGTTAGTTTATGAAGAGATAGTAGCAGGATGAGGACAAAAGGAACAAGTGTTAAATTTCAAACTGACTATTAATAAGGCTATGGTAGGAAAGACATTAATGAAGTAACAAAAGAGCAGGTCAAAAGTAATTTTCATATGTCAACATGCACAAAGGCATAACAAAAAGATTCACACACAAAAGGATGTGCATGAAAGGTGGGGAAAAAATTCTCTGACTGGCATTTGTGTTGCATGCATTCTAGAAAGCAAGGGTTTTTGAAAGGCACTTAGCTTTAAAGTACTCAGTGTTCCTTTGAATGTCCTCAGCAGGAACAGAAATGGAGGATTCAATTTTCAAAGATAATTGTGTCAGATAACTGTCTCATGCCTTTTCAGCAAGAATCTGATAAACACCTAATTACTAACCAAGTGATTTTAGAGTTACACAGCTGGGCCGATGAGAAGGCTACCGGGAAAGACTTGGTCATCCAATGTATCAGGAGAGAAATGCAGTTGGATGCAAATTAATTTTATTTGTTTGGATAATGAAATTTCACCAACGATCCTAAGGAAGAATTTATTATTTTAACAAATGAGTATAAATTTCAACATAAAATCAATGATAGCCACAAATAACTGCTCACCATAACACATCTAAAACAATCTACTGAAAATAAAAAAAAAATAGGTTCTATTGGAATTTCAGGCAGTTTATTTTCTTTGGGCAAGCTTTGTGCAATTATATGATGGTATTCTGGTACTTTGTAGGAAAAGGAAGAAATATTAATATTTTTGGCTGTTAGAACCTGGCTCAAATCTTTTAATAGAGATACTATTCATGAAATGCATGGCTATTCATCTTTAAATGTATACATATACACACTCAGCTGACTCGTGACTACTTCTGAATGTGATTCCCTATCATATTCCTGGCCTTTACCTGTCAATGTCCCATTATCTAGTCCAGGTTGTCATATGTAGTTTAAAGCCTCAAATTAAGGCCCGATATTATGTACTGCCTTGACATCTGGTGAAATCAAGATGGTCTCAAATGGCCAACTGCAAGTGCTCCTTCCCACTTTGCTTTCAGGGAAAAGGTCCTCTATCCCAGCAACCCTCCTTATCAAAGGGACCATTCACAGTTCTCTGAAGCCCATGGAATTATTCAATCACACCCTTCTGGAGGAACCAAGGGGCACCTCATCCTCTTGAAAATACAAAGTTCCCCCCACAAGAGCCTCTGGTTGCTCTCTGTGTTCTGGAGTGCCACTCCCCATGTGACACTGCATGGCGGGTGGTAGCCTCTTCCCGGAGGCTGTGAGTGTATGTAATAAACTGCTGTTGATTTCATCTGCCCACTGTCGGGTGTCATGTGTTCAACGAACCCCATAACCCTAAGTCAGGAATCCCTCCCTCCCAACAAGGAGATTGACAGGTCATTAAAACATCATAGAATCACCCAGACTGGTCTAAAGCACAGACCTCCTTCTTCTTCAAGTAAATATGACTTTTTTTTTTTTTTTTTTTGGGTGTACTTCTAAGGTGACCGCCAAACTGTGGCTATCTGGAGGGGCAAATAAAATGACTGGAGGTGCTGAGTAAAATGCTTTTTTGTCAATGAATAAGATATACTGACAGGCATTGAACACTTTCCTCAATTCCCTCACATAGCTCTATTGGTCTAGTGACTATCTTGTGTAAAATGATAGAGGATGAACTCAGAAGAGGAAGATAGTAATAGAAAACAAAAATGATGGGCTCCATTAACAAAAGGTAATCAGAGAAGGGATTCATCTACAGCACAGTTAAAACTCACTGTGTTTCAGCAAGTTATACACAACAGATGTCCTCAGGCAGGAGTTATTCTTTCAATAACCATTTTCATATTAAAGAGAAGCAGATGATTATTTGGCAGAGGCAGTTTTGCTTTCTTTTCATTGCTTTTACGTTCAGTTATGCATTATCTCTATTTGCCATGATTTCCATTTTTTGTCCCTAACTTATCCCTATTTTAGGCAAATATGAGATCAGAGGCAAAAATTATGATCCGAATGGAGAAGGCAAAATCAAAACAAACAAAAAATAGCTACAGGCAGAAGGAAAATATGTATTACGTGTTTTCCTACTAAAATTGGCATTTGATCACTATTTAAAGTTAATTATTGCATGCTTCCACATTTATACATGAAACTGAAGCATTTGAAATGTGCTTGAGCTTTTAAAATAGTGAAATATTATGAAGCAATAAATGGAAAAAGAGTGAATTTTAGTAATTAAAGATCAGAGAATTAGTAGGCATTTGCGTAATTGTTACTCTATTTTAGTCACTTTTAGATACAGGACATGATTTGAGCCTCAAAGTAGACAGATTATTTTTTGGTTGTTGTTGCAAAGTAAATACACAGTTAAATAGAATTTGCAAAGATAAATTTCAAATGCATGCTTGTTTCCTGAGAATTATGTTAAAGATGAAAAATGATGCTGTAGGTGATACCTAGTTCCCAGTACTAGATAAAAGTCATTACTTTCCACATTTTTTCTTTTGCATGGTAAAATAACATGTAAAAATCATTACTTAGCCAATTTATTTTATGGTCATTTTCTGGAAAATTCCATCCCAATACAAATAGATATTTTCCTTGTTTTGTTCAAGCCAATTTTGTCATCTCTATCTTTTGAATATTTTCCCCTTAAGTCAATAATTTCTCTTACTATTAAGAAGTGTTCTGTCTCACAACTGCAAACACAACATGAAGATAAAGTATTTGTTGCTTGATGCCTTAATACATTCCAGTTATGTTCATATTTAGTTGTACATCTTTTGCAGTTAAATTATTTTAGAAGTGTTGTCTCTATTCACTCTCTCTATTGCCCTATCTTCCCTTCACTTTTCTTACTTTGCTACCATCTCTCCACTGAGATTTTTCTTAGTAAGGTAGCCATTGACATACTTCATGCTAAGAACTATGAGAAATATTCAACACAATTTACTACCTGTTCTTTTGAAAGTCTTTCTCCTCTTAGGTACTGCCTTGCTATGCACTCTTCGTTTTCCTCCTATTCTTCTGGTCACTACTTTTCAGGATAATTTTTTGGTAGTACCTCTTCTCTTATCTGCCCTTTCTCTGCTTCACATCTAAATATTAGTCTCTAAAAATTTTAGACAGTCTCGAACGTTTCTCTCATTTTAGATTCCTTTTCTGGAAAATTCCATCCTTAAATACTTTATATGTGGCAGTATTTCTTCCATCTAGCCCTCTATCATGAGTTCCAGGCCCATGTAGACAAATGATTATCTGACATCTGACATCTTCATTTGCCTGCTTCATAGACACCTCAACCTTAACACATTCAAAATTGAACTCTTGATAAAATCCTCCACATTCTCTCACCTAAATATATTTCTTCTTTAGTCTTTCCAACCTCTTCCATTCAGGTACTCATGCTAGATTCCTGAGAACCAGCTCCTCCTTGCTCTAACTTCAATATCCCAACCATCACTACAGTCTACTGATTTCACCCAGGTGTTCATAGAAACTTGAGTATGATCATCTTCCATTCCTACTTGCATATCCAAACCTTCACTGGGTCGTCCTATTGATTCTGTTTCTAAATTATCTATGAAATATCCGAATTTCCCTTCATCTTCAATATACTCACTTAACACAAAAATCATCTTTTCAGTTGTATGGATGTGATAATTGCCTCCTAACCATTTCCTTTATTTCAACTTAGCTTTCTTCTATCCATTCTCCAAAAGTAATGAAGGATTTTTAACAACATTTTTGAGTAAAACACACTCAGTGTTATTTGTATAAAGTGCACTCATCTTTAGTATACAGCTCAGTAAATCTTTGCAAACATATATGCCCATCAGCCTGGTCAAGATATAAAATATTTTCTACATTCAGGATTTTCCCTCGTGCTTCTTTCCAGTAAACTCTCCCCTCCTTCATCTTAGTGAACCACTGTTTTGATGTCTCTTACATCAATTAGTTTTTCCTTTTCTTGAACCTCATATAAACTAAATCATACATATATATGTGATTTATGTCTCGCAATAATTCTGTGGTATTAATTCAGGATGTTTTGAGTATTTGTAGTTTGGTGATTTTTTTTATTATTACTACATGATATTCCACTATATGAATATACAGAAATGTATTTATCACTTTTCCTATTGATGGCTGTTTGTTTTTTTGAAGCTATTGACTGTTATGAATAAAGCTTATGTAGTTACTCTTGTATATGATCTTTAAATGGGCTCCTTTGCAGCCTTATCTCCATCAAAATATATTTGTCTTGTAAATTCAGGGAAATCTTCTCAAAAGCTTGATTTCAGTATATCATTTTCTCTCCAAAAACCTTTCACAGTGGCTTCAAATGCTCATACCATCAGGTCTAAACCTGGAGGCCTATTCAAAGGCCTCCATAAAGGAACTCTGCTGTGTACATCCATGTGTATTTACCACTGCTCATCCCTACAGACCCTGTACCCATCAGACCAGGTCAGACTGCAGTTTTCCTCAGTTCATCGCCTCTTTGCCTACTCCATTTATGCAGACTATTTTTTGACCATCTTTGGTATCTTTCTAAGTCACATTTGCTTTGAGAAATTTCCTCTGACACAGCCTGGGCAAAGCACCAATTTAGAACTTGATAGTCTTCTTTTACTTGTTTCTATTTAATAATTCTTCAACTGGTAAAGCTGGATAGTAAGATCAAACTATGCTAGTATATTTCTCAATGTTAGAGAACTCTCTCAATCAAGTCTGCCATTTCATAAGACGTTTATAGATATCTTAACTTTGAGATTACTTATCTGTATAGTTTTAAATAGGACAGGAAATTACATCAACTAATAAAGTGTCATTTTGTGATTCAGCATGCATTCTTGATTCTTGTATTCAATTTTTCTTTTTTTAAATCCATGATACAAAGCAAGAATCAGTGGCATAAGTTCTAGGTCTTATGCTGACAGACTGAGATAAAAGGTCCAAAAGGAAGTCATACCAGAGAGAAAAGCTACATCCCCACTGAGAAATGTGGCCAGAAGTGAGGACAATGAAAGTGCAGAGGTTGACTGACCAGACACACTTAGAAACAAGCTGTTACTATGGCCAATTTTCCCCTCACAGAATTGTGAAAAGAGGGCAGACAGGGTTCTTCACTCAGATTTTGTGTTTGTCAGTGACCATCACCTTTTGAGAACCATCACTGTCTCAGAATCAACAACTATTTTATGGGCTCATTCTTCAACTTAGAGACTTCTTATATATATTCTTATTGACATATTAAGAATAGGTAACTGTTAAGATTATTTTCTAAAATTCTAACATACTTAAAACTTTGGGCCTCCTTTGCCTTCCTCAGGATAGCACTCATTCTTGGCCAAAATCAGTCTTTAAAAAAAAAAAAATCGATTGTGTATATTTAAGGTATACAACATAATATTATAAGACACATGTAAGTAGTAAAATGTTTAGTATAGTGAAGTAAATTAACATATACATCATCTCACATAGTTACTCTTTTTTCTGTGGCAAGAGCAGCTACAATTTACTCATTTAATTAAATCCTGCATGCAATACATTATTGCTAACCATAATGAACAAGTAAAGATCCAATGCACAACATGAGGACTATACCTATGGCCAGGCCAGGCACATTTTCCTCTAGTATTCCATGAAATAAGTTTTCCAGTCCTTATGTATTTTCTTCTTCTCTCTCTGGGATGCCTATGATTCTTATATTTGGCTTCTTTACATAATTCCACATTTCTTATATGTTTTGGTCTTGTATCTTGTTTCTGTGTTCTTTTTCTTCATCCGATTTGTTTAGCACATAGGCATTGTCTGCAAGCTCTGAGATTCTTTCCTCTGCATGATCCATTCTATTCTTGAGGCTTTCCACTGTGTTTTGAAGTTCCTTGAATACCTCCTTCATTTCCAAGATTTCTGTTTGGTTTTTCAGTATTTCAATTTTTTAGAGAATTTTTCATTCATTACTTGTATTGTTGTTGTGGCTTCTTTATGTTGGGTTTTTATTTGCTCTTCAATTCCATTGAGTTTTCTTAAAACCCATATTTGAAATTCTTCCTCTGTCAGTTTAATCATATCATGTAAGTTGGCATCTATTGACGGAGATCGAATGTTTTCTTTTGGCGGTGACTTTTCTCTCTGATCTTTCATGTTTCTTGTGTTCTTTCATTGATTCTTTCTCATCAGGCTATTTTGCTGAGAACAGGGAGTGCTGGAGCTGGTTTATGGCCTTATCTCCAAGTCCTCAATGGGATGGCCTTGACAGAGCTGGGGAGATGTGCTCTGTTCCTGTATTGCCTTAGAGGTGTTTTAGCCTGTTGAGTTATCTTTGACCTGTTGTCTTCACCTCTTTCCAAAGGAGATTAGTGAGTTTGGACCCCTTGCTTTAGCTCCCAGGTGGTGAATCACTCTTGTGTGTTTGACTCCACTGCCCTCCAATAGTTTGGGATGGAAGGCACTGTGTTGAGCTATGGGGTTACCCTCTCTGTTGTTGCTTGTAGTTTTCTTGGAGGAGTTTTTTCAAGGTACTGCAATTCCTTTGTGTTGGGCTCTAAACCCCCAAATGGGGTATACAAGTGCCCCAATCTTTGGGAAATGTCTTGTCACTAGAGTAACTTTAGCCCTGTTGCCACTTTAGGTGGGATAAAGGGAACATATACTTCTGTAAGCGTGAGAGCTTATACTTCTGTACTTGCTTGATGTGCTGCTGGAGAGAGCTGCTGGTATGTCATTCATGGCTCTTTCACCACACTTGAGAGGCAGCTCCAGGAGGGGGGTGTCAGTTGCTGCAATTGCTGAGGACTCTGGCCAGGATTTTTCTTCCAGTCCACAAGCCCAAAAGCTGGCAGCAGCCTGGGCTCCAAGGGCAAGCCCTAGTGTTATGTTCTTATCAGATGATCAAAACCAACCACCTGGATTGAATCAACAGTCTGTCCCCTTTTGCTTAGTTCCAAGGTCCCATAGATTCATGCTAATCACGCAAAGAAAGCAACTTTTCTCCCTTCTTCCTGACTTGAAGGGCAGAGTCTGCCCTGCCGGGCTGGGGGAGGGACATTGCCAAAGACCATCACAGGTCCCAGCCCAGAAAACATCTCGGTTTCTCCCCTCCTCCAAGGGAGGCGTTTGCCCCAGCAGCACAATAGACAAGCATTCAGGCCGGGGGAGGAACGCCGCCTGAGGCCACCATGGGTTCCAGCCCAGAAAGTGGCTTCTCTCATCTCTCCTACCTCCAAGGGGGGCGGGGTTGCCCTGTGGTGCGAAACAGAAGCCATTGGGCCTGGAGGAGGGGTCCCGCCTGAGGCCACCAGGGGTCTCAGCCCAGAAAGCAGCGTCACTCCGCACCTGCAGGGGTGGGGCTTGCCTCACCGGCGCACAAAGGCAAGTGGCTGGGTTGGGTGAGGAATGTTCAGAGAGCGTTTCTAGGCTATGGATCCCCAAAATGGCGGCTTCCCACCCACTAAGAGCCAGCACTGGAGGCGACAGCTGGGGGGCTGCAGGTGCTGAGGGGCTTCAGGTGCTGGGTTTCGCAGGCTGTCTCAACAAGCCACCGGCTGTCCCCAGTGCTTTCCTGACCCACTGTCTCACGTCAGTCCAGTAGAGGGTCCTGAACTCTCTGTCCCACCCTCCGCCAGCCCAATCTTCAGCGTTTTCTAGGGGCAGAGCCTCCCTTGCGGCGTTCACCTCCTTTGTTTTGGTCCTGGTGACCGCCAGAGGTCAGGTGCCTGTCTCCAAACTCCCTCCTGAGGATCTGGGAAGTGTCCACTCAGACCAGTCCCTCCCCTCCCAGCGGGGACCTAGCACGGAGCACTGGAGAGTTCAAAATGTTTCCCGCTATTGTCTCTTGTGCCACAACTTTGCACTGACTTCAGGCGCTTCCCTGCCTGAGTGGATGTGAAGGTCTGTGGAGGAAGAGTCAGTTCTCTTGTGGGACAGATCACACTGCCCCAGTTGCCCCTGCTCTATTCCCTATTGTATATCTTGCACCCTCCAGACTTTGTGGTCCGATTCTCCAATTCACCTTTTTCGTTTTCCAGTGCTGCTTGTCCTGCGCTGCTTCTCTGCAGATTCATGATGCTGTTCTTGGGGGAGAGCGATCCTCTCCTGTATAGCTGTCTGCATTCTTCACCTACTACTCTGGGAGCAGAGAGCCAGGAGGTCATCACTAATCTGCCATTTTTTCCTCCTCTTTATTTTATTTTTTTGAAACAGGGTGTTGCTCTGATGCCCTGGCTAGAGTGCAGTGGTGTCATCATAGCTCACTGCAACCTCAAACTCCTGGGCTCAAGGGATCCTCCTGCCACCACCTCCCAGGTAGCTGGGACTAGAGGCATGTGTCACAATGTCCAGCTGATTTTTCTATTTTTAGTAGAGACGGGGTCTCACTCTTGCTCAGGCTGGTCTGGAACTCTTGGCCTCAAGCAGTCTCTCTTCCTTGGCCTCCCAGAGAGTTAAGATTACAAGCATGAGCCACTGCACCCAGTCACAAAAATATTGTTGCTGAATGGTAAGAAAAGACAATGTGTTCCTGAAATATATTAAATTTTTGCTATAAGATATTGCTTTACTAACTGTATTTTATTTATGGCAGCACCATTAATAAAAGATATAATAACAATTTTTTAATGAAAAATCACCAGTACTAGAATTCAAAATCCCATGATTGTCTTCACTGTAATTTCAGATAGTAATATCCTTAACATATAATTTTCTATTTTTTAAAAATTTTCATTAAAGCACACACATACAAACATACACACAGAGAAAACTACAAATGGTCTTACTTGTGAAGAACATTGAAAACTGTCATGATTTTACTATGTTGAAACAAAGCTTTCCTTTTTATATTTTTAAGGTTAATATATTTTATATTTTTACAATTACAAATAAATTATGGCAAAATTAATCTATTCATAACACTAATATAATTATTATAGCTACTTGAAAAATCAACATTTGGCAAATCTGTTGTTCTCATAGACTTTAAGTTACACACTGAGTATTAATTTTTTTTCATTTGATGGAATGATAAGTTTAAGTTTAAAAAGTCAGAAAAAGACATAAATTAACTTAAGATTATAGTTACCATATTTTAAAACATATTAACATTAATACATTTCTTGAAAAGTAACAGAAAAATCTCAATAGTTTGTATTTTTTGCATTATAAAATTATCTCCAACTGAAAACTTCAAATTTGTATTTCTTCAGATATTTTCTTTTTCTTATTGGGCATTTCTTATTGCCACATAATGCTTCTTAAATTATTTTCTGATGAAAGTGGATTTAGATAAACATGGCAATTTAAGAGGCTGGAAAACTAGAAATTATTTTAAATAGATTTAATTCCTAAAATAAATTCTTCCTCACTCAGCTATCTTTTCAGATGCATACTCACATGCACAGTACTCCCAGGAGAGGAGGCATCTAATTGAACATGATATTTTACAGCCCTAAGACATGTTTGCCATAACCAGGATGTGGAGTATTTACAGTCATAGAAGTGTCTATGTAACAAAATCTCACAGGATTTAAAACTAAACAGAATCCTGAAGCTAAATCACAAATATGCTGTGTGTACTATATTCACCAATTAGTCTAATTTCATCAAATAACTATGTGAGCTGTAGTTTTTACAAAACTTAAAAAGAAATGCACATG
The DNA here is from genome assembly GCF_041146395.1 of Eulemur rufifrons. Lineage (NCBI taxonomy): Eukaryota > Metazoa > Chordata > Mammalia > Primates > Lemuridae > Eulemur > Eulemur rufifrons. Next base: position 31,809,875 of record NC_090989.1, read on the forward strand.
TTTTGTCATGTATACACAGTCCTTGATATACAATTAAACTGTGTTACATGAATGTGCTTACAACTGGTCACTTGGAAACTTGGGTTATATTTTCTTGTAGGGGTTATGATTAGATTTACTGTGTGGTCCACAAAAACATCTTTAGCCCAAATGTGGCTATAATTATTATAAATCCTTTAGCCCCTCTTTGATATTGTTTACTCAAATTCCTACACTGCTCAAGGCACTGATCTTTTCTGTCCATAAACCAATTTAATTTTAAGCCTCATCTCTTCCAAGATGTGATCATTGTATGTTCTATACTATCTCTCTGATATGCTCAGAAAGTGTCTGAATTGAGCTGTGAAAGTGTCACCATGGGTATGGGAAAATACGCTGCATCATGACTCTGGTACTCCAGTAGTTAGTGACACAGGAAGGAAAGGGCTGTGTTGGGTCAGATTGTGTTGGCAGAGGCTGTTTATGTGTACAGGTTATATTGAATAAGCGATTCCTGAGATGACATCTGCCTCAGTAGACTTCAATGGATTTTTTCTGCATTAAATTTACTAGATCTCTGAGTAAAGCAAATTTATTCAATTGTTTTGGCATAATGTAAATAAGGCCATAGTGAATTAAATGATTAAATTGAACAAAGGAGCAATTTCTATTATGATTCCAAATCTCTGTGTTTAAAGCATTTAAATCATTCCCTAATGGGTTAACTCTTTCCCTGTGATTGATTTTTCTTTTTTTTTTTTTTTCTTTTTTTTTTTTTTTTTTTTTTTTTTTGAGACAGAGTCTCACTCTGTTGCCCAGGCTAGAGTGAGTGCCGTGGCGTCAGCCTAGCTCACAGCAACCTCAAACTCCTGAGCTCAAGCGATCCTCCTGTCTCAGCCTCCCGAGTAGCTGGGACTACAGGCATGCGCCACCATGCCCGGCTAATTTTTTCTATATATATTTTTAGCTGTCCATATAATTTCTTTCTATTTTTTTAGTAGAGGTGGGGTCTCGCTCTTGCTCAGGCTGGTCTCGAACTCCTGAGCTGAAACGATCCGCCCACCTCGGCCTCCCAGAGTGCTAGGATTACAGGCGTGAGCCACCGCGCCCGGCCTGTGATTGATTTTTCTATGTCTTGAATCTTTGTGTCTCCCAGAATTCATATGTTGAACTTCTAGCCCACAATGTGATTGTATTAAAAGATGGGGCCTTTGGGACGTGATTAGGCCATGAGGGCACCTCCCTTGTGAATGGGATTAAGGTGCTTGTAAAGAAGGCTTCCTGATACATTTGGCTGGCCTGCTCTTCCACACTTCTCCCACGTGAGAACATAGCAAAAAGGCCTTTATCAGTTGCAGGCACCTTGATCTTGGACATCCCGGCTTCCAGAATTGTGAGGAATGAATTTTTATTCTTTATAAATTACCTAGTCTCAGGTATTAGGTTAGAGTAGCATAAACAGAAAAGACAGGTTTCATCATTTAAAAAAGGCCAACCTCGCCAAAATATCACTGTTGTCTCAAATAGAATTGTTTTTCTTATCAGCAACTTCCAAGGGAAAAAGTGAGAAAAAAATTAAAGGATTAGCACTCTACATCTATTAAGTTGGCTTATTATCAAAGAAACAAAAAATAAGTGTTGGTGAGGATGTAGAGGAATTGAAACGCCAGCACACCACTAGAGGGAATGTAAAACGGTGCAGCCTCCAACGAGAAACGATGGCAATTCCTAAAAATATTAAACTTACCATATGACCCAGCAATTCCACTTTTGGGTATATACTCGAAAGAATTGAGAGCAGTGGCTCAAACAGATATTTGTACATTCATGTTTGTAGCGGTATTATCTACAATAGCTGAAAGGTGGAAGAAACCCACGTATCCATGGACAGACGAATGAATAAACAAAATGCAGTATGAACATACGGTGAAATGCTACAACACAGAAGAAACTTAGAGATGTTATATTATGTGAAATAAGCCATTCACAAAAGACAAATACCTCCATTTTTATGAGGTATCTAAAATACTCAAATTTATAGAGATGGAAAGTAGGATAAACGTTGCCATGAGTTGGGGGAGAGAAAAATGAGGAGTTATTGTTTAATAGCTAAAAAATTTAAGTTTTGCACAATGAAAAAAGTTCTGGAGAATATTGGTGATGGTTGCACAATAATGTGAACATGTTTAATTCCCCTGACCTGTATACTTAAAGATGGTTAAAATGGTAAAATTTATGTTATGTATATTTTATCATAGTTTAAAAATATAAATAAATAAATATGCTAAAATCAGAAATAGGTTATTTATATTTTAACAAATTATTAAAAATATTTTGCTAACATGTTGTTAATTTAGGACATTAAAAAACTCTTGATTGTCAATACAGTAGTCTTTCCTTCTCCAGAGGGAATAAGTTCCAGGACCCCCCCACCAGTGGATACCTGAAACCATAAATAGTACAGAACCCTATGCATACTATATTTTTTCCTATACATACATACATATGATAAAGTTTAATTTATAAATTAAGCACAGTAAGAAATTTGCAACAATAATAATAAAATAGAAAAACTAACAATATGCTGCAATAAAAATTATGCAAATATAGTATGAATATATCTTGTACTGTACTGGGGATAACTGAAACTGAAGAAAGTGAAACTGTGGATGAAAGGGTTGCTATTGTACTTAAAAGACTGGCAATTTTTTCTCTTACACTAATGAAGGCATTTGGATTGACTGAAGTTTTATAGAATATTGAACCCTGTTGAATTGCCTAGAAAACAAGTGTCACATTCAAACACTAATAAAAATTTACACTTGAGCTTCAAAAGGCTTTGTGAAGCTTGGTCAGTTTTTTAGTTAACACAGACGTTCATATTCTGTGGATAAACATTCAAATTCTTACTGTGGAAAGAAGAGATGTACAACTTCACTATTTAGTATGCTTTGGAATTCGAGTGACAGAAACCCAGGTTAACTCAGTTTAAACATGAAGAGGAATTGAAGAAAGGATACTAGGTATCTCTTAAAATTATTCAAAGTACTATTAAAAGATTATGATTCAAGAAGGATGAAATTATAACATCGGTATCATGGAAAACAAGAACTCAAAAACATTAGGATTCTATCAACATCTTATGCTCCTCTGAGTTCTGATTTCATATTCACTCTCTCTCTCTTGTCTCCTTCTCTCTTTTACAGAACTACTTTCTCCACCTGATAGGAAACATACCTGCTAACAGTGGTTGGCTTATTATATCTTCGGCATTTTAGAGACTGGTCAACCCTTCTTAGATATGGAAGACCCAGAGAAAGAATTCACTGGCTTTGCTTGGGTCAGGTAACCAGCTTGAGACCAATCAAATGTTACCAGAATGTGATGCTTTATAAGAACCTCACAGGTTCCACGTAGCAGAATAGTCAAGGACACAATTTCTGGAAGAAAGGAATGGTGGATATAGAGGGGCCGAATTGAGCAGACAAACTGTATCTGCTTTGATTTCTTGCATTTTATTATTTTGACCTATGCTATTTATCTTTACTATTTACATCTGATTTCAGGGAAGGTACAAACTGATCGTGTTTCAACTTTGACTAACATACAGACATCATTTTTTAAAACCCATGGTTCTTTAGTGTTACAGTAAGGCATATGTATGATAATACCATTTAAATATGTACAAAAAACCCCATCTTGCTTATAGCTCATAAAATATAAAACCACAATTAAAATTAAACACAAATGCTAGAAAACACAGAATATTAAAATTGAAAACATCTGATTTCAATTAACCACATGAAATAATTTTATTTTTCTGTAATGAAATATTATTTGCAATTTAAATATGAATTAAGATGAAGCAATGTTTTTCAGGTTCCATGGATATAATGATACATATATTGTGATTGCAATTCTCTTATGAGTATTTTACAAACACTGCAGAACTCACTGCTACAGTGTGTTGTAATATTACCTGGCCTTCATTCATAATTTACACATCAGGTCTGCCTCTATAACTTTCACATTGTTGTGTGATGATTGAAGGGGTACTATTAGCCAAGACCATCAAAATTTAAAACACAAAAATTATGTACTCCACACTTCTAAGGATGGTTTTTCAGATTTTTCAGAATATGAGATGAATATATTTTGGAAAATAATTGACCAAACAATCACATTATTCAAGTAATTTGGCATACTTAGCATCCTTAGCTTGAAAAACATTGGAATAAAACTACAGACAGACTGGAAAGAGGACTGGAGAGAGACTAAAAAACAGAACCAAGTACATGTAGAAAAAGATCAAAGTTTTTCTCATTTGGCCACCCTACTTGATTTGAAGGGTAGACTCAGTTTTAAAACTTACATTAGCTAATGTTAAAATGTTTTGCCTATGGACTTTACCAAAATTTTATATTATCATTTATAATGAATAGCAATAGTTTTTGGATTAATTAAAAGCAACATGTGATGAACTAAAGAAGTATGTTTTAAATTCTTGACCAATAACTAAAACATAAATAAACAAGTATAACTACCAAGCCAATAGAAGAGATAAAACATAATAATTAAACATTTATTAAAAATAATTAAGCCAAAATAACAAGAGGGGAAATGAATAAACTACAGATGGATAAAATAGAAAACAGCTAGCAAAATGGCAAATTTAAGTTAAAATACTCAATAACTGCAGTAAGTTAAACAATCTCTATTAAAAGGCAGATATAGTCAGATTAGGTGAAAAGGTAAGAACCAATTATACGATGTCTATAAGAAACACACAACAAATGTAATTCTTTAATAGAATAAAAATAAAAGCTTGGAGAAAGACAGGTCATGCAAACACTAAGTCAGTGAAATATTAAGTGGCTATATAGGTATTGCCATCAGACAAAGCCAACTTCAAAACAAGTAATATTAACACAGATAAAGGTAAACATAATGATAAATGAGTTGCTTAAGAAGGCATAAAAATCCTAAGTGTGTGTACACTAACAATGAAGTTTTAAAATGCATGAAGAAAGAAAAATGATGAAATGAGGCCAAGGAAATAGAGAAAGCCACAATAATAGATGAAGACTTTTTTCTCAATAACTCATAGAAGGTAGAAAAATATCATTAGGAATACAAACTACCTAAACTACACTAACAACTAATTTGACTTAGTATATATTTATAGAACACTCTGCCAAACAGCAGAACATATATTCTTTTCCACTGCACATGACACATTCACCAGGACAGATCTTATGGGCCAGAAAACAAACCTCAAGCTTAAAAGAATGGAATGGAGTTTAAACAGAAAACACTAAAAGAGAGATGCATGGGAAATCTGCATATGGTTAAAAATTAAATACTACATTTGTAAATCATCCACATGTATCAAAGAGGAAGTCAAAAGGAAAACAAAATATTTTGAATTATTAATAAATGGAAAGGAAAACAATAGAAAAATTCATGGAATACAGATAAGTAGTGTTTACAGTTAAATTTAAAGCATTAAAAGTTTATATTATAAATAATAAACGGGTTTAGCAATGCCTCATGATACATGGTCAATGTGTAAAAATTAATTGTATGATATAGTCTAGCAACATAACTGGAAATTGAAGTATTAAAAAACTGTAACTTTTCTTAGAAGATGATAAATCATAAAAATACATTTAGCCAAATATATCTAAGATTTGCACGCAGAAAACTAAAAAATTTTGATGAGAAAAATTAAAAGATAACTACATAAATACAGAAATATACCAGTTCCATTGATCAGAAAACTCAATGTTATTATAATGTCAATTTTTCTCAAACTGATCTATCAATATAATTTCAATGCAAACCCGATAATTGTCAATAACTGTGAAAATAACTTATTTGGAAAGAAGCTTAATTGGAAAGTTCACATTAAAAACTAAACAACAAAAGTAGATTAATCAAAATAATTTTGAAAAAGAACAGAGAGGACTCACACTAACTGAAATCAAGGTTTATAATTCAAGACAGGTTTGTATTAGCTTAACGATAAACATATAAATCAAAGAAATAGATTAGAAAGTCCGGAAGTAGAGTTATATGTATGTATAGTCAATAGGCAAAGATGTAGAGGTGTGCCAATGGGAAATAGGCAATATTTGCACTAAAATGGATCTATACCCTTACTTATTACCCTAAAAACTGAATCCATAATGGATCATAGAAGTAAATTTAAAATCTAAAACTATATGGAATAAAACATAACAGAATGTATTTGTGGTCATGGATTAAGCATATATTTTGGCAAGACACAAAAGCACTAATCATAAAAGAAAAAATTGAATTTCCACAGAAATCAAAATCTCCTGCTTTTCAAAAGACAACACTAAAAAAATGAAAAGACAAGCTAGAGATGAGGAGAAAATATTTTCAAAATAGATATCTGATAAGGACTTGGATCCTGAGTATATAAATAACTTCCAACTGAATAATAAGAAGAAACAAAAATCCAATGAAAAGTATTAATAGAAAAAAAAATTTTTGAACAAGCACTTCCCTGACAGATACAGATGGCAAAAAAGAAGATTAAAAGAAAGTTCAACAGTATGAGACATAAGGGAAATATAGATGAAAAGATGTTATACTACTACGTTCATTACTAGAATGACTAAAATTTGAAATTTGGCAGTACAAAGTGTCATACAGAGCTTTGTATTATAAGGAAAACGGTCTGATTTCTATGCATACATATTTGTTCTTATTTCAGAATTATGGGAATGGAAGGCGAACTTAATGACACTGAAATTTAATGTTAAGTACTGTTAGTCCTGGTTTTTATCTCCAGGTCATTAGAAACCTGGAGGGACATCTAGTGCCAACCCTCATCTACATAATTGGGACTCAATAGCTAGTGCTGGATTGAGGCAAGAGTTTGGTATCCTGTTACCCTGGAAAAACATCTTTTATGTTAATACTTGAATGGTGATTTAAAAAAAAAAAAAAGAAAGAAAGAATAAACAGTAGCCTTTGATATCCAGTGGTCGATTTTCAAAATTATTTTTTAGAGATCTGTAATTGAAGCTACAAATCTTTCTTGTTGGGTAAAAACTCCAACTTTGGCCACTGAAGCTATATTCATCTTTGTGATTCAGACACGTCTGGGTGTCTTGACAATTCTGAAGGACGAGACATAGTGGACTCAGGAACTGCCTTGTTAGAAACTCATACGGGAAAAGAAAGAGCCAAGTATGACAAGTTTGACTCAGTAGCACATCTAATTATTGGGAGGAAGGAGAGAGTCAGAATAAATGTTTGAAGTATTATTGAGTTCTGATTCAGACCCAAGAAACTTAGGCCTGGGAAGAGAGAAGGCTACTACTAATTATTGTGAACAGCGTGACTTACTCCAACAGAAATAAACTGCATAGCCCTGTCATGCACTAGTTCAGGAAATGTACAGAAGAGATGACATGAAAAGTAGTTACAGTGCCCAGCAAGAAAATTTGGTCCCTGATCCGTCAAGGTTCTACCCAGCAGCAGGGAAACAGAGTGGGGGAATGGACCAGTGCCAGGCAGCTTGTTGGATTTGCTGATGAGGATAGGAGACACCCCTTGGACTCCTGGTATTTCTGAGACTTTTCAGAAGAATGAAGTCTTGAATCAGAAGATAGTAATATAAGAAAAAAAAAAATAGGGTGTGCTTTGTTATCTGTAAACTTTCAACAATATATCTCATTATCTTATGGCTCATTCTTTGAAAATAAGTAAATCTTCCTACAATCTGAAGAAGAAAAGATTGCTAGAGAATTAATAACTCCTTTTGAGAATCTCTTTATAATTTTATATCTGGTATTTATTTTTATAAAATATCAAGTCTGCTTAGGTACATTTTCATTGTGGCCTAATATTTAAAACATAAAGAATTACAGCGTGATTTATATCTAACCCATTAAAATTCATCATCATAAATTAATTTAAAATTATAAACAGGTTGAAAAAAAGCACAGAAGTCACTTAATTTCCTGTGCATTATATTACCTATGGGACTGTTATTAAAAAAAAATGTTCTTGTGCCTTCAATATTTGTAATGCAGCCATAATTTAATCATGTTTTGCCTCCCTGTAGGTGAATAGGAACATCAAAATATAATCATTTGTATGTAGCTTTCCAGCACATTTCCAAGAGGAAATAAGATAACAAGAGTTAATGCTACCTGGGACTTAATATGTATCAGGAACCCTTTTGTGTACTTCACATATATCTATCCCTTTAGTCTTCATAGCAACACTATGACATAACAGATGGGACTGTGTGAGAATAAACCAAAGTGGCAGATATCCTGGATCATCGATTTCAACTTTCTCAGTTTTTATATGCAGATGTTTGAGTGTGGACTTAAACACACAGGCTGTATTTTCATGTCACTACAATTAATTGACCTATGTTTTACCACTACCTTTTCAGTAGTTACTTGTACCTTTGACCTCTAGATAAGACTATGTAGCTCCGTGCATGATGTTTACACAATCAGTCCAAATTGCAAATTCAAACAATCTATTAATTCCATAAAAATTTGAAAAAAAAATCAAATGATTCATTTCCAATAGTTTGTATAAAATCATATAAAAAAGAACCAGAATGTTTTTGCATTCAATTCAATAGGTTTCTCGTTAGGGTGAGTGAATCTTGTTGAAGTCTTCTCTTTCTTACCAGAATATAGGTGAATTATAGCCTTTATTTTTAGATAGCAAGTTTTGAAACCACATAAGGAATAAAGATTATTGAACATGATGTTGTCTATTTAAAGCAAATAGCCATTTTGAAAAATGGAGACTATTCTTTGAATTTTAATAATTTTGTTTCAACTTTGTGGGAATTATTTTCCTTCCTTTATATTTTACAGGGTTATTATATTTTGATTAGTAATAAGGGTGGTTAAATTCAAATTATAAAGCAGTCACACAAATTAGATGTTAAGCCATAAAGCAGAAATGTGCAAAGAAAAAGGAGCCATGGAGCAGTAAGGAATGTCAGAGGCAGAGATGGCAGAGGGCTATTTTAAATTCTGCATTACTTCACTTACTGTTTCAGTTAGATTCCTTGTCTCTTCTAGGCCTAGATTCCTGTAACTAAGGGAAATTCGTAGTAAATAAATATCAATTGAGATATATGTGCATATCCTACTTTATCATCTAGTTACTGCAGAATTTTCTTTCGTTACTTTTGTTACTGTTATATTCATTATGCTACTAGGCCCTCCCTCCATCATTTAATAATTTATCTGATTAAAATTGTAACTAATTTAGTTATGGAGATCCTTTATGACAGATTATGTCGTATTAAGTAAATACTCTACGATTAAGTGTTGCACAAGATTGAAGCAGAATTTCAGTATAGAATAATTCCCACACATTGTTCTTTGGCTTCCATCTAAACCCAGAGACCCCGATTTAACACTGGAAATGTTGTACGAGGCTGTCTAGTTCATCCTCTCATTGTCTAGTTTATCCCCTAATCGAACACATGAATAAAACAAATACAAGTCCCACCTTTGAATTTATTCATAAGTGTTTATGTGCTGAGAAGCAACCAAAAAATGGGGCAAAATCTCTTGAATTTTCGTTGAAACTGAAAAAAGAAAACCTTGTGTTGGTATGCATTTCAGCAAAGCACTTATTAGCATTCTTAAAGTTCCTGGAATCAATTGACTTGCTACAGGTTTTCTTCTCCTCCATCCTTGGAGTGCAATCCCCAAGGCTGTCACAATGCCCATCACAATTGCCTGTCACGAAGTGAGTCTTCTGAAGCTTCCCATGACAGCCTCTCACTTTTCCTTACTGCATTATTGGTGAGGTGTTCCTGGTTCAAGACATCAACAGAACAAGGCTCCTCTCACATACACTTTTTATCCTTGCCCTATAAAAGCCTTTTCTGAGAGTAATTGAAAGCTCACTGGATAATAGAGGCAACAACAAATGGTTTGCTTCTGACTAGAGTATCGCAGACACTATCACCGGCTTCAAAGGAGTATTCGAGGTGACAGCAAGGATACTACTGAAATAACTTTTGTGCAACTAGGGTTTACAGTGATACCTGAAACATGTTAGCTATGTATTAAAAATCCAAACAATGAAGGTAGGATTGTTTTTTAATTATACATCCTCTCTGCTTCTTGGCAGATATCAAACATTCTTATGAAACAGATTTACAGCTTAGAAAAAGAGGGCTAGCTTTGTTGAACACAATACATAAAGGACAATGGATTTGTGGCTATTAAAATTAAAATTAAGTAAAATTAAAAATTCAACCACACTAATTTCAAGAACTCAATATCTACGTGGAGCTAGCTAGAAGCTGTGGTAATTGGGCAGCACAGTGAACATTTCCATCATTATAGACATTCTATTGGATAGCCCTTTTATAAAACAAGAAACTAATATCAAATAGAAAATTTCCAAAATATATCCAGCAACCTTGCAAATATATGCACTTATTTATCATGTGATCTAAAAGATCACAAGGAGAATCGGTAGTATTTAATAACTGATTTCTACAGATTGAAAATACATTTTAAACTATTATATACTGATAAAATGTTAGGTTTGGAAGAATGAACATATAATTTTGAGACATTCATGTTTAAAGCTTTTATGTTGTTTTTCCCACTACTTCCAAATATATTATACCTTTAGTTTATGTATAGCAAAAAGCAAATCTGAAAATGTAACCCTCCTTCTCAAACTCCCAGCTGCCAACCATGTTTTAAGAGTGAAACTTAAGGTGATTAATTTTTACCCTAGAAAAAACTGTTCTGAAGACTCTTCCAACTTTTAATAGGCAATGTTATAAAAAGGTTGAAAATATATGTCCAATAAAGCACAAGCAAGAAATACTGTATGGTAATTTAGTCTTGTTTGCATTTGCAATTTTAGAGCTACTGTACAATCTCATTTTCAGATGATACCTTTAGTTATGCTGGCTATTTTATATTGCATAAAAGTTATATATAAAGGACTGGACTATGATCATGTAGATGGTGTAACATATATTACAGTGTTTTATTATTATAGCATGACTTTAGACATACTCCATTTTTAAAGGTGATGGGACTGTCTTTGAGTTATACTAGCAATTCTGTATAAGAGGTAATAAAAAGCACTATCAGGCACTCTGTTTATTCTATAAATAGTACAGTATTCCTCCAGCTTTCTTTTTTTAGAACAATTTTTGACTTGGGTATATTTTTATGTTTTTTTTTTTATATGCATGGCTAGGATGGGATGAATGTTGAGTTTTCTCTGAAATATTTTATTGTGAAAACAAAATAAAAAGAAGGAAAATAACCATCAGTTGAACAGAACCAAATGCAAACAGAAAAAGTATTATTGAATTTTCACCTAAAAACTTCAGAAAGTTCTATAGACTCAGGCTAATCTATTAGGAAATTAAGACAAACATTGGAAGGGCAGCATGCAAATAAACATAGGACATATAACATAGGATTAGTGATATTTTACACCATTTAAAAGAAAGCCATATTTAGTACTACAACATATCCAGTATACACACATCTGCCATGTTATATTTGCAAAGGCAGGAAAAAGCAGTCTGGTTTTCCCTACAGTAATTCTGATTTATTTAGCATGAATCTCAGTTTGTAACTTGCCCAAATACAACCATATGTATCTTCTTAATTATATCAAAGTCTGATTTTGAAGAACCTGGCAAGTAGACTAATTTCTGCAAAAGGAGATAGGTCTCATTATTTTCCCAAGGAAGAGTAAAAAATAAGAATCAAGGAATCTTTGAGAAAAGGAAAATCTTTTTTAATTTTAGAGTTTGACTAATGTAGATGAAATACTCTCTCCCATTCCTCATTAAGTTGGAGAACACATTCACTTAATGCAGAAGAAAAAGGTACTTCTTGGTTCTTGTCCAATCTTCATACCAAGTTGGTCCTACAAAGCCCAATATTGGCACAAGAGAAAGAACTATGTACTTAAGACTCTTAAATTAGCTTTCAGAGTATCAAGAGCCACCACTGTAACACCTGCTGTAAATTTCTCTTTGTTAAATTGAAATTTAAAAAAAAAACTAGTAACATAAAATAGAAGATACAGTGTATAAACAAAAAATTATATAAATAAGTATAAATAAGGTTGGCTGACATAAAGTCAATGGTGTCCAGAAAAGAGTTTCTATCAAAATTTTAATTTTATCTTAAATGATAACCTCAATTTTGGATTTCATTAGTAATTCCATATGTAACATTTACAGATAATCTTAATATCATAGACTATACAGTCAAATGATACTCTTGAAGTATGTCACTGTTTTGAAATATCACAGCCAAATTAAAAAGATTTTATCCATAGAGTGATGTTGGGTTTTCATATGAGGAATGCATTTTCAAAATGTATCTCAATACATTCATCTCCGATTTATTTCCTAAAGCAGCAAAAACAACTATTCTTTCCAGAAAAACTCTGTTTTGACATGAGTACAATACTCACGGTAAGTAATTAAGTAAATTGTAAGAGCCCAGCACAGTGGCATGTGCCCGTAATCCCAGCTACTTGAGAGGGTGAGGCAAGAGGATTGCTTGAGCCCAGGAGTTTGAGGCTGTAGTATGTGATGATCGCGTCTGTGAATACCCCCTACACTTCAGCCAGGGAAACAGAGACTTGGTTTCTAAAAAAATTTTTTAAAAACCATAAGAAGAAAAAAGTACTTTCCAGAAAGGCCTAAATTGGTAGAATTGCACACTAAATAAAATTAGTTTGAGAAAAAAGATTTATAAGTGAATGGGGAGAATTTTCCCCACCTTTAATTTGTACTTTGGGGGAAATGTCTGATATTTATCTAGATATGCTACTAGTTAAGAATGATGCAATATCACTAATTTTATAATAAGTTGCTACCTAACTTTCTAGTTTTATTATATTCAAATCATTCTATTAACTACAGAAAAATAAACTCATGGATTTGATGTTGTCTTGCCTACAGACTTAACTATCATTTTGTGATATTTGTCAACAAAGTATAATTAAATTTTTTAGGAAAGACAAGATACACTGGGGATGGAAAAAAAGACAGCTAGTTAGTGCTTCTCATTATTATGGCATGGCTATTTGACAACATTTTTAATTACTCCTAAATTATTAAAGTAATACCCCTTTTTATAGTATTATCATCCATTGTTTCAGAGGTTTCCATGATTTGATGTTTTGATATTTAGTGAGCATCATTAGTAGCTTTTAAGAGTTAAAATAAATTTTCTTGTTTTAAGTATGTGCATACTAAAGTAATCTTTGTACCATCACTCAAAGAGAAAGAAAGAGAAGTAAGAAGTGTAAAAAAAATGCGTACTGAGTCAGCAGTTTTAATAGTATTATCATTTCAGGAAGGATACAATGAATTAAGCCTACCAACTTTCTCTCTCTCTCCCTGCCTCCCTCCCTCCCTCTTTCCCTTCCTCTCTGTTTCTCTAAATCTCTCTCTCTCTCTCTCTCTCACACACACACACACACATACACACACATATACACACACATACTACCTGGCTGTTTTGAGCTATTTAGAAATCAGAAGAAAGTTGAGTTGACATAACCTGTGAAGAAAAAAATAATAATTTGAGGAATACATTTTTAATATGCATGGAAGAAGTGTGATTCTACTTTTAAATATGATAGTCATAACATTACCTTAAAATATTAAATACTCATTTTAATTTGATATTATTCATAAGATTTGTTGTTTTCTTAAGAATTATTAGAAGTAATTGGTTTACTTGAGGCATGTTCGATCAGTAAAGGTAAATTAGTAAAATTATATTTTAAAAAGTACTATACAAGATTAATAGTAGAAACTACCATCTTTTGGGGCTTATTATTGAAATGTAATTTTCCAGTTAGCATGAAAATCTTTGCAGACATCAGAGTTTTAAAGTTTTAAAAATATAAAATCAAGAATGGTTAAAGGTTATGATGGGAAACATTTTCTAAGAAAGAATCAAAAAAAATTGTCCTCTTCCTATTAATTTAGAATATTCTCAGATTCTTTGTAGTTTCATTTTCTTTTTTTCCTCATTTACTCCCCAATCTTTATTCTTTTCATTACCTTTCATTGGTAATTGAAGAAAATGCAGACAAAGCATATGATATAAAAAAAAAAAGTAATCTGCCAAGTTTTTCATGCTATGGACATAGCAAACTCCTCTAAATTGTACTTAACCCTGATAAAGATTTATAAGACAAAAATCACCAGCTTGCTTAGAATTCCTCAATAGAAATATAATCAACCGAAATCATTATTATAGCGCAGTGGTCCCAAACCTTTTTGGCATCAGGGACCAGTTTAATGGAAGACGATTTTTCCAAGAACCAAGGGTTGGGGGATGGCTTTGGGATGATTCAAGCATATTACCTTTATTGTGCAGTCAAACTTCTCTGCTAATGATAATCTGTATTTGCAGAGTGCGGTGAGGTGAGGCGGTGACATTAGCACTCCCCAGTGCTAATGTCACCGCCTCAGCTCCACCTCAGATCATCAGGCATTAGATTCTCATAAGAAGCAGGCAACCTAGATCCCTCATGTGCACAGTTTACAGTAGGGCTCGTGCTCCTATGACAATCTAATGCCACTGCTGATCTGATAGGAGGTGCAGCTTATGTGGTGATGTAAGTGATGGGGAGTGGCTGTAAATACAGAAGAAACTTTACTCAGCTGGCCCACTGCTCACCTCCTGCTGTGTGGTACTGGTCTGTGTCCCTGGGGTTGGGGACCACAGTTATAGTGAGTTCAAACATTAGCATTCTGAGTCTTTTCTCTTGAGGAAAATTGTTCATCTTATAGAAATGAATTAACGCTTTAGGTTGAATTTCCTAGGATTCCAAATTATTTAGTCTGGACCTTATTGCAACTGAGATATTTTTTAAATGGAGATATTTGTCCTAAGTAATCTCACAAGTCATTATGATGACTTTTAACACATATTAATATTCAGTTTCAAAATACTTTGGGTTTTGGTATCATAGGGCACTACTTTGTTTTCAGAATCAATATTACTCTTCTTTCTTACCATAACTTTTCTCTAACCTAATGACACTTCTGCCTCTTATTACAGATTCCTTTTCTTGCCCATAACTTTTTAAACTTTTGGTCTAATTTCACTTATCAACCTAATTCACTCTTCTTGTCAATGGTCAGTCATTTCCGATACCACTCATTCCTTAAAGGTAGACTTCAACTTTATATACTTCACATATTTCAACTTCAAGGAAGCCTTTTTTCAGTGTTCTAGCTTTACTCAGCTCCCATGTGTCCTCATGGCACTATTCTATCATTGACCATATTCTATTTTGTTATGTGACTATTTCTGGAAATACCTCAGTTACCTGCTGGATCGTAATCATGTTGAATTTGCCAAGTTAAACCCCACCGTGGAGTCCCATGTCACCTATACATTGGATTTTCTTACCTCCTAAGAAGCACTGATGTCAAAAGTCAAAAAAGTTTAACAATTGCACTCACTACAAATTTCCCAAGATATGATCTCATCTGAATTTCCAGAGAATGCAAAATTATATTTTGCTTCTGTAATTTGCATTTCCCAAGCTTTCTTTACCGACATATCTGAGACTGTCTCCAATAACTGAAATTAAGCCCACCTTTAATTTTGTCCTGGTTGAATGGGTGTAGGGAAGGTGTACTTCCTCCATCTTGTATGGGATATTTAAGAATGGCCCTGTGCTACAAAAACAAAGGAGATCAGTGTGGTGGTTTTGTGGTGGGTTTACGCATGGAACAGGTAGAAATAAATTCCTCAAATTTTCTATTATCCCAGAGTAATGAGAGAAGGCATCCCATTAGATATTTTATTTTTCAGCTGCTCAGAATGTCCTTTTCCTTTACTTTTACAAATCAAAATCTTATTTTTCTGTAAGACACAGCTTAAATGATGTCACTTTTATTAAACCACTGCTGATCAATCTTCCCTATCAATCTCTTTTACTTTAAAATTTTAAAATATTTTTAAAATATCTAGATCAAATATGTAAACTTTTTCACTTTTTAAAATATTCTCTATTCTTATTTTAGAATTTTCTGCTTCATAATTTCCATGAGTGAAAAAGCAGATATTGTTTTTATATTTGAAACCATATAATAAGGTTACAAGAAAAAAAATTAAAAACATCTAGTAGGTTATTAAGAATATTTTAATCAATGAAAGTTCATAATATAATGGCATGATAGTCATGCCATGATAGTCATTTGGGGGCGATAAAACAACTGATGTGTATTCCTTTGACACTCTCAATTTATTATTTATAAGCTTGCAAATTATAATATCTATGAGTTTGATTGGGTTTATTATAATCGAATTAGATAAGTGGCAAGAAATGAAATCATGGTAACGAGCTATAAAATAGAGGAGTTATGCTATTTATTTGATTGTAACCACTGAACCAGTTGGAGGCAAAGCCAACATTGAGAAGCCAGGTAATCTGATCCTCCAGCTGTGACCCACTGTACTAGGTAGCATTTGGAAATAGATGACCGTACATTTTCTGTCTATTCAAGCCTATCTAAATACCACATGAAAATTATTTACATAATCAATTTACCCATGGTCAATGTTTGTCTTCTAGTTACATTATTTCTGACATGAAAATAATTGAGAAATCCAGTTTTGGCAATATAGAAAGCTAAAATACCTGAAAACTCTCTTGCTACAATTTCCCTTTACAAATATTAGTATATAATGAGGCCTCCTATTAAATATGTAGAACATAAGGAAACATATATGTAGAACATATATATATGTAGAACATAAGGAAATTTCTATAAATCCTAAACAAGAGGCAACCAGAATATTAAGGACATGATAACCGTGAGGTCTTGGAGATCACCTCAATAATCTAGGGCAATTTTGCCCCCAAGGGAACATTTTGAAATGTATGGAGACACTTTTGTTGCCACAACTGGAAGAAGGCGTTCTACTGGCATCTAGAGGGTAGAAGACAGAATTACTGCTAAACTTCCCACAGTGCACAAGATACAATGCCCTACCATCATCCCCCCAACCCCAAACAATTATCCATCCCCAAATGTCAATGGCGGTGATGTGTAGAAACCTTGCTTTAGGGACTTAGGTATTGATTCCCAGCTGAAGATGGGAGAGAAGTTCTTGAGCTAATGAGATACAGCAAGTCCTCTATCAATGTCATTTCCCTCAACATAGTTTCCTTATAACATGGATGAGGAAAAATCAGTTCTGGCTGGGGCCACCGTCTGTGTGGAATTTGTACATTATCTCCATGTTTGCATGGGTTTTCTCTGGGTACTCTGGGTTCTTTCCACATCCCAAAGATGTGCATGTTAGCTGAATTGGCATGTCCAAATGGCCCCAGTCTGAGTGACTGTGGGCGTGTGCAACCTGCTATGGAATGGCATCCTGTCCAGGGTGGGTTCCTGCCTTGCACTGGGAATACACAGGTAAGTAATTATCTTACTTGTTTTTATTAATCTTAAATATATGCATGGCTCATTTTTATTTCAATCTTTAATATTAGAAGTGTTTTGGTCCTTATTTAGAAGTTTGATGATGTTTTTGTGACCAACAATAAGCCATAGAAACTTAACTGTTTACTTCCTGTTTTGTTTACATTTATGGCAGCATTTCCCTGTATTGCAATTTAATTTCAAACACTTTGAATTAAAGAAATTGAAATATAAAAAAAGAAACTTAACTCTTGTTGATGTCAATTAACCCTTGGACAAATTGGTTTCATTACATGTCCCTTTGCTTAATGTCACAGTTTCTAAGAACCGACTGATGACATTAAGTGAGGGCTTACTGTTTAGTGAGTTACAACTGAAATAGCTTCCTTTATAAAGGCAGGACCTTGTCAGGGTTAACTTGCAGAAACTGCAGAACTAGAAAAAAGTCTGCTATACAGGCAAAAGGAAAGCTGTGTGTTTGGACTCTGAAAATTTGTAGCCATGCTATACCCGTAGGAATTCCTGAGGGAATGCCTTATTTCAGGCATCCTCTGTTATTAAATCTGAGATAACTTCTGGCTATAAAATTGATTCTGTTGTGGTAAAACACTTGGGAATTAAGCAGAAGAAAGTGCAAAGATCATTGGAGAAAAGTATTTTCAACACAGTCACACATATATAAGGCTCACTAAAGGTAAACTCATAATCTGAACTATTAAATACACTATGAGCAGGAGATCACAGACAATAAATACAACAGAAGGATTCAAACCACAAGCAGTTCAGAGGACAGAATTTTTCTAGACATTTTCTTTTAAATGACATGTTCGAAATAATGATACAAGAAATAGAGAAACAAGAGAAAAGAAGGCATTATTAATATAACAGCAACTAGGCCATAAATGAATGGGATGATATTCAAAAAGTAAATGGCTGAATTTATTTCATTTTTGGTGAAAGATATGAATTCTCAGTTATGAATCCTGAGGAAAATAAATATAAATAAGTATATATCAACAAGCATGGTAGTGATGTCGCAGAGGATTGAAGACAGAGAGGTGGTCTTAAAAGCAACCAGAGAAGTAAACGCAAGGAACAGCATAGAACAACAATGATCTGAAATGCAGGTTTTTCAATGGCCATACTGGAAAGCACAGGGTGATACAATGTATTCAAAGGGCACTGAAAGGAATCGTCAACCTGTCATTTTATGTTTTGAGAATCTAAAGAAATTTTGAAATACAATTTTTAAAAAGTTCCTTGCTGAAAGGATGATAAGAGCATGGTTATCAACTCTAGCTAACCATTAGAATCATTTGAACTTTTAAAATTCTTAAAGGCAAGTCATGCTTCAGATCTATTAAATCAGGATCTCTGAGTGTGTGACTGAGTCCCCAGTATTTTTTAAAGTTCTGTAGATGCCTTTAATATGTCATCAAGTTTGAGAATCACTATAGTTAACAAAATATTTTAGCAAGAAAGAAATCAAACCCCAAAGGAAGAAGTAAGCAAGACAATGGCAAATAAGCAATTGTTGGATATATAACAATAATAACTATATATAATGCATGTATTTATACATTTTTATGTTTATATGTTTACTTTATATATGCATATTTATGCTACAAAGTAAGTCTAAAGAGATAATAAAGACTTTCCATTTATAAATCGTGTTTCCTAATAATATTGTAATTAAATTAAAAGTCTAAAAATTAGCCCAAAATAGCCAAATTTAAGAATTTCAGAAGAAAATATTTAAATATTCATGGATCACAAGAATCATAAGAAAAGAAGAAGAAATTTTAATTAGAGTTATCATGGAAATATTATTTGTGGGAGGCATTTAGAATGGTGTGATGATTAATTTTAGGTTGTCAACTTGACTGGATTAAGGAATACCTAGAAACCTGGTAAGAATGTTACTTTTGAGTGTGTTTGTGTCTGTTTCCAGAGGATAGTAGTATATGAGCCTATATAGACTAGGTGGGAAAGATACACCCCCAATGTGAGTGAGGACCATCCAATCTGCTGGGAACCTAGACAGAACAAAAACAGAGAAGTGAATGTGTCGATTTATGTGATGAATCTAGTATACACTCTTCCTCTCCTGTGCTTTGATAACAACTCCAGGATCCTTGGCCTTTGGACTCCATGACTTATACCAGAAGCTTCCTGAGTTCTCAGGCCTTTGACCTTGGACTGAGAGTTACACCTTTAATGTTCTTATTTCTGAGGCCTACCGACTTGGACTCAACCCTGCCACCAGCATCTAAGGGGCTCCAGCTTGCAGATGGCCTGTCCTGGGAATTCCCAACCTCCATAATCATGTGAGCCAATTCCCCTAGTAAATCACCTGATATCTATATCATCTATATCTATATCTATATTTCATTGGTTCTGTGTCTCTGGAGAACCCTGCCTAATTTAAATGGTACTTAAAGGGAAATTTAGAATGTTATAAGCTTATGTGAGAAAACATGAAATAGAAAATTATTGATAAAAATTTCTATTCTAAAATGTTATGAAAAATAAAACATAAATCCAAAGAAATGAGAAAGGAAATAAATTAAGATGGAAACATAATTAAGAAAATAGAAAACAAATAATAAAGAGAGTATATAAAATAAAATACAGATTCTCTGAAAAGGCAGATAAAAACTAAAAATCTCTGAAAAAAATTGATAAAGAAAAATGCTGAGAAAATATCAATAGATTCTGCCAAAACTACAAAAACACAGTAAATAGATAATAAAATGTATACATAGAATAACTACATAACCATCAATTAATTTGAATGTTCAGAGGAAGTCAAACAATTTCTTTAAAAAAGTAATTTAGCAAAGCTGAAAAAGAAATAATAAAGAATCAATTTATAACCATTAAATTAATTGAATAAGAATTTTTAAAATTTCTATTAAGATATTGCATACACAATGATATAACAGGCAAACTGTATCTAACATGCAATATATCAAAAATCCTGATTGTAAAATATATAATTCCATAGTTGCATATGTATATGTAAAGCTCTTAGATCTGTACCCAAGATAAATTTATGACAAAGTTCATTGAAGCATTGTGTTTTAAAGAGAAAAACTAGAAAACTTAATTATGCAATAACAAGAGAATGAGTAATTCTAATACATTCTAGTAATAGAATACTATGGAATAGTGAAAATAAATTAAAGCTCCATGTATTAATATAAATATGGACAGATCTCAAATTAGGAATGTTGAGTAAAATAAGTAATCTGAAGAAAACTGCACATAGCATGACATCATTTAGAAAATATTCAATAATATGTAAAATAATGTATGCACACATATATACATTATTAATTATATGTATATATAATAAAAATATGGTATGGAACATAACATCCAAATTTGGGGTGGTCACTGGCTCCTCAGAAGCTATGAGGAAAAGGGAATCGTAGAGACCTGTCTATAGGAAGTTCCAACTGTATTGTTAATGAGTTATTATATCAAAAAATATATAAATATTGGCCAGGTGTGATGGGTCACACCTATAATCCTAGCACTTTGGGAGGTCAAGCCAGTAGGATTGCTTGAGTCCAGGAATTCCAGACCAGTCTCAGCAAGAGAGAGACCCTGTCTCTACAAAAAAAAAGAAAAATCAGCCTGTTAGGGTGGCCCATGCCTGTAGTCCCAGCTACTCAGGAGGCTGAGGCAGGAGGATTACTTGAGCCCAGGAGTTTGAGGGTGCAGTGAGCTATGATGCCAGTGCACTCTAGCTCAGGCAACAGATGGAGACCCTGTCTCTCTCTCTTTCTCTTTTTTTTTTTTTTTTTTTTTTTTGAGACAGAGTCTCACTCTGTTGCCCAGGCTAGAGTGAGTGCCGTGGCATCAGCCTAGCTCACAGCAACCTCAAACTCCTGAGCTCAAGCGATCCTCCTGTCTCAGCCTCCCGAGTAGCTGGGACTACAGGCATGCGCCACTATGCCCGGCTAATTTTTTTCTATATATATTTTTAGCTGTCCATATAATTTCTTTCTATTTTTAGTAGAGATGGGGTCTCGCTCTTGCTCAGGCTGGTCTCGAACTCCTGAGCTCAAACGATCCGCCCACCTCGGCCTCCCAGAGTGCTAGGATTACAGGCGTGAGCCACCGCGCCCGGCCTCTCTCTCTTCCTCTTTCTTTTTCTCTTTCTCCTTCTCTTTCTCTCTCTGTCTATATATGTATATGTGCGTGTGTGTGTAAACATTGATAAAAGTATGGCAAAATATTATGTTTTATTAATAGCAGAGCTGGTTGTATATGAATATTTATGATATTTTTATATGCATTTTATAGGCTTACAATACTTCCAACAGTAAAAGGAAAGGAGTACTGCTATTTTTTTTTTTTTTTAAAAGCACCTATAACTAAAATTACGTGGAAGCAAGTTAATTTTGTGGCCAAAGCATCTATAAAAACCTGGTTGTTCAAATTTACTTGACAAAACTGTGGCAAGATGAGAGCTCTCTTCCTCAAACTAAAGTCAACTGATTTATTTGCAGAACTCAGTGGTGCATCATGCAGTCAGCAACCTCTTAGCCCCAGTCTGCAATGTGAGCACCCCAGGAGATCAGACATTGCACCGCTACTCTGCTTCTCTCCAGATTAGGTCTGGAGAGCCTGAAGCATTCATGGGTGAAATGGACACATACAGAGGCTCTCCTTGGCTTAGTTTAATGTTTCATTTGGTGCCAAAAAGATTATACTTTCATTCCACTTACATTCTTCTTCTATTTGTGCATGAGTGAAAAATCTATTAAATGTCAAAGAAGATCAGTGAAAAGAAACTAATATTGCTCAAAATAAAATTTATTTTTACCATAATTCACCATTTTTTCTCCTTCTGCATTTTGATCAAAATCTAGTCACAGTGTAGTTCGACTTACCCTTTGCAATGCCAATATTTATAGATAGCAAGTGCTCAACTTTCTCTCCATGAACTAATTCCACATGTACAGTTATATATGTCAGTGGAAATGACCCCTCAAGTCTCACATTTAGTACATTAATAATTTATTATTGTATTGTATCCTCAAGCTGATTTTCCCAAACTTTTTAAATACACCACACTAGCTTCTTAGCATTGACTAGAAGATTATTCTTGTTGTTGAAGTTAAATTGGTGGGATTCTCCAGGGGGAATTCTTAGCAGAATTATTTAAATTCTCTTTGAGGTGGCCAAGCATTTACAGGCTAACATCAATGAATGGAGTGTGCCCATTTAATCCCTCTTATTCTTGTGTTCTAAAAACTCTTTCTATTCTTATACCTCTTCTACATTTGTGAGCATTTCCTTATTTGCTAGAGGAAGTAGCTATCAGTATAAGCTTTACAAAGCAAACTACAGTGTAAAGTTAGAATATTATGGTGCCTAAAATGGTTACTAAAATCATTCAAATGATCTTGGACTCTGGGAACTTTGTATTGCCTTAATTTTGGTTTTGTATAATCACAACTGTTTTACAGTACAGGATTAATAATAGAGTGTACTACACAAGACTTCTATAAAGCCTCAAAATAATCCTTCTAAGTCATTTAGCTCACTGTTTGGCACATATTTTCTATCCAGAGGTCCTCAACCTTTTTGGGACCAGGGACCAGTTTCATTGAAGAAAATTTTTCCACAGACTATGGGGAAGCCAGGAGGCGGGGCTCAGGTGGTGATGAAAGCGATGGGAGCACCTATAAATACAGATGAAGCTTCGCTTGCTCGCCCAACGCTCACTCACCTCCTGCTGTGCAGCTCCCCTATCTCTTCCTAAGTTTCAGGGAAGACAGTTTTTCCATGGAGGGTGCAGAGCTCTGCGCCTGGTCCCTAATAGGTTGTGGATAGGTATGGGCCTGTGACCTGGGTGGTTGAGGACCATAGTAATCTGTGCAATAGTTGTTTCTTGTTTTGTTTTGTTTTGTGACAGAGTCTCACTCTGTTACTCAGACTAGAGAGCCGTGGCATTAGCCTAGCTCACACCAACCTCAAACTCCTGGACTCAAGCAATCCTTCTGCCTCAGCCTCCCCAGTAGCCGGGATTACAGGCATGTGCCACCATGCCCGGCTAATTTTTTCTATGTATTTTTAGTTGTCCAGCTAATTTCTTTCTATTATTTCAGTAGAGGGAGGGGGGTCTCGCTCTTGCTCAGGCTGGTCTCAAACTCCTGAGCTCAAACAATCCACCCACCTCGGCCTCCTGGAGTGGTAGAATTACAGGCGTGAGCCCCCGCGCCGGGCCTATGCAATGAATGTCAATTTAGAAGTACAGTGGTGGTGATGGTGTTGGTAGTTGTATTAACAGTTGTATTGGAGTTGGTGGTAGTAGTAGCAGTGGTATTGGAAGGAGTATTTGCTATTGTTTTAACAGTAATGAGATGATAATATAAAAACTTGTGAAACAAACTGTCTTTCTATACTTCAAATTATTCTAAGAGTTTCCTTTCAAATACTCTACTTTAAAATGTATAGCCATAAATAAAGGAACAAGCCATCCTTATTAAAGAATAAAGCTTAGCTCTGTGAATATAGCACTTTATTTATGCACACATTAAGTAGACTTGCATATCATCTCAATAATCACTAAATATGTTTGCCCATTACCTAATTCAAGAAACCACTAAAAAATGTTTCTGAGGAATTTTAATTATTTAATTTTAATTAATAAAAAAATTCTACACTATATAATAACTTAGTGGAGTACTACTATGAAAGGTATATAAAATTATTATATATATAAAATATCTTCTGTATATCCATTACAAATATTATTATTTCATTACTACTGCATGAAAAAGAAATGAGAAGTAAATTCATTTAATAATAAACAATAATTTTAAGATAGAAACTTTTTTTGTCAAATACAACTCTTGACAAAGAAATCGATCTTTTTAGAAACCAAAAACTGTTATCTATTCATTGGATGCATTTTGCTTCTCTTGCTCAAGTTCATTTCCCAGGAAGCTAAAATCTCTCTCATATTTCACTGCCTTTTAAACTGAACAATAAAATGTTAATTTGTATTTTATGCCAGAGGATTTTTTTTTTTTTCACAAGGGATTTGGCATTGATGTGAATGGTCATTGTAAAGGTTCCTCCTTCAAAGAACCACACAAAAGAACTATTTTTCAAGCTTTTGACTAAGATTTCAAGATGAAATTATTTGCATTCCCATTAGGGTATCTTTTCTAAAATGAATAGATCGATGTCTTAGATTGTTCAAAGGCCATCTGTAGATCTTCTTTTGTGTAATGTGTCTGTAGTAGGTTCAGTAAAAGGCAGTTCCTAGAGTAAGAGGTTGCTCGATAATGTCAGATGAATCCCTTGAATCTTGTACTCTGTCATATTATTTTTGTTAATGTTGATACAAATGAAATGAATTTTCTATTTCTATTCATCTATAAAGTATTATCAAAAGGGGTAGCTGATAGCTATATCAATATGATAATTTCAGTTTTCATATTGTAATGAAGGGTTGGGGGTACATTTCTCTAAACTTCCACAAATTAAACTTTATAGAAAAGTATATTTTACTTTGTAAGAAATGCAAAGCCTCTTTGTTGAATATTGAGGCTATCAGTTCTTTTGTGAGTTTACAAATAGTCTGATATATCCAAGATTGCATTTGAATTTTACTTTATATGTCTGTTAGTATGGAGATGGGCATAGAAATAAGTAATAAACGTGGTAATAAAGTATTTATTACCACCATAGATATATTAGTCCATTCATGTACTTATGAGAGGATGGCTTGAGTTTCTGGATGCAACTTGAGAATTAAGGACAATTCACATGGAATTAATCACTGGAAAGAGAAATTAAATACAGTATCTACAAACAAATATTACTAAAAGTTTTGACAAGTTACAAAATAAAACACTTCAAATGACTGTAGTTTTGAAGTAGGGAGAGATATTTCTTTCCAGTGGCAAATTATGAGGAAACATGATTGAATCATGAAAATTTGAAACCAGAGGCAAATAAGATAGGCATCTATTCCAATGCTGTCATTTTACATAAAGGAAAATTGAATGTCAGAAAGAATAAATGATTTACTTTTTCAATATAAAATAAGATTTTATATATATATATATATATACACACACACACATATGTATATGTGTGTGTGTGTGTGTATGTATAAAACAGCCACAATGAAAAGAAGAAATTGCATTCCTTCTGTTTGGGGACATATGCTGAAATTTTTGTTAAAAATACAACTTTAATTGTTCTATCTATTCAACTTCCTTTTAAAAGATGTATATAAATATAAAAACTCTCATATTTATATGCTTGCAGACTACCTTTCTAATTTGATAAAATTATTGGCATCTGCATTGCATTCTGTCTAGCTCTTCTTTTATAGAAATATTTTTTATTTCGATTGCTCATACAGGGCACATTTTCTTTTAGTCTCTCTATTATCATTTTGATTTAAATCCTTTGCTTTCTTGGATTGACTGGTTCTGATAAACTATTCCTATTTCATCTTCTTCTGTTGGGCTCTGATGATCCACAGTAATTTTGTAGCCTTTGCTACATCACCACCTCTTAGGTCGGTGTAATGAGGTATGCAGTGCCTTCATTTTTTCCCCTTTATGGTTCAATCCTAAAGTATAATGTGGGCAGTGAGATTGGTATTTTGCTTGTTAGGAAACCCACAAAAGTCACATTAATAGCACACTGCTTTATAAACTGTCACTGTCACAGGAAAATTTGAGGGTAATTGTCCTACATAATTAGTTCCTCCCTCCCTTTAATAACAAAGTGATTACTTTAAAATATGAATAAGTATGCTTATACATTCTCTAACGAGCTCATATAAAGTGAACCCCATGAAATTACTGAATATTCATGATCAAAAATATAATTGACGTGTTTATATAGTTTGCTACTTTACATATTATGCCAAAATACTAAATATTAAAACTTGTTAACCTCATCGTTCCTGACATTATCAACAAAGACTTTTCTGGTATAAACAGTATACCGATGTTAAGCATAAATACTGCTCTATCTGAACATTTTTTCTGACATGGGGAATATAGAAAACAGCAATCTATCTTCAAAAAGGAAATTGCAAAGCATTTACGGCTCTTTCATGGAAGACTAGTAAAGTTTTTAGCCTGTGAAATGCATATTGGAGTGTAAAAATCAATCAATCAATTTTCAGAGCTCTGATGAAATTTTCAATTGAGTTCTGGACAATATTAAAGGCAGACATGTACCTTAACACCTCATTTATCTTAAGATTAGTTATCTGGCAGCATCGACTATCAAGAACATGGTTGAGGGCAGAAGAAGAAAATGGATAACAATTATGGAGTATTTAATATGTACCACAACCTTAAATATATATTAAATTTAAGCTTCCCAAGAATTACTTGAGATAAATACAGCTGTTAAGAATAAATCACAGGAATTAAACTTGTCCATGAACATAACAAATTGTGTAGTTAAGACTCAATCTTAGGTATTCCTACCCCAAAATCTATACTTAATCACTACCCTAAAATGTAAGAAAAAAAATTAAACACTTTCAAACATCCAAACATATCATACATACTTAAAATAAAGAATATGTTGCAAAATCAGAATAAGATTTATAAATTCCTTGTATAAAATATTTGCCATGTCCTCATAGGAGCTCTAATTCTACCTAACTTTATTGCCTCATCCACTGCCACTCTCATTTATTTTTTAATTTTTTATATTAATTTTTTTAGAGACAGGGTCTCATTCTCTTGCACAGGCTGGAGTGCAGTGGTGTGATCATAGGTCACAGCAGCCTCGAACTCCTGAACTCAAGAAATCCTCCTGCTTAAGCCTCCTGAGCAGCAAGGACTACAGGCACGCACCACTGTGCTCAGGTAATTTTTGTATTTTTTGGTAGAGCTGGAGTCTCACTTTGTTGCCCAGGCTGGTCCCAAACTCCTGGGCTCAAGCTATCCTCCTGCCTTGGTCTCCTGGAATTACAGGCACGAGATACTGTGCCAGGCCCCACTTTCCTCATTTACAATACATACATCAAGCTATAGGCAAGTTGAACTTGCAATTTCTTTAGTGTAACAAAAAATGGCTCCTAAATATTGCAAAGATGATTGTTACCTTTGCCAAGATTTATCACAGTATGAAAGCAAAAATGTCAACTGATCTAAAAATATTCAGCAAAAAAAAAAAAAAAAAAAAAAATCATGTAACAATTGTAATTCTAGAGGTGAGCAAAGAGGTATGAGAGATAAAAGGTGGGGAGAGGAAATGTCTGAGTCACTGGGCTGCTTTTTCAAACTCCACATACAGAAGTAATCCCCCTTTCTCTCTTGTTCCAAGGTGATCTAATGGTAGACAGAATTGCTACAGCTATTGATGGGGTTCACAGTTGACATTTGGTTTCAACAAAAGTACCCAGACCAACTTGATTAAAATTTGGGAGGCAAGAAATTGGATTCATGCTACTTGTCATTTACTAATAAGCTTAGGTAATATTCGGCTTCTCTCTTTTTTACAAACCCCTCATCAAATCTATGAACAATTTTGATAGGTTTCATCTTCAATATATCTCCCCAAGTCAGCCATTTCTTACCACCTATACTTTGCCACTGTTGTCCAAGGCAGCATCATTCCTCACCTGGTTTATTGCTGTGGCCTCTTAACTGTTCTCCCTGTGCTTTCTTGTCCTGTCATCATCTGGATTTATTTTGAATAGAGTAGCAGCCAAGTTGAGTATTCTTTTACATGCATAAATCCGATCATCATCTCCTTTGCTTGAAGCTCTCTGATATGCCCTATCGTAGAATAAAATCTAAAATAGCTAAGGCTCTATATGTCCAGAATGCCTGGTACTTTTATAATGTCATATTCTTCTTTTCCTTCCGTATTACTTACTCATGCCACCTTGCTGTCTCTAGAACACATCACTCGTATTATCTGCTCAGGGCCTACAGATATGCTCTTCCCTCTGCCTAAAAAATCTTTCTTCAGATAGCCATATGCTCCTTCTCTTTATTCCATAAATATTATCTTCTCAGTAGGACAGTTCTTCTTTGCCTTATTTAAAATTATGAATAAACACTCCATCTATGCATATATACACATGCTTTTATATTTCTACATCTGCCAATTCCTGGGCTGAATTTGAAAGACCTATTTGTCTACAACCTCATTTCTACTCCTGCATTTGTTCTGTAACTTTGTTGGCATCCACCAATATCTTCCCCAGTCTAGCATGCCACTGCTACCTAAATCCTTCCCCTAAATCCTACCCAAGTCTCCAAACTAGGCTTCACACATGTAGAGATGAGCCCATTCCTTTATATGCAAAGTAAAATGGCAGCTGTACTTACATCCCTATTTATGTCCCTATTTATGGGTGTCTGGTATCTGTTTTTCATACTCCCAATTTATTTTTCATGTTCATTCTGCTAGTTTGTCTGAGGTTTCCATTCTTTTTGTATTTTTCTTTGCAATCTGTTCTCATATTCTATTCTGTGGAAAAAAAATCACATTAGTTTTCCCTTGACAAGTCAGATAGGATAGAGTCATAACCCATCATATCTTCAAGACTTACTTCCTCTACTCAAACTTGCTCTTAGTTTTCCGACCTCCAATCTAAGGCTTTCATTCTTTTTTCTCTTGTACATTCCATCTCTTCTTCCTATAGATTCCTCTTTGTATCCTTTGCACTTGAAGGCCCAAAAGCTCCCAGCATCTTTAGATCTTCTATAGTCCCAGAAAACATAAACAAAATATTCTTGTCATTAAACTATGATTTTTTTATTATTTTTCAGGCTAAAATTTATTAAACGTAGAACTGGAAGTCAATGGCATTATAGTAAATATATAGCACAAGAATGCTTAATATTTTAATCTTGATACTAAATTCATCTCATACAACACTTTGGTTTTAAAGTTGACTCAATACAGCTATATTTAGATTTCAATGGAAATATTCTGCAATGTTTAGGAGGAGGAGTATCAAAATACAAGGGCTCTCCGGAAAGTATCCAGCTGTTGTTAATGTAATGAGAATGATTACACAATTGGATACTTTCCAGACAGCCCTTGTATACATCCCTTCAAAAGAGAGTTTAGTTGTTACAGCAATTCTCTTTTGGAACATGGCATCTATTCCTAACAACACTGGAAACCTTAAATCTGGTAGAGAGATTGGGGAATCCTTTCAATGTAGGTAATGAAATCAAGGGAACCTAGAAACATCTCAGCTATTCCAACAGTCCAGGAAGGCATTCATGCTTATGGAACAGCAGACTAACTGATGATAATTGTGATAGGCAGAATAATGCTTCCCCTGCCCTGCCACCAAAGCTGTCCATCCACATTCTGATGCCTAAAAACTGAATATGTTACCTTACTTGAAGAAAAGAATTCATGAAATGCTTAAGGTTAAGGACCAAGAGATAATACGATTATCCTAAACTATCAGAGTGAAACCAACCCAATCACATGAATCCTTAAAAGGAGAAAATATTTTTCAGCAGAACTTGAGGCAGAAGATGTGGCTGCTGAAAACTGGCAAGCAGAGATAGCAGTGTGGAAGGGAAATTCCACATTGCTAGCTTTGAAGAGGGAGGGAGGGGTCCATGAGCAAGAGAGAGGTGGCCTTCTTAAAAGAGACAAGGAGACAAATTCTACTCCACAGTCTCTAAAAAGAAACAGAGCTCTGCTGACACCTTCACTTTAGCCCAAAAGACCCATGTCAGACTTTTGACCCATAGGACTATGAACTAAAAATAAAATCCCAAGCCCTCTGATAGCTGAATGGACCTCTCTCAGCCAAGGGTACCCCAGAAACACCTTAAAACTGAGTTCCCAGCCATGCAGGATGGAAGAAATAAGGCATAATTACATATGTATGATTTCCCTTTATAAATATTCATGAATCATCCTATAGCTTGTTAAATATGTATATTTGACCACACTGCTCAGTATAAAATCTTGTTGCCTCTTGTCTCTTCTTTGAAGCACGTGTGCCTGGCTCTTCCCAACCTGTTGGAACAGCTGCCCAGCAGGTTACTAACCTTTATGAGAAATAAAGCTCTCCTTTTTCCAAAGTATAAACCTAATTAATTTTGTTTTACTTAAAAGGACTTTAAGATAATTTTTATTGTGGTAATTTGTTACATCAGCAGTAAAAAATACTCTCATGATGATACTGTAAAAAACACAATTTAAAAGTTAAATTAAAGAATGATGGTTGAATAGGGAGTCCTAGACCTATTCCCTCACAAAAACACCAATTTAACAGTAATATATGGACCAAAATGCCCTTATGAGAAATTCAAAATTCAGTTAAGAAGCAGCAATACACCAAGATAAGCACAAACCCAAGAACAGCCGTGTTAAAATGGGTAAGAAAAGCAACTTCTCTTTTCCTACATCAGCCCTTCCCCCAAGGTGGCACAGATTAGCACCAATTTTGTGGGCCAGGAGCAGTAGGGCTGAGTGGAACATATGTCCAATATCCTCTTCCTTTCAGGGACCTGTTTCTGTCTCGTCTAACTCAGATTGCTAAGGGAACCGGCATAGTTGGATACCTGGGGACATCTATGAACAAAGAAAAGGGCAGGCAGATTGCTGCAGTAAGCATGGTTCTGTGGAATTAGGAGAAGGCACAGGCTTCTTTCCCAGGAGGAGAGAGGGGAATAGAGCCTGCCTCCTATGCCCAGACCCACAGTAGAGCCAACAGACACCCAAAGAGACAAGAGATGATGGGCTCCTAAAAATAACAAACAAACAAACAAACAAAAGTAAATTTCCCCCAATTGGGAATCTACACATATAATTCCAGACAAGACAAAGTCTTAGAAAGAGTTTGACAGGCTCCTAGAATTTCTAGACAGGCTGCTTGATGACGGGGTTTCCCTGTTGAAGCCAGTCCTTAAACACTACGGGAGAAGGATGTATCTTCCAATGCACAGATACCAATGCAAAGCAGGGGAGCATAATGAATCAGAGAAGCATGGTCCAATCTATACATGGAAAAATTTCTTTCAAAATGAGAAAAAAAATGAAGACTCTCCCAGACAAACAAAAGCTGAGAGAGTTCATAACCACTAGACCTGCCTTAAAAGAAATGCTTAAGTGGGTTCTCCAGGTTGAAAAGAAAGGATGCTAAAAAGCAACACAAAAGCATAGGAAAGTATAAAACTCATTAGTGTTAGTAAATATATATACAAAAAATACAGACTATTATAATGGTGATATGTAAATAACTTTACATTTTAGTATAAAATTAAAAGATAAAAGTATTAAAAATAACTATAATTACAAAAATGTTAATGAGTATGCAAAATTAAAAGGTATAAATTGTAGCATCAATAACATAAAGTGCGACAGTAAAAAGTAAAAGTGTAGGGTTTTTCAAGTTAATGTGTTACCAGCCTTAAAATACGCTTTATAAGATGTTTTATGGAAGCGTCACGATAACCACAAGGAAAATGCTTACTGAAGGTACACAAAAGAAAAGGAGAAAGAAACCAAAACATATTATTATAAAAATTCAATGAATTACAAAAGAAAAGAGAAAAAGCAGGAGAGGAAAAGAGGGATGAAGAACTGTAAGACAGACAGAAAACAATTAACAAGATGGCAATAGTGGGTTCTTCTCAATCAATAATTACATTGAACGTAAGTGGATTCAGTTATCCAATCAAAAGACATGGAGTTGCTGAATGGATAAATAAAATAAGACGTAACTATATTCTGCCTACAAAGTACTCACTTTTGATTTAAGGACACACATAGGTTGAAAATGAAGGACGGAAAAAGATATTCCATGGAAATGGAAAACAAAAGAAAACAGGGGTAGCTATATTTATATCAAATAAAAAAACTTTAAGTAAAAAACCGAGACAAAGAAGGTCAATACTCTACTTTCAATAATGATAGAACATGCAGATGGAAAATCAATAAGGAAGCAAGGGACTTGAACAAAATCATAGGCCAATGGCTCTAAGAGACATACAGAACACTCCACCCAACAGTGGCAGAGTACGTATTCTTCTTAAGTGCAAATATAATGTTTTCCAGAATAGATCGCATAGTAGGCCAGAAAACAAGACTTGACAAATTTAAGAAGTTTTAAATCTTATCAACTATCCACCAACCACAATGAAATAAAATAAGAAATCAATAACAAAAGAAATATGGAAAATCTCAAGTATGTGGAAATTAAACAACATATTCTTGAACAACCAATGTGCCAAAGAAGAAAGTAAAAGGGAAATTAAAAAATGTCCTGAGACAAATGAAAATTAAAAAATGAAAACAAAACATCCCACATTTGTTAAATGCATTAAAAGTAGTACTAAGAGGAAAGTTTATAGGAATAGACATCTAAATTTTAAAAAAGAAGAAAGACCTCAAATATCAATAAACTATTTAACTTACACCTAAAGAAATTAGAAAAATAACAAACTAAACCCGAAGTCAGAAGAATAAATAAAATCATAAAGATGAGAACAGAAATATTTCAAATAGAGAATACAAAAACAATAGAAAAATCAACAAAACTAAGAGTTGCATTTTTTCAATAAAAAGAATATTGACAAATCTTTTGGTAAACTAAAGAGAGAAAGAAATAAGACTTCAGTAAATAAAATCAGAAATAAAAAGAAATGTTACAACTGGTGCTGCAGAAATAAAAATGATAATAAGAAACTACTATGAACAATTATGTGGCAAAAGATTGGATAACCTAGAAGAAGTAGAAAAATTACCAAAACCATACAATCTATGATTGAATCAGGAAGGAATAGAAAATCTTCCCAGATCATTAACAAATAAGGAGATTGAATTAATAATAAAAAACCTTCTAACAAAGAAAAACCCAGGAACAGATGGCTTCACTGGTGAATTCTACCAAACATTTAAAGAACACCAATCTCTAACTCTTTGGAAATAATTGAAAAAAAAGAGAATACTTTGAAACTAATTTTATAAGGCCAGCATTGCCCTGATAACATACCCAGACAAAGATACTGCCGAAAAACAAAACTATAGACCAATAATTCTGATGAATATAAAGGCAAAAATCCTCAAGAAAATACTATTTAATTCAACAGAACATGAAAAATATCATACACCCTGATCAAGTGTGATTTATATCTGGAATACAAGGATAATTAAACATATGCAAATCAATAAATATAATACATAAAATTAACATAATAAGGAATAAAAAATATATGATTATGTTAACAGATGCATAAAAAGTATTTGAAAAAATTTAACATCTTTTCATGATAAAAATCTCAACAAACTAGTTGTAGAAGGGAAACACTTCAACAAATAAAGGCCATATATGGAAAGCCTATAGCAAACATCATACTCAATGGAGAAAAACTGATTTTTTTTTTCTCTAAAATCAGGAACAAGGCAAGGATGCTCACTTTTGTCACTTCTATTAAAATTCAACACATTACTGGACGTTCTAGCCAGAGCAATTAGGCAAAAGAAATAAATGACCACCAAATCAGAAAAGAAGAAGTAAAATTTTCCTGTTTGAGATGGCATTATCTTATATGTATAAAACCCTAAAAACTCCATACAAATACAAAGAAAAATATCACAACTAATAAGTGTAGTAAAGTTGCTGGATACAAAATGAACATAAAAAAATTAGCTGTGTTTCATTAAACTAACAGCAAACTATCTGAAAAGGAATTTAAGAGAACAATTGCATTTACAATAGCAACAAAAAGAATAAAATACTTAGGAAGAAACTTATCCAAGCGGTTAAAAGACTTCTACATTGGAAACCACAAAAGATTAACGAGATTAAAGAGACCAAAATAAATGCAAAGACATTCTGTGTTCCTGGATTGGAGGAATTAATATGTTGGAATGTCCGTATTCTTCAAAGTGATCTACTGGTTCAATGAAATCTCTATCAAAATCTCAATGGCATTTTTTACAGAAACAGGAAACATAATCCTAAAATCACATGGAATCACAAAGGTCCCTAATAGCCAAAATAATCTTGAAGAAGAGGAGCAAAGCTTGAGGCATCACACTTTCTTTTTTCAGTTACAAATCTACAGTAATTAAAACAGTTTGGTACTAGCACAAAGACAGAAACACAGGCCAATGGAACAAAAATAGAGAATCCAGAAATAAATCCTTATATATATTTATCTTCAACAAGTGCATCAAGAAAACACAATGAGGCAAATATCCTCTTTTCTACAAATAGGAGTGGGAAAACTGGATATCCACATGCAAAAAATGAAACTGGATCCTGTCTTTTACCACACACTGAAAACAATAAAAAATGTGTTAAATAGTTAGACCTAAAACCTGAATCTTTAAAAGTTTTAGAAACAAATATAGGGAAAAAGCTTCTTGACATTGGTCTTGGCAATGAATTCCCAGCTAGTACACCAAAAGAACAAGTAATAAATATAAAATAGACAAGTGGAAGTACATAAAGCTTTTGCAGAGCAAAGGAAACAATGAATAGCATGAAAAAGCAACCTACAGAATGGGGCAAAATATTTGCAAACCATATATCTGATAAAGCTTTAATATTCAAAACATATAAGGAACTCTACTCAGTAGCAAAAAAAAAAAAAAAAAAAAAAAATCTCCAAAAAACAACAATGACAACAAAAACCAAAATACATGACCTAATTTGAAAATGGGCAAAGGACTTGAATACACGTTTATTCAAAGAATACTTGCAAGTGGCCTACAGGTATATGAATCGATGCTTAATATCACTAATCATCAGAAAAATACAAATGCAAACCACAATTGCTATCACCTTACATCTGTTAGGATGGCTATTATCAAAATAACAAAAGATAACAAGTATTGGCAGAGAAATTGGAACCCTTGTACACTTTTGGCGGGAATGTAAAATGGTGCATCCACATGGAAAACATTATAAGGGGTACCTGAAAAATTAGAAATAGTACTATCAAATGATCCAGCCATTCTACTTCTGGGTATATATTCAATTGAAATTGAGATCTCCAGGAGATAGCTACACTCCGATGCTCAAAGAAGCATTATTCACAATAGCCAAGTCATGGAAACAACCTATATGTTGGAGGAATGGATAAATAAAATGTGGTATATACACACAATAGAATATTATTAGCCTTCAAAAATAAGGAAATCTTGACTTTTACAATAACATGGATGAGCCTAGAGGACATTATGCTAAATGAAATAAGCCAGACATCAAAAGACAAATACTGTATGATTCTACTTACAAGAGTTATCCAAAATAGTCAAACTCATATAAATAGAGAGTAAATAAATGGTGGTTACCAGGGGCTTGGGAAAAAGAAAATGGGAAGATGTTGGTGAAAGGGTGTAAAGTTTTAGTTATATGAGATAAATAGGTTCTAAAGATCTGCTGTACAACATTGTCCCCATTGTCAATGATGAGGTATTGTACACTTAAAAATGTGCTAATAGGATGGCTTTCATGTTAAGTGTTCTTACCACAATGATTTTCTTTTAATTTCAAAAATGTTAAACTAGGCCCATTATAACCCACCTTTATATTTTTGTATGAAGAGATACAACAAATTTTTAAATAAATTCTTAAAAAAATAACAGTAGAAAAACCCTTTGCTTTGATTATTTACTAAATTTTCTCATATGTGTTATACACATTATATATGTGTATATGTGCTAGAATCTGGATTGAGGAGATTTTATTATTTTTATTTCTTGTTATGTATCTGTTCATAGTATCCTAGTAAATCGGATTAAACAGAATATTGGCAATGTCTCTCTTCCAAAGTATCTGCCTTCCTCCCTCTTTCCAGCTCTTTGTCCCTGTGGAAGTAGGCAGAAAGGTACTGTGGAAAAGACAGACACAGGAGATCCAGATGGACATACGTGAGAGACTCATTTTGACTCTTTTATTTTATTAGTGGCATGACCTTGAGAGACTGACTTTAAGTTTTTGAGCTTCAATTTTCTTACCTATATAATAGGATTAATTATTACAATGGGGCTAATAATTTCAGATCAAATGGGAAAATACAATCAAAATTAATACAAAATATACAAATATAGTATAGAGATATAATGGGCCAAATGTTAGGCCTTCCCATCATCCCTCCATATTTTCACATGCCATACTATGGCATTACCTCCTCTGTTTTGTTTCTTAACATCCAATAGCATAAAATGATCATTAGTATAACATAAAAGACCTGGAATTTATTACATATTTGGACAAAAATTTCAGTAAGAAAAATTCCATAATTTGAGGACTCTGGATTTTATATAATATTAAAACAATGAAATTATACTGCTTCCTTCCTGCATATACAAGAATTATTAGGGAAGAAATTAATGTTCTGTTCAGTGTTGATTTTTTGAGCCTAAATCACAACCTGGTACAGAGTGTGTGTTAAGTAAATGTTTTAAGAAAAATTTCAGCTGAGGGCATAAAAGATAGGCTTTGTATCAATTTATAAATTAAAGTGGAATAGACTATTTTAAAAAGTTACATTTCTAGGGTGGTAGGATTTTATAAGACTTAATACAAATTATAATACTATTATTACAAGTCACTAATGGGAATTTTAACTCATAATGAAGTAAAAAAATACTTGAAAACACTTTAAATGCAGTCATGATTTTCCTTTTTTAAATACAGAATTGATAAAATAAAATTTAAAAGTTCAGTAAATAAACACAGCATTCATCACAAAAGACATAGTGTGAAAATAAATGATCGATAAATATTCTTGCAGCCAGATTTGAAATTAAGGATCCAACCAATCCATATTTACTTTTGATAAATTTTGTGTGACAGGATTAATCCATATCTTGCAGATCTCATTATGCCACTGATCATAATTTAAACAATTTTAAAATTAAGTTTCTGGAAATGGGGAAGGGAGAAGAGAGACAGAAAAGAAGACATGGCCTGTGAATAGAGAAGTTGACCTTATAAGTAGTTAAGAGTTTTTTAATTCTTCTTCCTGCAGCTCCCTTATAATCCCCACCTCCTCTTCTTTCAAAGAGTAATTTAGATGAAACTAAGAGTGTTTCAATAGAATATTAAGTATTTGCATTTCATAATAGTGAGATATGCTGGGAAACACAATAGGATCATCAAGAAACGTATGACTAGCTGTAACAGAAGCATTCCATGCATTTCTGTTTTGGAAATGAGGGCTTTCATTTCTAATAATTAATCAATAAAGGAAAGACAAAACTGATTGGGAACCTAAAGATCTTTCATATAAACATTTAAAATATAAGTGTTTACAAAGAAGGAAAGTGAGTTAGAGAGTTGTCTCAAAAGGAGAAATCTGCTGCTGGACTGTGATTAGCGGAGTTATGTCCACTATAGTATCCAGTATACCTGATACAGCCTTTCTAGCAGTTGTCCTTTCAGCTGGTATGATTATAATTTAATGTAACAATAAGATGACAATACATATGAGGATGTGAATTAGAGGTTTTTGTGGAAGAGGGAAAAGATCCCAGCTGAATCACTGACTTCTATATTCATTCTTAAATCACTTAACTTTTTAAAAGCTATTTATTTCAAGCTTATTTATTTTTAAAATGAGGACAGGAACATTCTCCAAGGATGATGACTGCTAAATAATAATTACACAAAATATTCCTTCCCATCACCTTCTACAATGATTTTAAATCAGTTTTTATAGCATGCAGTTAAATATTACAAAGGGAGAGTGAAAGAATTCTGATTAAAAGGAATTCTAAGAATTTCCCTTAGGCTTACAGTTTATATTTATTACAAGTGGTGGTAGTTTGGTTTTGATTCTTTTATTTTCACAAGCAATATAAACAATATAAAGCCTGATAAAAGATGAGTTGCTTTTTTGAAATAATAATGGTGATATTCCTGCCAGTTGAGGCATACAGATTTGAAAAGAAATTGCAAAAGTTTGAAGGTATTAGGGAATGCTTTAAAAATGTTTAGGAACATTAACTATTCTTTCCAATCTTTTTTTCTGAATTCAAACAAACGAAAACTAGAAATACAGATTTCAAATACAACAGTATATTTTATTTTTAGAATTTGTTAATTTTGAAACAATAAACCACTTGATATTGAATAAGTATGGAATTTAGACAAACACTGAGCACATATAGGACAGAAAATGGTACAATCTGTGATGTTTATTTTAAATATAAATTTCTATATGAAAACATTACTGAGTCTAAAATTAACTTGAAAATC
This sequence comes from Eulemur rufifrons, assembly GCF_041146395.1. Classification (NCBI taxonomy): domain Eukaryota; kingdom Metazoa; phylum Chordata; class Mammalia; order Primates; family Lemuridae; genus Eulemur; species Eulemur rufifrons. Next base: position 31,848,541 of record NC_090989.1, read on the forward strand.
TAACTTAGAGGCACTCCTCATTTTGCCTATATTTTTGTATAACTTATATTCTTAGGAATAAAAGGGAATCATATCTAGTTTTTGAATAAATCCAAATGTTGGTAGAATCAATTTGGTCTTTTGCTGCTTGAAATCTGGTTTGAATCTTATATATTGAAACATTGCCCCAGGCATCTATTAATATATCCCATTGATGGAATTAGTAAGTCAGCTCACCCTTTATGACTTCAGGGAATCATAAAAAACATCAATGATGGCAGGCAATGAGGGAAAAATTCTATGTGATGTCAGGTGGCTGAATATAGGAAAAAGATATATGGTAATGACAGTATAGACAAACAATTGCAGGTAAGAAAAGAGATTATTTAAAATGATACTCAAAGTAAAAATATACACATTCAACCATTGCAATTTACTTTCTTTGATTGAAAAGAGAAAATTTTTATGTCTTAAAGATAATGTTTAGATCAAATTTGACAGCTTGAAAAATGAGCATGTCACATAACAATTCTAGCTGACTTGATAGAGTACCCATATATCAATGGTGGAATGACCACACTTTGAGAAAATGATTTTTTTTAGAGCACAATGTTTCTGATGTTACAGAAAGAATGGTTAATTATTCCTCAATCATAATAGTGGGAATATTTCCAATGATGAGTTTTTTATAAACATGTAAGCTTGTAAATATTTTTCTAAGCTTCCCCATCACTTTAAGGATCTTTATTTTCTATGACATGAAAATATTATTCACTTTTACCTCCACATTTTTGCTTTCCAACACACCATATTATGATATCATTGAAACTGAACAGCACTCTTGTGAATAGTAGGAAACTTCACTTGGCATTTTTTTTTGAGACAAGGTCTTGTTCCATTGCCCAGCCTGGTGACATCATAACTCACTATACTCTAAAACTCCTGGGCTTAAGCGATCCTCCTGCTTCAACCTCCTGAGTAGCTGGAACTACGGGCACACACAACCACAACCAGCTAATTTTTAAAATTTTTTTGTAGAGACAGGGTCTAGCTATTGTCCAGAACGGTCTTGAATTCCTGGCCTCAAGTTATCCTTCCACCTCAAACTCCCAAAATGCTAGGATTACAGGCTTGAACCACTGCACTCAACCCTTGCTTGGCATTAATGTATTAATTATGTTTTTAGGTATGCTATTTTTTATGTGGTCAATTAAAGTAGCATTAATAAGTGTTCATTTTCATATCTGCATATCATAAATTAATTGGCAAATACACAAACTGAAATTTTATAGTTTGATGTTTGTAATAACCATCGAGATTACTCAAAGCATACTTATATTTGAAAAAATAGTATATACTATAAAATATAATGTTTAAAAATTATTATTGAGATTTCAATAATATTGGAATATTTTATCAAATGAGTATCCTCAAGGACTCATTTGAGATAGACTGATTTGGCCATATAACCATTAACTAAATAAGAGAAAAGTTTTCACAGTGAAATGTTATGATATAAAGGGTTCTTAGAATTTAGATTTAATGACTTAAAAATTCAAATTAAATATAAACAAGGTTAGATTCTACATGTGTAGGAAATCGTTTGGTATCACCATCCAAAATAGTGGTCTGATGAATTTCAGTGGCCATCTACAGGTCTTTAAATTGGACAAAACCCATTGGATCCATTTAGATGTACAAGTAAACCTGAACTGCTTCAAAGAATATTTATTGAATCTTTACAATGTTTCAACTTAGAGTTCAGAAAGAAATAATGCCTTCTGATTTCATGGACCTTACGACAAAAATTGGACACTATTGGATAATAGGATAAAGAAAAGTAATAGTAGCTTAGGTTTTATGCTACTTATAAAGTAGATAAATTAAAATCAACATTTCTATCCATGGATGGATATACGGGAGAGGGAATGATGTATGGTCTTTGGTTCTCATGTTAATGTCTACTAGGAAGCATCCATCTTGGGAAAGGTACTAACCCACCATGTAGACAGAATGACTTGAGCAGTTGACATCATCTAGCTCTTTTGGTCCTTGGCCATGACCATTCTGGCACAATGGATACACAAGAAAAGGGGCCATGGTGGCAGCAGTGAATGTTATGCATAAGCCCAGAAACATGAACACATTTATCAAAGTTGATCTAGTGGTGCTGCTGCCAAAGACACAACTTGCCAGAAAAGGAGACCAGACTTTTGTTACCAATATGGCACCATCCCTAAAAGAGATCACCTGGCTACTTAGTGGGAATGTGATAACATTGGGAAAGAAACCATTCTGGTGGGAGAAGATACTTAATGTGACGTGGGTTTACCCTTTTTCCTAATTGGGCCTCAGCTAGGATCACTATCCCAGGGCTTAAAAAATATTTGATGCACCAACATGGAATCCCACATTGTACTGTGTCCGACCAGGGTGCCTACTTTATAGCAAAGAGATGTGGGAATAGGTTTCAAAGCATAAGATTACATACCATGTAGAAGCTGTAGGACCGAGAGCTTTGGAACAACCTGTGGAAGGCACAATAAAGTACCAGATCAAAGGCTATACCATGAGAGCTGCAGTCCCCAATTCCCAGGCTGCAGACTGGTACCAGTCTGTGGCCTGTTAGGGACTGGGAGGCACAGCTCCACTGCCTACCCCTAGTCTGTGGAAAGATTGTATTTCATGAAACTTAGGAGGGCGAGGGTTACAGCAGGAGGTGAGCCACGAGTGAGAGAGGAAAGCTTCATCTGTATGTACAGTCTTTCCCCATCACTCGCATCACTGCTTGAGCTCTGCCTCTCCCCAACCCCCATGTGTGGAAAAATTGTCTTCCATGAAACCGGACCCTGGTACTAAAAAGGCTGGGGACTGCTGCTTTAGAGGATGAGGCCCCCTACTCCCAGAAGTAGTATGCATTTGGAATCAGAGCCATTTATATGATGCTATGTGTCCAAAAGGTAAAACACATGAATGAAAGCAACACATGAGTGAAAGCAAAAGTGTATACACTACAATCGTGCCCATGACCTCCTTGGGAAGTAGTACTTCCCTTTTCTGCAAATCTGACTCTAAAGTTGTTAAGGGTCATGATTTCCAAGAGGAAACAATTTTGCCAGGAACACAGCAAGTGTCTCATTTGATTATAAACTATGACTGTCAACTGGGGACTCTGTATTTCTGTTGCAAAGGGACAAGTTGATAAGAAAATAAACCCCCATTTTTGCAAATATACTTGACTACGATCATCAGAATATGCTATAACACAGAAGTGCAGGGAGAAGATGTTTAGCACCTAGGTGATCCATTTGAGTGATTCTCGGTATTCTACTACATAAAAAGACAAGGGCATCAGTCTCACCCTGAGGCAAGCACAATGACCTGGGAAGCAGACCCCTCAGAGAGGAGAGACTGTGTTATGCCACCAGGTAATCAGAAGACCAGCTGAGGTGCTGGCTAAACATGAAAGAAATTTAAAATGGATAGTTGACTAGGAAAAAAAAAATACCTATCAGCTGTGGGATCAAGACAAGCTTCAGCATTGATGACTGCAGTTCATTCCCCTAACTTTTCTAATTTGTACCCCCATCTCCCCACCCTGCACCAGCCCCCCCCCCCCCCAGGAAGACAGCCACTCAGAAATTCTGAAAGACGTGTTGTAAGAATTTATGCTAAAAAGTAGATAGAGTGGCATGAGGGATGAACTTTGATGGACATATGACGTGCTTACCACCCATATCCCTCTTCTATGATGAACCTTCTGTCCTCCTTCCTCAGAGCGCTGTCAGAAGACAGCTTTCGGCTCTCAATCCCTTTTAGGAGTTACTCTAGCTTCAGAGATCCACTCCATGGTGGATCACACACTTTCCCTTAGTGGCCCAAATCAGACAACTGATTGATGCAAAAAGATCCATACCTTAGTCCATTTTGCATTGCTATGAAGGAATACCCGAGGCTGGGTAATTTATAGAGAGAAGAGGTTTATTTGGCTCATAGTTCTGCAGCCTATACAAAAAGCACGGTGCCAGCATCTGCTTTGGTTAGAGCTTCAAGTAGCTTCCACTCATGGCGAAAGAGGAAGGGGAGCAAGGTATCACATGGTGAGAGAAAAGGAAAGAGAGAGAGGAAGGACATGGCAGACTTTTTAACAATCAGATTTCATGGGAAGTAATAGAACGAGAACTCACTCATTACCAAGCACCAAGGACAAACCCAACCTCTCTGCCTGTACCAAACTGTCCCTTATGTGGGATGCACACCTATGATGAAAACATCTCACACTAGACCCCACTTCCAACACTGAGAATCAAATTCCAACATGAGATTTGGAGGGGATAAATGTCCAAACCATATCAATCTGGCTATGCGTTGCTCTCATTCTGTTATTTCCACACATGTTCAGAATTGCACCTTAATAAGCATCCTGCATGCCTATTCTGACTCAGGTTCTGCCTCCCAAAGAAAGCAGCTTGCAATACTGCATGACTACCACATTACAGGCTAGTTGAGTCTTATTGAAATATTTTATTATGATTACAACCCAAGAATTCTGCCCACTCAGCTTAACAGATATTGCTTCCATTTACCCTTTCTTCTTTCCTTTTATTCCTCATTTTTTCCCCATTTTCTTTTCTTCCCACCTTTGTTAGTATTTTTCTTTGTTCCTTCAACCATCCAGTCTTCCTCCTTCCTTTATTCCTCCCTCCCTCTCCCCTTTTCTTTTTTTTCTTTCTATATTTTACATTTTTAAAGAAACAGGTGTACATTTAGAGATTTTACAGTGTCGTAAAATATTCTATCATAAAATTGCCTAGACACCTATTTTGCCTGCAAGAAAATTTCTTATTCCAAAGCAATGCGTCTTCTTTATCACATTTTACATATTGAAATTTCCTGCCTTTGAAAATAACTTAGATGCTGTCAGCTGGTTAACAGCAGGGAATGTAGCAAATACTCAGTAAAGAGACAATGTGGAATGATTTTTACTGCATTTTTCATTGTACTTTGTTATATTTTCTCCTCTTTGTCTCTTTCAATGCCTAACTATAATAATCTTCTTTCTCTGAAAACTGTTAAAATTTGAACCATAGCTCTCAAGTTTAAAATGCAAAGAGCAGTCCTTTTTTACAGGTTTTCTATGATAATACTTAGAATGAGTCACTCATCCTGAAAGTGGCCTTCTAAATTACTGTGAAATAACCGTGGATGCTATTACACACACTTACAGATGTGATTTAAATTCTCTGGAACTCCTCTGCACTTTGAATGAGAATTAGCGGCTTTGAAAGATTTAACTTCACATTGAAAAACGATCAAAGCAAGCCGCAAAATGAACTTGTGATCATTCTTCATGAAATCTCTAATATTTTTCATGCCAACTGAAACCTCCAAAATGTTTCAGGCTTTTGTAAATTTCCTACATTATAGATAATCTGACTGTGTTTAAAACTACCTACTAATTAAGGTTTTTTTATATCATTAAACCATCATTCTTTGATTATAAAAATCCTTTTTATAAAAAAATCAAATTTCAAAAGGACAGGGATGGGGAAACTTTAGTTGTATTAATTAGTGCTTGCCAGAGTTTCTTCTCAATGGAATATCTACCTTGTAAAGGAGGTCGACTACTGCCAATACTCAGGAGGTTTCATCCAGCTATAGAATTACGGGATCAAAAACTTGCCATTTGAAAGAGACTTCGTAAATATCATTTTATGTTTCTTCTTGGCTGGCTTTTCCCCTCAGCCTCTCCGATTCCCAGTGGGCACCACCACCGTCATCATTTGCTCAGCTTGTAAGGTTGCTATGGAACAATGGCAAGGAATAGGAATAAAGGTGTAAAACTGTGCCTTAGAGATGCCACGCTGCTGTGAAAGGAATGAGTGTCTTTATAAGACTGTCACTTAGAGCCCTGTGGGAGCATCTGAAAGGAAGTTTGAGTCCAAGAAAATAACAAGCTGTTTTGGCAGAACTGCAAGATAAACCAAAGGAATTATATATACAATAGTCATGACATATAAGGTGGTATTTATTATTGACTGCTAGACACACAAAAAGATCAAATAGAAAATTGATGTTAGAACTTAGAAACTGTAATTCTGACAAGCAGTAATGAATAATTATTATAAAAATAATTTCTGCTAATGTGGATATAACTCTGTTCATACTCTAGGTCATATTTACTGAATACCACTTTTATTTATTCCAGCCTTTCTTCAATTTATTAACCATATCATATCCTGATAATTGTTATATTTCTTATTTGAAAAAGCCTTGCTTCCATGTCATTAATAAAATTATTAAAGAATTATTCCATTAAAATGCAGTGATGTAATGTAAAAAAATATTTATTGGATTATATTCTTGGCAGAAGGCAGTACTTGAAATTCTTTATTGTTCTAGTAATAGATATATACCATGGTGCCTCAGATTTACCATCCTTACAAATAAACCAAAAAATCTGAGTTACTGTCAATTTCTTTCATTCTTTCATGCTCTTCTTAGTTAGTCTTTTTGTATTAATTTGTCATCTGCCATTACCAATTCTACTACATACTCATTGAGGGTTCCTAATGCACCTTTTCTCTTCTATACTTTCATAGCATTTACCTGTATCTCTAGAGCACTTGCCATAATCTGCCTAGTGGTTGTCATTTAATAGATGATGCTGTTGATTGTTCAGTTATAGAAACTATAACCTATACCTCGGCTCTCTCCCTACTACTTTCCATTGGTCCTGTAAGAAGCCTGCTCTTATACTACACTCTTTTCAGTTTATTTCAAAGTTATCTGATACTAATAGCTTCAAATGCCCTAATATTATCTGCCAGATCAGTATCTTCCCTACAAACTTGCTCTTTCTCTTAGTTCTCCTATCAACCAATAGTTCATGTTATATGTTTTCAATATAATTTTGAATTACTTTTTTGTGTTTTATAGTCAATCTGATGTTTTATTAATTCATTCAATAAAATTTATAAACACTATGTTCTAGGCTTGCTTTAAGTGCCTCTAGTATTACAATGAATTATAATTTTCTTATGTTTATGTGTCTTTCCTCTATTAGTCTGGAAATTCCTAGGGGACAATGATAGCATCTTAGTTTTTTTCTTTGTTTTGTTTTGCTTTGTTTTTAATTCTGAGAACCTAAGTCTTCTAAATTAGATTGTAAGCAATGAAAGACAGAGATTTTGTTTTATATCAATAAGCATAATGCCTTATAGTTAGTAGACAATTAGTACTTGCTGATTTGTGTCAACTACATATATGTGAAATCCTACCCTGTTATAATCACCATTAGCTCTACATAAAAATTATTTTTATTAAAAAAATCAAATTTCAAAAGGACAGGGATGGGGAAAATTTAGTTGTAATTAATGCTTGCCAGAGTTTCTTCTCAATGGAATATCTACCTTGTAAAGGAAGATAGATATACATAGACACACTCTATATAAGCTGCAGACTCCCCTGGTCCTTTGATGTACCAGGTGAGTTTCTTTGGCAATAGTTATTACCGTTTCCATTTATTCACACATTCAATAAACAATTATTAATATATGCTTTATATATGCCAGTCACATTCCTAGATACATGGCTTTAATAATGGGCAAATATATCCACAATCTTTAACCCTCATAGTGATGGTATTTAGTCAGTGGTTCAGAAAGTGTGTTATGGTGAGAATCAAAGAATTTGGAGGAAAACCAACATTTATATGTCTTTCTTAGAGGTCTGGTGATGGCTCCCCCTGAATCCAGCCCTCTGAAGAAAGAAGTCTGGTTGGTTGCTCCTACCTATGTTTTTTAAGGAGCCAGGTTTCTCCTTTCTTGGTTCTTATAAGAAGTCGACTCTCCTCCACATCTTCCCCTCCTCACTAAATAGCAGGCATATGCATTAGCATCTCATTCTAGTGAGCATTATTTTCTAGGATGGGCTCCAATTTTAATTTTCTCTAACAAGATACCATTTCTTCTTCACCCTTTGCAGCTATCTTCTCCTTGCTTTTTCAGGGTGCAGACAGCACCATTAAGGTAGTAAACTAACTTTATTTGTGCTCTCAAAAATAGTTTTTCTAGACTCTAGTTGATTTAATCTCTTTAAATGGCTATTTTGATGATTTTAATATTACTAAACGTTTAACCAAACTTTCTTCAAATAATATAAAAGTAATGGAATAACTCATTGTTATTGCAATCTTTTACATTCTACTAGTTAGTAAATTACATGTGTTGCTCTGATAAATGACATATATCATCTTGTTTTCTTTTTTCTATTTAATATCAATATGCCACATAATTAAAATGCATTTTCTTTTTAAAGACAAAACCTTTTTAGAAAGTTTAAAATACATTTTGGCATGATACAGCATATTTTTAAATATCCATAAAGTATTGTTTCTCCAGATATACTATAGTAATATTATTTCTTCACAATATATTGACAACCAAATAAGCATTATTTTTTTCTAGTCTGGTCTGTTGCTGAAGTAATTGCTCCTTGCATTTAAAATATGTTGTTATATATTATAACTAAACAACATTCTTTGAGACTTTGTAATATTGGAGTAAAAAAGATCTACATGGATTCCGGTTGTAAAAGAGTTGTCTTAAGAAGCCGTAGCACAGCATGGAGTATTAATTCTGAGCAACGTTATTTTAAAGAATCTTAAGAGCATTTGGAAGATATGAAAACTTTTAAAATTTGAGCATTGCTAGTGAAAATTAAGATAAATATGTGTTTCATTTATGTAGACCATATTTTATTCTAGAGAAAATTTGATATAGTTAAAGCACATGAATATAAACATATCAGAGATTTTTATCAATGATGTCATGATAAAACAATTATTGCCATTACATCATATTTTGAATGTTTTATACTATCATTAGCTTGATTTGTATTTTTATTCTTCTTATTACAAAGAATTTTCAAGTAAAATATTCCAATATCCTTATAATCACTTTTTTATGTTTAATAATTATATCCTCTTCCCTCAAAAAATTATTTAGAAACTGGAAAAAAATTGCACTTCATAAAATATGAAGAAAAATGTTGTGCTCTAGGAATTAAGATGCATTACCTTTTAGCCCTCATTGCTCTCAGTTACAATCAGGAGTTATTTCTATAGAACCTTCACAATGAACACAGCCAACTGTTTTATAAATTGATTGACGACAATCTTTATATGACACAACAGATGGGTGATACAGACAATCTCTGCTTTTAAAGATGCATTTTATGATAAAATCTTAAAAAGAAAATATTTGTAAGGCCTTATTTTTTTTTTTACATTACTCTAGGTTTTACTATGAAGATATTTTGAATTGACTTTCTATGTGTAAGACATTGTTTAAAATTAAATGCTCAGGTTAACACTGGGTTTCACTGTTTGGGAAGCATGGCCCGTTTGATGAAAAAAGACAGCTCTCCATACTAAACACCATCCTTGTAAAACATCTTGGTGTTTTTATTTAACCTAGTAGTTCCATAAATTAAATTTCTTTTTTTAATTTTAATATATTTTTTTCAGCATATTACAGGGGTACAAATGTTTAGGTTACGTATATTGCCATTACCCCACCCAAGTCAGAGCTTCAAGAGTGTCCATCTCCCAGACAGTGTGCACTGCACCCATTAGGTGTGTACACACCCATCCCCTCCTCCCCCCTCCCATCTGCCTGACACCCGATGAATGTTACTACTATATGTGCACTTAAGTGTTGATCTGTTAATACCAACCATAAATTAGATTTCTTGACCAGATTGCAAAGAAATCTCTGAGAAGCAAGAAATATCCACTGAAAAAATACATATGGAAAGAATGTAGACAATCTTCAAAATATATTTATTCAAAAATCTAATGAATTTGAAGTTATTAAGAATTATCTTTATTCCTTCAATGAATCAATGACATTCCTTGTATCAGAAGGCATTCATTCACTCCAGGGAAAGACCAACACCTCCACCCACACTGTTCCACACTGTTTTCACCAAAAACAGACATTATCAATCCAAAGAAATCAAAGCAGTCGATTTATCCACACACGTGTGTGCACACACACAAACACACACACACACAGATATCTATATATGGAGAGAGAGAGAGAAGAGAAGTGCTTAACAGAGTTATTTGGTAATATAGATACTCTCTTTTTTAGGAAAAAGAAAAAAAATGAGTTTTATAATTTGAAGGGGGCATGGAGGAGCCTTGGGCATTTTAGCTTCAAAGAGAGGCAGACTAGATATCAACAGCCAAAGACCAATGGCAATGACAGTATAGATAAACGCCATGTTGAGAACTTTGTACAATTCTAGTACTATTGCAATGCACTGCATCACAACATTTTGGTCAATGATGGACAACATATACAATGGTGGTCCCATAAGATTATAATGGAGCTGAAAAATTCCTATCACCTAGTGATATCATATCTGTCTTAATATCATAGCATGCCGCATTACCTTTTCTATGTTTAGATACTTACCATTGTGTTACAATTGTCTACAACACTCGGGTACAGTAATATGATTTATAGGTTTGTAGCTTAGGAACAATAGGCTATACCATATAGCCCAGGTGTGTAGTAATCTTTACCATCTAAGTTTGTGTAATTACACTCTATGATATTCTAACAACAAAGAAATTACCTAAGGACACATTTCTCAGAATGTATCTCCATTATTATGTTATGCATGACTGTATATGTAAGAAACCCAATTCCCTATTACACATAGGGAAAGAAAAAGTTAAGAGGAGAGAAAAAAATCTTAGTTGATCTAATTAGTACTGAGGAGCCATCAATAGGAATGAAATTTCCTAAGTTTAATTGAAAGACAGTTTTTAAGTTTCACAAGAATGGGGACTTGAGTTTGAGAAAATATTAATAAATGTTTATTTTGCATTTTTGTTCATGTGCATTTGTGGTTTGTACATTTTAACTCAACACTGAGCAGAATTTAGAAGAGAAATTCTTTCAAGATATAAAGTGCTCAAAGTGAATAAATTTAGTATACAGCTTTATATTCCATGAGATATTTAAAAACTTGCCAATATTGTAACAAAAACAAAGAAGGTAATCAAACTTCAGGGTAGAAGTTAGAATAAAAATTTTGGAAGATGTTGCTTCATCAGGAAGAATTAAAGTCCACATAGTTATTTATAAAGATACTGTAAGTAAGATATAGGATATTTTCAACAGATATGTTTTATGTTTGATCAAACTTCAGGGTAGAAGTTAGAATAAAAATTTTGCAAGATGTTGTTTCATCAGGAAAAATAAAAGTCCACATAGTTATTTATAAAGATGCTGTAAGTAAGATATAGGATATTTCAGCAGATATGTTTTACGTTTAGCCAAGTATTTTAACATAAGAACGTAAGTCATAGTTCACGCTCAGCTGGTTTAGAATATTTTCACAAATGCATGCCTTTTATACTTCCAATAAGTACATAAAGTAGCTTTAAACCTGCCAGAAATACAGTGGAATAGGGAGAACTATGGTTAATGGTCCTTCATATGAGAATGGACAAAAGGATCTTAAGCAAAAGATTGTATTCATACAACAAAATAGTATCTCAAACTGTAATTTAGAGAAGTATAACATTTAACCTATGATGAACAGTAACATCCAAAGTGCTCCATCAAGTCATACTCTAAACTTTATCTTTACAAACTAATCATGGACAATTTTATAGACCCCACTGTAGAACTTGTCAAACATAACTAAACCATCAAAGTGGTCTGCTAGTCTCTAGTGTTTGACAAAAGCAAAAATCATATATAGCATACATTCACTTAATAAGGCAACCTTTTAAGTGAACATTGGCATTTTTATATTAAGACTTAAGAAGTATAGGGCACATATAAGGCTCACCATTCAAATTGAAGTGATTTGAATATAATTAGGACAGAAACCCACATACAGTCACTTAGTCCAGTCAGATAAATATAAAGAATAGATAAGTAGGCTATAGAAATGTTAGAAAACCATTTAGGGCCCAAGTCCCTGGAATAAATTTGGGCAGAAATATTTGCAATTATATTGATTCTATAACACAAAGAAAGGAAAATACAGGAAGAATTAATATAATTACTTTGAATAACTGGTTTAGTGTTGACCATCAACTCATCCCCCTGCATTGTTTAATTAGCTTTCTATGTTTCATATTATATTAGTATCATATGTACATATATTGTGAGACAGGAGGAAAAAGAGCTGGCTCCTAATTAACAATAAAGCAGGTATATGGGATAAAATTGTCAACATACTGACAAGTATAGAAATGATATACTGATATACAGTGTTTAAAACTTACCACTTGTAACTCATGCTCACTTGGTGACAGGCAATTAATTGCACACATTATTTTAGAAGAAGAAGCTTAAATACAATGTCTTTGAATTTGTTATGCCTGTGAATGGAATCTTTCAAGGGAACCAAGGAAAATGTAGATATTAATTCTCCTTTAATAGAAATTTTCTCCATTGAAGAGAGGTATTCCAGCTGTAATAGAAAGTAGCAAACACAGAGAAAACAAACATCTATCCTGTAAGAATTTCTGATAAAGTTTATGAGGGTGTTTCTTCTAAAGTATCCCATTGAATATCTAGAAATAAGATAATTTATAGAAGCCCAAACTCAGCCAGTTCAACAAACTCACACAGTACATGCTTTTTGTGTACTATTTATGTCATATTGAGTTGATTAAAAAATGACATTTATTTCTAACAGAAACTTATGGTTAATACTGAAACAACCACAATACATTCTGAAATAAAAAGAAAGTTGAACTTAAATATAATTGTAATTTAAATATGGTTCAATTTCTTAAATTGGTCATAATATCAAAACTACAAAAAAGTGTACAAAATACTGAAATGTATTGTATTGGCTGTATTTAAAATCATCTTTTTGTTCTACATTTGTTCTTAATTTTCATAGATAAATATACACAGTAAACAATAACAGATGCCAATTATCATAATTGAGTGTTCAGAAAAATAAAATTAATGCCTTTATTACTCATAATGTATTCACCCAAATGTTTCATTAGCTTACTAATGTAATATTAATGAGGAAAATAACTAAATTGTTCTGGTCCCTACAACTGCGAACTGCAACCTAATCATGAAATCCCATTCCTCTTTCACTTAGTTTCTTCCACACAGGTTTTCTCTAAGATTCTCATTCATAGATCACAAAAGAACAATTTGGGTTCCTTCAAGAATTAATTAGACATTTGTATGAAAGCCACTAGAACAACTGTTCACCCTGAGAGTTCATAAAGCTGTTTAATTTGCTCTTGTATGTTCATTCAGAGAAGCTGGCAACACCACAATAATGCACAGCATGCGTAGACAGGAAGCCAAATTTCTGACCGAATTGTTCATTTTCATTTACTATGCTCATTTAAGAGGCACGCACACTAACACCTTTTAACCTTACCAATGACACAGCTGGGGCACTCTTCACTCATTATGAAAAATGACTTAGGATAATGTTCTCCCTGTCAATCTTTGAAGACAGTTGCATTTACAATTTTCATTTGGGAAACTAGTTGAATCTCTCTCTGCCTTTAGATAGAATTTTAACATTAATTTATTCAATGCTTAACAACTCATACAATAAGTTCATTCCTTCTATTTCATTTAACTCAGGTCAAATGTACATTCTACTTAATCTTGAAACCAAAGCACACAGGATAAATCTCAGATTAGATGTAAACCCTTTTTATTTTTTAGCTAGAAGACTGAGCCTGAGTTAATTCCATTCTGCTATTACACGTTAAGTTTTAGGAACATAAAAATACATCTTAGTAATAATTTCTGTAATTGTCGCCTGCTACATCTTTCTACCAGTCTGAAATACAGAATAATGCCTACTATTATTCCTCACAAGAAGGAAGTTGCTTCAAAAATTGCAATTTGACACTCAAGGAAAGAAATCTAGTACCTAACACTTCAATGTAATGACAATATTTCCTCTGTGTCATGCCAACACCTGGGCCCATCTGTGAGAAGGGCACCGTGCCATGCAGAAGGTACACCATCAAATTCAGCAGCATGTAGATGCCAATATGTGGATATTCAGAGCGATAGCCTGTGGAACTCATCAAATAGCTGATCTTTTGTAAGAAAATCCTCTCAAGAGCTAGCAATGCCAAATGAGGACCAAATGCTTCATTACCAGGCTTCACAGCTGCTGATGCTCCTGGGCATTCATAACATCAAAGAACATTTCCTCCTCTATTCCTTTTTCCAATCTGCCTGAAAGCTAGTAACTTTACATAAAGAAAAAAAAAAAAGATAGGATTATTTTCAAAAACAAAGATATTTTTCTTTTTTGCATCATGTGACAATGTCTGTAGATTTTTTATTTAATATTTTTGCTAAATGGCAGATTTAACAGCTAGTGGTGATGTAGTTTTAATCATGAAGTAATAACTTATATAAATTCATAGAGAATCCTCTTGAGGATAGAGAATGAATGTTTTATATATGTGTGGGTGCAGGTGTATGACTATGTGTAAAATTTTTGGTTGTAACCAGTACACAGAGAAAAATGAGAGATTTGATATTTTGAAACTGGTTTACATGGCTAAGATACCATGGGTAAATAATGGATACAGATTAAATTGAATTTAAGTATCATGAATGTGGCTAGTATCAATATAAATTCCGTTGATTTAGGCTAAAGAACTAGCCATAAGCACTATATACCAGAAAGCCTTTTCTGCATGGGAGGCAAAGTTCTGTGTGGGAGGGTGAATGTTTAGAGAAAGGGATGAATGGGCTATGTTTCTGGTGATTACATTGGGTAGAACATTCGCAAGAATCAACTTAAGATTTCCTTGGTCTGAGATAGTTTTAGCTTTTTATTTCAATCATTTCTGAGCCAGAGTCTCAGTACACTTATTTCTTATATTTGAAGATATTTATAGGTTTTATCAGTAAGGAATTTCCCTTTAGGGACTGCTGACATTGTTCTATGGGCTGCACACCAGTGATTGGATCACCATAAATTCAGGTGTAACCAAAGACACATACAAAACTCTCTCCTTAATTTTAACTTTCCCTGTAGGGGAAGCCTTTATTGCCAACCAAATTAAATTTTTCTTCACAAAGAATTAGCATTTATAAATCAAAGACTTCAGAAATTCACTAATAAACAAAAATCATATGACATTAATCCACTTTCCTGAAAATACAGTATTGATACTTTATGAAACAATGAACAAGTAGCCAATGTTTCTACTAAGTATTCAGAGTAACTAAGAACCTACAGCTGAGACAAACAGCTCCATGAACTTGGGCAGATTATTTAAGCTATTTTTAATACTCACTTTCCTCATCTGAAAATGACTATAACATCACAAGAAGGTTAGCAGAAGAATGGAAATAGGGTAATGTTTATAAAGTACTTAACACTGAAACTAACACTTGACTATTCTCAATACATAAAAATAATTAATGTTATTAAACCAGCAATCCACTTTGATGTTTTTTTTTTTTTTTTTTTTTTTTTTTTTTTTGAGACAGAGTCTCACTCTGTTGCCCAGGCTAGAGTGAGTGCCGTGGCGTCAGCCTAGCTCACAGCAACCTCAAACTCCTGAGCTCAAGCGATCCTCCTGTCTCAGCCTCCCGAGTAGCTGGGACTACAGGCATGCACCACCATGCCCGGCTAATTTTTTCTCTATATATTTTTTAGCTGTCCATATAATTTCTTTCTATTTTTAGTAGAGATGGGGTCTCGCTCTTGCTCAGGCTGGTCTCGAACTCCTGAGCTCAAACGATCCGCCCACCTCGGCCTCCCAGAGTGCTAGGATTACAGGCGTGAGCCACCGCGCCCGGCCCACTTTGATGTTCATATTGTCTTTTATATATAACATTTGGGGATTATTTGGTTTAGAAATTAATATATGTTTGGTGTAAAACTTTTTGAATATAGAGAAATACAAAAATGAAAAATAAAATAACTCATAATCATACTATATTGAGATTTTATTTTTATTTTTTGTTTGTTTTTCAGCTCATTATGGGGGTACAAAAGATCAGGCTATATACATTGCCCATGCCTCCCCATCCCCCCGAGTCTGAGCTTCAGTTGTGTCCATTCTCTAGACAGTGCACATCACACTTATCATGTATGTGTGCACCCCTCCCCTCCCCCCACTCCATCCCCCCCAGTCAGAACTTCAAGCGTGTCCATTCCCCAGGCAGTGCACATCGCACTCAACAAGTAGGTATACACCCATCCCTTCCCCCCCAGCCCCGACCTCTGTCCGATACCCAATTGGTGTTAATCCCAAATGTTCACTCAGGGAAACCAGTTTACTGGTGAGTACATGTGGTGCTTATTTTTCCATTCTTGGGATACTTCACTTAATAGAATGGGTTCCAGCTCTCTCCAGGAGAACCAAAGAGATGCCATATCGCCATTATTTCTAATAGCTGAGTAATATTCCATGGTATACATATACCACATTTTGCTAATCCATTCATGAATTGATGGGCATTTGGGTTGTTTCCACATCTTTGCGATTGTGAATTGTGCTGCTATAAACATTCGGGTGCAGGTGTCTATATTGAGATTTTTAAAAAAGTATTTCATATGCTGCTTACTCTTTTCCTCTCTTTCCAGACCCTTTCAGGGAGGATCAGTCTGAACATACTCTTTTGTAATTATAAAACCTATAATCTATGCACATAACAAACAAAATTTAAATTCATTCCGTCTATATATAACTTTTTCCTCTTTTAGACAGTGATTTAAATATTCTACATTCTTTGTACAAGGTAATGCTTTTGCATTGCATTTGGAATTGTATCAAAAATACGCTTTTATCTATGCATCTATCAATAGATTGATCAATCTATTATATTCACATGTGTATTTATATATATTTACAGAAAAGAAGAAACATTTATCTACCAAAGCAGTTTTTAGTTGAAAAAACTGGTAATCCTTACACATAGATCCAGTGTTTATATAGTTTTGATCTGATAATCCTCTTAAATTTATTCCTGCTGAAAATTACATAATAAAAATGAAAATGGCATTTTAATTCCAATTATGTTTGCATCTGGTTGAGCATCATGCTTCTGTTGATACCATTACAACCATTTAATGATCTCCAGCTTGAGCCAAAATTCCAAGTAGCTGTGGAAAAAAACATTAAAAGTGCATTTGGTCATTAGAATACTACAGCATGTGTGTATGAGCCTGTGGATCTCACAGGAATTGGGATGAAAAAGAGAAAATGATTATTTTCTTTGATTTATATGTTTGCTTTTGTTTTGAAATTTTATATACTATGATAACATTATCTTAGTGTTAAATATTAAAGAATGCAGAAGTATCTCTAAGATTTGTTGAATTCAACTCTCAGCTATTCAGTCTAATGGAGGACAGAGATCATACGGATAATTGAAATTCACAGATGATAAAGATGTCTGACCATAGTTTCTCACTCTTTTCTCACAGTAGCATTACAAGAGCTGCTGTTAAGATCAGTTTGAGATTCCCTTCCTCTCCACGAACTTGGACAGCTTCCAAGGGAGTAGACAAATGACAAAATGGCAGGTAGCTAGAGGGTAAGGAAAAATACCAAGGTGATCTGAATAATCTATATGTGAATAATCAGCACTAATAGAGAGGCCTGTGATGGAGAAAATATAGATAACCTGTAATTAATTTTTTAAAATCATTCCTCTTGACTGCTGAGAAAATGGAGAAAATCATGTTTAATCTTTACCAAACTATAGTCACAGATGACAGATATCAATCCATAGAAATGTTTGTTAAATCTTCTTTTGATGCTCATGAAACTTCAAAAAGAAATGACTGTGTAATGTCATGGGGAAGAATGTAAAATCTGAAGACAAACTAAGTAGGTTTTGACAAGTTTCAGGACATGCTACCCTAGTTTACTACCAGTGGATCATACCCTTTTGTCCTCTAATCAGACCTTGCACAACTGTCAGTAAAAATACACAGATTTCTTTGTTTTCTTTAGGGGGGGTCTTCATGTCTTTATGAGGCTCCTGTGCCATGTAAAACTTAGGAAATACATTTTTATGCTTTTCTCTTGTAAATCTGTTTTTTGTTAGGGGGCCTTACCCACTAGTCTTACAACTGGTCAAGAAAAGATATTCCTTTTCTTCTCTCCTACAATTTAAATTTCATTTTGTCATAACTGCCTAGGTGACTTGGGGAAAGTAGCTTAATGTTTTATGTACCTTTGTTATTGCAACTATGAAATGGGAATTACAATAATTCTTACTTCATAGGGTTGTTGAGAGAATTTATGAAGCTAGTACATAGTGTGTTCATTATCTATTGCTATGTACCACAGACTCAGCAGCTTGAAACAAACTATTTTCTCAGAGTTTCCATAGATCAGGAGTCCAGGTATGGATTATTGGATCTTCTACAAGGCTCCAGTCAAGGTGTGCATTCTCATTTAGAGATCCAAATGAGAAAGAATCTGCTTCCAACCTTACTCAGGTTGTTGGCAGACTTCATTTTCTTGCGACTATATGACAGAAAAATCTGATTTCTTCTTGGCTACTCTTTGAAGACTGCCCTCAACTGGCTATTGTTGGGGGTTGCTCCTAGAGGCTGCTCTCACCTCTTTGTCATAAGATCTCACAACATGGCCTCTTTTCCAAACACAGCTAGAGAGAGAAAATCTCTAGAGCAAGTTGCCAAGAAGGAAGAGTCTTATATCACATCATGTAATCTTGGTAGTAACATCCCACCATCTTTGTCATATTTTATTGTTTATAAGCAAGTTGTAGGTTCTGCTCATGCTCAAGAGGAGGTGATTGAGTACACAAGCACATGAACACAAAGAGGTGGGGATGATGAGGAGTCTGTCACCACCAAATAAATTGAAACACACCTAGAGGACCTCATCCGTACCTAGACCTGACTTAGTTGTTGAGATTTTTGACTTTGAATGGCTTCTGTAATAGGAAAAGACTCTTGAGAACCTTGGGAGTAGGTGAATATATTTTGTGTGTGAGAGAGACGTTAATCATTTTGGTCCAGAGGGCAGACTGTGGTAGAGAGACTCTAGGGTGACTCTCCCATGAGTCTCAACCCCAGATGTTCATACTTCTGTGGAATCCCCTCCCCTTGGGTGTGACCAAGATCTGTGACTTCCTTCTGTGCAACGCAATATGTCAAAAGTGACAGGATATCACCCCCACTATTATATCATATATACAAGACCCCATCTTGCTAGCAGACCTCTAGACACTCTCCTTGCTGGTTTTATGAAGTAAAAAGTCATGTTAAGAAATCTACATTCCATGCTACTGCAAATGGTCACAGCAGCTGACCTGTGGAAACCAAGGGTGAGCTCCAACCATCAATAAGGAGCCAAGGCCTTCAGTCCTATAATCACAAAGGCATCAATTTTGCCAGCAAAGTCTGTGACTTCAAGAATAATGGATTCATCCCCAGTGGAGCCTCTAGCTGAGAACACAACCAGACCAAGACCTTGATTCCTGCCTGTGAGACCCAGCTCATCCATACATAGACTCTTGAGCCACAGAAACATTAACAAATTAAACATGTTTTGTTTTTAGCTACTAAATTTGTGGTAATTTGCTACATGCCAATAAACATGAATTATATATGAACTTCTTTAAAAAACAACTTATTCATACCAAGAGTTCAATAAATATTAGCTAGTGATATTTTTTTCCACAGAGGCAGCATAATGTCAGTGTTCAGAGAGAAGATTCTAGAGGTAGAACCTGGGTTAAAAATCTGGCTCTGCCAGTTACCAGTCACTAACTGGTGAACAGGTAACTTAACTTTTCTGAGGCTTCAGGTTCCATCTGCATAATGGAAATAAAAGCAGTGTGTACCAAATAAGTTGAATATGAGGATCATGTGTGTTAATAACTGGAACAATATTCTACATATACAGTGTCCCCAGATATATTAAGATTGTTTCTATTACATGATAAACATTTATTGTAGCCAATAAAGTAGTTTTCCCTTTGTCACTTTCTTACTTTATGTTTTCTCATAGATAAAATTATTTAAAATAATTTGAAGCTATATTAATAGTAGTAGGACTTATTAAAGAGTATTAGATAGGCAATCAAAAATCTCCAATTCTTGTTTTAGACTGAAATTCCCTAGAAATTTTAGAATTTCTTAGGAATTCACAAATAAGAAAATCTTACATTTTAAATGTCTTAGTAGTGGTTTCTTTTATTTCTCTGAAGAACTGGGCAATGATACAAAAGGCATTTGATTTTCAGTACATAGGGAAAAACTTGGTAGGAATGATACCACAATGTAGCACAAATTTCAATTAATTATATTTTTAAGAGGAGCACTGCTTAGTTCTAACATAAATGTTGGATTCCAGACAACCAATTGCTTTGATAATCATATGTAATATAACACTGTATATTTTGTTCCACAATGTTTTTTGTGTTATAGCATTAAAATAATATGAACATATAGTGAATGACCTTGAAGTTTCATTTTGCCTGAATCCAACAAATTACAGTACTTCCTTTACTTAACAACTCTAACATTTTGATATGATACTCAAGGAACTTTTTTCTATGCAGTCTTTGTGTGTGTATATGAATACTGAATGTTTTATATTTATACATATAAGAGTTGAGAAATTTAAATTTAAATTTCTCTTAGATTTAAATCATAAAGAGTTCTTGCATTTTCAAACAACATATATTTGCATTTATTTCATATTGGTTGTTTTATAACTCTCTCATTTCTTTTTTTTTTTTTTTTTTGAGACAGAGTCTCACTTTGTTGCCCGGGCTAGAGTGAGTGCCGTGGCGTCAGCCTAGCTCACAGCAACCTCAAACTCCTGGGCTTAAGCGATCCTACTGCCTCAGCCTCCCGAGTGGCTGGGACTACAGACATGCACCACCATGCCCGGCTAATTTTTTCTCTATATATTTTTAGTTGGCCATATAATTTCTTTCTATTTTTAGTAGAGACGGGGTCTCGCTCTTGCTCAGGCTGGTCTCAAACTCTTGACCTCGAGCGATCCACCTGCCTCGGCCTCCCAGAGTGCTAGGATTACAGGCGTGAGCCACCGCGCCCGGCCTCTCATTTCTTTTTAATTCCACAGAGTATTCCATATTATAGATATGTCATAGTTTGTGAATATCTATTGATGAACACTTATGTTAATTCAAGTATTTCTTATTTAAATAAGAAACCATTACAACCATTATTTGGTTTTAATGAGCATCCTTTTTCAAATATATTAGTGTGCAATTATAATATTTACTATAAGATATGCACAATTTTACAGATATCTGCATATATTTAAGTAAAAACTAAAACAACATTAATGCATAAACATGTTTTCCTCTTCTCTGTGTTAGTTTAACTCAATTTAACAAGTAATGTATTTAATAGGATAATTTTAAAATCCTCTTTTGCATCTCAATTTGTTCTCTTTTCCCTGGGATAAGCTCTATAGCCCTGATGTCCTCAATGGGAATCGAAATGGGAGAGAGGAGGGTGAGAAAAGTCCTCCCCAGAAGGAAGGAGTATTTTTTCACTGATGTTTAGAATTTTTGGCTTTGGTCAGTCTTATGATTGTTTGTAAATTTTTTGACACAAAATGCACTGTCTTGCTCTCTGAACCTGGGGTTGGCTGCTTCTATAAGTGCCTTAGCCCATTCCCCTTTTCCCCTAGCCCCCACACATACCTTGGCACATCACTGATGCATGATTTTGCTGGAAACAAGAAAAAAAGTTTGTTAATAGTTTTATAGGCATGCTCTCACTGACTGTGAGTGCCTGTAGGATTATGACTGTTTTATAATTAAAAGTGGAGGAATTGTGGAAAAGCATGAACAATTGCAAATAGGCACAACACAGGTAATTAAAGTAACTGCTTTCAGAGCTCAGTAGAAGCAGTGAGTCCAAGCACATCTCTAACTTTAGTGTTATAGATGACAGACATTAATTAAAAATGGACACATTGATCATTTGCTGAGGCACTTAATATGCTATAGATTTTCTGTAACATTTTTATCCTTATGGTTTTGTCAACCATCAGATGAATTTTTGTTTCAAGGGCACAAGCATTCATGTAAAATTTCTTTCTGTTAAACAGAATTTACCTTACAGAAGATTCACCTCACAGCAATTCTATAAAGTTATTTGAATTGAGAAGTTTTATCATGTTGGTCATTCTTTATCATGGCCGCTAGCTTTTCCTCTACAATAAAAGCAACATTAAAGAAGGTATTATAAAGACAAAATATACCACTAGTAATGTGGACTTTAGTTTTAACCTAGTGAACAAAGCTTTGGTTAAAATTGATACTTTTTATGGCAAACAGATAAGTTTAGTTTAATAGTATTAAAACTTATTGCCAAATATGCCTCTAAGTTTTCCAGTATGTTTTTTCTATATTATATTTTCATATTTCATTTTCTTATAAAACTGCTGTTTCTTTTATTTTAATTTAATGATCCCTATTATCAAAACATCAATGATTTATAGTTATAATAGCTGATATATAATGTATTACTAAAAATATATTTAAAAAAATTTTTAAAAGAAACTTTTTGTTAAATGAAGTGTGGCTTGATAATATGTAAACATATTTATCTTTCAGTATTTTACATAAAGTATAAAGAATTTATTTAGGATATATAAAGTAAGTTTGATAATAATTTACAAATATATTTGTATATCCTCAATTTGTATACACTCAAATAGATACATCATCTATTAAAGGATACAGACATGTTACATGTTCCCACAACATGGAAGGAAGAAATTAATAAGACTTAGAACAGTCAATGAAAGCACCTCAAATGCAGGGACATATTCACTGTACCTAGATAAATAATTGTTTTTAAGTTAAAGAGAGGTAATTACATGTTTAGGTGATAGTGTGGTAAAATATGAGTGGGACAGCAAAAGTTAAAGTGAACTAAAATCTTAGTCAAGGCACTTGTTATATATATTGATTACTTTCATTTAAATTGATACACATGAACATAAATATATGTTTGTTAAATTTGCAAGTGCAACTCTAAATAAAGAGAAATAGTATGCTTTTCAAACAGTTGGAACCAAAACAACAAATATATTAAGAAACACAGATAAATCTAGCAAAAAAAAAAAGAAATGGATGATGAATAGGAAATATATTACATGAAAAAACAGTGAATACATTCAAACATATTACTTATTAAAATAACTATACATATGCTCAAGATTCTTATAAAAATAAAATTTTAAATCAGTACCAAACAACAAACAAAAACAAATTCTGAGTTTTTTTCAATAAGAAATAAAACAAAATGACAACAAAGCTTTCAGAATGAAAGGTGGGAAAATACAAGGTAAATGCTTACAAATATGAATCCTGAATGACAATTTTAATAGTAAACAATCTAGAACCCACCCGGAATAGAAATGGGACTCAGATATATTTTATATTGATAAAAGTATTATTTACAAGAAAAGATAAAAATATGTAAATGTTTTTTCAGCATTCAACATAGCATTGAAATACAATAATCATGTAATATTATAAATGTAAAAAGAAATTTCTAAAACCACAATCATAATATAAGATGGAAGTAAGAACAAGACAAAATAAAAGATACCATAGTACAATTGAGTCATAAGGCAAGAGAAAATGAGACCCTCCCCCAAAAGGAAAAGAAACAGTGAATTTAGCTTTTTCATTGAGAGCTTCTGCTGAAATCTGTGAACTTAATTTTGGTTTCTAATCTCAAACTGCTGCTTTGAGAAAAACTAGAGTAACTTAAAGGTCCATCAAAGGTTAAAATTTTTTAGGAAATGATTTTACCAGAGCTGGATTTTGAAGGGCTACTGTTAACATAAGAGTGAATTAGAAATACTCCCCCACCTTACAAGAGACCTGGAGGAAAATTTCTATTTCAAACTTCACACTAAATGGAGGAAGAAACGTATTGAGATTATATAATCACAAGCTACGATAAGCTATCATGAGTATTTGTAACCCAAATTAACAATAGCAAGATAGTAAGAAAAATTTCTACCATATACATTGGTTTAAAGTATTTCTGAATGCTTAATTTCCATACATGGAAGAAACAAATATTAATATTTTCTTAAATGAACATCTTCATTTTGGGCCTCAAAAAACTTCCACAGATAAAATTTAAATAAATTCAAGAAAACTGTCCTAACAGTAAATACATACACCCATACACACACAGACGCAAACACATACGCACACAGGAAAAGAAGCCACCATGACTGAAAATGAACAGAAACCTTAGGTATTGAACTCATCTGATAATATTTTAGTATCTTTAAACATTAAAAAAAAAATATATGAGCAAACAGCATAGAAAAATATAAAATTGCAAATAGGATTTTAAAATAGAAATATATAGCATCTCTAGATATTAAAAAAATAAGCCATTGAAGTTAAAAACACATTTTAAATGTTTGAAAAGATATAGCAGAAGAAATAACTATATGAAAATTATATATTATACATTAATAAAGAAAGATAAAAGATAATGCAGGACATCAGGTGGAACATTGCTGGAACCAATGCTCTTGAGTATAATGAATTGGAATCTAAAACACATATCTCACATTAGAAAAAAATCATGGCATATCCGTTCAGCATAGATTATGCTTTCAACAACCCCTAATTCCAGTTACTTAAAATGAAAAATATTTATTCTTTGCCCATGCTATATGTTCATCACTAGTTGGCTAGTGATTGTCCTCACACTGTGGCCTAGAATCACAGACCAGCATTGTAGAGAACATTATCTCTTTCCAAATCACAAGGAAAAAGATCTCTGCAGGTCTCCATTGTCATTAAATATGCTGGTCCAGAAGCAACATATATCATTTTCATTTTCAGCTCATTGACCAGAACTAACTTTATAAACCCACCCAACTTTAAGGGAGCATGGAACACTACAATTTGCCTGAGGGAGAAATAACATGAGTCCTTGGAAAATAGTTTTAATGACTACCACACATGGACAGGTCATATATTAAACAGGAAGAATGTAACAGAACAAAATAACATGTTAATATTTGTGTACATGTGCTGATGAGTATAAGTGGAAATTTTCTTCTTATTACTTCATAAGAAAAATTATAATCTGAAAGTGAAAAAGTGATATGATGCATTAGGTGGGAAAAGAAAAGACATAAAATAGAACAGAAAAATGGAGCAAATGAAATATAGACATATAATTATTAGTTCTGGTCAGCATAAAGTGTCTACTTGATAAAAATAGTAATAAATTAAATGGAGGCCAATTAGCTAGATTGAGTGTTACCCATTCACATTCAACTGACAAGATCTGCAGTTTTTTCAAGAGAGTATGTCTATGGGAGAGAGAGGTAAAGGAGTTGAGAGTGTATGCACTATAATGATAAACCATAGAAAATAACCTTGATAAAGAGGGAAGAAATGACATGAGGATAATAAGTAGGGTGAAAGATTTAAAGAGAAAGATTATAGAGGCCTGGGGGGGGGTTGGGGTCAGAGAATTTATTGAGTTCAGACAGCAGAGGGAGTGAAATAAAAATGGTAGAAGTGGTGATCAGAGAGTGAGACGCTTAAAGTTGAAGTTATTGAAGAATTAATTATTGGTAATGACTGGAAGGTAGTGGTTGAGTGCAACTCAAGCCAGATCTTTGGAGAAAATAAGTTCAAGAAATGAAGAGAACAGTATATTATTAATAGAAGATTCCCTTACTTTCATGGATACTAAATCATTTAGAGATGGGGTAGAATTGAAGAAACTGACTAAAATCTTTAAGAAAGGAGAAAGATTGATAGATAACAATAAAGTAGTGGCAGCATTATGAACACATGTGATTCAAAGATATGAGTAGAAATAACTTTAAAAGTGCCAAAGAATAGAAAGGAGAATGCCTACATTATCCCTAAGCTCTGTCATAAAAGAGGTATGAAGTGGAAAACAGACACAACCCATTTTAATGTCTTCAGGGTATATCCAGATTTAGACTATGACTAACAAGTAAAATGATCTTCAGAGAAGCAGATTAATATATACATATATATAATATATATGATTGATATATGATATATGATATAGAGAGAATCATAGATTATGAGCAATAAGTGCCAATAGCCACTGTAAAAGAAATTCAGAAGTGGAAAATGAGTGGGAGACAGGATTAGAATAGGAAAATCTGAAGTTATTTGACATTTAAAGTATGGAAAATACATGGGGATGTGGAATCTGAGTGTTACCTCATATTAAGAGGGATAAAGAATATAATCAGATTAGTTCTGATGATCCTGTGGCAAATAGCAGTGGCTAGGTTGGGGAATAATGAAAAGCGCATGTTTAGAGATCAAACCCCTTTCAAAGGAGAAATAAAGCTCTGGAGATTCTGTAGATCTATTCCTGGTGCACTAGGCTTCCTCTTGGCTCTTTCAAATACTTATGAGGAGACTTTTGTAGGAACAATGTTATTCATAGACAATGAAAGACGCAATGGATATCATTAAAACAAAAATATAAAAGTAGTTCTTTATCAAAAACAGCATGTAATGTTATGAAGTATTTTTATTTAATTATGTTTTTGTGCCTGCTAAAAGTCTATTCTGCTATTACATTATTTTTGCACATATAAATCACTTTCATCATAACATTATTTTAAAATTCAAACTCAAGGAGCTTTTATATTCTAAACATTTAGCAGAATATGGACCAATCAAGGAAAATTTAATTTTCTTCTTTTAAAGTAAATCTCTGCCTCAGGCATTGAATATTCTCTTAGAGTTTCTATCAAAAGAAAGAAAGAAAGAAAGAAAGAAAGAAAACCAAAATACCCAATATTATATCTTCAATTAAGGAGAAAAATTCCTTAAGGGCATGTAGAATAGATAATATCACTCTTGAGAAACTTATTTTCTTTGGGGAAAAAAATCCAATATACTAATTCTCATGCACTAATCATTAGCATTTTTAGCTCAAAATTTGGCATAATTCATATATTTTCTGGAAATTAAAAAAGTTAAAAAATATAGCTTTTGAAAAAGATACATTGCTGCCTAATATGAAACATAAATAAAGAATATGACTTCCAATAAAAGCACAGACATTTCTCCAATTTTTGTTCTTACAGATTTTAAACTGGCTGGCTAATTCACCAAGAAATAGCTTATAGGAAGTGAGCATAACTAAAAACAGGTTATGGACACAAATCTTCCAGAGACTCCTAGAATGATGTATCAGATTCATCTAATGATAATCAATCTGGGAAAAATGGACTTTTTCTTTGTCATTTGTATAGAATATTCTCATTCCTTCTAATGCCTACTTGCCAATTTAAGAAAAGTACCTTCCACAAAATGGTCTCCTGGTTCACCCATCCACACACAAACACACACATTACAAACTACACAGGAAAGTTATAGTAAATGGCTCTAACTAATAAAGAAGAAAATAGAATTATTTTATTACATACTGCCTTTACATTAGCATAACTGCATTTTTTATATTTCTTGTTTTCAAGTTTTTAAAGAATATGGACATCACTTCTAAATGTTTATTTAGTTAGCCAATGGAAGAACTGGAAAGAAAACCCAGTCAACTAATTCTAAGTTCAGAATGGCTTCAAGTTATTGCAGTATGGGAGTCTTGAGGGAAGTGAATCAAGAAATTAAGAATCACTATGTTTAATAGACATAGTGACAGTGGGCATCCTTGTCTTGTTTCAGTTCTAAGTGGGAATGCTTTCAGCTTTGCCCCATTCAGTATGATATTAGCTGTGGATTTGTCATATATAGCTTTTATAATTTTGAGATAGATTCCATCTATATCTATTTGGCTAAATTTTTTTTATAATAAAAGCGTGTTGAATTTTGTCAAATGCTTTTTCCTCATCTATTGAGATGATTGTATGATCTTTGTTTTTGCTTCTGGTTATGTAGTGTATCACATTTATGGGTTTGTGAATGTCGAATCATCCTTGGGGAAATTGGATAGCCACACATAGAAGATTGAACCAGGATCCATACCTCTCACCACTGACAATAATTCATTCAAGATGTATAATACACTGAAACTTAAAACATAAAACCATTGGAATTCTAGAAGAAAATGTTGGAAAAACTCTTCTAGATATATGCCTAGGCAAAGAATTTATGAAAAAGGCAATCACTGCAATAACAAAAATAAACAAATGGGATTTGACTAAAATAAAAAGCTTCTGCACGAGCAAGGAAACAATCAATAAAGTGAATAGACAACCTACAAAATGGGAGAAAATATTTGCATACTATACATCTGATAAAGGGCTAATAAGCTGAATCTACAAAAAAAAAAACTCAAGCAAATCAGCAAGAAAAAGTCAAACAACCTCATTAAAAAGTGGGCAAAAGACTGTTTGAACATAAGTTTTTCAAAAGAAGATGACCAATAAACATATGAAAAAATGCTGAGTGCCACTACTCATGAGGGAAATGCAAACCACATTGAGATATTGCCTAACCCCAATGAGAATGGCTTTTATCAAAAAGTTGCAAAACAATAGATGCTGGCGTAGATGCGGAGAGAAAGGAACACTCATACACCATTGGTGGGACTGTAAACTAGTACAACCTCTATGGAAAATAGTGTGGAAATTCCTCAAAGAACTAAAAGTAAACCTACCATTTGATCCAGCAATCCCACTACTGGGTATTTACTCAAAGGAAAAAAAGAGATACTTGCACTCAAATATTGCAGCACAATTCACAATTGCAAAGATATGGAATCAACCCAATTGCTCATCAATTCATGAATGGATAAATAAAATGTAGTATATGTATACATGGAGTTCTACTCAGCCATAAAAAAATGAATTCCTTTTTTAACAATCTGGATGGAACTGGAGACCATTCTCCTTAGTGAAGTATGACAAGAATGGAAAAACAAATACTGTATCTACTCACTATTAAATTGGAACTAACTGAACAGCACTAATATGCACAGATGGAAGTAGAACTCCATGGAAATCAA
Source organism: Eulemur rufifrons (assembly GCF_041146395.1). Taxonomy (NCBI): domain Eukaryota; kingdom Metazoa; phylum Chordata; class Mammalia; order Primates; family Lemuridae; genus Eulemur; species Eulemur rufifrons. The sequence continues at coordinate 31,877,554 of NC_090989.1, forward strand.
GCAGGTGGGAATAGGGAGGAGCAGATAGGTGAAATAATACCTACCAGGTACAATGTACACTATCTGGGTGATGGGCACACTTAAAAATTTGTCTCAAGTGGTACAAAAGCAATCCATGTAACCAAAACATTTGTACCCCTGTTAATATTCTGAAATTAAAAAAAGAATCAAAGTTATAGTCTCATTAAAAATGTATACAAATGTAAAAAGATTTATATAAAAGATATAGGGATAGTGTTAGAAGTATTTTTAATCACATCAGTCCTAGTCTAAAAAAATACCCTGCAGTCCTGTATCATTTATTTTTATCCACTGCTTAAACATGAAGGCAGAATTTAATATATTTAATTTTTTCTATCTTTGGTAAACCTGAAAACCCTTTACTTTCAAGTGGACAAAACATTATAGTTTAAAGTCTCCAAATTCAGTGTGAATTGTTTAAGAATTTGTTTATGAAACAGAGTCTTGTATTTCATAAAATGAAAAAAAAATCTGTGTAACAAGATTTTAACTCTAGTAATTAGAACATAGGGGTATCAGACTGAGGTGGGGGTGGGGGGAGGGGACGGGTGTATACTTACATGATGAATGTGTTGCGCACTGTCTGGGGAATGGTCACGCTTGAATGTGCTGACTTGGGAGATGGGGGGTGAGAGGAGGGGATGGGGGTATAACTAATGATGATTGCTATGCACACTGTCTGGGGAATGGACACGCTTGAAGCTCTGACTCAGGGGGATTGGCGGTACATGGGCAATATATATAACCTGAACTTTTGTACCCCCATGATAAGCTGAAAAAAAAAAAAAAGCCATGCCAAAAAAAAAAAAAAAAAAGAGATCAAGTTCATGTGAAATCAGGCTGATAATCAAAAGATTATTTTAAGATATACCTAACATTAGCCTTTTAAAGTTTACACTCAGGTATTTTTTTTTTTTTTTTGGTATATTTATAAACAAAGTTATGTAACAATCACCTTGATCTAATTTCAAAACATTTTCATTACCACAAAAAGAAACTCCACACGCATTAGCAGTGATTTCTCATTGCCCATTATCCCCATCTCCTGGCAATCACTAATCTACTTTCTGTCTTTATTGATGTGCCTACTCTGGACATTTCATATTAATGGAGCCATACAATATGTGGCTTTATGTGTTGCCCTTCTTTGTCCTAGCATAGTTTTAAGATTCATCCATGTTGAAGCATATTGATATACTTCATTCCTTTTTATAAATGAATATGGCTGAATAGTATTTCATTGTCTGGATATATCATACATTGTTTATTCATTGCTAAGATGATGTATGTTTAGGTTGTTTCTAATTTTTATTTATTATGAATAATGATTCTATGAATATTCACATATAAGTTTTTGTGTGGACACATGCTTTCAATCCTCTTGGGTATATACCTAGTAGTAGAATTGCTAGATAATATGGTAACTCTGTTTAACATATTGAAGAACTGCCAAATTGCTTTCCAAAGTGGTCACACCATTTTACATTCTCACCAATAACATATGGATGTTCCAGTTTCTCTACATCCTCACCAATACATATTATTGTCCATCTATTTTGTTACAGCCAATCTTGTACATGTGATGTGGTATCTCATTGTGGTTCTGATGAGCATTTCCCTAATGACTAATGATGCTGAATATCTTTTCATGTTCTTATTGAGCATTGTTATATATTCTTTGGAGAAATATCTGTTCAAATTTTTGCTCATTTTTAATCGGAATACTTTTTATTGTTTAGTCATAAATACTTTTTATACATTCCAGAAACAAGTCTCTTATCAGATATATAACATGCAAATATTTTCTCCCATTCTCTGTGTAGTCTTTTCGGTTTCTTGGTCGTATCTTTTGAGGGATTTTTTTTTTTTCCATTTTGGTGAAGTTCAATTTATATATTTTATGTTTATTTTTTGTGTTTTTCATGTGATGTCTAAGAAAAGTTTGTCTAATCTAAGAACTTGAAAATTATGGCTATCTTGATAATTGTAATTAATATTAGTGGAGATACTTGTACATAGTAAGTGGTGTTTTCTTGCTACTTTCACAAATCTCTCTCTGTCCTTGACTTGCAATAGTTTGATTATGTGTCTAGGTATACATCGCTTTGTGTTGATATATAGAATTCCTTGAGCTTCTTGAATAGTAAGATTAATGTTTTTCTTCAGATTTTGGAAGTTTTCACCTATTGTGTCTTCAAATATATATATTTTTTTCTCTCTACCCTCCTCTTGGGATGCCCATTGTGCACCTATGGGTATGAATGATGGTATCCCACAGACCCCTAGGCTCCATTCATTTATCTTTGTTCTTTTTTCTTTCAGTACCTCAGACTGGAAAATATCACTTGACTTACCTTCATGTTTACTGATTCTTTTGCCTTCCACATCTACTCTGCTGTTCAGCCTGTTAGTAAAATTTCATTTTGGTTATTTTACTTTTCAATTCCTAGATTTCTATTTGGAACTTTCTTACATTTATTTCCCTTTACTTATATTTTCTATTTGGTTGGATATATTTTCCTACATTACTTTAGTTCTTTACATAGTTTCCTTTTATTTCTTTTTACATATTTAAAATAGCTGATTTAAATTATTTTTCTAGTAAGTTCAACGTCTCGGCTTCCTCAGGGAAAATTTCTTTTGACTGATTTTCTTCCTGTGTTTGGGTCACAAATTTTTACTTCTTGCAAGTCTCATAATTTGTTGCATACTACTGGCATTTTAAGTAATATAATGTGGCTACTCTGGAAATCAGACCACTGCCCCCCCAACACCACATCCCTTCCAAAAATTTGATATTGTTGTTCTTTGTTGGGATTTTTTGCCACTTATTTGTTTAGTAAATTTCTAAATCAATTATGTTAAAATTTGTGTTCATTTTTGTGTATGGTCTCTGTGATGTGTCTACTTAATTAGCTTAATAGCTAGTGATTGGTCAGAAATTTCCTTAAATGCCTTGTATCAGTAAATCTCTCGGCCTTTCCTGAGGGGATCTGTGCACATCTTGAGGAATACTTTTAATGCACCGACAGGCAGTTTACAGAACTGCCTAAGCCTTCACTTCCTGTTTGTGCAGGGTTAAAGGCCAGCCAGGAGAGAGAGCTCAGGTCTTTCCTGGTCAAGTGCATAGCTCTGAATAGGAGCATGGCCCCTTAAATTCCTTCTAAATTCATGCATACGTAGAAGTTTTCCAAAACTTCAATGGACATCTCAAAACCTAGCTTCTACTTTTAAGTGTTTTGTGAACTTATTTGTTCCAACTGCTATCAGTGCCTCAGGCAGATAAAATGTTAAATACTTGCCTCTGATTCTTTGACAGCATCCTAGGGATAAAGCAAAGAAAGACAAACATATAGGTACAGGGTTCCAGGAAATTACCAAACAAGTCAGATAATGACAGCTCTCTGGGGATGGGTCTTTGGTGAGTTACACACCCATTCTGCCCATTCCAGTGGCTACAAGGCTGCTGGCTTTCCCAGTAACTGTGCTTTGCTTCTGTTGCTTTTCAAGGTTACTGTCAAGCTTGCTAAAGAGGGGTGGAAACAGGGCTATTTAAAATATCACAAACCTTGTTCTTTTTGAAATTCAGCCATTTTTCTTGCATAAACTTTCCCCCAGTTGTTGCAAGACTTTGATTAATATCCAGAGTTCTGATAATTATAAGTTTGGTAATTTTAGCCAGTGTTCTAATTGCTTTTATTGAAACAGTAGATTTTTGGAAGTTCTTACTTTATCATTTTCATTGACATTTGTTTTCAAAGCGTCTCTATATAAGCAGTGTAATGTTGGTTATATATTGATTATAAATTTACATGTAGTTCTTAAGTTTACCAAATAATAACAACTTTATTTTACAATTTATAAGAAATAGGATTTTTATTTGATTTCTTTTGATTCAAAATCACTTATGTGGTCAAAATAATCCATTGTTTCTTTGTGATTCACAGAATTTTTATAATGAAAAATTCTCCCAAAATCCTAAAATTCAATGATTACTTATATTTTCTTCTATTATAGCTTATTTTTTCATTTGACTACAGTACATCAGGAAAATAATTTTTGTTAGATACATACACATATACGTATATATGTAAAAGACAAAAAATTAAAAAATGAAACATCTATCAACTTTTATATTATTCTTAAATTTCCCCATTATTTTTTGATGCCTTATCTGTTTTAGTATTATTAGACTTTCATCTGAGCTATCTATTCTGTCATCCAATTTTGTCAAGATTCAATTTCCCCACTAGATCATTTTTAACCTAGTGAACATACACATTTTTATATGATCATAAAAAAATTGGGTTCAGTTATATTAATTTAATAAGTAATAAATGACACCTGCCAAAAATATATGTAAATTTAAAGGTTTGGTTTTAAACTACCTATAATTAACTAGTCACTTAAAAATTAATAAATATTCCTAAAAACTTGATTTGTCATCATAAATGGTGTAAAAAGTGTTTTGTTGTGAAAAAAATTAGATGCTAAGATTTATTAAAAAATCTGTGGCTTTGGAACCTTAAGATCAAAAGCTGAATACCAATATATCACTTGTGTTTTATAATATTGGGAAAATGTCTATTCCCAAGGGTTTCCTCATTATAAAATAAACTTAAGATTTAAAATCATATACATAAATGTGCTATATGAGGTTGCTATAAGAATTAAGTGTGATATATAGTACACCTATAGGAGCACAATAAATGTTAATCACCACCCGCTTTTCCCTGTGAGGCAAATTAAGGCAAAGCAGGAAGACATCAAATTGCAACAACTGCAGCTAATGAACTAAAAAGAAAAAAAGGTGTGAAGCAGTGAAGACTACAATTAGTTCAATAGTTAAAAAATTATCTTGCTTTTCCATCTATAACTCTATCTGATTTATTATTAATGTATAATAATGTTAACCTTTTTTCCTCCAATATAGTGTTATCCTTATTTCTATGGAGTCATAAAGTCCAGGTTCATGTTTTCCTGGTACACATCTTGGTGACAGCTTGGCTAGACAGAAATAACAAATACTGAGAAGATAATATTTCAAAATGAAATTCCAAACTCAAAATTTCATTAATTAAGAATTGGATAACAGCCTATATAAATTAAAAATAATTCTTAATTATAAAATGTTTCCCTTCTTCAGTTGTAGATCAAGCAGTGAAGTGATTAATGAAGTTCCTATCTCACCAAATTGATTTAAATAATTAACATCACCTGATGTTAACCAATATTTTATTTGGATCCTGGTAAAATAGTGATACTGCCTTTTTGTTCTTATCATTTCCAAATATCTTTACAAAGGCCTTTGTGTTAGGAAGAATAATGCACTCCCTAAAGATGTCTATGTCCTAATCCACAGGACCTAGGAATATGCTACCTCATATGAAAAAAGGGACTTCTAGATCTGATTAAGTTTAAGGACATTGAAATGGGTAGATTTTTCTGTATTGTCTGGATGGGCCTAATCTAATCACACAAACTCTCAAAAGAGAAGAACCTTTCCTAGCTGTGATCAGAGATAGATATGAAGACAGATGAGAAAACTGGAGAGAAGCTAGTGAGAGGGCTCACCTTGCTGGTGCTGGCTTTGAAGATGGAGGAAGAAGACTGCTATTAACAGAAGCAAGAAAAGGCAAGGAAATAGATTCACCCCTAGAGCCTCCTGCTAGGAAAGCAGACGCAGGGACACCTTGTTCTAAGTTCAGTGCGTCTGTGTCAGATTTCTGACCTACAGACTGTGAGATACTTAATTTACATTGCTTTAAGATATTAAATTTGTGGTAATTTGTTACAGTGGCAATAGAATACTAATACAGGTAAATTTTTTCCACTTGGCATGTCCTAACCTGTAATCCCACATTACCTAGTATCAGTGCTGTTATACTAACTTCTAGTAGCATTGTACTTTTACCTCAGTGTCCCTACATTTATTCACTTATTCATTTAATAAATATTCTCCAAACTGGAAAGGTCTCAGATGCTAGATCTTTGACATAATTTTTGACCTTTCTCAAAATATCCCAAGCACATACTCCCTTGTGAGTTATAAGATAAAAGAATGAAACTTAGGTACCGTTGGGTAATAACATTTAAAAAAATAGCTGCTATTTACAAGCTACTATGTTATAGGCACTTTACATAAATAATTTACTATTGTCATAGTCAATTGCAAGATATATATTCTTATAAACATCTTTGAGGTGTAGAAACTGTGTATTTAACAGAAATACTTTGCCCTTGTCCAGTAAAAGTCAAGTGTAGGATAAGAATCCAGGTTTGTAAATCCCCAACTCTCTTAAGAGCAAACCCCTGTGTTTTATAATATTTTTGCATCAATGAGATGATCCCTAACCCAAATAAATAGCAATCTAGCTGTACAATTTCTAATGCCAGATATTTATAACCATGGAACAGAGTATCAGGGGGATTGGTACCATCACCTCTGCCCCTTTTGCAAGTCACTACTTACCATCCTAATTTCCAGGTCCCAAAGGAAAAAAAAACAAAAAGCCACCAAAACTTATGAGAGAAACAATAGTATATAATACTAGTAGATAAAGTATAAAACATTATTCATCATAGAATATAAGAAATATATAAGTATTTATAGTTATCTTCATCTATAGAATAGATATGTATCTGTTAAGCAATAGGATATAATTTAAGCAGGGAACAATGTGTTACTCTATTTCAGATGATAAACGTCAAGGTGGGAGAACGTTTTCTCTGTACAAATCAAACCATAAAATTAACAAGCTTGTTTTCTATTAGGACCAACTGTGCAGCTAATGTGAATTTAAGTATTTGGAAATTGTTTGTTTTCTTAATTATGCTAAGAAGCTTCTTGCTCATTTTATCTGCATAAGTTTGTTAGCAAGTTCCTTTTTTTTTTTTTCCTTGAGACAGAGTCTCACTCTCTTGCCTGGGCTAGAGTGCCATGGCATCAGCCTAGCTCACAGCAACCTCAAACTCCTGGGCTCTAGTGATCCTCCTGCCCTCAGTCTCCTGGGTGGCTGGGACTACAGGCACGTGCCACCATGCCTGGCTAATTTTTTTCTATTTTGAGTTGTTTGGCTGATTTCTTTCTATTTTTAGTAGAGACCGGTCTTGCTCTTGCTCAGGCTGGTCTCAAATTCCTGAGCTCAAGCAATCCTCCCGCCTCAGCCTCCCAGAGTGCTAGGATTATAGGCGTGAGCCACCACGCCTGGCCACAAGTTCCGTTTTAATAACAAGTACAAAGTTAATTTCGAGCCAAGAACTGTTAGCATTGTCATAATTTCTATGTCCTCGAGGTTCAAACTGTAACATTCTACTATATATTTAAAGTTTTATAGACCTGGTGTTTCTGTTTAAAATAATCATGTCATTCATTTGTTCTTTTGATTTCTCATTCATGAAAAATATTTTTTTTTGCTTAGTTTTGTATTAGTCACAGAATATCAGAGAGCAAAATAGTTTTGAATCTTGTCTTCATAGGGTTTACCTTCCCATGTGGGAAAGAAACATAATTAAAGTCTTATAGAAGAAGTGCAAGGTACTTTTCTAGAAATTCAGAGAAAACCTCCTGGTAGATAAAACCATAAAGCTAATGATTGAAGAACAGGAATTATACAGAATAAAATGAGGTTGGGGAGGGAGAGTATTATTGGCATAGAGAATATTCCAGAGTACGAGGCAAGAGAGAGTCTGTGGCAAATTTAGAAGAAATAAAAGGAGCTGTAAATTGTTTAAGTACAAATTTAAAGCAGGCAGGGTCTATAGGCAAAACTGGAGAGTTAGGTACACATCAGAGGTGACAGGCTCTAAAGGGCTATGCTTATCTTGAGAGAATAGAGACACCAATAAAAAATGTGGTAAATAAAAGGTCCAGATTTGTTTCTCTAACCTGGCTTTGAGTTAGAGAGCGGTTTCAAGGAAACCAATAAGGATGCTGAGGTAGATATCCAAGAGGCCAGTAGTATGATTAGTGTCTTGAGACAGGAACAAGTAGACAAAAACTAAAGAACTAGAGTAACTCTTGAAAACACTGATCCAAAGACCCCATTACGACTATTCCAGCAGCTGGATTCTAAAAGGAAAACATAGAAGACAAGTAAGTACCGCATGATCTCACTTATCTGTAGAATCTTAAAAAAGTCCATCTCCTAGAAGCAGAATGGTGGTTAGCAGTGGCTAGGGATGGAGGGGCTCGATAGATATTGGTCATTTCAGTGAGGAGAAATAAGTTCAAGATCTCTACTGCGTACCATGTGACCATAGTTATTACCAATACAGATTGATTATCCCTTATTGGAAATGCTTGGGACCAAAAGTTTTTCAGATTTTGGTATAATTGCATATACATAATGAGAGATCTTGGGGTGGAACGCAAGTCTAAACATGAAATTCATTTATGTTTCATGTATACTTTATATAGCCTGAAGGTAATTTTATACAATATTTTTAATAATTTTGTGCATTAAACAAAATTTTGACTGTGTTTTGACTGCAACTCATCACATGAGGCAGGTGTGCAATTTTTCACTTGTGATGTCATGTCAGCACACAATGTTTCAGAATTTGTATTTATTTACCTTCCATAAGGTGCTGTTAGCAATGATATTTGTAGGAACATACAGTACATGGGAACCATTTTGTCACATTAAAAAGTGCTTAGAAACATAAGCAGGAACATTCTTTTAGAGTACAAAAAATGGAAAATCCTTTTTAGAAATATAACTTCCTTTAGTTTTTCTGAAAAGCAATTAGGTAATGAGGTCAGTTCAAACATTTTACAAATTTTGATCATGTAAATTTGTATCTAGGATTCTACCTTATGAAAGTAATTATAATAAAAATATAAGATATTTTTCTCTATTTTCCTACTTCTTGGAAGAAAGTCAATTATTTTAAAACTAAAGGAAGAAAAATACATTTTTTAAAATCGTAGGTCCTGTCAGTACACTGATTATCCCCAGGGAGAAGGAGATGGAATCTGAGGCATGCTAGCTATTTGTTATATTTTCTCCAGAGAAATCTGAAGTAAATGAGGAAAATATGAATTTCTGATAAATAGCCTATGTTGTCTTATTTTAAAAAATAAGATAAATAAAAGATAAGCTATTTAAGTATAGTGCACAGAAAATCAATGAGGTACTAAACAAACCCAGTGAATATATGGGGCATTCAATACACCAGCTTTGCCTTGTTCTGCTCTATGCAGAATTACAAGAACGTTACTTAGAATTTTGATTTAATTGTACTAATCCAATGTGGACTATTGAATACCAATTTAATTTACCTCATTAAAACAGTGATGGTGTTCCTCTCTTCTTTCTTTTATACTATTAAAACACACACACACACACACACACACACACCTAACACTTAAAATTTAGGACAGAGTAAGAAATATCTTGTGAGTGGAGACTATTCTCCTGATCTAAAAATGGCTATCGTACAATGCTAATGTCATTTTGGGGGTATTAAGAGTCTATTAACAAGAAATTGTTTTGAAATATCTTATTCCTAAATGTGAGATCTTGGGACTATAAAAAATGTATAAAGGCATGTTGTTCTGCCCTTGTATTTACAATCTAAAACAGTATAGGGTTAATAATATTACTATGGAAGTTTTAGTTTCAGTAAAAATTGAATGTATATGATTGTGGGATTGTTCCCTTTATGTAAAAAAAAACAGCATTATTTTATCAGTTAGGGAGATAGTAGTATGTTAGAACTGACTACTTTATTGAATATTAGAATAAAAATGAAAATTTTCAGGGATTTTTTAGGTCACTAAAATGTTAATGTGTATTTTATATATTTGTGAAAGAGTGATAATTTTTCTGCTTTATAAATCTTTCAACTCTGTATTTGTATAGCCTTTAACTTCCCCAAAAAGACTGATTCCACCCTTGAAAAAATTGCTTTAGCTGATGCCCAAGGCCTTGTGCATTTATTCTCTCTTTGTTCTGGAAATTACTGCTTTTCCTAATTACTTATTTGTACTAAGAAGAACCTACTCTATTGTAATACTAAAGTTAAAGCAAATTTTGTTGCTTATCAGATATAAATAATACATTTTATTAGAATAAGAGACTATATTTGGGAATTGAACTATAACTTGGCTTAAATGAATGATTTAGATAAAGAGAGCACAGAAGAAAAAAAAAAAAACATGGCAATGAACCTTGTATAAAAATTAGAAATAGTACCATGGAGTACTACTCAGCCACAAAAAACAATGGTGATCTAGCACCTCTTGTATTATCCTGGATAGAGCTGGAGCCCATCCTACTAAATGAAGTATCATAAGAATGGAAAAACAAACACCACATGTACTCACCATCAAATTGGTATTAACTGATCAACACTTAAGTGCACATATAATAGTAAACATTCATGTTGGGTGTCAGGCAGATGTGGGGGAGGGAATATGGATATACACACCTAACGGGTGCAGTGTGCACTGTCTGGAGGATGGACACGCTTGAAGCTCTGACTTGGGTGGGGCAAAGGCACTATATGTAACCTAAACATTTGTATCCCTGTAATATGCTGAAATAAAAAAATAAATAAAAATAAATAGTACCTGGGCATTTGCATTGTTTTCTCAGGAGCTCTAATTCAGATGAATAAAGGATGATAGGATATCTGAGATAACTTTAACTAAATAGATCCAAAAAATGGAGCAGAGGTTAAAAAAAAATGGTACCTCTATAAACTACCTTCTCATTTAGTCTTTTTTCCAAGTCTTCTCAAATGTTCCACTTTCCCACAGACTGTCAACACTTCAAGGTGACAGTGAAATAAAGGCCTCTGTACTGGTTTCAGAGAGATGTTCAGACTGAGATTACATAAAGTCATCATCACCTTCCAGTGTCTTGGTGTCTTGAGTGGGAGTTTATCAATTTTAGTTTTTGTCTTTTTTTGAAAAGTGTTTTGATTCCTCCTTAGGGAGTGAAAATAATCAGAAACAGATACATTGTCTCAAAAAGAATATCAGGTTCATTTCTTCAGGCAGAGAACCAAGGAATCTAGTGACAAATACATGCTAGAAGTAGGAGGAAGCCAGAGGTAGATGTCCAAAAAAGTAAAAGCTCAGAGTTTCCATCATGGTCCACATATGTGTTTCCTTGGTTCTGACTACCTAACCAACTGGTTTGGGGAAGACAGGTAGAACAGGCAAGTTTGCACTTGAGTAACTAAGAATGGTTCAAAATTATGTATAATTTTCATTCTCTAATAAGAAAAAGTTTAGACTAATCATTCAAAATTATTTACTAAAAATGAATAAGTAAATGGATAGATGTAATCATCTGTTCTGCAGTATAGCAATACTATTCAAGAATTACAGATAATTTTATAAAAAAATTAAATACAGACTTCGCCCATACAAGTGACACAAAGAATATCCAGGGAACTATTAATAGTTTTAATTTTGAAATGGCTAATATATTTTAAGGAGAATAATATTACACTCAATTATTATAGATCATCTAGAAGGGGAGAACAAATGTCAAAGTTAGTAAGTCATGACAAAGAAGTTATAGATATAATACTTGCTTAAAACTAAAAGACTTTAATATGCAAAAACAAACAAAAAAGAACAAAAGACATGACCAAAATATAGTGTGACAAATACCTGTAAAATTTGTTGTCACAATATGATATATAAAGAGATAGTATATTAATAATAACTATTTTTAAAGTTCCATGAATAGGGAAATGCAAAGTTCATAAAAATGGAATAAAACCAAGAAGCAGAAAATTTAATCAGGAACACAAATATATTTACTTACTATAATAATAAACACAATAAGCTAGCATTTTATTGATTAATTAGTAATCCTTGGAAATAATTATGTCTAATTTGTTGAGTGACGCCTCATTGCAAATATTGCAACATTTTGAAAAACAAAATTGGTAATATAAAACAACAGTAAACATACATTCATTCTATTTAAATGAAAAATCTCTATCTTAAAAAATCTAATTTATTTTTAAAACATGAAGATGTTCATTGCAGCATTATTTTAATTATCTAAAATTAGGAGCCATTTGAATTTAAATCAATTAAGAAATAATTGTACTACTTTCAATGGAATACTATGCAGCAAATTAAATATGGGGACTTTGAAGACTGATGTGTGTGGCACAAAATAATCTTTGACAGACACTTAAATAGAAAATAGTAATCCAAAGTATGTAGATTCTGACTACAACTATAACTATTAGCAGTAATGAGTAATAGAAAACATTCATCAAAATTGTAAGGGTAGGTATGATAAGTTAGTGAAATCATAATTTTTTTCTTTTATAAATTTTTCTCATGTGTTTATTCTGCCTTTATTATTGATTAAAGAAACAATTATAGATATAAAGTTACAGTAGATGTACAGATAACAAAGTCAACTTCACCTCTTTTAATTTTGCTTTCATCTTTGTAACACATATAGATAAACACATATGATAGATAAGAGTTTGATTGGTTAGAAGTTAATTCTAGACTGTTTTAAATATGGTCTAGTTCTCCCAGAATATGCATCTATTTAGAAAATCCTAAAAGGTCAGTTGTAGATTTTGTCTGTATTTCCTTCCTGAATTATTTTTCATTTAGTTAACAAAGAGGTGGATTTGTAGCTAAACCACCATTAAGAAGTTACTTATTCAATCTGAAAGTATTCCTAAAGGGAGTCAGAACTAACAGAGAGAAAGTATTGCTGGCATGATCAAAATTTTTTGAGAAATTGAAATGTTTAATCAGGCAGCAAGAACATTAATAATTTATGAAGTAACTCAGCACATAAAGCAGAGTTGACTCTCAACCATTAAAGACTAAATCAAGAAACCTACTGAGGGGATGTTGAAAGTGCTGATGAGCTTCAGAATAGTAGGTTTGTTCACCTCTCTAAAAACTTGCTGTATTTGATCACAAAGGTTTAAGAAATGTTTGTATATTTAGGGCATATCTTCCTCTTCATAACATCGATTATGTGCAATATATAAAAACCTAGCCATACTTTTTCAAAGAAAAAACATTAAAGGGTATTTATTAATAAGATATATACATATGTACATATGGCATGTGGATGTTTATGGGTATGAGTTTTAATATTCTAAAATAAAGAAAATTAATAAGTCTAAGTGTCCAAATACCACTTTTAAAGGAATATCTGCAGCTCAAATTTGAAAAGTTTGAATAGAATTGGTGGCTAGTTTTATTTATTTATTTATTTTTTCCTGAAGGCTGAAAATTATAGTATGGATTTCCCTGGGATTCCACCGTATATTACTAAACAACATAATACAAGCATAGGGAGTCCCCCGCATAACAACAAAGCATGATTTGTGTGCAGTCCAGATTTGTCTGACATCTGAAAATCAGATTTCTTTGACATTTCAAAATCTTGAAGTGCCATAAATACAGTAATGTTCCAAATCAAATTGATTCATTTGACCCTTATCTAAATATGAATTTTCTGGAAAAAGCAACATATTAAGTTGTTGAGACATCTTGGTTCCTCTCATAGTCTATTCCAAGGGCATATCTACCAGAGGTACAAATATTGCAATTATCCTGAGTGCATGGATGGGGCTTCAAAGAAAGTGTAAGATAGGGGCTGTTATTTATTCAAATGTATGTTTTCCTTTTTTTTCATAATTTTAGAGTTGACAGTTTTAACTCACCAACTGGTTGACTACAAGAAATATTTATTTTCTGAAAGTTTAAGTGCTGGCCAGTGGGATATAGTGGAAGTGATATGGAGCAGCTTCTGTGAAAATTCCTTGAAAGACAGTTGCTATTTGCCTTTGTCCCATTCTTATTCTCTCTTTTCTTTTACTACCTGGAACATAGATGCTGCCACTTTGGAAAATAATGCCAAGGTTCACACCATAGACATAAGAGAACTTTGAGCTAAGGGGGTCCTGGATTCCTGAGGAGTCTGTGAAACAGAGTCGGCTAACACTTAACCTCATATGTTAACCTCATATGGATGGCATTTACTAAAGAAGAAATAAATTTCTGTCTTTCATCAAGCACTGTTATTTTGAGTCTCTGAAACTTGCTGCCAAATCTAATCCCAACTATTATTTTACAGACAAAAAAACACGTGGACACTGAGCACCTCTGTTGGTTTGATAAGAGGTACAGTTGAGTTGTACTCATATTGGTCAAAATCATCAGGATTGAAACTAGCCACCTAAAAAGCATGTCTTCAACTAGTTAAAAGAAAATGGCCAAAGTCAGAAGGATGTCAAAAATTCTAAAAACAAGTATATTTGAAGTCAAAGCTATACTTGGAATGGTCAGAGAATAGAATATGGGAGAAGTAGCTTTCTCAGTTTGTAAAATTTTAAGTAATGGCAATATCTAGTTGGTATAAATGGGTGTGGTTTTCTGAGGTTTCATTGATTTTTCTGTATTGATTTCCTAAATATCTCTTTTATCTCATACTTATATTTTGAAAATAATCTTTGAATTATTTTCAGTCAAAACTTTATTAATGTGCTGCTTTGGCATATCGACTATTTTGTGTTAAAGGCACATGAAAAACAGCAGGTACAAGATCACTTTGAGCTTCATTCTGTTTCTAAAACACAGGGAAGAAATTCCACATGAAAGATGCCCTCCCTATGCAAGAATGGAAGTAAAATTCTTAGTAAAAATGAAAAGTGAAGACTGAGAGAATTCTGTACAGACTCTGTTAATATAACTCTTCAATTTTTTAGCTTCCACATATAATTTAGTTATTTTTCCAAAACGTGCTACTCTGTCCAATTCAGTACAAAAGTGTTCACTTTTAATTATATCTTTGGGTCTTTATTTTCTTATGAAGTCTCCTGTGGCACATAAAACTTGTATTAAATAATTTGTGCACTCTTATCCTATTGATATGGCTTATGTTAATTTAATTCTCAAGCCCCACTGAAACACTCTAAGGGGCTAATGATCAAATTTTGTCACTTCTACACTGAAAAAAGTAAGGTCAAGTATCTTGTTCAAGAAACAAAGCAAATGAGTAAGAGAAGAAAGATTTAAACTCATGTTTTGTTTTGTATTTTTTTTTCTTCACACCAGTGATTATGAGAATCAGGAATTTTCTAGACCAATTCAATTACCAAAAAAGAAAGAGAGAACACAGAGATAAATCAAACTTTTTTTACACACATGCACACATACAAGAAATTTTTTTAAGGCAAAGGGGTTAAGAAGTCCATAATCTGCAAAATAGATACATTTTAACTTTAAGTAAACCATGTAAGATCAGTGTAGACCAACATGCATGACTGACAATGGAAAAACACGTATCATGTCAGTATGTGTCCTATCTAGTTTCCTATTTCCCAAAATCTTAATTGTTTCTGCAGAATGGTCTAGCCTATTATATTACAACTAAAAAAAATGTAAACTTGTCAAATCCTTCTTTAATAGTTTATATAAATACAGTCCAAAACGTAAGCATTAACTTCCAAAAATATATTTAAGTTAAAACAGTGAAATCAGCAGTGACATAATTATTTCTGCATGTATGTAGACATCATGTGGATGTGAGAGATAATAAGTAGGAGAGAAAAAATTGCAAAGAAAGAGAAAAAATATTTTTGAAAATTATATAATTGTTAATGTTCCAGAAACAACATTATCAATATATACTGACATCAAAACAAGATTAATATAAGTACACATATATGAAGACATATAAACTATCAATGGTCCAGACAACCACTTTTACTAGGTAATAGATACTCAGATGCCACAATAACTAGATTCTGCATGAAACACTTTTGTTATACTTTGAATGTTTGTGTGCCTCCCCAGGCCTCAGATTCATATGTTGAAATCTAATCGTCACTGTGATAGTATTGAGAGATGGGATCTTTAGATCATAACTTCTCTTACTGTTAGAATGGAATTACTTCCCTTACAAAAGAAGCCCCAGAAACCTGCCTTCAGCCTTCTTCCACCATGTGAGAACACCCTGAGAATGCACCCTTCTGCAAACCAAGAAACAGGCCCTCACTAGATACCAAATGTGCTGGTGTCTTAAATTTGGACTTCCCAGGCTCCAGAACTGTGAGAAATAATTTTGTTGCTGATAAGCTATCTAGTCTATGGAATTTTGTTATAGCACCCTGAATGAACTAAGACAGAGTTGATATTAGAACTTCTGAATCAAAACAAGAGTTGAAGAAGTAACTGAGAGAATAGAGAGTCAGGGAGATGAAAGATATTAAAGTAAGGAAAAGGGATAGGGAAGATAGCTTGAGAAACTCTAGCACAGACCTGACAGGAAGCTCAGAGACATAATGGCTTAGGAGTTTTCAAAACTAATAAAAAACATGAAGCCACAAGTACGCTAACTATTTGCTCATGAAAGGGGAAAAAAAAAAGCCACACACATCTAGATATCTTGTAATGAAACTGTAGAACACATATTAATACAAGTGTATGTACATGCAATGTTTAATCAGCCAGAAATTAAGGCCCTAACACATACAAATGTTAGCTAACTACTCAGCTGAAAAAATGGAAACCAGAAAGCAGTCTAAAAAAATCACCAAGCTATATTTCCAGTAAAATCATTTTTCAGAAATGAAGCAAAAATAAAATCTATGAAGGTAAACAAAAAGTCCAAGAATTTCCCATCCAAAGACAGCCTAAAGGAAGCATTAAAGATCTGGTTTGGCATGAAGGAATATGACCCTGAAGGGAGGTTTTAAACAGAATAACAATATGCAAGGGAATTGGTAAATATGTACATAAAACTAAAGAAATTTGGTTTGTGGAAAACACTACTAATAATGCCTAGTTGTTGAGTGTTAAAAGAGCATAGAATTAAAAACTAGATAACAGTAGTATATAATTTTGGTTGACTCCAAAAGGCATATATACTAAGTCATGTATTAGACAGTGAACATTTGGAATAGAGGCAAATAAACCTATTGAGATTATTACTCAAATAATCTACAATTATTTGAGTAAATCTTCTAAACATAGTTTAAATATCACCTCTATAGCAAATTAATTTTACCCTTTCTGTACTCTGAACTTGGTTAAAACGGTCCGAGTGTAAAGAGCATCTTTGAATCATTAGCCCTGAGTAGGTACCTGGTAACTGGTTTAAATAAGATCCACTGAATTAATGAGTGAATGAAATGAATGAATTCTAAGGACATTTCTGTATTTTCATACCATCATTTATTTATAAAGATGAATTGAAAAATTCGTAATAAATAAGGTTGTTCCATTTACTTTATATAATACGTAAGTAATGTTTGCAATTTACTTGTGAGTCATGAAATGGCACAGTAGGTCTTGAACTCAGTTTGACTTGCGTGGACCGGGATCCATTTGTAGTTCTGCTGTGGAAGTCATTGGACTTCTCTGTGTCTCAGATTCCTTGTACAGATTAATTACAGTGTGTAACAGCTGACCTGTGCTATACATAGAGTTGTTATTTTGTAAAAGCAAATTAACTAATGTATATGAAAAAAATTAATAAGTTATAAAACACTGAAGATGTTAAGTAAAGCATTAATATCAGTCACAGAGATTACATATAAGTATAATTTTATCTCAGAAATCATTTTTAAATGGTAAATAAATATTTTATACTCTGAGGAGAAAAAGTAATTACGTATTATAGAAAAATTTAGACACAGATAAGTATGAAAAATAAAAACTTAAAATTCATCTAACATCCAAGCACACACTGATGACCATTAATAATACTGATAATATTGTGGTGCACTTATTTCCTTCCATTAATACTAATAGATGTATAAATTAATTAATTTATTGTTTAACTAAAAAAATACAATGGAAATTTTCCAAATTTGTGGTCATATCTGAAGCCAGTTTGGGTTATGTTTTAGGTGTGGCATAGGAAAGAAAGAGTTGTTTTGTCAATGGCTACAGTGAAGGTGTAGCAAATATGAAGCCAGCTAACCTGATATGTTGGTCCTCAGACAGTAATATCAGCTGCCCAAGATGTAAGACAGAGGGGAAAATGATAAACCACGAATAATTTAATAATATAGCATGCCAGTCTGGACTAAAACTGACTAGATTTTAAAGAGATATCTGAAGTCATATGAAATTTCCAGAAGGGTTGATGCCATTTTGTTGATCAGGGTGGAAAAATTGGGTGTGAAG
This sequence comes from Eulemur rufifrons, assembly GCF_041146395.1. Lineage (NCBI taxonomy): Eukaryota > Metazoa > Chordata > Mammalia > Primates > Lemuridae > Eulemur > Eulemur rufifrons. The sequence continues at coordinate 31,895,720 of NC_090989.1, forward strand.
CAAAATTTCTAATTGTGAGTAATAAAATATTACCAGTAGAATATACTACTCAGAATTTTTGACAAAGAAGTGGGATACTTAATCAAAAAAAAATTGAACTGGATTCTGCTTACAATTAATCAATTCATCATGCAGAGAAATGCTTAGAAAAGAGTGACAACTAATATCAACCCAAAAAGTATGAAGGTAAGCAAGGTATAGATTTTAATTCCTTCTTATTTTTAAAGGAATAATGTCTGAGTTTTTCAAATTATTTTTCTCTCAAAAGTATATATTTTTTCTACTTTAAATGTTAATTATTTTGCTGCAAACCTACTCAATAAAGCTTGTGTCTGCAGGATTTAGAACTCTGGGTGGTTGGAATAATTTACCTGTTTTACTCTCTCAGAAGAGAACATGAGTTTATAGACAGCATCTCTGAATCTACTTAATTTGTAATCTGAACCTTCTGAAGGTCATAAAGAAAACATGCACATTTGTTTCTGCTATAATAATCCAATGTCAGACAATTGCATTTTAAGTTGGCTATCTTTGAAAGTAAGTAGAACCTGAATAATCTTGATGCTCTAGAAACAATATATTGAAGAAAATAAACATAGATTGCCATGCATATCTGACCATTTCACTTCTAACTCTCATTGTTTGAAATGAAAATGTATGCAGTCAAAAATACCATTTTCAAATAATTTGAGAAGATATATTTTTTCCCAAATCTTTCACACAATTTTCTATACTTAAATCAATGATTGCATCAGTTGCAAAGGTATCATCTATACTACAAAATTTTCTATCAATTACTATTGTGTGCATGTGTTATATAATGCATGTAGAAATGATTGTTCGAATTTTTTAAAAAAAATTTATAGTAGTAGTCTTGCAAAGTTCAGAGAAAGATTAGCCACAAATAATTACACTAGGTTGTGTGTTTGTGTGCAAGTGTATTTATGTGTTTTGTGTGTATCTTTGTGTGTGTCTATGTATTTTTCTGTCTTGTGGGTTAAGTGGGAAAGAATTGGAGAGAGAACCAAGCTATGTTTCAATGCCTTTTGACTTTTGGGCAGTGCCACCAATTCTTAGAGGACTGTTATTCTTTAAAGAATAAAGTGGAACATCAAAAAGAGACAGAACAAAGGAAATAATAAATTGGAAAGAGGAAGTGAGAGTGTGTCAAAGGAGTATCAGGGGATTGGAGAGAGGCAGACAAAAGGGACATGGATATTGTCAACAACAAACTTGAGCTGCTTCCGGGAAACGTCCGTTTACAACATTATTTTATTACTAAAGCCAATTTGCTGTCTGAAATGAAATTCTGATATCAAAAAGCTGCCTTTTTCTTAAATGCAATAAATTTGTATTAATCATGACCAGAACATATTTCAAGGCAATAATATTATTACTGCTAAGTACATATATGTTCCAAATTTGTCAACAATTAAGCAATTTAAGCCTTGAAATAGAATAGTTTCCAACATTATACCCCCTTCCTGAAATGTATCCAGTTTTATGACATTTTAAACTATGATAAATAAGAGAATCATCAGAGATACTGTAGAATATTTTTTCTTTCCGTGACCTGAGATAAACTAAATCCATCAACAGAAATTTTTCATAGAAGCATGAAAAATAATTTTCTGTACATAGCTTTGACATTGGGGATGTTAAGTTGTGCCAGGGGATAAATAACCATAAACTGTGCAAGAACAAATGTTCTAACAAGTCATAATGGGACATGTCCTCATTCTTTGCTTTTTCTCTCCATTAATTATACTACTGTAGTGTTATAATCACCCATTGGTCACAGAGATAAACTATTGTGTAATTATTTGTCTCCTCCACACTGTGTCTAATGAATAAAATAAAAAATAAGTTGAATATGCTAAGCATGATAAATAACCCACAGCCTCCAATATAAGGTAGGCATGGAAATTGAGTATGTATTATATGTTAAAAGAGTTTAAAAGTAAAATTTAAAGATATTCTCATTAAACAATACAAGGAACACATGGCATTTCTAGTAAACAAATAATAATATTGCATTTTAAGAAGAAAGATAATGAAATTTTATGTTTGTGGCTAAAATTCCAAGCCACTTGTTAACATTTCTATAAGATTAATTTCAGCTAAAAGACTCTGTAACCTGAAGATATCCATTAATTTTGTATTGGTCACTTGTTGAACTAACAAAAATGCTGAAGCAGAAGGTAACTGTAAGAGAAAGAATATTGATAGTCACTGTACCACGCATAAATAAGAGTGTCTTGCTGAATGTGTGTGGAAAATAAAGACATTATTTATACTCAGTGGCAGATTCAGAATGGTTTTTGGCAAGAAAAGTCAAAAAGGGATGATTTATGGGCTTCTTTAAGAATTTAAGTAGAGTTCTAAGGAACTCGTCTGAAATGAATTAGATGGTAAGATGATAAAACACAGGAAGAAAAATTCTAAAGTCTACTATTGAGAACATCTACACATATACAATTATACCTAAGCAATCTATTTCAATAACATTAATTTGGGTCCATTTTAATGAAATGTTTATTTTCTATGAAAACCTTTTTAAGCAAAGTAAAGTTAAATCAGGTACCACTGATGTAATAGACTAAAATGGTTAAATCTCCCTGAACCAGATAAAATTTTTCTGAAATATTTACTCATACAATAAATATCAAGACAAAGGATTATTTTGATTCATGCAAACTTTCAAAAGGAGAACTTCTGTAAAGTAGTAAACTTTCTACATAATATGTAATAATAATAGTCTTATTGTAATGCTAAAATAGGAGCATTATCAAATGTAAACAGAAACATGGTCATTGCAACTGACCAGGATATAATTCTGACCTTCCTGGTAGCCAAAGCAATATAGGGAATAAAAAGTTTTGAGGTTATGTAGCTGTCATATGTTATAAAAAGCACATGAACTCATGTGAAGAGACAAAAAGTTTTATTAATTCTAATGCTAAGCATTTATTGTGAGGGTCTTCAAAAAGGGAAAACAACTCAGCATAATAATGAACATGTGCTAAATGCCTTACATAATTAAGTGCTCAAGGCACGTGTATATTAAGTTAAACAAATACTTTTGTGGATTTTTAAAAATACTGAAATGGTTTTGGTATGCTTTCCTAATGGGATTTGATAAGCTTTTCTAATGTTTAACTCAGAAAAAACATCAACATTCTGCTAGTAAACCATATTTCTGTTAAACCAGGGTTTCTTGACATTTAAGGGAAAGCATAGATCCCTTTGGCAGTTGGGTAAAGACTAGAGACCCCTCTCAAAATAAAGTTTATAAATAAAAAAATGTAACATTGCAGGTAAACCATGTTGAAACACAAGTTTTAAAATATTTTTTAAAAATTGTGTGATGATAATATCTGTAGTGGCTATAGTTCAAAGATGGCCCCCGATGAATCAGACTTCCCAGTATTCATGCCCTTTTATCAACTCCTCCCACGTGGAATCTGGGCTGGTGAAAATAATAAGGCTAGGACATAAGAAGATTTGCAGCAGCTGCCTTTGTCTCATGGGCAAAGAGACCTCTTGGAATATTCCTTCTAGTAACTCAGACACAACAGGACAGAGAGAAACATGAATAGGTGTTCTGGTTTTCAGTACCAGCTGCGCTACTAGCTCATTGCCAGCATCAACTGTCAGTCATGCTAATGAGTCATCTTGAACACCCAGTCCATCCAGTGCAATTGGACCTTCACATAAATGCAGTCCCGGTTGACTCTGACTGGAACTTCATGAGAGAGCCCCGAGGACCACTCAGTTAAATCCAACCGAACTGCTGAAGGGTAACAGATGACAAATTGTTTTAAGATACTAAGTTCTTGTGTGGTTTATTAACCATAAATAACTGGAGTAATGTGTTTCTCTATTGTATTAAATAATGAGATCTCACAAACTCTGATAACTGTAGTGATTTCAAATTAGTGATGATCATAAAGTATATTCAAGATTTCTATTACACCCATAATGTTCTTTGGAACTACCTGAGATTTCTATTGGTGTTAAAATTACAGATATTAACATATAATACCGTGGTTTATTGTTCACATACACAATAAAGGAGCTGCTGAATTTAATTAGAATTTATAAAAATAAAGATGCACTCTCTTTTTTTCCTTATCCAAATTCATGCATTCTCTTGAATTCTAGATAGTGATGGTGGGCTTCAAATTAAGAACCCCTGTGCTAAAACCATTGCTGGCTCATGCCATAATTCTGGAGAGGATTACTCCCTGTTAACACATAAGCATTTATTTTTAAATAAGGAAACAATTATAACAAGACATTTGATAGAAACTTCAAATAAAACAGTGAGACTACTGTCTATGACATAAAAAACTAAAAAAATTATAATGTACTAGCACAATCTCTCATGAGGAAGCCTCACCAAAGCTCATGAATCTCTAATCAAATCAGAGATTCAAATATTGATTTTAGAAACAGGAGGTAAATATTAAATGTTCTGGGTTGACACATTATTGTCACCAAACTTAATAACAAAAACCTATATGGTTGGCATATGTCAACGCTTTTTTCTAGGCCCACTTTCAAATTTTACTAAAACATATCTCTGAAAATATCAGATGATACAGTATCTTCATCACTATCCTCCACATATTTAACTTTTTTTCCCCTACATAATTTAGATGCAGGATGATAAGTAGGGTTCATCTTGAGTGTTACCTCTAATTAGTGGTGTCAATCTAGAACCCTATGTGAAGGGAGATTAGAGTCCTAGGGAAGAATAACATGATGAATCATTAATAGTTTCCATGTGTATCAGAAAGGTGAGGAGTAGAACTTTCACAGAATTCCCATTGTTTAAAAATATAAAATTAAAGCCCCCCCCAAAAAAAGTTCATTAAGGTTACGTCAGTTTAACATTGCATTGAAAATAGATCATTGCAGTTAACAATAATGATTCTAATGTTCTTTCAATAGCTTTTTGATCAAAACACTTACATATCTATAATCTTTGCAGAAGAGGTTATTATGTAATATCAGGTTAAATCACTGGGTGAGTCAAGAAGCTTATTTTTTTTTATTATTTTTCATTGGGATAGTGGGCTATAGGAAACATTCTTTAAAAGTAGTATCACAGGGTATTTTATGGGAGTAAGAGAATATGACATCTTTGGAAAACTAATTTGAAATATTAAAAGTTAAAAACAAAGATTTGGCACATGTAATAACATAAATCAGATCAAATATCTAAGTGTAAAACTACAATATAAACTAACATCTCATGCCTTTTTAGAAATCCAAATTTGCAATAAAATAATTCAATTCATTTTCTCCTACCTTTAACCAATTTCCAACTATCATTTTAGTAAGTGTTCCATTTTCACTTGACCACAAAATAGAGCTAAAAGCAATAATGCCTTGCACACACAAGAGTTTACTAAATACATTTTGATAGTGATTTCTTCTTGAGGTCCACAGGAATTGATGAAGACATCATGGTTCAATTGCCAGCTGTTGCTTTTATCTAACATTTTGTTATCCGTGACTAGCTGGTCATTCAAGTTAATTATCACCATCTTCAGGAAAAGCTCCTTTGCTCAGTGGAGCTTTCTTTACTTGGTGAAAGAGAATCTATAACTATCAGAAACATTGTTAACACACTTAAATTGAAGTCACTTAATCAGCAGTTGACTTTGTTTTTCTCATTAAATGTGTGTGGTCTCCTTTCCTCCCTACCCATCATTTTAAATTTTTATCTCTACTGTCTTTGTCATAGCAGTGCTTTGATGACATCTAGATGTGTATAATGACATGCAGCAGATTCAGATTTCTGGATTACCATTGACTGACGTTGTGTAGAGAGGTCGGTCACATATGCTCAGAGTCTGGAAAACAAGCATTAGCAGTTCTACGTATAATCATCACAGGTACTACTCATCACACTGCATGTGACATGCAGTTAATATATTTAAAAAGACAGTTTACCAGTCTACTGAATGGATAATGGTTTATGATTTTAACCATAAACCATAGCTATTTTTGGTAAAATATAATTAGTATTATAAATTTTCCCTTTTCTTAGAAAGTCCATTCTACACCAATACCACTCCCCATCAGCATTCCCCTGGCAATGTTGGAATGTGCAGGGATTAAACAGATGAAATAATTTATGAGAATGACCTTATTTATGACCTAAAGGGATCCTTCTTCCCCTTGAGATAAAAAAGTGAACTTATTTTCCATGCTTACTCTTTGTCCTGAGGCAGAGTTGATCAACTCTGCATCTTTTCTGCTAAATTATATGATGGTTTTGAAATGTGAGTTGATGTTTCCGCAAGACTATATTTTAGTCAGATCCACTTCAATAATAAAAAACCTGAATTAACAAAATAAAATAACAATATTTTGTAGGCAATGTAAGGACAGATCAGATACATTTGATAATGCTTCCAACATCATTAAGATAAATTTTTAGGTGAATAAAATTAGCACCTCCCTCGAAAAACATGTCTTCTCAACTTAAGAAAATTGGACATATTGTGCTTCATATGATTTAATCCTTTATGCATTTCACACTAACATAATATATTAGTTATATTGGGATTCATCATTTTAGATATTTTAATACTTTGGTAGCTATGTGCAAAGCAGTAATATTACATTAAACTTATATGAATAAATATTTCAATTTAATCACACAGCAAGAAGCAAAAGTAAACTGTCTTCAGTAACATGAAATTCAATTAAAACTTAAAAAGTAATTTGAATATTTGTTTCTATAAGGATTATTTTCAGTGACAAATACTGCTTTATCTTTAATATTATAAGCTATATTCAATTAAGAATTAAATTATTGTATGAGAAATATGACTTAAGTTACTTCAATACTAATAGAAATACAGAAATAAAGCATTTGACTGTTTTATAAATTAGAGATAAGTGTTTCTATAACATCTCTTTGGTAAGGCCTACATTATTCTAATAAATTCTACTAATAAAAAACCTTGGTTTAAAATATAGCTGTCAAAAATCTGTGTTCATCTTTTACAATTCTTCACTTCTCACTTGTTTTCTTTAGCATGTCACTAAAAGTTGACACTATTTCTAAGGATTAACTCTTTACCTCCTTGATTGTTATAGCAGTATTTTAAATTTCTTCTTTCATTTCTCTTCCTTGACTCCAGTTAGGGCAAAAAACAGCATTGGAATTATTTAACATTCCTGTAATTTGTTCTAATTGTTTTTCATATGTTTAATGGACCAAATTATAGACAATTAAGAGACTCAAAATTCATTTTAAGTATATTTGTTAGGTCTTTGCCTATGTAAACTACTACCTGGTTCTCCCTATAGCAGGCAACATCACTGCCTCCTGGTGTTCATGGCTTGTGAAATTTCCTTTCCTTGAGTAACTTGCTTGCGATCAACTCAATATGGAAATTTGAGGGGATGGCATATCCATGACCAGGTTGCAAAAGATTGGGACTTAGGTCTTGCTAGCAGACTCTCTTTATTGCCTTCTTGGCTTATACATGTTATGAGACACCATGTTAGGCCCATAAGGCAGGAAATTGAGCACAGCCTCTGGCCAACAGCCAGCAAAAAACTCACTTCTGCAATCTGATTAACTTGCCAAAAACTATGTGAGTTGGCTCAAAAGTTGAGGCTTCACATGTGACCTTGATTTAGCCTCACGAGAGCCCAAGAAATAGAGGCCCACCTAAGCCAAACCTGAGTTCCTAGTACACAGAAAGAGTGGCATAAATCAACATGTTTTAAAACACTAAGTTCTGGGGTAATTTGTTACACATCAATAGGTGAGTAATACACTCTTTTATACTTTATTTATCTTGTCCATTCCTGATACTTTTCAAGAATCTAGAGAATTCCTACGGTCCCACACTGAAGTGGGGGAACCCTGTCAAAGTCCATTCTCATCCTTCTTCCTTGCTATTCCGGACTCCAATTCTGCTTTGGTTACTATTTTACCTCATAGACTCTAGAAAGATGACTCTCTTTCTGATACCCTGAAGTTGTATCATTGTTAGCCTGAATCAATTAATGTAGACTGTTTTTCCTTGCCAGGGATAAGGCATTGGCACGTGGCTCAGTCCTTGCCAATGAAACCTGGATGTGAGCCTACTGGAGGGCTTACAGGATTGGTTTCCTAATACAATGAAAAACAGATGCCGGGTGAGCAAAACTTCTCTTCTGACTTACATCTGCAGGTGATGCAGTCATCATGGAACAATGAGGAAAGCTATTATCATTTTAAGACTGGCAGAGAAAGATGAATGTGATACTTATGATATGATGTAATGCCACAAATTAATCATCCCAGAGTCACCCTGCCTTCAGTCTTTTCTTTTATGTGGTACAATAAAGATCTTATAGTTAAGCTTATTTTATCTGGGTCTTTTGTAACCTGCAGTTAAATGTATCTTTACTAATATGCTTGCTAAAATGTATGACTTTTAACTGATATGCAGAATTTCTCTTCATATACCAGGGCAGGTTTAGAATCTCCTTTGAAGCACTGGTCATTTAATATAATAAAGATTACATACATATGGATTTTTATTTTTTAGAAAAAGAAATTATATCTGGCACTTATTTGATCTTAACTAGTAACTTTGGAAGTTTAAGAGAATTTCAAGGAGTCAAATCATGAAGGAAGACTAAACTCAAACAAGAATCTAGCAGCCTTGCTCAACTGGGTTCCTCATCTGAAATTAAGAACACAAAATGTGATGTTAATACTATTTTATCAATTCTGCCAAGGATGGTCTATAACTATTGCACTACTACCATTCTAGTTGCACAGGAGAGAAGTTAATTTATTAAAGACTTAATTCTCAGACTTACTTCTCTCCTTGGACACCAGTTGTGAAAGGGTGTTCTAGTTGTTAATCCCATACTTCAGTAGTACACTCCCTCACTCCCTCACCCCATCTATCTATTTATCTTCATCGAAACCTGTAACAGTGAAACCTTCTTGAACCCTTTGTTCTCAGGATCAGACTTCATATATAATTCTTTCATCCAGTCATCTTTTCCAAAAGTCTTTTTGTGATGACATCATATAGAGATACTAATCTATATTATAATGCCTGGCGTATATTTGGATATTTACAAATGCTTGATTTTGAAAGATAAAAATGGGGCAGTTTGTATGATCATTATGATTATGCCATAGCCTAAATTACAAACTTCTGCTAAATAAAAAACAATAAAATTTATTTATTGTATATTTATTCCATATTTTCTTGTTCTCATGCATTTTACTTTTTTCAATTATTTTATTGACATTATGTCTGAAAAAGTAACCTTTTATAATCTTCCGTTCTATTTGCCAACATCAAGGTTTTGATGGTGCCTTTAACTAAGCCAAATATATTTCTGCCTATATTTCTTGGAAGGGAAGAAAAACATTTTTCAAATGGCATCTAATCCTATGAGAATAAGGTATATAAGGGGAATAAAATCCAAACAGGGAAGGTCTGAAATTAGAACTTCAGTACTCATGTTTATATGCAGGGAATAAAAGACTAATAAGGGCATTTCAAATGCAAATTCAAAGAGCACTTTGTGACACAGTGTAAGCTCCATCTCATAGTCTTAGTTTTGACTAATTGAATTGCTATTGATAAGATGTCACTTAAAGAGACATCCCTGCAGTGAAACATGCGTTTGCTGTAAATGACCTGTCATTAATGTCATGGGTAATGTCCGTGTCTAGACTGAATTAAAATGCACCTACCAGCAATGTGATCAGGAGGAGTTAAACCAGCAAAGATGGGAAGAACTCAGTGTCCAAGATCCACTAGAGAATTATGCCTCAGGTGCTATGTTAATTTACTTGCTGGCAAACATTAATTGAAGTCAATCAATAAACCAGGTGGAAAAGCTAGTGATTGCAGCTAAATTAATTGCCAACTATTGTCAGATATATTTTTACCTAAAATCTGTGGAATAGTTTAGTTTTGAGTTTTAAAATTATATCCATGTAGACAATATAGCTAGCTTTTGTATAATTTTCAAAGAAAAGGTAATAATATTGAAATTACAATTCGTAGACAGGGTTTTTAAAGAGGACTGTGCCAAATGTCCCATATTTAGCCAGTAATCACTTAGACAACTAGAATTCAAATTCAAGCAGGTTATAAATATTATTCATCAAGACCCATATATTTATTAAGTAGCCACTTTGTGAAATGAAACCATCAGTGATTCTATGTCTGTCTATATTGGATTTCAGCCACTCTGCTTTTTTAAAGAAACATCATCTAACTACTCAAACAGGTAGAAGGATTTTCTACAACCTGCCATAATTGCAAGCTATAAGAAAAACTAATGTAATTTAATTCTTAATACCCTGCCCTCCCTTTTATTTTACATCTCAGTATAGATATAACATAGTGGTTATGATTCCGCCTATGAACATGATTAATATGGGATACACATGTCCTCTTAAAGAGAGAATAAACATATTTTTCAAAAGAGATTGTAGAGACAACAAATAGTAACTATAAAAATTTAGTCATATGTATACTTCTTTTGTAAAGCACAGTTCCATGGGTTTAAACATTTTTTTAAAAAATCTGAGTCATATCTAGATTATTGTTCCTCAAGACTTTTCATTGGCTTCAAAATTAAAAAGGATAATCATACCCCAAGTGCTTATCTGTTTATAACAAAGGCAGACAATTGTGTGTATGTGTGTGTGTATAGTCTTTTAGCTAACTCTTGATTAGAGGGTTTTGTTGTTGTTGCTTTTGGGTTTTGTTTTTTTTGTTTTGTTTTGTTTTGTTTTTTGCTGTTCCTAATGGCCTAGTCTCTATGAATAAGCTAGATATAAATAAACAGATATTCCTTTCTTCTTGAAAGGTGGCTCACCTTCCAGTGGATATGGAGAGCAGGAAAAAACTCAGGATTTTCTCAGAATTTTAGCAGCAAAAACAATATGCCAATACTGAGTTGTCACTTGATTTAAAAAAAAAAATATATACACGTTATGATACAACTTAAAAAATTTACATTATTTTCATCTCTATTCATAATTCATCTATATTTCTTTGTTTTATTATATTATTTATGACCTTCAATGTTAACATTTATTGATAATGAGAGGCATTATAAAAGGCAAAAAAAAATATAAACCTACCAGGACAAATTGATTATTTAAAAAAAAAGTATTTATAACTTTGACTCAAACAGCACAAAATCAATTTATGTAACCAAAATGTTTGTACCCCTGTAATATTCTGAAATAATAAATAAAAAAATGAATGAATGAAATAAAAAAGGCACACTTCCTAGAAAAAACATATTTTAATATTGGTATTTATAATTATACATATCAAAGTTATATTACATCTAAAATATGACTGCATTTTCTCCTTTGGTGTAAAAACTATGTATACAAAAATCTCCATGTGTTTTATGTAATCATTTCTCTTGTCAATTTTCAATAGCCTATGCCATAAAAAACTTAATTTTAGTCATTTCAAATTGTTTCTCATTAAAAATCATGATTTTACTGATTTTTTTCAATTTCTATATTAAGCCATTTGATGAAAGTCTTTATACAGCAAGTTCTCTTCCAATAAAACACTATAATTTGGGATGATGTCCTTTATTTTTTACTGAAAGCTTCATAGATTATATAAAGAATAATATGAAATCAAGTGTTCTCCATTTTAGGAAATTTTACAAAATTGTATGAAATTCTAAATTGTATTAGAAATATGTCAAATGATGACCATGTGTTGATCTTTAACATATCAAATATATTTTCAATTTTTGTTACGTTTTTGCACAATGCATCTCATTTGAGAGTTGTTGCAATTTAATTATTAATGAACAGTCATGTTTTGTTCCTTGTTTTGAATGTATTATGTTCATTTCATTTTCAAAGTAAGTTTCTTTCTTCTCAATTCTTTAGGAAATATCAATCCTTTGCTTCTTTGTTATAACTAACTTTTAACAGAGGGTAGCATTGCCTGCTAGATCCACCGTGTAATTCTAACAGCCTTACACGGCCTAGCTCCAGGGATTGAAGTCAGCCTGTGGCTGAGGGAAGTTAGAGGTTATGACTGGAGGCTTGCATCAAAGCCCACAATGACATGCAATTTTCCTGGCTGAAAAGAGTTTTTCCCGAATTAGTGTACAGAAATTCATAGAAAGCTAATTAAAATTCCCATATGAGGTAAAAGGCTATATACTGAAGCATAATTAAGACTTGTTAGTACATATCTATTTGAGAAAAGCAATATTGTTTAGAAAAAAATGCCTTATTAGTTTAATATTTACTGTTTCCAATCCTTAGAAGAATAATATTTCAGTAAAATTAGAATTTAGAAGGCTATTTTGCATTCATATCCATACATAATCTCTCTATTTCTCTCATTTCCTACTGTCCAATGTTTATATACGTAATTTACATTTCATTTTGTGTTGCATCATTGTTGAAATTATGTCAAGGTTTATTATACAAGGGAGGGAGATTGGTAAGAAAAAAACGATACATACAAAGTATCTGCCACTAGAAAAGAAAGGTTGGCATTTGGCTGTCTGCTAACTAATTAAATGTCACTGAGTCCAGAGGCTAAATACGCATCAGTTGATGATTTCGTAGACTTTAACTGCTGCATATGTAGATTTAATTATAGAGAGATTGAAATTAATAAAGTGCCAGTACCTCTCAGAAACATATTTTATGACCCATGATTTCTCTGTGAAAGAGCTTGCTAACCATTGCCCTTTACATTGTGTTATAGTTTGCTAAATTCATTAGAGAGACAATTATAAACCAAATTAACAAGCATTCACCTGTGTATTATTCACATTGATGATTCTCCAGTTGATCCAAAGTTAACATTTTGTTCTTTCACCTAATAGGTGTCAAGGATCCTTCTCTAACTATCATGATTCTAAGAAATCTTCTTCATTGTTTTATCATATACATTGTAATTCAGAAAATTTTATACTTTTTTCCCAGAGTGTATATAAACATAGGCATTTACTCACAATCATATTCCCTAAATGAGGGGAGGGGAGATATAACTTGGAGAGTATCCCCTTCTCAATTATTTATGCTTTTTAAATATTCTATTGGAAGTGATAATCAAGAATCAACCATAGAGGACATTCTATTTTGCCAAAATCGCAGATATGCACTTCCTATGTAATTATATAGTTTTCCATTGAACTTTTATTCTAATGCAACAGAAGTGATGTGTATAATCTAAATTAATGATTACTCACAAACAACTTATATTTAATTTTTACATAATATTAATTTCATCTATTTTGTAAAATCCATAAAGCAAGTTTCACCCCTCTTCCCTTGGGGGTCAATAGGGAAATTCAACCTGAAATGAATAGATTGGAATAAAAAGAGCTAATAGGTGTTTTTTCTGATAATGCTTTCTTGAAAACACAATTTCCTTTGAGTGAATATAAAAATCATCATATCTCTAACATCTGGCAGAACCATATATCAAAAGCTCTGTTCTTTGAAGAAATGGTCATGGAAACTATAATTTGTAAGCACTGTGAAAATGTCTGCTTCCAAAGTTGGGTCATTTCCTCTTCTACATTTTACAGACAGCAAGCATGCTAGAAGGGTGATTTTAAGACAACAGTGATAGTCCCTTTCACACAATTTTCCCACTTTAATATGTCTATGTCTCTTGTGAGATAAAACTGTGCCATCAGATATTTATGAATGAACATAGTATTTTAAAAAGTGTGTGTGGGTGGGGCAGTGAGTAATTCTTGAATGCTTATGATTTCTTCTATTCTAAAATTAGATGCTTATAAATACACCAGGTAATTAATTGTATGGTATTTTAATGGGATTTCCCTGTTTTGCAACAAAAGATCTGCATCAGAATTGTCTGTAAAGCATCAAAAATGTGTCCCTGAGCTTTTTGGACCTACTGACTCAAATTCTCCAGAGCCTGGATAGGGTCTGGGTATTTACATTTTGAAAAGCCTAACTAGGTGATTTGGATGCTGACCTCTACTAGAAGGAAGGGAAAGTTGAAACAATAAAATCATCCAACACTTTCTATCTTGAAATATCCTAATTATTATAAAGAGTCTATAATCCCTGACACATTAAGAAAGTAAAATAAAAAACAATAAAAAGCAATATATATTGAGCAGGCATAAATATTAGCAAAGCCTATACTTTAGGCTAGATTGATGATATACAAATTTTCCAAATTGCTACATGGGAATATAATATGTATGAAGCCCCTAGCAAACCCAAATGGCATAGAAATTATAACCTCTGCTTAAAGTTATTCTAATGTGTATGTTGTAACAAAATTTAGCCTTGAAAATGTATAAATCATGTCTGTTTAGCTCTTTTGAAAATAAGGATATGCGTGAAATAGGATATTTTTAATCTGAGGAAATTTTTAGGGGGTGAGGGAGAAGAGAAAGCAAAACAAATACAGTCATGCACTGTTTAACAAAGAGAATACTTTCTGAGAAATGCGTTGTTAGGCAATTTTGTCATTGTGCAAAAATCACAGAGTATATTTACACAAACCTAAGTGGTATAGCCTCCTACACACATGGTCTATATGGCATAGCCCATTGCTCTTTATGTTACTGTACTGAATACTGTAGTCAATTGAAGCACCTTGATAAGCATTTGTGTTATATAAAAATATATAAACATACAAAATGTATAGTAAAAGTATGGTGTTATAATCCTATGGGACCACTGTCATTTTTACAGTCTGTCATTGACAGAAACATCATTATGACATGCATGACTATATTTAAAATTTGAGACTAAAGTCATTAACATGTAAATATTATTTATATTATACATACAAATTACATTAACATAAAACAAAAATGTTACTATTCCTTATTTTAAAGAAATGCTTATTTTATGATATGGAAATAGAACATCATAAAACAGAAAAGGATTTGAATAAATATTCTTCTATGTTAAACATGTTGAAAAAGTTTCCTACTCTTATGGTTTATGCATCTCAAATTTGAATCCATCTCCACCTCCATCATCTATCGTCCCTTGTTGCTCTGTGAAAATCTCTGGCTGTGATCATAAACTTCTTTCATTGAAAATTCAACGGTCACTTTTGGATGCTTTTCTTATTTCACATTTCAGAAATAGTTGACAGACTCTCTTTTACTTCCGTGACATTATGATTTCCTCTGACTTTTTTCTAGTTTATGACTCCAGTTGTCACTTAACACTTGCTCTTCCTAAGGATCTTGCCCTGGACCTTTTTCTACTTGTTTTCAGTTTACATGGTTCTCTTTGATTAGGTGCCATGTTCATGTATGCTGAAGACTCCCAATCTGTTTCTCTTCCCCACATCTCAATCGTAGACTTCAGACTCATACATCTAATTATCCAATGAACACCATTATTTCCAAAACCCAAAACATAATCTATACCACCATACCAGCCACCAAAATAACCAAAAATCAAAATATTTTTGTGTCTTATTCCATGAATAACATTTTCCATCAAGTTGCTCTCTTCAGACACCTGAGTATCATTCTTAAGTCTTTCCTAGCCCTAGTCCTATCAATCTGCAAGGGGTACAGTTTGTACTTCCTAAAACTATGGAATCATTTCACCATCTGTCCATTTTCATACCTAGATTAGACTACTATTACCTCTGCCCAGATAACTACGAGAGCCCAATTATCTCCTTATCATCTATATTTCCCTTTAACTGTGCAGTTAGAAAAATTTTCTCATGTGCAAATATAATCTTTTTCCATTGCTATTGAAATGCTTTTGTTAGGAGAGTAGGATGAAAAAAATTTCCCTGAGGAGAAAAACCCAAACACTTGTCATCTTGAAGAAAGCTCCATAAACTCATTTCACTGTACTCACCTCATCTCTTTTTACCGTTTCCAGACTCACTTACTCATGTAAGCACTCACGGGTGCTAAAGATGGGCTGAATTGGATTCAAATTCTTAAGTACACCCAATTCTTTCTCAACTCCGTTTCCTTTTGCATTCCTCTGGCTCCCACCATCCTCTTCATTTCACACGTAGGTTCGGACGTCAGTTCATCTAGACACCCTCCTTGACCAATTCCAATCACTGTATACGAGTGCCTTTGCTGCACTATCATATTCTCTGTACTTATACTGCCATTATTTATCACACTGCTTTGGTTGCCTGTTTGTTTTCCTGTATTTTCCATTTCTTTGTATTTCCTTTAAAAGTAGAATCCTTGGCTATATTGTTCTCACACATACCCAATTCTTAGGTTCCTTCTCCCTCTTCGCCCTTTCATAACAGTGTCCTGCCTTATTACCTTACAGTAAGAGCCGTATCATCACCATCATATAATCCTTCCATTTCTATTTTAACCACTTTCTTCTGACTCCTTCTTAGTTTATAAATATGTACTAGTCTCTCTCATCTAAAAAATATACAAAACCAAAAAAAAAGAAAGAGAAACATATAATATAATGCCCACTCCATACCACCAAACTGCTAAGCTTCAAGAAGATTTAGATTATAGTATCTATCTCTACTTTTTTATCTTTCATTTAATTTTTTTCTGACTATAATTTTATTTCCATCTCCATTCTGACACTAAAACAGTTTTGCAAAAAGTTACCATCACCAAATGCAGTAAGCATTTATAATCAGTGTTTTGGTGTCAGTTCCTCAAGCTCATTCTTAGTACTGGAAAGCTTTACTGTATTCCTGCATTCTCACTTATACCTAAAAATAGAGCTTAGTAAAACAAAGCAAACGCACGAAAGATATTGCTATAAATCAGTGCTTTTCAAATATTAGAGTACATACAAATCAACTAGGGATCTTGTTGACATGCAGCCATTACTTCACCAGGTCTGGGTTGGGGCATGAGACTCTGTTTCCAATAACTTCTCATGGACACCAATGCTTCTGGTCTGTGACCATACTTAGAGTATCAAGCCTCTGCAATCACACTGGATAGCTAGGTAGCTTCAAAAACAGCTAGCCTTGGGCATCCATAGATATTGATATATTTGATCTGGGTGTTACTTGGTTATTGGAATTTTTAAAGCTCCCCTGGTGATGCTAATATGCAACGGAGTTTGGGAATGCCTGCTTTACGTCATAGCCACCCCTTCTTACATTGAAGTCCTTTTTCTAATCATGCAGAATGAAATATGTAAATTATAAGTATGAACAAATGCTCAATTAGACCTTGCTTCTGAAAAAGCTAAGGTGGGAGGAGCCACACCATCTGCATCACCTGAAAGAAATTGTGTTTTTAACAAGATCTTCAAGTGGTTTGTGTGCACATTAATTTTGAGAAGTACTGCATTAAGGCACCTTATTATTTCAAACAGGCACTTAAAATCTCAAGAATTTTGAAGCTAGAGAGTAACAACTTCCATTGGCCAATAAGGAATTCTAAAAATTTCATCTAGAGTGTGTTTAATATATCTATGCAAATAATTCCTTTTCCTTGTTAGGATTCATGCTGATTCTTATTGAAATAGATGGCCCAGAGGCAATGTGGTGAAGTGGAAAGAGCATGAATATTCAAGTCAGATAGATCTGGGTTCAAATTATTGCTCTGCTATGCTATTCTGAGAAAGTCACCTAAATTCTGCACAGCACTTTTCTTAACTTTACAGTGAATAGATATCTTGGGGATATCATTGTAAATTTAAATGTGAATTTTTATTAAAAAATGCTGATACTTCCCCATACTGAAGGTCCATAGATTCATTCAGGTATTTTTTCATCCAAAAATTATCAATATACCTACATGATGAATGCAATGCGCACTGTCTGGGGAATGGACACGCCTGGAGCTCTGACTTGGGGGGATAGGCGGTACATGGGCAACGTATGTAACCTGAACTTTTGTAACCTCCATAATAAGCTGAAATTAAAAAAAAATAATAATCAAGCATTTAATATTACAAATAAGAAAATAAGATATTAAAAAAACAAGATTTTGTTTTCCATAGAGTTCACATTCTAGGCTCTGTGTGTGTTTGTGTGTGTGTAAAATAAAATAAGTAAATGAGATAAAGAAGTCTTCAGAGGGTGAGCAGCTACGTTACAAAGGGAAATCAATGAAGTCCTCTATGAGAGCTGAATCATAGAAAAAATCATCCCTTAAAAATCTGAAGCATTCCAGGTAGAGACAAAGCAGCTGGAAGGACTCTGAGATATAAAGGAGCTTGGTTTGCCCAAGGGACAGAGAACAGACTACTAAGGCTGAAGCAAATGAGAGGAGATAGCAATGGCAGTGAAGGCTGGAGGGTTATTATGAAGATATTATTCTGGTTCCTGTGAGAAGAAATGACTATAGTGGGGAGAGGCTAAAAGGGAAATACTAGGCCGATTATGAGGTTATTACAGCAATACAAATGAGAGCTGATGATAACTTAGACAAACAAAAAAAATCATAACTTTCAATATTTATCTTGTATTCTGTGCTTCCTGGTTGTATCTCCTCAAAGTTTCAAATGTCTCACTGTCCAAAGCTCACCGGGCAATGTAAATGAAGTTCCAAGTCAGAGAAGTCCTGAGATCATCCAAGTTTCTGTTCTATGATCTACTTATGAGAAAAGACCATAAAGATATACTTAAATACATTCATGCACTAATAACTGCCAGGTGATTTAAAGCTGAGCTCTAAAGTTTTCCCTAAAGTCCCAGTCTTTGTGACTCAGTAGGCATTAAGTTAATGGCAATGTCCCTTAATTATTAATTAAATTTCTCTCATTAATAATTTGGAGAGTTGCATAAGCAGCACATATTTAGTGTAATTTAATCGTTGGTTGAATATATTTCAATTGTTTGCTTTCTCTCTCTCTAACATGGTTCAGTTTTAAAAATCTTGTGTCTATTGCTCATTAATTTGAAGCCATTTGTTAATTTTTTATTATCCCATATCCAGTTACCAAAGTAAATGCTAGGGAAAATTCAGTGACCAAGATAACATGGTCATTATCTTCACAGAGCTTACTGTCTGCTAGAAGAATACAACCCAATATATAGACAATCTCAACACAGTGCAGTGTAGGACACATGCAGTACTTTGGGGGCACATATGAGGTATAGAAGTTTGAGGGAAAACTTCCTACAGAAAGAAAAGTCTTAACTGTAAGGAAAATGATAAGCAGGACAGAGGAGATAGAGGAGAGAAATAGCAAACAATACACAGAATTGAATGATGGCACGATCAATATTTTCTAAATATTTTCTAGAACCCTCAACTAGTCAAATGACTGATATCTAATCAGTAGCAAAAATATTAATTTATTCATATGCTAATTAATTCAACAAATATTATTGAGCACTTACAACATATTAGGCTATAATAATTGGAATATAGAAGTGAGCAAGAAAAAAAGTATTCCCTAGAGCTTAACTTCTAGTGGATGTCATGGGAGACAGGGAGGCAGACAACGGAAGAACAAGTCACTTTTTTTTTTATAGCTCATTGTTTAAAGTCAAGAGTGTAAAAATATACCAGATGTTCTTTGTTCTATCAAAAAAAAAAAATCCTACCTGTGGGACACCCTACAGTTTTTTAGCAGGTCTGTCAGAAAGTAAGTGATTCATAAAATCACCTGGCAGAGTTGAGCACAGGAAACATATGACAAGGCTGTCAGGGCTTTCCAGCTCACCAAATGATGAATGCCACAAGGAATAAACAGGCTTTAATTATTTCTCCCTAGGGTTCTTCTACCATCCTAAGGATCTTCATTTTTTTTTTCTTCATTTGACTTGAATTAGTTACTCCTTTGCCACCTATCTCTGCATTTTATTTCCTCCAACATCCATACTCCCGCTGGAAACCAGCCTCTTTCTCAGCCATCAACATGGTTAGAGACCCAAAGTCCCTTTAAGGAGTGACAATTTATTTCTTCAAATAAGTCATAAGGTATAGTTCATCCTGAGCAATACTCAAAAGTTTCACAGGACCAATTTTATTTTTACATCAGACTCTCTAGAATAATTCAGTAAGTTTAACACCAAATAAAATGATGGGGTGGTTTCTTCTTTCAATTCTGCAGTGTACTATTTCAGAATCCCAGAATCTACAATAAAGAATTTTCCCACCAAGTAGAGAAAGAGTTTACTAAGATTTAAAGACAATGTGAGGTAGAAGACTCTCCAGAAAGGCATTAAAAATTAACTAGTATTTTAAAATTCAGAACAGAAATGCCAAAATATAATCTGAATTTTCTCTGGCACGATGCAAACTTGATACAAATCAATTTTGCTCAGAAAGTCTTTAACATTCGCACCACCTTGGCCTAAAGATCCAATTATCCTCCAACATTTTCTGCTCAACCATGCTGAGCTTATTCCCCAGCCCTCCAGTAAGAAATAATAAAAGATCTGCAGGTGCATTGACACTCATAAGCAAAAGGTATTGGTGTGAGAACTGCAATCATTTTCTTCAGAGTTAAAAACAACAAACAATTCAGGGTTAGCTGGATATCTATTCATAAGAAGTTTGGGTAATTTGTATTATGCCATTTGAGTTTAAATGGGGGAAAATATTCAAAGGAAATATGACTTGACATTTTGCCACAGAGTTTTGTAATAAAATACCAAGGCTATTGTACTATGCATTAAAAATCATTTAGAATTTTCATGCATATAATCCATTCACTTGTAAGCAATTCCAGGAAGGATGCATCCTGAGGAATTAGTTCCCTGCCCACAAGTTACTCATAGTTGACTGAAAGAGATGGACTCCCCAAATAGACAAAGGCAGTACAATGTGATACATGTTATAAAATGATATACCAATTAGTACTGGAATACTGAATATAAAAAGATTAAATCTGTCCAGGTTTACGTAGGATTGCAAGTGAATAGGAAATCACATAAACATCGTGGCTTAAAGAATAGCACACCAACTATCTCTGATTTTCTCATCATCACCAAGAGTTTAGGGGAAAAATATGAATGCACAGAGATTTATGTATGTCAACAGGATGTATTAATGTCTGGTTTATAGAATTGAGGCAAGACAATGTAAAGTTTTACAAGGGATATTAACCATTTCCCAAAGTTTTAAGTCCTTTATCTTTATCTCTGCCATATTATGAGATGAGCAAGAGAACTTAAAGTCAAAAACTGCTAAGACAGTCAATTAGTAGTGAGTCCAAAACTAGAGAGGCTAACCAGAAGGGTATCTGGAAACTGTTTAAAGATTGGTAATAGAGACAGAGATCAAATAAAGTGGGATTTTTTTAACATGATGGTACTGGAGCTAATTCTGCATATACTTCCCACCTACTGATTCATCCTTTGATATGGTCTGGGTATTGGTTTGAGTCCTTAAGGGGAAGTGCAAGTTTGGGGGACTCAGAGAAATTATAATTAAGTCAATATATGCAATATGAAGATGTTGTTAATATATTACATTGTCACAATGCACAAAAGAAAATATTTCAGTTGATAAACTGAGGCCATTACACATTTATTATGTTTCAAATCTATAACATAAAAAATTAAAAATAAAAATCCTTCAGTCATAGAATAAGAACAAAAATTGGGGAAAAGATAATTTTTGGAAGGTGTTCAGGAAATCTTTAGGGCATTTTTACTTAGGGTCAGCTGCTCTTCAAGGTACTGGGATACAGAGTGCCCTGTGGTCCATCATTTCCACCAATAGGAGGCTCACATTTGCTATTTGTAAATAACTTTCCTAGAATACACTGGTAAAGCAATGTAGCAATAAAACAGTGAGGAATACTCTCAAAGCCAATCGGTTTTAATGACCACGTTTCCAGATTACTCCTTGAGATTTAAATTATTTTCATGCATTGGAAATAAAATGCAGCTCAGAATAACATCAAATCCTAAAACCTATTTCATGCTGACAATCTCATATAATTTTAGTTATTTATTTTATGAAAAAGCATTTCTAAAGTATATAACATTCTAATCAGCAACTTTAATATAAAAACAGTAAATTGCACACAATTCTAAAATTTAATGCACTTCAGGAGGTCCTACTAAATCCATTTAAGGCACTCTATTAGATCCGGCAATCTCCTCTCTCTAACACAGCCTCTGTTTTATAAGAAATATCTATATGTACTGAACTATATGCCATACCCTGGTGAGTTTTCAAATTTTATATAATATAAATGAATATTCCTATTAATAAGTGATATTGCATATAGATATTTGCTCAATAATGCCAGTGCATTTTATCTTTTCATTTTCTTCATTTTTAATTTTTACTGGAAACATTACTGTTGAATATTTAGTATAGAGAACATTTACTGCATTATGCACACAAGTTAAAATTATGTTTACCTACCAATTAGTATTTTGTAAGTCACAGTAGAAGTAACATATAGATATGCTAATATCTATAAAAAGTATTAAAATAAGCACTAGATACATATGAAAGGACAGTGTGATAGATATAAAAATGGTTGCGAAATACTCCCCTCCGTAAGTCCACACCTGTCCAATGTGATGGGATAGATTCTCCAGGAAAGAAGTGGAATCTATTTCCCTAAATTTTGAATCTGGCTTGGCTGGAAGACTTTGTTTTGCCAGGAAAACATTAGCAAACTTCATACAAGCAGAAGCCAGAAAAGTTTGTGCTTAGGGGTTTGCTCTCATCTGTTCTTTGAAACCCTGAGACCGTGATGAGAAGAGCTAAGGCTACTTGCTGAAGGATGAGAGAGCCTTTGTAGCAGATACAACCCATCTCAGCCTAGTCAAATCCCCCAGCCAAGCATTAGCCATAGTTTGGTGTTAGCTATCAGATCCACTTCATTATGGCACTGGTCAAGCTCTTCTGTGTAAGTCTATATAGATCTGTGTTTCTGCTTTGAATATTTTTTTCAGTTTTAATCCCCAACCAGACTGGCTACTGCTTCTTACCAGGGCTCAAATTTTGTTCCCTAGGTAATCAAAAAATTAGCCTGTAAAAAAGTTTCTCTAAGCTTGCTGCAGATTTCAGCTGCTATTTCTGATTTCCCTGGTATTTCCTTTTCGAGTTATTATTGCAACATTAGAAGTTCTTACATGACCTTCCTTCAAAAGCAAATGTGCTTGATGAAATGCATTCTTTCCTGGGCATTGATGATGGAAAAAGCCTTTAGACAATGCTAGGCTTTGAGTTGAGGTGCTAAATGGGACCAAGTGACTTTCATCAGGCAATGACATTTTTATGATCAAGTACAGCTGAGAAGACAGTCCTTAGAACTAAAAATTTCTTATGTCCACTGTGGCTTTCTGTTTTTAGCAAACATATTGTCAAGAAGTAACTTTTTCTTTCTGAGGAAGAGCTTTGTTTCATTCAACCATCCATCTTCCCATGTCTTTATTTAACAAAATAATACAGTTATGCCTCACTTAACAATAGGGATACATTATAAGAAATGCACTCCTTAGCAATTTTGTTGTTCTGTGAACATCATAGAGGGTAGTTACATAAACCTAGTTGGTAATGTCTAGTGCATACCTAGGCAATATGGTATGGTCTATTGTTCCTAGGCTACAAACCTGTACAGCACGTTACTATACTGATTGCTGTAGGCAATTGTAACACATTAAGTGTTTGCATATCTAAACATAAAAAAGGGATAGTAAAAAATATAGTATAAAAATGAAAAATAGTGTACCTGTATAGAGTACTTACCATGAATGGTGCTTGCAAGACTGGAAGTTGCTCTGGGTGTATCAGTGAGTAAGTAGCAAGTGAATGTGAAGGCTTAGGACATTGCTGAACACTACCGTAGATTTTACAATTACACTGTAACACAGTACATTTAAGCTACACTAAATTTATAAAAAATATCTTTTCATCAAGCTTGCTCTAACTTTTAAACCTTATGAACTTTTTAATTTTTTAAATTTTTGATTCTTTTCTAATGACACTTAGTTTGAAACAAACACATTGCACAGCTGTACAAAAATATTTTCTTTCTTTACATCCTTATTCTATAAGTTTTCTACTTAAAATTTTTTAAACTTTTGTGTTAAAAACTAAGACACACACACACAACACACTCATTAGCCTAAGCCTACACAGGATCAAGATCATCAGTACCACTGTTTTCCACATCTGCATCTTGTCACACTAGAAGGTCTTCAGGGAGAATACCATGCATAGAAATGTCATCTCTTATGATAATAGGTGTCTTCTTCTGGAGTACCATTTGAAGGGCCTGCTGAGGTTGTTCTACACTTAATTGTTCTTTTTTAATACATAAATATAAGTACACTCTAAAATAACAATAAACAGGATAGTATAGTAAATACATAAACCAATAATATAGTCATTTATTATCCTTTTCAAGTATTACGTATTATACATAATGGTATGTGCTACACTTTTATGTGATTGGAAGTACAGTAAATTTGTTTACACGAGCATCACCACAAACACATGAATAATGTGTTGTGATGTATTGCAAAGGCTATATCACTAGGTGGTAAAACTTTTTCAACTCTATTATAATCTTATGGATCACAATTGTATATGTGGTTCATCGTTGACTGAAACATCTTTATGTGGTTTCTGACTGTATATAAATTACTTATTTAGGAACTGGTGTCTGTGTGAGGTACTAGGTATTCAGTGGATAAGAAAATCCTATTGCAATGGACTGAATGTTTGTGTCTTCCCAAAATACTTATGTTGAAATCCCATCCCAAGGAAATGGTATCTGGAGGTAGGGCCTCTGGGAGACAGGTCATGAGAGTAGAGTCCTCTTGAATGGCATTAGTGACCTTATAAAAACAGGCCAGAGAGCTAGCCAGATCTCCTTCCATCATGCGAGGACATAGCAAGAAGACCCTCACCAGAAGCCCAACCCTGCTGGCACCCTGATCTTGACCTTCCCAGTCTCCAGAATGGTGAGAAATAAATATTTCTTGTTTAAGACACCCAGTATATTGAACTGTTATAGCAGCCCAAGCTGACTAAGCTACCTTTCCTCAAGGATAAATTATATAATATCATTTCCACAATAAAATAGGTGATGGGGGAAAAATAAATACTAGTAAAAAGCCCTTTATTAAAAAATTTACACAATTATTATCTTTTAGAATAATTCCTGCAGCCTTTGAAATGAATATAAAATTATAATTTTTTGACTGTCTATATGTATATTCTTAAGGTGAATGCCTTAACTACCTGCATTTCTATAATCCAGGATATAAATTGTACCCAATGATTATTCCTATTCAAACCTTCCATTTCAGCCAGAAGGTTGCTAGTTAAGTGTCCTTGTGGTTTGTAAGAATAAAAGGTGCCCCTGCAAGACTCCATTCAGAGTATTTTTACCTTAAGTACAGCTTACATCCATTAACCTAACCAGTCAGTCATAGGGAAGGTTCTAATTGCCACATTATCTTTGGTTTCCCCCGCTCTGCCCTGGAATATTCTAGCTAAGATGATATTCTTCAATAGCAGCATTGGTATGTATGAGATATAAAAACTAAATAGAATACTGCCACTTAAAATGTGTCAACAAAAAAAGGAAAAGAATCTTATTAATGTACATTATCATCAATTACCAAAACTGGAGAAAAATAAAAATCTGGCTTATTCTTTTTCTTTTTATAAACAGGACAAATACATTCATGTAATTCTTCAGTTCTTATGACAATTGTCACTGACTGCCAAATGTATCAGAGTAGTGCATAAGTAGTCTCATTCACATTCAACAGAATAAATACAAAGGCAGAGTGCCATGAGGAATTTGGAGCCAGACAGAGGTAGGATCAAAGCCTACCTATGCTTCTTACAGATTGGGTCTGTAAGCCTTTGTTTCCTTATATTTCAAAATGGGTGTAATAAGATTTATCCTACAAGCTCAGAAAAAGGATAAATGAAATTATAATGTGAAAAACTTCCCACGAAAGAGATAGCAAAGGCTCAACAAAAGCAATGTCCCTGTTTGTTTTTGAAACAAATAGTGGAGTATAGTTAATTAGACTATCATTTATAATTATTGAGAAATAGTTCATTAAGGAATGATAGAACTATGTAGGTATATAATTGGATTAAGGTCAAGCTAGTTTATTCTTTTTTTCTTCATTCATGGATGTTTTTCCCCTTAAATATGCTCCTGATTATGAACCCATGTTTTTCTTCATATAATATGTTCTTCATATAGCTATAATTCATATAAGGTTATAATTCTTTAAATTACTTCATGTTTGCTTTTATGGTACCATATAGGTGCACTGGCCACAGAATGCAAAAACATATTTTGGAATGTCATAACAAAGCCTAAAAAGGAATGTAAAAATAATAATAATAGAAATAAATAAAAAGGAATGTAATTGAGGCAATCATTGATACAATTTTCCCTAATTCTAAAGAAATTGGGATATTTAGTTGGAGTCGTCTTTTTTAGGGTTTATCATAGATTAGTTTTATGGAAAATTTTTCAATTCCATTTTTTCCATCCATCCATTCATCCATCCAGGAATGAAACGGTACATTTTTGCATAGTAAAGATGTGATTAATATAATCTTTTTAATTCTTATAAATATTTAGATTTTGGAGATAAAATATTATATAAATCTATGTTAATTTTTAGAAAGAAAGAAATTAGCTGCTACTTAAGATGACTGAGAGAGATGAATAACTAACATGTGATACAAGTATTCTATTAGTCAATTTCTGATCATTTTACTGCTGTTGTGCTTAAACCATATTTTTACAATCCATCTTCTAATTTGGAATTCTTCCAATATCTTCTGCTAAAACAACATTTTAAACAGCATTTTCAAAACAAAAGTCATTTCAGTTGCTAGTTTATAATAACATTTATCCTTGTATTAGTCAATTTCTACCTTATTTTTCCCCTCTTAGTATCACTTTCCACGTTAGGCATCTAGTTTCTAATCTGCAAAGTAATGGAATTAGGAATATAAAACGGAGTCTCTTCTACCTTTAATATTCTGGGATTTTATTCCTAACACTTCTACTTCATTTGAACATTGTACACCACAAAATAACTAAAGACACATCACTGAACCTAAAATGAAGCCTAGCTTTTTTAGAGATAGCCTAAAGTAATAATGTCACCAAATACACATATTTGTTGCAGTGATGGCTTATATTTGCATAAGACTTAGTTGATGATCATATGGAATTCTAATCTAATTGGTATTACTTCAATATCATTTTCTGTATGCAAAGCAATATTTTAGTCCATCTCTTCTAAATAAGAAAGTTGAGTTTAAACTCTTATTTAATTTCTAAGCTATGTATTCAAAGATATTTCTTTACACAAAGGAGTATTTGAGCCCATAATTCATACAGTTTTAAGTGGGAATATAAACTCACTCTCATTCTACAAATTGAATTTAATTTTTTTTAAACACAAGTATATTTCACTTGCAGATGTGTTTCTAGATTTCAGTGTTTGGTTAGTGAGAACGTGAGCTGGAAATGCAATGTGCTCAGGGAATCTTAGAATGCTTTCATTTTCATTTATTTTGGAAATATGTTTCTTTATCTGGATTTAAATAGGATAGTGGTACCCTTGCAAGGCATTTTGAAATCCTAATACAGAGACTGTACATTTATATATGTGATTATATACATATACAAATATGGATTTAAATAGCATTCTACATTAAAAAAATCTAAAGATATTAGAATATATTTTTATAGAGAGAACTATATAATTTGTCTATGTAAACATTACACTTCGAAACAAAAGTAAAAATATGTAACAGAAGAAAGTGGGAAGCAGAAATTTCAAAGAGCTAAAAGCAAAAGCAGGTATAATTTGAGGGCTTATATATCATGACAGAGAAACAGATTCCAGTTTATATTGCTTAATAAGGAGGATCATAGAATCAGAAACCATAGTTCCTTTGAGTATGATGTTCTGCATCACCACTGATGAGACATTTTATTTATTTATAGTCACCTACGATTCTGGGATGTCACCCCTGTGACATTCCAGAAAAACTGACAAAGATAAAAATGACTAAATGTCAGATGGGACTAATATTTGAGAAATACACATGACAAATGTATAGTATGCTTCAGAATAAAGAAAATGTCTATCAGTTAAAGAAAATGCACAATGACACATAATGGGACAAAAAAATGAAGACAGGATAAATGATCAAGTTATATTGCTATAAAGAGAAATAAAAAAAGAGGAAATCTATTGCAATTGTCAGTATAAATAAATATATGAATACATAAAATTATTGATAATATGGTCAGAAAAATTGTCCTCATATTTTCTTCATCACTTGGGCTTCTGACTGCTCATAAAATACAAAGCTGTTCGATAACCATAAAAACCACACTATTACAGATTTTGTTATATTCAAATATATTGGTACTTCCAATTTTGAAGAGATTTTTATGAGTTTTATATATGTTTATACATAAATCATTTCAAATAACAGACTTATAGTGGTATAAATTTAAATAGATCTTCAGCTTTCATTGAAATGAGTTCAAGAAACAATTGGTGGTCTGATAGTGACATATGTACTCAGTGAAATGTTGTTTGGGGTATTCAAATTTACAGGTTATGAAGTAATAATGAACAAAAGGAAAAGTTGATATATTGTTATAAATATTTTTAAAAATAAATCTAAATTATATCATAAGAGCACAATTTTATTACCTTTATAGCAGATGGAAGAGGTTGATTATAAAACACTTATCTTTATATGTGGAATTATTATTATGGATCTGCATGCATGTTTAAATTATGTTGTTTAAACATAATGAGTTTTTTCCCAACGTTTTCATTTGAAGTAATGGATTATGTTACCAAATGACAATACTCATTTCTTTTCAGGTATTTTCTATATTCTTAAATTAGCTGCAATTTTTAAGGTGGTAGGCCTACTGTCACATGCAGGTGTTATGAAACTAGTACACTAGTAAAAATTATATGGCTAAAACAAACAATTCATTCATTTATTTTAGTTATTCTATAATTTACCAGAAAAATGATATTTTAAATGAATTCTCCCATGTAGGCATATGGTCTAACTATATTGCATGGTGGCTTGAAGAAATAAATAAGATACACTTGAGTCCAAAGCAGTGTGCTAGTTTTATAATTTTGTAAATCACATGAAACCTTTTTTTGCTGGTATTTTAATATTTTCCTGGAATTCATTCTGTATTCTATACCTCACTACAGAGGGGAAAATGAGTTGGTCATTAATTCTCTGTAATGAAATATAAATTTTATAGACTGTTCTTTAGTTACGTTACCTTTCATTCTCAAATAAATGTAAATTAAATTATTATTATATTGTATCATTAAAATTCATGATTAATTGCAAAGATCTTTCCAGACTAAAAAATATATTAATAATTCTATAGTACTTCAATCTAAATATAGAGCAATCATATTACCTACTATAAAATATGGAATTATAAAAACTCAGCTTTTTAATATAATTCATCAAAATTAGCCAAGGATATTAGTAAAAATCAATAGTTAAAATCACTCATATGTGTTTGATAATTTAGATAAGTACTTTTATATGGATAAATTATAAATTATGTGCAGAAGAGCAAACAGCTGTGTGTATGATCTACAGTAAGCAGGCAAAACTAAAGGTATTCAAGGACACAAAGTAAACACAAAATTAAACCAAGCATATATGTACAATATCGTAATATATGTATGTGAGCTACTTATACAGTATTAAAGGTATAAATGAAGAATAAGTTCCTTTCTCTCTTACTAGAGAAGGAAGAGATTTTTTTTTAAATTTAAAAACAATGATCATATTTTAATTATATTATAATTTTTTCTGCAATAATATGAGCATGAGTTTACAAAGCATTGAAAATATGATTATTCAGATAATAAATTAAATAATTTTCTTTACCCACAGGACCATTAATGCATGGTCACAGGGTATTTGATACCATTATATTTTTTCATTTCTTTTACACAGAAGAAAGATATACAATCTTACTATTAAACACAGTAGCTGGAACACCATTGGCCAGAGTCTCAAAATACACTCAATACAGGAAACCAGTCATCCATTCAACAAAGATAAGAAGTCACAAATAGAAACAATATATGTCTTGTTTGTTAAGTATTCTTAGTCTAAAAGGAGAAAAAGCCAATAAATTGCTATCTGATGTAACTCTGACAATTGTAAGAACAACATATCATGGAAGCAAAAAGGAGAAAGCTACTCTTTCTATCTGGTGAACAGCAGAGATAGTTGATTTTTGTGTTTCACATTAAAAATATGAGTTTACCAGGTAAAGAAGACAGAGGGAGGGTTTTGGTGATTCTACACAGGGAAAAAATGTAAATTGATAGAGTTTTGAAAAGTTTCTTCATACATTCCTTCAGGTATTAATTCATTCAACTGTACCTTTTGAGTAAGACCTATATGTAAAGCACTCTGCTAGCCCATCCTTCCCTCTTGATGCGAGGCAATAGATTAAAGAAGATAGGCATTGGGTAAGTATGAAAAGGCTCTTTTAAAAGGGAAAGTAGAGTGCCATGGGAGCACACATAACAAGCTTTAAAATGTAGCATGTTTCAATAAAGTGAAAGGAAATTAGCTATGGAAGAAAGGTGTATTCACATGGTGAAAAGTCTCATAAATTATGCTGTTTGGGTTGTATTCTGCTAGCAACAGAGTGAAGTTTTTAATCAAAGAGTGGCAGAACAGATTGGCATATTTGAAAGGTAACATTGACAGCATTTAACACAGGAAAAATAAATCAAGAAGAGACTAAAATTATAGAAAACATGTAGGGAGTCCACTACAAAACATGGCAGATAAGGACAGCCTGTGTAAAAACTTTACATACATAGATGATTAACAAGAGAGGGAAAACTGAAAAGGTATGATGGAGATGCATAAAAAATATTTAGGGATTACCAGATCTGAGGAGTGAGGGAATTCCACTGGTTTCATTTAAAAGACTTGAGGCAGTTGGGGCTGGAAAGAATTGAATAAGATTGATGATCTAGAAGGCAACTATTTGCGTGGTGAGTGATCAAGCATGAGTTCATTTGGGTGGGAGTGGGGGCAGATAAAAAGGTGCAGTAAACTCTGGATAATATTTTAAAAATAAAAAAATAAAGCTAGGGAGAGAGATTGGTGCTAGAGAAATAAATACACTTGAGTATCATCAAAATATTTACTATAAAGCAGAGGTTCTCATCTATGCTACTCATTAGAATCACCTAAATCACTTTTTAAAAACATTAATGCCTAGTTCACATCACTAGAGATTGTGATTTAAGAGATTTGTGGTACAGGCTGGATACCAAGATTTTCAAAAAACTCTCCAGATTATTTTAATGTGCAGTTAACTCGAGAATCTCTGTCATGAAAAGATATATTTGCAGGAAGTCTTTTAATGTTAAGAGCTTGGGCTCTGAAGTCAAACAGAACAGTGTTTGACTTGAAGCTCTTCTAGTTAGCCATAAAACCATGTATATGAAAGCCCTGGATGCCTTCTCTGTGAATCAGTGATGATATTGTCTATTCACTAATTTATAGAACTATTTGCAAAGCAATATAAATGTGCTTCTCCTTATTCTGAGAAGTAGTAAGTGTTCTCAGATATGTATAAATATCTTCATCAATTATTATTATTAATACCACACCATCTTACTCTCTATCATATGAAAGTTGAAGTCATGGGAGTGAAGATCACCGGGAGAAAAATGCACAAAATATAATACTAAGTCAAAAGTTCTATGGGAAGAACCTGAGGAATAAGTGCCACATTTGAGGCACTGGTGGAGAAGGAGGCAGAAAAAGGAAGTAGAATGGCCAAACATATGGAGGAAATCTGAAAGAGAATGGTGCCTTGGGATTTATTAGAAACATTTCCAATGTTGCATATATTGGAAGTAGGGATGAAGTCTGAAGCTTGGCCATTGATTTGTCAACTTTTAAATCTATATGGCTTAAATGTGATCAGATTAGGGTGGTCCAAATGTAGCATTGGTTGAGGGCTGAAGAATTGAAAACAGTTAAAAGGAAGGAAACTACTTCAAGAAGTTTAATTTTTAAGGAAAAAGTGGATTAAGGATACAATGCATAACTTGAAGAGAAAGAAGTCTTATTAAAACTTTGAAAAAAATTTCTAGAATGTAAATAATTATTAAAATAAGTGAACACGCCAATTAATAAAGAGGTTGGAGATATATGAAAGAGGAAATGGGATGAGCTGTGGCCCCAATTAAATGGTTGGCTCCGAAGAGAAGAAATAGCGTTTTTTTGAGGCAAAGTGTATAAGCAGTTGTTATGCATAATTATAGAAGAGGAGAGGGAAGCAGAGATAGAACCCCACCAGTCCTGATGCTATGGGCCTGGTGTATGCTGCAACGTGAATTTACTGGGGTGGAGATCACTTAAATTCACATTAGTGCCGTTCAATGTCTAGTACGCTGCCTGGTAGAGACTGGTATTTAATACATATCTGTTGGACTATACCTTGTTCATTCTCATTTTGGAAGAGTAAGTAATGGAAGGCAAGAATGTCAAAGTAAATCAAGCAAAAATTTATGGGAATCAATGGGAAGAAGATTCTGAGAATGAGGAGGTATCTCAATGGCACATAGCTCCATGTCTTGTTTATGTTCCCTCTCTTGCATTCTTTCTTCTCCCAGGCATGGTGGAGAGACTTAATGGAGAAAGAATGGGATGAAATAAAATATCTGGACTGCAGAAAAATCAGCAAAGCTTTGTAGCTTTCCAAACCAAACCTTTCTTTGGTGTTCCGGAACAAGCAACAAAGGCAAAATAAAGATTATATTCACAACTATATTTGCTAAAACTACAACTCCAGACAAAGTGCAAACTAGCAAATTATTTCTTTATATTTATCTCATCCAAACTCTTATTCTCTGATACCACTTTAATATTAATAATAGTTTCTCATAACCCCAAATTATCTCACAACGCTCAGAACAAAAGTGATTGGATAATTTGTCTAGTTGGAATATTATTTTAATAAATTAATACAATCAAATTCATCTTTCCATTCTCTTGTGCTTAAGCTGAATTTAATTAAATGGAAAACCACCTGCAACCAATAGTATCAAGCGAAAGAACATAAGAAAGTTAGTCCAAGGTGTTACCCTCCTGGAAAAACAATTCACTGCCATGCTCTCTGCATGATACATGAATAATACCCTTATCTTTGTGTAATGTACAAAGGGCAGTAAATATCAGGGATCTTTTCGAGTACACCAGATCATTATCTGAAAAAAAGAGTTATCCATAAGATACCAAATTACATCTACTTAGAAAATTTAATAGTAATACAAAAAAAGGATGGATTAAAGTGATATTATAATCAGAACGTAAATAATTGCACTGAGGAGAAAAGAAAAAGGCTGCGGGGAGTATGTGACTGTGGCTTATTCCCAGCACCAAGAACAATCAGTGTTCTTACCATCACTGCAACAAGACCCTTCCTTGTATATACCCTGTCCCCCAAGGAGTTAGAAAAGGAGCAGATGCTCCATAATCTGCAATTCACGATACCAGCATACATTTGTGTCACCGGAGTAATCCCATTTGATCATGTTAGTCTTTGATCTGGCAGTTTGCATGTGCAGGTGGCTAAGACATTGCCTTATTGGCCACTTTGTATCAAACCCAACAGGGATTCCTCCTGGGGTTTCACATCTACTTCGCTGTATCCAGTTATGCAGCTTTTTCCTTCCAAAATCGCCATCATACCTTGCCAGCTCTCATATCCAGAATCACAATACTCATTGTTAAGATTTTTTTTTCTTTATTAAATGTAATTACTTAGTATATTATAGCCCCTAGAACAGATGCATTGTATATATGGTCATTTTCCATAAAATCTCTTTTGATTTACTGCCTTTACTCTAATATTACACAGCAGAGAGACTATTACATTGTACTCTGTTTAAAATGAACATTTTAAAGGACTTTGAGAGGCCACATTAGAAGTATAGATATTTTTCTAAGGGGAGAGGGACCCAACGAAAAATGGTTCCTTAATAAATATTCTCAAAGCCATTTTTATTTTGTAAAATACATATAACATTTATGACTTTAACCATTTTTAAATGTACAACTCAGTGGCATTACATATATTCACACTGCTGTGCAACCATCGCCACAATCCAGCTCCATAACTTTTTCATCATCCCAAACTGAAAGTTCGCACCAATTTTACAATAACTCTCGATCCCTCCCTCCCCCTAGTCACCGCCAATTATCATTATACTTTGTGTCTCTAGGAATTTGACTATTCTAAGTATCACATATAACTGGAATAACAAAATATCTATCATGTTGTATCTAGCTTATTTCACTTAAAGCGTAATGTTTTCAAGGTTCATCCCTAATATAGCATGTATCTGAACTTCACTCGTTTTTAAGGATGAATTAATATTGTTGTTTGTAACATATCATACTGTGTTTATTCATTCATTCATTCATTGACAGACATTTGAGTTGTTTCCACTTTTTGGCAATTGTGAATAATGCTGCTATGAATATGGGTGCATAAATATTTGTTTGATCTCTGCGTAACGTTCTACTGGGTATATATTCAGAAGTAGAATTGCTGGATCATATGATAATTCCGTTTCTTTTTAAGGAACCACTGTATTGTCTCCACAGTGGCTGCACCATTTTACATGTTCACTAGCAACGTAGAGGGGTCCTAATTTCTCCACATCCTTCTGAACACTTGTTTTATATGTTACTATTTTAACAATGGTCATTCTAATGGGTATTAATGTCTAATTAAATTCAATATTTGAAAAAGAAGAAATGAATTTACTTCCTCATTGGAAGGAATCCAAATCTTAAAAGGAAATTGTTACCACTGGCTCAATTCCATTTCTTATATACCTGTGTCTTAAAAGATAATGTCTGCTATACTGCCACCTCAGCCAAACATGTAAGGAATTCACCCAAGATACGCTTTAACTTCCCCCTTAGTTTCATTGATCTTCACATTGTCATCATGACTTTGGTCAGCCTGAGATTACCTGTATCTTTCCAGGACATGCTGAAATCTGTAAAGTTCCAAAATTACCCTCACTGACATAATCAAGAGTAGAAATCAATTCAGTGGCAGCTGCCCACTGAAAATCAAATGGATCGATGATATTTTCATATCCTATAAAACTTTTTCATTCATTAATTCATTTGTTTTACATTTTACTGTGAGTTTATTCTTCCTAACAATGTACAATAGAAATTTCTCTGATGGTAGAAATAGTCTATAGATGCTCAAAGCAAGACAGTATCCACTAGTCATATGTGCCTATTCGCTATGCAAAATGTGACTAAATTGAAACTATAATTAAAAATAAATACAATTAAAAATTCAGTTCATGCTAAGTGCTCATGAGGCACATGCAGCTAGTAGAGTATTAGGCAGTACAAGTTTAGATGGATACATTGAAAAATTTATTATCATCTTTGTCCTAGTTAATCAAAGTATTGCTTGTACACAAATATCGCTTGTACTAAAGCATAATGTAAGTCAGTGTTAAATCCTATTGAAATACAAATGAAGGAGTGATGACCTTTCTGTAGGAAAATTAGAAAATGCTTCAAAAAGGATTTTGAAGAAAGACTATAACCTCTCTAGATAGAAATAGGATAAAGATGTTTTAAGAAGATAGGAAGGCAGAGGCAATGAGTTGGAAATAAAGTGGTATGTTGAGGGATGGTGAAGCGTGTGGTGTATCACAAGACAAACTATACCTAGGGGAGGGGGGTGGGGAACAGAGAGAAGTTAGGAAAGGAGGCCACAGTCTAAGTGGGAGGGGCAGAGTGCTGAAGAACTCTGACTTGAAGTTATATTAAATATAAAGAGGGGACAAAAAGAATGAATAAGTAAAGGCACACCACAAATTTGTTCATTTCCTAAAATAATGCCTTTCCTTAATAAAAGTTGCAACAAAAAGCATTAATTAGAAGGAACTGAAATTAATGGTGCGGGTGCAGTTTGTATTTGGTGTAGAGATTTTCTTTTCAGGTAAGCTTATAAATATAAGATTCTCTCATAGGTTAAACCAAGTCATTCTTAAAACTCTCTTAAATGAATACCCACTATTTAAATATTCCAATACTTGCTTAGCACAAAGCTTGCTTATTTGGTATGTTGTTAATTGTAGAATAAAAAGCAAATTCTTACAGAATTCTATGACTGTATATAAGTAAGTTAAGTTAGTTTACATCCTCCTAATGCCTCTTTCCAGGGTAAAATTTAACATGATATAAACAGTGTGCAGCAACAATTTCCTTTCTAAACTTTGTGAGGTTGGATTAATATTTTAAAGTGCTTATTCAAGGGTTACACATTGATCAGAAGCTATTGGCTGTTGGACTGAAATGTTGTTCTACCTCCGTGTTATAATTCACCTGGCAAATAGTCAATCATACTGCAGTCATCAAGTGAGTGAGGATTCTCCCTTCCATCTACTGAAGTTTATTTCTAAGTTTTACCCTTGCTAGCGTCCTATAAACAAGGAAAGTGCATCTGTAGGATATGGTGTTCATTAATATTCTCTACCAAGAATGAAAGCTAAGTAAATGATGCTAGGCATAGCTAAGAACTCATTACACATGAATGGTTCACATACAGTTTAAAGAGATTATACAGTTTGTCATTAAAAAATTGGTCTTTAATTTTGGCTGAATATAATCTGATTTTGCTTACAGTCTTAATTAGTGCAGTTTGGTTCATTAACATTGCCATGATTCAGAGAGATGACTGTCCACATTACCAACCTGACAGACAATAACCAGAAACAAGTGTCTAAAATGAGGACAGATGCCATGCAGCTTTATAGGCAAAAGGCAGTGCCAGTCCACCTATATAAGGAGCATTTATGTGTGACAGTTACATTTTTCAGCACATGAAAACAAAAATCAATTCCAGATAGATCAAAAGACCTGGATATAAAAAGAACAATTTTTAAACTTTCAGAAAAAAGTATGAAAATATTTTAAGACTTCATCAAAGAGACTGGTTTCCAAAACAAGATATAAAAAGAACAAACTTTAATAAAAAATTATTTTAATGAAGTACAATGTATTTTTAAAAGAAAAGATAGAGAAATCATTTCCTGCATTAAAAAGAGGAAAAATATAAGATACAGCCTTGGCAAAAATATTTTCAATGCATATGCAAAAATAGATTATAGAATACATAAAGGACTTCTATAAATCTGTAAGAAAAAGATCAATATATCAGTAAAAAAATGGGTTAAAAAATACGTTTAAGCAATTCATACTACAGAAAACCTGAATGTTCAATGAAAAGATGCCCACACACTAATAATCAGAAAAGAAAAATTAAAACCATTCAACTAGGCCTGGTATTGTGGCTCAGGCCTATAATTTCAGTACTCTGAAAGGCTGAGGCAGGAAGATTCCTTGAGCTCAGGAATTTGAGACCAGCCTGAGCAAAAGTGAGACCCTGTCTTTACTAAAAATAAAAATATTAGTCTCTACTAAAATTAGAAAAATCAGTCAGGCTTTGTGAGCTACTCATGCCACCGCATTCTACCCAGGGCAACAGAGCGAGATTCTGTCTCAAACAAAACAAAAGAAAACATTCAATTTGCAAAATCAATACATGTAATGATATTAGGTGTTGAAAGGCATAGATCATATGGGGGGCTTTCACAAATATTCTTGCAAACTATAAATACTACAAACACTATGCGGGGTAACTGGGAAATATCTGAAAAAAGGGGAGTACAGTCCCCATAATCAAGTAATTTCACTCGTAGGCAAATACCTAGAAAAGTATATATGTGCAGTGAGGAATGTGCCAAAAATATTATTATACTGTTTGTTATAAGTAGGACATTGGAAATGGCTATGGATGAGAGAGGAAAACATAAATTGTAGTATATTTATGAAATGGAATACTATATAGCAATGAAAATGAACAAAGTAGCTCTGGCTGATGCAATTTGAATAAATTACAAAAAAAGTATTTCCAAGGATGCACATAGTATATCACAATGTTTGTAAATATTTTCATTATTTAATACAGTAAGACATATGACTTAGGGATGTAATATACATAGTAAAATCAAGAGGAAATACATGGGGATAAAATAGTGAATTTACAATACTGGTTGCTTCTTAGAGGGAGATGAAATCTGTACGGAAATAGTGAAACAAATGCCTTTGAATCACCACCCAGATTAAGTAATAACATATTAAATGTGAAATTCGAATTGTCACACATTTAATATGTTATTACTTAATCTGGGTGGTAATTCAAAGGCATTTGTTTCACAATTTTCTGTCCTTGCCAAACATGTCATAATAATAAAAAGTCAGAGTTATTAAAAGCTCCAAGTGCCCTGCACAGCACAACTCTAAAGGCCACCTTTATATGTAATTACCAATATTCTCCTCTTGGTAAATGTGCCTGTCTGATGCAGGCCCCTCTTATTTCAATAAGAATGACTCATGTGATCTAAATTACTATACTCATGTGATCAAATCTTTCTCTGAAGCACAGTAATCCAGGAAGACACAAAATAAGATATAAGGAGCTTTGCTAATGGTGTCACCTCCAACTGTTAAAATTAAGTTCCACATTAACCTGGCTGAGTTGGGTAGCAACTGCTGTGATGAACTCCACGTGCCTGGTGACACCCGGAGTGCCTGTTAAAATGTAGACCCCAGTGCCACACCCCCATGTATTCTATTGAAGTAAATCTGATAGGAGTCAGTTGAGGGACTGGTGTCTTAAATACTATTTTTGTCACTTTTAAGGTTTCTTTGGTTAAAGGGTCAATGTTTGAGAAATATTGCTTTAAAAAATTTACAGTCATGGTTGTGGAAGCTGGGAAGTCTAAGAGATCAAGATGCCAGCAGACTCAGTGTCTGGTGAGGGCCCAGTTTTAATCCTGGCTCTGCCTCTTATTTGCTGAATGGTCATGTATGTTTTGCTT
Organism: Eulemur rufifrons; assembly: GCF_041146395.1. Lineage (NCBI taxonomy): Eukaryota > Metazoa > Chordata > Mammalia > Primates > Lemuridae > Eulemur > Eulemur rufifrons. The sequence goes on from NC_090989.1 coordinate 31,934,635, forward strand.
AATCTCTCTGAGCTTTAGTCTCTTTATATCTTACAGAAACCTTATTAATTTTATTAAGCTTAATTCAAAAGGGCGAGGTGATGATTAAGTGAACTATCTTTTGCAGGTAAGTTGCCTAACACTGTTTCTACAGTGTTTTCGTATACGGCCTTGGATAAGTCAGTTACTTTTCTAGTACCTGGATTTCCTATAGAATTAGGAGAATTTGCTGGTCCATGTATTACTAATATATTTTATTTAAGTACAAAGGAGAATACATCAAAATAATATTGCTTGCTTCAATAGCAAGTTTAGAGAGATAAATGATCACATGACTAGGTCATAATGTAGCCTACTGTATGCTACTATGTTTTTGTTTTTGAACTCACGTATCTCAGAGAGAAAGAAAAATCAGTTGAGTTTTTTAGGCAACAAGAAGAAGCTCATTTTCTAGCAGATTGGTGGAACCTCACCTCAAGTTACATTTCAAATGGTGCATTGCACCTACTCATTCATCAATCTGCCAAGGGCTTGCTTTGCTGCCTTGCTTTTTTCTTCTAAAATTCACATCTTTGCAGTGCCTTGAGTTTCTCAGCCTCATTACAAAGTAACATATTAAATCTTGATAAAATAAAAATAGCTTCTAGTATATCAAGTATAGATAGATGCCAGAAGGTGAGATTTCATAGCTAAGTACAATACTAGTTTCCAAATATTGCACACAAGTGTATAGCTTCCCTGTCATCTCTGGTCAATGTTATTTTATATTCGAATTGATTCTATTATATCATAAAATAAAAGAAAATTATACAGAATAAAATAATTCTCTTTGGGGAGATCTCTCAGGGTATTTGTTCTTTACTGTGTGCAGTACAGGGTAAGAGAAAATTGGCTTTAAACCTATGGGGCTCCCTAGGCAGCTGTTGCATCTCTTCTCCCATGCTCAGCACGGTGCTATATCACTGGAAATCACTAACCTTCATAGGATACAGCCTGGAGATGATAACACTGGTTCAAGGACAGGGTAAGGAAAGGGAAGTAGAAGGAAGTAAGTGGGAAAATACAGCAAAAGTGATTAACAGCTGTTTTCTGGAGCAAGCCTCCATTAAGGATCTGCAGCTGTGTCACTGTGCTTCCATTCTGCAGATCCTACAGGGCTAAATTGGAAGATTCACAGAGCAGGAAAATATGTGGAGAAAGGTTAAAGGAAGTCCAAAATCCATGGCAACCATATAAGGTGAATGCCCTCACTGCTTAAATACTTCTCATCTTTACCACTCAAGGGAGGGGGATAGATTCCTAAGAAACACAGTCCTCTTACCAACTGGATATTTGCTCTGGGATGCTGCTATTGTTTTTTTGGGGGGCGGGGGGCGTTAAGGGGAATTGATGGAACACCCACCATCCCTACCACTCTCGTTTAATAAAATCAACATGCTGCATGCTTAGAGTGTTTTCAAAAGAGCTACCTATGCTTCCTCAAGATATAGAACAGAAGGAGATCTTGGGGTAGCAAACTGAGTTTCCCAAAATAATAGGTCCTAGGAACATCAAAGTTTGAGCCTGAAAACCCACCAGGATTCTAGTTGGCTTCCAAATAAATCAGTGGATTCTCAAATCATTTTCTTTAGTGTTATATCCTAAATCCCCAAAAAAACACAATGTAGGAGGCACATGGAAAATGGGGGAAAAAATGCAAGACATTGTCTTCCCCCATGTACTCAAAAGAATATGTTTCCTCTGCAGTGTATCCTTCAAGTAACTGACATCCCCAAGTGGACCATTCTATAAGGTCCTGCATCTACGCTCCTTCCTCCTCACGCTCAGGTGGGGTTAGCAATCAACCTCTAAATTAAACAACCTTCCACCACTACTTGGAAACACACAAACCATCTCCTAGGAGGCCTCTGTAACGCACAGCTTGATGAAAATCACTTACACAGGGCAGAAGACACAGAGGAGTTTACAAGGTCGGGCACTCCCTGGCGGGGGCGTGAAAGAATGGGAGGTGCTGAGGTCAGGGTTAAACTACCCTGTGAAATGAAGCCTCCCGCCATGCCCTCTCCTTCCTTCATCTATAGAAGGACTCTCCAGTGGGTTCCTGCGTCTGGAAGTCTGCCCCTTCAGTGCCGCAGAGAGGCCGGGACATTTCAAAAGCTCTATCTAAAGCAGTCCACTTAAAAAAGCCCAGAAAAGCCTGATCACTGACCAGAATTGCCCCAAATCGCTTGCTTGTTTTCTCCTCTTGCAGCCTCCTCAACGTTTCCCTTCTTTTCTTTTCGTATCCTTTTCTCACCGGGCACAGATCCTCTAGGATGCTTGGGGTGCACCCTAAAGATATTCGAGTAGCGGTAGAAGCTCTGATAAGAGGCTGGAGCGGGACGTCTTAGCATTCCGCCTCCTCTACCCCACCTGTCTGCCTGCAGCATAGTGACCCCTACTAAAAACCTGGGATTCTAACCGCCAGGTGTGCACGTCCTGCACAGGGTCCTCTGGGAATTGGGTAGAAACGGCCTCCGTGGCGCTGCAGTCCCGGGCAGAGAGGCAGCCGAGGCTGCAACAGTGGGGTTGTCACGCCGAGCTCCCCGCATGAGCCGCCTACGGGCACAGCCTGCCTTTCCCCATTGTGTCCGCAGCGCTGCAGGACTGAGCCGCACTGGCCGCAGCACCCGCGCCAGCCCCCAAGCCCCAGGCGCGGGGCCGGGGCGGAAGAGCCCGACTGGCAAGAGGGGGTAGGGAGAAGGAGAGAGAAGGGCCCTCAGAATGGCACAGTGCTTCATCAATAATGCAGGGGCGCCCAGACCTCCCTGCAATACGCTTTCCAGCTAAACGCCACCAACTGGAGCGCTTCCTGGCACGACCCACGCGTGTGGTTTCTGTGTGTGAAAGATGGGACGCACCTTTTTAATTCATCTATCTTCTGTCTTCCTCCCTCCCTCTTTTCTTCATTTACAGTCCCTTCTGGCTTAGCTTTAAACCCACATCTCTGCATCAGCATTACGTTACCAAGCAAAAAGCTGCAGGTTGGAAACGAAGATCTCGAAAGATCCCACTGCCTACATACCAAGAAGAGTTCGCCAAAATTCACCTAGCAATGTTTATTTTCAAAGCCCCCATTCTCCTCCATTCTTGGAGAATGCTTTTAAAGTTTGGAAGCTCCTTGCAGCCTGCTGGTTTCCGTGCCTCCGTCCACAGCACCAACAACGGTGCGGTCAGAGACACCGAGATTACGCTGCAAAGTTGCCCAGCCCCAACCCAGCAGGCGGCTGATGCTCGCAGCATCCCAAAAGGCAGTTCCCCAATGCGCCCCCAAGAAGCCCAATGCGGCACATAACCACCACAAACAAGGGTTAGCCGAAGCACACGCCAACAGACACAAATCCAGAAACTTCTTTGTTAAGCAAGAACAGCCCATCTGGAACGGACACTCTGCACAACTTGCAAGGAAATAAACAAACATCGCATCCCTGCAGGGAAACTTGTTGAATCCCGCTCGAGCGTATGGCTGCAATTTCCCATTTAGCCTGAAGGTTTTTGATTCTACCCCAAAATACCCTGGTGCATCAGTCACAATTTCTGGACAAACTGCAGTCCTTCCTGCACCCATTCTGCACTCCAACAACCACCGGTATTAAAACCAAGCGTGCCCTCTTTTGTAATTCTAAAGCCAGCTGTCACTTCCTTTGCAAGCATTTGTGAGACTTACCCTTCCGATAAGATTGTTTTCAGAAATCTAGCGGCTCAGTGGTTGCAGGCGCAGCCCTCCAACTTTGCTGTACACGGAGACCTCCCCGAGTTTAAACCGAGCAAAAGCTGTCTGAGACTTTTAAACGTCAGAGTGGGGGAATAGGGAGAGAGTGAAGTCAGGTTTCTTCTCCGTATCAACACCCTGGAAAAATTCAATCCTTCTTCAGCAGAGAATTCTTTCAAACCCGTTATCTGTATTACTATTAATGCGCAGAGCAGACGGCATTGCATACAAATAGGTCCAAGTGTGCGCTTCTATTGGTGGCTGCGGAGGCCCCTGGGTCCTACTGCTCTGGCACTAAACTACACAGCTACACACGCACGCAGCTTTGGAGACGCCAAGGGGAAAATGGATTTAATTGATTCGTTACCTCTGGTATTGTAATGCCTGCTGTGATGTTTAACCGAGGAAAAAATCTTCACATTTAAACTCCTATCATGTGATCTATCATTTCATATATGCTTTTAATTGTCTGTGTGGGGTTGCTTTGATAATACAAAGGATTTTAAAATAACATTTTATGAGGAAAATTCACAGATGCTTTTGGCAGGAAAACCCTCGTTTTGCTCTCTATTATTCGTTACTCTCATATAAATTCTGGAAATATTATAAAGTCAAATACTTCTGCACTTCACATAAGTATTAATAAAATAGCACCCATTTTTATTCTTGCAAACACATGGCTACTCTAAATAAAATAAATAGGTTAAAATGGTAGAAGCTAAAATCTGAATGAACCGATTATAAAACATGGGATATATTAATCAAATGCTACAGAAAAAAAATGCCATCAATGACAATGGCATGGGCATCATATTTACTTTGCAAAATAAGAAATTCAGAAATATTTTACTTGTTAATATTGACATGAAAATATAAATCAACTCTATAGTAAATAATAAATGTGACATTTACTATTAATTGCCACATTTTCTTTTTACAGTTTCTCTTTTAGCAAGTCCATTAGAAATGCAAATTGACATACCAAGGAGATTTAAAGTGAGGCAGACCTGTGGTGAGTAGCAATTTGAAATATTGTAACATTGTGCAAAAACACTTTAGTACATCATCAGTAAAGGTAGCCATTTCAAAAATTAGAATATTAATAGCTGTATCTTCATATATATTAATGTAAAACCCTTAAGTTTGCTGTTTTCCTTGACCTTTAATTTTGGGAAGAAAAAGACAATCCTCATTTAAACTAAAATGGCATAGACTTTCCATCAAGTCCCATGTAAGATATTTGCTGATATTACAACTTAATAAATAAAGTAATTTTATTGTTCTTAGATATAAATAGTTATGGTAAATTCAGATTTAATTACAATATTGTTATGTCTGTAATTTACAGCTGAATGCTGTTGGAAAGTAATACACTGAATAAGGTCAGCAGCAACCAACCTATAAATTCACCAGCCATGTGTAAACTAAATAAATGAAAAAGCAAAATGCAAAAATACAACAGAATCGAGATCTTATTCCAAATACATGTATAGCATTTGAATTTATGTAGGGTGTGCTACAATCTTTCTTCATTTCCATAACTCCTTCCCCTTCCAACCCCTTCCCTTCCCCCATCAGTAACCCTTGACAACAGAAGTGTTACTTCAAGTCTAGGTTGCCTTTCTGCCTTCCAGACCTAACTTACAGATTGCATCCTTGTAGGAAACAGAATTAACTCTTACACGACTAGGAGGTAAAAGAAGAGAGTTTATTTTAGGGCTTACAAAATCCAGTCTTATATGTACTTTCAAAGTTTTCACCAAACACATATTTTTAAAAATATCCATGACCACTAATTCAGAGTGAAAAGCCGTGATCATTGGCATCATATCAGAATCAATTTGCTGCACTTCCCCATTGCTGTTGTGTCTCTGAAAGAGCTTTTTGAATGATTTTTACCCGGGGTTATTATAATCACTCTATTTCAGGTTAAGAATTTTTCAACTTACAAGAATTAACATAAAAATATCAAGATATTGCCATATTCAGTATAAGGGAGTTCATTATCTGTAAAAGAAAAGAAAAGCTATTATTTGGTATAGTAAGAAAAGCATAATGACCATGCAAAGTTGAATGAAGATGATTGACATTCAATTCTCTTTTTAAACAAGTATATTATTGGTCTTTCAACTTCCTCCTACAAAGGACCAGAAAAAATAGTCATTTGCAGTCTTAACTAAAAGTTGAAAGTTCTGCATTTGATGCATATCTTTTCAGAACTGAGAAAGTATGTATTTTATGCAGAAAGACAGATTTTATCTAGAATTAATGCAGTTTGTCTATGACCGCAATTAAATGGAGAAGTTGAATAGTGGGCAAATATGATAGTCAACAAAAGAAAAAAGTAAACCAAAGACAGCCTATTAAGACATTTATTATATGATTTCTTGATGAATTTTTACTCTTTGCGTAAAAGGTTGATGCAAAAATACAGCAACCTGAACAAATACTTAAGTTCAACTTATTAGTCGTAAATATTGTAAATATGTTTACCTTACTTCGATACTAAGACAAAAAATATTTTACACAATGATATTGAAACCACAATAGTTTTCTTGTTTCTTAGTTCTGTAGGAATATCCTTGATCTATTCTTTACTATTTCAAGAACTGTTGGACCCCTCATTTTGTTGGTGTGGTTTTCAAGGACAATATATGCTATGTCAGAAGCTGATTTCCATTATGTCCTTGGATCATGATGACAATGCCTTATTGTGGCTAATGTGAACTGTAAAAGTTGGAAAGTAAAACATACCTGGCACATCCTTGTCTGCCATTACTATAATCAGCTTACTTTCTAAATTTAGATAGATAAATGATAACAGCATATCATTTGGTGAAATTTAATGAACTATATGACATTCAGCTACTATCCAAGCTATTTTAAAAATTCTGTCTGCCTTGGATAATTTTGAAACTTGTATAGGTTAAAAATTCCCAAGCCATAGACATTAATCTTTTCATCTGCTTTAAATAGAATATTCTTCCATGATTGATTTTTGACATATGAAAAGGAAAATTACTAGACTTACAACTTATACTTTGAAAGTAGAAATATGAAATTAACTGTGTGTGGTCAAATCAGCATTTTTATAGATATAAATGAGTAGTAAACAGCAACATTTCTACTAATCACTACTTAAGATACTAGGGTACATTAATGGATATACTAACACACCTTAATCATTTAGAAAGTTGTAAGAGACCATGTTTAAATGCAAGACTTAAAAACTAATTTGGATGAACTGCTAAACTAGGTGAAGAAAGCACAACTCATGTTAAAAATGCCTATTAATGTATAAGATAATTTTTGAGGAAAAATATACAACTTAAAAAAAAAGTGAACTAAATTTGCCACTAAGTGGAAGGGATGATAGCTTTATAGTACAATGATTTTGGTAAGATAATCACCATGAATGGAATGCTTACAATATTTAAAATTCTTATAAAAATTGGCAAGGGAAGAGATATGGAGGAGGAGATTTTACACTATGTCAACCAGGATTATAAAACAAGCAAGAGAAAGTTGATAATGAAAGTGTAGAAGTGAAATATTTTGGCAAAATTTGACAGAACAAACAACACAACAAAAGAGAAATGGAATAGTCATCTGTTATAGGCCTTTCAGATTAGAGAAAAAAAAAATTTTTTTTTCCTCTTTTTTTTGTCTCTCTTTCCGGGGCTAGGGGGCTAGAGTACCATGGCGTCAGCTTCCCTCACATCAACCTCAAACTCCTGGCCTCGAGTGATTCTCCTGCCTCAGCCTCCCAAGTAACTGGGACAACAGGCGCGTGCCATCACGGCCAGCTAATTTTTTCTAGTTTTTGTTGCCTGGCTAATTTTTTTTTCCTATATTTTAGTAGAGACAGGATTTCTCTCTTGCTCAGGCCAGTCTCAAACTACTGACCTCAAGCAATCCTTCCCCTTCAGCCTCCCAGAGTGCTAGGATTACAGGTGTGAGGCACCATTCCCAGGCAAGAAAAAAGCATTAATGGGTAATTTTTAATTCAAATACTAGGTTCTTAAGAAGATTTCTGCCTCTTCTAAAAAATCTGGTAATATATGCTCCAAATATTTATATGAAAACTGATAAAAATATAAACCTATATAAAAATGGTTACAAAATTTCACGTAAACTTTCAATTAAAGCCAATAAACAAATGGATAGAAATACGGATATATACAATACTATGCTTCCATGACATCACTTGTTGGGGGCTAAATAACAGTCAATTTTCTGTGTGTCTGTTATATCAAGGCCAATAATCTTGTGGTTTGCCCTTCAAAAGACACAACTGGTTACACGATTTAGAAGAAAATCTGTAGGAACCATATTCTAACATAATTAAAAGTTACTCATTTAGTCTCTGTTAAGAACTCCTTTAGGACTTGCTTATATAGCATAATAAAACAGCAATTATTTTAAATTATGTTTTTATTCATATTCCACAGTTCTTAGGTAGCTAAATTTAATCATACAGCAATGTTATTTGCTTTTGTCCTGGACCAATCTCTACCTGTATAAAAGAAAACATTAAAGTTGTCACTCATTTAGTGAACATTAAATCTACTTTTATATGGCACTATGTTTAACATATAAAAATACATAAAACTGCAATAGCAATTAAGAACAACCATTATTTTTATTAAAGTGAAGAGAAATGAATACAATATAGTCAGCTCCAAAAAGGGAGGGGTTGCGGAAAATAATTTAATAGTAAATAATAGTAAACATAGTTTGTGTTTCCTTTGCTGGAAGGCTAATAACAGAAAGACTGCCTACAAATAAGATTCTGCTCCCTTCTTCATTATCCTTCAAATACCTTCCCCTGCCATTCCTCTCAGAAAGAGACTTTTTTCTGTAAGCAACATTTAACCGTGTGTCATGTTTAGATACAGAATCAAATTTTGGTGATTTTCAGTCTAAATATCAGCACAACACTTTGGCTCAACCAATCAGTTTTCATCTTCCTGACTGATTTGTTTTCTTCATAAACACAACTTATTGTTCAATCATATAACTTACTTGGCACATATAGTAGCTTAAGATTAAATAGATGACAATTTGAGATAGATAATTGAGAGAAAAAGTTAAGAGCAGATTTTGGCTCTTCGATTGATTTTGGAAAATGGCTGTGACTATTTTGGTGACGTAATAGTATTAAGTTTAGTTAAAGAAGAACCCTCAATTAAAAAAAAAATTAAACCCAGATCTTTTAAAATGAAATATGGGTTTTTAAGGGCAGGAGATCCTAATAATTAAATTCTGACAAGCAATCCAATTAATATCAAAATGTAAAAGTAGAATGAGAATAACAAATTTTTAAAATAAAGATTTAGCCTATACTGAAAGAAATGAGGCATGGGGAATCCAAATAAAGCAGTCATACACTTCTTCAAGAGAGATGATATAAAGTTAACAGGTACCTAAAAAATAGGAACTACTTAGATCCTAAATTTTATTTTGCTCTATCCAGTGAGGTAAAATATTTCCAGATTTGAAGAGATTCAATACCTACAATTGAGGAGAGATTAAACACATTAACTATCATTAATATCTGTGTATTGTGATTAGTCCTGACTTTTTATTTTTTGTTTTGTGTTTGTTTACTATTCCACAAGGTACATGTATTAAGATCACCATTAAAGACAGAAAATAAAAGCAAATATGAACATTAAATCAAACACATATTTTAATTTCTTATTATTTCTGTACCTTGGAAGGTCACTTGCCTTCTGAGTCTCAGATCACTGCTCTCTAATCTGATAATAAAATCGAACTACTGTGAGAATAATATGTGTGATAAAGTTTTGTAAACTCTACATTTAAAAATAATGTTAATCAATATTAGAAAAGCACCTAGCTATTGAAGTGCATTTGACCAGTTGGCACCAGAAATATTATATATCTATCTTTGTAAGTTGCAGATATGAACACTAAAGCTCACATTTATATTTTTGAAAACTTTCAAAAAAGACATAAAACTGTATCAGTTTTTTAAATAGATAAATGGGGAATAAAGCAATAAATAAAAATAATGTGATAACTGGGAAATTTCAAGAATAGGCTCCTTAAAATATCTGTAAACAAGGAGGACATTTTAAGGCACAAAGAAAGGGCATGGGCTTATTGAAAAGGAGTCACATGTAGCAGCACTTACTTTCTATTTTTACTAATTTAGGCAACTTTGAGATCATGAGAATGTTTTAGAAGCAGTTTTTCTTGATTTTAGGTAACTATTTGACAAGGGCTTTCATCACTTCGTACTAAGTAAGGGAGAGAAAAACTGACTGGCTGCTAGTACATTTAGGTGGATTTGTAGCTAATTAAACCAGTGGACTTCCTGCATTGATTCATCAATGTCAACCTTAAGAGAACCTCCAATGTCCTGACACAAGCTTGCGTACTTGGTCTGTGAGGTTTAGCATATTTATCAGTGAAGAAATCTTCATGAAATGCACGGCTGAGATACAGCAGGGAGGAAAACCCACATCTTGGAACACACTAATTGAATTTGAAAATGGAGACTCAAAATTTAGGGTAAAAAAAGATGTGTAAAGAGATAAAATATAACATTGAGCAACAGAAAATTTGAAAATTAAGTTCAGAGATCAATATGAAACCAGCTATTGGGTTAAACCAACCACAAACTCAATACAAACTAACTGTGATATGAGAACAAATAACCTATGCGAGGTTGCAACTACAGAAATCCTGTGTTATGATCAAGGCTGGTAGACACACTGCTCTTTGTGATTTAGAGTATATCAAATTTCAGGCCTTATATTGAAGAAAGAAGAAAAAAGAAAGAAAAGGAAGAAGAGAGAGCACACAGTCAATAGCGTATGTTAGCACAAACAGGATACAAACCACAGATCTGACACTGGCTTATGAAAAAGAATTAGAAAAATAAAGATATTTAACTCAAGGAAAAGATTTTTAGAAAATATGATAGCTAACTCCTAATATTTTGAGAGCTATCATATAGAAGAGATGGTAAAACATACACAAAAATTATTATTCTGGTATCCTTTGAGTTTAAAATGCTAAGATTCTTATTTCTATAAAAAAGTAAACAGGCCTAGCGAAGTGGCTCATGCCTGTAATCCCAGCACTTTGGAAGGCTGAGGTGGGAGAATTGCTTAAGGCCAGGGGATTGAGACCAGCCTGAGCAACATAGTGAGGCTCCCTCTGTACTGAAAATAAAATAATCATTCAGGCATGGTGGCGCATGCCTGTAGTTCCAGCTATTCAGGAGGCTGATGCAGGAGGATCACTTGAGCCCAGGAGTTACAGTTTGCAGTGAGCTATGAAAGTACCACTGCACTCCAGCCTGGGTAACAGGGAGAGAAACTGTCTTACCAAAAAAAAAAAAAAAAGAGAGAGAAGTAAAGGAAAAAAAATATTGCTAGTGGGCATTTATATATTGAATATTGGATATAATGTGAAATTTGAACCTAAGTGCCTTTCAAGTCTCAGGAAGGATGATGAAATCCAATTCATATTTTGACTACAGTTGCTTCTTTAAAGTAAGCTGAGTGGCTATGATTCATCTATGAGAACTTCTCAATTCCAATTATGCACATAATTGTGCAAAAAATGCCCAGAAAAGGAAAACAATGGGGAGGGCAAGAAGGATAAAAAAATGCAATATGTGCAAGTCACAATATTAATTATATCATTCAATGAAACATGCAAAATAAGCTAAACATGTTCTTTGGCCAGAAAGTTAATGATGATGGCATGAATTATGGTAAAATCTTGCAAATTCTAAGATTTATTTAAAAGAATAAAGTACTTTACCAAGATAAGTTCAGTGTACTTGGCAATGTGAAAGAAGTAATTTATTACTTTCTAACCAGAATAATTTCTAATTAGTATAAGCTTGTGTGTCTTTCTACATGCACTCATTTTATGCCTAATGGAAAGAAAACTCTCCTTTGACACTTTTGCTTAATGAATACATTCCAGAGTTATGGATGCAGAATCAACAGTAAATTATGGTCAGGTGGAAACATGTAAAAGATAATGGTATATTATGCATGATATTTTATGATATAAATATATTCAATTAAATGTTCGTCACATTATTCAATGAACTAAAGTTTAAAAATCTTCACTGAAAAGGTAAATTAACTTCTTTACTTTTGAACATCTAGTATTATTTTGCATAGAAGGGAAACTTCAGTAGTCCAGGCACTTAAGGAAATAGAAGATAGTAAGCGTGCCCTGATGCTTCTCCTTTTGAAAGGGCCATACATCCCTTTGTGAATAGCTATGGTCAATTAAATTTTGGCAAAAAATTTTAAAACCCAGCATGTGAATTATCATCATTTTATTTTCCCGTTATCAGATGATAGGTTGTGTTTCTAATAGAGACTATTCAGTACACCTGGATTTTGTTAAAGGCAACAAGGAATAAAGCCACAGACGACCCATAACGAACATTAAAAGAGGGAGAAATAAATCTTTACTTAGATAAGCACCTGAGACTTTTGAGACATTATTTAATACAGCATATTATAGGAAATCCTGATATGTATGGAATTGAAGAAAATAGATGCAATTAAAAATACTTCATTGCGATATGACTCATGTATAAAAAGCGGTTCTTATATGTGTACAACCTGATGTGTTTGGAGATAAGTATTCATCCATGAAACAATCTATGTCATAAATATATCCATCACCTCCAAAAGTTTCCTTCTGCTGTATTTATTATCATTATTGTGTGTTTGAGAGGGATGTGAACAATTAACATAAGATCTTCCCTCTTTGAAAAATTTTAAGTATACAATATGATCTTGTTAACTATAGGTACTGTTCTATATGGTAGATGTCTAGGACTTATTCATCTCACATAACTGAAACTTTGCCACGAATGGCATGACTTTCTTATTTTGTCTAACCTGAACACCCCTGATCTTCTTTTATCTCAGAAGTTAAGCAGGGTTGGGCCTGGTTATTACTTGGATGTTACACTAGATTCTTTTAACCTCAGTAACTACTCCTGAGGGAACAGACATGTATTGTCTGAGTGGCTACATCTGCATAACTATAAAGATAATAACCCCAACACAAGAATGGCCTTAATTCACCTTAGAAGTCATGTCAAAATTGGAAGTATTTGAGATTTCTATTTAGAGCCTTTATTGAACAGACAAAATCTACAATGGGAACACTAACTCAATGCATTTTAGGGGCCACAATGATCATGCTAGCTAATTTGAGTTTTTCTTGGGATTAAATTTTTAGAACATTTATTTTTCCTGTACAGCAGAATGTAGAAGATAAAGGAAACAGAAAAAAAAAGTTCAATTGATTATAAAACATTGGTAATCTGAGAGCCCTAATATTTTGCTTTTAGATACAGGAAAAAATTTCCCATAGTTTTATAGACTATATTGAATATTTCTTTTAAGAGAATCAAAGAATCAAACAAAACCAATGGGGTTGCTGATATTAAAAGATAAAATTAACCTCCTCTCAAACTAACAATCTATATGAAAGCTAAATTGATCAAATTATACAATTATGCACTTATTAATGTCCCATCAAGTATCACTGAGTTGAACCTACTCAAAAGAGAAGAGAATGATAGATATGGTATGAAAGATTAAAAACAAACCATAGGCCGGGCGCGGTGGCTCACGCCTGTAATCCTAGCACTCTGGGAGGCCGAGGCGGGTGGATCGCTCGAGGTCAGGAGTTCGAGACCAGCCTGAGCAAGAGTGAGACCCCGTCTCTACTAAAAATAGAAAGAAATTATATGGACAACTAAAATATATATATATACAAAAAATTAGCCGGGCATGGTGGCGCATGCCTGTAGTCCCAGCTACTCGGGAGGCTGAGGCAGTAGGATCGCTTAAGTCCAGGAGTTTGAGGTTGCTGTGAGCTAGGCTGACGCCACGGCACTCACTCTAGCCCGGGCAACAAAGCGAGACTCTGTCTCAAAAAAAAAAAAATAAATAAATAAATAAATAAATAAAAACAAACCATAAAGCACCAAGAAGATAATGGAAACTTGTACGAGAAATAGATGCAGCTAAGATAAAAAAAAAAAAAATCTTGCCAAAATATGACTCCCAATTACTTTGGTTGCATTACAAAATTTAAAATACAATGTTTAGTAGATACAATCAAATACTCAAACCCAAAAGTTTATATATATATTTATTACTGCGAATGTATATGTTTGATTATGGAGAACAAGTAAAGCAAAAGTTGTAGAAAATCATTTGATCCTGTATCTCATAGAAATGTGGTGTTTACCATGGTGCTGCAAAGATCAATAATAAACTCCATTTCAAGAAAGATATTTATTGATGATTTGTGAACTAGTATATGAACACATTGCTTAAATTTACATGTATTTTAACAGTAATTACAGAAAGGTATAATAAACAGGAAAAAACCTATGATTTTTGCCATTATCAGAATCAGCAAGGCAGAATTTCTTGGTGAATTTTGGGTACTAATTTTGCAGGTTGTAAGTAATATTAAGCCTTTATCGACAATTCAATTATACTATTAATATTTTAAATCCCATATACTGAATTATACTTTTCCTCATTGAAGTTATATGGAATTCTACAATGAATCATTGACCCATGAAAACAAATTACTATGCTGAAATCCCACCATGATAAATATCTTTGTATTTATTCTGTGGTTTCTCCTAGAATAAATTCTATTTTACAAAGAGTTACTATAACACCATAGGAAGAAGTAGGAAAAACTATAGTTCTTTCTTTTTGCATAACCCAGGAAGGATATGGTTCATACTGTATTCTACTTCATGTTGCAGTTCCATGTAGTCAATATTACTATCGATATATTCACAAGGATATCATTTACTGCATGTATGTATTCAGAACATGCACCACAAAAAGCCAAAAAAAAGCCTTACAATATTTAAATAGAGATTCTATTTTTTTTTTTTTTTTGCTGTTTATTCTTGTCCACGTTTCTAAGCATCTCCAAGCCTCTGAAAACTGGAGACTTTTAAAGATTGAGGTAGAAGTATTTCCCAAAGGAACAGTCCAATTTTGTTTACCATTTTGCCTTCATGGAGACGAAGCTTTCTAGACCTGCGTCCCCTCTCAACCTAGCTTAACAAATTACTGTGTATCAGATTCCCATCGTGAGCTATGAGCTCTCCACTGATAACTAAAATAATTCATCTGATAAACACTTCATGGTTTTGCTTTATTTTTTTCCCTCAGGTCACTTCAAAAGATTTGCATTTTATCTAGAAATCATCTTCATTGCATGGAATGGACCTCCAATTCTGAGCAACAATACTTGATAGGGTGTGAAATAATAAATATTATGGCGAAGTATGTTTTAGTTTCTCTTGAAATTGACCTAGTCGGAAAGCCTGATTATATTTAGTAAATATGGAGATTATGGAGAACAAGTAAAGCAAAAGTTGTAGAAAATCATTGCTACAGAAAGAATTTAGACAAATAAAACCTCTGCATTCTTAAACACTAGGTATGTGATATTTCTTTCTGAGATTTATGTAAGTATCATTCCTGGCTAAAGTTAAAAAGCCCATTTGCTTTTTAAAAATAAATATACATAGTAGTACAATGGACATTTAGGCCACAAAAAGGGAAAAAACGATCTTATTAAGAAACTTATAAAAATTGAATTATCAAGTAAACAAAACATCCTACAGAGTTCATAATTAATTACATAGTTAGTAGAGTGAAACATAGGCATTAATGCTATTGAAGACAACAACAACAAAAAATCATCTCTGGGAGGTGAGATTAGGCTAGGCAGAAATAGGACCTGTTAAATTTCTTGCAAAATTGCCCACAATACAGAGAAGAAATATAGATTTCTCAATGTGAGAAAAATGCAAACAAATGAAACTTCAGGAAGGAACAATAAAAATGATTAAGGGTCTAAATGAAATGATTAATGGGCAGAGATTAAAAGACAGTATCCATTTAACTTGGTGAAAAGACTAATGGGAAATTCAATCACTTGAAAGCATAAGTAGGGTACAAAAAAAGGGGAGAAAGAAGAAAATTTTAGGTTAGTCAAGAGAAAATAACCAGAAATAATGGGATGAAATAGAGTATAGGAAATTTGTGAGTGACTATCATAGAAAAGGCAGCCTTGTTTGGTCTATTAGGCTGAAGAATTGTTTCCTAAGGGACATAGTAAAAAGCCCTTTTGCTTGAGCCATTTATGTAGACCAGACAAAGAAGTGGGTAATGGTATAGGAAATAATTCTATATTCACAAAATTATGGACATTATGATCTAATAGCTCCCTGCCAGCACAAAAAAAGTCTCTAATGCATATAATTCCTTGGCTTCCAGCTTTTGTATTTTCTCTTTTTAGATAAGAGCTGATATAACACTGAACAGGAACTCTGAAAATGGATTTCTTCTACGTTCTACCTCAATGGCTTCTGTAATTCTATCATTCTTGTTTATATATAATTTACTATATTAGTTTTTTATAAATTAAAATGCCCTTGGCAAGAGAGATATTCAAATTTACAATGTTTAAATAAACTTTGTTCTGCAATACAACAATCATAACTACATATTTCATTGATCTACAAACCAACTTAAAACTCAGTAAAGATTACTTTTATCTCCCCTGGTTTGATGATATTTTTAAGATGCCTTAACATATGATAGAGTTATAATTTATCTAGAATAGAAACAACTGAAAAGTTTTAACAAATAAAATTATTTCCTTTGTATATATTGTCTCATGGCTATCTTAATGACAGTCATGAAAATGATTCTGTGACATGTATTATATTTTCAGAATCATTTTATAAACCACCATGTATGTTTTGGTTTATTCTATTATATTCTAACTGATTTAAAAGAGAGAATCTATGCATTTGATGAACATTAACCATTCACTGTAAAGCTTGATCATCTAGAATGACATAGTCCCCAGAAGTATTGAATAACTAAAAAATGTTTGCCTAAATAATCTGATAATATTTTTTCATCATGAAGGTTTTTATCTAGGAGTATGAAAGGATTTACCTGACATTATATAGGGTGGAAAACAAAACTGGACTGTGAAAAACCCACAAAAACAGGCAAACAGAAAAACAGGTGATACTTTCGTGTTTTAAAGATATTATCTACAGGCCGGGCTCGGTGGCTCACGCCTGTAATCCTAGCACTCTGGGAGGCCGAGGCGGGTGGATCGCTCAAGGTCAGGAGTTCGAGACCAGCCTCAGCAAGAGCGAGACCCCGTCTCTACTAAAAAAAAAAAATAGAAAGAAATTATCTGGCCAACTAAAATATATATAGAAAAAATAGCCGGGCATGGTGGCGCATGCCTGTAGTCCCAGCTACTCGGGAGGCTAAGGCAGTAGGATTGCTTGAGCCCAGGAGTTTGAGGTTGCCGTGAGCTAGGCTGACGCCACGGCACTCACTCTAGCCCGGGCAACAGAGCGAGACTCTGTCTCAAAAACAAACAAACAAACAAACAAACAAAAATATATATATATATATACACATATTCTCTTACATTGCTCTTTAAGGAAATTCCTGGAATCCTACTCTTGGTTCTGCTGGGAATTATCAAATCTCAGGTAAGTGTTTTAATCTTATGAGTCTGTTTTTCCAGCTATCAAACATTTGGTTATATAAAGTTTAAGAATACCATGCAAATACAAAATCTGACTGTAAATAACATATAGCATAGTTTTCAAGCAATGTAAGACCATTTAAAAAATTTATGTATCAAATTTTATCTTTTTAATTTGGTATTTACTCCTTTCTTTAATTCTGAAAAGATAGCCTAAAAACTTTAAAAATTCCTTATTTATTCAACAAAGTATCAATCCTTTACTAGATAATATTATTTTTAAATGGGAAAATAAGCTGAAATTTATAATGGATATTAGACAATTTCTTTAAAAATATTTCTAATATTTTTAAACCTATGTAAAATTTCAACCTTTAAAATGAATGAGATCAATATCTGTATTTACCCCCATCAAGTGCTAAAATCATGAGGGAATCAATATCAATTCTCCATCAAGCTTAGAGATTTATATCTGTACATTTTTTAGTTTTTAGTTTTTATTATTTTTTTAATTTTTTTTTTATTTCAGCATATTGCAGGGGTACAAATGCTTAGGTTACATGCATTGCCTCTGCCCCACCGGCATCAGAGCTTCCAGCCATCCCCCAGATGGTGCGCACTGCACCCATTAGGTGTGTATATACCCATCCCCCCCTCCCCTCCCATCTTCCAGACACCAGATGAATGTTATCACTATATGGCATTTAAGTGGTTTTTTTTTTTTTCAGCATATTATGGGGGTACAAATGTTTAGGTTACACATATTGTGTTTGCCCTACTCAAGTCAAAGCTTCAAGCACGTCCATCCCCCAGACGGTGCACACTGCACCCATTAGGTGTGTATATACCCATCGCCTCCTCCCTCTCCTATCTGCCTGACACCTGATGAATGTTATTACTATATGTGCATTTAAGTGTTGATCAGTTAAAACCAATTTGGTGATGAGTACTAGTGTTGATCAGTTAATACCAATTTGATAGTGAGTACTTGTGGTGCTTGTTTTTCCATTCTTGTGATACTTCACTTAGTAGAATGGATTCCAGCTCTATCCAGGATAGCACAAGAAATCCTAGATCACCACTGTTTTTTTGTGGCTAAGTAGAACTCTGTGGTATACATATACCACATTTTATTAATCCACTCATGTATTGATGGGCACTTGGGTTGTTTCCACATCTTTGCAATTGTAAATTGTGCTGCAATAAACATTCTAGTGCAGATGTCTTTTTTATAGAATGTCTTTTATTTCCTTTGGGTAGATGCCCAGTAATGGGATTGCTGGATCAAATAGTAGTTCTACTTGTAGCTCTTTGAGCTATCATCAGAGATTTATATTTTTAAAGGGAACGGAGTGATAGAGTTCATATTCTCACTATCTTCTGCTTTCAGACCACCAAATAATTTCGAGACATGGTACTTTAAAAGATGTCTAATAACCTATGATATTTCCATAGAATAAAGAGAGCCAAATTAATACAATATACTAATAATATTAAAGAAACTAGGGATTTTTATAATGCAAAAGTAGATTCAGATGATTTTTGATAGCCAACAAGATACTTTATGACTCTACTGTGATCAATATTCTGGAGAAAATAACAGAACAGTACAAAGATTTGTATAATAAAGCAAGATCAAATTTATTCTCTCCCCCATGTTGGGGTACACACAGGGCAACATTACCCACTACACATGAATCCAGTATAGTAGTCATATACTAGTGAGAACCACATTTGTTTTTATTTTTAAACTAATCTCTCTATCTGAGGGGAAAAAAAAAAAAAAGACTTACGCTTCCTGGGAGAGTCATAAATTCATGCCGAGTACTATGTTAGTTTCTGTGGATATAGCATCAAACAAACTTACAAATTTCCTTTTTTAATGTGTTTATCTTCTACTAGGGTGAGACAGACAGTAAGTAAAAAAAAAAACCAAATAAATGGCAGAGTAATAACAGACCATGGCAATTGGTATAAGAATACTCAGATGAATAAGCAAGGGAAAAAGGCCACAATATATAGTCTTCAGATAAGGACTCTGTATATTACATTTATTGTTTTTTTTTTTTTTTTTTTTTTGAGACAGAGTCTCACTCTGTTGCCCAGGCTAGAGTGAGTGCCGTGGCGTCAGCCTAGCTCACAGCAACCTCAAACTCCTGAGCTCAAGCGATCCTCCTGTCTCAGCCTCCCGAGTAGCTGGGACTACAGGCATGCGCCACCATGCCCGGCTAATTTTTTCTATATATATTTTTAGCTGTCCATATAATTTCTTTCTATTTTTTTTTTTTTTTTAGTAGAGGTGGGGTCTCGCTCTTGCTCAGGCTGGTCTCGAACTCCTGAGCTCAAACGATCCGCCCACCTCGGCCTCCCAGAGTGCTAGGATTACAGGCGTGAGCCACCGCGCCCGGCCTGTATATTACATTTAAATGACTATCTTACACATAAAAATAAGTTAGCCCTGTATACAACTAGAAAAGCAACCTAGTACAGGGAGGGGGAAGAATGCATTTAGAAAGCCAATGGAAAAAAAAAAATAAGTATAAGCATGATAGAGGGCTGGGCTAGGTGGACGGATATTCACCATAGAATGAGAAAGCTGTAGTGACAATGAACAGATACACGCCTGTTATTTCAATGGCAGAAGAAAGCATGGAGGCAAGGTATGACTAAATGATTTCTGATATCTATGCTAAAGGTACGATAATGAGGAATATTAAAATGTTATTAAATCTTAAAAATTATCTCAGATGTCTGTGAAACTTCTGAAGATCATTTTCTCCTACTCTCCGTACTCATTTGAGGCTAGGAAGAAAGTGGAGATACAGTGTAATTGCTTTTTCGGGCAGCTTTCAATACTGTGGGAATTCCTAGGTTCTTGATTATTTAAGGTCACATTTGCTGTTGGGTTCCAATATAAGTTCCTTTGATGAGTAAAGGAAACTGAGATGGTTAGTTTTATATGTCACCTTGGACTGGGTAATGAGGTGCCCAAATATTTGGTCAGACATTATTTTGGGAGTCTGTGAGAGCATTTTGGATGAGGATAACATTTGAATCTGTAGACTAAGCAAAGCAGATGGTCCTTTCTGATGTGACTGGTCCTCATCCAATCAGTTGAAGGCCTGAGTAAAACAAAAAGGCTGATCCTCTCTAAAGTAACAGAGAATTCCTTCTTCCTGATGGTCTTTAAGGTGGGACTTTGGAATTTTTTGCGACATTGGACTTGAATTAAAGCACTGATATTGAGCCCACAGGATTTCAGACTGGAATTAAACCATTGGCTCTCTGGTTCTTAGGTCCTTAGACTTAGACTGAAACTAAACTATTACTTTTTTTAAATCTCCAGCTTGTCAACTCCCCCTTCGGGGGATCTTGAAACTTGCTATACTCCATAATTATGAGACAATTCATTATAGTAAATCTCTTTCTCTCTGTCTCTGACTTTTAGAGAGAGAGAAAGAGATATCTTATTGATATCGGAGATATTTATTTCTGCTATTGGTTCTGTACTAACAGAGAAACTT
Organism: Eulemur rufifrons; assembly: GCF_041146395.1. Taxonomy (NCBI): domain Eukaryota; kingdom Metazoa; phylum Chordata; class Mammalia; order Primates; family Lemuridae; genus Eulemur; species Eulemur rufifrons. The sequence goes on from NC_090989.1 coordinate 31,955,473, forward strand.
TTAAATTAAAAAAAAGAAAAATAGGATGACTAAATGTACCATCTTCTTGCTCACCTGAATTTTCTCTAAAATCTGATAAAGGGGAATTATAACAAATTATTTATTTAATATTTAAATATGTGAAAGGCTACAACCTGTGTGAGTCTTGACCATTTATTCACTCATTCATCCATTTAATATTTACTGAGTGCTTCTTATGTGCCAGCAATTCTTCTAAGCAGAGGGAACAAAATATATAAAATGCCTTTCTTCACTGAGCTTTATAGTCTAGTAGAAGCAGTAGTCTATAATAATTTAAATATTGTATAGTTCTGACAGCTATTTTCACATCTCATTTCAGATTCATTTTCCACCTTTTTCTGCCCAACTCTATATTTCAGGTAATTACTCTCTCCACGCTTTCTTACCCTTGGATTTCCAGGTAGGTTTTCCCAACAGAAGGCATTTACGGAAAGCTAGAAGTTATGTGGAGAGGAGAATGTAGAGTACCTCACCCTCTTTTTACTCTTGGAGTCGTCTTCAGCAGCAGCTGTGTCTCCTGCCTCCTCCAAGTCTGCATCTACTGCTTGGCAGCCCTCAGAGAAATGCAAATGAAACGTAAATTAAAAACATAATGAGATACCATTTCATATCCAGATTGACCAAAATTTAATAATCTGACAAAATCAAATGCTGTCAAGGGTGAGAAGGCAAACACCCTTTTGGTGGGAGAATTGGTAAAAGCACTTTGGAAAACAAATTTTAAAGAGAAGTTAAAGATAAACATATCCAACTACTCCTCAGTTCTCCTAAAGATACACTTGTGCATGTGAACCAAGAGAAATGCACAAAAATGTCTCTAACACTACTTATATTTTGGAATAGGAAAAAATGTGCAAACCACCCTAATAAGCATTTAGGAAATAGATAAATAAATTTTGTTTATACACATACAATGGAATATTCTATCAAACTATAAATGAATAAATTAGAGATTGTTGAATGGATATGAATATGTTTTTTTTAAAAAATGTGCTTCAAGGAAAAACAATCACAGAATATATTAATATTATGTATATATACATATAAATAGAATATATGTATACATGTGTATACTATATATGTATATACATAGGTACTATATGTATAGCATAATTCCATTCATATAATGATTAAAATCTGTAAAACTAAATATTTTTCCATATATGCATGCAGAAATTGTGAATTATTTGTTTAAAATAGCAAGGCAATTATAGAAAACAAAACTTATGGCTGTGTTTTGGGAGGGTGGATAGAGAAGAAGAAAGATTGAGGATGAAAACTCAGGAGTCTTCAAAGTGATTGGTGATGTTCTTTCTCTGAAGTTGGTGGGTATACAGCTACTCAGTTTTTCTGTTCTTTTTCTTTTGTTTATATCTTATCTAAACATTCTTTTACACTTTCTAATTTTTTAGAGTAAAAGTAGAACTTGAAGCAAATGTGCAGCTCTATAAAATTACTATCAGTACTGTGACAGTATATGTATTATTGATAATAACAACAGTGTTAAATAATACTACCTTGTACACATTTCAAAAATATAAGAACCATGTAGGCAATATAAAATTCAGACGTACTAGAGGCTGAAAAACCAGAGAAGCCACCGCAGCAGAGAAAATAGTAAATGCCATGGACATTTTTATATCTGTTATGTCATTGTCATAGAGAGTGATAATCATATAATAATCTTCACTTTTCCATTTAATTTTTAAATATATATATATATATCTACACATATGTGTGTATATATACACAGTAATAATTTGAATGAGAATAGGTATCACAATCATGTTATTTTTCTATAATTATTGATTTTTCCAAATAATTATGAATCTAAATAAAATGTTTTCAATAGGTTTGAACCACACAGGGACTACAGCAATACGATGGGTCCAGGGTCCAGTTGCATCACATGTATCTATTGTTACAATACATTACATTCCCAGAAATCATACCTTAGGCTACACTATAACTATTAATTTATCTACTTGAAGACATTTGATATTAGTGCCAAATTATTTAACAAACACATAAGTCAATTTTGATTTTGATGAACTTTAGTTTATTTGCTACGGATGCATGTATCCTATCTGAAAGAATAGAAACTCTTGGAAAATAATTTCTTCTCCCTTTCTGAATATAGAACTTCTCAATTCTATGTCATTTCTCCCAACTAATGTGATTGTCATTAGAATATAAAATTTTTCCAGGTATGCCAAAGTGATGCAGGAAGGCACGTTTTGATATTTCGATTATAGACTCCATATAACACGTACTATTACAGTACAATTATAAATAATATTAATGACATAAAACATATATTACTGTTTCAGGCAATATTATAAGTACTTTAAACATAATAAATCATTTTATTCTTAAAACTGTAAGAGATACATGAAATTATTACCTTTTTTTTTTTTTTTTACAGCCGAGGAAACTACAGTATAGAGTAGTTACAAAGACCTATCATTTTTCACACAGCTCCTAAGAATGATTTGAACCCTGGAATATGCTTTAAAAAGTTCTCATCCTCAGTTGCTAAACCATTCAGCCCCAAATGCATACAGAAATTAGGTTGCTAATATGGGCCAAAGCTGCTGCATATGTAAGGGTAAGCAGGATAAAAGATCTGACTGGATAGAACCATTAAAGTTAGCTCTCTGGTAAGCTTAATTATGTAAGGGAAGATAATGGGTCAGTGAAGGCAACCGGTATAACAGTGAAAATCAATAAGACAGGCTTAATGTAGGACGAAAAAGACAGGTGGAGAGAAGGAGGGCTTCAGGTAAAAGGAACAAAGCAGGGTTAGGTGAGTCTCATTCAGTACCTTGGGAAGTTCCCTGGGAATGCACAGCAACCACTGTGAAACTTTCTACTGAGGCCTTTTAGTTTTATATTCTGGAGTGGGGGTAGTGGAGCATTTTCCTTCTTTGTGTTCTCAGTGTTGGTCTTTCAAATTTTTTTTCATTTTGAAAAATCTCAAACTAAAGGCAAAGGTGTAAGTGTGTGACAAATATTGCCTCACCTATAAAACATTTGAGAGTAACAGTCAGATGTTGCATAATTTTGACCTGTCCCATTACTGATAGTGCTCACTTTGATCACTTAATCAAGATGTTGCCTACCAGGCTTCTCAACTGCAAAGTTTCTCTTCTACCCTTTGCAATTACAATTTTGTGGGGAGGTAATTTGAAATTATGTCAGTAACTACAGATGTAGAGGTATATATGTACAAATAAGTCTCCATTATTCTTTGAGTACTTCCTTGCTTCTGGGACAATAAGATGTGTTAGTCTGATTTCAGAGCCCTGCCCCAGCCCAAAAAAAAAAATCAGCCTTTTTTTCAAAAGATCATGGCTCCTATTATCACATAATGCATGCATAAGCATATGTCTGTGTGCATTTCTTTGTGTATGTGTGTGTGTGGAAGGAGAGAGAGAGAGAGATCAATTCCGCCTTACGTAACAAATCTACCACTTCCACTGCACCCCTGCTCCATGCAGATGCTTTCCTCACCCTGCTAGCTCTCTGACCTCCCATGCTAGACCACAGTATCATGCTGGGACTCCAGTACCTTGTATCTGGATGCCCCAGAATTAATTGTTTTTAAAGACCAAATAATTTTATTAATCCTTTCAAAAATCTTAACACTTGAGATTAGGTAGAAAAAGCCCTTCTTCTCTTCTGATTTGAGTGCACAAAGTATTGTATAAAGCCTTAGAGGGCATTTTAAACTTAACTTGGTTTCATTATCCTCCTGGTTGTTAGATTTTTCAGTTTCTTACAAGCACCAAACTTCCTGTTCTAGGATTATGATCTCTCAACCTTTTGTGATTCTACTCTGCCAAGCTGAGAGAACACATGCTTTCTTTTATTGGCTACAGATGGCTGACTTTGTAAGGAAGTATTCAGGAAGGGGCTGCAATCTTCCAATTACCAGATATAAAAATTCTTATGAATATAAGTCTTGCTAGATTTTTTAAAGCTACAAAGTCTTCATTTATCTCCTTAAATGTGTTAGCATAGACTGTAAAGAATTTCATAGAGAAAATGTCAGGAAAGAAAACAGAAACATGGAAGTCTAAGGTGTATCTTCTAGCATTAGAGTATTTAATATTTAAAGGTCTTTTTTTTAAAAATTTATCCAAAGAGGGGAAAAGAATCAATGAAACATCAATGAGGTGGAGCCAAGGAAATTATCTATTGTAATATTCTAAGCTCAGAATTTTTGTTAGAATTTCAAAAATTCAATGTGGTTTTTAAAAAATTATATTCTGATTCTTTAAAATGTTCAGTTCATTATAAGAGTTAGCAGCCCGTGCACATAGTAGTTATAAGAGAAGGGAATAGAAATCATTATCAAGGCTTTAAATGAAGACAGGCTATTCACTGAGGGGCTGTGTGGGACACTAGCCCATGAAAATGGGACATTTCTTTAAGAGAAATGACATAGATCATATTTTATCTTTTTATCTCCAAGACCTAGTTTGACTGACACATAATAGTCACTCAAATGATGGGTTTTAAATAAATGTCCATAACAGGAATAGTATCACTAATGGGGATCTCTGGTATTTTTTGAAATGGGCCAGATTCATTAACCCATGTTATCACAGTGAATATCGGATGAATTGTATTCAATCATAAAATTCACTGGCATGGTCCAGAATGACCATGGACCTTGCTCTAGAAGCACTAGAAAATGCTAAGATCCCTAAAATGTGATGGGCTCCTAAGCTCTAGACTGTGTGCATGTGTAAGACCATGAACTACTTAGCACATATCCTCCAAGATTCATGGCCCCTAATGGCACAGAACATTGAAGTGGGCATATTTTGCATAAATCATGGTAGTTGGAAGGAAGTATGTCATAGAATTACTTCAGAAAATGGTTCCACTTGTACATAAGCAAAGGCATATAACCCTTAGATAAATGCTATCCTTCTGGAGCTAAGTATATTATTAAAGTAATCATTTTAGTATTAAAATACTCATAAATTGCCATAGTATAGATGGTATAAAGTTAATGTGCTATTAGTCTCTTGATGATGCCCTAATTCCCATATTCTCCAGTCTTGGTTTCCAGCCATACCAGAAGATGTGTTTTCAACTTGTTTCTATATGGTAGAAAATGGTTTCTACTGATAAGGCAATACATACGTGGATGTCCTATTTTCAAGTGACTTTGGGTTTCTAAATAATTCTGGGTATCAGAAGGTGCAGCAAAAAAATGAAACATTTCAAGACTAAGTTTTACTATGTCTTAAAAGTCATTTTATAATAGATAATCCCATTCTGGTATGGTAAAGTATATATTTTCTCAGCTTTTATGATCTAAGGAGAGAGTTTAACAGAGCTTCATATTAATGAAATCTTGCTTTGGTAGAAGATAAGTATGTTTTCTCCTTTCATTGATAAGCAAGCAATATTAATATAACAGGAATACATACCGTTATACCAATTTTTCTAATTTTTGATCTTCTTTCCAATGAATTATGTAGAATATTTAAGGTATGCATGATTTTTAACCTAAATTCAGCTTGAATAATTGCATTAGGTGATCATTTTTGGTAAACTTTTCCTCCATTCATTCATTAATCCATCCATTTATTCAACAATAATTTATTGTCAGCCTTTGAAATTTTCCTAGTTTCTATACAACCTCTAGTATAGACTGTTCAGAAACATTGGGAAAAGTAAAGAAGTTATATATATTAGAGGCTATGGGTTTTAGCTCAAAATTTCATTATTTAAAAATGAACAGTTGTGAAAAAGAAATAGCAGCTTTATTACAATCGATCCCCTGAGCTGTCTTTGGGACTGGTCCCATTGCTCTCCTGGGAGAGGACTTTGGCCTGTGGCTTTGCTGAGTTACCAAAAAATGTGATTATGGATGTGAGGCTGTCATTCTGTTCTAGGGGCCGACTTTAATGCCCAGAAGATTAACTTGAACCAGAATGAAAAATATAATTCAAGAACCTTAAAGGGAAGTTTTAGAATTTCCTGGGATTTAAAAAGTGATATTACTAAGCTTCAGTTTTAGGATTCAGGAGATCTTCAAATCTGCCTTCTCATGCCAGGGTTTCTGTCTCTTATTTACATAAAAGGATTTTTAAAAAGAAAATAATTATTGAAAGAGAAAATAAAATTGATGAATGGCAAAATGAATATTCCATGCAGAATTATAAATGCAAAGAAAACTCTGAAAAGTGTCCAGTTACAGCCTGAGCAATATAGCAAGACCCCATCTCTACAAAAAATAGAAAAATCAGCAGGGCATGATGGCCCATGTTGGTAGTCATAGCTGCTTGGGAGGCTGAAGCAGAAGGATTGCTTGAGTACGGGAGTTTGAGGTTGAAGTGAGTTGTGATGACACCACTGCACTCTAGCCTAGGCAACAAAGTGAAACCCTATCTGAAAAAAAAAAAAAATCTGATTAAACTTTTCACCTAATGATACCATCTTAAAGTGACTAGCAAAAGCCCTGGGTCTCTGTTAAGAAGCTTGGGGTTATTTTTCTGGGAGAACACAGGAGATTGAATAAGAGTATTCTTATCACAATTCTGAGATTTCTAAAACATAGACCTGAATTTGTATCCTACCACTAATTAATTAAGTCTGTACGTTCAAACTGTGGTTTATCCCTGTGGATGATAAATGTTTATGTCACAATTTATTCATTGAATCACTTTAGGATCTCCTGTAAAATCAAATGAGATGGAATTAACTGTCAAATGCTTCTGAAGAGAAGGTTCATGTAAGTAGCACACTGGTTTTGCTCTTGGAAGATCACATTTGTTTTAGTAATTTTGAATATTAATGTGTTCTAGATATCAATACATGCACCAGTGTATTCAGATGAGAAAAATAAACATGCTTAGAGAAGCTTTATTTTACTTGTAATGGTCCTCTTGCCTCAGACTTCTGATTTGTCTTTCTGAAAAACTCATATAAGTTTTTATTTGCTTTTATCTCTCATGTATATGATCCGAGATTTCTTATTAATTGTCCACTTTTAACTTTGTCCCCACTCTCAATTTTCTCATTATCTCTGCTTATTTTGTTTTATCTCCTAACATTCTTCTATTAATTACTTTGTCATGGCTCCAGTTCTCTTTGACTTGACTTAGATGACTGTTTTCTTTTTTTAATTTTGTTTTTATTTAAGCATATTACAAGGGTATAAATGTGTAGGTTATATATATTGCCCTTGCCCAACCCGAGTCAGAGCTTCAGTGTGTCCATCCTCCAGATGGTGCACACTGCACCCATTACGTGTGTATATACCCATCCCCTTCTTCCCCCTCTCATCTGCCTGATACTCAATGAATGTTATTACTATATGTGTACTTAATGGTTGATCAGTTAATTTCAATTTGATGGTGAGTACATGTGGTGCTTGTTTTTCCATTCTTGGGATACTTCACGTAGTAGAATGTGTTCCAGCTCTATCCAGGATAATGCAAGAGGTGCTATCTCACCATTAGAGGGCTGTTTTCATAATCCACAGGTCACTGTAGTAGGATTAATGTTTTAGCCATAAATAAGATGGACATGTTTATTTTACAGATTAATAATGAACATGTAATAGTATATGTAGTCCACACTCAAAAATGATGACCAAGGCTGCTTATAATTAAGAGAGTTATTATTTTCATACTACCTATGAACTACATAAACTATTACCAATATGAATAATCATTATACTTTTTATAGTTATGAATAAAATTAAGAAAGCAAACTGTAAGAGAAACTAATAGCTCTGAACTAACCAATAAATTTTTCATGGAACTTCAAAATGGATATTAAGAACAATGGCATTAAATGTTGATGACTTTTCATGAGATAGACTTATATCTATCAAAAATTCCCAATAATAATTCATTTTTAGATGATGCATAGCTTGTTTTAAAAAAAAATCACTCACTTCTACAAAAAATATAAATTTAACTGTTACATTTATCTTAGATGTTATATAATTTAGTACTGAAAATGTCCTAATGATCTAGGTATATAAAAAAACTACAATTATTCTATAATTATAAAATTATTTGCTTTACCTCTGCAGCAACAGCTGATATTTTCCAGGAAATCTAAAGGACACACACTTTTTTTGGTTTCTTCCAAAACAGTACATTAAATGACCTTAATTGTGCTTAGAATATCAATTTGAAACCTCTAAGCTTGGATGTGAATTCCAGTTTGAGGTTTTTGCAGAATTTCTACCGAAGGAATATGTGTAGTATTACAAAATAAATAGTAGAAAAATAAATGTCTAAAATGACATGTTTGAGGATAAATGAAAATATAATAAAATCAAAAATTGATTTCACATAATCTGTAAAAGATATAATATAAAAATTAATATTACATATAATATATGTATAATTAATTTAAGATTACTTCTAAATGCAACATTCAATAAATAATCACCTTTAATATGTAATTACATAAACACATAAAGAAATATTGGATTGATTTTTTTTGTTTCATCCCAGTGCTAGTAATTCTGTTGAGATATAGAAAATCATTTCAGCTGATAATGAAAGAAAAGGCTATCAATAAAATCTTTTTTCTTATTACAATTTTCTTACTTTGTACATATGACTAAAATACGACCCTTAAAAATGTACCTACCTTTCCCACATGAATCCCTTGCAGTTTTCCAGCAAACATTAAATAGAAATTAATTTGAATAATATTTTATGGAGCTTCTCCATTATTATTGCTGACAAAATTAAAAGAAATGAACATTGGTTTGTGCTATATCAGAGACCTTATGTCTTTTCTAATTGCAGTAATGAATGAAATTACAAGATGATATACATCCACGGAAAGAAAGCAACCTCACCTTACAAATATTGCAACGAACTGTCTTACAAAAGTATCAAATCAATAGCTTTGAAGAGTCCATGTAGCAAAGTCTTGAGCTCTTGGTAAATACACGGTGAAAGAATGAAGTAATGATTTTGAAAATGACTTTTGAAATATTAAAATAATTAATTAGTAACCTCATAAATCACTTTAATATGCCAAACACAAAAACCCAGGAAGAATAGTCTGGACTTCTTTTCATATTATGGGATATACAAAGGAGGTGTAAGCACTTCTCCTTGAAATGCTCAGAATCTTACTAGAAAAAAATACATTTGATTAGAATGAAAAAGCATTTTATCATTATATGTTAAATTTATAAACTCTGTGCAATGACAGTAGTTAAATTTTACTGGGTGCTTTCCCTTTTTTAATTATCAACACGTGCAGGCATCTTCTCACCCCTAATTATGTCTATGGAAACTGCATCATAACATATTAATAAACTTTCCCTGATCATAGAAGTCTGGACTCATATGCAGTGACTACAGACTCTAAGCTTTCGTACACTGTCCTAAACTGCTGTAAAGATAAGAAAAGGGATATCAGTACACAGCAGAAGGGTCAGGAAATGTTTCCTGCCATGAAGTGGTTTAGGTCTCAAAAAAGAGTTTGAGTTTGGAAAGTATTTATAAGCCTGGGAAACTTGTGGCAAAGACCAAATTGTCAGAGGGCATGGTAAAATGGTGGCAGAGATGAGTCTAGATTGAGTAGGATAAATTGGGTCAGAATTTTATTGATTTCCAAGGCAGTAAAAAAAGCATAGATTTTACACTTTAAGAGGTGGGAAGATATTGACTATTTGGGAGATTTATATAAATTATCTATAAACATCTCTTGCACAAACCCTGCATTCAATGTTAAAGAGTAGTCTAGAATAAATTATTGCAATACAGCTTGTAAGGTACAATCATAAAGTATAAATGTGCATACCTCAACCAGTGCAGGGATGGCAAGGTCTCCAGAAGAGGTAAAATTTGAGTTTTCTCTTGAAGGATAAAAATAATGTTTTGGAAACATTCTTCTGACAATAAAGGATGGAACGAATAAAATAGAAGAAAGAACTGATGCTGGGTAGAAAATATAAGATACATTATATTAGTAGTAAAAGAGATAACATGGGGTAGAAGTGTGATCAGATGCCAATTTATTTTAAGCATGATGGATTATTAGTCACACAAAGAGCCCTAAAGAATTATAGTTTTATATTCATATTATACATATATAAGAGAACTCTTGAGACAGTTGATTTATTTGTGCTAACCATGATGCTAATTAGACCAGGGTTATAGGGTTACTCACTCTGTTCCATGACCTTGCAATACAGGCCAATCAGAAATTTTACAAACCCTTCACAAAATGATAATGCAAATATCTTCATGAATTTCATGATTATGATAGTCAACACTGGTAAAATTTTCAAAAACATTTATTCAACTAAGAGTGTGACAAAAGTACCATCACAGATTATAATGCAGTAATGGCATAAAGAATTTACAAAGTACTTTGTTAGAATAAAATATTGTCTGAGCTTTCCAGATAGTGGTGAATATTGGATCATGTCTACAAGTGCTTTTATTTATCCATGTATATAGTATGTTCAGCAGTATTATCTATGTAAATCAGCATCCTTTGCTGCTTCTGCCTAATAATGGCAATGACAAAAATAGCAGTAATGAAAATAATATCTATGTCTTAAATAATTTTGGAATTAGATAGGATATAAACAAAAAGCTATAATTTATTTAGTACATAACACATTGGCATTATATGGTTTTATTTTTACATCTTATGAACTAGGAATTTTTGTGAACCTATATTACAGATGAGTCAATTAAGTTTCTTTTAACAGCTAATACATCTCTGAGCTAGAATTCAAAACTGGGTAAGACTACAAAGCCCTCTGAATTTGCTAACATTTATACTTCCTTCTATATAAGCATTACTTATGACTCATATAGACTTTTTTAATGTTTTTCTACTCTAGCTGCCTAAAATAAGTGTTTTTAGTAATTGCAGAATGTCAAAATGTAAAGAATGAAAACATACAAAACTTCGCCCATGTAACTAAATCTCGAGCCACACTAGTTCCCAGGATCCCTTAGTGATATCCCTGAAATTTAAATTTTAAATTACAAATCTAAATGGTCAGAGTAAAAAGAGGACTATCTACCTTCAAATCCAATCCAGTGAATATCATACGACGCATCCCATGGTCCTGTCATGTGGACTTCTCTATTACAGATGCTCAGCCTCCCTTTTCTTTTCTCTGGTCTTTAACACTGGGTCTAGCTCTTGAAATCACACATGTACAAAGGATGAAGTGAAACACCATGTATCAATCTTTTGTTCTAGATCTTCACTTGGCTGTCATCAAAACTCGCTTTAATAATTCAGGACTGCAAGTACTGTCTCTGTGCATAATCTTTAAGAGTCATGCCAAGGTGGACAGAGGGTCTTGACAAGAGATAGTATTTTCCTTTGGCTTAAGCTGTGTGAACTCCAACCTCCAATTCATGGTTAAAGATTCTATAATTTTAAGAAAGTTAGTAATGGTGACCCTATAATATTGATGTTCAGAGAATTCAAAGAATCCCGAATTTCTCTCTGGAATTTCTTTTACCTTAACCTCTTGTTTTTTCCAGAATTGATCTTGCCTTTTGAAATTTTTATCAATGATTTCAAATATTTACTGTTTATTCATTTAAACAAGTGATAAGCATCCAATATATATGAGGTCTAATATTAGGAATTGGGGATGAAAACAAAAATTCTCAAAAAACAAAGGAATTCACTGCCCCAGGAGTCTGGGGGATATTTACTGTCTTTGTGGTTTAGGGCCTCATGGTCTAGTAGGGGAGCAGGGAAAGCAGACTGAAATTATATGATATGTTTTCATCAACATTTTCCCCCAGATAGCACAACTCTGATGATGGGCAGGACATCAAGGGACGTAGTATTGGAGCAATGAGGGTGGATGACTGGTGACCAAAGTCTGCATTTTCATCCTGAAATAAAATTTGTCTGCTATGTTCAGTAGCAATTTTTCAGGAGACATGATTTGACCTATAACGAACTTAAATATAAATAATACTACATCAAGGAAGTACCTCATCAATAGTGCTCTGTTGAAAGGAGTCCTATGATTTAAGTTTTTTAGACAGGGCTTTTAGAGATGATAATCATCCTGAATTTTCCAGCCATCTTCAGAGAAATAAAACTAATTTTAACTTTGTTCTAAAGGTATTGCTTTAAATGGGCTTCTGGCTAGCTACCAAAAAAAAAAAAAAATGTTTATTGGTTTAATTTGCTGACTAATTGCTAACAAAGAGATTTTAGTATCATCTGCCTGATAAGAATGCTTATTTGTATTGGCAGATCCAGTAGACATTTTCTTCAGCCTGGAACAAATTTTGGACCCAGGAAATATAAAATAATGTGTTTATTTCTGCCCATGGCTTCTATTCAGGTGAAATATGGCTGTCATTAAAAACAGAACAAAACAAAAACAATGCAAGCTTGAGAGGAGAAAAGTTGTAAAGTGGCTCATTGCTGGGTTAAGTGATGAAAGATCTACTATTAGCTTTTTGTAGCTCAGGCATTTGGAGGGTGGACAGACTAGAAGAGTCTACAACATCCTGATTTTGTTATAAGGTACTAGTCCTAATATTAGTATTAGTTACCAACCCATTATTCATTAGGTGCCTCCATGAGGTTAGTCCTAAACTCTTCAGAAAGGGTATTTCCAAAATGGGAGGTTTCTAGGAAAATTGTTTTGGTTCAGAGAGAAAATATGCTGTGAAATCTTAATAGCAATGTCCTGGTTGTCACACCAGGGGCAGTAGCAGCAGCAACATGAATTATGTTTCCCCTCCTCTTCCCAGTGTGATCTTCCTCCTTCTAAATATCAATAATGTGCATTTTTCACCTGCCTTGTTCTAGACATCGTAATATGTACTTGAATCACGCATTTTTCCATTTAATATTCCCCACATTTTTGAAGTAAATGTTAAAAGTCTCATTTTATCAAGTATGCAAAAAAGCCTTAGATAGGTAAAACAATTAACCACATTCAACTAGCGAGAATGTGAAAGAAGTAGGATTCAAAGTCAGGCACGTCAGTCTGAAAAGTCTGCGTCTTTCCCACTCTGTTGCATTGTTTCAAATTTGCACAGGGCAGCGTCAGAGAATGTTAACTATTGTACTTATTTGCTTCTGTTGTAATCATAATAGGTGTACAAATATTTAGTTATATCTCTTTCTTGAAAGAATAGCTTATACCACACTACAGACTGCTTGAACACAGGATAGATGTCATATTTACATCCAAAATTTAGCAGTGTTAGTGAAACAAAAACTGGAACATTAAAAAGTATGAGTACACAATTTGAATGATAAAATGAAATTTTACCTAAGAATATACAGATGGCTTTTCATTGTCTTTTTAAAATTATCACTTCAGATGATTAAAAAAATCAAATTGATAATACGAAGGCAAAATATCATAGAATCCATTGTATTTTGATAATAACATACAGCTATAAGCAGAGAACAACTCTGGAAAGCTGTCCCACTTGGGATAGTGACGGATTAAGCATCTTTAGATAATGATCTGAAAAAGTGCCCTCTGCATTTAGTCAGCGCTTTAACTGCTGTTTGACTGTCATAGTTCCCTGAGCCAGATCCCAAGAGCCCCAGGATGCTTGGGCTCTTTGAAAGGTGGGAATCAATCCCAGCCTTTCATTTTCTGGCTGAGCTTGGGTTCAGGACATTCATCTGATCTCATATTTGTCCATTGTTAAATTACCCTGGTAGAATTGCTATGAGAATGAAATAAACTAATGCATAAAAGTGCTAAACATACTATCTCATATATAAAGTCTTTTTGAATGCCTGTTTTTCAACCTAAACTTCAATTCCTTTTTAAAGATATTTATTGGATTTTTTTTTTTTTTTTTTTTTTTGTTGAGACAGAGTCTCACTTTGTTGCCCAGGCTAGAGTGAGTGCCGTGGCGTCAGCTTAGCTCACAGCAACCTCAAACTCCTGGGCTCAAGCGATCCTACTGCTTCAGCCTCCCAAGTAGCTGGGACTACAGGCATGCGCCACTATGCCCGGCTAATTTTTTTATATAGATTTTTAGTTGTCCATATAATGTCTTTCTATTTTTTAGTAGAGACGGGGTCTCGCTCAGGCTGGTCTCGAACTCCTGACCTTGAGCGATCCACCCGCCTCGGCCTCCCAGAGTGCTAGGATTACAGGCGTGAGCCACCGCGCCCGGCCGGATTTTAATCTCTTTTATTAATTTTTTACTGTAAGATAGATGCTTTCAGATAAGATGAAACTTGTTAAATAATGTCCTGAAATATGAAACATGGTACATTCATACAAAGCTAAATTATTACTTATTCTCTAGAAATTGATGAGTTAAGTATTTCAGCTAGTTCTAGTTTCTTTTTTGTGTGTGGTTTTTCAATCTGATTTTGTCTGAATAACCACAGGAAACCCCATGTTAAGCGGTGACTCAGATACACTTTGCAATAATAGCTATATTAACTGACTTTTAATACTATTTTACCTCCCACTTGCTCTCCACATGTCCCTTAGGTTTAATAATGCTGAAAACATTTTATTTTATTGTCTCAAACTATTGATTATCTGTTTAATGTAATGTTGAGAACTCAGTTATATATTGCCTTCACCACACTGATTAAATGAATTATCTTAAAGAAATAAGGGTTCTGCTTTAAATCAAAGAACCCTAATACAGAGTAAAGTTGTTTCTTTCATATATTACTTGAGGTTTCATTAGAAAGCACACAAACTTTATTCTCAACCTTGCAAAGAAAAGAAATTTGATTGTTTCACAGCTGATTTAGGTATTCCTAGGAGCATTGGGTGACAATTTAGATTTCTACTTCTTTGTTTTATCGCCAACATTAGCTTATTTAAAGAAATAAATAACAGACTCACTGACTTCAGAGAAAGGGGAACATAAATAAGGGAAAAATCCTTTGAATTTTAACCTCATGTAAAAAAAAACAATTACAAACAAAATGGAACCTCTGCATAAGAGGAAGACAAAAATATGTTACTATTTAAACCAATCCTAAGATTTGTCTACTGTTAATAGAGACCACTAAGGGAGTAGATATGACTGAAGTATTTAACGTAAATAAGATGTGTATGATTTCCTGCATCCATCTTGACAATGTATTGCTTAGACATGTATTTGCTAATGGACTTGATTTCCTTGTAGGGATGCACTAACACTGCAGAAAATACACAGCATCATTTTATTCTGCTGACCACATGGTCCCTACCATGGACATTGTTTTTTTTTTCTCAATACTATTCCTTATCATAGGAAAAGTATCTATCTTGTTTAGGAAAAAGCTTATCCTTTCTCACCCCAGGATCTAAACATGTCATACAAACTGGATTACTCTCTTTTTAAATATACTGACATGACTGATCATACTGTCTAAGGAAAGAGCATTTGAACTAAACTATCCCATTAAATTCTTGAATCTAGAGCTGGAGAAGGGAACTCACTTCTCTCTGAAAGGAATCCTGATCCCAGGAGTTCCAAAGACTGCTAATTCTAGTCTTCTGGAAGAAGCCATTCTGCAGTGGGAGAAGATGAATCAAAAATTCAAAGATTACAAAAACAATGGGCAGAGTGAAAATCTGAAATATTTTAAATTCTTGACCATTGATACCCTTTGTGATTATATGTCAGTAGAAAAAATTCTCTTTTTTGTTTTAGCTAGTTCAAACTCAGGTTTTGTAACTTCCAACAAAAGATTACTGGTTTTGTCTCCTAGGAGACAGAGTTAGACTGCGTAGTACAGTGGCAGAAATATGATCTCCCAATGCTTCATTTTGGAAGCAATATTTGAAAATATTGTGAGCAGTATTTTCATTGAGACTCTTGCTATAGGAAAATATTTCTGCTGATTCATTGTGTCTTCAAACAAGGCTTCGGAGGTATATTTTATTTATTTGTTTTTGCCATTATGAGGGCTGAAAAGAAACAGTCTCATCATGAAAAAGTAAACTTATAAATGTATAACTTTATATATTGTATATAGAAAGAGCCAGTCTGTGTTTCTCCATCAGACCTACTGATGCTGAGACTGATCATTTATGTGATTTGATTTAAAGTCACACACTGAACAAATACTTTATTTAAAAAGCAAGACAGTTGCTAAATATATATGTAAAATTCTACACAGAATTATTTTAATTACTAAAGTAGTGTTACCCTTTTCTCTTTTTTTTCACACCCTTAGTAAAAACATCATCTAGATCAGTGGTCTTAAAAAGAGTCGCATAATCACATCTCACAGGGTAAGCAAGATAGTTATGGTTATATTTTATTGAATAAAATGGAACTCAAGATGTCCAATATGGGTTAAAATTGGCCTCTCCACCTAGTCTGCATGGCAAGTATACCTGTGTCTTCTATGTACAAGATTCATTTTAAGGAAAGAGTGTGAGTTCCAGAACGGTGAGAATTGATAGCAGTGCCCTGATTTATTCATTCACTTTCAGAACAGAGCAACACACTGTATTTTTCTTATAATGCCTTAAATCTGTTTATAAATTATATTACTTACTATTGAATAACTTAAAACTAAAAATAGACATTAAGCTTTAAAAATTCCTGCATAGAACCATCAGGTTAATACCAATTATAAAAGCACAAGCAAGCAACAAGGGTGAAGTTGGACCTTGTCCTCCTACCACTAAGTGTCATTCCTCAGCCACATTACAAAGATAAACATAAAAGCTCAAAAAAAAATGATCCTAGTTATTAGTCCTTTATCAGATGTGTAATGTGAATATCTTCTATATAGAACTCAGGACAATCAGCAAGAAAAAAATCAAACAACCCTAACAAAAAGTGAGCAAAGGACATGAACAGAAATTTTTCAAAAGAGGACAAACTAATGGCCAACAAACTATGAAAAAATGCTCAACATCTCTAATCATCAGGGAAATGCAAATCAAAACCACAATGAGATATCACTTATCTCCAGTGAGAATGGCCTTTATCAAAAAGTCCCAAAATAGTAAATGTTGGTGTGGATGCAGAGAGATAGGAACACTCATACACTGCTGGTGGGACTGCAAACTAGTACAACCCCTGTGGAAAGCAATATGGAGATACCTCAAAAAGCTACAAGTAGAACTACCCTTTGACCCAGCAATCCCATTACTAGGTATCTACCCAAAAGATAAAAAGGCATTTCATTAAAAAGACATCTGCACTCAAATATTTAGAGCAGCACAATACACAATTGCAAAGATGTGGAAACAACTCAAATGCCCATCAATACATGAGTGGATTAATAAAATGTAGTATATGTATATCATGGAGTACTACCTAGATATAAGAAACAATGGTGATCTAGCACCTCTTGTATCACCCTGGATAGAGCTGGAGTCCATTCCACTAAGTGAATTGTCACAAGAGTGGAAAAACAAGCACCACATGTACTCACCATCAAATTGGTATTAATTGATTAACACTTGTACTCACCATCAAATTGGTATTAACTGACCAACACTTAAGTACACGTATAGTAATAACATTCATCTGGTGTTGGGCAGACAGGAGGGGTAGGAGGGGATGGGTATATACATACCTAATGGGTGTGGTGTGCGCCATCTGGGGGATGGACATTCTTGAAGCTCTGACTCAGGTGGGACAAAGGCAATATAACCTAAGCATTTGTGCCCCTATAATATGCTGAAATAAAAAAAAAATAATAAATCCATAAATAAATATAAGTTTAAAAAAAATAATAGCTGCTTCTAACCAGAACATTAATGTCACCCAGAGAAGGAGGAACAATAGTTTCTTGAGGAGGGTTTGTTCAATCCATACCACCTAAGTAAACTCTAAACTAGATTCTTTCCAACTTTTCTTTGTCCTGTATTCCTTCTTTCCCTTTTTTTCTTCCTTTCTTCTTTTCTTTTCCACTAGGAAAATGGAGAGGAAAAAAGAAAGGTCCTACCATTTTCCAACAAAAGAATTACTCTGCTTGTTTCCCTAGGGGCCTTGGTCTCCTCTGGGATAAGCACTGTGTGTGAGGCTTGAGGCCTGACTAACAGGCAGCCCCTAGATGAAGGGAGCCTTCCAGGAGGAGGAAGAGGCCCTGGAAGTGGGAGAAAGCAAAAGGCACAAGAGGAGCAAACCTGATAGGGTTGTGCAGGGAGCCGGCCCCACTGAGCATACTTCTAAAAACAAACATTCTGGACGGCTTTTCCTCTATTCTTGCCAAAGTTTTCCTTCTGGGAATGGGGCCACAGGACTCTCTGTTGCCCACACCCTTAGGTAACCACAGGGGAGATTCAGAGACTAAAGCTATCCCCTGCTGCACGCTGCTGCTATGCCCCATCTCTGATGGAAGATTAATGTTCACTTGTCTTATGAGAAGTCAAAAATTAACACCAGAGTGTTCCCAGTCCTCTCCCTATCTGCAAAAACGGATTCTGGCTTCTCCTGCTTAGTGTTTTTGCACTCCACACTCTTTCAGGGACACCTCTTCCATCACCAGATGGATTTTTGGCCAGCGGATGTGTCAGGAAAAAGAAAAGGGGAAAAGAGTTCCAAGGTCTAGTGATGATGAACAAAGTTGTCTTTTTAGGTGAGTTTTAAGGAAAGAGAATGAGAATAGTTAAACGATTTGAGGGTTGTTGATGAGAGAGAAAAAATTGATAAAGTGTCTTTATAAACTAGTGGTTTGCAAAGTATGGTCCTGAGCCCAGTAGCATCAGCATGGCTTGGGGACTTGCAAATTCTCAGGCCCCACCCCAGACCTACTGAATCAGATACCCTGGGATGGGATGGAGAAATCTCTTAATATGCCTTCCAGGTGATTTTGATGCCTGCTGAAGTTTGAAAACTGTTGTTATAAACTGTTATTCCCACAGTGAATGAAAATTGGAGGTATAAATTTGAGTTCTTTTGAAACAATTGTACTCTTCCTGTGCCCATACACTTTGGCCCTAAGACTGGAAAATGTGGATCACTGACATGATAGAGTTATACTTTCCCTGCTGATATTCATTGAATGGAAGAGTGGTCTGATGCCATGGATCTTCATTCTGAGATACTGCCTTGTTCTCATGCAGAATCCCTGAGCAGACCAGCACTGCTGCTTGGAAAATAAATCACACGATGCATATAACATTGAAGGACCAATCTTTCATCCTTGGGGTCTGTGCTCAAAAACTAATGCTCTCAAAACCCTGTTTTCATTCACATTTAACTTTTTCTCCAGACTACATTCCTACCTAAAACTTTACCCCGAACTGGGCAGAGGTTGGAGGGTAGGAGAGAAAACAAATATTCTTGTGATCCAAGTTTTCTTAGATCCCACTAGGCTATAAATACAGCGAAGTTTCAGTACTAACGCAGATATTTCACTGTTTTGCTCCACCTTCTTCAGAGAGGATATCTCCTCTACAAATGGTGCTGGGAAAACTGAATATCCACATGGAAAGAATGAAAGTGGACCCTATACATTACACACTAAAACATAGGAGAAAAGCTTCATGACGTTGAAACTCACAACGATTTCATAGAAATGAGAACAAAAACAAAGGCAAGAAATAAAAATAGACAAGTTAGACTACATCAAACTAAAAAGCTTCAGCGCAACAAAGGAAACAATCAGAGTGAAAAGTTAACCTATAGAATTGATAGAAATATTTGTAAATCACATTTCTGATAAGGAGTTAATCTTCAACTATATGAGGAACTCCTGCAACTCAAGAGCAAAATGGGCTAAGGATTTGAATAGACATTTCTCCAAAGAAGACATACAACTGTCCAACAAATTATGAAAATGTGCTTAACATCACTAATCATCAGTAAAGATCAAATCAGAGCCCTAGTGAGACATCAGCTCATACCTGTTAGGATCACTATTATCAAAAACTGAGACCATAAGAAATGTTAGCTAGGATATGGAGAAAAGGGAATCCTCGCACAGTTGGTAGAAACCAAAACGGTGCAGCCCCTATGGAAAACAGTGTGGAGGTTGCTTAAAAAATTAAAAATAACACTACTGCATAATCCAGCAATCCCAATTCTGGGTATTTATCTAAAAGAATTGAAACTGGGTTCTTGAAGATATACTAGCATTCCCATGTTAACTGCAGCACTATTCACGATGGAGAAAATGTGGAAACAATCTAAATGTCCATCAGTGGATGAATGAATTAAAAAATGTGATGTATACATACAGTAGACTTTTTTCAGCCTTAAGAAAGAAGGCTATCCTGTAATATGCAACAACATGACTGAACCTGGAGGAAATTGTGCTAAGTGAAATAAGCCAGTCACACAGGAAGGACATCTACTCCATGATTTCACTTTATGAGACATATAAAGTAGTCTAACTCACAGAAGTAAAGAATAGAATGGTGGGTTCTAGGTGTTGGAGGAAGGGGAGAATGGTGAGCTGCTAATCAAAGGGTATAAAATTTCAATCGTACACTTAAAAATCTGTTACGGGGTAGAGCTCATGTTAATTGTTCTTACCACAATAAAATTAAACAAACAAACAAAAAACCCAGAGAGACAGAGGACACACTCACCAGTCTCTGGGCAAGTCTATCTACCTGGAGTTGGAGTCCGGGGAGTGAAATATTTCACCCTAAGCAAATATAAACAACATATTTAAAAATATATTTTCTGAGTCTATTTTTCAAAGAACCATCAAGTCCTTAACATCAAAAAGTCTTTTTAATCTTCTTATATTTATATAATGATTAGAAGGGGCAATGACAGATCTGATATTAAAATCTCTTATATTATAGGAATGGAAACTCAATAAGGACAACTGTTGTAATCTTGAAGACCTGAGATGAAAGAGTCATGCTTTCTATGTATAATTCAGCAGCCTCCAGGACTTGTGCTATTCTGGTGCTTCAGGTGCAGGCATTGGCAGAAATGTTGTGGATGAAAACCTTTGTGACCATCCTGATCTAACAAAACAATCAAAATGAGAGTCAGAAACCACCTGTTATAATGCCACATGTGCAGGTATCATTTGATACCCTGCGCAACATTTCTGAGCTGAATCTGAGTGACAGACCCTCCTTATTCCCTAGCCCCTACTCTGGTTAATATTGCATAAAATGATATAGATGAAGAAGAGGCCTCTGCCTGCATCAGGAGTGACACATGCCACCTAAGACATACCTGAAAGAACAGCCTTTTGTCATGCTTAAAATGACTTGTTGTCCAATTTACACAAAAGTTCACTGTTGAAGAAGCCAGGCCTGCTGGTGCTAAGCCAAATCTAAGAGATGCAGGAGGAACTGAGCCGCCTACACAGCCAGCTTGGTAAGGGAATGGCAGCCAAGGAGTTCAAATGTTTCCTCTCCCTTATTTTGGATCCTATTTTTACTCTATTACATTATGATTAATAACATCATAGAAGAAACCTACACAGTGGTGCCTGAGTTTCTACCAGTTCCTGTTCTTTTATCTGCCATCCCTGCTGAACTTTGTAGACATCATGGGTATCCTAAAGGACTTTTATCAGATGAAATAGAGTCAAAATCTAAAGTGGAGTTTATTCAATTAAAGAAAACCCCAAAATCTACCAACTTCAACCTCATCTCCAAGGTCTTAAGAAGGAATTTTTCTCACTCTTAGAGGTCCTTCATTTGTTAGGTTTCTCATCACACACTTTTTTTTTTTTTTTTTTTTTGCATTTCAATTAGAAAATTTTTCTGCTAGAGACTCGCTGACAGACTAGAGCTTGACCTGTAACAAAGGACCTGAACTATGTGTTTTACTCACATCATAATTTAGCAGAAGGCTTAAACCAGTGTTTTATGTTGAAGCCTTTTTTTTTTTTTTTCCCCTTTATAACTAATTGCACTGATTAGAGTGCTTTAGCTTAAGGGATAAGAGAGAAGTCTCTGGTTTTCCTTTGCCCTTCCATGAAACGAGGTCTTAAATGAATGACTTGTGACACAGCCTTACACACCATGGTAGGTGTCACTACACAGTTCGTGCCCAGCATCACTCACTTTCAGCTGCTTTCTTGTAGCACAGTGGATTGTGAAAAGAATGCTAAATGTGTGTATATGTATACACCCAGGCAGAGGAAACTGTATTCTACTGCATCTTAATCCTGAACCATCATCCATCAACCATGTTTCCCCTTTCCTGGCCAACACTAAGATAGGGGTCAAACTGCTATCAAATGCCTGGACTACTGCTGGGAGGTCAAGGCTGCTGTTTTTCCTAACCATATAATCTAAAGCCAAATCTACCTTTCATGGGAACTGGGGCCTTATGAATTTCACTACACTGAAAAATCTTTTTCATGAACTTTGGTACTATGGACATTCAAAAATAGCTAGGAAAACACTGAAAAATAAAAGGCACAAGGAGGGATTAGTCCTATAAAATGTAAGAACATAATATAAAGTCTGTGTTATTAAAACATTATGCTATTCTCACAGGTCTGGACAGGGCATTTTAATAACTAGGACAAAAGAGCATTTTAAGAAATGTTGCTAGGACGAATGAATAACTGAATAACCATTTGAAAAAAGATGAAATTAGATACACATCCAAAACTTAGGAATAAACTTCAAAATAATTAGATCTAAATGCAAAAAATGACATCAGAGATGTAATAGAAGAAAAATGGGAAAATTGCTCTATAAGCTGTGCATAGAAGAGGTTTTCCAACTATGACTTAAGATACAATAAAAGTAAGGATTTATATTTTTAATCACCTAATAATAATGTTAATGATAATAATAATTGCAATAAATTTTGCATGGCATAAAGGTGCCATAAGCAAAGGCAAAAAAATAAGATCAACTGGGAGAAAATATTTATAATATATACTGAAGACAAAAGGTTAATAACACTAATATATTAAGTACTCTTAAAACTTGAAGAAAAAAATTACGCAAACCAAAAATAATGGGCATAAAGCATCGATAATTTATCAACATATACGAAAATGGTTTGTAAACATAAGAAAAGATATACTATTGATTAACTACAGGATGTAGATGGGAATACGATGGGCAGAATGGCATAGTGACATTTCACTAAGTGTATCTTTTATACAGTTTTGACTTTTGGAGGCATGTTAGCATTTTACTACTCAATAAATAAAACATGCCACAAAAACTATAGGTACAAAAAGTAAAATGGGGCTGGGCGCGGTGGCTCACACCTGTAATCCTAGCACTCTGAGAGGCCAAGATGGGAAGATTGCTTAAGGTCAGGAGTTTGAGACCAGCCTGAGCAAGAGCAAGACCCCCATCTCTACTAAAAATAGAAAGGAATTATCTGGACAGATAAAAATTGCAGAAAAAAATTAGCTGGGCATAGTAGCACATGCCTGTAGTCCCAGCTACTCGGAAGGCAGAGGCAGGAGGATCACTTGAGCCCAGGAGTTTGAGGTTGCTGTGAGTTAGGCTGATGCCACGGCACTCTAGCCCGGGCAACAGAATGAGAATCTGTCTCAAAAAATAAATAAATAAATAAATAAAAAATAAAAAGTAAAATGGCTTACAAGCAAAATTATGTAACTTATTTCCAATGAATCATTACCACATAGATAGGGACAAAACAGAGCTTAGTAAATTGCAGACTTTTAAAAAAAATTTGCAGTTGGAAGGATTAGCAATTCTCACACTGTTTTCTATGTATTCTACAATAAAGTACATAAGCAAAATAAATTGAAAATACTAGAAGCCAGGTTCTCACTGTTGAGGAAGAGTTATAGAAGGAAGACGATATTCCTATGCCATTGGATTGTAATTGCAGTCATCAAGATGAGCAAATGAACTCCTAATACACATTTCTCTATATATTATACAATCTGTATTTAATCTGTATCTATCTAATATCAGCGTGTGTATATGTATGAATAGTTTCCTAGTTTTGTCCACTAAAAGAGCCTAAAAGCAATGACACACCAGTAGTAATGGGTACACCTAATCTTCACTTAAGGCAATATGGGCTTCTTGGAGAAATGACTGATTCTAGGACTGGAGCAAGAAAAATATAAGATGAGCCTGAAACATCACATGCCACCAATTATGCCAGAAAATAAAAGTGTGTAAACGTGCTGGGGACCCGTTTAAGAAGATGGTAATCAGCTTGAATAAGCTCTACTATGGTTTGAATGTGTCCTTCAAATTCATGTGTGGAGATTGAATCTTCAATGTGGCATTATTAAAAGGTAGGTCTTTTAAAAGGTGACTGGATGAATCCATTCATGAATTAATGGATTAATGGGTTATCAGGGGAAGGGAACTGGTGAGTTTATGAGAAGAGGAGGGGATACCTGAGCACCTAGCATGCTCAGCCCCTTTGTCATGTGATACCCTGCATGACCTCGTGACCTTTCAGAGAGTTTCCACCAGCAAGAAGGCTCTCACCAGATACATAGAGCCCTTTGAACTTGGACATCTCAGCCTCCACAACTGTGAGAAACAAAGTCCTTTTTTTTTTTTTTTTTGTATAAATTACCCAGTTTCAGGTATTCTATTGTAAGAAACAGAGAATGAACTAATACATTATCTCACTAGCCAAATATAGATCAATTTGAACAATGAAATAATGATAGTAACAGGATATTACCCACTGAATAAAATAAGAATTAATCTGTTTATTATCAACATAAGTAAAGAAATGAATATTTAAATAAATACAGGCATGGAAAAAGCTTTAAATAGTAACGTGATGATTAATATACTTAAGTAGAATGATGAAGTTAGAAAATCACCTTTTATCATCATCATATTTATAATTGATGCTGGCAAGAATCAGCAACAGATGCAATACTAATGGGGAAAAATGTGATAAGGAGCTAGATATTTTCATGGTCTCAGAGTATCTCCCCACAAATTATTTATTCATTATAAAGAGGAAACAGACATTTTAGAGTAGGAAACCTGGCAGACACAACCATATCCAAGTGATTTAAGTTAACATTACCAATACTGGTACAAGCAAAAATAATTTGCCTCCTGATTTAGTGCATGGAGGAAAACACAACATCGCTTCTGTGATATTTCTTCCAAAATGCGTAACATGAATCTCAGCATGGTGAGACACAAGACAAAAGCAAACGGAGGTAATTCTACAAAATCTCTCTGAATTCTTAAAAAAAATGTTTATCCCATAAAAGACCACAAAAAATTTCATGATACAGGTTAAACTAGATTAAAGCGACATGTTTCTTAAATATTATGTTATACTGAATAGCATCCTGGACGAGGAAAAAATAGTTATTAAAGACAATTTAAGAATTTGAACTTAAATTGTGGATTACATAATAACATTGTATCAAGTTTTAATTTTCTATGTTAATGATTTTTGATAATATGAAGTAGTGTAATGCAATGTCCTGCTTAAAGAAAGTAAACACTACATTATTTAGGTGTAAAAAGCCATAATGTCTACCTAGTTATTCTAAAATAATTCTGGGGATAGGAAGAGAGAGAGGGAGAGAGAGAGAGAAATTAAATAAATCAAAAATTTTAGCAACTGGTGAATGCCAGTAAATGATATGTCTTTTCTCTTTTTACTATTCTTGAAAACTTTCTGTAAATTAGAAATACATAAAAATAAAAAAAATGTAAAAATCTGTGGACATAAATATCATGGGTAAAAAATAGAAATATTTATTGACTCAAAATAAAGGTATATGTATGAATACATACATAATTTTACATTTAAATAGATTGTTGTAGCATTACAGATTTTATGTGCAATATCTTGTTTGTAACTTGAAGCAAATAATTGTTAGTGAAAAAATAGTATTTTTCTTATGTCAGAGATGCATAGCCTGAGGCTTATGGATATTTTGAACTAAGCTTAAGATCACAGTAAATAATCATATAATTTAATAGCAAATATTCCAACTCCAAATTCTTTTTTTAAGATTTCTACAAGGTCATCATATTTGGAAGGGAATTCTTAAGGGAGATTATTTTTTTTTCCCTAACATCTAGAGTCAAGGTCCAGTTAAGCAAGTTTTTTTTTTTCTTGACGGAATAGATTTTTTAAATTTTAAATTGTGCATACCAATTTTAGAGTGTATGGTCTTAGTCTGGAAGTCTCTGATATACTTTCCTAACTTTTTTGTTACTT
This sequence comes from Eulemur rufifrons, assembly GCF_041146395.1. Taxonomy (NCBI): domain Eukaryota; kingdom Metazoa; phylum Chordata; class Mammalia; order Primates; family Lemuridae; genus Eulemur; species Eulemur rufifrons. The sequence continues at coordinate 31,981,524 of NC_090989.1, forward strand.
GGTCTTTGTCCTGTTTCCCAAAAATGGCCCATTAAAATCCAACGCTTAGCGCACTTGGAATTGACAGCTGCTTGTTTGATCACTCGCCCCTCTGGATTGTGGCTTTCTTATTTTGTTAAGTGTCTGAAATTTCCTATCTAGCTTCCCAGCTCAGCAATGAATTTTAAAGGTTTTCTTTGAACTGTTTTATCATAAACGGCACTTTTAAAGGTTTGGTAATAGAGAGTTTTCAGAAGCATTAATCAACATTTTGCCTCAAATAGAATACTCTGTTGTTGTTGTTTACAGCCTTGGAGAGTAAAATTGGGTCAAGGAAAGAAAAGTCACGCATTAATAGCCAGTAGTGGCTCAGTTTATCTGAAAATTTGCTACATTTATTAGAAGGACAAAAGTAAGAACATGATTTTCAAAAATATTTAATTTACCCATACTAAAATCTTATTTGATTGTTAGCTATAAGAAAATATGCTAAAATTTATTTTTGTTAAAATATTTCATGTTCTGTATTACAAATGCAGTATTATAGTAAAATGTAAGATATGTATGTGTACATTTAATTTTACTAACCTATATGAACATTGTCAGAAGAGGTTAATATCTGTAATAGATAATATGCTTTTATAAATTGATAAGACGGGCACGATCTAATAGAAAAATAATTACTGCATGTGAAGAAGGTTCTCCCAGAAAAATTAAATCAAAACACTCAATAAATATATGTAAAACTATGGCCAATTTTACTATTAATCATGTTATATCTTTTACCCCAAAGAGAAAAAAACCTAATGTACCCTCTTTCTGCCAGGGGTGAAAGAAAACAACTCTCTCACATATTGCTGGTGCTAAAGGCAATAGTTAGTTTATGGAAAACAATTTGTCATTATTTATGTGTCCTTCAACAAAGCAAACCCATTCCAAGGAAATGTGCCACTCTTTAACAAAATAAGCACCAAGAGGAGGGACTATTTAGGTACAAGGATGTTTACCACATCATGCTTTTTATTGGGAAAAAAACCCGCAAAAATGGGAGTGATGAAAGCATGTGAGTAATTGAAACAATTATGGCAGAGCTGCAAACTGGTATATTAGGCAGTCACTAGGACTAATAATTCTGAAACCTCCATTTAGCATAAAGACATATCCATAAAATATTGTTAAATAGAAAAAACAATAGCGTTTGTGCAAGTATATTCCTATTTTAAGGGAAAAATGTCAAGATTTTTATATGTGACATCTTATGTATTTATATGCTATTCACACCCACCCATGTACGATATATGTATATATGCTATGTAAATATATGTTATATATTTGTGTAAAACTATATAGGCTTGGAGAAAAATATATGAAAATATACCTAAGAGGTGGTTTAAATTGTATATGGGTTGAAGAGAAGGAAGAATTCGGTGAAAAGAATGCAAGCAACGAAGTAAAAAAGAAATTCTGTATTCTTTAAAAGATAAAATTTTCTGTACATTTATATAACAAAAATGTATGGAAGATACTTAGAATGCCCAAAATTCATTACTTCATTCATCCATTCATTCATTGTTTTAAATCATCTTAAAATTGTTAACTACAGGAACACTCATATACTGCTGGTAAGACTGCAAACTAGTACAACCTCTGTGGAAAGTAATATGGAGATACCTTAAAGAGCTACAAGTAGAACTACCATTTGATCCAGCAGTTCCACTACTGGGCATCTACCCAAAAGAATGAAAGACATTCTGTAAAAAAGACATCTGCACTAAAATGTTTATAGCAGCACCACAATTGCAAAGATGTGGAAACAACCCAAGTTCCCATCAATACATGAATGGATTAATAAAATGTATATGTGTACCATGGAGGGCCATTCAGCTATAAGAAACAATGGTGATATAGCACCTCTTGTATTTTCCTGGATAAAGTTGGAACCTGTTCTACTAAGTGAAGTATCCCAAGAATGGAAAAACAAGCACCCCATGTACTCACCACCAAATTGACATTAACTGATCAACACTTAAGTGCACATATAGTAGTAACATTCATCGGGTGTCAGGCAGATAGATGGGAGTGGGGAGGAGGGGATGGGTATATACACATATAATGGGTGCAGTGCCCACTGTCTGGAGGATGGACACACTTCAAGCTCTGACTCAGGTGGGGCAAAGGCAATATATGTAACTTAAACCTTTGTACACCCATAATACGCTGAATTTAAAAAAAAAATAAAAAATTGTTAACTACATTTAAAATGAATTTCTTTTCAAATTTGATTGCAATTCTTCCACAGAGTACTAGCTATTGAATCTTAAGATGGAGTAGACTTCAGTCTACAAGTAAATTGATTTGACATTCTGCAATTTTAAAGTTCACAATGACTAAAAACAAGCATCTGTCTAGATTGGCTCTTTATGTAATAACTTTGAAAGATGTAATGAATTTCAAAAAACTATATATATTTTAAGGGGCCAAATTTAATTTCGACATTAATAGAAACAATATGAACATAAATGAGTGAATCTCATATGTTGGGAATTTCTCAGCTCACATCTCCATGGCTTGGGGCCTTTCTGCACACATCTTCTCAGCAGCCTTTGAGGAGGGAAGTGTGTCGACTATACTCAGGAACAAGCTTGCTTCTTTTCCTGCCCTGGCATTTCTATCAAGTTTTGCTGCTCAGATAAAGAAGAGAGTAGATTCACTCTTGTCTCTGCTGGCAGAATTCTAGATGAAGAGTCCTGCTTCTCTCTGCCTGTGTTGCTCCCTGCTGTGGCCCCAACGGGGTTGAAGCCTGAGTGCCAAATGCTGCTGCATCCCTCGCAGTCCGTCATGCTTCAGAGTCTAGTTGTGATCCATCCAGAAATAGTGTCAGGGTCCCTTTTTCCGGATCCATTCTTTAATTTGTTCCCTGAGGCTTACAGCAAAATCTCTCATGAAAATGGCTTTCCCAGCTTTTCATTATCAGTACTCTCAATCAGAGCATTGAGTCTGGCAGGACTCCACACCATGCTTTTCATTTGTGTTCTCTTCTATCTCATTGTCTTTTCCTAAGAGCTTAGGAGCCACCTCTTCCCCTTCAGAGACTTACATACACACGTACAATTCTACACTGTAAATTGGAGCATGGTTTGATACTGTGAATGTGTAAAAGGGGCTGGGGTGGTCGTGAGGACTCTTCTTGTCCCTGGGACACTCCATCTTGATTCTAGGTCAGCCAGAACAGCTTTTTGCATTTATAACTAGTTAAAATTATTTGAGAGTGTATGTAAACTTGAGATAAAACTTAACTAGCTTGTTCTGGGGGGAAAACTTCATAAAGATTATTGGATCTTTAGAGGACTAAACAGAAAGTAAAAAAAAAAAAATCAGGAATGCATAACATATAATAATGTAATCATGGTAAAGAGATATAATTTTGCTTCATTTATATTAAAAAACTAGTAGGGCACATGTAGTAAATACTAATGATAGGTAACGAGTATTAGGAAAAATAATGTCTATGATATTTAGAACACACATCATTTTATTTTGTATTGGTATGCTTCAAAAGAGTTAAATTTTTCAATATCATATAAAATAATGACACAGTCAAAAGAGGCAGTATAAATTGAATGACAAAACTTTTTCAAGCAGAATCTTAGTATGAAGTATGGTCAGTTTATAATGTCACCAATATTACCATACAAGATGCTTAACCAAATAGATCCAAAAACAGCAATGACCTTGGGGAAGGTTACATGTGTGCTTTATACCATAGCATTTTAGAATTAGCAATAAGTAATGGGGTTGGCAAAGATAACCATCAAATAAAAAACATAAGTAATTACTACAGCAATGTAGAAAGGATGCATGAGTCTGGGAAATGAGCCAAGATAAAGGTTATAGTAAGTGTGTTTTTTAAAATGACAGATAGGACCTAGAGGGTAAAAGGAAACTTTGGTGCCAAAAAAACATGGGGGTGCTAACTCTTACTCATGATTCTGATAAAACAGAGACTGTGCAAAGAAAAAAAATACAGTTGGCCTGCAAATTTTAAAATTCTCAAATTAATTTTACTTTTCTAATAAATACATGATTTTTTCTTATTTTATAAAATTAATTATAATCTCAGTGATTTCAAAACAAACACATTTAAGGTAACAATAATGTGTTAGGCATTGCATTTAACGTGTTAATTCAAGTGATATACATAGGGATCTTGAATTTACATTTTAATATGTAAGTATTCCTACACTAGACTCCTCTAGGGCTATCTAAGATATTTCATGACATGTGAAGAGGGAGGCATTTAGCTTAGAAGAGTCTATTAATATGTTTAGAGCACTGGAGGACTGTGAATGAATTGTAAACTAAGAGGGAAATGAAATGATGACACTTCAAGAATCAAGAAATTGAAAAGAGAAAGTCGGGAAGGCAAAAGAGAGCCTACCATAAAGATGTAAGTATTTCATGGAAATTATAGAACTTGACCAAGACAGCAAAGGTTTGGGCAGAAGTACCAATCAGGAGGCCAAAGAAATATAGTTTTCACCTTACATTTCTCATGTTACACAAACGCACACACAGATGCTACCATTATACAAATGTAAGAAATGTAATCTCTCTCTCTCTCTCTATATATATATGTGTGTGTGTGTGTGTGTGTGTGCGCGCGCGCGCGTGTGTGTATGAAAGTAGATTTAATATCATAAGGAAGTACCTAAGATGTACTGGATTTTGAAGAATCACATAACAAGAGACAACAAAGGAAATAGATGTCTTTGGCTATTAGCCAAATCTAACTTCAATTTTCCCCAACTTTTTTTCTAAGTGATATAAATTCTCTACTTACTTAACTATTATTAGAGCTATAGTAAGTTTCGATGTTTGCTTCTGTTAATTTTCTACCTACTAAATGAAATTAGGCAAAGGAGGGTGTTTGGTGACTGCGTTTTGTGAATGCAAAACCTTAACCTTCCAGACTCATCTCTGAACATATATAAGTCATTCCAGCTCTACTGAGTCATCTTAGTCAAAGGAAATAAATGGCAATTATTTTCAATTACATTATTTTGTAGGTTTATATTTAATCACACTTTTGGCATTATAATTTTGCATTATTGCACACTTTTATTTATTGAATTATCACTTAAAACAAAGGTTGTTCTAATTAAATTGACCATGAACTTGAACTGGTAGGTCTAGAATTTGGAACTTACACTTCCTAATGCAATTTTTAAATGGACTTTAACATATATCTTAATTTCATCTAATAATTACACTAGCTTTTTATTATCCAGGAGTTATATGTCTAACTTGCAAATCAGATCTGTTGCTCCTCATACTGGCAGTATTATGTTGGTCATTTAGCTATTCCATTATCTGTTAACCCATCACTTTGATGACTTTCTTTCCTGTTTACAGTGGTTGTGACAAAGATATAAGCAATAATTAAAACCACAATGAGATATTACCTTTCCCGTGTCAGAATGGCCATTATTAAAAGTCAAAAAACAATAGATGCTGATGTGGATGCAGAAAGAAAGGAAAACTTATACACTGTTGGTGGGACTGTAAATTAGTACAACCTTTATGGGAGAAAAGTATGGAGATTCCTCAAAAAAATCAATATAGACTTAACATTTAACCCAGCAATCCCACTACAGGGTATCTACCAAAAGGAAAGGAAGTCATTTTATCAAAAAGACACCTGCACTCGAATGTTTATTGCAGCATAATTCACAAATACAAAGATATGGAATCAATCTAAGTGTCCATTAATTCATGAGTGGATTAACAAAATGTGGTATATGTATATACCATGAAGTACTACTTAGCCATGAAAAGGAATGAAATAATATCTTTTGCAACAATTTGGATAGAACTCAAGACTATTATCCTAAGTGAAGTTTCTCAGGAATGGAAGAACAAACACCACATGTACTCTCTAATAGTTTAGAACTAATTGATGGACATACATGGACACAGAGTGATGTAAAAATCACTGCAAATCAAGAAGGGGGGAGGAGGATGGAGGGAAGATCCAAAAACCTACCTAACAGGTCCAATGAACACTTTTCATGTGATGGGCACACTAATAACCCTGACTTAAGCATTATAAAAGTTATCCATGTAATAAAAACATTTGTACCCCCTTAATATTTTGAAATAAAAAAGACATATGCAAATTGAGGGAAAATTATTAGCAAATATTTTATGCATTAGTATTTTCATAATTGGCTAACATGTTGAAAAATTTTATGACTAATAAATAAAAATTAATTTTATTTGGTTTCACACATTCTTCAACTATGGAAATATGATTATATTTCAAATTACAAAATTGCATTCATTTTCTACTTCCCTGTGAACTATTTTTTCACAATAACTACAAAGTAAGAAGGTCCTAAAATGGTATTGAAGAGAGTCCTGGTTCTGCTTAGAGTGTAGAAAACATTGTTTAAAAGATGGGTAAAAATTAAAATGTAGGGTTTAAAAAAAATGCTTCATAACACCACAGACGTTCATAAATTACCATGCTGTTTGAGGAGAAAAGCTTTGTTTGTCTTACACATCCCATATCATATCTCCAGCTCGGAGAGGGCTCTTAATATTAGTTGAATTACTATACAGTTTTACTTAACCAAGTACAGAAGATTGTCAATCATCTTATTATCCCTATGGTAGGGCTAGGATTAGGATTAGGAATAAGGATTGAGTTAGATTTTAAAGTCTATCTTTGAAAATATTTATTAATATTTTATAAAGAAGGAAATGATTGCTTTTTATTTTTTGAATTAAATATTTAGGCAACTGGGAACATTGGATAAAAAATACTTAATAAAATGATTACTTTAAAGTCTTAATTCATGAGAAACACTTACAACTGATGGCAACATCCTAGGAGAAAACATGATAGTTCAGATATAATAATTCCAATTCTCAGCAACATGGAGCACATCAAGACAAGGCAACTGGGGTCCGATATGGATTGTGGACCTGTATTTATGGCTGCTGAGTCATCCAGATAGGTAGGCACTCCCTGATGTTGTAGGAGAGTGACAAAGTCAGCCAAAATCTAGGTTTTTAATTTGTTGGGCAGAGGATTTTTTTCTCAGGAATCATGCCGAAGGGCCACCGTTTTCTGAGAGATTCTTCCATGGCAGTAGGTAGACAACGAGCCGTGCCAGAAACATGCAGTGATACTGAAGAGGATGTAGGATGTCCACTTAGGCTTGTGGATAGGCCAACACAGTAAATGGAAATAGTCTATGAGAGTCACAACACAGGATGTAAAGAAGGATTCCTTCTGTAATGGTGCTCATTGACATTCAAGTAGAGCCGCTAAGTAATGTGGAAACCAAACAGTTAACACAAATCTCTCCTCATTAGACCTTAAAAATATTTTTGAATGTTTAGGAAGAGCAAAAACCAACACAAATGGGCAGTGGATGCCAAGGCTAAGTCAGTAAGAACAGAGGATCTTTGCCCTGAATCTTCATTTTTATTTCCAGCTGTGCATAGAAAATTTAAGACCCACAGATCTTAATTGCAAACAAAGTCGTTTGAAAGTTTCTTCTTAATTGGGACAGGCATATTAAGAACATTCCCTGTGTTGTTTTTTTCCTTTTATTTCAGTTATCCTGAAATAGAGTTCATGTCTTATCAACTGCTCTGGAAGGAGAAACCAAACAAAACAAAACCTAAACGAACTACGTCTTGACAGCATCCTCAATAATATAATCTCTTTGGTAAACACACCAAAAAATAATTTCCCAGGATGCTGGAGCTTTGGACCTAAGTTCTGAAAGAGCTTAGCAGTGTTTTTATTTTGTTTGTTTATTACCTAATGGAAGTGCCAGTTTTCCTATTGATTTTTCAACATCCCCTGAGTGTATTCTCAAATGTCCACATAGTCTCCCATATAATCTATAAGTCCATGCTGATAGAATCATCTAAACCTATCAATCATAAACGATTTATTAAACCCAAGCTGTGCACCTAGTATTCTAGGGAATAAGAAAGAAGCGAAGAACACATTCCTTACTGTAAAATGATGAAGAAGTAATTTGTCATAATCAACAATAAAACTGTGTTGGTGTACATAGGAAGTATATAATCTGGTAAAGAATATGATTTCTGTAGCTGCTTAAAGAGAGGGTGGAAACGTTAATGACAAATTTGGCATGTTGACTCTTTCGGAATAGAACATTTTGCTACCTCATGTTTTTTCTTGCTTTTAAGTTTATCAAATGGGACTTTTTAGAATGTATTTCATTTTGTTTATCTTTCCAACTACCTTTTGGGTGGCACTGACATTTATCCTCTTCTCATTCTAATGTTTAGATTTTAACCTCCTGTGTGTTGATACTCCTTGTCTCAAGACTGATGTGATAGCACATGTGATGGAACAAATAATCCTATGTATCGATCTTAGCATGATTGCTTACTTTTTTTTTTTTTTTTTTTTTTTTAGTATTTAGTCCTTATGGGGAAATTGAAGTATATAAATACCGTCAATCCTAACCTCTGGCAATTTAAAAATACAAACTAGAACTTTAACTAAATAAACTCATTTCAGTTTCAGGATGTGCTGGATTATGTGCAGTGAAGACATAGAGTGAGGTGGCATCATGTATACAGTAACACCATGAGTTGGACAGAATCTGTAATCACTATTACCTCCTACTTTCTTCTCCCAAGGTCTTAGTTTACTCTCCAGTCTAGTTGGGTATTTATTTCCCAGTTCTCCAAATGAGGTTGTCAAGCCCTCCAGTTTGATGCTAAAGGCTACTCTTATTCCTCTATATATTCCAGCTTCAAATGGACAAATTCTCTAGTCTCCATAGTTTGGTCAGTTTTCACAGGTCAATTTTTTATGAAAATATAAAAATAAAATAGAGCCACAAGCAAGAAAATATAATAGAACACTAAAAAGCAAGAATATAGGTATTTTTATAATATAGAACCAAGCCACTGTTTGGCCTATCTGTCACAAATATCCAGGCACTTATATAGATAGATAATTCTATAAATATACTAATCAGAAGCATAATCACTAACTGTGAGTGAGCCTACTTCTCTGCTATTTGCTAATGACCTAATAACACTAGTTAGTGTCTGGTACTAACTGCTGTTTCTCCTCCCCTTCCCTCCTATCTACTCTCCTTTCCTTCTCATTCATTTTTCCCACTATGTGGAAAAATCTTGCCAGCTACCTAACTTATGTCTGATCAATTTTCTATTACAGAAAGTCATGCCTCCATCAGGCTGTCCCATTAACTTCTTTGCAATAGACACATCTGAGCTTTTCATGAGTGCTTTTCTGTGTGTGTGTGTGTGTGTGTGTGTGTGTATTGTAACCCTCCCTCCTTCACTCAATGATAGACTTGCAAACCAGTTTTAAGGAAAAGTATTGCATATCTAAAAATATACAAACACATAAATAAATACCAACTGGGTCAATAGGATTGATCTTTCTTCCTGAGAATTTTGGAATAATAAGTAAAGGAGAGAGAGGGAGAGAGAATAAGAGAGAGAGAGAGAGGACAGAAGAATTGGGAAGGATAAAGAGAGGCAACAGGATCTGTAGCAAGGAAACTGAGTCACAAGTAGCAACCATTCATCTACTTTGTTTATTTTTAGTAAGAAACTGTTATGAAGGACAAAAAGAAGAGTTTTAATATCCTGCTTAACACTTCATTATTAAGTTCTACAGGATCTCTATTCTTGGGTCTTACGAGATAGTCCGCAAACTGTTTTTGTTACTAAGTATCAAGGTATTTCAGTCTGTTTGTCCTGTTAGAACACAATACCTGAGATGGGTAATTTATAATAAACAGAAATCACAGTTGTGGAGGCTGGCAAATCCATCACCTGGCAAGGGCCTTCTTGCTCGTGATCCTATCTCAGAAGGCAGAAAGGCAAATCAGAGCAGGAAGGGGCTGAGCTCACCCTTTTATGCAAGCACCAATCCCACCTGTGAAGGTGGAGTCCTTGTGGGCTAATCACCTCTTAAAGGTCCCACTTCTTAATACTGTTACAATGGCACTTAAATTTCAACGTGAGTTTTTGAAGTGACAAACATTTATACCATATCAAAAGGGTTCTATTGAACATGCTCCTTTTTCCTGATCTGATAATGTCCCTTTGATATTAATGATCACTCAGTGGCCAACAAGAGAAAACCAATTAATGATGGACTTTTTCAATTTTCTTGCTCCTACAAATGTCATTAGGTTCTTTTAGAATGAACACTTGTTTTAGAGAATTAAATTTCCAGTGTTCTACCTAGAGACTCACAATAAAAAATTCATCTATGCTTTCAATAACAGTAATGGCCAAAATAATTACAGAAAGAAAAAAGTATAATATTGGGAAACTTATTTCAGTTTTGTCTTCTCTAAAATGAATGGTACTAGAGCTAATGTTCTAATTTTTTTCCTATTTATCATAATTTTCCTATATCTTACTATTAATAGTTTAACAGCCAACTTGTAGTCTGAAAAAGTTTTAAAATTCATTTTAAAATAGTATAGCACAGTGTTTCTCTCCTGATTCTAATACATATAGCTCACTGTGGAATATTTCAATATGTGTCAGAAAGAGAAACATTGTATTGTGATGTTGGCTAAAGAAGAGGTAGACATTGAAATAAAATAGTTTTGGGTTTATTGGTAACTGAATGAGTTACTTGACCTCTCTGTGCCTTAGATTCTTTATTTGTGAAAAGGCGAATTATATTTGTGATATAGGGTGAGTATGAAAATAAATCAACTGACTAGATGCAGGTGTGTTTGTGTGCATATAATTCTACAATATCTTAGGCTTTATTAAAGATTTAAATACCTTCTCTTTCTTAAGGCTTGATAGCGGCCGGGCGCGGTGGCTCATGCCTGTAATCTTAGCACTCTGGGAGGCCGAGGTGGGCGGATCGTTTGAGCTCAGGAGTTCGAGACCAGCCTGAGCAAGAGTGAGACCCCATCTCTACTAAAAATAGAAAGAAATTATATGGACAGCTAAAAATATATATAGAAAAAATTAGCTGGGCATGGTGGTGCATACCTGTAGTCCCAGCTACTCGGGAGGCTGAGACAGGAGGATCGCTTGAGTTCAGGAGTTTGAGGTTGCTGTGAGCTAGGCTAATGCCACGGCACTCACTCTAGCCTGGGCAACAGAGTGAGACTCTGTCTCAAAAAAAAAAAAAAAAAAAAGGCTTGATAGCATGATCTTGGTTGGATCTGGACCTTGGTACTTTATGTGTTTGTTAAATATGTGTGTAAGCACATTTGAGAAGATAAGCACACATATAATTTAAATATATCATGTAAACATATTTTAATATATTAAAATACACACATAACATACACACACACACACACACACACATATATTTTTTGCTAAGTTTATGCACCTTTGACCAGTAGAGAACAGATTAGTCTTGGTAGGTCTGAGTCTAGGAATTCTACAATTGATAAGCCCTTTGGGGGGCTGTAATGCATTTTTAGATGTTTGAATTTTTTATGCTTCTATATACAGAACATTGTACATTGGTATTTATTATGTGTTTAATGAAAAAGAGGTCTCAGAATAAAAGTACTTGGTTCAGTTTGTATTTTTAATCATTTGCTTAACCTGCACATTTTCACAATTCCTTGGAGCTACGAGCTGATAACAAAGTCTTAAGAAGTCTAGGTATGATATTTCAGGCTAGGGAATTACTTCTTGAAAAGAAATTGTGTCATGGACTCTGGAATAATTTGGTAGACCACTTGTGTACCATCATCTGTTTCGCTTAAGTCCAAAGTTTCATCATACAATCCATAGAGTTTTGCAATTTGTTTGTAGTTGACAACTGGAAGATCTTTCTCTCTAGTAGTTTTCTATCTGGATTACAAGGACTAGGTGGTTTTTAAATAAACCAGATGTCAAGTACTTTGTTAGTATTATCCTGGATAAACTTAAACTATTCCCTCAATTCAATAATTCTTGCAGTGTTTGTGATATTCCCAGCTGGCAGTCATTCTGAGGTTTGTTTCCTTGACCCTGTAGCAGTGCTGCGGGCATTCCCTTATTCAAAAGTTCATTAATTTGTTTGTTCAGACTGAAAGAAATATTTATTGAATATCCACCATAGGCACAAGAAATATAGACCCACCTTGTCAATATGGAGCTTATGTCCTATTGAAGCAGTCATGACAATTTCAACCATGGGAACTATGAAACATAGTATAGAAATTATGTGCATAGAATCAAGGGAACATAGGTCTTAATGATTATTTTACCATGAGGGATTAAGGAAGACTTCTATGAATAAATTTGAACTGAGTTTGGAATGAATGAGTAAAAGTTTAGCTCATTGAAAAGTAAAAAATCATCTTAGGCAAAGGATACAAAACATATGGTAACAGAATAGTAGAAGGAAGTAGTAGACATGATAAACTGAACTTAAGTTTTACACAGTTGAAGCCAGTGTATGAACAAAGGATGGGGAGAGATGAAACTGAAGAGATTTTCAAGATTGAGCTCATGAAATATGTTACAGACCATGCTAAGATTTTGGTCTTTATTTTAAGGGTTCTGGGAAGCCAATAAAGGATTTTACATGCATCAGTGTGTGGGTCCTTGGGAAAACATGATTAAAATATGGCATGCTAGCTTTTTAATTGGAAAAGATCACACTGACTGCATCATGAAAGAGAAAACTAATTCAAAGAGAGAAAGACACTAGCTAGTGAACTTATACTGAAGGCCAGCATAGAGATGATTAACGATGATCAGATTTATAATAAGGAAGTATAAACATTTGAAAGATTTTAATGAAGTAAAACCTGCAAGTGTTGTTGGTAAACTATACTTGGGAGAGCGTGAACAAAACACAATGTCAGAAATGATTTCCAAATTTCCACATGTGTGTTTTATTTGCTGGCCATGTCATGTCATTGACATAGAAAATACTGAAAGAGTTATAAGGGTTAAATCATCAGTTCTGTTTTGGGCATATTACATTTCAGGTTCATTTGTAATATCTAATAGATGGTTTGAGTATACTGTAAGATATATATGGTTTGAAATTCAGAGAGAAGTTTAGGCTATAATTGTGGATGTAGAATAGTAGGTAATCCTTGAATCAATGATTGTAGTTGATATTGCCTTGGGAAGGAACTTAGAGATATATTTACTAGTTCAAGGAGATTGAATGGCCAGGGTACACTAAGAAGAATGGCCAAGGATCTCTGTGATGTAAGAGAGCCTGTTAAAGAAGTTGCATGTTGAAGATCAGAGGGAGAATTACACAGAAGAGGGATTGAACAATCATTTGAATGTATGACAGGGCAGTAGCTGGAAGCAACTTGGTTGAGGGGCAGATCAGAAACCAGAGTTATTTTACGAGAGTATAGAAAACAAGGTAATTATTGTGATTTTCATGAAGTCTATTAAAATAATACTAGATATAAACAGGAATAAGTGATTGAGGCAAGATGTTAGAAGATATTCTTGAATATAAACACTGATGTTTTGGATAGGTTAAACCTGTTTTCCCATTTATTTCTAAAGAAAGCAATACTCTTGGTTTTGTTTCGATTGTGTTCTTGCTCAGAGGAAAGGAAATGGAACAAATAATTATCTTCATAGTTTTCTTTTTATTTTCTAGTTCTAAATTCCAAGATTATAGTTTATCAGTTTCTGATAGATAATTCTCCCTCCCTTTTTCTTTGCTACACTGGGTATATTATGCCCTGATCTTACACAGGTTTTGGTTAAATTTTGCTTGAAACAATTCAATTCTATTCAACGACAATAACATATTGGATAATTTTGAAATTTTTTCTTACCAAGATATTATATGTAAGTATCTTTAGTCAAAATAGTTTACAGACAATGATTATTATGCCTGGATTCAAAAAGAGATTTATATCTGTACTGACATGTACACATTTAAAATGAAGGAATATTCCTTCTAAATGTGTGATTTTTTAGTATCTCACATATGAAAACACTGGAATAAATCATACCCTGTGTCATTTCAATGTGTGATCGCACCTAAAGTTTTTTTTTTAATATATTCATGGAATATAATATAGCAGACAATGAAGTCAGTTATTTCAACTTGTTATATAACATGCTAAAGGTCGACTTAATGCAGAAGTTAATGTACTTCCTGGGATTATTAATGTAACTCGTGACACTTTTGCCAATTTAGGATTAAATTTCTATGCATAAATCTAAGTATATTTATATTTAGTATTAAATGTGTGTTGTATTGATTGGTAATACATATTTCCCTGGGTTATTGTAAGGATAAGTTACATAATTTATCATGTAATTTTAGCCTATCAACTTAGTTTTTTTAAATAAAGTAAATTTTATGAAAAGCAAATAGCCAACAGATAAATAGGTGATGGTTAGCATTGAGGATACAGAAATGATATATAAACGAGTTCCGCTTTGACACCTTTAAATTACACAATAGTCTTTTTTTTCTTAGAAAATTCAAGAATTTGATAACTTTGGCAAAACAATAATAGCACTACATACTTATTTCAATATAAGAGAATTTGATGTTATAAACTATCTGCATTCATGGAGAAATAAATTTTCTTAAGAATTAACCATATACTAATAAATATTTATATATTTGGAGATGTCTACTCAGCTGATAAGCCTCACTGATACTTAAGAAAAAGAAATAAAATGGCCAGAAGTAAATACATATTTTCAGAAACTTAAAACACTTTGCAGTGAAATATTTTTGAAATGAATTAACATTTTTGTTACTCTTTCCTTTCCATTTAAATAATTATTATATTCTTATTTTTGGTTTTCTGAGGAATTGATATAAGACATTCATTTTTATGATTCTCCTTTTTTATGATACTCTATCATTCAATTTAAATTACTACATTGAATAACTAATAAGTGTTCATTTCTAAGTACTTGAATGACTTTTTTATGCTTTCTTTTTATCCCAGTAAACAAAAAGCCTGAATAAATTTCTGTACAATTATACTCAGACAGGTGAATGATAATCAGTGCTGCTATATTCCCGATATCAATATATGTTTTTTTATAAATGTTTTCATAGTAATATATATAAATTCTTTCACTTTTAGTAATTTAAGAATTTCCTCTGCCCTAACATTAAGTTTAGTTTATATATTTGAAGCTATTAACATATCTGAGAGACTAAGTCAACATAGAGACTCCTCTGTTTCTTTGTCAATTTTAAATAAATTTTTTGAGAAATGTTAAAAAAAAAAAAGCTTCACTAGTGTGCCTGTATTTGTTCTATATCATTTGAATTAGTTCACTATAATCCCATAGGTTTAAAAAATTTAGAAGTCATATGTAATTTGGGGTTAAGTGTCAAGTGTCAGGATCAACACTTAACTGTTTATCTATCCCTGCATTTATTTCATAAAATATATTTAAATCAAAGTTAGTTTTTCATCAGATTTTTAAATTACTAAGAACAATAAACTATCTGTGGTCTGAATGGAATATCAAACATGATAAATACGACAGAGTATTAGAGAATAAATGAGTTATTTAAAGAAATAAAGTATTAGTTTATATTAGGTCAGTCCAAATATTATTTAATTCAAAGTTTAGAAAGTAAATATTATAACGATTTAATTATTTAAATTATTTATTGCTGATTATCTACCTTGTAAACCAATCATGTCAAGAATTGTTTCAGCAGTAGATTAAAAAGTATTCAACAAGGCAGGATCCTATTTGTATTAACCTGGAATCTTGACATGTGGGATGGGGACATCTGAGAAGATTCTCTGGAAGCTTTAAAATTTCCAGATTTATTTGAAACTTCTGAGTGTGCAGTAGTGGCCTACGACTTTTCATCAAGAACATGTTCACCATCCAGGTTGGAAGACACTATAGAGGTCTTTCTTCCATAAGGAAACTCCACAACTCCAGTTTTCAGTTGTCCCTATATCCTCTCCTGACTGCTAGACTAATAACCATGTTAAAGCACATATAATTTATCCAGGAGTGTGCTTGGCCTGATTAGGAACTAAAGGGACTACAAAACCAAAGGAGTGAAATCTACATAGCATGTACTGGCAGGGATCTGAGACTATTCATGAGACTGAATTGATTCTGAAGTTGCTCCATTAAGGAGGCCTGAAAAAAGGGCCCATTTAGGGCGAGTTTACTGACTTGGGGAAACTCTTTTAGAGTATAGGGATTGAATTCCTTGGCCTGGACTCAAGGGAATGGATCTTAAAGCTGTGCAAATGTAAAGTCAAAGTTAGGGTGATCCCTAGAAAACTCTGAAAAAAAATGATAGCTCACACTGAGCAAGGTGGAAATGCCTTCACAAGAAAAGGAAGGGTTAAAGTTTATGGAATGGGCATTCTGGGATAGACATATTATGCAAGACCAGAAGTCTAGTCAGAGTATCATATTCCCAGTGAAAGAACAGAGGACATCACATTCACCAAGACCATCAGGAATGTGTTAGTGGAGAAGTGCCACAGCATCATGAAGTTCGGTGGGTGCTCTCCTCTGAACAGAATATAACTTAATGATAATCGAAGTGTTAGGGCCTCTGAAACAATAGAGCCCAGTTAGGAGTGCTTATCTACCAGAAGCCAGGAAGAGCAGACAATTATCATAGTGACTGAGAATTCTGATTGCCAGCCAAAGGGGTCTGATCTGTAGCAGGTTATGGAAATGGTTAATAAAGACTGACATTCCTAGGGACAAAATAGGTTGGCAATAAATGAGGACACTGATTAATACAGTTATCTAAAAGAGAGCAATATTAGATAAACAGGAATCTGAGGGAAGTTTCCCTAATAAAATTTTAAAAATCCCTTGACCAGTTTCTGGAACTTATCCAGTTTTGACGCCAGACCCACTAATGGAAGAGGTGGCCAGTTCCCCATGGGAAAGGACAGAGCAACAACATGGCCAGTTTACACTCTGAAGCTTTTCCTTAGATCTTCCATAAAGAGAGTTATGGCCATTACCTTAGGTGATTTTACTGTGAGAAAAGGGGAATGCACAAATATTTTACTGCTGGACACCAGGTCCCAGAAAACATTGATATTTGGAGAATAGAAGCATCATCATAGCTCCTCACTTAGAGGGTCTGTGGAGGCCAAAAAGAAGTGGAATCCTGACTGAAGTCTGGATTTCAGTCTGTGTGCAGACTTACTTGATCATCAGTTCACTGGTCCTTGAGTATATAACTGGGATGGACATACTTGGCAGTTGGAGTAACTCCCATATTGGATTATAATGGGAAAGGGCAAGTTGTAAGTCTCTAAAACTGGTCTCTGGCCAAGGGAATAAATAGATAGTATCACATTAAAGGGAGTGAGTGGTAGAGGTTAATGCCAGTCTTAAAAACCTAAAAGATACAGGAGTGGTAGTCCCTATCATATCTTCATGTAATTCTGCATTCTGGCCCCTACAAAATCCAGGAGGGTCCTGGAGAATGACTTTGGATTATAACAAGCTTAAATTTCTAGTAGCCCTGATCACAGTTCCTGTGTCAGATATGGTATCATAGCTAGAATACATTAATATGATCTCAGGTATATGGTGTGTGGTCATTGAATATGTAAATGCATCCTTTTCTTTTCCAATCTGGACAGGGAATTCTAAACAATTCATATTTATAACTACATGTTTTTGTTTCCCTCCCAGAGCTACGTTAACTCCCCTATCCTTTGCTAGGTTATAATCCAAAAAGACCTGGACCATCTGAACATCCTACAGAACATCATATATATCCATTACATCAGTGGAATCATGCTGATCAGGCAGAAGGAGCAAGAGGTGGCTAGATGCTAGAGGGCTCAGTAAGACATACGTGGTTCAAAGAGTGGGAAATACATCCTGCAAAGTTTTAACTCTGCTACTTATGTAAGTGTTAGGGGCCCAGTGATCAGGGGGCATGCCAGAATAGCTCTTCCAAAGTAAAAGAAAAGTTACTGCAACCATTTGTATCCATACCATAAAAAGGGAAATACAAAGTCTAGTAGATCTCTTTGATTTCTGTAGGTAAGACATTCCATACCTGGGAATATTCTTCTGGTCTTTATACTGGATGATATGGAAGGTAGATATCTTTGAACTGGGCCTGACCAGAAAAGGGCAGGTCTAATCTGCAGAACAAGGAGTTCTGCCATTTGGGCCATATAATTTGATGGACCTTATAATGCCCAGGGCGTCAGTGGTGGAAAAAGATGTGGTATGCAATTTAGAGTTGGTACAATTAGAAGAAGTACAACATGGGCCCTCAAGGTTCTGAAGCAAGGCCATTTGATCTGTAGCAGAGAGATACAAACCTTTAAAAGACAGCTTGTGGGGTTTGACTGAGCTCTGATAGAGACAAAATGCTTGACCATAGCATACAAAGTACCTATACATTTGGAACTGCACATCTAGGCTGAATTATTTTGGACTCACAAATCGTAAAGTCAGGTGGACATAATGAACAGCTACTGTATGTTGGAAATGATGCATTTAAGATCAAGTACAGACAAGACTAGAGGATGCAAGCAAGGTAGACATAGAGTTAGCCCAGTTTCCCACGTAACCACCAGGAATGCATCCACATTCCTCCCTCAGCTTATACACATTGATCTATGAAAGGTTCTGTATGACTAACATAGAATAAAGAAAAAGGCATAGCTTTGTTTATGAATGGGTATGCTTGATAGGAAACAGCAATTAAAAGACGGATGGCAGCGGTAATGCAGCCCTATTCAGACATACCATTGGGAGACAACATCATGGTCTCAAAATCTCTCTCATGTCTCTATATCTTAAATCTCCTAAATCTAATACCATTAGTGTGTTTAACTCTGATGGCAGTGATTTTATTAGACAGGACAATCTAGAAAAACAGAAAGAGATTGACAGAAAGAGACAGAGAGAGATTTGTGGATTTATATCTACTTATTTTAAGTAACTGGCTCATAGGATTTTGGGTGCTGGCAAATATATATTTTGCAGGGAAAGCTGGCAGTTTGGAAGTTCAGTTAACATTTGCTATGGCAGTGGGAACGTAGGCTGGACGCTTAGGCAGAGTTTCTATATCACACTCTTTTTTTTATTTTAGCATATTACGGGGGTAAAAATGTTTAGGTTACATATATCGCCTTTGCCCTCCTCTCCCCTGAGTCAGAGCTTCAAGCATGTCCATCCTCCAGACGGTGTGCATCGCACTCATTATGTATGTATATACCCATCTCCTGCTCCCCGCTCCCATCTGCCCAATGCCCGATAAATGTTATTCCTATATGTGCACTTAGGTGTTGATCAGTGAAACCAATCTGATGGCGAGTACATGTGGTGCTTATTTCTTTGGGAAATCTCAGTCTTTGCTCTTAAGGCCTTCAATTGATTGGAAAAAGCCCAACCACACTATGGTAGTCTCCTTATTCAAAGTCTACTTATTTAAATGTTAATTATATCTATCAAACACCTTCATTATAGTTAGAATTACCCAAATAATACCTGACATAGTTACAGTTGTGAAAGAATAATAAAGGGTTATCCTTATTGCTCTATAGTTTACAAATAAACAGGAATATGGTGTTTTTGTATTATAAATTTTGTGTAAAACTGGTGTTATAATTTATTGTTTATTTTACTGATGGCTTTAAACTAAGAGATTTAGTAATTCAATGGATATTTACTTTGTTCATTCTTTGTTTCCAAAAGCCTTATTTCTTGTGCTTCTCTTTGTGCATTTGCAATGGAACGTTTAAGGGATTAGTAATCTTACCTGTTACTTCTATAATTGAAGAATTCCACATATTGTTTTTTGACGTACATGATTTTTTTAATGTATCAATTCTATTATACCATATTAGTTACTATCTACTTCACATTCTGTTTCCAGAGGATATTCAGTGGATGGTCATGTGGAAATATGGATAGTCTCAGCAAAATTGCTGGTAGTCCTACGGAGGTACCAACAGGGTTATTTGAGCCTTCATTGTATAGAATGAAAGTCTTGATAAAAAACAGAGATTCTCAACTGATCAACAGAGTAGAGGGATCAGGAACAGCCCACACATATAAAATTAACTGATGATTGACAAGGTGACACTGGAGGACAAATACTCCCACTAAATCAATAAACCTGCCTGCCCTTATTCCCATATTATTTTTCTCACACTAAAATAGAAGCTCTACTTCTGTTCTATTGAAGAACAAAACCAAAACCAACCAAATAAAAATATGCCACATTTATTTTGGATTCTTTCTCTGTGCTTTCCTCATGTATAAGAAAAGTAAGGTTCCTACTCAGTGGGTTATTATGGGCATTAAATGAATTGTGTGTAAGGTACTTAATGGTAGTGCTGGGCACATCGTAAGCACTCAATACCTGTTAGTTACTACTGTGCCCAGCACAAACAATACCTTAAGAAAGTTGACAATACTTGTAGTCTCCACTTTGTCATCTCTCATTCTCCCTTCAAAACAAAAATCAAGTAGCATTGAACCCATGGGGCAAACAAAATTCTTTAAAATCTTCCATGGCATATAGAATGAATGAATTCCTTATGTCTATGTCCTTTGAGGCCCAGGGTGATTTGGCCCTTAATCATTTCTTATATTTTCTCTCTAAAAAGTTTTTATTTTGTTCACTATGGCTCCAACATAATTTTCCCACCAACATACCAAGGTCATTCCTACCACTCTAAATTCTTTTTTTTAAAAAATATATATCCTGTTCACATAAACTGTCATGAAAGTATGGACTAGATCTGTTCACCAAAATACACTCAACCCACCACCTAGAATAATATCTGGCACATATTGGGTACTCACAAAGAAAAAAAAAAAGTATGTAAACTAAAAGAATTGATGAAAACACCTATTTCAATCTGGCTTCCTTCCCCACCATGCTAATGAAGCTGCTCCATATTCCTAATTCAAAACACACATCTTTCTATACATGTCATTCCCCTGTTAGTCTACAATTGACTCCTTGAAACTGTCCTTATTTGGGTTAGTGAGACCACTCTTCCCTGTCTATCCTTTGTCCCATTGTGTTTTGTCCACGTAGGTATTATTTGTAGAGATATCTTAGATATCTCTGGACATCTCAATTTTGAGTATCCTAGAATTGGGTCTTCTCTATTTATTCTGTCCTCTCTTTCTAGATGATGTTCAGCCCCATGGCTAATGATTCCTAAGTTTCTAACAACAGCTTGGACATATCTTTAAGCTCCAGTCTTATATAGCTAGTTAGCTACTTACTATCTCTCATGACTACAACATAAATGGTGTCTTTTCTCCTCAAACTCATTTCAGCCCCATGTCCCACACATCAATGAGTAGTGCTGTTAACCATTCAGTTTCTTAAGCTCAAAACAAAGGTGTTATCTATTGTTCTTTTCCTCTCCTCTGTATCAGAAGCTCAACCCACCTCAGAAATTCTCATACTATCTAGGGGTTCAATGAATCATAATCATTGTTGACTTCTACTATTCTCCTCCTCCTCCTCCTCTCCTAGCACCACCTATATTATAATACTGCTACATTGCTCCATAAATCTGCTTTCTAAAGCACCTGCACTTTTTCTTCTCTGAAGTATGTTCTCCAAAAAATAAAGATCCTATCCATTTCCACTTAAATAAATAAATATTGCTTTAATAAATTTTTATAAGCCTTAGAATAATAAAACATCCAAAATCTAAAGGTCTTGCTGAGAGCGAAGGGTCATTCCCAGTCTGACTCCAGCCTTCCAGCTTTTACTGTGCTTTAGCTGTACTGGTCTCCTTCCTATGCTTCGAATTCTCTAGATGTTGCTAGGTAAGACTTTGTACTTACTTATCGTTTCTCTAGAGGCTGTTTTCTTCCACTTTTTGCATGACTGGTTTCTTTTACTTTGTTCAGTTCACTGTGTAGTTTCTGCTTCCTCAGAAAATTGATTTATATGAACTTTCCTACTTACTCTATAGTAAAGACCATGTTTGCCTCCCTTATTGTTCTTACCAGAGATTTTTAAATGTTTATATTATTATTCATATATTTTCTGTTTTCTCTACTAGAATATGAATCCCATAGATTCAGGAACCTTGATTTTTTTGCTCAACAGTTGATCACCATAGTCTGGTACAGTGAAATGCTTGATGTTTCCGTTATAAAGTTCAGTAAATGTTTTGAATAATTAATTATGTCATTCCCACATGATGTTAGATATTAATAGAGTAACACCTTGCTACTCAAAGTGTGGTCTCAGAACAACAGTAGTGGCATCACCGGGGAGCTAGTTAGCTTTGCAGAGTCTGCATTTTAGCAAAATCCCAGTTTGTATGCACATTAATGTTTGAAAAGCACTGAATTAACACATATAGATTTTTCTTTCAAATGCGTACTACCTGAGAGTCCAAGAATTTTATATCCAAGTCAGGTTAATCATAAAATGCCCTTAGAAATGAAAAATATTGAGAAGTACTTGAAATGAGGCAAATGGAACAAATGAATACAGAGTAGGTAGGAAAAATGGTGAGTTTGAGAAAGTCTTGTAGGCAGGAGCTAGTGAACCACATTCAAAGAGAATCAAGACTATAGAGTTCTTTGTAACCATTGGTAGTCACATAGCATCAGGTATACAGACCAGGATAAATGAAAAACAATTTTAAGTGAAGCCAACAACTGGGAATTGAACTATGTTCTTCAGGCCTAAAGAAAAGTCATAATCACAAAGATACTCAAAATAAGAGTGGTTAATATCACATGTGGGAGAGTTTATAACATTTTGCTGTGATTGCTGAGGAAGTGGAAGTTGGCTCTGGCTTTATTCTGGATGTCATTCAATTTGTACCTTCAACCACAATTTATATATAGTGTACTAAAAAAAGGATACTGTAAAATAAAGTGTCCTATTTCCTACCATTTTTCTAAAACACAAAATAACTAAAACTTACACTTCCTAAAATATAAAAATAAAATTGATGGCAAAAGTTGGCCTTGGCATAGACTCTTTTGTGTGGATATTTTAATTGACTCTTAAAAGTAACAAGTGTTTGGGCAATCCAGCATACTTTTTCTACAAGAGCAGGAAAACCAGCAAGTGATGGGAATGAGGGTTTTGAATGTGTAAGAAGCAGCAAAAGATACCTCCTAGTATATTTTGATTTATTTACTAAAAATATAGTTTGAATAAAAAGGAAAAAAAATTAAATATGATAAAGCTACTTAATGAATATGTTATAACTTTTCTTCACAACTCTTTTTTTTATGAAAATGCATTTGCCCAGAAAACAGGCCATCTGGTAACATGAAGAAGTCCTACATGGACTTTGTTAGTGGCAGCATAGGATAATGAAGAATCTTTTGCTGAAAAATTTTTACGGAAAGCTAAATTCACTTCTCATAGCTGAATAAAAGGTGAAGTACCCAATTTTAAACATTCAAAATAATTCAATAAATTGAACGGTACACATCCAGATTCTTATGAAATCAAAATTGAATAAAATAAGGGAAAATATTATTTTGGATTATTTTGGCAGAAATCCTGTCTTAATATACAGATCTGGATAGTCCTTACAGTTCTTAGCACAACCTTCAAATATTTTTGTTATTTTGGTAACTAAACTAAAGGGAAAAAATATCAAAATAAATTTGTAATCTTTATTTTTCTTTGGACATATAGGTTCTGATGAAGTTAAGGTATAGCCATGTGTCTCAGCTACAGTAAGGTCATCAACATAATTTAAATTTTTAAAAATAATTTTATTCTTTTCACATGCTGTTTTCCTAGTTTAGATAATGTTCTATAGTCATGGTACCAATGAAATTTTTGACCAACTACAAAGTCAGACTAATGTGCACCTACTAGGTGATAGATTTCCTATTATTTTATCTGATCACATGTCATAAATCCATATTAAAACACAAGAGTGCTTGGGTCAAGGACCACATCTAATTTATCTCTATACTTCCAGGTTGAGCAAAGTGGTCAATGCTATCCTGATCCTCCAATGTTTCCTGAATGAATGAACAAGTGCCAAGAAAATAGATCTCAAAGCAATACTTGACAATAATTGTTTATTCAGGTTTGAGGTGACAATTTAGTATCAGAGCATCAAGCTAACTTTCCTGTTTGTATCAGCTAACATATGATGCAGTACTAAAATTCAAAAGTCTTGATGGCTTAAAATATTGAAGGTTTGTTTCTCAGTCATGTCTTACATCTATCAGATTTTTAGGGGGTCTCTGTTCATTGTAGTCAGTAAAGGGCCTGGGTCATAGATGCAGCTAATGTCTTGATAGCTGCCTATTGTCATGCCAGAGAGAGGCTGATCAGTCACATATTAGCTTTACAAGCTTCTCCCTACAGTGACTAACAGCACTTTACACATTTTACTGGCCCAAACAAATTACAAGGACAAACTTGATTCCAAAGGAAGAGAATTCCAAGGGAAAGGAGGCAACCATACCAAGTGCCTGAAAGAAAAAGCTGAGAATATTCTACTAACAGCACTAATGGTTACTACAATCAACTTTTTCAAAGGTTTTTGGAGTCAAAACACAGTGATATTTTCACCACCTCTTGTATTGACAAAAAGCATGTGCAGAGGTTCTGGGAGTATCAATTTCTTGTGTGAAATGCTGATAATGGTTTTATTGCTGGAAGGGGTTTGACCCAGATGAAGTCTGTTGCTAATTTCATTTTAGATAAAATGTACATTTGAGTAACATGATAACTATCTTAAGAAAAGAGAAATGTATCCCTGTGCTGTTTTGGAATGCTTTGGGTTATAATTGAATATACTTAATATATATTTTCATACACACATATGTATATATATACACACATGTACACATACATATAGCATTACACCTCAAACCCAAGCAAAAAAACACCTACAACAGCATCCTGCACATAATTGTGGACAATCAGTAGATTTTGCTTGCTAATGGATTACATTCCAATTTCACATCCTACTCTTGTTACATTTTATAAAAATCCTAAACACAATATTAAAGGGATTTTATTTAAAAGCTCTTGTTCCTAGTGTGTCCAAGTTAGAAATATAAGATCAGAGAATTAGATATCCCTATGTTCTTCTTCATAATCAAGTGACAATTAAATATACAGAATATATACCAAAATATATCTATTTTCAAATAACAATTGTTCTAAGAAACAGATCTTGAATTTAAATTTTTGGCATCATATCTAACAAACACTAAATATTGTTAATATAATAATTATTATTTTTATTAATACCATTACTAAGTATATCTCTACATTTATTTTATTTTAAATTTAAACAGTTATTTCTTTCAATGGTTATAATTTTAAAGGGCATAATGTTCTGAAGTCTGGAGATATCCTTATTTAAAGTATGCCTGAGTTTTTAAATGCCTTGTCAAAGTGAGTTGTATTCTGAAAAAGAATTCTCAGGGCATATACAGGTCAAATCCCTCCTACATGCATCACTGCAATAAAAAGTTCATCATAACAAAAAGTTCACTTAAGTGCTGGCTGGTAGCCTATGTTAACAGAGTCCTGTGTATCGTCTGAGAATGAATTCCCCAGAACTGAGTAACAGTTCAAGGTTTAATCTGAGAAAGTTGGTAATTTTTAATTGCCAAAACACTTGCTTCTTATTATGAGTTCTTTGCCTCTTGTGATTTCATTGAGTAATTTTTCACTTTTTCTTCCATTGAGAAGTATTGGTGAACTACTGGATTCCCAGCATTTTTTTCCTATAATATTTCATATTCTTATGATCCAGGAAGTTCAGGGAAGGGAGTATACAAGCATCTGAAGCCTAGCATAGTGGAATGAGTCTGTGAGTTGTTGAAATATCATAGATCATTTTTCTGTGTTTTTATTACTATATTATAATAAATAGGTAAACATTGAGTATCAGTTATTTGTTTTTACACTGATCAGGAAATATCAGTACTAGTGAACCAGAGCCTAATGATAAGAAGATGCCATCTTTGTTACTACGAGATGGTAAGATGTTATTTTGAGGTATAATCATCACTTCTCCTCCCCGGAAATTCTCTTCCTTCCTCTGCCAATTTGACCTCTAACCTTTAGAGCTTCCAGATTTTTTTGAGCTCACTAATTTAAATAAGCGTTGTGATGACATCAAAAGCAGAGTTTTACTGTTTATGGTTCCCAGAGAATATTCCTTTAGAGATATAAAGAGAACATACTACTTGGGAAAAATATTTGAGAGGGGCAAGGCAGAAACTCTCTCTTCCACTAATCTACCATCTTGTTCCGAAAACTTTACTCCATCTCTGTTAGAAGCACATTCATCCAACTCCCACAATCCCTATCCACCACATGCACACACACATAATGTAGCAAATATAAAGAGGGCAAACCTCAGGCACCTAGTGGGATGGTAGGAGTATGAATGTAAGATCTCCCAACTCTTTGCTTCCTATTTGCTTGGTGGACAAGGTTGGCAGGGGTTATATACAACCATTTAAACATACTACCTTGAGGCAGAGCAAAACATATGGTCTTATTACGTATGGTCTTGGTGACAAACATTTTGTGGAAAGTTCCGAGGGACTTGAGGATTCCGTGCACTTAATTATAAATTGTAAATTGCCAGATCAATGATATGGGGATGTGAGGACAAGAGACAGAGGTGGCAAATATATTTAGATGGAAAATGATTGTTTGACAAATTGGGAGAAGTTTAAAAGTCCAAGAATCACAAAGACAGCAGAGACCAGATTCAGTGAGAGTAAGGGAATGGGAAAAATGGAAGGACAACAAATGGTGATCTGAGAGGGACCTATGGAGCAAGGTTTGGGAAGTGAATAAATTTTACATGGTAACAGATACAGCCATTCTGTAAGCAGCTCAGGCATAGTGAACACAAACAATACCGAAACTGGACAATTGGGAACTCGGTGGAATAAAAAGCAACGTAAAAATTCTGGGGCTACTTTTCAGAGCAAAGTTTTTCACTAGCAGTGATTACAGTAATTAAGATTTGGCAAATAGATCAAAGGTGGAAAGCTTCGTAGCAGCAAGAGGTAGGGTTTAGGTTGTGAAATTCTTACCTAAACCAAACTTAGTTTCTATGATGGACATTCCTAATTTCTTATCTAATATTCATTTCCCCATTATTTATTTCTAGAATAATTGTAATTTTCCTTGTGTGACTATGTTTCAGTGTTCCCATTTACATGTACTCACAGCCTCAGGCCTCTCTTAGAGTTAAGGGTTGCCATCTGATATAGTCCTCACCATTGAGATGTAGGTGGAAATAGCCAGGTGAGCATTCCTGGAAAATTTTTTTTTTTTTTTAAATGAGCTCTGGATGCTATAGACAGAATGTTTGTGTTCCACACAATTGATATATTAAAATTCTAACCCTCAATGTGGTGGTATTAGAAGGTGGGGCCCTTGGTGGGTGATTAGGTCATAAGGGACCAACCCTTATGAATGGGATTAGTGCCCTTGTGAAAGAGACTTGGAGGATGCCCTTTTCACCATGTGAAGATGTATTAAGAAGATGGCTGTCTATCCACAAGGATGTGAGCCCTCACCAGACACCAAATCTGCCCATACTTTGATATTGAATATCCTAACCTCCAGAACTCTGTGAAATAATTTTATGGTTTTTGCAAATGACCTAGTCTATGATATTCTGTTATAGCATCCTGAACAGACAAAGACGCTGGTCCTACCCTTTTCCTTTTGTCCTTCGTCCTCTTACCTACCTGAAACAAGGATAAAATATCTGGACATGAAGAAGCCAAGTATTGAATATAATGGTGAAGGCTTTGGTTTAAAGATGTCTGAGCAGAGATCTATAAGGATCCTGGACTCTGATGGCTTAGAGAAGCCACTTTATTATCAGTTCTGGGCTTTCTTGTTATGTGACAAAATTTATCCCTATGTGATTAAGCTCCAATAGATAGGTTTCTGCTATAGGCAATCAAACATCATCCTTAAGTGGAAAAGTGTCCAGCTGCAATGCTGTTGCTATAGAAAAGTTATGCCTTAAGGAACAAAATCGTGACCCCTCAGATGACTGATGTGACCTAATGGTGAATTCACTGATTTGAAAACAGGGCAGAGATTGGCTGGTGTGCTGCCATTTCAAATCAGTCTCCCCGGGTGTTCAGGAATATTTATAATCAAAAGAATGTTAATTTTTTTATGATAATCCATACTATGCTATTCATTTGTATTGAAATGTTATTATTCTGTGAAAATGATCCTAGGGTTAATTTGGAGGAGGAAATAACTTGCCAGGTCAAAGTTTGAATAAATTAGAGAAGGAAAGGTAGCACATGTGCTCAAAAATCTGAAAATTAGTTTCAAAGTCACAGTTAATATAATTATCTGGTCTTACTGCCTTAGAATGATAATGCAGAATGAGAAATATACCAAAATTAGCCCAAAATGCAGTTTATTAAAATTTTAAATAAAAACCCACATGATTTGGTTATCTAATTTAAATTTAATTGTTTTATAATTAAAGTTATAATTTTAATGATAATGATGTATTTACCTAAGACCACATTTCAATTTCAATTGTTCAACCTTATGAAATACATTTGTTAGCTACCATTATCTTTCATGCTTTCAATGGATTATTTTCAAATATAGATATACATGCTAAATGTACAGAAAATAATGTGTAAATATAGGGGTGAACAGACTTTATATAAATATAGTCGAAACAACTTGTAATGTATGATGATCCCATGTAATATAAGTAGTCAGATGTGGTATTTTACTCTAGTATGGCTATATAAATTGTGGAAATGCATGGCATGCACATTATTTCAAATGTTCATTTGTAGAATATCTTCAGTTAGAGGATTTGAACACTGCACTTTGCTTAATATAATTTAATAGAAGTTACCTTTGAAAAAGACGATAAGAATTTCCATCCTGTGCGAGGTTCAGGC
The DNA here is from genome assembly GCF_041146395.1 of Eulemur rufifrons. Classification (NCBI taxonomy): domain Eukaryota; kingdom Metazoa; phylum Chordata; class Mammalia; order Primates; family Lemuridae; genus Eulemur; species Eulemur rufifrons. The sequence goes on from NC_090989.1 coordinate 32,010,396, forward strand.
CACCAATATATCTATTAATTATTTAAAACACACACACAAGATTCCATTGTTCATTGTTCTAAAAACCTATGTTTACAGATTAAAGAACTTCAGCTATGCTTCAGTATGACTTACTTTCAATAAACTGATTTGATAATCACCAAGCATCATCTAATTTAGGGTCCTTAGAATTCACAGTTCAACAAAACAAATGTTATTAAAGACACTTTTCATAAACTAAGCCTCCTTGCCCAGATTAAATCTCTTGTCATCAATTTTGGACTATATCTATTCTAATAAAATATGATTATATTAAATTCCAAAGTCCAGGATAGTTTTTGCACAACACTGTGGTAGGTTTCTAATGTCTTTTTCTTATATCTTAATCAATCTGTGAATAGACATGGAAGAATTATAAATACATATTACTAAGTGAAAGAAGCCAATCTACAAAGGCCATATACTGTATGATTCCAACTTTGTGACAATCTGGAAAGGGTAAATCTGAGGAGACAATATAGAGACGGTTGCCATTGGTCTGATGGGATGGGGATAAATACAATGAGCCCAGAGGATTCTTAAAGCAGGAAGAATATTCTGTATGATACTATGATGATGGCTACATGTCCATATACATTTGTCAAAACCCATAGAATGAACAACACTAAGAGTGAACTATAATGTAAATGACAGACTTGGGTGATGTTGGCATGTCAATATAGGTTCATTGATGGTTAACAAATTTATCACTCTGGTGCAGGATGTGTGGCAAGTCTCGGCGGGTGCAATATAGAGGACATATAAGAACTCTTTGCTTCTTGCTTAATTTTTCTGTGAAACTAAAACTGCTCTAAAGATAAAGTAAATTTTTTTAAAAAAAGATTACCAAAGCTTATATCTTGACCAGGGACTTTTGATACGAAATCAATGATCAATACAAGATCTGTAGCATAAAATATCAGATTTTGGAAGTACAACATACCTGTAGTTTTTCTTTGGTCACCAATAGTCTCAAATCAAAATCTGTTAAAGCAGGTAAATAGAAACACCCTTCTCAAAAAAAAAAAAAAAAAAAGGAATCCTCACTCAGACTCTAGTGTCTTACTCCATTATACCTTTGTCATAGCACTCAAGAATATTTGATATTTTAAAACATTCCCTTTATTGATATATAATGGTTGTATATATTTTGGGGGTGCATGTGATATTTTGATACTTACATATAATATGTAATGATCAAAATCAGAGTTATTGGAATATCTGTCACCTCAAACATGTATCTTTCCTTTGTCTTGGTAACATTACAAATCTCCTCTTCTAGCTACTTGAAATATGTAATAAATTATTAATCATCATTTCCCTACTGTGCTATTTAAATACTACAACTTATTTCTTCTATAAAGCCATATTTTTATACTTCATAACCAACTTTTCTTCTTCTAGCCCCTCCCATTCCCAGCTTTTGGTAACTATCATTCTACTCTCTACTTCCGTGAGATCCATTGTTTCAGTTCTCGCATATGAGTGAGAATATGCAATATTTGTCTTTCTGTGCCTGGCATGTCACACTTAACATAATGACCTCCAGTTCCATCCACTTTGCTGCAAATGACAAGATTTCATTCATTTTTATGGCTAAATAATTTTCTATTGTGTGTCTATACAACCTTTTCTTTCTCCTTTTATCCATTGATGATATTTAATTACATGTTTGTTTCTTAACTACTTCCCCTAGTAAAACTAGAGCAAGTCACAGGAAATCTATTACTTAGTCACAGGAAATCTGGTAACTTATGTGTATCCCTTGCACCTAACATACTGCTTGGCATGTGAGTGATTAAAAATATCTGGGGAATATTATACCATTAATGTTTTGTTTGCTTAAAAATATATATTTGGAACAATTATGCAAAATGTTAAGATAGTTAAATTTGAGTAGTAAATATATTAATACATGTCTCTATTATATTATTTTTATACTTCTCTGTATTTTTGACATATTCCATAACTGAAGAAAATGAAAATCTCTGTATCTAGAGTACGTTTAAAATTCAGGAAGATATTGGCAGAGAAAACAACACAACATAAAGAAAAATGGGCATAATAATTAAATTTTTTAGTTTATATCTGAAGAACAGCTTAATTTTTGAAATATTTATGTAGAATGGTTGTTTGTGGCTTTTTGGTAATTGCATATAATTGTCATATAAAACCTATCTATCTATTCTTGATAAAATCATTTATATTTTTCTTGTTAGTAGCATGTCTTCTTACATTTTAGGAATAACACAAATGGCATGAAATATTATCATTTTATGGCAAGGATTTCATATAAATATTTCTTGACCCTCAGAAAAACTGTTACCTTTTTATTTAGTTAATAAACTGAATTAAACTCCTTCTTTTGTCAAATTCTGGTAACTTGAGTTTGGGTTATTGTACTTCAGTTTAATTTTGAATGTAGCCTGAAGCAAAGGCCAGACCCAGTGGTGTCTCTCAGTGAGCTCAGCTGGTTTTATTCCAGTTCCTTATGAAGAATCACCTGTCTCACATAAAACACCAACTTAATTGGCACCCTTGCTGTTTGTATCTATGAAAAAGCTGCAAATTGAATACACAATAACTGAACCCTAAGAATAAGTGGAAAACATTAACAAGTTGATTTGTATCTCTAAGGAAATATGCAACAAATCAACATAGTTTAGTAACTGAAAGAAGCCAAGTGTGATTTTGGAATGGCTTTAAATTTTCAGGGTTGTTTATTGTGAATAATTTAAAGTTTCCAATTGAGAAAACTAAGAGACTTAAAACAAATTATGCCATATTTAATTTTAACTATAGACATATGTTTCTTTTATAATAGGTAGTATTACACAATTGATTAATCAAGGCCAATCATTTCTTAAAAAGGGATTTAAAAGATATACTAATAGAATGAACGTTCTGATTATTTTGGGGTTTACTAATGAATTCATTTAAAGCATTTATAGTCACTTCAGTATAAATTGTATTTTCATTCCCTTATTGTTCCTCCTCTGAGCAAGTAAAGGACCCTGATCCAAGTTAGCATGCTCAATAAGATGTTGATATCCACAAACATATTTCAAAACTGCTCAATATTTTTTTTTTTTTTTTTTTTTGAGACAGAGTCTCACTCTGTTGCCCGGGCTAGAGTGAGTGCCGTGGCGTCAGCCTAGTTCACAGCAACCTCAAACTCCTGGGCTCAAGCGATCCTCCTGTCTCAGCCTCCCGAGTAGCTGGGACTACAGGCATGCACCACCATGCCCGGCTAATTTTTTCTATATATGTATTTTTAGCTGTCCATATAATTCTTTCTATTTTTAGAGATGGGGTCTCGCTCTTGCTCAGGCTGGTCTCGAACTCCTGAGCTCAAACGATCCGCCCACCTCGGCCTCCCAGAGAGCTAGGATTACAGGCGTGAGCCACCGCGCCCGGCCTGCTCAATATTTTAATCCTTTAGGATGTCAGTGCTATCCTTAGAAGTTCCAAGTACTTTTTTAGTGATGAAATATTTTTTGCAAATAATTAAAATTGTAAAACATTTAATGTAACCCTAGGTTAGTGCTTCCTAAAGTCCTTTCAAATGGTTCCTGGAAAAATAAGCTTGGAAAATGTTGCAGATTGCATCCCCATTCACAGTGGCTTATGTTCTAACTTAATTCTTAAGGACACTCAGGAGACAAAAAAAAAAAATTTGCACAATATTTATCCACAGAGGTCTTTTTTTCTAATACAACACCTAATGTTGTTTGGTTAGTCAAAACAACATGAAGCATTATAAAACTGATTCAACTCTGAAATGATTAGATCCATTCTATTTGTTCTTCACTACAAATACTTTATTACTTTTTTCTTATAAAAATGTTTAGGTTTGGCCGGGCGCGGTGGCTCACGCCTGTAATCCTAGCACTCTGGGAGGCCGAGGTGGGCGGATCGTTTGAGCTCAGGAGTTCGAGACCAGCCTGAGCAAGAGCGAGACCCCATCTCTACCAAAAATAGAAAGAAATTATCTGGACAGCTAAAAATATATATAGAAAAAATTAGCCGGGCATGGTGGCGCATGCCTGTAGTCCCAGCTACTCGGGAGGCTGAGACAGGAGGATCGCTTGAGCTCAGGAGTTTGAGGTTGCTGTGAGCTAGGCTGACGCCACGGCACTCACTCTAGCCTGGGCAACAGAGTGAGACTCTGTCTCAAAAAAAAAAAAAAAAAAAAAAAAAAAAAATGTTTAGGTTTATTTCTGCATTCTAGATGTGCTGAAAGAAAAAGAAAAAAAATATTTAGGGTTTATTTTCATATTCATGTTGAATTTTGTGTGAGTGTTTTTCATTTTCAAAAGAATAACTGGCACCACTTACTGAATAGGTCATCCTTTCCCCATTGATAGGTGATGCCACTTTTATTGTGTAGAGTTTGCATAGGACTGTTGGCTTCTCTATTTTGTTACATTGGGCTATTTGGCCCCAGTTATTACCATACTGTTGTGATTATTCCAGTTCTATAGTAACATCTGTAAAGTAAGTTCTATCTGTTTTGCTTTTCTTTATGGATGTCCTCACTCTTTTTGAGTGGTTCTTTGCTATTTCATATGAGTTTTAGAAGCAATTTATAAAATCTAACAAAAAATCTTGATGAGATTCTCATTAGAATTGCATTGAATTTAAGGATTAATTTGGGAGTACTGACTTCTTTATGACATTGAGCCTTACCATTCAAAGACATAGTATCATTGTCTCTTTTTAAGTTATTTTTTTCTTTTTCAGTAAAGTTTTATTATTTTCTCCCCAAAGGTCTTGTACATATTTTGTCATTTATTTCAGGCTATCTTATAATTTTGTTGCTATTTTTAAAAGTTTATCTTCTTTTTAATTCATGCATTCTAGTTGCTACTGGCATATAGGAATGCAATGGATATTTTCATCATAATCTTTCATCCAACAACATTGCTATGTACACAATCGAATCATATGATTTGAATATAAAGACAGTGTAGTTTTTTCTTCCCTACCCTTATATCTTTTAGTTTCATATATTATATTTTTTTAATTTTAGAATGTTCATATAACATTCTAAAATGTTTAGAATGTATGTGTGTGTATGTTTATTTATTTCAAAATATTACAGGTATGCAAATATTTTTGGTTACATGGATCACTTTTGTTATGCTTTTGGTTGCACATCACCCAGTTAGGTAAGTTTTCACCCACCCCCTCCTCCCTGCCTGTCCCCCTGCTTAATTTCCACCGAGTTTAACTTCCCTCTGTGCACATGTGTGCTCATCGGTTAGTTCCAATTTAATAGCGAGTACATGTGGATATTTGCTTTTCCAAAAGTGGAAGTATCCTATATACTTCACTTAGGATAATGGTTTCCAGTTCTATTCAAATTGTTGCAAAAGGCATCAATTCATCCTTTTTATGCCTGAGTAGTATTCCATGGTATACATATACCATATTTTGTTAATCCATTCATGAATTGATGGGTATTTGAGTTGATTCCACATCTTTGAAATTGTGAATTGTGATGCAATGAACATTGGAGTACAGGTGTATCCCCATCAAAATATCAATATCATATTTCACAGATCTAGAAAAAATAATTCTATGCTTCATTTGGAACCAGAAAAAAGTCCTAATTGCAAAAGCAATCTTAAGCAAAAAGAAAAAATTTGGAGGCATCACATTACCAGACTTCAAACTCTACAAGGCTATAGTAACAAAAACAGCATGGTATTGGCACAAAAACTGAGATATAGACCAATGGAACGTAACAGAGAACCCAAATATAAAACCATCCACATACAGCCAACTGATCTATGACAAAGCAGACACCAATATACACTGGGGAAAAGAAGCCCTATTCAATAAATGGTGCTGGAAAAATTGGATAGTCACATGCAAAAGAATGAAACAGGATCCATATGTCTCAACATTCACAAAAATTAATTCAACATGGATAAAAGAATCAAATGTAAGGCATGAAACTATAAGAATTCTAGAAGAAAATGTAGGAAAAACTGTTCTAGATACTGAACTAGACAAACAATTTATCAGAAAGACCAAAATGACAATCACAGCAACAATAATAATAAATAAATGGGACTTGATTAAATTATAAAGCTTCTGCACAGCTAAGGAAATAATCAACAGAGCAAATAGACAACCTACAGAATGGAAGAAAATATTCACAAGCTGTACATCCAATAAAGGCTAATAACCAGACTCTACAATGAACTCAAGCAAATCAGCAAGAAAATAAACAACCAACCCCATTAAAAAGTGGACAAAAGACATGAACAGAACAGTGCTTATACACTGTTGGTGAGACTGCAAATTAGTACAATCTCTATGGAAAACTATGGAGATTTCTCGTAGAACTAAAAGTAGACCTACCATTCGATCCACTGCAAGTACTTTAAAAGTGATATTCTGGAAATTGTCAAGGAGTATCTCAGATCATGAACTCTGTATCCAGTGATTGCAAAAGAAGACATTTAGAGTTCTGGAAAGGTAGGAGAAGAACAAATTTCCTCTTGGTATTGTTCAAGGATCTAGTTCACCTTGCTGTCATAAAACAAAATATATAAGTGTTACTATCAAAACAGCACCATCATTATTACCATGTTATTGTATGATCTTATCATATTGGGGAACTGAGCTTGCACTTCATGTTCATTGCTTCATTTAATGCATATAGCAGTTCTGTAAGGTAGGTGTCCTTAATATGTCCATTTAACAGATAGAGTGTGGGACCCAGAGAGGTTAAGAAACTGGCTCAGAGACATAATACTAGAAACTGAGAACCATAACTCAAGCCTAGGCTGTTTAATTCCAAAGCTTCACAAGTAGTGTGGTTTTATTCCTCAGAACCAATGTTTCAGATGAAGATTCAGAAAACCTTAATCCTTTTTCTCTTGGTACTGACACAATTTGGGCTGCTGATGTAAGCATATAGACTATTTTTAAAATATGAAGTACTTTGAAAAATAGGCATATTAATTTTTACACATAACATTTATGTAGAAAAATTAAAAATTTACATGTTTATATGAGAAAAATTTAAAAGAAAATAATTACTTGAGAAAAATAAGAGATAACTTGCACTACCACTTTAGTTGTCTTCTATTATTTTTCTTTAATGATTATTTGTATACATATATTATGAATATATAGCACTAATCGTTGATAGTTGATTTTTACATACAAATATTTTATGAATATTTCTCTTTCAATAAATACAAATTTGCCATCAATTTAATAGCTAACCAGTGTTTCTTTCTTTTTGTTTCCTTCAATAAGTCATAAAGTATGTAGCCACTACCCAGTGTTTCTTGATATGAATGTAGAGTAGATATTATTTAGACAATCTCCAATTTCTAGATATAGATAGTTCCAATTTATTTGCTTTTACTCTTGATATATCTATTTTTTGTTATATATAATTATTTATGTATGCATACATATTATATATATATATACACACACACAGATAGATATATATCAGTCTTTCTGTCCCCCAAATGCCTGAGAACACATATTAAATTCTCCAAAAGTGCTTCTAAAGCTTGTTCTCTTTCGCTGAGGTGATAGAGGAAAATTTGTCATCCTTTTATTGTGTATGTGTGTAAGTATGTGTGTGTGTTCTATTCACAAAACACTAAAAATTGCCTCCAAAATGGTCCCCACTGCCCAAGTTCTTCAACTCCCTTATACAGCCTGGATGTGTGCACTAGATAAAGCCAACTGAACCACCTTCACAGTTGATTGACATTGGCTGCATAGATGATTTAGCAACTTCTCTGTGATGTGGAGTACTTGGCTATTACTGCATTGTTTTCATCTCTGAGACTCTTCTGAAATACTAGGAAAGAAAGGAAAAAAATTACACACTTTTGCAGGTAGTTCAGAAACATTGCAATCAAATTATGTTTTTTATCTCTGAAGTAGACTGAAAATGCCTAAGAAACAATATTTACAGTCTCCCCCCAACATTGTTTTTGCTCTGTCTTCCTATATCATTTAGAGTTTTTTAGTTGCAAGTAACAGAGAGTGACCCTGACTAAGAGAAATTGAATTTTAAAAGGATAAAACTATATATAAGATAAACAACATCAACTACCAAAAATAAAAATAGAAAACTAAAAACCAGACTTAGAACAGACAGGAATGAGGTGAACATAGAGAAGTTTGGTCATATGAAAGCCACTGCTGGAATGCTTGAAACTGAAGTGGAGATTGGTATTTAAAGAATCTGATATAAGGAGCTTGCAGGCATTCTCTCGACTTCTAGACTTCTATGGTGGGATGAATCAAAACTCTGTTTAATCTTTCCACTATCTATAGAATACACAGTGTGGGAGACATAATGTCCCAGAAAGAAATCAGTTGCTGTTATGAAAGGGTCATGGAAGTTAGAAAACCAGAAACAACAAAAATTGACTACACACTCTGAAACACTTTTCTGCAGCTCAAAATTGTAAAATATTGATATGTTCAAACATTTCAAGGTAATCAGCACTAGTAAAACTCTATTAAATTTTAGAATTTATTAGATGTTATTCAGCCTACCAATTCAATTTTTAGTAACTTTACTCACATGTAAGATAGAGGAAAATCTCACTATGACAATTTTTTACATCAAAAGTAACTATTAAAAAATCTACAATGGAAAGCATATACTGTGATTCTGCTGATTTGGGCTTAAAGCATAATTAAAATGTTATTTTAATTTAAAAATATGGTAGAAATTTCTACACTGTGAAATGAACAACCCTAAATGTAGAGTGTCTGGAGAATTCTGATACAGATACTTTGTGCTTAATGTTACTTCATATCACCCAGGGAAGCACCATGTTGGACATCATGAATTTTCATCTTGAATTCCAAGTGAAATAAAATCAATCCTTACATTTTTTCTATATTATGTGTCAATCAGAGCCTCTTCTGATGATGAATTAATGTTAATGTTTGATGAATAAAATTATACAAATCATTTTGTATCATATTAGTAGATAGGAAATGGGAGGTATCAGGTCACTATAGAATATTACTATAGGCACTTTAACAGGCAGAAACACAAATATTAATACACAACATCCTCTGAGATATCGGTGCCTTAAGAATTATTATTGTTCCCTTCATCATTTCACTATTATATCAACCTGGGGTTCTGACGGACCCTAAGGTAATATAACAGAAAAAATAAAGCTAAATTATTTCAGATGAAATGTTCCAAATGACTCTTGTTTTGTTCAATCATACTAAAGAACATATTTTCTCCAGGAATTAGTATGCTAATGCTATACTCACCCATCTGTAGTTCATCTTGGGATTCTGCTGAATGTGATCCCATTACTTAGAATGGACCAGGAGAGACTGGACTTGAAACTAAGTGGCAGGGTATGTGAATACTTCTGAGAAAGTTCAATCTCCAGTTTTTAACCTTTCTGAACCTGTTATCAGCAGGAAAAATGACAAGTCTTGGATTAGCAAAGCACTACAAGATGGTTATTGAAATACCTTAGGAAACGGGCAAAGGGTTGCTAAGAGGTGCACAGTGGCAGGTGTTGTAGAGGTTAACTTGTCAGCATCATAATTCTCTATCATTTACCTACCTGACTAAGATTGAGGAGAATATTTTAGCCAAAATATTAGGAAAACAAAATTATAAGAAATGTAAAGAAAAAATTAAAAGGATTTTTAAAAAGAAGGTGAGCAAAAAAAAATGTGGGCAAGGATAGGAAATCTGAAAAAAAAGTTTTATATAGAAAAAAACTGGGTTTTGTGAAAGAATGTTGATTTTTCAGGCCAGAATTGAGAAATGGAAACTAAGTTAACCAGTTTCAACTAGTATAAGTGTGACAGTGCTGAGACCTAGAATGTGGGATTGGGGCTGAATTCCACTGTGCTAGTATGTAAAAACCTGTCTACAATTTGCATGGGTTTCCCTCTCCCCTATGTCTCCATATCTCATTGAATGTCCCCTGATTCTAGCAATATACACCTTAGAATTTTCTTATTTTCATATGACTTCTCCCCAGTTTATATTCTTTGACATAGGACCAGATGTTTCTTCCATGCTAATTCAGATTGCTGACCTCCTTGGCTTTACCAGTCAGTAATTTTCATTGAATGGCCTTATAATTATTGTGTAAAATTACTGGCTCTCTGAATAACAGCAAATGATGGGGCTCAGCTAGTTATCAGGCATATACAAGCAAGCAAGCAAGCAGTGGTTTACTTAACTTTAAGGTGGTAGATAGGGAGGTGAAGATGAAGGGTGAGAAGAGATAGTCAATTGCCTAAAGAAACTTGTTACTATAGTAGATGGAAAAACCTTAATTCTCTATGGTAACAGTTCCCAAAGAGTAATCTGTGGACCTCTGGGGATCCTTGGAATATTTTCAGGGAGTTACAGAAATAAAAATTATTTAAACAATAATCAAATAATTTAAATAATAACTGCATGAGGGCATTTGCCTTTTTCAATTCTGTTCTCTTATAACTATACACATAGTTTTTAAAGACTACATGAAACACATATCATAACAGATTAAATTAAGAACCAGTAAGACAAAGACAATTGTCTTCCATTAAGCCAGAAATTAAAAATGCTTATAAAAATGTAAATAATACCATGTTATTTACCAATTTATTTAAAAGTAGAGCTATTTTTAAAAAATATATTATTCATGCTAACATGTTGTGGGTTATTAATATTTAAATATGAATGAAAAATAAACTATCCCTTATAAATATAGATGAAAAAATCCTCAATAAAATACTAGCAGACCAAATTCAATAGCACATCAAAAAAATAATCCACCATGATCAAGTGGGTTTTATTCCAGAGATGCAAGGAAGGTTTAACATACCTACGCCAATAAATGTGATTCACCACATAAACAGAAGAAAAAACCGTATGATCATCTCAATTGATACAGAAAAAGTATTTGACAAAATCCAGCACCCTTTCATGATGAAAGCCCTCAACAAACGAGGCATAGAAGGAACAGATCTCAAAATTATGAAAACTATATATGACAAACTCATAGGCAACATTGTACTAAATGGAGAAAGGTTGAAAGTATTTCTGTTAAGAGCTGGAACAAGACAAGTGTGCTCTCTGTCACCACTTCTATTCAACATACTACTGGAAGTCCTAATCAGAGCAATCAGACAAGAGAAAGAAATAAGGGTATCCAAATCAGGAAAGAGGAGGACAAACTATCGATTTTTGCTGATCATATGATCTTATATTTAGAAAATCCCAAAGATTCCACTAAGAGACTCCAAGAATTGATAAATAAATTTAGTAATGTCTCAGGTTATAACATCAATGTATACAAATGAGCAGCATTTATATACACTAAAAAATAGTCAAACTGAGAGTCAAATGAATTTTGTTTTAGTTTTAATTTCTTTTTTTTTTATTTTATTTATTTATTTATTTATTTTTCTTGTTAGATACAGTATGTCCTCATAATGTATACATTATTTCTTGTACAATGATATGAAATAATATGGGAAATGTTCATGATAAATTATTAAGTGAACAGTGCAAGTTAAAAACAATAGTTTCATATTTTTTTCCCCACCCCCTCTTTCCCGAGTCAGCACCTTCAAGTGTTACCACTCCCCAAACGGTGCGCAATGCACTCATTGTGTAGGCATACCCCCATCCCCTCCCCCACCCCCCACCTCAGTCTGATGTCCAATTGATGTCGTTTCCAGATTTGTATTTAGGTGATGATCAAGGAAACCAATTTTCTGGTGAGTACATGTGATGCTTGTTTTTCCATTCTTGGGATACTTCACTTAATATAATGGGTTCCAACTCTCTCCAGGAGAACCATAGAGATGTTGTATCTTCATCATTCCTTATAGCTGAGTAGTATTCCATGGTATACATATACCACAGTTTACTAATCCAATTATGTATTGATGGGCATTTGGGTTGTTTCCACATCTTTGCTATTGTGAATTGTGCTGCTATAAACATTTGGGTACACGTGCCTTTGTTACAGAATGACCTTTTTTCCTTTGGGTATATGCCCAGTAATGGGATTGCTGGGTCAAATGGCAGGTCTACTTGAATCTGTTTAAGATACCTCCATAATGCTTTCCACAGAGGTTGCACTAGTTTGCAGTCCCACCAGCAGTGTATTAGTGTTCCTGTCTCTCCACACCCACGCCAACATGTGTTGTTTTGGGTTTTTTTGATAAAGGCCATTTTCACTGGGGTTAAGTGATATCTCATTGTGGTTTTGATTTGCATTTCCCTGATGATTAGAGATGTTGAACACTTTTTCATATGTTTGTTAGCCATTTTTATATCTTCTTTTGAAAAATTTCTATTCATGTCCTTTGCCCACTTTTTGATAGGGTTGCTTGATTTTTTCTTGCTGATTTTCCTGAGTTCTAAATAGATTCTTGTTATCAGTCCTTTATCTGATGTGTAGTATGCAAAAATTTTTTCCCATTCTGTAGGTGGTCTGTTTATTCTCGTGACTGTTTCTTTGGCTGTGCAGAAGCTTTTTAATTTAATCATGTCCCATTCCTTTATTTTTGTTGCTGCTGTGATTGCCTTGGGGGTCTTCTTCATAAATTCTTTGCCTAGGCCAATGTCTGTAAGAGTCTTTCCTACATTTTCTTCTAGAATTCTGATTGTATCACGCCTAAGGTTTAAGTCTGTTATCCACCGTGATTTGATTTTTGTGAGAGGTGAAAGCTGTGGGTCCTGTTTCAGTCTTCTACAAGTGGCTAACCAATTCTCCCAGCACCATTTGTTGAATAGGGATTCTTGTCCCCAGAGTATATTCTTTCCCGCTTTGTCGAAAATTAGGTGACTATATGAGGATGGTTCTATATTTGGATTTTCTGTTGTGTTCCACTGGTCTATGTCCCTGCACTTGTGCCAATACCAGGCTGTTTTAAGAACCACGGCCTTGTAGTATAGTTTGAGGTCTGGCAAATTAATTTTAAGTTTTAATTTCTAATTGGTGAATATCAATTGATTTAAAACAAACAATAATAACTCTTTGGGGTTTAGAAAAATTTTTAGGAGTATAAAGGTGTCATGGGACCAAAAGTCCTGAGAACTGATATTTTATCCAGTTACCTATGTTTCAAGACCTTCTGGGAGTCTCAAAATCCTCTAAAGAAATAGAAAATTTCTATAGGTCTGTTCAAATAAAATTTGCTATGCATAGGCAATATTTATCAATGCAACACACTGCTGAGAACTCTAAATTTAACAAGATAAATATTCAGATTTAACACAGTACACTGAATATTATTAACTTATTTATATCTTCATACCTTTGGAAGACTGTTAGGGACTACCATATGAGCCTTAGCTTCCACCCATGTGCAACTCATGCTGTGTTTCTGTATTGACATGAATACTTCACACTCTCAGGGCTTGATAACATTAGGCAATAAAACATCCAATTAACTGCTCTTGCTTTATTCCCATGTTGACTGTGAAATCATATAATTATAATTTGACTTGCCTATAGGGAAGGAATATGCTGATCAGTAAATAGAAGTATTTCGTTCTCTTGATAGCTGTATGTTTTATTTAATAATAATTAGGTCTCACTTGATTGTCTTATAAATTAGACTCTTGTGAGTATTGTTAGCCTGACTTAATCCTTTGAAGATTGATTAATTGATTCAGGGTGCAAAAACAATCACATTTCTGACACTTCCCAGCTGAATGCCAGCCCTAGAAATGGAACTCCTACCAAACGAGTACCTCTACAAGCAGGTCATCCTTCTCTTCTCTCTTATATATCTGTCTTTTAAAAATTTGTAGTAATGAGTTAAAATCTGTTTTACTCAACTTTAGGTCTGAGAGACACCAAAGGCCCACCTGCCTTTATAAACAAATATATCAACCTGAACCCACCATCTACATTGAGTGTTAAAGATTTGTCCAGTATATAGATTTTAACCAATAATGTTATGTCTTAAATATTATGGGTAAATATACAACCATTCCACTACACAGGAAAAATAAAATGCAACTGAGAAGTGAATTGCCCATTGATCTCTATAAAAACACTTGTAGGCTGTTTGAGCATTAAGTGCTCTCAGAAGCTTATTGAACTTTTGAGCTATAACTTCAGCTTTTGTACTAACTTTACAACCATGATTTCTACCAGGGAGGGGAATGTTTCAAATCAAGAGTCAAACAAATCCATTAACCTTTTCAGGTAAATTGTGTTTTTCTTTCAATACTGTGAACTATACAACTTAAAATAATGTGTACGCATACAAAGGATGTTACATTTGATCCATGATTAAAAATGGGATATATACAGTTGTGTTTTCTGGAATGATAGGTTTGTGTTGAAGATATCATACTTTTCAGAGTTCCCCTAGCATATGTGTCTATGGTTCACTGCGTTTCACTGAAAAGGCTATGACTTCTGTCAACCTGTGTTAACAAAATAGAAAAAGAAATGCTGAGGCTCCTATAATCACCATTGCTTCATACAATCAGCTGGTATGTGAGATTTGCTTACCTGCTTGGCAGTTGCCATCATTTTATAATGACTTTTCCTCTCTAAAACATTCATTCTGTCCACATTGCACCAGACAATTGGGTGGACTAGACAGCAATGTTTATGCCAGAATTATCATAGTTCCTTAAGAATAGCTCCATTTCCCTCCACTTAGTTTCTTGGAAACAATAGAGCACATATTTAAAATAATTAACAGGGGTCAAGTACATATTCTGTAACTATGGAACCATTCATTCACTGTATACTAAAAAAATTCTAATATATATTGTTCACTCAGGAACAAAATAAGTACCCCGGAGAATTTCTAGCCTGAGATGGTCTGCATATAAATGGACGGGTAGTGCAGAATTTTCCATCTATTAATATACGAAAATAAAATAACAGCGAAATCATTTTTTTTCCTCACACACTTACCCATGATTTTAGACCGTAGTAAATGTTAAGGATTTATCAGACAGAAAATTGTCAGAGATGTATCTTGTCAGTATTAAGAAGCCATGGTTTTGCAGCTTTCTCACAATTTCAGTGAACATATTGAAGGAGAAAAAAGCTTTTCAGACCATTCTCAGAGGGAACAAGAAAAGGCTACATTGCTTAAAAAGACTGGAGAGAATTCAAGTCAAATGGAGCTAACTGTAGAGACAGAAGGATAAGAACACCTCTCTCAGTAATAACATATGAACTGCAAAGACCCCTCTATTTCTGCTTACTGCTCCAGGCAATCTGGCCAACAGCAACCATTCCCTACTGAAGTCAAAAGCAGCTTTAGGCCCTGGTCTTTGGTGCATCATTCTGTTGCAGTAGTACTTCAGTTGTTATCACTATTGTTCAAAGCAGTCTTTCATTTTAAATTTATCTGCATCAAGAGTCATACAGATACGAGTTGCACATAAAGATGTTCACTTATAAAGGTTAAAATGCCTGTAAAATTTCCTAGTAGAAAAAATATTTCTTTCTCAATGTGATAAAGTCAAATAGAGTCACTTAAAACAATTAAGTAACATATATATTGAAATAATATATAAATATAAATTTCAGTCTCCCTTTTTCTGGCACAAAATAAAAATAAAAAGAAGTTTTATCTTCCCAACATAAGTAACAATAATAAATATTGGCTGGTTCTTTCACTAGATTCTATATTAAATACATAATTGGCAATTAAAAAGAAAACTAAAATTCTTATAAATCATTACAAATATATAATAAATTATTCAAACCACACAGACCGTATAGACTCTTCAATAATCAAAAGTATTAATTAAACAAATATTTATTTAGAGCTTATTATATGCTAGGCAATAGACTATATGAAGAGAATACAACAGATACAATTGTAGCCTTCTAAACTTGCTATTCCCAATTACAATACAGTATGAGCTATAAGAAAAAAAAAAGAGAAAAGATGTGTAGGTAAGATGAAGGATTCTTTCTTCTGGAAGATAAACTATTAATATAAAACACCGTATGAAACATTTACCGGTATATAAACCTGGCTCAATAATAATTCTCTAATTACGAAGAGTCATTTTTGGAATACTGGATTTGTTTAAGTAATCTATCTCCCTGGAGTCTTGTATTTCAGCACCAAGATCAGGAGGAGTTAATGGTATGTTTGATTTGTACAGGCCTGGATATCTTTCTTGACAATGTCTTTCTTCACCCTTCATACCAAATGGATTCAATCTTCTTGGCTGCTGCCAAAGAGAAGAGAGAATATTCCCTTATTCTAGTAAACTGTTGTAATGCTGCAATCCTGATTCAACTCAAGGGTGTTGCTAAGGAACCAAACTATCCCACCTTCCAGTCTTAGGACCAGTATGAGGTAGAGGAGATAAAACAACTTAAATTTCTTAATACTGAGTTTAATTACTGATTTACTAATTGTCATGGGAAACTAAGTCAGGGGTAAAGTAGCTAGATTTTCTCAAACACATAAACTTTGATTTACATAATTTATACAAAACATGAACCCTCCCCAATCTTTGTTCCCTGATAGGCTGTGCTCATATTTTTACCTCCTACCTCTGTTTGTTTTGCTTGTTACAAATAAATAATCCTTTAGTACCTCCTTTTGCGTGTACCCAAATTCAACTTGTTTATCTACTTTAAATCATCAGATCAGTAATAAGAAAACTGTTTTGGTATCTCAGGCTACCTTGTTAAGTTTATGGCCATATTTCCCTGATGATAATTCTAACTCTCAGTGGATTTTATCTGAATATGGGTAAACCACAGGATGCTGCTGCATTGACTATTATGCAAAACATCAGATGCTTATTTTCCATTATATTGTATAGAAAGCTGTTGGTTTTAAACTGACAAGTCTGTTTTTCCACTGTCCTTGTAGTTTTGGTTTTATTTTTGGTAAAAATCTGTTCTTATGTATTTAGAGTGAATTTCACACACATCATTTTACTCCTTCACATTCTAAACTTCTGACTGTGATTTTTAAATTGGGCACTTTGAAAACAAAGTGGGTAACTGACAAAAAGCAAAATGACTATGAATAAAAAATATATAATGTGCAAATTTATTAAACTACTAATTGACTTGACTGTGGTTAGGCAGGGATCAAATCTGCAGGTGGCAGATACAGGCCAGGAGGGTGGTTCCTAGGGGCAGAGAAGCCAGGGACCAATCCGGGGAGGGACTGCAAGAAAACACAGAACAACTGACAATCACATATATCAATCATCTGGTAACATCCCACGCCTTCCATAAGCCCATCCCTGAACCAGGCCAATAAAAGGAAACCACCTGGGAGTCCTTAACATCTTTCTCCACTCATGGAGACTGACCCCTTCCTCTCTTGGGAACATATTTTCACTTTGTGTAGCTTCCTTCTTTTCTACAACTGTGTAGCTTTCTTCTTTGTTCCTTCTTTTCTACAATGAAAGCTGTTTTTGTGGAATTGCTTCCTGTCTATGTTCACTCCGTCGCACCAGCCCTGCTTGTGAATTTTCCAAGCAAAGAGCCAAAGAACCAGGACAATATTTCTCTTTCAAAAACACAACCCTTTTTTTTTTATAGAATGACTCTTGTTCTTCTGGGTAGATGCCCAATAATGGGATTGCTGGATTGAATGGTAGGTCTACTTGAATCTGTTTAAGGTATCTCCACATTGCTTTCCACAGGGGTTGCACTAGTTTACAGTCCTGCACCCGAATGTTTATAGCAGCACAATTCACAATCGCAAAGATGTGGAAACAACCCAAATGCCCATCAATTCATGAATGGATTAACAAAATGTGGTATATGTATACCATGGAATATTACTCGGCTATTAGAAATAATGGTGATATGGCATCTCTTTGGTTCTCCTGGAGAGAGCTGGAACCCATTCTCTTAAGTGAAGTATCCCAAGAATGGAAAAATAAGCACCACATATACTCACCAGCAAACTGGTTTTCCTAAGTGCACATTTGGGAATAACACCAATTGGGTATCGGACAGAGGTGGGGGCTGGGGGGAAGGGATGGGTGTATACCTACTTGATGAGTGCGATACGCAGTCTGGGGAATGGACACGCTTGAAGTTCTGACTGGGGGTGGGATCGGGTGGGGGGAGGGGATGGGTGCACACCTACATGATGAGTGCGATGTGCACTGTCTAGAAAATGGACACAATTGAAGCTCTGACTCAGGGGGATGGGGAGGCATGGACAATATATATAGCCTGATCTTTTGTACCCCCATAATGAGCTGAAAAACAAAAAAATAAAATAAAAAATAAAAAAAAATAAAAAATCCCCAACCCTGACACTGTTTATTGTCAACTGAACATGGATAAGAACACTGAAGGACCAAGATTGAAAATTTGGTGAAAAGGATTTCTGTGGAAGAGATATACATACAGATGAACCTGTGAAGGAAGTGTGGAACTGTTTTGGTACCAGGTGAATATCTCCAGCCATATTCATTCTTACTGGTTGTGACATTCCGTGTACAGACACACTAGATATTCATTACTTTTAGGCTGTCAAAGACTTCCTTAGTCTAGCTCATTTTTGATTGCTTCCAATATGATTTATTAATTTTGTGTAAGATTTTAATTGATCACATACATATCAAAATTTATATTAGAGGTAAATGTATAAATCACTGAATTTCCACAATGTGACTGACTTCCTGAATCCTAACACCGGAGATTAGTATTATTTGTTTTTGACATGTATATAAACATAATAATTCAATGTATATTTCTTTATGTCTTGCTTCTTTTATTCTATATTATGCTCAAAAATTTGTTTGTATCTGCTGTGTATAGTTGTAGTTCAAAATTCTCAGTGCTATAGTATTCCATTTTATTAACATGCCATAAGTTCCTTATCCATGCTACTCTTGATAGAAGTTTAGAGTGTCTTGTTTATCATAAATAATGCTCCTATAAACATTTATGTATTTATCATTTGGTGATTGTATTATTTTCTGTTGAGTATATACCTAGAATAATTGTTGAGTCAGAGGACTTGCTTTGTTAGATACAACAAATAATTTAAAAAATGATTTACTAATTTATACTTGATATATGCATGACACTGAGATTGCTTAATTTTGTGCCTCCTTAAAATTTTGTGCTTTAGGCACCTCACTTACCTCAGCCTAGTCCTGGCTCTGTTTCCTCAAGCAAAGTATGAGATTTCATTGTTCCACATCCTTGTCGGCATATATTATTATCTCTTTTTTTCCTCTCTTAAATTTACACATTCTATTATAGTTGGAATGTAATGGCATCATATCTCTTTGTACTTTGCATTTCCTTGATGAATAAGGAAGATTTGTATTTTAATATATTTAATGATCATCTAGATATCTTCTTTTGTGAAGTACTTGCTCAACTCCTTTGACCATTTTTTAATTGGATTGTTTGCCTTTTCATTACTGAGTTTTAGAAGCATTTTTTAATATATTGTAGATATGATTCTTTTGTCAGATATATGTATAAAAATATCTTCTGACATTCAGCATACCTTTCACTCCCTTCATGATGACTTTTGATGAACAGAGTAATTCTTAATTTAACTGCAGTCTAGTTTATCATTTTTTTCTCTATGATTTTAAGATATATTTGCTAACTCCAAGATCTTGCAGATATCTTACACTTTTTTACTAAAATCTTGTTTTACCTTTCTAATTTAGGTTTACAATCCATCTGGAAATAATTTTTGTGTACAGGTTGAAGCAGAAACCAAGATTAACTATTTCTATGTGGATAGTCAGTTGACCCAGCATCTTTTCTTAGAATATCAGCTATTCTCACTCATCAGGGTAATAAATCAGATAGCCCTATACATATGAGTACTGAACTTTCTACATTGTTTTATTGATTAATTTGTCAATCCTTCTATCAGTATCACAATAATATAGTTTTATTACAGGTCTTCATATCTAGAATATTATTCCTCCATCTTACTTCTTTTATTTCTTTAAAATTCTCTTGGCTATTCTTGATTTATTTTGGATTTACATATGAGTTTTAGAATTTGTCTGTCAATGGCTCCCACCCATTTCTCCCAAAATTAACTCTCTTGGATTTTAAGGTATTGCATTGAAAGCACTTGCTTATTACATCTAAGAGCAATGTTGGAGTGGCTTTATACTTATGCATGTATCTTGTCACTCAGGCTATCACATTTTAAGAAGAGGAAGTCATTTTATCCATAAATAACTGCAGTTAAATCCTTAGAAGTCTTGCTTAAAAGGCAGTCTAAAACAGCTGCACAATGGGTATTTGTCACTATTGCTTATTACATATCAAAGGTCAATCACAAAAAATAACATTTATGGGTTACTGGCTGAATATCCATGTCTTGAATTCATTGATCCCATCCAGGATTCTTCTCTGATCCCATTTCCAACTGATTGACAGTGGCTCCCTGGGGCCACATATGAACCGAGGCAAAACCATTCAGCAATCAAGGAAAAATACCTACCATCCATGAGGCAGATTCCATCAATGGTGAGATATAAGTAGCATGTTATTTTCATCCCATGCTTGGATATTATTGTCTTGCTCTGGATTCGACCAGATTTTTTGGAGCTGCTTGCCTGAACTGTTTTGTTCTGATTCCTTCATAGAATTTTTTTTTTCTGAATTTCAGTATAAGGTTAAAATATTGACTTACATTAAAAGAATCTCTTTAAAAATTATTATTGTACATACATACTTTTACTCACTTTATGTTGTTAAAGATGTAATTAGATAAATAGCAAAAAAACCCAAAACAACACATGTTGGCGTGGGTGTGGAGAGACAGGAACACTCATACACTGCTGGTGGGACTGCAAACTAGTGCAACCCTTGTGGAAAGCATTATGGAGGTATCTTAAACAGATTCAAGTAGACCTGCCATTTGACCCAGCAATCCCATTATTGGGCATATACCCAAAGGAAAAAAGGTCATTCTATAACAAAGACACATGTACCCGAATGTTTATAGCAGCACAATTCACAATTGCAAAGATGTGGAAACAACCCAAATGCCCATCAATACATGAATGGATTAGTAAACTGTGGTATATGTATACCATGGAATATTATTCAGCTATAAGAAATAACAAAGATACGACATCTCTATGGTTCTCCTGGAGAGAGTTGGAACCCATTCTATTAAGTGAAGTATCCCAAGAATGGAAAAACAAGCATCACATGTACTCACCAGAAAATTGGTTTCCCTGAACATCACCTAAATACACATCTGGGAACGATACCAATCGGATATCAGACTGAGGTGGGGGGTGGGGGAGGGGATGGGTGTATGCCTACACAATGAATGCATTGCGCACCATTTGGGGAATGGTCACGTTGGAAGGTGCTGACTCGAAAAGGGGGGGTGGGGAAGGGAGGGATATATACCTACATGATGGGTGCAACTCGCACTATCTGGGGAACAGACACGCCTGGAGCTCTGACTTGAGGGGGAAAGGCGGTACAGGAGCAATGTATGTAACCTGCAATTCTGCATCCCCCATAACAATAAGATGAAATAAAAAAAAAGATGTTATTAGATAAATAGATAAATTAGATATTAGATAATTATATATTAGATAATTAGATAAATTAGATAAATTAACTGTGTTTTTTTGTGAATACAATAGGAAAAATATTACTTTCAGCTTTCTACTTAGAGTTGAGCTTCTGCAAAGCTTTGTTTTCATGTTAGGGAGACCATAAGTTATATAATTTATTATGTGCTTAAGTTGTTGTTAAAATGTTAGAAAATAATATGTAGATTATGCATGGCAAATGTATTTTTTTTTTTAGAATCAGTTTGTACCTAACACTATTCTTGTCTTTATCTTATTTTTATAATCTGTTTTAGATACCATTTCCCTCTTCATTTCTTTTATTTATTTTTTTTTGATATTATTGTTACTTTTGTACTATTGCCAGTTTTTAGTCATTTTTCTGGAAAAGATTAAGAATAAATGAATGACTAAATCAGCAGACAGAAGACAAGTAGACAGTCTTGGGAAAACACTGCTTGAGAGAGAAACGTTGAAATGAGTACAAAGGTATTTGTGGGAAAATACAGTAAATAACCTTTGACCACAGAATCAACAGAGTTATGAGTTGAAAATAATTTAAATAGAAAGAAGAACATTTAGAGTGGAAGAAAAAAATGGTGGGAAAGGCGTGTTAGAAGAGATGATTCTTTGCGACAACCACTGAGGACAAGCCAATGACAACTTGGTTATTATCCAAAGCAAACCATGAGATAGAGGTGTCAGGTTGGATAATGAGCTTTGTAGAATAGGGAAAGCAGTTTTATATATCTGAGGCCATTTACAAGTTAGATTTTCAAACATATAATGGCATCATAAAGTTTCAAATCCAGCCTGAATTCTAAGATAATATTTTCTTGCAGAAGATGACATCACTCAGCCATCAACTAGGAGTGGGAGAAATGGTGAGCTGAACAGTTTTACATGCTGCCCATGTTGGTTCTGCTAAAAATACACACAAAACATTGGTTTACATGAAGACAGTATGTACTGATAGTCATTGCAATTCTTAACCAAACTCTGCCATGAAGTTGAATCAGGAACTGGGGACTTTATTCTGGAAGCCAGGAAAACTTACATGCACACACAGAGACACACACACACAACTTAGAACAAGATTGGAAACGACGAACTGAAAGAAGAAACTGCCTTATGATTTAGGAGAGAATAATGAGGTCATACCTGCTCTTAGGAGAAAAGACAAGTGGATTAAAAAGAATGCCTTCTAGTGAAGAGTTCTTGTGAGGCCTGGGTTGCAGCTTCTAACCCTAACCATGCTGGTCCTTCTAATGAAAATTCTCAAGTGGGGATGGATGGAGAGCACTGTGGTCTAACACAGAAATACATTTATTTCCATTATTAAACAACCAAAAATTTAGTTTCTATTCTAAATAAACTAATGTAATTTCACTGAAATGTTTCTACAGAAATATTGGAGTGTAAAAAAGAAATTTAGATATAAAACGGTTTTCAGCTTTATATACCTGCCAAAATTCATAAATTTCTTAAACTGCTGAGAAAGTTTCATGGTGCAAAAATATGTAAGTCATTCTTGGGAAAATACTGACTTATTTTGATAAGTTATATTCAGAATATTACTCTAAGATAATGTTTTCACCTGTATCATTTAAATTCTCTGAGAACTCAGTTTCACATCAGTAAAATAGGAATGTTTGATAAGATAATCACTAAGATGCCTTCAGGCTCTTAAAGTGTAAAACTCCTTTAATTATGTATGATTACTAGTGGTTGAGTTTTCCCACATTATCTCATGGACAACAACAGTGCCATACACACCAGGCAGCTAAAATGTTTAATGCATGAGTGGATTTCCATTTACATTGCTTAAATTTAAATAAAGAAGTTTCTTAAAATATGTTTCCCACCAAAAGAATTATTGCTCACAAAAATATTTTAAAAATACACTTTCTCCATTTTAATTGTTCAAAATATTAATGAACGATAATTTTTGTTAATAATACTGTATCAACAGATGAAAATATTACACACTGGAAGTAAAATACTGTACTGAAATAGTTTTAGCAATTACTTTAATTTTGCCCCAAAATATCATTACTTTTATACTTTGCTTTTATGTACAGCAAATATTTAAGAGATAGTTGGACAAAGATGTCATAGAAGTATGCAATTCAACCACAAGTCATGTATGACTTGTAATATAACAGGTGTTTAAAAATAAATATACGATGCTAGTAAGGTGCTCTGCTGTCTAAAAGAGGTTTATGGTAAGGAAGGAGATTCAACTGAACTCAAATATCGTAAAAGTTTTAGAAAATTACTAGGCTTATTGGTTTATAAATTTTTGAAAATATTTGCTCTCTTCATTTTTATAATTAATAGTTGGCAAAAGAATACATAAACATTTGAAAATGGTGATAATAAAATAGAAGAATCAATTTAAAGGTGGGTGAAATAGTTTCAGACATGAAAATAAAAGTTACTGTCAGATTATGGAGAAAATATTTTTATTCTTCAGCATGTTAGGGTTTTCTGAACAAATTTTACTGGAAATTGGGTTAAGGGAAATCTTTCAACATAAAGAGATGGCAAAAAAAAAAAAATAGTGGGAACTCTGGAAAGATTTAAACTTTTCAGAGATGTGTGTTTACTTATGAAAATGCAATGAAACCTGGAGCCTTGAGGACATTTCAGGGGTTGTAAATCTGAAGACACTTATCTTATATCCCCTCAGAGTCATTTATTTATATTCAAAGAAAAAGAACTTAAGGAACTTCCTTTTCTCTCCCCAAGGAAAATTCGTTTACATTAAGGAGGTTTTTTTCCCCTTTCTTTAAAAAGAAGGAGAGAGGGAGGCAACATATATTAATATATAAGCTCCAGATTCATATTTTTTTTGATTCCTCTTTTGTGCGGCCAAAAATCCCCCTTTTGCGCAGATGAGGCTCTCATAGCACCAGCTAATCTAGGGGAAAGATCAGGCATGAGGAACCAATGCTATTACTGCTGTAATAAGTAACAATAACTCTGATCTCTGTTCATAAACCTCACTTGTATTCAGGATAATGTAAGGAAGCATAGACAATTAAAAACCTGTCAGTCACCTAAGGGAGATTTTCATATACAGTTCACACCGATTCTTTTGATATTTCAGTTATAAGGAAATTTTTTGATCACTACAACTTTCTCTCCATTAGAATGTCTGTTCACTCATTCATTTATTCATAAATGTATTTATATCTGAACTTTCAAACACCTAATAGATTACAAAGAAGCATAAAACCAAGCCTTGGTAAGTGAAGAAAATAAAACCTCTTACAACCCCAAAATAACCAACCAACTAAACAAACAAATCCCTCTCCTGCCGTACCTTCCATCTCCTCCCTGCCAACAACATGATGCATGAAAGTATAATATAAAAGACGTGTGATTAGTGTAGTCAAGAATGGGAAGAAAATTTCATCAAAAATAGAGTTTACATCTTCCTAAAATGCATAGGGACATTTTCTTACTGGCAGAAGCATTTGATAAATATTCTTCCCATTGACATAGAAGGGGAAAAGTGCTTATATTAAAATATGACTGGCTTGAAAAATGGAGGTAACAAGAAATATCTAAATTATTCAACCACATACACTGCTAAACATGTTTTTTGTACTAATTACAATCATATTTTCTTCTAATATATAAATTTATTAGCATTTATGACTTTAAAGCATCTGGTACACTCTTTATATTTAATAAAATGATTTGCATTTAATTTAAATCAGATAATTCTTAAACAACCAAGAAAACTTTAAAATAATAAAGTATGATAATTTCATTGTCTATGAAGCAAATTTAACTTATTTTTCTTTATTTTTACTATGGTAAAATATACATAACACAAAATTAACCATTTAACCATCTTTAGGTGTACTATTCTATGGCATTAAGAACATCCATATTGTTGTACAACCATTCACCACTATCCATTCTTCAGAACTTTTTTATCTTCCCCAACTAAAACTACATATCCATTAAACACTAATTCTCCATTATCCTCTCCTCCAGCCCCTGACAACTACCATTCTACTTTCTATGGCTGTGCATTTGACTACTCCGGGAACGTCATATAAATGAAATCACACAGTATTTTTCCTTTTGTGACTAGCTTATTTTACTTAGCACAGTGTCTTCGAGATTCATCTATGTGTCAAAATGTCATTTTAATGGTTGAATAATATTTGATTATATGCATATATCACATATTGTTTATTCATTAATCTGTCAATGAACACTTGGGTCGCCCCCATCTTTTGATTATTGTTAATAATGCTGCTATAAAGGCTTATGAATATCTGTTTGAATCCCTGCTTTCAATTCTTTTGGGGATGTACCTAGAAGTGAAAGTGCTGAATCATATAGTAATTCTATGTTCAATTTTTTAAGGAATCACAATATTGTTTGCCACCGCAGCCACACCATTTCACAATCCCTCCAGAAATAGACAAAGTTTATGTTTCCTCCACATCCATGCCAACACTTGTGATTTTCTGTGTTTTTGATAATAGACATTCTAACAGGTGTGAAGTGTTATTTTCTTTTGATAAATATAGATACATCTTCATTATATCACATTTCACTGAGTAATTGGAATAAATATAGTTATATTCTAATTTCTATAGTTTAAGGACATTGGTGACAACCGTTCTTTTTGTAAGTCTTTTGTAGGATAACTCTCTGATTACTGATTACTTATGAATAATTAATGTGCTTATTTTATAATATAAATTGTAATCTTTAAAAATGTCAGATTATAATTTACCTTATAATTATGATTCTGAAATGCATTTTTTACAGTATTTTTTTTTTTTTTTTTGGAACAGAGTCTCACTCTGTCACCCTGCCTAGAGTGCTGTGTGGTCAGCCTAGCTCACAGCAGCCTCAAACTCCTGGGCTCAAGCGATCCTCCTGTCTCAGCCTCCCTAGTAGCTGAGACAAGAGGTATACACCACCACGCCCAGCTAATTTTTCTATTTTTAGTAGAGATAAGATCTCGCTCTTCCTCAGGCTGGTCTAGAACTCCTGAGTTCAAGGGATCCTCCCGCCTCGGCCTCCCAGAGTGCTAGGATTACAGGCGTGAGCCACTGTGCCCAGCCTTTTTAATAGTATTTTACAACATAATCAAGAAAACTGCTACTAACTTGCTGATGGAATGAATATTGGTAAATATTGATGGTTAACTATATTTTCTGTGTCTATATTTGTTTGGTCTACAGGATACTTACATTTCCAGGGAAATTAAATAGGTATTTAATAATTGTTGGTAAATTATTCACAGTTTTAATCTGAAATTTCATACTTCATTTAAAAAACTGAGGAAAATTCCACCAACATAGGCATGCTATTTAAGAACCTCACCAATTCTATATTCCTTAAATAGGTTATCCATTTTTAAATTATCAAGAGCTTTGATGGCCAAATTAATTTCACAAGGTCATAAGAAAAGCAACATTTTTACAATGAAGATATTTGGTTTTATTTAATAATACTTCAAACATAAATCTACTTTGATTTACTCTTAGTAAAAGTATAATAATATTTAAAATACAATATATATATTTGCATTTAAATGGAAATACCTTTTATTTTCGCTTAACTCATTTGTTCTACAGGAACATAATTACAGTCCATAGTTCATACGTTCTAATTAGAAAATGGTATCTTTGCCTCTTATTTGGATTGGTAAATTTTACCTGTTTCTGGTAATTTTCAGTAGATTAATTATGATAAGCTTGTATGTCTGCATTCTAATAACATAATTTTTTAATGTGCATGCACAATTTTCCTACTTTCATTTTTTTATATATTTCTACTTCACCAGTATTCAACCATTTTTCCTCATATTCTCTGCTCAGCAAAAATTCTAAATCACTAACACTAATAAAGCATGCATTTTTTTCCTTATCCTCTGACTAGCAAACCTTTCATTTTTAAAATAGCCTTTTGTCTTTTTGAATGTATGATATATTTTAATGCTTTATTAGTTTTGCATTATTTACATTGCTTTAGATCAATATAATAAAAAAATTGTTAAACTTTATTTTCTTATTGACTTTCATTCTAATATTCAGTGTGTTCTTAGGGACAGAATTCCACTGGGGGAGGAAAAAGTAAGTTAAAGTGATTAAGATTATGTTCAGGTCTGTGATTTATTAGAAATATAGTAGTAAAGTTCTTTGGCAGTATATTTGGTATCATACAACTTTCATGTTTTTTCCCTGAAGTGGTTTATTAGAAAAGGTGTTGTACTGCAATGCAGTAGAATGGTGCCACAATCTCTGTTCTTCCAATTTTATGTCTGTGATTTCTTTAAGTCCCTTAATATAAACAGCCTTCAGTATCTCACTAGTTTATAGAACAAAAACAAAAACAGTTTGTGCAAAGAACTCCTACAAATCAATAAGAAAAAGAGACAAATTTTGAAAAATAAGGAAAATTATTGAACAAGAACTTCATATATGAGTATATCAAAATGGCCGGTAAATATATGAAAAGGTGTTCAATGTAATTAATCATCAGGGAAATGGAAATTTAAACCAAAATGAGACATTACCCAAACAAACAGAACAACAAAAGAACAACAATAATAAACACTGGCAAACATGTTGAGCCACTAAAATACCCACAGTATTGGACAAAGGATAAATTGTCACAAACAGTAGAAAAACACTTCTGGCAGTTCTAATAAAGCAAAGGATATATCTGCCCTACGACCCAAAAAATTCACTCCTCATTATATACCCATGACATATGATCATTTACATTCAGTAGAAATATTCACAAGAATGTTTATAATAGCTTTAGGTAGAATAGTTAAAAACTTCGAACAGCTAAAATGTCCATAAAAAGAATAATATATAAATAGTGATGTAGACACAAAATAGATTATTATATGGCATTGAAAAGTAATAAATGATGCTACTTGAAATAACATGAATAAATCTCAAAGATATTACCGAGTAAAATAAAACTATGATATTTAAAAATGGTAAAATAATATCAGAGGATAGAATTCAGGCGGTTATATTTGGGGAAAGTTATTGACTGAGAGGGGCACAGGAGGGATTCTGAGATGTTTATTCTCTGTCTTGATCCTCAAGACAGTTACTCAGTTGTACATATTTATCAAAAGCTATCAAACTGTACCCTTAGGATATGTGATTTTTAATAGATTATACTTCAATAAATAGGTTAATAATAATAAAGCAAAAATATCTTTATAATCTCTCCCAAAATCCAAAATTCTGTAATTCCATGAAATCCTTAATTCTTTCCTATTCTTCTTCTTTATTTTGGTCTATGTTTACCTTCTGTCTTTTGTTTCATCTGCTTCTCAATGTGAATTGTTTTCATGTCTGGCAACTTCCTAAATCTCAAATGGAAAATCTGACTGAAAGTTATGCCTTCAAATTTCCACCAACTCAGCTTCAACTTCATCTTAACTATCTCTCAGCTTCTCCAACAAGTCGTTATAAATTAAGTGTTAAACAAACCAAGGTAGCAATGTCACACATCAACTGTAAGCTGCTTTTCTACATTGAATTGGTAGGAAAGCATTCGAAGATACTAATCCTATAAATTGATGTTAGTGAGTACATTTTAAAATAACTGTTATATTTATTGTCTCTGATTCAGTTTATGATCATGTTATATTGAAGTCTCAACTTCAACATCTGGAAAATATATTATTGGGGAATTGTTTACTTCTTCAAATTGAAATTCATTAAAATAAAAAAATAATTAGATTCATACATTTAATTTTTAATAAACCAAGAAATTTATCTATTTTATTTTTACCTTTTTCTATTTAAATAATGTTCTTAGCCATCAGTCATTATTTGTTGGCATATGTATTTCCTAAAGATAATAAAATAAGGTAAAACACAGCCTTAAAATATATAAGATCTATATCTTTCAGGGTATAATAAAATAAAATGGTGATATTTTTCCTTCATTTTTTACAGGAATTCATCATAGCACACATCTCAGATCAATCCTTACACACAAAAGTGTGTTTTGAATCTCATGTTATTTGAAGAGAATACCTTCCCTTCTACATAACAATGTGATAGCACATCGAAATTCTAGGGGATTTTATACCTCAGTAAACATCAATACAATGCAAATGATGATTTAGTGGTTTTCTTTTATCTATGATCTTTTATTCATTGCCTCATGTAGAGCAAATGTGAAATGTAGTCTTTGTTCCTCAAATACAGAGAGGGTGCAGAATTCTTGGATCAGTTATCCTTTATTTAAAAAAAATGAGAAGGCAAGCATCCAACATTTTTACATTTTATTTTGTGATAAACTCTTCCAGCATTTTAAAATATTCTAATATAAATGATTTGTCTTTAAGAAATTGAATTTGATTTTGGGTTTTAAGTATTGTATTTAAATATTTTTCTTACTCAAAAAGGTTTTTTATTAAATAAAAAATTAAAAATGCAATTTTATTAAATTAAAATATGCAGTGTTGACATCCATAAATCTACTTTAAATTCTCTTCACTTGATCTATGATGGCATGATGAGAAGCAAAGTATAAACACCAGAAAACAAGCATAGTGCTATTTGTTAATAGAATACATTACTCTTAAAGATTAGCAGTGCTCCATATTTAATTTCAATATTAGATTTCCAAATATTACAAATTATAGGTCTCACATAATTTCATAGTTGAAGAGCACCTTAATTCTCATCAAAACCAAGGGCTTTCTAATGAACAAATCTTTATAAAATTTTCTTCAAGCAGTCCCCAGTATCTCCAAGTGTTTTT
The DNA here is from genome assembly GCF_041146395.1 of Eulemur rufifrons. Lineage (NCBI taxonomy): Eukaryota > Metazoa > Chordata > Mammalia > Primates > Lemuridae > Eulemur > Eulemur rufifrons. The sequence continues at coordinate 32,040,730 of NC_090989.1, forward strand.
GGCAAGAAGCCATTCATTCCATTGTTGTATAGCCAATGCTTTATTTTCCTTTTTGTGGTCGTTTGTTTTTATGTTGGGACATATTTGTCTAACTATAACTTTGGTGGAGTGATTGTGTACAAGTTCTTCCCTCTGAATGCACAAAGAAGATGTATAATCATGTGACAGCACAGAAAATGGTACAGACACCTCTCATGGCCTTTCAGAGACTGCTCCCTCAGACTAGTCATCTTCATCCTCAAGTCTTTTAAACATTTTCTTTTTCTAACACCCTTTTTTTCTATCTCCCTCCTTTCTTTTTTTTTTTTCTTTGAGACAGAGTCTCGCTCTGTTGCCCGGGCTAGAGTGAGTGCCGTGGTGTCAGCCTAGCTCACAGCAACCTCAAACTCCTGGGCTCAAGTGATCCTCCTGCCTCAGCCTCCCGAGTAGCTGGGACTACAGGCATGCGCCACCATGCCCGGCTAATTTTTCCTATATATATTTTTAGTTGGCTAGATAATTTCTTTCTATTTTTAGTAGAGATGGGGTCTCGCTCTTGCTCAGACTGGTCTCGAGCTTCTGACCTCGAGCCATCCACCCACCTGGGCCTCCCAGAGTGCTAGGATTACAGGCAGGAGTGAGCCACCGCGCCCGGCCCCTCCTTTCTTTCTTTCATTCCTTTTTTTTTATTCTTCCTGTTCTTAATAAGCATCTAAATAGGATCCACTATATGTCAAACATTGTACTTGCCACTGGGGTTATAAAGTTGTAATTATAGACTCACTTTATACAAAAAAAACTTTAGTAAACTTTAGTGTCAATGAAACTCACATGATTGCAGACCTATAAAATAATTGTTATAGTGGAAACAAAAAATACAGAGTATTAATATATTAATCCTGGCAGTAATACCCTAGAGATGGATATTATGTTCTTTATTTTTCTAATTATAAAGGTAATATATGCTCATTATGGAAAAAGTGAAATGTAATTATAATAACTATTATTATTGCACTGGTGAACATTTACTATGCATTCATTTACTTTTTCTAAGCTAAAATTTACCATAAAACTTCGTTACATGTACTACTTTTATTGTCATTTTCAGGTGTAAAAAGTTAGACAAAAATATGTTAAATGATTTGCCTGTGTTCACACACTTAGAGATTGGTAGGTCTGTGTTTGAGACAAGCTCATTTGATTCCTGAGCCTGCATTTCTATAATGTTCTAATCAATATCAAATTGCAACATCAATATCAAATTGCATTTGGTGAACATGTTCTGCTTTTAACTTCCCACATTCATTTTCCCTTTCCTTTGGCCACAGCAGCGTGTTTTTTTTTTATACAAGTGTTCACCCCAAATTGTGGGGCTTGCTCCATTATTTCACAGCTCTAAGTGTAGAACTTACTAGAAATCAGCACCACCTCCTTCTCCCGGACATATATGAATGGTTCATAGATGACTGCAACACTCAAATCTAGCCAAGGAGATATTGGATGAGGAACTCTAAGAAAAATCCCTGATTCTGCTGTAGAAAACACTCAAAGAAACATAAATTTCTCCTGAAGGTGAACAACAAAAAAAGAAACGCTTTGAGGGTTTCTGCTGCAGCTCTTTGAAGTTATCCTGTGAAAATGTGGAGAACTTAGTTTATGTATCTTCCAAGCCAAAAACATAAAAGCTGGTAAACCATGAGATAAGATTAATCCTTATTTGAACTATTCAGATACATATGTCAAAAATTCCTCTTCTTAGTCCAGCCTGTTTGGATTGGGTTTCTGTTATTTGAAAACAAACTGCTCTAACCTGATAGTTCCATAAACATGGTATTATTTATTCACCCCACAGGGGAGGAAAAATACATGTGCTTCTTATTATCCCCTTCAGGTCTTCTCTAAGCACCATCTTACTGGCTCAGTCAGCCTTGACATAGAACTGCCATTTCTCCTTCAAAATCCATAAGGATGTTGAAATTTGTGTTATTGAAATAAAATGGTAAAGAGATTATTCCTTAAAAGACTCTTATTATGAATAGTGCAAGAAAGTTTAAAGATTGGGGTGGGATGAGTTATATTCATTCATATATTTTTCAACCGTATTCACTAAGCATCTACTGTGTTTCTCCCTGAGGGATTAAAATTCGAACATATCAGCAACAACCCCGGTGTTCACAGAGCTTATAGTCTAGTTTTCTTCCAACATACACACAGTCTTTAATGAGACTAAAAGCAGATATAATGATCAAGCAATTTATAGATCAGTAGGAAAAAAAATAGAGATCAGTAGGAAATAAATATAAAAACCTGTAACATACATTTTTTCTAGTAACAGTCAATATAGAATGCCAAAAATGAACTAAATGTTCATGTGTTTAACAAATGACCTTCAACTCTGTAGACATAAAATGATCAATAATTACAAAAATGTCACAGTGGCTCCATGTTATTCCTGTAGGAACATCTGCTACATGAGAGATGTGGCATACATTCTACTGTTTTGACATTATTAAGTGTCAAGGAAGTGACATTTCTGAAGTAATGCAAGGTTGACTTAAACACTGAATAAAAATATAGGTTTCTATTACCAGAGCTTGAAAGAATATACATGCATAACATTCACAATTGTAAGTGATTAATAATTTAACAGAATTGGATGTTTCAAATAGGAAGAGAAAAAATTACTAAATTAGGGGGAAAATCTCCAACATGAAGACCAGGTAACATTATGTTGGAAATATATCTTTTTTCCATTGTATCTTTTTTCATTCAATATTATTATTTATAGATTTTGTTCAAAATAAGTATGTTTGGTAAACTGGATCAAAGCTAATAGAACATTGTGAGTCAGGTGTGTCCAAATAGCCCTGCCTTATTTCAATATTTAAAGTAAATTATTATTGGTTAAATATTATTAGCTTTCTACTTATTAGTTTGTTTTTTAAAACCATTAAGCATATTTGAAAATAAAATATGCAAAATAATTTTCTTCTTATTCTATTTTATTTTAGAGACAAATATTTGATATATTTTATTCTAGAGAAAACTTGACTTATAAAGAATGCATTTTCCGCCTGTATTCATAATTAAAAAAATATATTGTAGGGCCGAAAACCTACAAAATTTATATTTTACAAAAGGATAGTTATCTGAATTTTATTTAGTTTTATGTTTCTGAAAACAGGAGCTCCTTTCTTGTTTGTCTTCATGTAAATCATTGTGAAATTATTTATGTGGGCAAGATTCAGCTAAATTTGTCACTAACTTGGTTAAAAATAGCATGAAAATTGTTTTTGATTTTTTTAAAAAATTGTGTTTAAATACAACAGCTTTTAATTGTAATTCAGAAGAAAATTTTTTGAATGACAAAGGATAGTGATATGGCATATTTCTAGCCTAAGAAATTGATTAAAGGGAGACCTAAAATAAATCTAACCTAAGACTGCAGCAGAAAACAAAAGAAATATTCAGAGTGGTGTTAAAGAAAAAATTATTCAATGTTACTGTTAAAACATGGTACGGAAGACCTTATGCAGGACCATCATAATGTATAGGACCACTGCATGGGGTCTTGCAGTGGGTAAGAGTGATTGTACAGCATGGACTAGTGGGAATTTATAATCAAGGAGCAGGGCAGGGGGAAGTGAATAACGGGTAAGACGGATTCTGGCTAAACCTACCTAACAGGATTCTTGCTAAAGACAAGCCATGGTGATCTGATATCACCTGGGAGATGGTGGAGGATGAAGAACCTGATCAGATATTGAAGATGATCAGATATCTCAGATATTGTGGATAGGGGTTTCTGGCTGTACTGATTTAGCAGGGTTCTTTTGCTAAAACTGGAGTTTACAAGGACGTGCACAGATGGGTCTAGGAGAGGTACTTTGGTCAAACAAAGAATTTTTGTTAATAGATACAAAAGTCATTCAATCTCCATTTATTTATTTAGCAAATATTTATTATAGGTAAATAAAAGCAGTTGAGATTCATTAATTCATCCATTCAATACTTAATGAGCACCAATCTAGCCATTTAGCATATAATTCTGAAGAGACAAAATTCTTTCCCTCATGAAGTTTACATAATAATGGAAAAACAGACAAAACTGAACAATAAGGAAATATGGCAGTATTTGGGTTAACAGTGCCATGAGGACAAGTTAAGCAGGCTAAGAATTCTGTGAGAAAGGCTTATAGAAGAAATAATTGGAGAAAGCCTCACTTACCATATGCAAATGTCTGATTTCATTAAAATATTATGGACCATTTTTTTTTTGCCTCTCTGAATTTCTTCATTATTAATAAAAATCAGGATCATTTAATTAATCGTACACTATTGTATTTTCTTTGTAAATTCTCCAGTGTATCAAAGTGTATGTTCAATTGAAATTATTATACTGCAGCTTTAATTCCAGACTCACATTCCAGAGTGAGTCATTACCATGAACCCCACATAAAGTACATCCCTGTCCATCCTTATTTCCTTCCACTGCCCTCTTTTTCCTCTCCACACTTGTTCACCCTCAACAATCCCTTGATGTTTGCATGGACACAAGTATACCAATATGCTACTACTTTCTATCTCAAGACTTTTGAACTTACTTTTTTTTTTTTTTTAACCTTTCCTGGGGTGCTTTTCTTCCAGGTATTTGGGTAGCTCTCCCCAAACTCTCACCCCCATTTCTTTCAGGTCTCTGTAACTTCTGTGTCATTATATCTAAAATAGCAGTCATGTCACACTGTATACCATGCATTGCCATTTTTTTTTTTTTTGTATTACACATTTATCTCTCTACCCTAGATGTTCTACTCAGCCAGGAGCATGATCTTTCTTATTGACTGTTATTTTCTCACTGCCTAGCACATAGTGGGTATATGCTATATACTCACTATATACTCATACTGCAATTTTGATATGAGGATGTGAGAAATGTCATAGATAAAATGGAAACTCCAATAGAGCAATGTATTTGTCTATATTGACCACAAGACTGCAAGTCCCAAAGGACTAACTAGATTTATGTATTTCTCATGTAAAAAGCACTTAGTACAGAACTTTGTACACAAAGAAACACAGCTTGCTATAGATAATCTAAGGAAAAATTAGAGTTAGTAAGACAACTCCAAAAATCAGCCAAAAATATTTTTTGTTTAGCCCATAGAAAAGTAATTTTCTATTAAAGACAGATGAAACTGAGAAAAATAACAATGAAGAATCATGTAAAATTATAGATACTGGGATATAGATTGAATGGAAGAGAATCAAGAAGAGCATGAAATAGAATTAATGACATTGGGTAAATAGGAAAGCCTATCATTACTTAGTGTTAAAAAATGAATATAAAATCCCCCTTTAAGTTTTATTTTAGTAATATATTATACTTAAAAATATTAAATAAAATTGACTAGAATCCCAATTAAGTTCGAGTCTTTTTTTAAAATACTGACAAAATTACCATTTTTATGTTATTAGTACCATTTCCTTATTGTCATAGCTACTCCTATAAATTAGTTTTCAGATTTTTTCATTATAATATATCAAGTAACAGGGTATTTTCTATATTTTTATATTGATTAATTTTGAGAAAGTTAAAATTAACTATATTTTATGTAAAATAGTGCCAATATAAAATTATTTATTGCCTATGAATTTGAACTTGAGTAAAATTTATATTATTAATTATAAGAATAAAATTTTTCCCTATGATTACTTAAGTCAGGCAAGATTTCATGTCAACGGAGAGTACAATGTGGGGATGCTCTTGGGATTTGCATAGTAATTGGTCTGATACCCACGTTGTACTGTACAGAGCTATGTATACTGATGGTAATGAATACACTGGCCATGCTCCCTGAGATCAGTATAAAACTATGATGAAATTGATATTTTCATTCTTTAAGATTTATAAGTAACCATACTGGCTAATGAGCTAATTTAGATAAGCTTTAAACAAGAATACAGTCACATTAATGGTAATTATTAGAAAACAGAAAAATGAAGCTTTTTAGTTTCCTTTTCAAGTTTTAATTAAGAATTAGAAGACAAGTTGCTTGACTTTTATGACTAAGTTTCAATGTATTCTTATAATGTTTTTATATATGCAAAACAGTTTTAGAAGTGTTATTTTACATAAAAATATCTCCAAAGGACATATTCACAAATATTATTTAAGTAATGAATATTCTAAAATATATATTTAAACTAGTGAAAATGTGGCACAGTTATGAGTAATCTTATATAAAAACTGAGCTCTAATAGATGGAATCAGAACAGATTGCATATGAAAATATCATCTGAATTAAGACTAATTCTTAAGGTATTAAATTATTTCTGATTTATATAATTGGGAAACTGATGCATGGTATCCCATGATTATTTTCCTTTGTCAATATGTAAAAATATTTGATAATGACAAATAAATAAAAACATTAAATTTTTTTAACATCTCATTGTTTGCTACTTCAGCCATAGAATTTACATAATAAAATATTTACAGATAATATTGCCACTTATATGTGAAATATTAGAAAATTATAATTTTTTAGGTTTAGAGATGTATAGTAGATTTCAATATAAATCTAAACAGTGATAAGTATAGAATTGTTTACTATTTTTAAAGTTAACTAAAATAATTTTTTCAATCAGGGCTAATTCATCAACAAAACATATTTTTAAATAGCATGACAACTTTGTAGTTTACAATTTTCATATATGCCTGTTGATTTTCCTGAGTCCTTTGGCATTTTAATTTAACAACATCTTTCCTTGCTAGCACTTTCTTCCTCCACCTCCCAGGAATGGCAGGGGCAGGTCATTTATGTAAGACAAAGTTTATGGTTTAATCATCTCTAAAATCTATTCTTTTTCGTTCCTGACACAAAGTAGGTATGTAACAAATGTTGAATGCATGAGCAAATCCAGCTTTATCTTCTATTATCTATAAAGGAAATCTTTTCAGGAAAATAACAAGGAGTATTTATATTTTTACAGGTCTGATATACTAGTCAGTCCATTGGCAATTATGTAAATTACATAGAAATTGCAAATGTACTTCAAAATACCGTTAACCACAAAGTTTTACCAAATATTCTTCCAACGACTTTTAAGCATAAAGGCTTAATAATTTATCAATATTAATAGTATAACAAAATCTCTCCAATGAGAAATATCAGAAAGTATTTATAGCTCATGATACAGAGTTAACTACTACAATGCCAGGTTTACTTTAAAATAAAGTAATATAACTTGCCCTTTATGGTTTCCTGCTTTTTCCACAGATAAAATGGAGGATTAATTTAACACCTCCTTGATGACTGGGGGTCATTACCATGAACCTCCGTTACGGGACTTGCTATACTGTGAGAAATACAATGGTCACTACAGATATTGATGGTAGGAATCTTATTACCAAGTTTTAATAGCTTGATGTAATTAGGTGTGGGGTACATCACAAAGCAGCAATCATTTTTTCTCCTTCCGTATCTTAGTCACTTGCTTTTGTTGTCATTATTTCCTAAGCCCTTGTAATTCAGTAAAGACGTTTAGAACTTGAGTTTGAGTATTTTGATTGAAGCACGGGACATTTGGAGGTATGGGAGAAGTTAGTAAGTAAAACAAAATATGATGAAAGCCATAATCAGGAAGAAATTCTGAGGATAATACAAAATCTTCTCCATAGCTTTGGTTTAATAAGTTATCTGATACAATGCCCTCTAAAAGAGTGGAAATTTCCCAAAACACTAGCACCTGAACATGGTGCCAGATGTTTTATTGAATAGATTTGAAACTAAAAATCTATTCATTGCCCTTTCGAGGATTTAACCACAAAATGAATCATTGCAAAGAAGTGAGACAGACAAGAATATCTATTTTACATTAAATGTAAAAGGAAATTTTTTGGTAATTTCAATTCATTACTGTAATAGGATAATTTTATATAATAGATAATATATAGGCACACATATTCATAAACTCATAACAAATCTACTTGATCATAAAGATAATTGGTAAAAAATTCCCTGTGTTATAAGACTGACATATACAAATGTTTTTAAAATAGCTTTTAAATATTTTAATGTGAATTTTTGAAATCATTTAGCTTATTTCTTATACATTTAAATTTTTAAACACACAAAATATATACAAATAGAGGAGAATGTCACTTTTTAAAAATGTTATTCATGGTCAAACAAATATTATTTAAGGCATCAGAATACCTAACTTCACTGTTTATCTAATTAAATACATATGTGCTGGCTTGACCTGCCTATGACTTGAGTAGACCAACTGAAGTCTCAGAGTTCAGTTTCATCTGCCAAGTTCCCTTAAAGGCCTTCCAGTTAGAATATATATATATATATATATATATATATATTTAATTCCTAGGAGAGACCATGAAATACTACATTTACGTTTTTCAAAAATACCTTGTTCTTCTTCAGCTTCAGGTGTTTGGTTATGTCTCTATTTTGTGGAATTCATTTTACCTGACATATTTTGGGAAGCTAACACTGACTCTTTCTTCAATTTATAATCCCAAACAAGTAACTCTCTAATTTACGGGCTCCTTTGATAAAACCATTGCTCCCACTCCAGCTCCTTCACCAAATCACACTGCACTTATCTGTTCTCTTGGTCTAATCATCTTGAAAGAGGGCCCTTGCTCCCATGCTGTCTAGATATGCCCTGGGTCATTTTTTATAACAATCATTGTGTATGTTTGAAGCTTTTATGTTTCTTCCCAATTAAAACATACTGAATATATAAAAAATGCATTTTCATCATATTCTTCAAATATTATAAAAATCGTTATATCTATTCTCATTATAAAGGTACTTATTTACTGAAAATTGTTCTGTCAGTTGATTTTTCAGTTATTTTAAAGATTTAAGTGCCTTGCAACAGGAACATAAAACTCTCTGCAATCTAGTGTTTTTCCTAGTCTTCAGTTCCTGACACCTGTACTTGTCAGTAATAAGGTATTAAACATAAACTTAATACTAATGAAGGTAGTTTTCTTAAAGTATAAGCCATTCGAATAACAACGATTAGGATTATTTCCTCCCTAAATTTGTATGTTACTGTTGTCCTTTAAAAAAAAAAATCATGATGGATGAAAAACAATGGTAGTTTTCTAATGATTTTTACTTGAAAAAATAAAACAAAATAACATTAAGAAATAAAACAGTCATCATCTCTAGGGCTTTCCAATTTTGTTTGTTGTTGTTTCTGTTGAAATATCACTGACCTCTGAGATCTGTGCTCTGAGAAGGACTTTTCTAGAGCAAGTGCTAAATTTTACTCCTGGAGATGAATCTGTGTGGATCTAATCACAGGCGATGTATCTAAATCTTTCCTTTAGAAGTAGATCTCAAAGTGATAAATACATAGATATGAATACGAAATAATGCTTTCAAGTAGTTCTGTACTGTTTAGAGTTGCAATATGGATCTTATTTTCAACAGAAAAGAGCAGTATCTTTTTTGGTTCAAAATGAGTAATTTGTGGCCTTGAGGCTTATGTGAGGCAAGCTTGCATTCCAGCACTATTCCTTCACTGAGGTCTCAGGTGTCTGCTAGGAGCCTTCCTAGCATTTGCATTAGGCACCATTTATGCCTTGCAGCCACTCAAGAGCTCAGTGAAAGAAAAGACATTATGATTATGTGTTGGAAAAATAAAACACCATGTAAAGGATGGAAAAATACTGCATAGACTATAATAAAAAGGAATATAAAATCCCTTTGAAATATTAGCTAGCAAATTCAAGCAATATACCACTAATAATCATGTTCCATCATTAACCTTTTGCCATTAAAACATTACTACTCTTTCTAATATAGGTTTCTTTAATTGTCATTCAGAAGAAGAAATCCTTATATTTCATATGTACAAAAGAGCAGTTATGTTGACTAAGATAATTTAAGAGGAGATTGTAAGATATTTTTGAAGTAATCTGACTTACTATATCTGGAAATTTACTAATGACTTATTTCAATTGACTTAGCACTTATCTTTGTAACTATGAAATTACTGCTGTCACTAGTGGTTTAAGTTGAAGAGGGAAAACTCAGAGGAAAACTATTCCCACTTCATATATATATATAATATATTAAGATTTTTAAAGTATTTTAAGCACCAAAAGTAGTTAAGGCAATGCGTTTAAAGTGCATAAACTAAACTCACAAGTTTAAGCCAACTAATTCCTTTTCTTAATTAGATATTAGACAAAAGCAAATACACAGAAGTTTGTCTCTAATTAAAAAATTATCCTGGTAGCTCTAAAAATAAATATTTATTAATCAATCATAAAATAATTTTTAAAAACCCAAATCTTAGTTCTTAGTATCATTATCATAATAACATTACAGCAAACTTGTTCCAAATCCCAATTATATTTTCAGCTTTGATAAACATGGTTTTAATAAGTCATCCTGGAACATGTGCTTTGCTCTAGGGCTATGGCATTTATTCACATGCGTCCCTAGCTTCATTTACTGCTCAGAGTCCTTTTGCTATTTTTGTGCCTCCATCATCCCCAATCAAAGAGATTATTATAGCATTGCTTCTTCAATTTCCAGCATGTGAGCTTCCTGCTACCACATTTTTTTTTTTTTTTTTTTTGGCAAAAACCAATGTGGAGAACAACAAAGTCCTCAAGATAGATTCACACCCTATGAGAATCATTTCATCTTATCAAAAACAGGCTCCTTTTCAAATCCCTGCCTCTTTTCTGAGAATTTCTATTCCACTGATGGATAGCTACTGAGGTGAATTAGAGGCAGCCAGTTATTTAAATGCAATAGCTTTTCTCCAATTTCTTCAGACTCCTAAGGGCAAACTACAATTTACATTAAATCAAGGATTTTTAAAAAAATTTAACTCTCTGCATGGTACTTTGCTAGCTATATAGTCCTTTTTTAGATCCCTCAAGGGGCTAACAGTCTAGGAAAAATAGAATATGAATTTTAGTAAAAAACACTCAAATATGATTTAATAAGCCTAGAAATGTAAAGGGGAAATAAGGGCTGAGTTAATAATAATAAAAAAAAAGTAAAAATCAGTTAAGGGGATTTTGTCCCCAGATACAGAAGAATTTGCTTCATTTCTAACATTGGTTAGATATTTTTTGTATTAGATATTTTTTTTAACAAAATGTTGTTCTGATTGAAGCACACCGTAATCAAACTTAATGTTTCTTGTTATGTAAGCGGCATCAATAACAATGCAATCTAGGAATGAAATAAAGAAATCTCAAATTGGTGCCCTTGTTCGGACCTTAATTTGGGGCCTGACTAGGATATTCATTACTAACAGTTGATGCAAATTTCAATTTCAAAATATGTTAATCCCTTTTCTCTCACCGAGATGTGGTCTTGGGGCAAAGGAAAAGAAAAATAGAAAAGCAATTAATAGTTTCCCCTGGACTTCGAAATATGACAATTTTGTCTAAACAGAGCAAGACCTTTAGGGTGCAAACTAGAAATTTTACTGAAAATGGATAATCAGCTAACTATTTTCCACATTCTATTAACTCTAAAACCAGACTTTTTGCCTTTAAAGAAGTCATTTGCCTTGCAACTGACTTTCAAGTTATCCATTCATTAATACATTTATTCTTTCATTCATTCATAGAACAAATATTTGAGCTCCAATGTACCAAATGTGTATAGGATTTGATAACTAGCCTCAAATATCTTAAAACATAGTTAGGAAAACTCACAGGTATGCACATTAAAGATTTGTATTAAGATTCATATGTGACTGATAATTAAATGCATGCTTTAGAACATACTACTCACTTTATTAAACTTAGTCCTGGAACTCTCCATAAATCTAATATGTAAAACAAGTGAGAATGGAATTGCTTTTATTAAAGCTTACGTGAGAGTCATGGAATCATATGTCTGCATTTCCACTGGGCTACTGGAACAAGGTTTTGGGTCATTTGAGGAAAATTAATGAAAGAAAGGACTTTTTACAAAAGGATAGGCACCGTGTAAGGGAAACAAAGAGACAAATCTATTTCAAGGAGCTGTTCCCACCCTGAGCAAGAAGAGGTCAGACAAAGCAGCAGCTACTAGCTATTGAAACCTGAAAAGACCAGATGTGGAGAAGGCCTATAATGGAGGATCACTTTAGTTTTCGCAAAGTGATCTGTGGTAAAAATGCCTGGGATTAAATATTTGACTGTCCTTACTCCTTTCCCTGCCCCTGATAGTGCAAGGAAGGAATAAAAAGATTGAGAGAAGCAGCGATGGAGAGACTAATGGTTAGGCAGAGCACTAGCAACATTTCTCATCAGATTATTAGGTATAGGGTTTTATTCTAAAAGGCAAAGATTAAGTTTCTGATTCTCTAAAAGTTCTGGCTACATAGCTGCAGAGACTTTTTTCTGCCTTCTTTCTTCATGTTCTTAAAATAAAACTACTTATTTTTAGCCTGAACATTTCTTCCTTCGTAGAGACTGGAAGAGTTGACAACTGTAGTTTTTGTTTTCAAGAGTTAAATACACTGGCAGTAGTAAACTTAGCCATGTATTGAGGAGGGACGTGGTGAGGATGTGAATGTCAAGCGGCAAGGAGCAGTGCTTTGCATCTTGTAAATCTTGAGGGCTCTGTGTAATTGTTAGGCAGATAGTGAGGGATTCTGGGTCCCCTAGGACCGAAAGTGGGTGCTGTTGCCCCCATGGTGGTCCTGCCCCACACTAATTCTCCATATCTGGGGGAGGAGGGAATACCCTACAAATCTGTCAATCAGAACTTGGCAGGCCAGCTGCAAAAAAATACAGAAGACTCTAGCCCACAGGCCAAGCAGCATAGGTATCATAGAATCCGGAAATTGACCTAGAACAACCTGCATGCGTAGTTGAGATTCAGGTCATGTGACTCCAAACTGTCCAATCAAAGTGGTTCCATGGTGACCTCTGAACCACAAGGGAAGTCGCTATCCAGGCACTATAAAATAAGACATAGACCATAGTCGATCTCTCTCTTTGCCCTTCCTTTTGCTTGACCTGCTACGACAATGAGTCTGGTCATCACCTGTGGCAGATGTACCAGGCTCTGTCAACCTATAGCTTGCTCTTGCCCTATAATCCTATCTTTCCTCGATAAACCTCATTTTTGTGCTTGCCTAACTTTGGCATGTGTGGTCATTCTTTGGCCATGAGTGTGCCAAGAACCAACAGTTTCAGACTAAAACCTGACATATTAACTTAAAATTTTCTGGAGGGCTTTGCTGTGTCCTGGTCTTGTGTTCTCTTCTTCACCTTCTCATACTGAGTGTACAGAAAGAAAACCTAAGTAGCTGCATTTACTCTCCCTTTCACTCTCTGCCCTAGTTCCTGAGCACCAAGGATCTCTCTGCAGGAAATTCAGTCCTTGATACCCCCACAGTACGTTTAGTTGCCTGTGGCCAAAAAACTGACTGAGTCGTTAACCTGGTTTGCTGCCTGTACCTTCTTTGTGTTTTCCTTTTGTTGGTTAAGGTTATCTTTCAACATTTGAGTTTTCACTTTCTGTTTTTCTTTAATTAATTTTAATATTACTTCACCTACTTATCCTCATGCCAGGGTTGTCTTTCTAATACCAAAATCTGATGTATTTATTACTTAAAAACCCTCAAAAATTTCCAGCAGCCTGCATTTTCATTTTATGTTTACTTGTCAGCTTCCCTCCAAGCACTGTGAAATTCTTCAATGTTTTTGTATACAACACTTAGCATAATGGCAGGTCCTAATTACATGCTTGACATGATAAAAAATGAATTATTTAAAAATCTGAATTGTGAACATTTTCTTTATATAAGTATGTGCTATTGTGTAGCTCAGTTGTGTGCTTCCTATGGCAATGTATAATATTTTTTAAAAAAACAATCATGGGCAACATTTGAAAAATAATCCTAGAGACACAACTTCTCCAATGTATGTGCCTCTGAAGTTTCAATCTTGTTCACCATCTTAACCCAGAGGCTAAATGTTAGAACAGTGAATTTATATTAATACAAGAGCCCATTATGAGTCTCTGAAGTCTTGTTTTTTTTTGTTTCATAACATAACATAATACATGGCACTCTAATAAAGCATTGTGTTTCCTAGCATAATTATTGAATAGAAAGATTTTTTGAGGTCATGTGTTAGAATTAAGATCTGAATTCTAGAAAATTCTGATGACCTGTGCCAGAACCATTCAGATATACAGGTTTAACCTTAAGTAGGTTGGGACAGCAGGACTTAGTCCATGCAGCAGCTATGGAAGGAAGTGTAGAAAACTGAGAGCTTGTCTCTAGGTCTAGGCAATACCTGCATGTGTGAAGATGTCTTAGCACAACCTAACCTCTTCTTATTGTAACCCCTCCACATCAATCTGACTTAACTTTTATGACAAAGTTGTGAGTTGTTTTTCAGTTGCCATGGGCCCCTAGGTTGAAGGTCATGTAACCTGAGCATGCCCAGATGAACCAAGTGTGCAACCATGGCTTACGTGCTTGGACCAATGAGTGGAGACTGAATTAAGCAGCAGACATTGCATGGCAGGACCCAAGAGCCAATCAGATTGAGCCCTGAAATCACCTTGTGGCAGAATCTAATTAGAATACATTGCCTGGCATCATCCCAGTGCAAGATCTTATCATCGCTTTCTGACTATAAAACCAACGCAACCCTCTTGTTTCAGGGACACAGTGCTTTGGGAACTATCTCTGGGGTGATCTTTACTTGTGCTAAGTAATAAAAAACACTTTGCTATAACCAACGTGGCTGTTTCTATTGACTTGATATCTGCCAAGGGAACGAACCCCTCCATTTGGGAGGTAACAATATCACTGATAGAGATAACCACACACACACACACACACACACACACCCATAATGGAAAATGCGTTTCACAGGGACATTTTTAGTTCAAATAGGTGTGTTTTGAAAACAACTTCACATCACTAATGCATTGATATTTTTCCTCCTGATATAAACCAATGTATTATATAACAACATACACTCCTGTATGTTCACTTGTACACACTCACAAGCTGTTTATTCTTCAATAAAGATATATATTCATTTAACTTAACTGTTTGACTACAACTAGGAGAGGAAAACATGTAATTAAACAATCATTTTCCTTTTTTTAAATTCTGTGAAAGTTTAATGTATTTCAATTACCCTAAAGAACATTTATAAGCTGTAAATGTGTGTACTTAGCCTTAAGCTTATACATTTTAAACAAGAGTTCAAGGCACAGAACATTTTTTATTCTGCATGGTAAATGTACAAAATATTCCCACTTCCCTTGAGAAAGAATATCTTAATCTAAAAAACACTTTGATGAACAGTGAATATTAAAAACATTATATGATACTATATAAGTGGATTAAATAGAAGTGAACACAAACACATATTTTTCAAATTTTCAAGTCTAAGTTCATATCACAGCACTAATATGAAGAAAAATGTTTGGATTTATTTTTAAATTTAAAATTCATGGCCGGGCGCGGTGGCTCACGCCTGTAATCCTAGCACTCTGGGAGGCCGAGGTGGGCGGATCGTTTGAGCTCAGGAGTTCGAGACCAGCCTGAGCAAGAGCGAGACCCCATCTCTACTAAAAATAGAAAGAAATTATATGGACAGTTAAAAATATATATAGAAAAAAAAAAATTAGCCGGGTATGGTGGTGCATGCCTGTAGTCTCAGCTACTCGGGAGGCTGAGACAGGAGGATTGCTTGAGCTCAGGAGTTTGAGGTTGCTGTGAGCTAGGCTGATGCCACGGCACTCACTCTAGCCTGGGCAACAGAGTGAGACTCTGTCTCAAAAAAAAAAAAAAAAAAAAATTCTTCTGGTTGTTCTCCACAAGAAGTCCTCAGAGGTGAAAAGGTAATCAGGTTACTACCAAAGGAAATGTGTCTGGAATGTTCTTGATGTCTCCCCTCCAGCTGAGTGAATGGATTACTGCAGTGTAGGCCTGGTGAATAAAAAAGGGGACATTCAGTAATGAGACTTTTATTATCAAATAGTACTGATTGAGAAATTTTAGTTTCTTCTTCTTGTGAGACATTATTTTGTGATGGTATATTTTTCTCAGGGCTACTCATCAAAACATCATGCGATGTAATTGAATTTAGTTTGATTCCTGCCACAACATCTGAAATTTCTTCTTTTTTTGTTAGTATTAATATCAGCTGCTACTATACTAATAAGAAGAGGCAAACTCATTCTTTCACTGGGTAAATAATCCATTTCAAAGTTACTTATTTTCATCATGGTTCACTTCAATTAAATCTTGTTATCCAGGATGCTGACCATCTTCTACTATGCTGTTCCTACTTTCAGGAATATTTGAAAATAAAGTCTTCTTCTTATCATCATGTTCATGTTTGACATTTTGAGGATCAGGATTCTCTGGTGATGTAGTTTGTCTTGTAAAGCCCATGGCATCCCTGTTCTGAGACACAGGTTTGCTGATAGACTTTGTTGTTCTAAGTCTTCGAGAAAGGTGTTCAGAAGAGATAGAAAGCCCTAAGAATGATTTAATGGGACTTTCAACTCCGAAAAATCCAGGATCAGACATTATTTTATCAACTTCCTTTGGTATTACAGAGGCTGCTGCCTCAGCATGTTCTTCCTGTTTAATTTTCTCTTTCATTACATTTTTTGTGGCAGCTAGGTGATTTCTAGCTGCAATTCTTCCACTATTGTCCTGTTTTGGTTTACTCGCTATACCTGAGGCAATTTCTTTCTGGAATACTTTTTTTGCTTGTATAATTATTGTTCTGCCATCCAGATTTCTCAAGTTTGGTCAGATTGTTGAATTTCTGATTTACATCTTCTATCTGAAAACTAATCATATCCCAAAATCCATCCAGATCTGTACAGGTAGTCTCCTTTTCACCTTGTTTATATTCACAATCATTCACTAGTCCTTCGAAATGTTTGAACCTTTCCTGCATAAAGAGTCTTGTTTGACCAACTGCTATGCAAATAAGATCTTTAGCATCATCTGGAATGTCCAATTCAAGCCTCTTGTCCCACTCAAGGCAGTGTGAAGTTAATTTTGCAGTTTCTGACTGACAGATATTTCTGAAATATGGCACATCATGTTGTGCCTGAGATATCTCTCCTTCATTTGTTTCAAGTGATGAGATCTCTTTTATTGGAAGGCCACTTGAATTTTTAGTAGTAGCTTCATTATGATTTAAGACATGTTCTGCTTTCTGAACTGTTAGAGAACTCAAAGGACATCGTAATTTATCTGAATCTTGCTGTACTGTCTTGGTAGCATAAATTTTATATTTTAGTGCCAAATGTATTTTCTGCTTCTTGAATCTTATCTTCTGTTTTCAAAGGGGTCCAGTTGTAACTGGGTGTCAAAAAAGCATTGGCAATTCTGGGAGTCAGGGGTGTTACTTGATAGGTCTTCAGACCATCCAGTAGCTGAAACATAAAATTTTTAGGTGAAAAGGAATTCTTCCCTTTTATTTTTGCAGTATTTGCCTTAGGTAAGTTTTCCAGTTTTTATGAGACTCCATCTGGATTTATTCCATTTGTCCTACTAGTTTGTGAATACAAAGTATTTTCTTCACTATCAACTTTACAAGAAATACCCTTGTCAGGTTTTGTTTCTGTCATTTTGGCGGGTCTTCCTTTATTTCGTGCCTTTCTTTCTGGTTCATTATCATTAGTAGCTCTTGAGACTGGCTTGCTTGCTGCGGTAGATGAGACTGTTCCAGCAATCTGCTTTTCTGTTTGAGTAGCTGATAGAGTCATTCTCACTGACATGGGTACTACAGGCTGTACAACTCTTTTCTCTTTGTCCAACATTTTCTTTTCAGAAGTTTGTCTTTGACCGGGTCGTATTGCTCGAACATCATTCCCATTATCAATCTCAGTCTGCTCCATCTGGTCTTTGGCCTTCAACCTTGTAATCCGTACAGAAGATGAAATGGCCTTTTATGGCTCAGCTTTCAAGGCATTCTGGTTTGATGAAAGAAAATAAGGCATATCGAGTCTATAAAGACCCACTTTAAATATTCCTCATTTATCTTTCTCTCTCTGCTCTTTCAATTTTTGCAGTTACTTTTCCTGTTTGTATTTTTGGAGCATCTGTTTTCGTTGGTCACCTAGAACAGTTTCATTGACCCTTTACTTACTTGGCTTGGCCTTTTCTGCAACAGGCTCTTGAGATGTCTCATCTAATTCAACAAGAATTCTACCTTCCAGGGTTGCGATGTTGACATCTTTCAAACCAAAGTGTCTACTTCATTCATATTCCTTCTGTCTGTTTTCTTTCTGAAACAGTGAGTTCGTATGAGCAATTTTAGCTCTAATCATTTCAGTACTTAAATCCTTTCTGTGTCGACTGATAAAATGTGATGAAGACATCCTGAGGCATCTTCTAGCTTGAAATCTGAACCAAACAAAAAATAAAAGAATCCTTGGCTTGCGCCACGTATGTTGGCGTGGGTGTGGAGAGACAGGCATACTAATACACTGCTGGTGGGACTGCAAACTAGTGCAACCCCTGTGGAAAGCATTATGGAGGTATCTTAAACAGATTCAAGTAGACCTGCCATTTGACCCAGCAATCCCATTACTGGGCATATACCCAAAGGAGAAAAGGTCATTCTGTAACAAAGACACATGTACCCGAATGTTTATAGCAGCACAATTCACAATAGCAAAGATGTGGAAACAACCCAAATGCCCATCAATACATGATTGGATTAGTAAGCTGTGGTATATGTATACCATGGAATATTACTCAGCTATAAGGAATGATGAAGATACGACATCTCTATGGTTCTCCTGGAGAGAGTTGGAACCCATTATATTAAGTGAAGTATCCCAAGAATGGAAAAACAAGCATCACATGTACTCACCAGAAAATTGGTTTCCCTGAACATCACCTAAATACAAATCTGGGAACTACACCAATTGGACATCAGACTGAGGTGGGGGGCGGGGGAGGGGATGGGGGTATGCCTACACAATGAGTGCATTGCGCACCCTTTGGGGAATGGTCACGTTGGAAGGTGCTGACTCGAAAAGGGGGGGTGGGAAAGGGAGGGATATATACCTACATGATGGGTGCAATGCACACGACCTGGGGAACAGACACGCCTGGAGCTCTGACTTGGGGAGAAAGGCTGTACAGGAGCAACGTATGTAACCTGCAATTCTGTATCCCCCATAACAAGATGAAATAAAAAAAAAAAAATCCTTGGCTTGGACGATGACCGCTGCCTCTGAGGCAGGAACACCTCCAACTTGAGCCTTCACAAAATTCAAACTCAATCATTTTCAATAAACACTTGCTTGATGTTGCTGCTTTGATAACTCTCCATGACTTATTCCCAAATATAAGATGACTATATTCAAAAGTTGAACTTGTACAATACTAGTTCTGCCTCATACACAATTTTACTGTACTCAGTTTTTAAAAAATATTCCAACACCATATCATGACATTATAATTATTTGCTTACATCTCTGACTACATCTAAAATTGTGAGCTTCTCGGTGGCAAATAAAATGCCCTATTTATCGCTGTGTTTATCATAACTAAGGAAAACAGCAGGCAATCAAGATATTTATAGAATAAATGTATAAATTAATGAATGAATGGATAAATGAATAAATAAAATAAGATAGACTTTAGCTCATAAATTAGTTTCAGGTGTTCAATTCTCTGAAAAGGTTTTCAAGCTACACATTGCCTTGAACGTAGGTACACATACTTACATTTCATATATATGTATGTGTTTGTATGCACGCACACACACATCCGCATAAGATCTGAATTTTTACAATATGCCAGACATGGGGTTCAGTGCTTTATGTACAAGTTTACTGAACCTCATTGTACATATAAGAGAAGTGATCCAGAAAGATCAGAAATTTATTCCAAGTCACTACCTCAAAAGTGAATTGCAAACTATGACTGCATGATTTCCAAGCCTATGATATTTTTTTAATTACAGAATGATTTGTAAGTTAAATATTCTCCACTAATATTATACACTAATAAAAGAACTCTTCTCAAACTCCATCAAAGATAATTGTATTAACATTTGATAACACAGGAGACCAAATAAACAAGGATAGGTCAAAATACAAGTATCATAAAAGTGATGTGTAAAAATAGGTGGATAACATGCTAACTTCCAAGAAACTCTGAAAGTCTAAAAATTAATTAAATGTAAGTAAATGTGCTTCTAGTTTATAATATTCTTATTATACACCTTGAAACCTTGAACTGATAAATCCTCATCATAAAGACAATAGAAAGATTTTAAAAAGAATTGAGGCAGCAGAGATGTCATTTATTTTTATGAGGAAAACAAAGAAGCAATAGTAATGTAGTAGGCACTGAAGAGAAAGAAATCATTCAATGGCTATATGTTTTGTTTTCAAATGACATCTGACATTTTAATTTTGGATAAAATATGAATTGAATTGTATCATTGTGTTCTATTATTAACTATTATTTGAGTACCTAATAGGTACCAAGATTTCTACTATGTAACAATATGTAACAGTAAAATAAAAACAAATGTCCTTGTCCTAATAGATTTTAGACTTTTTCATTAAAGACTGTCATTAAATAAATGACTGCACTAATTTGTGATGAATAGTCTACTAGGAAATATACATGGTGCTATAGGAAATAAAAGTGGGGAAATAATAGAATCTAGGGGTCAGAAAAACTCTCTCAGCAAAGCAAGAATTTAAACTGAATCTTATAGGACCTTACCATCCATCATTCCCATGTTATTAGATATCACCCTAAAACAACAAGACATATTTATATAAGTTTGACCTGTTTTTCCATCAACACCTAGCATAAATCACTAATGATAGCTTCTGACATCTGTGCAGTGCCAGTTTAGTTATCTTCTAAGTAGGGAAGTATGTACAAGGCAAAAAATCACAAAGTAGAGAATTCCAGAATGTGCCTGTCTTCCTCCTTCTCTTCTCTCTGCCTACGTTTGTGCTTCCCTGACTGAAGTCCAAAGGCCTCTTCTTCTTCCCAACAAAGAAGCATTGTTTGCTCTAAGCTGTAAAATCTCTCTGCCCTTAAAGAAGATTCAGTGAATTTGACCACTTTTTCTGTGCCCATATATAAAGCAAAAGGAAGAAACTTTCCCCCTGCCCCATCCTTACCATATTCATGAATATTACCTATATGTTTACTTATCTATTAATTATCTATCATCTTTCTATCTATTTATCTAGAGATAAAGGTGACAGAGGGACTCAGTGTGATAGGAAGATGGCAAGGAGACAAGCCAATAGTACATGCATCACTGACAAATGGGGACTTGAGTCTCACCTCCAGCTACACAGATGTGCAGATATGTCTAGGCTTTTTGTCCATGCTATTTTTAAAAAATTCATTGAGGTGTGATTGACACACACAGAGCAGTACATATTTAATATACACAATGTGATGTGTTTAGAGCTAGTGTATACCTGTTAAACCATCACCACAGTCTATGCTATAAATACATCCATTACTTTTAAAGTTTCATCTTGCACTCTGTATTCAATGCTATCATCTGGTATTCTGGATTTCAAGATCAAATCAAGTAACATTTTTTTATTGTCTATTGCTTACCAAAGCAGACCAGCATTATATATAAATATGGCTTAAAGAAATGTGAATGTTGTACTTTTTGATTCATTTCATTTTAATTCTCAGAGAACAGCCTCCTAAATATCCCATCTCAACTTATAAAAACATTTTGAAAATCATTAATGCCAATTAAAAATTTAGTCCTTTTTAAAAATGAAATGGCAATGTTGGCAGAACCAATACTACCTATGACATCAATGTACTAAAGGCATGCTACGAAGATAAGCAAGATGGTTATCCTAGGCAGGGAGATAAGATCTCATTCCAGTCCCACGTATGACAGAATTCAACCTACTTCAGACATATAGGTTTTTCCTCATTTGCAGATACTAATGATTCTCTTTAGGAAAACTGTGTTCATTTTGGTATGATCATCAGTATTCATCACTAATCCATACATCCTGAGGCTGAATATAAGTTATAGATTCCATTATTATTACAGCTCTTTTGTGTCAATCCTTGCCATCGCTATTATTTTTTTTATATCCTTAGCTCCTTGACAGTTTGGTTGGTACGTTAATCAGCAATTGAAAACTTTCTTCACAACCACTTCATATGTTGATAGGGATTTCTAAAGATAGCTCTATTGATCCATCATGTGAGCAAAACCCTTAGGAAATAGAAGAACTGTAATTTCTACAGCACTGTATTTATTTGAAATACAGAGAATGTAGACTTTTATCGTTCTTAAAAATTTTCTCCATCTTAACACAGTGATTTAAATCTTAGTTAATGGAATAAATGTTCTTATCCTCTAAATAATTCATCGAAAAAAAATCCTATGTAAGTACAGCCTTTGAATGAATATGTGCTATAAGAAGTAATATGCTATTTATTATTCTTGTAATTCTACTATACAGACACAAAGGTAATTATATTGGAGAAAATAAGAAAATGAAAAAAATATGAAAAAAAAGAGAAAAATCAAATTAAGATAATTTTGACAATGCTGCCAAACTAACTTTGGATTCACTTATTAATGTATGTTGTTAATCTATGTCAGAATCTCATCATCACCATCCTATAACTTACTGACAGAT
This sequence comes from Eulemur rufifrons, assembly GCF_041146395.1. Lineage (NCBI taxonomy): Eukaryota > Metazoa > Chordata > Mammalia > Primates > Lemuridae > Eulemur > Eulemur rufifrons. The sequence goes on from NC_090989.1 coordinate 32,063,376, forward strand.
AAAACTGCTTTCAGTCTTTCTCACTTCCATGCTTCTTTTTTGTTTTTATTTCTGTATATTACAACGGTAAAAATGTTTAGGTTACATATATTGCCTTTGCCCCATCCGAGTCAGAGATTAAGCATGTCTGTCCCCTAGACGTTGCACACCACATCCATTAGGTGTGTATATACCAACCCCCTCCTCCCCACTCCCATCTGCCCAACACCCGATGAATGTTATTACTATATGTGCACTTAAGTGTTGATCAGTTAATATCAATTTGATGGCCAGTACATGTGGTGCTTGTTTTTCTATTCTTGGGATACTTCACTTAGTAGAATGGGCTCCAGCTCTATCCAGGAAAATACAAGAGGTGCTAGATCACCATTGTCTTTTGTGGCTGAGTAGAACTCCACGGTATACATATACCACATTTTATTACTCCACTCATGTATTGATGGGCACTTGGATTGTTTCCACATCTTTGCAATTGTGAAATGTGCTGCTATAAACATTCTAGTACACATTTTTTTTTTTTTTATAGAATGCCTTTTTTTTCCCTTTAGGTACATGCCCAGTAATAGGATTTTTGGATCAAATGGTAGTTCTACTTGTAGCTCTTTGAGGTATCTCCATATTACTTTCCACAGAGGTTGTACTAGTTTGCAGACCCACCACCAGTATATGAGGGTTCCTATCTCTCCGCATCCGTGCCAACATTTATTGTTTTAGGACTTTTCGATAAAGGCCATTCTCAATGGAGATAAGTGATATCTCATTGTGGTTTTGATTTGCATTTCCCTAATGATTAGAGATGTTGAACATTTTGTCATATGTTTGTTGGCCATTAGTCTATCTTCTTTCGAAAGTTTCTGTTCATGTTCCTTGCCTACTTTTTGATAGGGTTGTTTGATTTGCTCTTGCTGATTTTCCTGAGTGCTATATAGATTCTAGCTATCAGCCCTTTATCGGATGTGTAGCATGCAAATATTTTCTCCCATTTTATAGGTTGTCTGTTTGCTCTCGTGATAGTTTCCTTGACTGTGCAGAAGCTTTTTAATTTGATCAGGTCCCATTTATTTATTTTTGTTGTTGCTGTGATTGCCTTTGGGGTCTTCCTCATAAATTCTTTGCCTAGGCCAATGTCTGTAAGAGTTTTTTGAACATTTTCTTCTAGAATTCTTACAGTTTCATGCCTTAAATTTAAATCTGTTATCTACCGTGAGTTGATTTTTGTGAGAGGTGAGAGGTTCGAATCCTGTTTCAGTCTTCTACATGTGGCTATACAATTTTCCCAGCACCATTTATTGAATAAGGATTCTTTTCCCCATTCCCTGCTTTAGAGGATGGCAGAGAAGAAAAACCACCAGCCAGAGTGTCTCTGCAAGAAAGATAGATTTTAGATGAAATTAAAATAAAAAAACAGGCAGAGAAACAGCAAATTCATTATCAGGTTAGGGCCCATTTCCTTGTACATAGATGGCATCTTCTCACTGTGTCCTTATATGGTGGAAGGAGCAAACAAATTTCCTTGGAGTTATTTTATAATGGCACTCATTTCATTCATGAGGGCAGAATGGTCATTTCTAAAAAGGCACCATTCCCTAATACCATCACATTGGTGATTAGGTTTCAGTATATGAATTTTGGGCAGGTAAAACATTGAAACTATAATGCCACTTCAGGGTGCAGTGTATAGAGATGTAAAGGTTACTGACTTTGTTCAACTGCAGAAGTCACACATAGTACAGGAATAAGAACACTTAGTTAATTCAGGAAGCGCTTCTCTTTTACCTGACCTTAGCGTGTATCTATTGGCCAAGGTTTCCTCATTTACAGAAGGGTATGTGGACTGTCATCTTCACAAATCATTGGCAGCCTTACTGGTTTATAAAGGCATACTCTTTGAGCTGAAGGAAGGATAGATTGGATTAATATGGAGATTAATTTAAGATAACAGAAAACTTTGTTTCCCTATGAATTTTGACTTTTTTAAATTTATTTTATTTTTTTAAATTTTTTTATTGATACATAATACTTGTCCATATTCATGAATTACATGTTACATCTTGATACAAGCACACAACATACAATGATCAAATCAGGGTAACTGGGACAAGATTCACCTAAAACATTCATCATTGCTTTATGTTGGGAGCATTTGAAAACTTCCAGCTATTCTCAATTATAATAAACTATTGTCAACTATAGTTGCCCCATTGTACCAGTGAACATCAGTACTTCTTCCTTCTATTAAACAGAATTACTCCTTCACCAACATCTCTTCATTACCCCATCCCACCACCATTACCAATCTCTAGTAGCCACCATTGTATTCACCACTTCCTTGAGATCAATTTTTATTAGGTTCCATATATGAGTGTGCAAATGAAATATTTGTCTTTCTGTGCCTGGTTTATTTCACTTAAAATAATGCCCTCCAGATCTATCCATGTTTCTGCAAATGACAAAAGTTCCTTCTTTTTCATGGCTAAATAATATTCCTTTGTGTACATACGCCACATCATTTTTATCCATTCATCCCTTGATAAACCCTTAAGCTGGTTCCATAATTTAGCCATTGTGAATAATGCTGCAATATACACTGAAGTGCAAATACCTTCTGGTTACATTTTATGACTTTGCCTCACCCAAGCGAGGTTTAGAGGCATGCCCTTTCCCTCCACAATGCTCACCATGTCTGTGACCCTTAGCTGTGAGTTTGTCCCCCCCAACCCCCTAATCCCGGGATTAGGGAATTTTGAATCTTAAGCAAAGATACTTTCCCCAATAAGAACAGTAAGGTGAAATGGTAAAACATGGAGAACCAGCTATGTAGCTGATATGAAGATATGAGAAATTTTGTTTTGAAATACCAAATCTCCTCTACCTAATGCTAGAGTGAGTTCTTAGAGAAATGAAGGCACAGTTACAGATGACTGGAGCCAGTCTTTATAAAGTTTACTTTAAAAAAAAAAACTTACATAGTTACTTTATATAGGAACTATGACTGAGGACAGCTTTTTGTGTTTAGAAAAATAATTTTTAAATGGGAGAGATTGTAAAGGACATTTTTACATGGGCCTTCTAAGTGCCTTGTTTCAGAACAGAATAGTGGGAAAACCTTGGCATTGGAGATATACAATAAATACAGATTCAAATATTAACCCACCATTTTATTTTGAGACAGATTCTTACTCTGTCACTGGGCTAGAGTGCAGTGGCATCAGCCTAGCTCACAGTAACCTCAAACTCCTGGGCTCAAGCAATCCTCCTGCTTCAGCCTCCCAGGGAGCTGGGACTGCAGGTGCGCACCTCCTTCCACGGCTATGTTTTTTCTATTTTTAGTGGAGATGGCCTCTAGTTCTTGCTAGAGGCTGGTCTCAAATTCCTGACCTCAATCCATCCTCTAGCCTTTATCTCCCGGAGTGTTAGGATTACAGGTGTGAGTGACCACACCCAGCCAAACAATGTTATGTTTCAGGGAGATTAGTGATACTATAAAAATAAGCTTCCCTGAAGGAATCATCGCAGATCATATGCCATGATATTGAACAACTTTTTCCTGAAAGTCTGGCAAAGGTATATATTTGTGCCCTCCTCTTAAGTAAATCATGAGGTTCTTGTTCTAAGGTAGGAAATAAGCTTGACCTGCATTTCAGACTTTGGAAATAACAGATTTGTTGTCGTTGTTGTTGTTTTAATTGTTGTTATTTCTAAGCTATTTTTAAGTAGAAAGCTTTTGTCCATAAACAGAATTCTGACATTCCTAAAATGTCTGAAAAATCTTAAACTAAAGGGATTTCAGTACAACTTGTTTGTTAGGTGTTTGGGAAAAAGGAAAAATATATTATTGCCTTGGGCTGTAGTGTTTTCTACACCCTAGTTAAATACAAGCTTCCTGAAGATAGAGTCCATAACTTTTATCCCACACAGTGCATTTTACATAACATGATATTAATGACTATATTTTGCATTGATAGACTGCCTTAGCCTTGTTTACAAATGTTAGGACACCTGCCAGATTATGTGGATTATGGTTTTAATAGGAATAGCCTCTTCTTTGTGAATGCTGCTGCTGTTTTCCTTCAGTAACAATCAGTTTCACTTAGTTCTCTTTTAGCCTTTTATTCTGAAACTAAATAAACATTAATTATAGGCATTGCAATAAGATAAGAAGATAAATTGACTTTTTCTGCTTCTATATATCAGTATCTCAGTGGTAAAATAAAGTATTTTTCCCTGGTCTCTTTTAAAGGGGATTATTTTATAGAAGTCCAATGCTACCAAGAAATTGGTAGTGTTTATTGCCTGTCTCTAATGGAAATTACATTTTATGGGGAATTGAGATTGATTACCCTTATCTTGACAAGTGAAGATTGAGGGCATATACTATGGAATAGTGTTCGGTCTCAACAGCAACAGGGAAAGGTTTAACACTTTAGTTACTAGGTTTTATGTCCAAGATTATGAGTGGGGGTCTATTTGATGCAACCATTTCCAATTAAAAAATAATATTGATATCTATATAGTGCATTATTATACTTTCACTTATTTGTTTTCCTAAAATATCTTTAGGTCCCACTTTATTGGGGTCCCACTTTGTTGATTTAAAAATATGAATTGGTTTCTCTTATTTATCTATCAAGCATATAAGGGAAGAAGGAGGAAATCATGGGATGGAATGAAGTTATAATTATTATGAGAAATTTCACCATGTATCTTTTCAACATCAGATATAGAAAAGTATAATATTAATAGTAAAACATTTATAATGATATTAGTTTCTATGAAATATATTTCTCGATCCTCACCCCTACCTTATATTCCTAGAAATTAGCAATAAAACAACACATTTTCTAATCATATGTTACCTTAGCAATATAGTTTTTATGCAATGTAAAATTCAGGCCCAATTACATTGTAGTTTATTTGTATCTATAAAACTATCTGTGGTTGTATTGAGCTACCTGGGTCCCCTGAAAAATCTATTCTGTTCATTGACTTAATGTCAACAGCTTTAAAAAATGGCTAAAAGTTTATCAAGACCTGAGAATTCTTTCTTATTCCTGATTAAAATCACATTTTAGAAAATTATGTGAGATATCTAAATGCATATTTGGTGATACAATTGCTGAATCTCATTATATTGTCTCATTTTAATGTTCAGAAACACATAAATATAATACCATACATTGGAAGATATAAATTAGGATAATTTTGAACAGTACAAGTGTATAGATCTTATTATTAACTTCTAGAGGTATACAGAAAGGCTCATCTTTTGAAGATATTTTCATACTGTTCCTTAATATTTCACTGCTCAAGAGACATTTCTCTGAATCAAGTCATTTGTATTCTAAAAAGTGTTTGCAGCTAGACTATAAATAGCCTCATAAAAGGTAATATCATAATTTTATGATCACTTAATAACTTTATTAATATCATTTAGCTATCAACTTTCATTCCAGCTGACAACTAATATCTAACCTATAGTAAATTTTGATACAAGGGAGAGCAGTAATCTTAAAGCATGAAACATCGCATAAAGAGGGCTCCCCATGGTTAGGCCTTGTGTGCCCAAAATGTAGCAAGGAAGAGCTAGCCACCCAGGGGGAATGAAAACAAGGGTCAATGAGATAGGGCAGGAGACCTATAGGAGCATGGAAGAGGGACAGTGATTATGGGACCTATTTCATGATTTTGCCTAAGGCAGGTCTTGACCTCAAATAACAATATGTTCCCATCTAGAACTAGTAATAATCTATAACATTCAGTTAATTTGCCTAACCTACTGAACAAGAATGCTTCCTTAGTTATCATTGTGAATATAATATCTGACACCATAGTGTCAAATACAAAACAAAACAAAACAAAACTGACCTGTGGGAAATCATTTGGCTTAACAGCATTTTATCTGGAAGATCAATGTACAAATCTCTTTGAATTTAAATTATTGACCATCTTTATGTTATTAAATATTTATACATTGAAAGGGAAGATTTACTGAATATTAATACAATTCAAACTAGAGATAATTTCATTATACAACATGCTATACATTAGGTTTATAAAAAGAATTTTATGTGAAAGAGACATGTATTTTTGAAATAGAAGAAAATAGGTTATTATTTTACCATTAATGGTAGTTTGATATTTAACTTATTTAGAAGTGTACAATTGAATAATATATTGACTACTATGAAATTTTTAATATTAAAAAGGAACAAAAACTGAATGTTGTCTTTAACAGAATTTCATAGAGAATGTCACAATATTGTTACTTTTTCAATTATAGCTTATAAACAATTTTAAATAGTAACATTGATGACATGGTTTTCACATCAGCATACTTTATAAATGCAAATGATGTATTTGGAAACTGAAAAACTAGATTTTGAAGCAAAATCAGTACAATTTTTAAGTTAACTTAATACATACATGTTTTTTCAAACTTCACATGTCCACAGAGTGTACTCAATAAATGTGTTGAATAAAAGTATATATAATTGCTAGTTGAAAATATTTTATCTAGATATTTCATATGATATATCAATATAGATATTAAAATTAAAGCCAAACTAAAATTAGCATTATATAACAAAAAGGCAATATGTAATTTGACCATGATTGTCAGAGTTTTTGAAAGTAGGCATTTCATCCGTCATTAGAGTTACCAGCTCAAGCCTGTATCTCCTTCCTTTCGTTTCATGAGTCTGAGTAAATGTAGTACTATCCCTGTAGCTGTTGCATGTTTGACTTTATCCATCACCACTGCTAATGATTATTTGGCTCTGAGGATTAAGTATATCCCCTTCTGTATGCCCTTTCCTGGGTTTTCTGAATGTGTTAGCCCCTTTGACCTTCCCTTACTAATCAGAAGACACAGTGGTTAAGTTGCAGATTGGGAGAAATTCTTTCTTTCTTTGATGTTTTCAAAATGGTTTAATAATTTCACGCTGCATGTAAAGTAACTGGAGATGTTTTAAGATATGTGAACTAAAGGTGTGAGATGGATGACTAATATTATTTCTTGTTAATGATGTACCTCATTCACCCTTATTTACAACTATTTTGTCCTAAGAATTTTTTTCAGCTAAAAGATTCCTGGAATTTTACATAGAAATATCTAATATTTGTAAAAAAAGTTATGTGTTAATGCTATAAATTACTAAACATAAATAGTATCAATATAATGGCTAATCTTTATTCAAGCAGAAAGTTAAGTTAAAAGTAACAAGGAAGGCCATGTGTAAGATGCAGTATTGCAGCAAATGGTGTAGAGCAACTAACAAACTTCATGAGAAACCCAGATAGCAGTCTCAGTTTTGCTATTTTTTTTTTTTTTGGCAATATGGGAAAGTTATTTAATTTTTAAACTTTGGTGTCTTCTCTACAATGAGGACAAGCACTCAAAACTCAAAACTTGTTAATAAAAAAGGCAAATACCACAGTATGCACAAAACACCTTTACAGTGCCTGGCACATAGTAAATGCTCATTGAATGGCTGCTTCCTCACTTTTTCCATTGTACATATTATACTTAAACCCAATACATCAGAAAATTTTCAGTATTCGAAAAATGTATCGTTAGATGTATCATTTTATAGGGTTTTTCTTTCATCAGGATATAGAATATTTACCTTGAAATTAAAGTACATATGCATTATTTTTGAGTATGGATTCAGCTGTTGTAATAGATTTAAGAGCTGCCGTTTTAAGAGGATTGTGTTACTGACCTACAAAATGTAAGCTCTAAGTTTCCTTTTATTTTTGCATCCTGCCAAGATCTTGAGAGATATATTTATTAACCACTACAATCTCCTTTAAAAATTTTACCTAAACCCACTCCATGCAAAAGTTTTCCTTGAATAAACAAATTTTACTTTGATATTTTTTTCTGCATTCCGTCAGTAATTATGTTAAAGTTAAGGAATAAAATATCATAAATTTTACTCTAAATTTTTGCTAATTTGGGTAAGAATTGGGATGATAAACATTGTCAAAAGAAAGAGCTTACTAAGTAAACTTAGATTCTGAATAAGATATTTTGATGTGCTAGGTGGATATTTCAACCATAAGAGAAAAATATTTTTTTCAGGTAACTTTAAAAAAGTTTTAGAATCAGTGGGAAAATAATTATATGTTAATTCGACACAGTATCTATTCAAAAATGTAGTTTAAGCCAGTCTATTTGGCAACTCTACCTGGCTACATAGTTTTGGATATTATAAATAATTGGAAAGAATAGGTTTTATTTTTTTCTTTACAAGTGTCATATATTTGAACATTTGACTAGTAAGAATGTGTATTCAAGTTGTTCCCTATTGGTACATTTCAGTATATTAATTTGTACTAAATTGACATTTTTTTGTTTACATACACTATTTTTGATCTTGTAAATATTTGGATATTTTTTAAATTGTATATTCTATATGTAAACCTGGAAGCTCATTTAAGGTAGAAAACTCGTTTTTTCTTTCACTGACATGCTTATTTCTTTCCCAGTCCCATGGTATCAGCACATAGTGTCCAATATTGTACACAAACTGATTTTGAGAAGGATTTCCTTATATTTTTACACATTGGCTCCTCATAAGATGGACAATGTTAAAATTACCTTATTGCTTGTCTACATTATCCAAAAATGTTTTTCAAATGTACATTGACTAAATATTTGGAGGATAAGTATTATTTTTAGAGGAGTAAAAGTGATGATGATTCCATCAAAAATCAATTAGCATTTCTTAAATTTTAAAAGAAAAGGTCTTTATAACCATTTCAGGTAAATAAGATTTTTTTTTATCTCAATACATTTAGTGAGTAAAAGTGGTTCTTTATTACGTAGATAAGTTGCATAGTGGTGAAGTCTGTGCTTTAGAGGTACCCATCACCCAAATAGTGTACATTGTACCCATAGGTAATTTTTCATCCCTCATCCCCTCACCACTACCACTCCCTTCTGAGTCTCCAATGTCCATTTTGTGATGTTTTATGACCACATATACCCATTGTTTAGCTCTCACTTGTAAGTGAGAACATGCAATATTTGGTTTTTGTTCCTGAGTAATTTCAGTTAGGATGAGGGCCTCCAATTTCATCAAAGTTGCTATGAGACATTATTTCAGGCATTTACATTGCTGAGTAATATTCCATTATATACACACACACATACACACACACACACATGCACACACACACACCACGTTTTCTTTATCCATTCCTCAGTTGATGGACACTTAGGTTGATTCCATATCTTATGGCATCTTAAATTGTTTCCTAGTATCCTGAGAATTTAAATCATTTAAAATAGTAATGATTCATTATTTTTAAGTTTAGGTGATTTTTTTTTTATTTTAAGGGTTTAAAAACAATAAAACTTAACTGTTCTAATTGTATTACACATACAGAAAGTGAAATCCCATGGGCCCTCTAACATAAAGCTTGACTCTTAGCTACAAGATCAAAATTCCTTTTCCTCCTTCACTCTGCCTACCTTATTTCTGCTCTCAAATGTGTATTGTTTTAACTATTAATAATTTGCATTTTGTGATCAAATGCACCCTCTAATTTCCTTAAAAGTAGTTAGTCAAGTATGATTAGACTTTATTCTCAAAAATAATATAATACATATATTATATGTATAATCTTTTGAGAAAGAGTCTTGCTCTGTCACCCAGGATAGCATAACAGTGGCATCATCATAGCTCTCTGCCACCTCAAACTCCTGAGCTCAAGAGATCCTCCTGCCTCAGCATCCTAAGTAGCTGGGACTAAAGGTGGATACCATGACTCCTGGCTAATTATTTATTTTCAAAAATTTTTTATAGAGATGAGGTCTCACTATGTTGCTCAGGCTGGTCTCAGACTCCTGGCCTCAAGTAATCCTCCCACCTCAGCCTCCAAAAGTGCTGGGATTAAAGGTGTGAGCCCTCATACCTAGCCTAAAATAAGATTTATTCCTTAAAGTAATATTTCTTCAGAGAGCTTCTTTAGTAAGTTTTAAAAAATATCCATTTAGTTTATAAAGTTCTGTGTCAATGTGCTTTCAAAATCCATTTCACATGTATATTTACCACATGTCCATTTATGCACATGTTTGATCAAATGTAATTATTCCAGTTGTACAGGTCAAAAAGAAAATCTGCCTCACTTGTTTATAGCCATTGCTGAAAGTTCACAAACACACCAGAAGTGGAAAAGGTACCAGTTATTAATATAAAGAAGAGATGTAGCTCTATAACTAAATATTGGTTAAAGTTTTATTTTTGGTTAATAATTGCTTTCATTTGAATACTTGGTGGCTTGGTCAAAAAATGAAATCTTTGTCATTCAATTCAAAAAATTCTGTTTTCCATTTTTATTTTTCATTGATCCAAGGACTGTTCAGCAGCAGGTTGTTTAATTTCCATGCATTTGTGTAATTCTGAGAATTCCTGTTGGAATTGATTTCTAATTTTATTCCACTGTGGTCTAAGAAGATGCATGATATGATTTTGACTTTTATAAATTTGCTGAGACTTGGTTTTGTGGCCTAACATGATCTATCTTGGAAAATGTCCCATGCGATGATAAGAGTGAATATTCTGCAGTTTGGGGGTAAAATATTCTGTAAATATTTGTTAGGTCCATTTGTCCTAGAGTCTCATTTAAGTACTGTGTTTCTTTGTTGATTTTCTGCCTCAGTGATCTGACTGGTTTTGTCAGTGAAGCATTGAAGTCCTGGCTATTATGATGTTGCTCTTTATTTCTTTCCTTAGATCTAGTAGAATTTGATTTATGAATCTGGGAGCTCCTGTGATAGGTGCATGTACATTTAGGATTGTCATACCTTCTTGTTGAATTGATCTGTTCATCATCATATAATGACCATCTCTGTTTTTTTTTTTAACCATTGTTGATTTAAAATCTATTTTATCTGATATGAGAATAGCTACTGTTGCTCTTTTTTGGTTTCCATTTGTGTGGAATATATTTTTCCACTCCTTTACTTTGATTCCTTTTTTTTTCCACGTCACAAAATTTTATTTTTATTTATTTTTTTTATTATTCAGGATATCATGGGGGTATAAACATTTTGCTTACATGTAATGCTGTTGGCCCCACCCAAGCCAGAGCTACAAGCATTTCCCTCCCCCATACTTCGATTCTATGAGAATCTTTGCAAGTTAAATGGGTTTCTTGGAGACAGCACATATTTGTCTTTTTTTTTTTTTTCTCCATTCAACCAATACATATCCTTTAAGGGTGCATAAAAACCATTTACATTCAATGTTAGAATGGCCATTATTAATAAGTCAAAAAATAGATATTGGTGCAGATGCAGTATAAAGGGAACACTTATACACTGTTGGTGGAACTGTAAACTAGTATAACCTCTATGGAAAATAGTATGGAGATTCCTCAAAGAACTGGAGCCCATTTTACTAAGTGAAGTATCACAAGAATGGAAAAACAAGCACCACATGTACTCATCACTAAATTGGTATTAACCGATCAACTCTTAAGTGCACATATAGTAGTAACATTCATTGGGTGTCAGGCAGGTGAGAGAGGGAGGAGGGGATGGGTATACACACACCTAATGGGTTCCAGTGAGCACTGTCTGGGAGATAGACACACTTGAAGCTCTTACTGGGGTGGGGCAAAGTCAATATATGTAACCTAAACGTTTTTACTCCTGTAATATGCTGAAATAAAAAAAAATAAAAGCACACGTACCATTTGATCCAGCAATCCCACTGCTAGGTACCTACCCAAAGGAAAAAAGAAATCATTTTCTAAAAAGGCACCTGTACCCCAATATTACAGTAAAGTTCACAATTGCAAAAGTATGGAATCTAAGTGCCCATCAATTGAGGAGTGGATAAAGAAAATGTGATATATCTGATACACACACACACACACACACACACACATGCATGCACACATACACACCATGGAGTACTACTCAGTCATAAGAAGGAATGAAACAATGTCTTTTGCAGCAACTTGAATGGAACTAGAGACTGTCATCCTAAGTGAAGTATCTCAGGAATGGAAAAACAAATACCACATGTTCTCACTTTTATAAGTGAGAACACCACATGTTCTCACTTTTATAAGCTGAACAAGGGGTATATATGGTCATAAAGTGCTGTAATGGACATGGAAAATGAAGAAGAGGGAGGATAGGAGACGGTAAGGGATAAAATCTACCTGTCAGGTACAGTTATTCTGGTGGCGGCTATGCTGAAGCCTTGACTTCAGCATTGTACAATTCATCCATGTAACAAAAATCATTGCATGCTCTAAATCTATTGAAATAAAAAAAAACCCTTAAAATTAAAGCAAATATTGTGTTTCAGAGTTCATAATGTCAAATTATGCCTTAAGACCTTATGCATCTTAGAAATTTCTTAATTTTGTCTGTACTTCCAAGCCAGCATAATATAATAAACCTCTCATATCTGACAATGGAAACTACTCATTCTAGTTGCAAATGTAAATATCAATACAATCTTTGGGTGTGAAGTTTATGCATTGTTTTCCCCTTTGTAGTCTTAATTTTTAATATTAGCTGAATTTTATACCTAGCAGATGCAAACAATGTAAACCTAGGTGAATACATGCATATTTTAAATCTTAGCAATAACTATATTCACTATCTATTGAAGAAAAAATAGTTTATCTATCTATCATTTATGGTTATTAGTAGGCCAATAGAAACAGTCTCTATCTAGTATTCAATTTCTGAATTACGGACACAACCATCTATCCAATTGCCTACAATAGATTCAAATACCCTCAGAATCATTTTTTTCTGTATCTCTTAATATATACATAAAGCCAGAGAGTGTATCCTATATGCCTTACAATCCCTTAGAAATACCCTCTTCACACTATGTTTGTCAATCTAACTTGGCTTAAGCCATCAAAAATATTTGTCCTAGCTATTGTAGTGAATGCTGCCCACTGCTACTTGTGGCTGTATTGCTCCTCCATATCGGTCTCCAATTTTTAATCTTCTTCTTAAAAAAAAAATCTATATTGGATAACATTTGCATACAGGACAATATCTAAACTTCTAAGCATATCATATAAGAATATTTATCTTCTAATTTCTGACTATTTGTCTAAATGTATCTGTCACCATAGCATGGTGACACCATCTTTTCCCACTACACACTGTGTTCCAGCCACACTTGGTCCACCATTCATTATAAATGGCATTATCTTTCATTGTATTATATGTATATGCACATATATAATTCCATATATGTGTAATTTATTAATATATGTAATTTCATGTCCTGGCCTCTCTCTGAATTTTTTTTCTACTTTCTTTTCCTGAAATGTTCAACTAAGATTTTAATCTAAGCCACAAATATTACCATAAATACTCATAGCCTCTCTCACTCAATCTAGGCTAATAATTACTTTTGATTACTAAGGTGCTTTATACCTATATTACAATAATTCCAACATATCTATGAATTTATTTATGAATTTTCTTGACTCAATGGAGGTCTTAGCTCATCACTGCCATCTTGGAGAGATTCTCTTAGAAAAGCGTTCCAAAAAAGTTGAATGCATGAATATAGAAATGCTCAACCATTCTCTTGAAAACATCAACATAATATACAAAATGATAATGATTTATAAAAAATATACAAAATCAGTGCATCATGAATTTTCTTTTTAATATCCCCTAAGAAGTAGTGTATCATAGTACATACTCTTCAAATAATTAGAATCAGAATAAAAACTTCATTAAATAATTACTTAGATTAAAAGGAGAAAATATCCTTAATAGCCCTAAGATTTTAATTTTTGGAGCTCATAGGGGAACAATTAACAACTAACTAGGAATATTCCATGTATGTGCATGTAAATATTTGTTTTCTATCAAAGTAAATGCATAATCCTTGTTAAAATGTGAAAAGTTATAACTATTCAGAAAATAAAACTTTCATAATTATCATCTACATTTAACAGTTACACTATTTCATTGTTATTTTTCTATATATTTTTATTTTAAATTATACTTAATACTATTTTAATAAGTTATTTTGATTTTTAAGAAATAATATTATTAAATATACCAAATGACCAATGTCATTAAGTTTGAGTATGTGGCAAAAACCATGGTTTGATCACTAGATTAATTTACCCTGTTTTCCTCATGCACAAAGAGCTAGACTGAATAAGGTATAATACCAAGTGCCCATGGATTGTGGTTAGAGTATAATTTGTACATCTTCCATGCCTGGGCTACAGAATTTCATGAATGATGATCCTCCATGTTCTTTCTCACCTTCAGGTGATTGCGATGAAAACAGCAGCAGCAATCTTGGAAGATATATATTAAAGATGGCAGAGCCTCTGTCAGCCTGAACCTGCAATAACTTTATAGAAAGAACTGCTGCTGCACTAGCATCTCACACTTGTATTACAGGTGAGAAAAAGAAAACAGCTTTCTCTTCTCTAAGCCACAGAATTTTCAATGTCTATTTGTCAGTGCAGCCTGGCAAACCCTAACTAATGCAACCATGTAATTATAGTCACACTGGCAATAATAATAATCTCAAACATCTTATTCTGCCCTGGGCAAAATACTAAGAATTTACATGCAGTATTGTATTTATTCCAATAACACTCTGAGGTTATTGGAATTGTTATTTCCAGGTGAGCATTAGATAGCATAAGGAACTGGCACAAATCGTTTACCTAGTAAGTAAAATGCAAGATTTTTATTTGTAACAGGGTATAATTCTGTCTTCTAAACTTTTTAAGAATACAAATACAATAGCAATGAAGAATTTCCTGTATATTTCATACCTGTATAAGACTGATTCTTTGTAATGGAATTACTAGGTCAAGGGTAATGAGTCTATTTAAGGCTTTGGGAACAAATAAAATTAATTTCTGGGATGTTTATACAAATTTATACTTTTCCAACAATGTTTTAGAACTCATACTTTTCTTCGCTGAGCATAATGATTTTGAATATTACTTATTTATATATGATAATGTCTATATATTTTTTTTTTCATTCTTCTCTCAATCTTATTCCAGCTCTAAGTCCTGCTCCTAATAATACCATCTAACATTGATGGGCAGCTTTAAGAGGTCAGTCACTGTTCTAAGGACTTGACTTGGGCATATTATTTCATTGTATCACTACAGTAATACATAGGTAAAAGAAACTGAGTTGCCTATAAACTTCCGAATTTTTAGGTTGTATTTATTCTTTACTTACTTTTTCCTTTGTGAAACCTCTAATAACATCTTTTGTCCAATTTACTGCTGAGAAGTTTCTTTTTTCTGTTGGTATATGATTAGTTTATTTTTGAGTCTTTTTAAAAATTGTGTTAAAATATAATATTTACCATTTTAATTATTTTTAAGTGTACAGTTCAGTAGTGTTAAGTATATTTACATGGATAAACAGAATGTGTCATATAAATACAGTAGGCGCTGTGGCTCATGCCTGTAATCCCAGCACTCTGGGAGGTGGAGGCGGGTGGATCATTTGAGCTCAGGAGTTCGAGACCAGCCTGAGCAAGAACAAGACCCCGTCTCCACTAAAAATAGAAAGAAATTATATGGACAACTAAAAATATATATAGAAAAAAATTAGCCAGGCATGGTGGCGCATGCCTATAGTCCCAGCTACTTGGGAGGCTGAGGTAGGAGGATCGCTTGAGCCCAGGGGTTTGAGGTTGCTGTGAGCTAGGCTGATGCCACAGCACTCTAGCCCGAGGAACAGAGTGAGACAAAAAAAAGAAAAAGAAAAAGAAAAAAAAAGAAAATACAGTAGGATTCTTATGGGGCCTTAAAAAGGGAAAGAAATCCTGTGACATGCTACAATATAGATAAACCTTGGGACGTTAATTCATTTTTAAATGATTTAAACTTTTGGTCCTTTTGTTGATTACAAACACATTTTTCTTAATTTGGTAGTTTGCTTTTAATTTAGTTTATGACATTTTTGTTGTACTTATTTGCCATTTTTTATAATTATATCAGGCCTTCTCTTTAAAATACATTTCACTAAATTTAAGTACTGTCATGCACATTTTGGTCAATATGTAGCATCACAGTGAAACACATTATTCACCTGTTTATGGTGATACTGGTGTAAACAAACCTACTGAGCTGCCAGTGATATAAAAGTATAGCACATACAATTACGTACAGTACGTAGTACTTGATGGTGATAATAAAACACTGTGTTACTCGTTTATGTATACTATACTTTTTATCATTATTTAAGAGTGTATTTCTCCTACTAATAAAAAAAAAGTTAACTGAGAAACAACACCAAGCAGGTCCTTCAGGAGGTATTTCAGAAGAAGACACTAATCACAGGAGATGTCAGTTGCAGGTGTATTATTGCCCCTGAAGACCTTCCAGTGGGACAAGACATGCAGATGGAACACAGTGATATTAGTGATATTGATGATTCTGACCCTGTGTAGGCCTAAGTTGATGTGTGTGCATGTATCTTAGTTTTTAACAAAAAAGTTTAAAAGGTTAAAAAAAAAAAAAAAGAAAAATGTTTCAGAATAAGGATATAAATAAAGAAAATATTTTTGTACAGCTATAGAATATGTATGTATTTTAAGCTAAGTGTTATTACAAAAGAGTCAAAAAGTTTAAGAAAAATAAAAAAGTTACAGTAAGCTAAGGTTAATTTATTATTGAGGAAATAAAAGTCTTTTTTTTATAAATTGTGTGAAGCCTAACTGTACAGTGTTTATAAAGTCTGCAGTAGTGTTCTAGGCCTTCACATTCACTCACCATTCACTCACTGACTCACCCAGAGCAACTTCTAGTCCTGCAACCTCCATTCACTGTAAGTGTCCTACCCAGGTTTACCATGTTTAATCTTTTATGTCTTCTTTTTACTGTCCCTTTTCTATGTTTGGATATTTTTAGATACACAAATATTTATCAGTGTGTTATAGCTCCCTACAGTATTCAGTACAGTAACATGCTGTACAGGTTTGTGGCCTAAGAGCAATAGGCTGTACCATATAGCCTAGGTGTGTAGTAGGCTACATCATCTATTAACATTAATAGTTTTATATAAGTACACTCTATGATGTTTGCACAATGACGAAGTTACCTAACAATGCATTTCGCAGAGAGTATCCTTATCCCCATCATTAAACAACACATAACTATACTTCATCCAAAGATTAAATATTCTCTCATATTTTCACCTATAATTTTATAGTTGTTTTTCTTTTTGTTACAACAGTCTGTCCAATTTTACTGAGATTTTATTTTGTTGAATGGTTTCATGATACCTAAAAGTGTTAAGCACAGTTACACCTGCATCTGTAGAAAGACAGAGGCTCTAAGTATCGTCATCTTTCTCATATGGAAAGGAAGGCCAATTCCATTATTGTGTATTTGAATTAAACCAGATTATCGACATGTCAGATAATTATGAATAACTATTATGTTGAGTAAATAAATAATTTTCATTGCTGTCCTCATGTATCTTGATTTATTTTTATGATTACTGGTGTTTTATTTTTGATGTTATTAATATAATAGAAGAAATGGGAAATATGATTTGTTTAATCAAAATGTTAAAGCCAATTATTTGATAAAATATCTATTCAATTTTTATGAGGAACATTGCATGTGTCTGAAATATTCTTGGTAAGATGTTGAAAAGTTAGAATATGTGGCATCGACTGTAGAATCTTTATATTTAGGTCACAAAGAATCTGGAAAGAGTCAAAAGTACCTGATTGTCTCCTGTCAGGGGTGGGCTAATTTAGGTGATCCTGAAAGTCATATCGATGTCAGGAGCCCCAGGATCATTAATCACCTCATAAATACAGATCAGCTAAGATTCTGTCTCCCACCAGCTGATACTTTAATCATGAACCTGGGCTATTATTTAAACTAGAAATTGGCAAGTTTGACTTCAGAGAAGGAGAGCAAATAGTTCTTCAATATTTACCTTAACTATGTCTTAGATGTATATTCATGCCTAAATTTTGAAATAGTCAGAGGGATTAAAATTTAAACAATATATTTTTAAATCTTCTGTTCAAGATGTTACAATGTTCTTACAAAAGTCATTACACAAATAATTTTCTTGAGCAGCGTCTCAATCAGACCTTCTCCACCTCATCTTTTCCATGGGCTCTGACAGGTAAATAACTCACTGTACTATCTCTTAGGCTAATGATATTGGTATGAATAGGTTATTTTGGTTTGCAAGTTCCAAGGAATTTTAGTTTCCTGATTGATAGGAAACCTTGTGAATAACCTATGAATATGCTCTCTCAAATGCTGTTATTTATGTCTTGCTAGAAGAAGAAAAAGCACACTGGCATTTTCATGGATTCATTAAACTGTGGAGGTTTGTTGTATTGTTCATGTCTTTCAATTGAAATATAGTCTATGTAAAAATTAATCTTAAAAAAGCTAAAATTCTCCACACAACATTACTTATTCATGTATGAAATTGGAAGAAGTTACTCCTCAAGGACCATAAGCTACAGCCTAATATTTGCTTCAGAAAGCAGAACAGAAGGAAAAGGTTACCAAAGAAGAATAGAAAATGTGTTATTTTTCTGAGTCTGTAGGAACTGGGGGTCAGGAATAGGTCTGAAAATAAGGCAGAAAGAAACCCAGTGCTCTTTCTGAGGATTAATATTAATTTTCTGTTTATTATGATTAAAAAATAACTTTGAAGCTCAAGCAATATGTTCAAAATTGAGAAACATTTAGCAATTATGCTAATTTGTAATGAAAAAGAAAGAAATAGCTAGAAGCCAAATGTGATAGACAAAATAATTGTATTAGTGTACAGAGACGTGGAGTGGGTAGAATTAAAGTATGTTCTCTTTTCAAATCTCAATAGTTTTAGGAATATATTTCATCTACATACATCTGTTTTGCCTTTTTAAGGTATTTGATTAGCATAACATGACAAATTTTAATTTATTAGAAATGACTTCTTTTCATTTATCTTCTGAGAATCGATTCTTGCTAGACTATTGATTAAGCCAAAATGATAATGTTTTCATTCTTAAAAATGTATGAAAGATATTACTCTAAAATAATAGGAGTTATTTGTGGTAAATAGATAATTCAAGACATATGCATTCTAATGCAGAATTTTGGGAAATTAGGCCCTAATTTTGATAGTATGAATTTGGCTAAGAAATATTTTAAACTTGTTGTTACAGTATGCTTTTAAAAATATATTATGTTCATAGTAAGGCATCAGAAAAATCTCAAATTATTTTTCAAAATATTTTATTTTACAAATGACACAAAAATAATTCCAATTGGGTTAAATAAGAATTAAATAAGAAGTAAAATTTACTGGTTCAGTCAACTGTCTAGCTAAGAGAGCCTAGTTTCACTTAACTACTATAGAGTAGTTTGAACAAAGTCTGCCTTCCTCTGGTCAATCTTATCCTCAGTTCCCAAGTTACCCAGCTGAGAACTCTCCACTGTGTTAGCTAAGTGGCTACAGCAGATTCATACTCCACAGTCTTCCTCTTCATCAGTTAGCTAGAGGAATGAGCTGGGTCTGTCTCATTATAAGACCTGTGGAATATAGGTTTCTCTCCTAATGATCTTCTTTGTTTTTCAGTGACCTGAGAGATGTGATCTGTTGATTGGCTCAAGCCAATTCAACATATTGGCATGTTCTTAGGGCTGAGAACAGATGAATTTCCACACTAATTAGCATAGGTAAGAAGTGGGAAGGGGCAAATTTCCCAAAGAAAAGTTAGGGTCATGTGGATGGCAGAGGAAGGAAAAAGAGAGCCAAGGAGCACTTGTCCATGCCAAATGATATGGTTAATATTAGTGGAACTGGTAGATTTGAATAAGAGTAACTAGTGAGATGTAATCAATATACAACTTTAATTTTGTTTCCTACTGCTCCTAAATTGGGTAAACATTCTTTCTCCTGCCATGAAACAACAATACCGTTAAGCCTCATGACTTTTCTGGCACATATAATAAAGACTTCTAGGGCTATTTTGTTTGAAAAAATAAAGTCTTCATTCCAAAATTAGAAGGCTTGGTCTGATATATTTCACACTTCAATTTTTATTTAAGAGCAATTCTTTCCCTCCACCCTCTTACACCTAAGTCTTGGTTGCTGGTGGGCTTCTTGGCTTTTTAGAAGATGTGATTATCCTCTTTTATACTGTACTCACTCATTTAATCTGTGCAGTTCTTGACCCCCTTGGAGGTTGGAGTACCTGAGGGAGCAGGAGAAGGGGAGGGGATATATTTTCACCTAAATGAAACTATCTTAAGATTGCTCTGGCTCTTGAGAAATGGCAGATATTTGAAGCCCAGTCTTGGAATCTTTGATGATGTCATGAAATCTTCAGAAGACCCCTTGCTGGATTTATCTGATTATAACATTTATGGTACAGGGATTTCCCTTAGCTTCTGAGTGTCAAGTGTTTTCCTCACATTCACTAACAGAAATTCTCTTGGGTCAAATGAGTCTAGACTGACTTTCATGCTTGGCCCACTTATAAGTAACACATTGCTGCAAGCTTTCTCTTGCCATTGTTGGAAGGACAGTTACTTTCCAAATGCAAGTCCCTGTGTTCTCTGTACCCAGCTGACTCCGGGTGACAGCCACTTTCTCACATTGGCATTCTTTAGATAACCCTCATAGAGACATCCAGGGTGCTCTGAAATTTCCAGGAGGACTCAGCTGTCCTAGGTCATCTCCTTAAAATTTCTTCTAGTAGCAACTCTTCTTTCTTCTAAAAGGAGGTACAAAGCATTATACTCTCTCAAGAAATCTCTGCACAAATCCTTGTGACATTTTTTAGTCTGTCAGAGTGAATGGTTGCAAGTGACAAGAAATACATTCTAATTTCTGGTCTCCCTCCCTTTTCCCCTTCTTTCTGTCCTAATTTGCAACTTGATTCGTTTTAAAACTAATTTTAGAATTTTAGTATCAGCTGTCAAGGGCACCTTCATTTAAATTTTTCAATTTGAATACTGTAAAATAGCAACACCAATCCATATTATCAACATTTGATCAAGTTGAGTGCTATTCTCTATACTATTTCTTAAATTTTGATTTCCACACCAACCTGTTTGATGAATGACACATGACAAAAGATCCAAATATTGGCAATTATTTATTGAGTTCTTACTATGTGAAAGTTTCTTTTGAAAGTGCTTTATATGTTCTAATGCATTTAATCTTTTTTAATAGCTCATGATATATGTACTATTTTAATTTTAAAACCAATGAAATGAAGACATGAAAAGGTTAACCTTGATACAAATCCCAGTCTTAAGATGTGCAGACCTAGAGTTTATAGTTACACATCCTATTCCATCCTTCCCAATTTTTAACTAGTTGTATTACCTCCTTCTAAAGATTTCCAAATTCTGTAAGTCTCAATGTATTTCATCTTGCACAGAAAGCAACATTGCAAGGAGTTACTTTTGTGTAACAGATAAACTGGAGTTAAGTAAAAGAAGGGGTTAAGCTATTACCAAGTATTGTAGTAACATACTGCCTCTAGCACAAGAAATGTTGGATTCTCTTCACTCTGAATTGCATATCTTACTAGCTAAGATGAATTTATGTCTAAGAGTTTACATTTTTTTAAACAAATTCTCCTTGGAGGCTGGAGTTGTTAGAGGTAAGAGCTATCTGGGGAGAACATGGCAAGTGACTTCTTTTGCACCACTGTTCACCTGCTGAGGGAGTTTAAGGAACATGGCTGGATGGAGAACTCACCCCAATTGCACACTGCACCCATACTTTTCCATGATACAAAGTTTTGTTTAGTTAGTGATAAAATAATAATTAAAAAAATTCTTCATAGGAAGTGAAACTTTTAAGTAAATGACGACTTTATCATTTAAAATTGTTCAGTGGCTGGAAGTTCACAGTGATAAAACATATGTCATGTAACATGATCCTTTCTTGCTCTCCTTGTACACAAATTGTCGTTAGGGTCAAGTCATGCCATACTCCACACACGGCGATTGTTTAACGTTGTACTTCAGTGTTGTTCTAAGTACCATATCATTCATCCAAGATGACTCCCTTGAAAATTGCTTCTAAAAGTTTGTGCCAGAAATGCTCACGAAGTGAACAATTCACTATCCTTTAGCTATTAAGATACTGAAAACTGTCACTTCAGGAAATTGGATACTGTACCTTGTAAAACATGTTGTTTGCTTTGCTTCAGCAATTACTACCTATCATCCGTCAGCATGTGAGTATTGTGTTTAGTTGGTGGTTAAATTTAGTACTATAATAACATTCAGATGTCAGGAAAAGAGAAGTACTAAAATCTCAAGGCAGTGATTTGAATCTGAACAAACTGAAGGTGTTCATATCTGTATTATCACTTGCCTTTTATGTTTTCTTGATCAAGCTATTCAGAAAGTGAAGCAAAACCTACAGGTTTTTCCTACGTTTTTAGTCATCGTTACTTTCCTTGACATTAGTAAACACTGTATTTGCCATAACTTGCAGGTAATATCAAGTACCGAGGACTAAAACTTTCATATCGAGTCTCTTAAGAGTACCTATTACTTTTTATTGAATTTCAATGATATAACTCTCTAGGATGGACACATTTGTTTATTTTTGGCAAATTTAAATGGCAAAGATAATCTTTTAACAAGTAAAATATACATACCATTAACAAACTTGAAATGTTGCCTTTCAATTCTAACACATGTTCAACTCTCAAAGCTCAGCTTCAGCTCCTCTTTTAGCATGAAACTCTTCCAGACTTTTTCATCCTGCAGTGACTTCTCTCTGTTCTGAATTCAAAGCACTTACTCTCTTACCTGACAGCTAATCAAGTACAGCCACTTGGCATCTTTTGAAGTATGATATTGCCATTTAACATATGTGTTAATATTTCATATTCTAAACTCCACAGCAATGAGCATAATAACTTTGTGATTTGTTCAAACTGTTGTGGAAAACACAGTTAGAATGATGAATTCTAGTTCTGGTATGTAATGAGTCACTTAAAGTCTCTCTAACTCAGAAATTTATTCAGTATTTTAAATTGAGCTATAATTTACCTACAATAAAGTGTACGAACACTGAGTGTTCAGTTCAATAAGTTCTGGAAATTATACAGACCTTCATAATCAACACTCAAACATTTCTATCATCCAAAATTCACTCGTGCCCCTTTCCAATTTCTACCACCGTCCCACCATCTGGGGCAACCAGTAAAATTAATACCATAGATTAATTTTAGCTGACCTTAACTTCATACATTAATAAATGGAATCATCCAGAATGTATTTTTGTGTGCCTGTCTTCTTTTCTTTTCTTTTCTTTTTTAATTTCATCTTATTGTTATGGGGGATACAGAATTGCAAGTTACATACGTTGCCCATGTACTGCATTTCCCCCCCAAGTCAAAGCTCCAGGCGTGTCTGTTCCCCAGGTAGTGTGCGTTGCACCCATCATGTAGGTATATATCCTTCCCTTCCCCACCCCCCCTTCCCGAGTCAGCACCTTCAAGCGTTACCGTTCCCCAAACGGTGTGCAATGCACTCATTGTGTAGGCATACACCCATCCCCTCCCCCACCCCCCACCTCAGTCTGATATCCGATTGGTGTCGTTCCTAGATGTGTATTTAGATGATGTTCAGGGAAACCAATTTTCTAGTGAGTACATGTGATGCTTGTTTTTCCATTCTTGGGATACTTCACTTAATATAATGGGTTCCAACTCTCTCCAGGAGAACCATAGAGATGTCGTATCTTTATTATTTCTTATAGCTGAGTAATATTCCACGATATACATATACCACAGCTTACTAATCCAATCATGTATTGATGGGCATTTGAGTTGTTTCCACATCTTTGCTATTGTGAATTGTGCTGCTATAAACATTCGGGTACATGTGTCTTTGTTACAGAATGACCTTTTTTCCTTTGGGATATGCCCAATAATGGGATTGCTGGATCAAATGGCAGGTCTACTTGAATCTGTTTAAGATACCTCCATAATGCTTTCCACAGGGGTTGCACTAGTTTGCAGAATGGAAAAATTTTTCTTCTTTTCTTTTACATAATATTTTTGAGATTCATCCATGTTGCTGCACCTGTCTATAATCATTTGTTGTTTGTTCTGGGTATTGATCCATTGTTATGAATAAAACACAATTTGTTTTCTTTCCTCGTTCATGGACATTTGGGTTGTTTCAGATTTTTGGCTGCTACGAATCTGTGTTTTAACTAATAGGTCCTGAGTAAATAAATCTTTGTTAGTATTTAAAACCACAAATGAAATTGTATACAGTCTTTGTTACCTTGCTAAATTAGCTGTTTGTGGTAGTTTTCTTGATAGATTCCTTCATATTTTCTAAGTAGACAGTAATTCCATATGATAATAGATACTTTCAATTTTTACATTATAATATTTATGTAATTAATGTTTTTGTTAATGCATTATTGCACCAGCTAGTACTTTTAACACAATGTTGAATAGGCTTAGTGAGGGAAAATAATTTTAAGTTATCGTGATATTGCCCCATTAAGTATAATATTAGCTCTAAGGTATTTTTGTAGATTTTTAACTAAGGAAGTTCTTTTATATTTCTAATTTGCTAAGAGCTTTTATCATGAAAGGTGTTGAATTTTGTCAATAACATTTTCTACATCACTAAGATGCTTTTTATTCATTATTCTCTTAATGTGATGAATTTCATCAATTGACTTTTAAATATATGCAATCTTTAGATCTTGGGATAAAACCTACTTGGTCATGAATCTTTCTCTCCCCCACCCATCCTTCTCTCCCTGCCTTCAATCCCACTGATAATATTTCATTTCTATTTCATTTTTCCATGATATCAAGGATTGGCTGGCCTTCATACCCACTTCAATATTTTTTGAAAATATTTTTGTAGAATTGCTATTATTTCTTTTTAATGTTTGAGTAATTTTACTGATGAGTCCATCTGGGTGTTGAACTTTTCTGGAATTTATTTTGATTAGGAATTAAATTTCTTAAATAAATATAGGTATATTAATGTCATCTATTTCTTGTTTTAGTTTTGGTAATTTATATTCTTCAAGGCTTTTTGCAATTGATTAAAATTGTTGAATTTGTTGAAATAAAGTTGTCTCTAATATCACTTTTTATCCTTTTACTATCTATAGGCCTTAATAGTAACTTGCTCTCAATATTGGCAATTTGTGCTATATTTTTCCTGATCAGTCTTTCTCTGGGCTTATCAATTTTATTAATCTTATAAATGGCACAATTTTTACTTTATTTCTTTTCTCAATTGTTTTTCTGTTTTATATATAACAAATTGTATCTCCTATTATTTTTTTTCTTCTGCTTAAGTTGCATTTAATTTGCCTTTCTTTTTTCTAGCTTTTCAAAATTCAGAATAGCAATATTAAGTCTTTTTTGTTTATTATATACACATTTAAAGCTATAAACTTTCCCCTAAGCACTGCTTTAGCTGCATGCACAAATTTTGAAAAGTGTATTTTCATTATCATTCAGGATAAAATTTTTTCGTATTTCCTTTGTGACTTCTTAGTCTTATGAAAATGAAAATTGTCATTTTCTCTAAGTGTTCTCTATTAATTGTCACATTTTCTCTAAAAGAGATATACCTTTATTATTCTTTAAATGTGTTGTCTTTCTAATATTTTTATTGACCAAACTGTGTCTGAGAGATAGAAAAAAAAGTTTATGAGTTTAATTAATAGCCTTTGTTGCTAGGCTATAAGATAAGAAAAGCAAGAGGTTTTCGCATCTTTTAAAGTTTTTATAAAATTTTAACTTATTGAAATATGAGTTTATTTAATATTTTTGATAAAGAGAAGATCATTTTGACAAATAATGTTTAGTTTAACAACAGATCTATGTCCTCTCCCCATTTTATCAGTATGCAAAAATTATGCTGACAAGATAATCCAGTTAGCAAAATAGTGCAATTTCCAATGATTTAAATTTTCTAGACCTATATTGTTTCAATGTGTGCAGAAGGTTATAAGTGTTGTTCCCCCAAATTATATTTTCAAAAATATAAAATTTTGCATCCCCCTTTATTGTATCAAACTGAAACAACTAAATTAGCTTGGACATAAATATGTTCTTCGTGGTCTTTGACCGGTGGACTTTATATAAC
This sequence comes from Eulemur rufifrons, assembly GCF_041146395.1. NCBI lineage: Eukaryota > Metazoa > Chordata > Mammalia > Primates > Lemuridae > Eulemur > Eulemur rufifrons. The sequence goes on from NC_090989.1 coordinate 32,089,503, forward strand.
ACAATCTCAATAATTATCAAAGAATCAGTGCTATGCAAAGCACAGTTGGTGAACACAGCACAATTGTTATACAACAATAAAATGTTAAATAAAAAGTAAGCAAAACAGATTCAAATACATAAACTGGAAGAACGAATTATAATAAAATTAAATTTTTTTTAGAAATAAGTGACAATCAAACCACTACATATTAGAACTTATTAAATGCAGATAAAGGAGTTGTTAGCTAGAATTTTGTGGTATCAAATGCTCTTCCTACCCAGTTCACTTTTACCGATGTTCAGATACTTTTGTTAGAAGCTAGATATTTTGATATGTGATCGAAACAGATATTGGCCTTGCCTCCTAGAAGCTTAGAGTCAATTATATCTCATTTATTCATTAATCATTTACTAATCACTTATTTACTAATCATTTACTAATCATTTATTTATCAAATTGAGTCTTTAAACATAAAAGTTGCAGTGATAAATAGATTATATAGAACTGTTTTCTAGATACCTATATCTGACTAGAGAGGATATATAATGACCATATATGATAGTGTATGTATCTGATAGAACTATACATTGGCAGCATATAATAAATAACAACATGCAGTAACTGACAAAAAAGAAGCATATATTTAAAAAGATACAGATAGAAAATATTATATGAGATCAAAGCAGAAAATATTTGTTCTATTTGGGGGAATTCACCAGATAATAAAATTGTTAGTGAGTTAAAAAGAGAAGACAGTATGTGCAAGATTAGAATTTATACTATTTTATCTAGCATGTATAAAGCATTTCCAAAGTTGTTTGTCATTACTTAAGATTGTGTAAAGGAGGAATTTTTCTGAAGTAATATCACATGAGAATACACTCAAAGGCCTAGAATCTGAGCAGAGAGATACTTGTTACCTAGAGAATCTAAAGTGCCTCTCTGCCTTCAGGCAAGAAGTATTGAAGGGCTAGGGCAAGGAGGGTCTTTTGGGAGACATTTCCTTAGATCTCTCAAATTTCTGCATGTCTAGTCAGCAAAGACAGCAGTGACCTTTGCTCTGAACTATCTTTTCAAGGGTATTTGTAGTGCCCCCATCTGGAACAAACACTACATATATTTATTATCTAGGACAATAAAGATAATATTTCATTCCAGGGTATAGGATAAGCAAGCTTACAGCCTATTATAAAAATTTCATGTTTCCTAAGCTTGAGGTCCTGCAACAGTGGCATAAACTCACAGTGTGTACCACAACCACCTAAGTCCCTCCACGTTGGCCCATAAGACATAGTGGTCAAGGGGAACAAACATTAACATGAAACATGCTGTGCCAGGAGTAATAGGTTATTGTCTCTGATCCAGGAATCCTGTGTCTTTTTCTAGCATACATAAACTGCGGTACACTAACTTGTCAGCTAGAAAGTAGAATGATATCTCAGACATTTTGCACTGTCTAGATCATTGGAGGAAGAGGAAAGGGAACTGGACAGGCTAGGGGAGGGTAAAAATTTGAATTGACTCAAATAGGAAATATTTTACTTGCACTGGAGAAATGTGGCTGCCTAAGATTCCTAACTGCTGAAGAGTTGAACACTCTGGTAGAATGGGATTTAAGCACTAACTTATCATAGGAGGTCTCTGTATGGGTGGAATACAAGGCACGCCTGTCTCAAAAAGAAAACAAAAAACAAAACACTCTTGCACATCCTTCAGAATCTGGTGTTTTTACTTGGTCATATAATTAGGAGCTTGCTTTTACTATTTTTGTTTCCATCTCCTAGGAATAGGCACATTTCTGGTGTGAGTTTAAGAAAATGGACATTCTGATCTCGCCATATTGATATCATTCTGGCTGTGCCTGAACCAAATGGTGGTGTCATAGAACTAAGTCAAAAGATGCTCTACCATGGAATATAAATAATCCATCATTTGTAAAAATGAGTTTTAACCAGAGATATGGAAATATAACATGGCATGTTTTACAGAGGAGTTCCCACTGAAAATATTGTGATAAGAATGGTGGATGGGAAAGAGTGGATATGCTAATATTGTGTGCTTCATAATTTAATAAGTAGATAAATAGCTGTAGAAATGGAAGGTAGACAACTGAGCAAAGGAGTAGAGGTGGGAAAATCCCCAAAGAGTATTAACTTTTCCAGCAGCTTCTTCATCCAAATTGCCTTGTGCAGGTAGTAAGACAAGTGATTGAGTCCTTGTTGAATGTTAGTAATTAGTATGATTGTGGGGAGCTCAGACTAGTGCCATGGGAAGAGAAGTTTGAATTATTTACTGAATAAAGAAAAATATAACACAAAAGGGTTATATTGAGCCCTGAGCAACTCAAGGGTGATATAAAATGTGAAGGAACCTGACTTTGAGGTAGTAATGGATTAGAATTCAAGATGGCAATAGTCCTTGTGTCAGACTAATTAATCATTCATTTGTTTCCGTATTGATATAAATAATTTTATCAAGGGAGGAAAAGGCTGAAAATCAAAAGATGCAGAAGGAACAACCACTAATATCTGTGTGAGTAAAGAGAAGTAGTGGCCTTAGAAAGCAAGTCAGTGTGGAAAGAGCTAGTAAGGACATGAAATGTAAGCCTGACCTTTGGGGTACATGGCGCTCCTTAGGAAAAGCATCCAATATTTTGATATTTATGTGGAAAAATTGGTGAACTGCATCTTCCTAAAGAAACTTTTCTAAATATTCGAAAAGGATGAAAATATAGGTGGAGGGAATAAAGGAGACATAGAAAATAGTGTTTCTCCTGCTTCCCTCCCTGACTTCCCTCAGCCCTGGTAAATGGTGAGACCACATACAACTCTTCCTATTCAGTCATTCTATGGAAAATATCCTTTGCTTCAGATAGATTAAATGTGGTTACACTTGTGCTTGTCTCCTTATCATGACCCTGACATTCCCAAAGAAATTTGTGGTGTTGTCAGAAATAATGGTTACATCTGTTAGGTGTTCAGCCTCAGGGAAACAACTATTAATATAACTATTTTCAGTTTTGAGTTTCCTGCTTTACCAATAGCCTGGGGTCTGTTGTTCAACTATGCCTCTCTTTTATGTTTTGGTGTATAAAATAGAAAACTGGGAAGAGAAGAGAGCTGGATCTGGTAGGCCATAGCTGGCATGCTTCTGAGTTTAGATAGCATTCATTTCACTGATTCCCAGCAATTGAGGAGAGAACCCAGGGAAAATCAAAGGGAAGCTGCTGGGTAGGAGGAATTTCTCCCCCTTAATGGGGTTGGGGGGGTTCACTGTGTGTTAGAAGAGGAGCACATAGTAGAGCTAAAGAACAGATCAAAGGGCAACGTTAGCTGTGCCACACAGGAGGTCAGCACAACACAATAAAGAGCTAAGTTTCCCAGTTGTGCTATAAAGCAGACAGAGATTGGGTGCTCCTGCTGAATTTAAGCATCCCAGTCAGGCATGCATTGGACACCTACTACAATGCTTAACAATTTAGGAAGGGTAATTGGGAACCTTATTTGTAGCTAAAGATGAGGTGCACTGCAGATACCTTCTACCAAAAGGTGATTCCTAACAGCTGCAGAATCTCTGCTCACTGTTGCGTTCATATTGTTTGAATTATACAATATAAATCCAAATTATTTTGCAGATTTTTTAAAGCATTGATTCTCAAGAGGGAAGGTACAACCCCCTACAGAAAGTTTTGGAAATTTGTGGGGATAGTTTTATTTGTCAAAATGGCAGTTGGGGAAAGATGTCAGGTGCCAAAGGGTTTTAATGAGTGAAGACCAGGAATGTAAGACATTCTGAAACGTCTGGTACAATCCTTCTTAATGAAGATTACATTGCATTTCATAAAATTTAAAATTTCCCCCCAGCTAGTCGATTATGTAAAAAGCCTGTTTAAATCTTATAAAAACAACAAAAACATTTTGTATTCAAGCATGAAGTATATTTTATGGTTTTTAATAGGTATTAAAATTGTCATGGTAGCATACTGCAATATACATTGAAAGAAAAATATATTATTTTTTGTTTTTCAAAATGATGAAGAATTGGCATTAATTTCAAGAAATTCCTTCATTGATGTCGATAATAATCATGGTGCTTGCATTCTTAGCACAATATTTCTATGGCACTATGCGTTTATATCTGCATTTCATTGTGATTATAAATGTATGTGTGTGTGTGTGTCTGTGTGTAGGCATCATTAATTAGCTATTCTAGTGTGGTAATGCTTGAACATTTACAAATAAAACTATTTTGTTATAAATTAGATGATCTATTTTCTCCTCTATATTAAACTTCGCATGTTATGATGTGTTTTTAAAATTATGTGTGTAGTAAACAGGGTGTTGCAAAAATTTGGTATTAAAAAAGGGCATTTATTCTGAGATACTTTAGAACTATTTTGCTATACTATGCACACATTTGACTGAGCAATATGACCAAATCTGCTACCATCCTCAGTGTTCTCCCCTGTCACTGTGCCACTCACCAAATGAAGCACATATCTGAGTACTAGCTGGACTTGCACTTCTACACCTTCTGGAAGTGCCGGCAGGATGCTTGGTAAGATGTTAACTCAATTCATACTGGTGACTGGCAAGATGGTTCTCTGTTTTCCTCAAGAATGAATATTGTCCCTTTCCTCAAATATTTCTCCATATTATTTACTTTGCATTTTCTAATTATGTCCTCTAGTTTTTTTAAAATTAATATCAACAAAAATTGAATGCATTTGTCTTTCATTGATGGCTTACATTTAATTCAAAAATTATAAAATGTCCCCTTTTGTTCATATTAATGTTGAACAATTAATTAGAATTTGATAAAATTTATCTAAAAGCTCAAATAAAATTAGAAAATAAAACATACTCTAGAAAAATATAGTAATCCTTGATTATCATGTGATATTACATGAAGCATTTTCTTCAGTGTTTCTGTGAGCAGCTCTGTTTTCATTCTTGACTGAATCAGTAATATTTTGCCTCATGCCATAAGTTCTTGGAGGATCATAGTTGTGTTTAGGTCACTTTGTGTAGATTTTAATAGAGAACCATATAAAAATGCTTTTTGACACCTAAAGGGGGACAGATCTGATTCCTTCCTTTTCATCTTTTTTTATTTCTTTCTCTTTCTCTTTTCTGTAATTTGAAAGCTGGCCTATCTGAAAGCAGTTCTGTTACTGCAACAGTGGTTTTGAAATGCTATATTAAAAGAGACCCCTTTAAAGGAACCACTCAAGAAATCATTAGTAGCTTATATAAAAAGAAAATACCATATAAGGTGCACTTTTATGGCTGAGATCTGATATTCACAACTGCGAGAAAAGGGGGCAGAGTCTTTCTTCATTAGCAGCATGACCAGAGCACTTAGGGATTTCACTCCCTCACATCCATTATTCCATCTATTGTCCTAATTTAATTTTCCATGATTTTCCTGACAGTGAAGGTTGGCAACTCTTAGGTACAGTACAAAAGGTTTGCAGCACTCATGTTAATAATTACACAAGCTGTTGCAGCTTTTTGCTGAAGGGTGTATTGTCAAAAATATCAAATTTAGACAAAAGCAGAAGCTACAGATGTGAGTGAAGCTCGAATCCCTGAGTGCCTTTGTTTTCTATCCATAGAAAGAAGTCACCTTGTGAGGTCTAAATGTTAATAAAGCATTCATACCATTTGGCGCCTTTGGAGAGCTCTAAACAGGAAAACATGATCTTTGGAGAATTGCCATCAAATTGTTGCTGCTATTGTCTCTGCTGTCGCTTACCAGGGTCCTTCTGACAATATAAAATCTATTATTTTACATTCTTTCTTAAGTCAAAAAGGTTTGTTTTCTCGTGATATGTCTTGGCCAGTTGTAGAACAGCTAATCCAAAAATGTGGCTTCTTAATTGTGGGAAAAAGTAAACTCTAGTCCATTATTCTATCTTTTCTTTCAGGATGCAATCATTTGCCTTCATTTCATCTTTCATTGGTCACAGGAGGCCAAATTCCCCACAATGTGAAACTGCCCAGTACCACCCGGATCCATGCATTACCAACTTTTCATACCTATGCACCACACTCTAAGCAAATGAGGTGGCATGGGTTACTATAAAAAGTCACCCATTACCTGTGTCCATCAAATACTGATCATAGACTGAATAAATAACATCCCACTTATTTTTTACCAAACCTTTTAAAATATAAGTAGAAGCTCTGGTGAATAATAATACACAGAAACATTTTAAAAAGATGCCTAATACACAATGGTGTCAGAGATGTTTGAGATATAAAACAAATGTATTTTTACTCTCATAATCCTACTTTTTCTTCACCCATTAGATAAATACCACTGGAAGCCTAGAGTAGACTAGAAATACAAGCAAAGGATAGCTCATCCTTGAATGAATTTTAATTAAATTTCTTTGAGTCAATGAGGAAATAGTAGTTTTTCCAAATGGATATATTTGGAGAAAGGAATGGTCTTTTAAAATTTCAAAATCTTCAAGAACAAAGTTTACCATAAGTCATTATTTGAAGAGTGTGAATGTAAGGAATATATCTTCCTCATAGAAAGGAGTGTGAAGTCCTTATAATTTCTGAAAGTTGAGAATAAATGATAGGTTAGGAAGAGATGATACAAGGTGAAGATTTCTGTCTGAAATTTTGAAAAGGGTCCTAGCACCAGCCCCAACCCCTGAACCTGCAGCATTCCATATAGATTGAAGGGGAAGCCTAAAATACAGAAAGATTTTGTTCCATTTACTCTTTGGGTTCATAAAAGTTTAAAAGTACCTGCATTAGGGCAGAAGTGATGACAAGGGATGTTTAGACAGGGAGAGGATCAGACTCAAGGGTCTGTGTATGCGTAGACTTTATGTGGCGTGGAAAAGACCCACACTTTCCTGTATTGCCTTTAAGTAGCTGAGGATTGAGCAGTGGGTGTTCCTGCCTAAGGTTCAGCTAAAGGCTGAGGAGAGGTGTCCCTGCAACAAAGGCAACCACCTGAGGGTTGGGCAGATGTGAGTCATAGTAGAGAATGAACATAGTAGAGTCACCGGTTTTAGCAGCACCAGTGGGTTGTGAGTGTAGAGTCACCATAGCAGGGTGTTAACTGCGTGCACTCAAGAGAGTGACTGCTTGGGTTTTAATCCAGTCATTCCTCTTACAAGTTGTATGAATTTGGACAAATTTCTTAACCTCATTATACCTCCAGTCCGTCATACATATGAGATAGTGTCTTCCTCTTCAGCTTGTTCTTAAACTAGATGGCTTATAACTATAACACACTTAGAACAGTACCTGGTACCTAGCAAGCACTAGATGTGCACTTGTTAAATAAGTAGAGTTAGAAGGGGGCAGTGGCCAAACTCCTCGTGAGTAATCATGGTGTGAGGCTACTTCCAAGAGAACAGACACTGAATTACAGTAGCTGTAGGCACTTTCCCAGTGGATGCTTATAGGACAGTGCCAATGCCCAAAGCAAGGGGGTGGGAGATTTTTTCACCACTGATTATCAAAGGTAGACAGCAGATGACAACATATAAAACATATAACCCTTCGATACCACTGTTATTTTGCATAAACTACTTGGAATAATATGATGTCACCCAAGTGGGGAGAGAAGGCTATTTGAAATAAATCATTAAAGACTGAGTCAGCATTTACTATAAAAAGAATAGTAAGAACAAGTTTTCCAACTTTTTTATCCTACTGCAGGCATTTGTGAATAAAACACAAAATGAGATAAATTATGAAAAAATTTAATTAATTTATATTTTCATTAAATTATATGGAATTAGAGTCATCATGCTAAATTCATACTTCAGAAGAATAGATTTTTGTTTTTCTGGAGTTTTTTAATCAATGGATATTAAAAGTGACAGTAGTATCGAGTCACATTATTACAAGTTATTTTTGGTTTTGCTTTCTTTATTCTGATAGTGGTCTTGGTTTTTGAAATGTTTGAGAATCACACTTTGAACCTATTGCTTCACTTGTGGTCCCATCTTTGTCAAACAAGTTGACCTATTTCATGGCTCCTTATTTTAATTTCAAACTGAATACTGAATCAACAATAGCAGGAATTTCATAAACTGTGAAGAAAATATTTTAGGTAAAGGAGAAGATACTGCATCAATAATATTTAAATGACATCATGAGTGTTATTTATTTACAGAGTTTTCACATTTTTAGATCAATTAGGACACATTAAGTCCCCTTTGATTGTCCATGCTTAGCTCTTTGATCATTTAAATCAATATTGATGAAATAGTTACTATAATATATAAATTTCCATAGAATATATTATTAATACAGATATAATGTATGGAATATCAATTTGGATATTATAATTGCTGGAAGATTTAAAATGCTTCTATTTTAGAATATTTTTAATTAAACATAACTATGGATCTTTTAAAATTATTTCAATAAAACATAGTTTTTGTATCTGCTTAAACAGAAATTTATGTGAGATCTAAATACTTTTATATTAGTTTAATTTTAGTAATAGGACAAATTAATTAAGCTCATATTTATATCATTGACAATGTCAATTATTTTTTATTTGAAGTAATATGTTAATCCATTACAGTCACTCATGTTAGGAGGAATAGAATATTATTAGTTTTAAGACTATAAAGTGTATGAATCTTCACCCATTTCAGTAAGTAAGGCAAAAGGGCTTACTGAAAACTAGCAAACGAATAATATTCACAAGAGAAATAACACTTCTTTTAAAAAGTATTTTATTTGGATAACGTATTATAATTTTCACAGTATTTGCATATACATGACTGACTTTCTGCCTGTGGTAACACTTTGAGATGGATAAAACAGGTAATAAAAGAACATGGTAGAGAATAATTAACTTATCAAGGGCATCCAGATAATTAACAATAGAGACCAGTATGGAAAAAATATCTTTGGACTAATGTAAAAAAAAAAAAATATATATATATATATGTATATGTGTGTGTGTATATAAAAATGACTAGAAGATAGTTAAACAGGAAAAACAATCAGAAAGCAGGCAGAGAACTTTTAACCTCAGTTTATGAAGCTGGGAAATTTGATAGTGAATCTCAAAAATGAGCCAAAAGGACAAAAGCAGATGGCAAGATCATATTTACCTGTTTAAAACAGGCTGGTTCTTCACCCTTTTAATTGCAGCATTGGCAGGCATTCTCAGGAAAGGTAGTCTTTCTGTGTAAGAAATTTTGTATAAAGCATTAGTAGAGAGCACTTAAATTCAAAGAGAACACTTATAGAGCCCTACCTCTAGCGTTTAACAGGACAGAAAATAGGACAATGAAAAACTAATCAGAAAGAGAGTTTTTGAAATCTGTGTGGTACTTTTTAAAATACTCTTTGAAATCTGTCTAATAAGCTCTTTATGTTAAAACATGCCATTAAGATCAATTCAAAAACCATTCCGTAGTACAAGCAAGGTCAGGACAAGAGGTCTGTAAGGTCAAGGTATGTAGCCCGTGGAGATGGCAGTTCTCTTACAGACTATGTTCTGAGTAACAGGAATCCCAAAACCTCTGCTCATTTGGCCCTGAGACTGCTTTCAGGACTTGTACCTTCCCAATGCAGTCCTCCAGTGGCTCAAGCAATACAACAAAAGGGTCTTTTTCTAGAGAAGGGGCATTGGATACAGTTTGGATGTACATATGTGAATGCTAGAGGGCTTTCACCACATAGAATGGAGTCAAAGCTGGTAAGAGATCTCTTTGAGTTGTCAGGTTCCAGCATGTAACTCCAAAAACTATAAGAATTTCAATCTTAAACCTAGTCTTCCAGGTCATTATGAAAATATATTTCCAAGGAAATAATGCTAGATATATTATATCTAGTAATTTTGGACCTTGATTTAAAACTTTTAGATATTTAGAAATGGAATAGGCAGCTCGCCCTTTGTACTTTTGACCCAGGCTCCACAAATATCAGGGGTAGGTAGGTCCTCAGACTTGCAATTATTGTTCACCTAATTACAGATTAATATCAATTATTTCATTTTAATATCTTGAAACCTTCTGCTACTATTGATTCCCTATGTCACTGTTTATTTCCCACTTGGCCTATGGCACCTGCTTAGAATGTCCCATCTTCATCTTATCTTTCTTAGGTTTCTACCTGGCTGGCTAAATATATTTAATTAAAACTAATTAGCATAATAAATCTGATGATGCCATTCTTCAACTAAAAATAAAACATAATCCCCCCTCCTTACTAGAGGGTTGCATCCAAAGTCTTTAATGTGGTACAAAAAGACATGTTTCAAAGTCTCTTATTCATCCACTATCTGTGATCTCTCAGCTTCCATGCCTTTGCAGGTATCAATCTTTCTACCTGGAAACTCTTTTCTATTTTCTCAGCCTGAACAAGTCATATCAAGTTTCAACTTGATGTCAACTGATCAAGTTTCAACTGATGTCTTATCTCCTCTGAGAAGCTTTCTCCATGCCCCTCAGACTGAGTTAGGTGCCCCTGCTTTGTACTCCCACCCATGCATATTCCCAACAGTGGTCAACATTGTTACCGCTTTTTCTTGTCTGTCAACTCTAGAATATAAGCAATTTGAGATTAGTGGTTATGCTATTTCACTTTATTTGTGAAATCATTTTACAAACATCTGTTCAGATCTGCTATAATCCATATACTGTGAAAGTCACTAGCCATGTAATGATAAAATACACAGGCCTTGTCATTGAGGATGCATCAATATAGCATGGCTACAGTCACTAGACACTGTGATGTGGGGGCTTTGATGGAGTTAAGAATGGATTGTCACAAAAAATCAGAGGAAGTCTGCCTGATTCTGCTTTCCCAGAAGAAAATGTGTTCCGCATACAGTGGGTCTAGGTTGAGACTTGTGTAGGACGAATGTCTGGTAGTCCCAATGCGTGTCATGTAACATGCACGTAGCATACCTTTGTAATAACTATATTTGCACTAATCCAGGAATGTGACAAATCTAGTTTGTCCTGGTGTGGACTACAAAAGTTATAGAAGCAAATGGTAAAACTAGAAGGATGAAAGAAGAGGTTCTGACCAGAATTAGGCCAAAACTATTCTGCATCCACCCTAAGCTTAGAAACCATGGTTAGTAGAAACAAAGTTAAGTGACTGAGGAAACACGTAGACCATTCATCTCAGCACTCTATATTCTATATAATAGACTATACAATTCACAAACAATGTTAGTTTAAAGAAGGTCAGGACTTCACTTTAACATTTTAGTTCACAGGAATGGCAATTCATCCCTGCCCCTGGATTATGATGAAAAATGATGTTAGGAAAAAATAACCTAAAAAGACAGCAATTACAATTAGTCATGTTGTTTTAATCAGCTACACATTGGAATAAATTAGCAAATCCTAATGTCTATCTATACCCACAGATTTATAACTGCATAGGAATATTTAAAATTCATTTCATATGATGGGTTCAGGTTTTCTTAACTATTTCTTGATTATGTTTATAACGTAATGTGTCAATTTAAAAATCAGTTATTGTTAATAGATGGATATTTACTGGTTAAAACCAGCAAAAATCTGCAGTTAACATTTTTTTTTAAGAATAAGAAAATAATAAATAGAACGTTGTACTGAGAGAAGCAAAAAATGTGGCTAATCCTGTTGAAATGTGTCACAGTTATCATTTTCTGAATAAATCACAATTTGGAAATTTACACAAATTCCATCTGGAAAATACTTGAACAAATATAATTGGATTTATAACAAATCATGCCACGAGAATAAGGCTTTACCTACATAACCATTGCTGGTTTCAGTAATGAGATTTCCAAAAGCAATTTTTTTACTATTTATTATTTTATATCAGCATATTGTGGGTATACAAATGCTTAGGTTACATGTATTGCCTTTGCTCCACCTGAGTCAGAGCTTCAAGCCTGTCCATCCCCCAGATGGCATGCACTGCACCCATTAGGTGTGAATATACCCATCTCCCCCCGCCACCTGCCCCTGTTACTGTTAAATATGCACATAAGTGTTGAACAGTTAATACCAATTTTATGGTGAATACATATGGTGCTGGTTTTTTCCATTCTTGTGATACTTCATTTAGTAGAATGGACTCCAGCTCTATCCAGGATAATACAAGAGGTGCTACATCACCGCTGATTTTTGTGGCTGAGAAGAACTCCATGATGTACATATACCACATTTTATTAACTTATTTAAATATTGATGGGCACTTGGGTTGTTTCCACATCTTTGCAATTGTGAATTGTGCTACTATAAATGTTCAAGCGCAGAAGTCTTTTTTATAGAATGTCTTTTTTTTTTTTTTTTTTTTTTCCTTTGGGTAGACACACAGCAATGGGATTGCTGGATCAAATTGTAGCTACTTGTAGCTCTTTGAGGTATCTCCATATTACTTTCCACAGAGTTTGGACTAGTTTGCAGTCCCACCAGCAGTGTATGAGTGTTTCTATCTCTCCACATCCACAACAACATTTACTGTTTTGAGAATTTTTGATAAAAGCTATTCTCACTGGAGTTAAGTGATATTCCATTGTGGTTTTGATTTGCATTTCCCTAATGATTAGAGATGTTGAGCAATTTTTTATATATTTGCTGTCCATTTGTATATCTTCTTTTGAAAAGTTTCTGTTCATGTCCTTTGCCCACTTTTTAATGTGGTTGTTTAATTTTTTCTTGCTGATTTTCCTGAGTTCTATATAGATTCTAGTTATCAGTTTATTGGATATGTAACATTCGAATATTTTATACCCTTCTATAGGTTGTCTGTCTGCTTTCAGGATAGTTTCCTTGTCTGTTCAGAAACTTTTTAATTTGATCAGATCCCATTTATTTATTTATATTGTTGCTGTGATTGCCTTTGGGGTCTTCATAAATTCTTTGCCTAGGCTAATGTCTATAAGATGTTTTCCAACATTTTCTTCCAGAATTTTTATAGTTTCATGTCTTAGATTTAAGTCTGCTATCCACCAAGAGTTGATTTTTGTGAGAGGTTAAGATCCTGTTTCAGCTTCTACATGTGGCTATCCAATTTTCCCAGCACCATTTATTGAATAAGGTTTCTTTTCCACAGTGTAGGCTTTTGTCTGCTTTGTCAAAGATGAGATGGCTATGTGAGGATGGTTTTATATCTGGGTTCTCAGTTCTATTTCATTGGTCTATGTCTCTGCTCCTATGCCAGTACCATGCTGTTTTAGTAACCCAGTAGCCTCTTAGTATAGCTTAAAGTCTGGTAAATTGATGCCTCCCTATTTGTTCTTTTTGCTTAAGATTGCTTTTGCTATATGAGTCTTCTCTAGTTCCATATAAAGCATAGAATTATTTTTGATAGATTTGTGAAAAATGATGTTGGTATTTTAATAGGGGTTACATTGAATCTATAGATCACTTTGGGTAATTTAGACATTTTAACAATGTTGATTCTGCTGATCCTTCTGGATGGTATGGTTTTCCACATGTTTATGTCCTCTGCTATTTCCTTCCTCAGTGTTTCAGATATTTCTACTAAGTGAAATATCCCAAGAATGGAAAAATAAGCACCACATGTACTCATCAGCAAATTGTTTTCCCTGATCATCACCTAAGTGCACATTTGGGAATAACACTAATTTGTTGTCAGGCAGATGTGGTGGGGGGAGGGGATGGGTGTATACCTACATAATGAGTGTGATGCTCACTGTCTGGGGAATGGACATGCTTGAAGCTCTGACTCGGGGTGGTGGGGGGTCATGGGCAATATACATAACCTAAACTTTTGTACCCCAATAATGTGCTGAAATTAAAAAAAAATACTGACAGAAAAAAAATTAAGTGAATGTGTGAAATGTCTATTTCCCCTGGAATAATGTAGATTTTCATGAGGTTTCACTCAATAAAGAATATTAAAAAAAAAAAAATACCACCACCAATTTTTGCAAATCTAGGATAAATAGTTCTAAGCTTCCTATGGAACCAGGAAAGACCCTGAATAGCTAAAGCAATGTTAAGCAATAAGAAGAAATTGAGAGGCATCTCTTTACCAGACTTCGAGCTATACTACAAGGCTATAAAACATCGCAGTGACACGAAAACAGAGATAGAGGCCTGTGGATCAGAACAGAGAACCGACATATAAAACCATCCTCATATTGCCATCTGATCTTTGACAAAGCAGACAAAAACATGCACTGAGGAAAAGAATCCCTATTCCATAAATTATGCTGGAAAATTGGATAGCCACAGTTAGAACATTGAAACAGGATCCACATTGCACACCATCCGCAAAGATCAACTTATGATGGATAAAAGACTTAACTGTAAGACATGAAACTGTAAGAATTCTAGAAGAAAATGTTGGAAAAACTCTTATAGATATTGGCCTAGGCAAAAAAATTGTTCAAAAGACCCCAAAGGAAATCATTGCATTAACAAAAAATAACAAATGGGACTTGATTAAACTAAAAAGCTTCTGTACAGCCAAGGAAATAGTCCGTAGAGTGAATACACAACCTACAGAGTGGTAGAAAATATTTTCATGCTATACATCTGATAACCAGAATGTATAAAGGATGGAAAAGTACACCACATGTACCCACATTAAATTGGAACTAATTGTTCAATACTCATGGGCACATATAGAAGTAAAACTCAACAGAAACCAAGCAGGTGAGAGTGGGGAGAAGGGTGTGGGTAAATTCACACCTAAGGGATACAATGCACACTATCTGGATGATGAGTACACTTGTAACTTTAACTCAAAGTGTACAAAAGCAATTCATTTAACTAAAACGTTTGTACCCTCATAATATTCTGAAATAATAACAAAAAAGAAAGTTTATGAAGACAATAGAACACAAAATTGGAAGCTAATATTAACTGTCAGAAAAACTGGTGTTATTGTGGTTATATCAATGGCAAGGTGTAAGAAAAATTGTTTGCAAATGCAATGTTTGTAATAGTAAAAACTTGTTGAATTCAATTCAGCTAATTAGTCAGTAAGCAACTATTCTGCACCTGCTGGATGAAGACAATAAATGCAATTTCATATAAATTGCAACTTTTAAATTTAACACATGTGTGGTTTTGGCTATTTAATCATGAAAGAGAAGTGTTATTAGCAAATACCTTGACTATAGTAAAAGAATTTTAAACAGAAAAAAAAAATATCCATACTACCCAAAGTGATCTACAAATTTAAATTAATCCTTTTCAAATTCCAATGGCATTTTTCACAGAAATAAGAAATAAAATATTAAAATTCTTCTAGAACCATGAGTAACTAAAGTAATTTTAAGCATGAACAAAGCATTGGAAGAAATCAACAAAATGAAAAGGCAATCTAAAGAATGGGAGAAAATATTTGCAAAATATATATCTGATAAGGGATTAATAACCAGAATATATAAGAAGTTCATATAAATCAATAGCAAAAAAATTAAAAAAAGAAGAAAAAACAAAATACCTTATTAAAATGGACAAAATCCTGAATAGACATTTTTCCAAAGAAGATATACAAATGGCTAAGAGGTAATATTAAAAGGTGCTCAGTACCACTATTCATCAAAACTACAATGAGCTAGCACCTTACATGTGTTCAGGTGGCTTTTATCAAAAAGACCAAAGATAACAATTGTTGGTAAAGATGTAGAGGAAAGGGGTCCCTTGGACACTTAGTGGGAATATAAATTGGAACAGCCTTTATGGAAAACAGTATAAAGGATCCTCAAAATATTAAAAATAGAACTACCAAATGATTCTTCAATCTAACTTCTGGATATATATCCCAAAGAAATATAATCAGTACCTCAAGGAGATATTTGCACCCCCATGTTTACTGCAGTATTAATCAAAATAGCCAAAATACAGAAACAATATGAGTGTCTATTGAGAGATAAATGGATAAGTAAATAAAGCGCATATATATATAAAAAATTGAATATTATTCAGCCACAGAGAAAATTTTGCCATTTGCAACAATATGGTTGAACCTGGAAGATATCATACTAAGTGAAATAAACCAGGTACAGAAAGATGAATACTATATAATCTCACTTATATGTGGACTTTAAAAAATTATAACTCATAGAAACAGAGTAGAAGCAAGGTTCTTAGAGGTTAGGAATAGTGGTGGTAGACTAGGGAGGTGTCAGTAAAATGGTACAGAATTTTTGTTATTAGTAAATTATTAGTATCTAATGTGCAATATGATCACTATGATTAGTAATCCTATACTGTTTACTTGAATTTTGCTAAGAGAGTAGTTTTCATCTCACGCATACACACACACACACACATGCACACAGGTAATGGTGGTGATAATTGTGTTAATATGTTAATCATTACATAGTGTATATGTCTATCAAACCATCATGTAAACCTTGAATATATATAATTTTTATTTGTCTGTTATATCTCAATAAAGCTCAGAAAAGGAGAGAAAGAGAAAACCAAAACAAACCTTAAAACACTAAAAAATGTATTAAATATAGTCATCCAACAATATCCACATGGAATTGGTCCCAGGACCACAGATACCAAAATTTAAAGATATTCAAGTCCCTTATATAAAATGGTATACTATTTTCACATATCTTACACACATCCTCCTACATACTTTAAATCATCTATAGACTATTTATAATACCTAATACAACATAAATAGTTGTTATACTATATTGCTTAGGGAGCAATAAGAAAAAGAATCTCTATGTGTTCAGTACAATCTTCCTATTTTTTAAAATATGTTCAATTGATGGTTGGTTGTATCCATGAATACAAAACCCTTGGGTACAAAGAACCAACTTTAATTGGAAAATTGAATACTAAACCTGATATTTGATAATATAAAAGATTATTGTTAAATTAGTTAGATAAAACAATGGTATTGTGAGCATATAATGAAAGTAGAATCTTTGTATTTTAGAGATACATAAGAAAATATTGAAGGAATGATAGTTTAGGATTTTTTCAAAATTATATGTAATGAGGTTGTGAAATAATATTGATCATGAGTGGATAATTTCTGAAGGTAGGTAGTGAATTCATAGGGGTTCACTACAAAGCATAAAAAAAGATGATGCTACCATATTACAGATTGATTGTCTATGAAATAACAAAGCATCATTATAATTAAAATTGGTAGTATTCTCATTTTACTCTAACCAAAAAAAAAAAAAAAAAGCAACGTTTATCCTGATCTGTTTACTCACCAAATAAAAAATAAAAGAAATGGAGATTCAAAATAATACCTCTCATTTATTTGGTTTTTTTAATGGGTTATGAATTGTACTAATTATGGAAGCCAGATTGTCTTATTTAATTCTCCTAACAGCCGTACAGTAGAGGTTAGTAGCCTCATTTTATACATGGAGAAATTGGGGTTCAGGGATTGGAAAAACTAGGATTACACAAGTATGCTCAGTTCCAAAATCAGGAATTTTATCCAATACAATAAAATTTGACAATATGTTCTGATATGAAAGTGCTTTAATATAACTGATATGATTAAAGTATATAAACACTTAATTAAACCAATATTTATAAAATCAATTGAGTAAATAAAATACATCAATTGGTATTTATTCAGACAGTTGAAACTGTAGGAATTTCCAGTAAACAGTGATTTTGTATGGAGAATTAAGTACTTTCAAAATTATTGGAAGTGCTAGGGACACAGGAGCTACCACTGAGCTATCAGTTTGAAGGGCACACATGCATAGTGTTGTAGAATGAATGATGGCCTCTCAAAGATGTCTACATCCAAATACCTGAAATTTGTTAATAAGATACCTTACATTGCAAATGGAACTCTACTAATTTGGTTAGGTTAGTAGAGAATACCCTGAGTTATCTCAGTTTGTCCAATATAATCTTGAGTCCTTATAAAAGGGAAGAAGGAGGTTCAGAATAAATAAAAGTGATGTGATGGCATAAGAAGATGTGACAATGCAATGTGGGGCTAAGAGCCAATAAATGTGGGCAGCCTCAGTAGAAGCTAGAAAAGACAAGGAAACAGATTCTCCCCTAGAACCTCCAGAAGGAATGCAGCTCTGCTGACCTACTTTGAACTTCTTACCTATAAAACTGTAAGATCATAAATTTATATCATTTTAAGACACTAAGTTGTATGGGAAGTTGTCAAAACAGCAATAGGAAACAGTACAACTGAGATCCAATGCTGCTGGCTGCCCCTACTGTCACTGCCACTTGCAGCCAAAAACTGGTTTTATATCTAGATGCTGAGCCCAGCCTCAAGCAAGAACATCTTTTTGGATTTGGTCACCAGCAACAATAGTTGCAGACAGATGGCCTCTTCTTGACTTTGACCATGCAAATAATTGCAATGGACAGTAGGAATTCCATTGTAAACTTCTAATTACTTTGATATATCAAGACACAACAAAAGGATGTAAGGATTGTTCAACATATGCAAATCAATAAACACGAGCCATCACTTCAGAGGAATAAAGGGCAAAACCCATAATCATCTCAATAAACACATAAAAAGCATTTGATAAAACTCAACATGGCTTCATGATAAAAACTTTCAACAACTTAATTATAGAAGAAATCTACCTCAACACAATAGAGGCGGTATATGGCAAAGCAGAGACTGGGGCTGTCTCTGCACAGGTCTCACCAAGGTAGTTGCCCTGGGTCTTCTCAGGTGGCTTTGGAGGTACTTGCTCTGTTTGAATCCCCCATATGGTGGGGGCACTTGGCTGCCAGTCATGGTCCACACTAGAGCATTTGCTCTCTCTGCTCCCTCTGGGGCCCAGCAGGGATGATGCGGAGGCAGTTGTAGCAAAGCCGAGCCCATTGCAGTCCAGGCACTCTGGACCGGAGAGTACCTTCCCATGTTTCCAATTTGTATTACCTTATCACCCTCTTCTTCACTCTAATTGCCTCCCATTGCTTTGCTGAACATTAACAATGCTCTCTCCAAGAAGGTTCATCTGTAGATAGGCATCTCCTTGCTACTTTCCATCCTCTGGAGAGCAGCATGCATGGGCTGCTTCTAGTCCACCATCTTGCTATAACATAAATCTGACCATGTCCATTCTATCTTAAAACTAGTCTCCATCATCAATTTGGAATCAACATTCTAAATTTGAGAAGCATACAAAGACAAACTAATCTGCCGGTCTCAGTTTCTGCCTCTTGACACATGTTTGCTCTTATCTCTGATATTTTACCCATTTTGCTCCCTGTACCTGGAAAATGTATTTCCATACTTCTTGGCTCTTGTGCATCCTTCAACACTTGACTCAAGTGTCATTTTGTCTGGCAAGTCTTCCAACCCTCCTTCAGACAGAATTAGTTGTCCCTGATCTGTGTGCATGGGACCACCTATTGGGGTTTGGGGTGAGAAAATAGTGTGCCAGAAGAAATCTTACTTTCAGAAAATATTCATAAGTTTCAAAGCTGTCTTTGTATTTTCTGGGCATCTCAGTTCCTCGGAATAGTCCTAAAGGAACATTTTTTTTCTCCTGCCTGATTTCAGTGACTGTGCTTCAATCAGCATTCTTTATAGAAAATGTGGGTCAACCTCCATAGTGATTCTCGCTGTGGCTGGTGAAAGAGGTGGCACTGAATCTAGAGTTATCCAAGCCCATGAGTCCCTTCTCCATGAATTGGGAATTGAGATACAGAAAAATTATGATTAGTGTTTTTCTGTTTGTTTGGTATTTTTCTGGCTTGTTCCTCTAAACTATGAACTCAAGAGATTTTGACCTTTTTTTGAGAGGAAATATGCATTTTAAAAATTTTGTGTATTAGCTTTATTTGCCATGTCTGATTCTTTTCATTCTTACTGTTGGTTTAAGTTACCATCTGGTATCATTTATTTATTCCAATATAGTGTTGATCCTACCCAACTGGGTTGTGTTATTATTCTCAAATATATTACATCTGTATATAGGTCAAACAATACAATCATATGCATATTGTTTTAAAATAAATTAAGAAAAGAGGGAATATGCACTTGTATCATATTCAATAATTGCATAATTATTTTTACTGGTGTTTTATTTATTTATTTATCTTTTGGTGTAAATGCGTTTTTTGGGGGGTGACTGGTTTCAGCTTGACGAATGTTGTTTGATATTTCTTATAAAATGGACAGCTAGTTAGAAGTTCTCTCAGCTTTTGTTTTTCTGGGGATGTCTTTGACTAATTTTGAAAGATAGTTGGGAGTATAAACTTTTTAGTTGATAGTTTTTTCCTCCCCCTTACCCCCAATAGCACTTCAAATTTATCAAACCACTGACTCTTGCCTCTATTGTTTCTGATAAGAAATCAGTTCTTATCTTATTTGGAATTCTTTTTACATGAAGAGTTGTTTTTCTCTTGCTACTTTCAAGAGTTTCTATTTGTCCTTCTTCATTTTTAATATGATATGCCCCAGTGTGGATATCTTTGTGTTTATCCTATCAGAGACTGTTTTGTTTCTTGGCTGTGTATATGAATGTTACTCATCAAGTCTGGAAAGTTTCCAGCCATTAATTTTTTTTCTTTTTTTTCTCTCTCCTTTCCTAGCTCCATTTATATTACATGTATGCTGCTGTGATTAAAGGTTTCCCACATTTCCTTAAGTCTCAATTCATTTTTCTTCATTATTTTTCCCTCTGTTATTTGGATTGAATAAGCTCAAGTAATCTATTTCAAGTACACTGGTTATTTCTTGTGCCAGTTCAAATCTATTCTTGAGCCCCTCTAGTGAAATTTTTATTTCAGTTAATGTAATTTTCAAACCTAGAATTACCATTTGATTTTTTCTATGACTTCTCTCTCTCCACAGATAATCTCTGTTTGATGAGACATTGTCATCATAGCTTCCTTTACTTCTTTAAGCATGACTTTCTTTAGTTACTTAAATTTATAATAGAAGCTTTTGATAAATCCAACATCTGTAATTTCTCACATGCTGTTTATGTTACCTGCTTTGTTTTTCTGTATTTGAGTCATTGCTATTGTTTTCCATGTATCATAATTTTTATTTGAAAATTGGATATTTTCAGTACTATAGTAACTCTGAATAATGATTTCCTTCCCCCTTCTCTGGGGATTGGTTTTGTTACTATTTTCTTATTTGTATAGTAACTTGGTTGGTCATTCAAATGAAGTCTATTTTTTTTTTTTGCAATGTGGAACTTCTGATATCATTATCAGATAATTTAGCCTTGGGCAGGCACCCAGTCACCCTGGGATGACAGTGGTTTTAGGAGGGCTTTCTTTGATTCTTTATCTCTATCTCCATTGACTTGTTTAATTTATTATCACTCCAAATGGTTAGTCTTTATCAATTGCTGGCTGATTTCTCTATTTTTTATTTTAAAATATTAAGGTGGTACAAATGTTTTTATTACAAGGATAGATTTTATAATGCTTAAGTCAGGGCTATAGGTGTGCCCATCACCCAAATAGTCTTATTGTTAAGTAGTTTTTTACCCCTCCCTTCCCCTCTTCCCCTTCTTGATTTCCAATGACTTTTGCTTCTCTCTGTGTCCATGTATGCCCATCAATTAGTTCCAAATTATTAGAGAGTACATGTGGTGTTTGTTTTTCCATTCTGGTGGTACTTCACTTAAGATAATGGACCCCAGTACCATCCAAATTGCTGCAAAAGACATTAACTCACTTCTTTTTATGGCTGAGTAGTACTACTATTGCTCTATCTTTTTAATAATGCTCAGGGAAGTAAAATGCTCCAGTCCAATCCAGTGAAATTTAAGCAGGAATAATTTTTGACTCTTTGCTGTATATTTTGATTACATAAGGACTACTCTTGGCTGTGTCTTTCCATTATTCTCTCTGACAAATAAGCTTGTAGGGGGTTAGTTGAATATTCTCATAGAGTTACCAGCCTCCTCTTTATTGCTTATCCCTCAAATCTCCATTATTTTCAAGACTGTCCTTAGGCTTGAACCTACCCTCATTCTGTTTCAAATAAAGTTAATTTCTTTGGGAAACAATTTTAGAACTCTCTGTTCTTATGAATTTGTCTCACCATGGGCATAATTTTGGAGTCATTGCTCCTAACACTGGATCTTCTCAGCTTGCCTCTACCAGTGTGGAAGCTTCACACTACCCGTGAAATGATGTGACCAGGACTAGTGCCCCATTTTCCTTGGTATGCCATCCTAGGGTGGAGACTGGATGGAAGAAAGGAGCCCCTGGTTTCTTGCTTGCAGTCACCAGAAATTTACCCTTTGCAATCAGAGTTAGGAGAGATTATAAATGCTGGAGGCCTGCCCCTCCAAAAGAAATACCAAATTCTTTGGTTAAGATCTAGGGCTAAGGGGAAAAGAAGAGCTCTTTTGGCAACATTCACTAAATGTGGAACTCCTGTCAAGTTGAGCTTAGGAGTGGGGAAGGAAAGAAAAGATGATGTCACACGTGCCACAGACTCCTGCTGTTCTTACTGAGATTTAGTAAATTTTCTTGAATCATTATTTCTTTGTTTACTATGTGCCCTTAAGACAACTTCCAAAGATTTTAAATGGTTGTTATTGTTATAACTTTCACCAGTTATGGTTGTTTCACACGAGAATGAATACATGGCGCTCCCCACAAACATATTTGGGCTGTTGACATGTGGCCACTATCTTCTTAACTATGGAGATGGAAGAAGTTGAAGAGAACTCTCCAGAGATATAAAAGCGAG
The DNA here is from genome assembly GCF_041146395.1 of Eulemur rufifrons. Classification (NCBI taxonomy): domain Eukaryota; kingdom Metazoa; phylum Chordata; class Mammalia; order Primates; family Lemuridae; genus Eulemur; species Eulemur rufifrons. Next base: position 32,112,113 of record NC_090989.1, read on the forward strand.
AGGATACACAGAAAGAAGAATAAGAAGAGAAAGAAACATGTTCCGGGACTTCTACAACTTTCCAATCCCCGATTTTAATGTGACCAACTCAGCTGCATCCTTGCTATTGTGTTCTGTGAGATAATGATACATCATCAGATCATGAAATCATCTTTTTTTACTGGGATTGGTGCTATTTGTAGACAGACAAAGAAACTCTAAGCAAGTGTATTAGTCAGTGTTCTCCAGAGAAACAGAACCAATAGGATGTAAGATATATATATGTAAATATATATAATATGTGTGTGTGTGTGTGTGTGTGTACAGAGAGAGAGAGGACAAGAGTGGCTGAAGAAAGAGGCTGACTGGTACCTACAGAATGGGTTATCTCATCAACTTGATAATTAAAACCCCACTCTGCTGAGGTCGCTCTTTGGTGAGCATTCACACTAGAAACAAATACCTTAACATTTTTGGCTCACTCAGAGTGGTCTATCTGCGTACTGCTTCCCCAAATTACTTGACATCAATTTTCCAAGTTCCCTCCAACTGCCTAAGTATTTAGCCAAACCATGGTCACAGTTCATAAATCCATTTATAATTGCACATCTGGCCATTTCTACTTCAAAACAAAGTGCACAACCAGGTGCACTACCTGAAATTCTGACCGCTAGGAAGATTTTCCTTCACCATTGTCCCTCAGGGATGTCCCAGAGAGGTGCTATGGTGCTGTAGCTTTGCCCTTTGTGGTAGTGTCCACAAATCATGCAAAACCATCTATAAACCAGGTCTGAATCTTGTATTCCTCTGTCAACTGATTGTAGAGGACTCCCCACAAAGCTATAGGTGCACACTAGGACAGAGAAACAGTATAGCAGGAGTAAGTACCATGAACATTTGGGTCCTTTCTTTATATAATTTGCTTATGCATTCAGGTTTTGCTTGAACCTTATCAGGTACATGCCACTTCTATTTGATGATGGAGTGTTTCTGTATATTCCCAACTTTAATTTATAAGTTAAACCACAGGAGTTTTGAAAGCCAGTAGTAGGGGGTATTGATTTGAGGATGGTACTGCCAACAACGGTGTCTAGCAGAGTAAGCACTGGATTTAAGTCTAAAATTGCTTCAGCATAAATTTTAGGTATGATTGTCTTAGGGCTTGAAATAGTTATAATAAAAACAATAGTACAAATACAATAATACACTAATAATATATATTCTTTCTCAATTTTCATTGGTGGCGATTAAATGATGTAATCAATTTAATTCTACTTAACTAGATTCAAAGCAGGGGCTTAATCCCTCCACCCTGTTTGTTACTAAACACTAAGTCTCATGTAAAATTTTCATGCCAATTGTATTCGCTCCCAAATTTGCTAGTAACTGGCTCTGTGGCACAATGGATACTTCACTGGACTTCTAAAAAATTACTAGTATTTACATTCTCATTATAATAAAATAAAATAATTTGTTCATTACCTCTTTAAGTATATTGAACCAAAGATAGTCACATCATTTTAGTTTTTACTGCAGGATAACTAGTAAAAAAATACAGCTACATGGGTAAATTGAAATCTATTCTGGTAAAGTGGGACTGTGGTTAAGTTGACAGGAGGAAAAAAAATCATCTTTCTAGAGGACATCAGTGCACAGTTATACTGTGGGCAAATTACTGTTATTCTAAACATAGACAGTTATAAAATCAGACAAGTTAAGCAGTGACATCAGTGAAGGACATATGGGATTTATTACTTTCTTGCTGAAATGTTTCCATTACTCAGTCATAAAAATAAGAATGTGCCATGCAAGTGAAATATGTAAAAGTTGCAGAACTCTTTGTTATTTGCAACATGCTGCTAAATAAATATACAATTTTTTTTTAATCATAGAAAACCATCAAATCTTTATGCATATACCAGGTATAGAGTGAGGTTCTTTTTGTTTGTTTGTTTCTTAGGATTTCTATTACTTAATAAGTTGTAGAAATGAGGAAAGACTGAAAACAAACAGCAGCAATATGCAATTAATTTCTCTAAATAATCTTTGGTGTTCAATTTCTATTAGCCATTGTAATAATTTCATCCACAATCTTGAAAGAAATTAAAAAATTACTGAAAATTTAAAAATAATGCCCTGAACTTTATTTTATTTTTGACATAAAATTAATGAAAAATATTTAGTGCCAGCTCAATGCTTAAAGTATACAGAAAGCATTAAAACATGCTGAAGATAAATAATGCTTTTTTTATTACCTTAACTAGATATTATGAATATAGGCATGTATTAAGAGTGTAGACTAAAGAGAAAACACAATGATTTTGTGATTTCTTTCAGAGATAACAAGTTATACAAATGAGCGCCAAATCATGACATTTCCATAATGCAAACAAGTCATTTCCCTTAATATTTTTATGTCTTTATATCATCTATGTTCCTCTTCTGAGAATGGAGGAAACAGACTATAAATCAAGCAAATAACTTTTGCATGATAGATTATGAAAAAATATTTGATCTTTTGATCTCATGAAGCTACACAGCCAAAATGCTTTTACTTTCTGGCATGATGCCCAGACTCCAAGTGTCATTTAAAGGAAACATTTTCATGATACAGTGTTTGATATTTTATAGCCTTTTAGAAATCTCCATTTTTTTAAACTACTACTTTATTTTTACAAGCTTTTTTACAAATAGCTGCACAATGTGTTACCAAAAAGGAAAAATTGTGAAACTAATTAAAACAATTTCTTCAAGATATCTCAGCTATAAAAATAGCTAAGACATTATAAAGACAGAGAGAAAGGGAGATCAAGATAGTGAGAGAGAGAGAGAGAGAGAGAGAACTACAATTAAACATGCAACAAAAATCACTCACCTTTTACTGCTAGCTATGCACAAAAGTTTATGTCCAGTCCCTGAACATGCCAGTTCACATATCTGTGAATATCATGAATACTTGATAAACCCACAGCAACAACACCAGAATAAAACCTGTGTTAATGTTTGCACAAGCAGAACTGCCCCAGGATTTTAGCTATCCCAGGGGCTAAGATCAGAAAATAGAACATGAAACTCCTTTTTCTTCTAACTTCTAAAACTTCCATTAACATTTTATCCTCAATGAATAAAAAATTAAATGTATTTTAATTAGCGTAAGTTCATTTATTGCTATTTTAAATATAATTTGTTTATACTGTAATGTGTAAAAGGATATTAAATGAATAGTTATGTTAATAGAAAGGTTAAACAATGTTTAATATCTCTTCTAGGCATTGGAGAAATATTTTGTACATTGTAAAATTAGAATATACCATACAGAATGCTCAGTAACTATAGTATGAATGAACACATTGGTTTTTTAACGCATTATATTTAGTATATATTTGAAATATGTGTATATAGAAATTTTTAACACATGTAATGCTACCTATTTAATTGAAAAATTACATAAAATTTGCACACATTAACTTATAAAGCATTGAGACAAAAACATTTGGAAACATTTCATTAGAAAACTCAATTTATAAATCTTAAATGTCTTTGAATTCCAGAGTAATACATACTAGTTAATTTACTTTTAATTAAAATATGCATTTTTATAGAGAATTTTGTCAAATAAGAACCTGGGAAACATGAAATCTTGTCACAACTTTTCATCTACCTGATGGAGTAGCAAACATTTCCCTCTCTAGGTCTCAGTTTTCTTATTGGGTGACTTCAAAACTGCATGTTTCCTACCTCTATAAGCAAATGCTTTATGGTATCAGGAACACTACTGTAGTCACACCCTACCTTTCAAGTTTAAACTGCAAGACTACTTTCTCTGTGAAACTACCCTTGTCAAAGTATATTAAAGACTTACAGAAATGTTTAAGGCAGATAAGTTTTATGATAAGACACGAGGAGGTAGATAAGCTAATATTTTATGATGCAGCTGAGAAAACTAACAGCTCTAGAACAGGGGTGGGAAAACTTCTCATGTTGGAAGGCCGCATTAATTTAGCCGTACACATTCAAGAAACTTCAAGTAGATAAAAGTGCACATTATTTTGTAAAAATCTAACTTCTATGTATGTACTTATTTCAAAAAAAATGAAACTTTTTTTTTTAATTTTAAAGTTAACTAACCTTTTAATGAGTTTGTTGTGTCTGCTTTTTGTTGGAAAGCATTTAAATATTTGATTGCAGCATGGAGGTGTGCAGTTTCAGTTGATCCTCTAGATGAGTATCAGCTATTTGTGACCTTCAGGATGCCTTGATCTGAGTTAGGTAGAAGAACGTAGATTCTCAGCAATAAGTGATTGAAAAGCAAGAAAGCATTTCTTGGGCATGTTGCCAAAGTCATGGGTATTATACTGCAAGTTTCTACATTTCAATTGGATCTTTCTTAGCATCAATGACTTTAAAATGTCATCTACTGAGATCTCAATCAATTCCATCTGTAGTTCTTTAGATGCCTTGGTGATATCAACTAGGTGAGACTGAAATGCTAATTTGAGTGTGATGTCATGATTCTCAAAGTCAGTGAACCTTTCATTGTATTTTTCAATTAATGGGTCTATAACAGCTGCATGTTCTTCAAATGCTTCACATATATCATCCACATTCACATATTATCAATGACCTTTGCTACCTGGAGAAAACGCTCACCTGACATTTCCTTTTGAAGAAGTGTTTTGAAAAAAGGTAGTTTTTTTCAAAATGCTTGGATTTTTTCCACACATATCATATATAGAGTTAGTTTTACCTTGCAAAGAAATGTTCAAGTCATTTTGATTTGACAAGATATCAAACAGAAATGCTGCATTCCTATAGAAAACTTCTTTCAAAAATTCACATTGCTGATTCTGTTCTTTATAAAATTTAACCGTCTGTTCTTAGAGAGAGAAAATTTTGACTAACTCCTATCCCTGTGATAGCCAATGCACTTTAGAATGATAGAGCAAATACACACTGAATGCATCATCATTCAACTTTAGCATGTTATGAAACCAAGGATGTCATGTTGCATTTGCAAGAATATAGTTAATAATGCTTATAACTTGTTGCAAAGTGTCACTTAAGATGCAAGATACAATGAAAAGAAATGAGAACATCTGGATCTGTTAATATATTTTTTTTTAAATCTGTGCAATAAATCTGTCAGGTTTTCCAGTCATGGAAGGTGCACCATCTGTACATACACTCAGTAAATTTACCAAATTCAGTCCAACTTAAAGACATTTATCTCGAAAGTTGTTGAAGATATCTATTTGCCATGTTCGGTTCACAAGAGTGTCCAAAGCGAGTAACTCTTCATGGCAAAGGAAATCTTCTGTTATGATCCAAATGAAGTATAAAACCTGGGCCGAGTAACTATTAGTATCAGTTGATTCATCCAAAGGGATTGCATAATATATATTTTCCTTTTGAAGTATTTCAATAAGTTATTCTCTTAAGTTGAAGTCTAATTCATGCTACCAATCAGTTATGGTTCTACTTTAAAGAGGCAGTTGTTTGTACTTTGAAATGTTATCAGGGTCTAACCATCCTACAACTTTGACAATGCATTCTTCCACAATTTCTACACCAATAAATGGCTTCCCTTTTTCCTGAGTACAAAATCTACTTTACAAGTTGCTTCAGTGGCATTTTTTCCAGGTCTTATTGTTGCTTGAAAGAATTGTCTTTGCTTTTGCTTTTCATCTTTTAATTGCTGCAATGCAACCTTTTGTTTCTCTCCCTCTTATTTAAAAATGTTTGCAGTCATTATGAGTGTTATAATGCTGATGAGCATTGAATTTCTTTAATGTTGATAGTGCAATATCACAAAGCAAACAAATCATCTTACCTTTAGCACAAACAAGATAATATTAAAATTCCCAATCGTCATTAAAAAATCTGTTTTCTTCCTTCAGAGTTCTCTTGGTCTTCTTTGATATGATGGACGATTAAGCAGACAAAATTAAAAAATACTGTCGAGCTGTGCAACTATTCTCAAATTCCACTTCAGATAGAAACACAGTGCACTGTTGTCAAAAGCTGATGACAAATTGGTGTACTTAACCCCCATAAACTCTTGCCAACCAGCCTCGTGTGGTAGTGGTGCCAGTCAGGCAGTGAGAAGTTAAAACTAAATCATGAGTGTAGCAGCTATCAGTTCAGCTGTCACAGCTTAGTAATGTTCTAATTGCGCTGGTCAATTTGGGAGGATTATTTTATGGAAACTTATTTTATTCTTTGTTATTTTAATTACATTCATTTTAAAAATAAAATAAAAATATAAAAGAGAAACAGGCCCAGCACAGTGACTCACGCCTGTAATCCTAGCACTCTGGGAGGCCAAGGAGGGCGGATTATTTGAGCTCAGTAGTTCAAGACCTGCCCCAGCAAGAGCAAGACCCCGTCTCTACTAAAAATAGAAAGAAATTATATGGACAGCTAACAATATATATAGAAAAATTAGCCGGGCATGGTGGCGCATGCCTGTAGTCCCAGCTACTCAGGAGGACAAGAGGCAGGAGGATCACTTGAACCCAGGAGTTTGAGGTTACTGTGAGCTAGGCTGATGCCACGGCACTCTGGTCTGGGCAACAGAGTGAGACCCTGTCTCAAAAAAAAAAAAAAAAGAAAAGAAAGAAACAAAAATGTGTTAATAAAAATAAAAGGATTTATCTTGTAAAATTTGGATTCAGTCAAAAGGCCACACTTAAGATCTAGAAGGCTACATGTGGCCTGAAGGCCACAGGTTCTCTACACCTGCTCTGGAACAGGAAAAACTCATAGTTTGGTCTATAGTACATTTTGACTTTTCAAGAATTGTTGGAAAATGCTGCTTGCTAGAAAAATTATACTTTGTGAGGCAGAAGTTAATCAATATCTCTTAGCAAGAAGAAAATTTGAGTATTCCTGCCATTCACAGACATCTGGGAAATCAAAAGCAGGTCATAGAGTAGGAAGGAAGGGAATACCACAGACATTAAAACTAAGAGCAGAAGACTAAGGGGATTCTCAGAAATGATAGGTAGATCGTATTCAGTTATGGTAGAAGAGGTGAATTTTTTAGCCAGTTGGAAATTGCTGGGAGCTAAATTATAGGTTGTTGAGACTTTGAGAGCAAAACCAAATTTTAAACCACTGATAAATTCTTTTTAAACCTTGCTTCTCACTCTTAATGTAGGTAGAATCTGTATCAGTGAAAGTCCAGGCAGAAAACAGAGGCACATTTGGCTGGGATTTTGAAGAGAAGTTAATAAAAGATGATACACACAAACACATATACATAAATACAATATGTATATATACAATATGCATGCAATATCTACATGTCATACGTATGTGAGTAATATCCCAAGAATTAAATATATATAATAATCTCAGTTTAATTTTGAGATATAATGTATACACATATATATTAAAAATATATATCTTATATATAATACATACCAATTATGAAATTTTATTATAAATAAATATATATTTATTCTGTGTTTAAACTAAAAACAACCAGTGGATACTATTTTGGCGCATATTCCATTTCCTCTGGGAGTCTCCTAGAAAAAACGGAGTTCATTGAAATTGACTCCTAGGGTCAAACGTCTTGTATAAGGTCAAGTGTGTCAACTAATGTAAGCATTAACGCAGGACCAAAAGAGCATCTAATAGTAGATGAAATAGTTTCCAAGGGTCCAAAAGGTAGGGACAATGACTAGTGATTTATTCTGCAAAAGATTGATGAGGTTTGTAAAGCAAAAGAGATTTATTGACTTATATATTGATTTGATTTATTGGTTTGGAATGATTTCTTACCCAAGAAGCATTCATGAATGTGGCACAAATACAATCAAAGAAAATGCGGTGTCTGCATCTTGGTGGAGAGTGACGCTCAGCAGGCAGCTGTGAGTGAAGAGGATTTAACGAAGAAGAATGATTTTTGCAGCAGATATATATTACACAGCACAGCACTGTTCTGAGTTAATAATGATGACTAACCAAGAAGAGATGAGAATGAGAGGAGCAAGCAATGCCTGTGTAGTGAATGCTGTAAGAGAATATAAGACACTATGTAATCAGAGCTGTTTTATTTTTTTCTCCGACTATGAGTATCATGAAACAAAAATTGGTGAATGAAAAGGAAGTCACACAAAACAAGCAAAATCAATAATGCATTTCAGTTTGAATACATATCCAGATAACATGCATTTACATTATAAATGACTAGAGTAAAGCAAGTTAAAAGTAACATAAAATGTTGAGCCACTAATAATGACCCAGGTAGAGTTGGCTGCAAGAGTTCCTAGCAGCAAAGAGGAACTAATTCAGGATAACTGATTCTAGAAAAGGAATCCATAAGACAGATATTGGATAGCACATAGGATCTCCAGAGAACCAGATTTGGAAGCTACACTTCCAGAAACAATGCCCAAATCATGCTATACATGTGGTCAACCAAAGACACAACATTGTTTCTGGGAACCAGATAATGTCTGTTTGCACCATGGAAACTGCTGAGTTGGGAGTCATAGAAACTGCCCCTAGTAATGAATGCAGCATTGCAGAGACTGGCCTCTGGGTTTAGCTGCAGTCACTGCAGCTACCTGTCAACCGAAAGCATTTTATTATGTCCCTTCTTCTTTAGGTCAGTAGCTTTTGTTTTAAAATCAATACGTGATGTGATCAGGAGCAACTTAGTCATGTGTTTGTATTTTCTCTGTGATGGACTGGGAAAGTAAAGTTTACATATATTTGGCATCTAAACAGGAGACTAGGTATACCTCATTAGGGGATTCTTCAAACATAATATGGACATTCAGGTGCTGGGTTGACAAAAGGAATGCCAAGTAGCCTTTGAAGCAAATAAGCAAACAGAACTAAAGTACCCAGAGACATGACTGTTCTTTATGCAAAAAAGCCCTTATAAATGAAAAAATACTATGCTATGATGATCAGCATCATTCTATGGCTCTTCTCACTGTCAAATGTATATAACTGAATAGAATTACTATTGCAATCTGGATTTTTAAAAGCAAATTAAACCCATGTTGATGGTCTAGCTAAGTGACCTAAAGAACCGTTTTCGAAACATGTATTAATTAAAGTATAATGGCAAATATTGGATTACCTATTATTGTCTGATTTGGTTATTCTGGCCAAATTATATTTCGTTCAATAAAATGGCTACATAAGCTAATTTTTGCAATTGCATTTTTAATTCTTGCTCTCCAATGGTTACTGATTTTTTCTGACAGAAAGCTCATATCTGTTCATTAGCACCATAGTTCTTGCTATATCCTTGAGCTACCATTGTACCACTCTCTAGTCAGTACAATTTTAAAATAATGATATGTGTATACTTCTTGTTTCTGTTTCATTCTTCAATAGACACAAATATCTTGGAACTTGACTTTTTCTCTTGTCGTTTCACTGAATATGGTTTCAAGGGGGAGTAACTAAGGACTGTCATGTTGGTGAATACAGTGGCCTTTTCTCAGTCTTTATCCTTTGAAGTTTTCATCATGTTTGTTCATAAGATCCGAATCATCCCTGATACTTTTTTCGCTTGATGGTTTCTGTGTTATCTCATATTGTGTTTCCTTTCTACCTCTGTGGTCACTAATTCTTAGCTTTTTTTCTTCTGTTCCTCTTCTACATGCAAATATCTTCTCCAAATCTAAACTTTCTCTTCTTCTCCACATTACACAGACTTTGGTCTCTTATTATGTAATTAATATGACTGCCCTATATATAGTTCTATTCTCAATCTCTCTTGCAAGCTCCTCTTTAATTTCCATAAGCATTGCAAATCCAGTATTTCCAAGGCTAAATTCATCACATTTTTCTTTTAAACTTGTTATGCAGGTTTGCATAGCAAACTGTGCGGACTAGTATCACATATGCTTTAAGGCTTCAGAGAAGCCCAGATGCAGGTCATCTGGTTCAATTACCCATCTACTTAATCTTAATGTCACAGGCAAGAGCCAGGGATTCCCTATTTGTGTAAGCATTGTATGTGAATGTTCTACATGTTAAATTCTACATGGATGTTAAATCTTTAAAGGCCTTGAGGAGAACATAGAATAATAACAATTTGAGAAATGTGAGGGCTATTAGGCTATTATCTATCCTCAAGAACACAGGATTTTACATTTTATATCTGTATATAAAATATATACATTTATATATACATATATATATATATTTTTTTTTTTTTTGAGACAGAGTCTCGCTCTGTTGCCCGGGCTAGAGTGAGTGCCGTGGCGTCAGCCTAGCTCACAGCAAACTCAAACTCCTGGGCTTAAGCGATCCTACTGCCTCAGCCTCCCGAGTAGCTGGGACTACAGGCATGTGCCACCATGCCCGGCTAATTTTTTTTTTTTATATATATATCTTTAGTTGGCCAGATAATTTCTTTCTATTTTTTTAGTAGAGACGAGGTCTCACTCTTGCTCAGGCTGGTCTGGAACTCCTGACCTCGAGCAATCCACCCGCCTCGGCCTCCCAGAGTGCTAGGATGACAGGCGTGAGCCACCACGCCCAGCCTATACATTTATATTTTAAAACTATAGTCTACATTGTCTTTTTATTTAACTTTTTCATGAGCCAAGAGGTGAAACTGACACTCTATCTTCAAAGAATTTGCTGTTGTAAAAATTTAAAAGTTCCCAAATGTGAACGTAGCATCTGAGAGAGTTTTTATTGCTCGTCAGCATTTTACAATATTCCATTTATCCCAAATCTGGTAAAATCTTCTGGTGTTCTCCTAGTGACAGTTCTTTTCATAATATCGCACCTAGCCACCCGCATGTACACACCAACACACTGTTGCCATGGGCCTTCTTGCTGAGCACCAGATTTTTGTTTGCCTTTTGACTGAATAACTGAACATAATATTTAATATTCATTTATTCTACTAGAATTATTTGCAATCTTAGACATTTGCAATATTTTGAAGGTTTTTATGGTTTGGATAAGCTAAAGCATAACATTTTGGATATAACATAAATTTTATAAAGCTAGAGCTGTCTAAAATAAGCAAAAGCCAGTAATTAAGCCTAAGTTTAATTAAGATGTTGATCAACTTGTTATAATAATTAGATAAACCAATAAATGAGTCCAATATTCTATTTTTCAAGGCTTTTGGAATTACTCACTAGCTACTCTCTCAAAGCCCAGCTACTGAAATAAAACATTACAATGGCAACTTGTGAAAATAAATATTGTGTTGTTTCATTTCCACTTGTATGATAAATTTTAGAGAGGCAGATTGTAAGTGTATTTCCTTAATGAATATGAGAACAGTGCCATTGTTGCTAATATTTCAGAGCTGGGATTGTCAGTCACTGATTAATAGTCATGTATAATTTATCAGAGAAAATGACTGCTGACACACATGCACAAGAATGTTATGAATTAGATCAATTTTGTTAGAGTTTTATGTTGAAAAGCCCACATTCTTTAACAGCTAAAAACATAGGATCTCTAGTGGGATTAGAATCCTAGTTGAAGGCAAGGAATCTCAGCAGAAAGATCTAGTGAATATGCTTTTTATCTCTTTTCTATTTAGTTCTCCTGGGATAAAAGGAGAAACACCAGATTCTGTGTACGTTTATTTTTTTCTATGCAAGAGAAACATAGTTTTGTACATTTAATCTAATGGCTATGGATCACAAGCTAATGGCCAAATGAGCAGTGACGTGGGAGAAAATTTTAAAAGGTTATTTCCTTTTTTTGGTTATTATGAATAAAATTACACTGAAGGTTAATGTAAAAGTCTTATATAATATGTTTTATAATATTACGTATTAGTAATATCATAAAATATTGGGAATTTAACCTCTTACATTATTCCTTCCTCCAAATTTCATGAATTATTTTTGTTTAAGGTTTTCTATTGCATAGTTAATAACTTAAATATAATTAAACCTCAATTTCTTGAGCCAATAATTTTAAACAGAACTTCTAATGAAGGATGAATAAACTAGAATACAGAATTTCTTTTAAGTGTTTACTATCATCCATTATTTTTTGTGAGTGTGGTAGACACACAAAAAATATATTGACTTCCTAATTCCTGAAACCTGTGAATATTACCTTATATGAAAAAAGAGTGAATGATATTCCTTTCCGATATATATTAACTTCCTAATCCATGAAAGCTATGAATATTAGTTTATAAGACAAAAGAGTGAATATTACCTTATATAATAGGAGTGAGCACCTCTTATATTTTCCTGGATAGAGGTTAAGCTCATCCTCCGAAGTGAGGTATCACAAGAACGGAAGAAGAGGTTCCACATGTACTCGCCATAAAACTGGCACTGACGATCAACACTATGGTGCTCACACGGGAGTAATATTCTCCAGGGATTAGGGGATTGAGGGGGTAAACTCATAACTAATGGATGCGGTGAGCGTTGTAGAGGGAAGGGCATGGCTCTAATCCTCGCTTGGGTGGGGCCAAGTCATAAAATGTAACCAAAATTTTTGTACCCTCATAATATCCTGAAATAAAAATAAATAAAAAAGAGAGTGAATATCAATAAATATAGCAAAAAATGTGACTGAGATAACGATTTTGAGAGGTGAAGTTTATGCTGGGTTACCCAGGTGAATCTAAATGCAAACATGTATATCCTTATAAATGATCTAGAAAGAGACAAGAAAAAAGCTCTACAATGTGATTAATCTCCCTCTGCATCTCTTTTATAAGGACTATGACAGAATACATTCCTTGTTTAAAGGCATGAAGTTTGGGGTGATTTGTTACAAGCAGTCATAGGAAACTTAAATACTGAGCCACACTTTTGATGTGTGGCTGTCAAGGCTTATGTTATCCTATGCGTAAGTAAAATTGAAACTTTTTTGTTGCTGTTTTGCTATTTTACATATAAGTTAATTTTATAAATATAGAGAACATTTCAAATATTATCTTATATAGATATCATATATAAGAAAGCAAGTGCTGTAACGAGACACAGAAAGAAAACTATCAATTAATTTAGGGTAGGTGAAATAATGCTTTAAAAATAGATTTCTTTTTTCTGCACCAATTACTCAAAATCACTTCATATTTTGATTTATTTTGTATGTGGACCATGAATTTATTATATAGCTTTTTTCTTGTCTCTTTCTAGATCATTCTCCTATCATCAAATAAACACTGTCTTTACCACATTAATCATATAATTTGGGTAATGAAATCCGCTCTGTTGTTGAAAACATTTTTCTCAGAATCCTTTGACTTTCTGTTTTACATTAGATTGATTTCTTTTTACACTGCTCTATAGCTGTCATCTGAGCATTTTTTAATTTTGTAGTCTTCTATTACTTTCACTATTTTTTGCCTCATATCTTTCTTTTTACTTTAGTTCATTTTATGTTTCCTGGCATTATTTCTCCTTTTTTTTTGAGACAGAGTCTGACTCTGTTGCCTTTGCTAGAGCGCCATGATGTCGGCCTAGCTCACAGCAACCTCAAACTTCAGGGCTCAAGTGATCTTCTTGCCTCAGCCTCCCAAGTAGTTGTGATTACAGGTGCTCACAACCACACTTGGCTAATTTCTTTTCTTTTCTTTCTTTCTTTTTTTTTTTTTTTTTTTTTTTGGTGTTTCTATTTTTAGTTGCCCAGCTAATTTTTTTCTTTTTTTTAGCAGAGATGGGGTCTCACTCTTGCTCAGGCTGGTCTTGAACTCCTGACCTCAAGTGATCCTCTCATCTCGGCCTCCCAGAATGCTAGGATTACAGGTGTGAGCCACAGCACCAAGCCACCTGGCATTATTCCTCAAATGAATCCAAAGGACTCTTTCACTTTTATTTCTCATGATTTAAAAGATTTCCTCAATTTTATAATACAGCTGCTCCACTGACTGAATTAATTCAAGTTGTAAAACCAAGTCAAAGAAAGTTGGGCTAAGATATGAATGGCTAGAGTTTATAATTACCAAGTGGAGATCAAGCTCAACCTCAGACTAAGCATGGGACTGTTCAATGCTATACACCAGATAGGAATGGAGAGCTCAGGAAGTGAGAATGTTGAAGCCTAATCAGGAATTCCTTATGCTTAAGCAAAACCTACAGCTTCGGTTAAGGCTTGTATAACATAAAGCAACTCATTTCAAAGTGTTTTAATAAAAATGGGCAGCATACTTTCTATGGCGCTCAATAAGAAATGATTTGAATTCTATACTCATGTTATGTACAACAGGATATTTCCTAATAATTTGCTAAACATATTAAATATTAGAAAACTTTCGTATTTGTCAACTGATATTATGAGGTAAATGTTTTTAGGTTCTTGATGCAGCAGAGATATCAATAAGGAATTCATATTATTTTTTTTCTTCAAACTCTTGCTATTTTAAAATACCTGTTTGGGTTAATTGCATTTCTTAAACACTATTTCTTTTAGAATTCTTTTAAGGTATTTCTAAAGAGTCTTTACATTTTCCTGAACACAGAAATATCATTTTATAAAGAGCTAGAAAGCAGATTTAAGTATAAAATAACTCTGTTCTGGTCTTTAAAATAAGAGTACCATGATGTCCTGGGTTTTAAAATATATCATCAAGTCTACATTTTGCCTTTAGCCATTGCAGAGTTTAGTATTTTCATTCAGAACATTTTAAAAAAGTCACCATTCTTTTAGAATAATGTTTAAAAAATACTAAGATTTTAAAAACTGCGAACATTTTGTTAATTATTTTCTTACATTCTCTGTAATTTCAATCAGAGTAGTCACTCATTATATTACATTTATAGCACATCACTTGCTTTTTTTACTTTTTAATGAATATAAGAATCTTCAATATAAAAATGCAATTAAGCAAACACACACAAAATAAAATGCACTTCTACTAGAATGGTTAATGTCATTTTAACATATTACTAAAGAAAAATTACTGTAGGAAAAGGCATTTTTAATAGTACTTTGATATTTGGTGAATACAAACCAGTGGAAGAGACTGAAAAATAAGATTGGATGAAGACTTTTCATCTTACCACTCAATGTTATTCTTTACCAATAGTGTATCATTTATGTTGTGTCTCAAAAAATATACATCACAGAAATGTATTTGATTTTTTCAGTGTCTATATTTGGCAAAAATTTAAAAATAAAACAATTTGGGGAGATATAAACAATTAAAAATAAGTTATAAATTAATTTAAGCTATATATTTCAATGACATATGAATTGTAGGCCATGGTGTTCTTTAAATGAGGGTTCAATAAAGGACCTGGATAGTGATTATTAGCTATGAAAATAAAAGCGTCAACAAAAAAAATCCATGAAAGTTCTATAAGACTTGTTCAATGCATATGAATTGCCTGAGAAATATATATGGTCTTACTGTTTTTGCAATAAAAATAAATTTTCTAAGTACAAATTTATTTTAAAGTTAAATTAGCTTTAACCATAAAGTTATGCACACTTTTTTGTAGTGACATTATCACTAGCTAATAAGTGAAAAAGAACTATACTACTCAGAGGTTCTTGATTTTTTTCTTCTAATACATTATTTACATCTTTTACATTTACTTCTTTATAATTGATAAATGTTTTCAAAAAATAACATATTTTAAAGGGAATAATATTTGTGATCCAAATATGAAGTATTTATAATAAAAATCTTTTCATTGTACAGGAAGCATTAACTAAAATCTTTCCAAGCAGAGAGAAAAGATCAGATTTTGCAACAAAGGACACCCCTGTATACATATTTTCCAAGACTGAAATTACAAGTTATGGAAATATTATCTTGTGTCTCTATTGTGACTGATTCCTTGAACAACTAGTGGTTAAAGACCATGACATGAAGAATGTTGTGCTAGTTTTGGGAAAGGATTCTAAAATGACTTAGACATAGAGCATTCATTCAAAGAACTTAATGTTTATGTGCTAGCTTGAACATGAGTAAGTGTGTAGCTTAATTCTTTAGTATTAATAAAGCCAGAGAAAATTCAAATTATAATACCTTCTCCATGGTGCTAAGTATATGTTCAAAACTCTGAATGGTGGCAAGAATTGCTAAATTTGATAATAATATTTTTTATAATTAATGATATTCTAAGCAATGATGTTCAACTAGTATCAACTATGACACAGTTGTTAGAGAAATTCATCAATATTCTGAAGGAAATTTATTTACTCGGGTTATACATTAGTTTCCTAAAACTGCTGTAACAAAGAACCATAAACTGTGTGGCTTAAAATAGCAAAAAATTATTGACTCATTGTTCTGGAGGCCAGAAGTCCAAATTCAAGGTATCAGCTGGGCTGGTTTCTTCTGAGGGCTGAGAGAGGGAATCTCTCTGTTCCAGGCTTCTCTCTTAACTTCCAGTGATTGACTGGCCACTCTTGGATTCCATTCTGAGGCATCACTCCTTCATTTTCACATAGCATCCTCCCTGTGCCTCTTCACATACTCTTTTCTCTCTGCATGTCTATCTAAGTACAAATCTCCTCTTTTTACAAGGACACCAGTTATATTGGTCTAAGGTCCACCTTATACTTGATTACCTCTATATAGATCCTACTTCCAAATAAAGTCACAGTCTGAAGAACTGGAATTTAGCCTTGAAACATTTCTTTCTTGGAGGACACAATTCAATTTAAAACAGATGATTAATGATTATACAAAACTACAACCACATTTGCAGCTCCAAATTTCAAGCAGAAAATAAAATCAAATTATCTACTTTACCTGCAAGTTATATTTGCTAGGGCATTTTTAAACTCAAAGACAATGGTAAGATATATATATTAAAACAAACAAACAAACAAATTCTCCTATTCTTGAATATTTCCTATCTTGTTTAACTCTAAGTTGACCTTTATATTCATTTTAAAGAACTTATTACCCCAATAACTTTGGATCTAAAAAGAAAGAAAGATATACATCTTGTTGGAATCTATGTTTTTTCTTAATTCTTTTTTATATGTTCTATTTTATCAGATTCTTCTTTTTAATCCTCTGTAAAATCTATACACATATATTTTGTAGGATATGATTTTTAAATTTAATATGGGTGGTTTTATTTTATTACAAGGCCGGCTGTGATTCTCACCTTTGACTACACTTTAGCTTGTAAAAAAGGAAGTGTTGAGAGATTTGGTCAAAAATCTCTTTTCAAAACAAACAGTTAAACCACTGTGAAGAAGGAAATAGACCTAAGTTGGTTGCATTGTTAGTTTTATGTGCCAATTTTTTTCCAGATGACTTGTGATATTTTGACACTTAAGTTACTTTAGAATGATTTAGTCATTCAAGAGGCTCAAGACATCCAGAAGAAAAAAAACAATGTTGTTATTTCATGCCAAGAAAATAACTGTTTCATAAATGCATAATGCATATAAAAACATAGCTATTATGTGAATTATTTAATTAATTATTTCAATTTTTTTTCTGGTAAAAATGGATAGTCTAGACTCTTATTCAGCATGTCTAATCCTTTGTTCCACTTCAAAAATATTGTCAGTATTTTATAAATCTTCTCTTTATCATTATCCATTCTATCAGTTTAAAATTGAATCACCTCTTATCAAAA
Organism: Eulemur rufifrons; assembly: GCF_041146395.1. Lineage (NCBI taxonomy): Eukaryota > Metazoa > Chordata > Mammalia > Primates > Lemuridae > Eulemur > Eulemur rufifrons. The sequence goes on from NC_090989.1 coordinate 32,129,614, forward strand.
CCCTTTCCTAAATGTGCTAACCACAAGTACTCTGAAATATATCTAAAAAGTTTTTCCCATTAAAACTAAATTGATTATTTTAAAATGCAGAACTGATAGTAATACCCATCTACTTAAATATCATCAATAATTTCCACTACTATGAATATAAAATTGAATTCCATGATATGACAGACCAGGGCCTATATGTTCATAATATATACTGGCAAAATTTTGAAGATTTTGCAGTTCCTTTTTGGTATTTCCTCTCTCCCTATATCAAACCACTGGAAGTGCCTCTGTTTCTCATGCCCCAACCACTTTCATTGTTTTCTAATGCATTAATTGAAAAACATTCCATTGTTCACACTCTCTCTCAACACTCTATTCCACATTGAAATGTAAAAAATAAAAATAATATTTTGATTTTCACACATTAGATGTATTTTTGAAAGTGTCTATAGGATACTGCCATTACTTAGGTTAACGTGAAAAAAAAAATCTTATTGTAGGATTATATGTTCTAGTAATGGAGATTTGTTGGTTTTATGGAATATTTTTAGTGAATAACAGTTGCAATGTATACAATCACCTCCTCCCATACAATAGTGCAGAAAATGTTAGAAAAAATTTCTGACATGATGACATGCTGAATAGCAGTAAAAGATTGTAGACCAATCTTTTTTGTTTTGTTTTGTTTTTTTTGTTTTTTGAGACAGAGTCTCGCTCTGTTGCCCAGGCTAGAGTGCTGTGGTGTCGGCCTAGCTCAGAGCAACCTCAAACTCCTGGGCTCAAGCAATCCTTCTGCCTCAGCCTCATGAGTAGCTGGGACTACAGGCATGAGCCACCATGCTCGGCTAATTTTTTTCTATATATATTTTTAGTTGTCCAGATAATTTCTTTCTATTTTTAGTAGAGACGGAGTCTCGCTATGGCTCAGGCTGGTATCGAATTCCTGACCTGGAGCAATCCTTCTATCTCGGTCTCCCAGAGTACTAGGATTACAGGTGTGAGCCACAGTGCCCGGCCAGACCAAAATTCTTGTTGGAAATTCAAATACTCTTGTTTTAAGAAACATCTTACAAGTAAACATCAACAATAACCTATTGAAAATTAAATCAGATTTTATTTTTCTCTTTATAAATATATAACTTTATAAATCAATAACTGTCTTATGCTATGAGTTTTAATTTACAATATTAATTTTAAAAATTTATTAATAACAGTCTAATGAGTTTTAATTTATATTAATTTTAAAAATTTATTAAATATGTCTAATAAAAATTGGATAATCTCATTACAGATTTAATGCATATAAAGCAACTTAAAAGTAAGAAATCAGAATATTGCAAAGGTTTATAAACAAATGCAAGTTTAAGATCTATGTTCAGAAAAATAGGATGTTAATGAGTAAATCTGACATCTAGTTTTAATATATTTTAGGAAATTCTTCCTAAAAGTCAATGAATGAATGAATGGTATCTAATTTGTAATCAGGTGAGAAAAAAAATTTCTCAGCATGATGAAAACAGAAGTTTTTCCCTGGATTCCCACTAATGCCATGTACATCATTTGCCTTCATTTTTTAAAAAATAAATTGAAGGATGGATACACACACACACACACACACACCGAATTAGGACACCAAAATTATAGTCTTTTGTTCTGTCACTAAGAATTTCTCTTAGTTATTTAGCCTTCCAAAGAAACAAATGAGAGTTTTGGGAAGAACAGGAGCATCTGTTCAGGAATTGAAAGTTATGGAATGTTAGAACTTGTGTAAAGTTGGTGCTATGGGATGCTGTCCCCTCCAAAACTCATGCTGAAATTTAATTGCCATCGTAATAGCAGTAAAAAGTGGGACCTTTAAGAAGTGGTTAGGCCATGAGGGCTCCAGACTCAGGATGGGATTGATGATGGCATAAAAGGGTGAGTTTGTCCTCCTCTAAATCCTCTCTGTCCTCTCACCTTCTGCCATGTGATGACGCAGCAAGTGGGCTGTCACCAGGTACTACTACCTTGATATTGGACTTTCCAGTCTCCAGAACTGAGACAATAAATTTCTGTTTATTATAAATTACTGAGTCTCAGGTATTCTGTTATAGCACCAAAAAATAGACTAAAACAGTTACATGGGATTGATTTGCTGAAGAGCTAGACTTCAGACTGAATGAAAGATTTGCACACTAAATTGAGGAGTATGTTATTTTATCCTCTAGGCTAATGGTAAGTAAAGCTTGTTCTACCTAAGAATAAATAATTATTTACAAAACATATATACTCAGACCCTGACTCTTCATTTAGAGATTCTTATTCAGTAACTCTAAGATAAGGGTGAGGAATTAATTGTTTTTTATAAACATTCCAGATGATTCTGCCGATGAAGTTTACTTTTAAGAAACACTGCTCTATGCCATGAGGAGTTAATACATGTTTTAAAACTTGGGGCATGAAATCAGATTTATCTATTGGCTTTTAATGCTAGGAGCAATATAAGTATATTTTAGCATGTGTATGTGTAAAAGTTGTTACATTAATTTTTATGAAAATGTGTTTTCAAACACAGAAATAATTCTATTTGAAGTACACCACTGAGAAAATATACAAAATGTACATCTATGTATACAAATAAATATGCATTGTCTAAATGATACATGACATATTAGTAACATTCAATTTTATAAAATTTGTGCCATTGGTATTGTGTCAAAACCTCTCAGAGAAATATGAGTTTTTAATAGGGTGCCATTTTACATAATATCGTCTATCTAAAGCATTTACATTTATAATTGGTATATAAATGTTCATGAAAACTGAAATATTCATAAGGCTAGGAAAAAGTTTTATGAAGAACAAGAAATTTGATAGATGCTTCTGTAAAAATGAATTGTCTGCATTAAAAAGTGACAAGCTTTACAACTGTTCATAATGGTGATCGCTTACTAGCTATAAAGCAGTTAGCAATATATAAAATTTTGATGATGAAAAGATTCATCATGTTTTATTGCATTCTAGAAAGCTATGGTGCTCATAATTATTTTTATTCACATATTTCCCTTCTTTGGATTTTTATTCTAATATAAAAGTAATTTTGTATATTTAAATATGTATTAAATTATTAACTTTGAGATTTTCCTTCTTTTAGCAGAAAGTAAATCTTACAACATGGATTTCTACCAGTTTCATTGAAAGTTTATTATTGTAATTACATTTTCTAATGGAAAATGTGTTAAATTTGAAAAATATTCATAGTTTAAATTTCAATAATATTTTATTTTAGACAAGAAATCGCTAATTTGGTAGCAAGTAACATTGCATTCAGTACTTTTCTTCCTTCTGTTTCCAAATTATTTTCAAATGCCTATAGATGTTCTTTGTAAGATTGGCATAATTATTTTAAATAGTCTATTTTTAATTCTAGATTTAGAGTCTTTCTTGTTAACCCATGTTTTTATTTTTATATACTAAAAAATATATTTTATTCTAGGTAGTTACTCATTATTGTTAGTTGTTTGAAGGACTCTACTCATTGCTTTTTTGGCCTTTATTCTTTTACCAATAAAATCAATGTACAATAGAATAAAATATCATTGTTAAGTCTCACAATAGAAGATTTTTCATTTGTTTATTTTAGGTTTGCAAGCAAGACAATATTTTTATAATGAAAGTATTATATCTGGACTCCTGAGAGACAAAATATTTAAGGTCAACTCTAAAAATTTGATTTTAATATCAGAAGCTAGATCCTGACTGAATGGAAATGTATAGTTTGCACAATGAACCAAACAGATGAAAGTATAAAGACTTAAGTACATTTTTTTCTCTCCACATGCTGAAAGAGACAAAACAAAAAAGAAGGATAGAGTATCTAAGGGGAACATTTCCACAGTTTAGACAATATAAATATCTAAAATTAGCTTCCGAAATAAGTCTGGGAAAGTGAGAGACTCTGAGACTCCAGAGTAGATGTGACCACTATCTACCTTCTCATGGCAGAATCCAGAGGACAGCAAACCTCCCAGGAAACCTTCACTTCAGGATGGTGTTAGAACGTTGGTAATAGCAACTCAGAATTCCTGAGTCCATTTTCACTTGTGAGAGGTTGAAAATGACAGCAGATTATAAGAGAATATCTAGCACATGTGTTCCTCTTGATGACTGAACAGAGCATTTGGCCCAAGTATATGATACTGAACATTGGCAAATGGTAACAAAGATGAGATGAAAAAGTGTAACTCAGTGGAGGCCAGCGGTGACCCCCCATGTATGACAGCACACATATAACATACTTTTCATTTAAATCCATATGAGTTTGGGAAAAACAATTTTATTAGACTACCTAATGATAAATACTTGTAGGTCTTAAACTACAAAAATTATTTTTAAAATACTTCTTACATACATCTTAAAAGTAGGTGTAGTATATATCACTGAGAAAGCAAAATAGAAGTTACCTAAATTGTTTATCTTTTAGGAAATTTTATAACCTCTCTCTCACAAGTTTTCACACATATACACATAACACACACAAGAATTTATTAGTGCTTAGTGCATACTTAATTGAGCTGTTCTCAGAAGATATTTAACAGACTTACTTATGAATCTCAATTTTCCTAAATGAATATTATTCATATCAAGCACCTCAAAACTGAACACTCATGAGATAGGCTGTATTATATTAATGCTTCAATGTGCAAAAGAGAAACTGACAATTCTAGCCACATCTTTTCTGCTCAGCATAAGCAATTACATTATGTAGAGTAACACAGTTATTATTTCTCTCACTCAGTTCTTTAACTTTTAAATATGTACATAATATCATGTCTTTTATCTGCTTAAACCTCTCCAGTGATTTACAGTTGTGCTTAGAGTATAATTAAAACCCTTCCCTGCATGTACAACTGGCTTTATGACTATAATTCATACTATGCTCCTCCTTGCTCACTGGCTCCAGCCACTCAGAACTACTTGCAGTTGTGGGGATACACCAAGTCTTTTCCCACCTCAGTGACTTTGCACTTGCCCTTTACTGCCTATGGAATCTTTAACTGTTTGATTCTTTCTTGTAACTCAGGTTTTAACTGACATATTGCCTCAGGTAAGAACTTTGATGGATGTACTACATAAATTCACCTCTTCATCCAAGTTACACACATAGATACCCACACCACAGGTAGTTTCTCTTACAGCACTCTGCTTTACTTTTTTCATAGCACTTTTCACTTTCTAATAGTACCCTTTATTTAATTGCTTGAGCTAAGATTTAATAAAATAATAATTAACATCTAGTGAAGTGGATTTTTTTTTTTTGGTCCATTTATAGATCTATTTTTTTTTTTTTTTCATTTTTGGTTTGGGAATAATTAAAGGAGCTATATGAACATAGAAGTTGTTGTCAGTAATAACATTGTATGTGAGTTACTACACAGAGTTCCAAGTCACTAAAGCATACATAACAAGGCAGTGAATATGGAGAGGTAAATGGATTTTGTATGGACTATGGAGGATTTTGAAAGACTTGCTAAGAAGATTGACTCTCACCTCTGGGCAACAGGAAAGTAATTAAGAGTTTTAATTTTTGTTTTGAAATGATACCTTCAAATGTATATGTGGTAGAAAATACACTGGACATAGTAATATAAGAGGTTTAAGATGATGTTACTATTTTACTGATTTTATGCATTCACTCATTTATTCAACAGCTATTTATTGATGACTCTTTTAGACACTGAGGATATAGTGGTAACAAAGGAAAATTCTCACCCTTACGAAATTTATGTTCCAATTTGAGAGACAGAAAATAGAGAGATAAAAAATAAATATAAATATAAATGTAAATATATATTCTGAATAGTGATGAATCCTAAAATGAAAAATAAAATAAGGTGAAGAAGATGTAATATGAAGATGTTGTTAATATTTTGAAAGGCTTCTTTTAGTAGGTGTATTTTGAACAGAGGTGTAAATCTACTGTGGGAGAGAGACATGACAATATATGTTGGACTATGTATACATCACATGTCACTTTTCTCAAACGTACTAATCTAAGGATCACTTTATAGTCTTAAAATTATTGAGGACTCGAAAGAAATTCTGTTTATATGAGTTATATCTATGTTTATATCTGTACCTTTATCTGTATCTATATATCATCTCTGTGTTTTATAAGTTAAAACTGATAATTCAAAAATATTAATTCACTGTAAAATAACAATAAAGATCATCATATGTGAACATAAGTAACACATTTTATAAAAGATGTTGAGGTTCACGGTCAGTAATCTTGTCTGTTCTTGGCTCCTGGTGCCCACTTTGATGACCTGAGTCTTGCTGCACATGCCAATCTTCCATGAGCCTCTCTGAAAGCCAATTTGGTGGGGTAAACCACAATGTAGATTTAAGCTAATGACATGATAATTAGATTGTTTTGTTCTAGGTTACCTTCCAAACTCTATTGTACCTATGTTGTTTGGACCCATGGGCTAGAGAGAGTCCTCTTATATTCTTTTGCAGTTGACATGCTAACTTCTGATTGGTAGATTGTTAGGGCGTTCCCTCCTTCCCAAGGTGTGGCCATTGCTTGGGAAGCCCACCTTGTCCCTAGGGGGAACCGGAGGTCCCTAGCTGTCTACTTAACAGAAATAACAATATTTTCCAAAACCAAAAAATGTAATGAGAAGAGTGTTTTACATTTTTGAATTTTTTTTTAATTTTCAGTCTAAATAGAAGCTATCTGGATTTTCAAATTTGTTTCTGCACTAATATATTGCCATGTATTGTTTAGGTTGAAGTGTGTGAAGAAAATATGATCTCAGGCATATATGTAAGTGAAAAAGAGAAAAGTATTTTAAGACCATTCAGATAATATTGTATATTCTGCTTGGTTGTTGATACTACACCAATACTTGGCAAGCAAGGTTTACCTTGATATGGAATCTGAACACATCAATATATTTTTCATACTTACTTGATGCCATTAAAATCCATGGGTATATCTTGTACTTTGAATGGATAATTTATCCATCTATGATTTTTTTTAACATCATGCATTTGTCATTTGGAAAATATTGATTCACTCAGTTACAGTGTTGACACGTCATTCTAAAATATCACACAGAATTACATCACCAGTCTCCAAGAAAAATCTTTGAGTAATGGGAGGCTTTCAATGTCATGGCAATCAATAGAAAATTTCCAAAGTTCTAAATGCTTGAAATCAATGCTGCCAGCTGACTCACTTTGCTCACTATTGAGATAATAGCAGTCAAGTACCAAAATTTGAGTATCCATAGGTTAACGGTTGTTCTCTCTAGTAAGATGGTATTCCATTAAAAAAAAGCAACCAGTTCAGCTCACAACTCAATTGCCCAAGTTGCTTTCTTTTAATATGCATCAGAAATGCTTTAAGTATACTTTCCATTTCATCACACAGAGTATTAAAAGGATGCCTACTCAAAGGTCAAGATATAAATTACTTTGATTCATCAAGAATATTTTTAAGTAAAACTGGAATTTTTTAAAACTGTGTGTGTGTGTGTGTGTGTGTGTGTGTGTGTCTGAATTCCATGACTCTTAGTACATTGGTGCTGCTATTAATATTTGGATTCCTTCTATGGTGCCCACATTTTTATGCCCATTGTGTTTGAATCATCACTGAAAGTGGCAAAATAATGAAAAAAGAAAATAATGTCTTATAATTGTTACGAAAATACTTTTGAGTAAACAGATGCCCTGAAGGTTTCTTGGGATGCCCAGAGTTTGCATAGTTCTTGAGAACCATTAACACACATTCTATTGGATTGTGCACTGGGATAACCCACTCCTTACAAACAAATTTTAATATTACATTTTCAAAAAAGAAGGAGTATTCTGAATTTAGAACAGATGGCTTACACACAATTAAAAATTTTGCTATCCTGCTATCATATGCAGTTTCGTTTCATAAAGTGATTACTACCCTAAAATCTCTGGGTATGACAGATATTTCAGCTAATATCTGTTTCCAAGTGTCAGGTTTAGTCTCTTTCTGTGTTCTCAATTCTTGGTGCACTCATGGCTGAAGAATGACCAGGCACACCAAAGTCAGACAAACATGAGGTAAAATTTATTGATGAGGGACAAGATAGGATTATAGATCAAGAGTAAGATATAGGTTTACAGAGCAAGACATATACACCACAGATGATGACTGGACCCTTTGTGGTAGCAGAAAAGAGACTTTGGTTATGGTCTGGGTCTTGTTTTATTGTGTCCGGATAGGGACATCCCCATGGTTCAAAAGTCACTATGGAACCACTCTGGGCAGTTGGGAGTTGCATGACCTGAGTTTTACTACACATGCCAGTTGTTCAGTTGTTCTAGGTCACTTTCCAGACTCTATTGTACCTATGCAGCTTGGCCTGTGGGCTAGAGAGTCTTCTGCATTCTTTTGCAGTTGGTGTGCTCAGTTCTGATTGGCAGATTTGTAGTGTGTTCCCTCCTACCCCAAGTATGGCAGTTGCTCAGGATAGCATTAAGGTGGGGCAGGACCAAGACCAGGACCTGGGGCTCACCCTTGTCCTTCTTCCCAGGTAAGCAATTGTACCAGGGCAAGACATGCACTTTCTTCCCTAGGAGACCCAGAATCCTTCACTATTTACCTAACACAAGGATCAGAAAATCACACAAAATACAGGATATCAAGAAGTGAGGATAGTTATAATACATCTATATATATAAAAGCCTTATATCTTTGCCAATTTTTCTTGAAAAATCCTGGAAAGGTTATTCTTGTATTTAGAGATCTAACCAGCACACAGAGATAATTTTAACGTTTGTCACTTTGTCTCCTCATACTTTATATTCCCTCACCATTTCTAAGAACATGTGAGCAGGAATCAGATCCTCTTGGGAGAGTTTAGGAGTCATTGAAATGGCCATATAAGCTTATATGTTCCTGCTGTAAGTCATAATCAATACATATCCACTAATGCTTTCCAGCATGTACTATAAATTGGCAATCTACATTGTTTGCACAAGTTTCCTATAAGACAATCCCTGGAAAATTTTCTATAGCTGAAATGAAATTCTCTCTGCAATTACTAGCAAATGCTTCTATTGTTATGTGACCATCAATAACCTCATATTGTTTCCATACACATCAATGCCTAGGCCAGCGGCAAATAGAAAACAAAATTGAAAAGTGGTAAGTGTACCCACAAAACTTCTCTGAATGGACCAACTCTATTTTTAATACTGGTTATTTTCTCTTCTCTCCACAGCTTTATGTTTAGCTAAAAAAGAAATTGGGACACAGTACTCTGCAGGCAAGAAGAAAACCCAGCCATTTCTACACGTTCTCCATCTCAATTTAATATCTCCATCTCCTATCCTTTGTGTTATATGTTAGATAATTGCACTTTAAACATAGTTTTCCTTCCCTGGGTTTGGTGTGAAAACTTTAGAAATGTGGCTGTAATAAAAGTTAAATTTAGTCAAACTTCCTAGTTCAATTTCACTAAAAGCTATGACTTCAGACATATTACTTAGCCTCTTTGCCCCTGCCCTTCCTATGAAGATAATAATTTTATGTACCTTATAAAGTTGCTTTTGAGATTAAATGTATTCAATAAAGGATATAGAACAGTGCCTGTCCCACAGTAACTGCTTAAAAATATTATTTTGTTATTATTGTTATTTTCTATACTGGAGCTTACAGGTTTCATATTATCTTAACTAGTTAATTTGGCAAATCTAATTGTAGCATGCCTACATTTATTCTTTAATTTTGCTTGTTAAATCAAAATGAATATTAATTACATATCTATGACATGCAAGTCATGAGGTTATTTTGTTTCTAATTTAACAGCCTTTTTGCCTTTCTCTGCAAAGCCCTGTGGCAAAAATTGTTCTACTACAGTTTCAGAATCTATTGTCCAGAACAAAAAGCATCCTCCTCAGTAATTATAGAGAAAAAAATTTTATAGCCTAGCCAAAAATTATAAATCCCCCTCCAGGACTATCACTGGCCAGAGATAATGCTTTTGGCAAATAAGTAACTGAAGCTTTGGAGGTGTGTTGTTTAATCTGTTTTACAAAAGAATCCAAGACAAAGCCAAACCAAATAAAACTTATAACCATTCTTTGAATATATCAAATTAGGGCTAAGAACCATGTGAAATAAGAATAATTGCTGGGCAATAGATACATAGTTCATTACTTTTAAAAATATGCAATTATAATTGAAGACGGATGAAAGAAGGTTATAATAAAACACTGGTAATTTGGGGAGTTTAAAGATAAAGGCTATCATCTCCCTTGTGCGTTGGACAGACATGTGTTTTGGCAACCACTTTGAATTTTTGCCCAAGCTCTATTATAGCCATTCTTATCTACATTTCATAGAGAGAAATAGAAGAGAAAACAAAATCCCAGTCTGCTGAGGCAGGAATAACTGCATTGTGCATCTGATATAGTTCATTCTTTATACTGAAAAAAATTCTGGCAGTTCACTAGTTTTCAGTGAAAAAAAAAAAAAGACTTTTTTCCAGGTGAAATTAATTTCTATTAAAATTGTAAGACTCTTTCCACTAGCAGACTTCCTTTGTTAAGAAGAATAGAAAAACCAAACCAAAAGAAAAGAAACGCAATGAAAAGTGCTATGAGAACAGGGAAGAAATTATCTTAACAATATAATCTATCCTGCAGAAACATTTTGTTAATAAGGTGAATGTTGTTTATGGGTATGATAATTTTGAATTAATTTGAAGAATTTGGGGAAGGGAAAAGCAGAATATTAAAACATTTTTAAAAGGTTGAATTATAGGTAAAAACAATATAAAAATTTAACTGTTGAGAATGTATTTAAAGTATATACTCTCTCATACATACACACACATAAAAATACATATAAAGTATGTATATAGTCTTTTCTTATTTATTATACATTTCGAATACTGATCATTTCATCACAATATAAGATTGTAATATACTGTAATATAAGATTACAGTTTTTGGAGAAACTATCTTTTAATTTTATTATTGATTAGAGATTGGTGAAGACTATCATAAAGAGAATGAAATTTTTTGAAGTGATAGGAATCAGGAGAAAGATTCTTGCAATTGATAACACTTAATAAAAATACTTGATTCATGTAACACTGCTCAATAAGATTCTCAATAAAATTTTTCTTATATTTTCATACATCTATGGAGAACTCTCAGTGTGACAAAGAGTATTAAATACATCTGAAAAAGATTGAAAGAAGGACTAGGATATGGCAGAACCCCTGTCATAGTGAAAGAATGAACGGGTGAAAAAGTCTTTAAACAGTAACTCAATAAAATACACTTGTGAGTGTACACACACACACACACGCACACTTCAATAAGTATGAGCTAGTATGCTGTCTCTTTATAAAAGTCAATGTCCTAATTTCATGAGTGAATTTTTTATTTAACTTCTAACTGGAAACAGTCTTTATAATTAAACTCCTAAAAATATTTTTTCCTTTCTTCATAAATGTGCACAATGGCTAGACTAATTTACTCATTTGTAGAAAAATATTATTGGTTTAATAAAGATTTTGCTAGGAAATGCTTTCCTAATCTAGAACTGTCTAAAAAAATCATTTCTGTAATTTTCAACTAAGTAAAATTTATTCACAATATTCATTTAATAGAATGTAGGGCTTGTGGCTGGGTGTGGTGGCTCACACCTATAATCCCAGTGCTATGGGAGGCTGAGATGGGAGGATCACTTAAGTCTAGGAGTTGGAAACTAGCCTGAGCAACATAGTGAGGCCCTGTCACTGTAAAAAAATTTAAAATTTCTGAGTGTGTTGTTTTTACCTGTAGTCTCAGCTACTCAGGAGGCTCAGGTGGGAGAATCACTTGAGCCTAGGAGTTGGATGCTGCAGTGAGCTATGATCACACCACTGCACTCCAGGCTTGGTGACAGAGCAAGACTGCATCTGTTTAAAAAATAGACTGTATAGCTTCTTACTTAGAGAATCTAAAATATTATAATAATAATTGCAAAAGATGAAAAATACAGTGGATTTTTCTTCACACATTATCTTTTACAGCGATGTAAATGATTTGTGTGATTTTCTGATACAACAAAGTTAAGTCAGATAAAATATTTCTACATGAGAAAATTATGTTCCAATATCCATTACCAATTAAATAATAATTATTCAGAGTAATTATTCATTTATTCAATGTACATTTATTGTGTTACTTTCTAAGTACTAGTCAGCATGCTGGGTCCAGGGGGAAATTTTACTAAGCTCTTGTCTCTACCTTTAAAACACTCACTGTTTAGATTGTATTTGTGAATTTCCTATGCCTTTTTACAATTTCTGTACATTTTCTTTGTTTTCCTTTATGTTACCATTTCCCTAATTGTCATGCCTTCTCCCAGGAGAGATATAGGGAGAGATAAGTATTGATGTGTCAGGATATTAATCACCTAATTTATATCATCTGTTACTGGCTGTATCACTTCCTATGAGATAAACCTTTATAAATGTAAACACTATCTTGTGTTGATTTTTCTGTTAAATGTTGAAAAGGAGAGAGTGGGTAAAAAGAGGAGAAGAACTTAACCAGAAGTAGTAAAAACAACCAGTTCTAGTTCAAAACAAGAGAAAAACAAAAGCAGCAACAAAAACAACAACAAAAGCACTAGGAGAGAAGAAAAGGGATTGACTTTAACAAAAGATTTTATATATATAAGTATAAATATATATGCACATATATATAAATATATATACACATATAAGTAGTATATATACTATATATACATATACATATTATATCTTTTTCAGCAACTTGTTTTTATAAGATGAATCTTGTCTAGAGGTTAGAATATTTAGACTAATTTGAAAGGCTTGGGAAATGGAAAATGAGAATATTTAAAAGGTTTCAGAAATTTTTTTGTACTTGTGCACTTCCATCTAAAATAAGGATGTAATTATTGCACACAGTAGAGGTAGACAGCAGAACAAGGACTAAAAAGATTTTCTGTTTTAAAGATTTTGACTATACATATAAATTTATTTTTCTCTTAAATGATATTTTGTTTTATGATTCAATTTTTATCATCTGTTATTCTTAATTTGACCTTTAGATTGACAAATGTTGCTAAATTTTATCTATTCCATTTAAAATCTAAATCTGTTTATATAAAATGGTTATTATACACAAGTAAAAATGCTAATTTCAAAGGTATCAGTTATATGTCCTCAAATTCACTTTTTTAAAATAAAATAAGGTATTTATTTATTTTTTAATATCATATTTTTAAAAATTTGCACATCACAATTTGGTCAGTGTAATTCATTGGCAATATGTAATGGTGACGATTCTCCTTCATACACACTATTGAGAAAACAGTTTCATTAGTGTGTTAAGAAGACAGATTAATGAAACATAAATGACAATGTGAGCAAGAAACCTCTAATAATTCTCAGTGATAACCGTTTAATTACTTTAGGTAATACTTTTAAAAAGTTATGCCACATTACAGATAAAATATTTAATTTTCCTACATCGCCGCGTGGCAGATCCTCCTAGCTGGTAGTCAGGGTCTGTTTCCTTTTCCAAAGCACCCAGCTAGATTGCGTTTCCCCAGCTTCCTCAGCACTTGCATGTGGCTCTGCACCCAGTTCTCATCAGTGAAATGGGAGCGACTGTGGTACGGATCACCTCCAAGCCAATGCTTTTGAGAAGTGTATTGTGCTATGCTTTTTTCCTGCCACTTCTGGTGAGAAGTTGCCAAGTGATCATGAGGCCTTGGTGTCAGCAGAATTGAAGTTGCCTGGATCCATGGGTATGTCAGTGGTAGAAAGATGTCCATCAGTCAGGAGCAACTACTCTTAAAGCACTGTAAGCAAGAGATCCATTTTTATTGTTCTTGAGTCATTATAAACACAGGGTTTATCGGTGCCAACAGCTAAAATGTCTAGCATGATAAGGTTACAACTTCATGGTGTAACTATTACTCATTTTCTGAAAAGTAGTTTATCAAGAAATCAGAAAAACTAAATCAAACATATTCTAATTTTAATCTAATTCAACCAAAGGTGGGGAACTTGTGGCCTCAAAACCACATGTGGCCCTCCAGATCCCCAAATGTGGCCCCTCAACCCAATCCAAACTTCACAGAAAAAAATCCCCTTTTAAAAGCATTTGTTCTGTAGAATTTGGATTCAGTCAAAAGGCTACACTCAAGTATCCAAAACCCGAATGTGGCCCCAAGGCAGCAGGTTCCTCTGAGAATCACAATGTAAGACATAAGTTGAAATATATGAAATGATCATTTTTTATAGATCAACTTGATTGAGTATAGTCAATTTCATATGGCCCAAACTTACATTTGCAATATCATATAAAGTACCTTGTGAAAATCATATAGAAAGCAAGTATCAAATCTTAATGTGAATTTTCCAAATTGTAGACTACAAATATCAATTGGACTTTCAACAGTTTTTATTCCTGAAGCTCTAAAATAGGATTTCTATTCTTTAAAACAATTTGCTATTGTTTACAATTAGATAATCTTGGCTCAACAGTATCAAAATATGTTTTTGTTTTTTTTTTTTTGAGACAGAGTCTCACTCTGTTGCCCAGGCTAGAGTGAGTGCCGTGGCGTTAGCCTAGCTCACAGCAACCTCAAACTCCTGAGCTCAAGCGATCCTCCTGTCTCAGCCTCCCGAGTAGCTGGGACTACAGGCATGCACCACCATGCCCAGCTAATTTTTTCTATATATATATTTTTAGCTGTCCATATAATTTCTTTCTATTTTTAGTAGAGATGAGGTCTCGCTCTTGCTCAGGCTGGTCTCGAACTCCTGAGCTCAAACGATCCGCCCACCTCGGCCTCCCAGAGTGCTAGGATTACAGGCGTGAGCCACCGCGCCCGGCCTCAAAATATGTTTATGGAAGCTTAGACTTTTCTCTGAGAAAAGTAGCATTCTGCAACCTCATAAGCAGTGTCATACTCAGTCAAAATGGAATCTTCCATCAATTTTAACTCACTATATATACCTCAGTATAGAAAGATTTTTTTCCCCTCATCACAGGAACAATTCTTCCCTTCTCTTGAAGCTATCTCCTTTTCTTTGAATTGGTATATTAACAATTATAAAGGAAATGCATTCCCTTTCATTTAGATTGAATTTGCTATTTGCTTCATTCAGTCATGATTTCAGGCCTATGTCTTCAAATTTTATCCTAATTTTTTCTCTTATTTGGAAAAGCTACTTCTGCTAACCCATCCTTACATAAATTACTTATGATTATTTAACCTTAAAAAACTGCATATGTTTATGATTATCACTCTGCCCTTTGTACAGATAATTAAGTAGCTTGAGAGAAGGAAGCACACCTAAATATAAAAGATGTCCCTACGGAAGAGTGTATAGTACAGTGGTTAAAAGTGTAAACTAAAGGCAGATGGCTGACCTGGAATTCTGGTTATATCTCTTTATTGTCCATGCGACCTTGGGTAGGTAATTTAAACTTATCAATAAAATAAAAATAATGCTAATGTTTAAATGAGCTAATTCCTATAAATCTTTTAGAACAGTGTTTTCCAAATAGTAAATACCTAGTAAGTGTAAGTGATTTTATTGTTATTATACCAGTAGATATGTTATGGGCAGTAAAATACTGTCTGATAATTTGTAGAACTATTGATCTTTTTACTTAATTCCCATTAAATAAAACAATATGTGCTTCAATTCATCCAAACATAACCTTTAACTTAAATAAAGAGAAGCATTAAGGTAAGGATATATTTTTTAGGGTCTAAATAGATTGAGTCAATAATCTAGCAGCCTTGTACTTTCAGAAGAGAAGGAGCTTAACCTCCGGTAAGAGAGGTTTAGGTCTGATAGTTTTGTGACCTGAAAGAACTCTGCTGCCTTATTCCATCAAGCCTTGCTACAAGTCCATCAGCTGTCAGTCACTAACAGGATTCTTAAATATACTATCATCCCTCCTCTTCATCTCCCCAACCTCTCTGATCATTCCAACCTCAGCTCACTTTTGTTTACATGATTGTGCCTGTAAATACATCTTTATAGATGTGGTACTCTTTTTGTTTATCACTCTGTTTACTTTTCAGTACCTTTGGCAAATTCACCCAGAGTTTAGGATGTCAGCCCTGAACAGGTGTATACTCAATGTATTTTGTAGACTGAATATTTACTTAAAAGTTTTTCTTTTTTTTTCTTTTTGATTGTAATTATTTCACATTGGAAAGGATTTATGTATTAACATTTGGTGCATAAAAACACAAAAAGAATCATTTTATGCTAATAAATTTAATTTTTGGATTGGTTTAATTGCCATTAAAAATCTCTCCTTTTTTCTTTTTCTTCCTTATATTAATATTATGTGTGTAATAATGATTAAATGTAATTTCATTATTCATTCCTTTTGAAGAAGTGCTTGTGGACAACCTTTATAGTAATATTCATTGTAGAACACTGCAGTTAGTGCAGGCATAATTTTCGTAAGGCTGAAATGATATTAAACCTTCTTGAAGGAAAAAGGAAGGTATAGTTAAGTGCTCTATTAAGTAACTAAAAGCTTATGACTTAGAGTTGTACATACCTGGGTTGAATCCTGGAATTCCCGCTATAAGCCTTTGGCAAGTTTACTCAATTGTAAATTGGGGACAATAATATCAACCCTTTTGGCTTTTCATATGAATTTCATGAGATACATTGGCTTAAAATGAAAATCTAAGATTATTATTGTATTTGAAGAAGAGTAATAAAGCATATGACCAGCTTTAGGAATGCACTGTGCTCAGTTTAGCATATTGGTTTATTTTTGATGAATTGTTTCACTTGTCGTATTGACACTAAGGCTACTCTTTTCCTTTCCCCATTAGTGCACAGCTTTTCCTTTTATATCAGGGCATCCACTGTGGCTAGGTCATTATTTAACCATGACCAAAGTTTGAAAATTATTAGCATGTGGGACTTGGACCACCACATTTTGCTTTGGCCATTAAGAATGGTTTGTTGATGCTAATGTATGGCACCCTGTGGGGATGTTTTTTTCTCCTTGCTCTTCGACTTTCTCTTTTGTAACATTTCACTTGTGAAGCTGGAGTGATTAATTTTTTATACAGTTGTTCTTACGTGCAGCATGATAAGGTGGGTTCCCTTCAACTCTCCAGTAGCTCTGCTGCTGCTGAAAAGTAACTAATAGCAGGAACTGGGCCCCTCGTGGCTCCGGGAGGTCTCTTGAAAAAAAGAAACAGACAATATCTTGTCATATCATAAATTTATAAGGAGTTAATTAAAGGCTTTCCCTTGCATCTTAAACGCATTCAGAGTCCCATATCACAAGGAATGATTCTTGTTTAATTAACAATGGCTTGTAAAAATTTGCTGCTCAAAGTGTATTTTAATGTCAGGCAGATTATCAGTACAAATGGAAAACTGTACCTGGAAAATATCCAAAGAATATAAACTGGCACAAAACTATGTGCATATATTTTCTCTTAATTATTTGTGGAGACATACACATAATTTAATTTTATACTTTTGAAATTGTCATAAGTATTTATGACTTTTTAAAACACATTAAAGTATAAAACTTAATATTGATTTATTATACTATTTGCATTTTCTAGTCGGTATACTCTATCAATTGCTATTTATTACTGTTTCAAATTATTTTTTAAATAATCATGTACAATTACTCTGGTAGAAGACTGTTGACCAATCTTACAGACTTAAGAAATGCTGTATTAGAATATGTTTAAATTCTGATAAGAGCTATTGTCAATTATGATATATTTTTGAGAGAAAGAAACATGATAAAAATCAGATTCCAATATGGTTGAGGGGAGAACGAGTTTCAAAAATCAGTTTAGATTAATCTGCAAGAAATTTACCTTGAAGGACTCTTTGATTATTCCCCTTAGATGACTTATTTGAGCTAATGTATAATGGATAATCCATTTAAGTGCCCTTATTAGAAGCCCTGAAGCTGTTTATAGTGATCTCAATAGATCATAACTCTTCTACTGAAAAGCAAATAATCAAAATTATAATAAGTATTAATAACTATGAAGTATCATGGAGTCATTAGATGATTCAAAGGAACATTTTTCAGCACTTTATCATTGATTATTCATACTCATGTATAAGTTTATTTGAGCAGACCTCTATTGGCAGATTATAATTTACACATTAGCTCAAGAGTAGATTATAACCCTACTTACATTTTAATTTTCTTACTCAAATAATTCCTGGGGAAAAATACAAAGTCTAGAAAAATTGTAATTGTTATAAAGCAATTCTTAAAAGATCGATAGGATTGTTAAGAATAACATAAGGTTTTTTTATTGTTTTTTAAAACCCCTCAATCATAGTACGAAATATTTTTCACTTCCTATACATTTATATTAATGAGAGAACAGTAATTTTTTTACTATCATTCAGGCTCTCCATTAAGCTCACTGAGCAAAATACTTGCCTATATTTGGAGATGGCAAACTTAGAACAACTCTTCATTTTGAAGTATATTAATTCTTATTTATATTTTTCTACTATATCTCAATCTTCTTTGTGGTTCAGGCACTGGCATGTGACTTAGGCTGTAATGCGTACACACCAGACTGTTTATCAAAAGAACAAAGCAAGAAACAGATGTATGGAATTCTATCCTGGCAATGTTGGGGGAAACATGAACTTTCAGAAACAGTGGTGGGGGTCCAGGTGTTCAGGGATACACATGATGTCTGTGTTAATGAACATGAGTAGTAATGACTTAGCTACACTGTAGTTATGGTTTGGACATTGATCTGGCTGTGTAAGGGCCAAGATTGACTCTATATCTCCCAGAAATTTAGCAACCTACCAAAATATTCTTTAATAAATTCTTTTTTTTTTTTTCTTAAATTGTCAAGATTAGGTTCTGGTGGAAACCAAGAAGTTTGTAGGAAAATTAATATTATATCTAAAAGTGGAAAATTAACTATATGGTGTAATTATTATAGTTGCTGTATTATAGAATCGCACCATCCTGGAAAGCACACCCTTAGTTAGTAACCGAAGTTCTTTCATTACATCTGCATTCTTTCCAGTTTGAGAATTGCTCCTTACAAAGCATTTTTGGTTAGGTTATCACAAATTGTACTGCTACATCTTAGTATGGATTTATTATGATTGGTGGTGACTTGTTTTCCTAGACCAGGCTAGAGAGGCCACAAGAACAGAGTAAACATGATGGAAGATGTCAGCATGGCTGGTTTCTAGTAAGAGTTGTCTTCCTGGCTTGTGGACAGCCCCTTTCTCTCCGTGTCTCTGGTGTCTCCTCTTCTTCTAGGAATCATCCCTATCACATTAAGATGCCAGCTTTATGATCTCATTTAACCTTCACCACCTCCTCACAGGCCCTATGTCCAAATACAGTCACATCAGGAATTAGGACTTAATTATATGAATTTGGTGGGGACACAACCCTTCAGTCCATAACATTCCCCCTGTCTCCCAAATTCATATCAGTCTCATATGCAAATACATTCATCCATCCCAACATCTCCCGAAGTCTTAACTCTTTCCAGTATCAACTCTTACGTCATGGAGTCCATCTAAATGTCATTTAAATCAGATATGAGTGTGTGAGACTTGAGGTACAATTCATCTTGAGGTAAAATTCCTCTCTAGCTGCAAATCTATGAAACCAGGCAAGTTATGTGCCTCCAAAATATAATACAACGGTGGAATAAGCATAGGATAGATGTTTCTATTCAAAAAATGAGAAATGGGGAAAAATAGAAGGTGTGATAAGTCTGAAGGAAGTCCAAAACTTAGCAAAGCAAATTCCATTAACTCTTAAGACTCAAGAAAAATCTTTGACTTAATGCTCTCTTCTGGCTCACTAGGCTGTCAGTGTCATCCTCTCCTCCAGTTGCTCGGTGGGGACTCCCCTCCCCACGTTTCTGTGAGAGCTCTACTCTCTGAAACCAGACAGGAACAGCCTGTCCCTGGGCCTGTCATGGGAGTGGCAACCCTGATGATCTTTGAATTGCTTTTGTATACTTCTTTCCTTTTCTTGAAGAAGAACACATGCTAGCAGCCTTCTTTCATTAAGTATGGTTTTTGTCTGTTTCCTTTGTTCCAGCTGGCAGTGTTTCTGCTGGTATAACCCCATCTGTATTCCTGTTTTCTGCTTAGGGGGTTGATTAAATTCATGATTCCCACTCATACTAATTTTCTTATCATGCTTTTATGTTCTTTTCAAAACAAGCTTTCTTGGTTTTTCCAATACAGATAGGTTAAGAATTTCCTAGTTCTTCAAGTTCTGGTTCCATTTTGCCTGACAATTTCTTCTTCGTCTGTCTTTTTCCTCATTTTATAGAAGTAATCAGGCTGCATCTTCCACACTTTGCTTGGAACTCTCCTTAGTTAGTGCCCAATGTCATAATTCACAAGTTCTATCTTCTACAAATCACTGCTAAACAATTTAGGCATGTTTTTGCCACTCTAAGGATTGTCTTTCTTTCAGTTTCCAACAACTTGTTCTGCATTTTCATCTGATACCTCATCAGAGTGGCCTTCGATGTGCATATTTGTATCAAAAGTCTCTTCACAGCTATTTCTACTTTTTCTAACATGCACCTCAAAACTCTTCCAGCCATTACCCAGTTCCAAAGTCACTTCTACACTTTTAGGTACTTGTTACAGCAGCACCCCACTTCTTAGTACCAAAATTTGTCATAGGATTCTTCTGAGGAAGAGAAAAAATAATATTATAAAAATTATCTCACCTGATTAGTGAAGCTAATAAGTCCTAATATCTGCAGTCAGAGGCAGATATTAGAGAGGAATAAGAAAGCAAATCATGTAGTTTTAGTCTAAATCCAAAGGCCTGAGAACCAGAAAAAATGATGATGTAAGTCCAATTCAAATTTTGGCAGGCTCAAGACCCGGAAAAAGGCAATGTTTCAGTTTAAGTCTAAAGGCAAGAAAAGATTGATATATCAGTTGGAGTCAGTCAGGCAGGAAGAGTTCCCTCTTACTCTCTCAGGAAGGTTAGCTTTGTTAATCTATTCAAGCCCTCAACCAACTGGATGAGGTCCATTCACATTAGGGAAGGCAATCTGCTTTACTCAGCCTACTGATTCAGATGTTAATCTCATCCAGAAATAACCACAAAGACACACATAGAATAATGTTTAGCCAAATGTCTGAACACTCTGTGGTCCAGTCAAGTTGACACATAAAATTAACCATCATAGCTATTAAAAAGGTATTTTCCTCCTCACTTAAAATATATCCTATAATTCAGTCTGTTTGGGCCAACTTGCCTTATGCTACCATTCCTAAACCAATCACCACATATGGGAAGATGGATTTACACATGCTGATTGGCAAATCTGGGTTATGTTTCTTCCCTCAGATTAGTCACAGCTGCTCAGGTGACTCATTTTGCTTTCTGGCAAAGTCTTTTGCTTGTTGACCAATACTTTTGAGCAGATGGTGGTGGGGCCACTACAAAATTAATGGTAATATTTTTCCAACACATTTTCAGAATTCAGGGCATTTTTTCCAGAAAGAGGAGTGGCAGGCAAAGAATACAATGTGTTTTCCCAAATTGAAACGTGATTATTTGAAATGTGTATTGTAATTTGTGTATTAACTCACAAGATGCCTGAATCAACATTCTGTATATTATAGAGGACTTTCTATTGGCACTAATCAACAATTATCTCAGGTAATCAATCTATGAACAAATGGTCTTGAGTTATAATAACTTATAGCTTCAAGAATATGTTTCCCTCTCTCATTATAACGGTTCTTCTTCCAAGACATAAAACCTTTCCCTGTCATTTAAAACAGAACAACACAAATAACTGCTTAAATCTTTGGATATGTATATATGAAAACATCTCTGTGGGTTCTGTGTCTTTTCCTGGACTCAACATTCTTGTTAGATATGGCCTACTGTCCTTATTAAAAGTGGCTTTTCTGTACTTCTTTTGTGTGTATGAAGAAGTACACCAGGAAGGCATTTCCTCCCACACTAAATCACTACTCTAATTCAAACATGCCCCAAATGTTATAAGTACAAATCCAAGGGCTTTGGTAACTACAAATTTTACTGTTTTTATCATCCATTCTTACATATGAGTCTTGATTAAAAAGTTGAGGTTGAATTTTTCTATTATAGTCATAGCCATATTAATTATTTGTACATTGATCAGTCAACTTCTTTGCTAAAGTTTCGTGAAATATTTTCCTCTGAGAAGAATAAACATTGTGATGGATGGAAATGATACTTGTGTGATTAATTATCTGAAGCAGCAGCTCTTGGTTCCCTATCCATATTGCCTCAGGTCTCACTACAGTAGTGCTCACAGGACTCTCAGATACCAATGTCTTCATCTCATTACCATGGAGCTTTCTTTGGTGGATGGAATGCACTCTGCTTTGAACATGGCCAGCAGGACCTGCCTCGTCTTCCTCACTCCCAGCAATCTCCTTACCCCTCACCTCCAGCTGCCTCAATGAACCACTGACACTAGTTGGTGGCAATTCCCTCATTTTTAGGGTATGGAGTCTAACTCTGAGACTAGTTTTCCTCTAGTATCTAGAATTTGCCACTAGGTTTGAGTTCCAGTTACCTGCTAGGGTAGCTTGTGTTATAACACATATTTCATTGTCTACCTTTCTGTAGTGGATTTAATAATGTTCCCCTAAATTTCATGGCCATCCAGAGACTCAGAATGTGACCTTGTTTGATAGTAGAGTTTTGCAGATGTAAATAGATACGTATCTTGTGATAATGGTTTAGGGTGGACCCTAAATCCCATGAGAGTATTCTTCCAAGGGGCAAGAATGGATGAACAGAGAAACAGAGGGAAGAAAGCCCTGTGAAAAAGGAGAGACTGAGGTTATGCTGCCACAAACCAAGAAATGTCAGGAGTTACCAGAACCTGAAAGAGGCAAGGAAGGATTTTCTCCCAGTCTTTGGTATGAGCATGACCCCGCCAACACCTTGATTTCAGACTTCTGGCATTCAGAACTGTGAGAAAATAAGTTTCTGATGTTTTGAGCCACCAAGTTTGAAGCAATTTGTTATAGCATCCCTCAGAAACTAATATACTTCTCATCCTTGCTTCAGTTCCCTGTTCCCCTATGGAAGTTTCCTGGAAACACCTAAAAAATAAGCCACTTGCACACAAATCGTTGAATCAGGGTCTTTTTCTGGGGTCACTCTAATTAAGTCACTCACCGAACTCTTGTAGTAAGTAGTGATTTTCTGAATTCCAATCTCTCCTCCTCAAATTTACAGGGAATGAGATATAGAATGGTGGATATACCTTTTACACATCTGCCTCACTTTCTAGCATCTATATGTTTTCTGATGATCTACAGAGTTGTCATCTTTAGGGGTATATTCAAGAGATTTTAAATAGCACTTTGTACACTTTTCTTCATATTTCTAAAGCCAGAGAGAATGACATTCATGGCAGTTATGCCTCAGTTTTTGGCTGTAGCACAACCTGTCTGAGCCAAGTTTTCAGCTCTCAGAGTTTGTTTTAGAATAATAATTATTGTTGACTTGACAAACATCCAGGAGAGAGATCTATAGACTACCATCCATGGGTGGGCACAAAAGAAAAAATTTCTTTTTCATCTCCTGTTGTGAAACACTCTTGTAAATGAGGGGCAATTTTTTTTAACATTTCTTCATTTTAGAAGTAATTATATATAGTATTTTGAGGTGTTTTTACTTAGCATACAAATTTTTAAGAGTGACTCATTTTTACACATTTTGCTGTTTATATGTATTAAAGCAAATGCTCATTCACTATAGCCATGCAAATATAGCCTCAGTGTTAAGTTTTTAATGTTTTGTTACTATGTTTTAGTATACAGAGTAATAAAAATTTTTACTATGAAAGCTTAAGATATAGCAGAAATATACTATTTAATTTAGACCTTTTATAAAAAATATATAGGTGAGTAAGTTTAAATAGCGATTGGGTTTCAGACTGTTAGCTCATGAACCTTTCATCATGGAATCTCAAGTGTTTTCCTTTAGTACAGAGTGCTGCCATCAGATATTCACCATTTCAGTTGCTGTCACTGGGTCCTTAGTAAGCAGTATCCATTTGTCTTCTAAGGAGAAAAGTCAGTAAAATGATTAATTAGCTCACATATACCTTTTCATGTAGTTCCAATTTTGGATAAAACATTGGCTTTCTAAGATGAGAAGAATCGAGTTCTAAACCTAGTAATTATAGCACTTCATGACTTAGGCCCATGTTTCTGTAAAAATTCTTATATTCTCTTTGTTTCCTGGAAAACCTCCTGCTGTCTAAACCACTCACTGACGTTTTCCATGGCCTATGGAGTAATGCTTCTTTCATGTTCTCATTGCTTGAATTTGGAATATTCTATTCTTTCATTTTAGATTAGGTGCTTTATCAGTTTTAGGAAAAAGCTGCAGTTCTGTTAAAAAATTTGTGTGTGTATATATATATATTTATTTATTTTCAGAACTGTAGCTTCCATTATTTCTCTCCGTTATCATTTATCTATTATCTATCTTTCTATCTTTAGAACCGTATCTTATACATGCACACACATACAATTTTAACCAATTTTAATAGAAATACTTTGGTTTCTGTGTCTGATGTAGGATTCTTAAAAATTTGTGGCATAATGGCAAGAAAGGACTCAAAACTGATTTAAAATAACCTTATTTTGAGGATTCTAAATGAAGGGGAATCATATGACACAAATAAAACAATTAAATCCCCATGTGCCTATCTGATATGATTTATCAAATTTGAGATTTTGTGATGTCTGGTATATCTTCTAGTTAACTATATTTCGTTTTTATTTTCTCTTTTCTAATTATATCTTGTTTTAATAATAAAAGTAAAAGTTCGCCAGAATAAATGCTTATCATAGAGATAGGTTGATTAGTTGAACATCTCATCTAGGGTTGGATTATTCTTGTATATTTTGAACACAGAAATTTAAATGGTAAAATGTTAAAGAATTTCTTTCTCCTTATAGCCCTGAAAAATATTTGAAAGTTTTAGGCAATAATACTTAGATATAATTCTTGGTAATTAGAATTAAATCATGCCTTTTTATGTTAGATTAGTACTCTTCATAACAATGTCTAGTTGAAAGTTTAAATAGTGTTTTGACAGGAGTGAAATTGAGTAAAAGTTATTCAGTTTGTTTTTATTTTTAAGTTAGGCACACACAGTTATATAAAACTAAATCTTCAATTCCTAATATTTTCTTCTTTTCATTTTCCTTTATTATTCTACTTATTTCTTCACTCATCAATAGGCTAAAGCCCTCTTCCGTCTCAACCTCAGTACTAATTTAAAAAAATTTACATACATGATATTTTGTTACATAATTTCATGTCCTACTTCTCTATTATTCTTCACTGATTATTCTATTTTTGAGTTCTTCTCATGATGAAAAATGTAGATTGGTTCATTCTTTTCTGCTTTACTTTATCCAACAGTTGTTAATACCACATTTTACTTACCAATTTTTCAATTGACAGACATCTAAGCTCTTTCAAGTTTTTGCTATTTCAATCAATGCTAAAATGAATATCCTTGTATATGTCTCTTTGTAGCTTTGCAAATGGTTTTCTAAGGCATATACCAGAAGTAGAATTATTGGATAATTTAAAACATTTCTTAAATGTGATCCAGAATGGCTGTGCAAATTCATGTTACCATCATCAGTACATGAGGACTTTAGTTCTTTCACGATACCACTATAACTTTATGTCATTAAGATTATATTCTTGATTTTCTGATGTATATAAAATCAGTTCTCATTATTATATTAATATGTATTCCTCTATATTAAAGTTATAGTTCAGATTAATTAAAATTGGCATCTTTTCGATGTTGTCTTCCTATATAAGCATTTTTTATCATTACATGTTTTCTTAAAGATTTTCTTCATTTTTAGGAAACAAATTGAACAAATTTATGCTTTTTGGAGCTGTGGAAAATATCTTCTTTTAAATAAAAATAGAAAACTTTTGGCAGGGCGCGGTGGCTCACGCCTGTAATCCTAGCACTCTGGGAGGCCGAGGCGGGTGGATTGCTCAAGGTCAGGAGTTCGAGACCAGCCTGAGCGAGACCCCGTCTCTACTAAAAATAGAAAGACATTATATGGACAACTAAAAATCTATATAGAAAAAATTAGTCGGGCATAGTGGCGCATGCCTGTAGTCCCAGCTACTCGGGAGGCTGAGGCAGTAGGATCGCTTAAGCCGAGGAGTCTGAGGTTGCTGTGAGCTAAGCTGACGCCACGGCACTCACTCTGGCCTGGGGAACAAAGTGAGACTCTGTCTCAACAAAAAAAAAAAAAAAGAAAACTTTTATGTGAATTGCCCCCTTTCATTATATACCTGACTCTTTGCTGGACTCAGTATTTCTACTAAATTATAACTTGTTTTATATTTTCTACTTAAAATCATCATGCTGTGTACTTTTTTATCTTATTGCATTGGCTAGATCCTCAACACTTTGTAGCAAACTGGTAATCAACTGATACTGTCCAGGGAGACTGTGCTGCATCAGATATGATTATTTGGTATTGAATTTGGACAAGTTTTTAAATATTTTGAATGTAATTCCTGAAGAATGTAAATATTTATTTTGTTCCCAACTATAAGTTGAACTCTTCTAAGTTTTTACATTACGTAAACTTACATATATTGTAAATTTTATCAGATTAAGAAAGTATGATTTACTTTTTATTCCTAAGAATTTCACAATAAATAGTTGTCAAACACTGTCAAATACTTTGTGTTAATGTTTGTTTTTTTTTTTTTTCCCTTGTGTGGTATCTTACAGGGATACATTTTCTGATGATAATCCATTTATTTCTGGGAAAAACACTTTTTAGCTATGATTTATCATTTTAATACAACATTTGAATTATTTAGCTAATACTTTATTTAGAAACTTGACCCCGGTTCATAGGTAAATTGACCTGTATTTTTTTATTCTTGCACTGCCCTTATCAGTTTTGGATCACGATTGTACTATTCTCATAAAATCACTTACTACTGCAACTCATAGGAATAATTGTTATGTATGTTGGGTGCTTATCATGTAGTGGACATATTCTATGCACTTCATCTATACAAATTATGAAATTATAGCATAACCCAATACATTTTAAAATGAGACCATAGAATTTCTCTTTCTTTTCAATTTTTTAACCCATTATTTAGTACTTTATCACAATTGCTATCAACATTTACTACACACCTTAAATCTTCTAAGTCTCATATATTTATTAATTTATTTATTCATTAAAACAACACTGAGAGTTAGATGCTATTGTTAGTCCAGATTTATGTGAGGAAAATTGTGGATACGGTCAAGTCACATAGCTAATAACAAGTGGCACCAGGATTTGAACCCAGGCAGGTTCTAATCACTATGATACACTGTGCCTCAAATGATGATGATTTCTAACAACTTGCAAGTAAGAAAAAATTTCTGCTCCGAGTTTGATAAAATTTTATTATAATAATACTGGTTTGCACTTTTTAAAAAAGTAAGATTATCACCAGTTTAATTTCTTTTATGATATTTCATCTAATCAAATATTGCTAAAATAATGTCTCTCAGGATAAAACACTATGTTAGAATGTTGTTAAAATAAATTTATTAATAACATAATAGCATCCAACTAGCAGTTTTTAGGCATTGTATTTTAGATAAATTGTAGCTAGATAAAACATAAGCCATGAAACTATAAGAAATGATACAGGTCTATGTGTTTTTATTTATACATAGTACACTTAAGATGTTTCATATTTGTTTCTAGATTGAAGAAAATGCATTTAAAATAATGCTACCAGTCCTTAGTACTAGTGTTATGCTATTAAAATAATTCTGGTAATTATTTTTATTATTGTTTTTATATTATTATAAAAGATTTTTTCCCTCTCACAGCCAAACTTGTTCTATTTATAAAATTATTTTGTCTCATAACTTATACTGATAGAACATTAAAAATACATTTTTTGATGAAAAGTTATCATGTAAATCCCAGATTTGGTGGGATTTAATAAATAAGGACAAGTCTCTGTCCTTTTAAAAACTGTTACTCCACAAGCTTGATCATGATGATTCAGTAAACAACACTGAAGATGTGCACAGGAAGGTTATGACAGTGAAAGATTATTTGAAGTGCTTCCATCTGTCTTATCAATTTCATTAACCATTATCTCCTGCTGAGTTATGAGATACTTGGTTTCAGGCAGGATGTTTATTGACAACACTTTGGCATTGTCCTTTTTTTCTATTAGAACTGAAAAATCTGCACTTCCTGGAGCAGTGAGAAGAGGGTGGCAAGAATTAAGCAGAGCTAGGTAGCAAAAGTAAAATGATAAATTTTTCCTTAACTTGAGGTGGCTGTAAGAAAAAGAAAAAAAAAAAAGAGGGAATAGGAGGGCAATTTCTATGCTGCTCACATACCTTTTAGCAGTAATTAATGATTAAAATTTATGATCTGTATAGTTTTAATTAAAATGCTATTAAGCCTTCTGATATTGGAAACATGAATTAACTCTAAATGCTAATGTAAAGAAATAGAGCTTTCTCACATGTGCAATCTCAAGGGTGTGTAATTTTTTTCCTCAAATCAAATCACTATCAATTTATCTGATACATATTTTTATATTTTACATGTATATTTGGAAAATACTTACAAAAATACAATTGTATAACCTGAAAAATCTATGTATAATCCTTATCTCATGGATCTTTAATAAATGTTCAATAAATGAATGGTTTATCAATATTTGTATTCTACAAATATTTTAAGAAAACATTTATGCATATATTTTCAGCAAACAAATATTCAAATCAATAAACCTGTGAGGAAGGCTAATAATGGCCTTCAAGGATGTTGACATCCTAATCCCTAAAACCTATTACTGTCACCTCATATGGCAAAAGGGACTTTGCAGAATTCTTTATATCAAAGGTCTTGAGATGAAGAGATTTTCCTGAATTATCCAGAAGAATCCCCTGTTACCACAGGAGCCTCATAAGAAGGGGGCAGAGTTTTAAATAGTAAAGATCAGTAGCATTTTCATACCTTGCACATTATGATTTAAAGTTAAAATAAAATTCAGTGTTATAGTCAATGTAACAATGGAAGCTACAATAAACTCACAAATAATATTGCAGCCTTAGGATAAGAAATAAGACCTTGAGCAAAATAAAAGAAAATATTTTTTATGAAAGCAACTAAGAAATTTAGGAAAGTTATTGAAACTTAATACTACTTGGACATTATATAATCACTGATTTTTTTCTATAAAATACCACATAATCTTATTTTTGATGCCAAATGGAAAGTTTTAACTGTAAGGTAGTTTTTTTTGTTTGAAAAATGCAAATATATTTGATATTTTGGCTAGCTCATAATAGAATCTTAACATTTTTGGTTGCATGAATAAATAAACCATTAAGAAAATAAAGTCTATATTTGTTTTTGTTTTGGAGGCTTTTTTTGAGACAGGTTCTCACTCTGTTACTCAGGCTGGAGTGCAGTGGCACAATCATAGCTCACTGCAGCCTGAAACTCCTAAGCTCAAGCAATCTTCCTGCCTCAGCCTACTGAGTAACTGGGACTACAAGTATGTCCCACCATGCCCGGTTAATTTGTTTTGTAGAGACAGAATCTTGCTATGTTGCCCAGGATACACATGATTATAGGATTTGTTTGTGTCATGCTCAGTAATTGACTCTCAGAAACAGTTTAATCATGTGTTGACTGCTACTAATTTTACATTTATGGAAATCCATTGAACATGGTTTTATTTATTTAGCAAATATAGTCATAGGTGAATTTGTTATATCTTTTAAAATATTTTTATTAACTTTTTTATTGATACATAACAGATGTACATATTTTGGGGGTATATGTGATAATTTGATACACTCATATAATATGTGAAGATCAAATCAGGGTATTTGGGATCTTTTGTATTAAGCTTATTTTTCTCCTTTGCTATAGTGATGTAATATCTCTAACAAATGAATTTATTAAGATCTAAATTATTGTTTTTGGCCATTTCAACAATAATGAACATAGTCATGTGATTATTCCATGATGGTGACTAAGACACAAAGAACAGCCATTCCATGTATCATTTCATGTCATTTCCTGGCTACAAATATAATAAAACAATTTATTATTACTTTTGTAAAAAAAAAAAATAGAAGGATCAGTGGATCAGAGGGATGGAAATTAATGTGATAAGGGAAGCAGAAAGATATTTGAAGGTGCTAAGTTTCTGACTTCTAAACTGGAGGAAATTCCCACCTCCACCCCAACTGCTGTGGACCAATGAATACAAGGAACACAGCTCTAGAATCTGGAAAAGCAAAGAAATGTATTCTCCCTTACAGCCTCTGGAGCTAACACAACCCTATCAACAATGCAGTTTTAGCCCATTGAAACCCATTGCATATTTCAGACCTCCAGAACTGTAAGATATTTTTTGTTTGTTTGTTTTAAGCCACTAAATTTGTGGTAATATGTTACAGCAGCAACTAGGAAACTGATATAGCATATTTTACATAATAAAAGATATATACATATTTGTGTTTTTACCAAAGCAACAGCTAGTCTAGATTAGTTTGCAAACACTATTTTTAGTTTCTCACCTTCCGTTCACTCCTTATTCTCTGCAATCTCACGTTTGTTCTTTCTCTTCAGTCCGGTTCTGTGATAAATGTCTGAAATAATATAAATATACTGAGCTATGATCCCTGTTTTATAAGGTTAACAATAGGTTACAAGGAAAAGAAAACAAAGAAGCTAAGAACTACTGCTCTAAAGTTTCTTGGTCCAGTATAGTAGCTAATAGCCAGATGTGGCTATCAAACACTTGAAATGTGGTGAGTTTGGATCAAGATGTGCTATAAGTATAAAATGAATACATACATGATTTCAAAGAATTGAGTAAGAAAAAAGAATATAAAACTTTTCAGTAATTTTTATTTGATTATACATTGTAACAATAATTTTTGGAGATAATAGGCTAAATAAAATATATTACTAAATTGTCTTTTCTAGTTTCATTTAATTTTTTTTAATGTGGCTAAATATATTTGAAAATTATGTATCTGGCTCGCTTATTACTATGGAAGAGTGCTAATATAGATTATGCTCTCAGAGTCTAGGGGCCTGTTATGGGTTGAATTGTGTACTCCAATATTCATAGGCTGAAATCATAATCCCCTGTATATCAGAATGTAACCTTATTTAGAAATTTGGTACTACAGATGTGATAAATTAAGATGAGGTAATGTGGGTGGACCCTACAGTACTACCACTGGTACCCTTAATAAAAAGGGAAATTTGGACACAGAAATATGCACATCAGGATAATACCATGTGAAGATGAAGTCAGAGACTTCATTTACAAGTCAAAAAAGATAAATATTGCCAGAAAACCACCAGAGGCTGGAAGAAAGGCACGGAACAAATTTTTCCTCACTGCACTCCAAATGAACTCACCCTGATGACACTTAGATTTCAGACTTTCAGTCTCCAGATCTGAGACAGTAACTTCTGTTGTTAAAGCCACTGAATGTATGGTACTTTGTAATGGCATCTCTAGCATAGTAATACAGGGCCTTTTCTCAGAATAGTGTTTTTATTTGCAAATAAAATGTATAGCATTATAAAGAAAACTAATAAAGAAATACTGTTATTACAACTATATCATGTAGATCCTTTCGTAATTCATAGATTTGATAATTGGGTTTTCATACTTATGTGTGAGATAAGCCTCCCTCAAACCTTATTAGTATATATCCACATTACCTGTCTGACATGAAAAAAATATATGCTCTAGTAACATATGTGCTTCTTTATTAACAGATTAAATAAAAAGGCCTTATACAAGTTATAATATCCTCTTCTGTCCTTATTTTTTCTGGCACTATCTATGTATGACCGATTCATTCCTGAAACTATTGTTGTTTTATTTTTTCATTTTTCTTTGTCATATTCTATTCTGGTTCTCCATTTCCTCATCTTCCTTCTGGCCCTCAAATATCAGCAATTTTAAGAGTTTTATCTTCAGGCCTTTTCTTTTATCCCTCTTAAATTCTATTTCATGAACTATTTTCTTGTGAATCCCCAATATTAGCTCTAATACTGATTTATCTTCTGAAATACAGAAAATTTTATTAACTATACATTTCTATGTGTATTTCTCATGGGCATTCCAAGTTCAACTTTACTTCTTATTTTCAAACTCCAAATTCAGATTCTCTGTAGAGTCATTTATAAATGAAAATCTGATTAGTTCACTATCTTGCCTTAAAAAAATTTACCATTTTCTCCATCTTCCAACCCCACTGTCATTGCTATCTGTTTAAAATACAGACTTCGCTAAGTACTACACAAAACACAAGGAACTTAAATATCTACTGATCCCAACTCATTGAAATATGTAGTCTGGGGAAAAAAAGGTTAAAAGTTTGGGATACAGAAAATCTTTGATTCCTGAGAGGCCACAGGGGCATCTATGGTGGAAAGGCAACTGTGATCAATTACTGGAGGTAAAAAAATAATAATATTCATGTAATTTAGAAACGATGCATCTAACTTCTAGGGAGTTGGTTTACTGGATGTATAAGAAAATGCCAAATGAACAACAACAACAAAAAGAAACATGCAACCTCTTGGTCATTGCAATCTGTAATAGTATTTAAAATGAAAGTAAGTGAGAGTGAAGGGACAGATGCTGACCTGGGATCAAGTTGGATTCTGGTCGGCCCATGGTACAGACCTCACCTCAGATCCTCTTCCAAAGGGAAATGTTATGCTGAAATAACAGATAGAAAAGGTTAAAATAATTCGTAAAAGACTAGGAACTATGATGTGGAAAAAGAAAGGAGAGAGTCAAGAGACTGCTCCCAGCAGGGTTGAAATTATTAAATGGATATTAAGAATTAAGATGCATATAGCAGACATTGATGAGGTCAAAACAAAGATCTTAATGCAATATTCTGAGGAGTTGAGTGGACTGATAGGAGCCTCTGTTGGTCTCTATCTTTCAAAAGCCTAAAAAAAAGTATGGTTTGTTCAACCTGATTTTAGGGAAAGTTAAAAAAAAAAGAAGGGAAAGATGACATGAAAAAGCTATCCTCAGACAACCTGAGATAATGATGCCACAGTCTAATCAACATAAGGATTGGTGAAAAGGTCAGTGTCCCTCACTCCAATGCCCAGCCGGGTACTGAAAGGCATATACACTTGAGTGGGTACAATGGTCAGTCAGTATGCAGAAAAGAGATGTTTCTGGGACTCTTTATTGGGAATCTTAAGCACAGTGGTTCCCAAACTTGTTGATAAAGTCATAACGGGGCCTAGGTTAGGTTGGGAAGATCTAAGAATGCAAGAGTTGATAGTATTAAGGTGAAAAGAGGATAAAATTGATATGTTTAAACAGACTTTATGTGAAATTCTTGTGTCTTTCTATCTACATGTATTATAGGAACGGATATTATGCATGATTGAGAACACTTTCCATATCTAGTATTGTAAAACAGAAGACATGTAATATACATAATTAGACATTTTGAATGGGGACCAATATGATTGCCTGAGCCCACACATGCTGATAATTTAAAAATGCCTATTAGACAAAACATGTTAGCATACCAGCATCTGGTGGGTTTATATGGATTTAGGGGGACACATATTTCACATCTGAAAATAATTGCTAAATTCTATGTATAAAACTACCTAAAACGGGTCCTAGAGTTCTTAGATAGACAGAGGCTTACAGCAAAATCTTGTGAACACCATGCAGAATTGACTGCTGGGATTTTGGATTAGACAATTTCACTTGAGTAGCAATTACCAGCCTGCTATTAGACATTAATTGAAACTTCCATGATGAGCAAATGACATAAAATAATGTTTAAACCAGAAAAAATATATATATATGCATAGTATCTTGGGTGATGTCAGAGAAACAGGTCAACGTGAAGGAGAATAATCAGAAATATTCTATTAATAAAATAAGATGGAATTGGTTTGTGCAGGAACATGATAGCAAGAGATTCCAAAAAGGTAATCAATGTATTCACAAGCAGGTAGTCTCTTTTCCCCTAGGACCAACTTTGGAATCACCTGAGGATCTGCCTGATTCTATTAATATTTAGGTTGTGCCATATATATATATATATATATATATATATCTTCATTGATGATAAAGGGGCTGCTTGGTTTTGGGATGACAATTCTAAGGTGAACTGATAGCCTCTTGTTTGTAAGACCACCACTGTGACAGAAGAAAGTAAAAACAGATTAGTTTAGTGGGCTAAAATTGCATGCTCCTTGCCCCTATGCTTTAGTTTTTACTGACTCATGGGCAGTGAGTGGCCCATTGCTTGGCCATACGGTCAGGCAGAAAAGAAATGGAAAACTGGCTTAGTTAAGGGATGATCACATAGGGCATATTCCTATAGAAACGGCTATGGGAATTTGAGGAGCAAATTAAAACAGGACATGTTGATGTCATTTGAAGGAACCCTAGACCGGGATCAAAAGTAATTGGAGCCAGTTAGTAGATAACCCAATGTACTTGCTATAAGTGGCCACCTGGGTCCTTCAAACAAATGAACCTTTGGGAACCGCAGAGATAGGCTGAATCTAGACAAATTCCTCTTGTATTCTGTTCATTGTGTCAGTTGTTTCTTCCTAATGGTACTTCATCTCATGATGTGATTATTAATAGAGATTTGTGTTTTTATTTTTTTGTGTTTTTCATATTAAATAATAGTCCCATAGTGTGTTTTATGAATGCTCCTCGAAAAAAAAGCTGTTTAGTTCCCCTTTTAGAAGCTCTGGGAATTCAACTAGTTTCAGGCTATTTTTACGCTAATCACTCACATTGGCTGTTCTTTTACTACATAAGTAGTGTAAATTTGTATTCTTCACCTATATATATAAAATACAGATTTTTTGTCGAGAAATTTTATGAAAATTATTATGATCTGTCTTGTGTGCTGAATTGTGTGCCTACCCTCATCCCCCCAAAAAGATATATCCACTATTTAGCTCCTGGTAGCTGTGAATGTGAACTTACTTGGAAATAGAGTTTTATAAAATGTAACAAAGTCAATATGAGGTCATACTGGATTATGGAGGGCCCTAAATTTAATGATTGGTGTCCTTATAAAAAGAGAGATTTGGATACACACAGACCTACCCAAGGAAGAAAGCCATGTGATGAAGGATGCAGATAGTATTTTGCTGTTTACCTTCTGAACAGTATATATTCACTGATGCCAGCTAATGCCTTGAACCTTTCATTCTTTGAACCTGATGCTACACTTGAAAAATATAAGTCCACACTTAGCATACTCCTCATAAAAACCTAGCAAAGTAAATCAAATGGCCTCCATGGAATCTTTTCTAACAGTTCTTGGCATGCAAAAAGAACTCAGAATATGGTGAATAAATAAATAAGTAGGTGGATGCATAAAAAATACTGTATAAACTTTTATAGTCAAAGCCACTAATGAAATATATTCTTGATATATTTTATGTTATTAGAACTCTGTGCCAGTTTTCATTTTATATGGAATTACAAAGCTCTTTTCCAATAGTATCTAGAATTCAATAGCCCTTCAGTGAATTGATAACTATTTTGTAGAGGCTTGTGGCTGTATTCTTCTCTCTGCCATCTACATCTCTGCCATTCTCTCAAATTTGGCTGCACTCAAGAGAAATAAAAGTGAACTCATTCAGAAAACAAAGAAAGCTCATTCCAAACCATGTGATAATGTTAAATGAAAGAGCTTTCCTTGGCAGAGCTGAGATCTTTTCTGATGAATTAAATTATACAGTCCATTAGAATAGGAAATACATATTATAAAAACTTTACTCAACACATGGATCATATATTTGGCCTTAGGTATGAATTATATCTCTAATAGTTGCTTTTGGGTTGCTTCCACATAGAAAATATTAATGTATTTCCAAACTTCAGAACAACACCACCTGTTCATCTACAATATGGGTAAAATAGTATGGGTGTGCAGAAGATGGGAAGTATAATTTTTTCTTGGTGTGTGCCCATGAATAATCTACTTGGTTTACTGAGATGACATTTCAACTCTATGTTGTCAGTTGTACTTAGTAGAGGAATGAACAAAGATTATTATAAAGGCTTCTTACACTTAGTGAACTTTCTTGCTAAACTGACTATACCAGTAGCCTTCGAAACCTAACCACAGCAGATACTACCAACTAATCAGAATTTGCTAGGCATCAAAAAAGTTTTTGCCCTCTTTGCTGATATAGATTAAACTCTGATGAAACATGCTAGAACCTTATTAAAAAGTAATTGGCCAAGAATATTCAGCACAGTGACCAATGAGATTTTCCTTCTACCCAAAGGAAAGAAGTCATTTTATCAAAAAGACACCTACACTGAATGTTTATTACAGTACAATTCACAATTGCAAAGATGTGGAATCAACCCAAGTGCCCATCAATACATTAATGGATTAATAAAATGTGGTACATTTATACCATGGAGTACTACTCAGCTATAAAAATGATGAATTAATGCCTTTTGTAACAATATTTATGGAACTGGAGACCATTATCTTAAGTGAATTATCTAAAGAATGTAAAACAAAACCACAACATGCACTTGCTAAATATTAAATTGGAACTAACTGATGAGCACACATATGCACAGAGGGCAGTAAAACTCAGTGGACATCAAGTAGGGGGAGGGGAAGGAGGAGAAGATGGGAGAAAACCTACCTAATGGGTACAATGAACACTATTTTGGGTGATCAGCACACTTAAAGCCATGACCCAAGCACTAAAAAATTGATCCATTTAACCAAAGACATTTGTACCCCCTTAATATTTTGAAATTAAAAAACAGTAAGAAAGACACATTTACTTGCCAATATGCCAATCTATTTACATTCAACCATATCAGCATACCTTGAAAATAAGTTGCATGCCTGTGTGTGTATGTATACAGTCAGCTCTTCCTATCTGTGTGTTCTGCATTGATGGATTTAGCCAACCATGGATCAACATCATTAGTCATCAGAGAAATGTAAATCAAAACTACAATGAGATATCATCTCACCCCAATTAGAATGGCTTTAACTCAAGAATGGAAAAATAAGTACCACATGTACTCACCAGTAAAGTGGTTTCCCTGATCATCATCTAAGTGCACATTTGGGAATAACACCAATTGGGTATCGGACAGAGGTGGGGGTCTGGGGGAAGGGATGGGTCTATACCTACTTGATGAGTGTGATGTGCACTGTCTAGGGAATGGACACGCTTGAATCTCAGACTCGGGGGAATGAGGAGGCATGGGCAACATATATAACCTGAACTTTTGTACTCCCATAATAAGCTGAAATTAAAAAAAAAAAAAAAAAAAAGACAGGCAATAAGGAACGCTGGCGATAATGTGGAGAAAGGGAAACCCTTGTACACTGTTGGTGGGAGTGTAAATTTTAGTGCAAACACTATGGAGAGTAGTATGAAGGTTCCTTAAAATACTAAAAATAGAACTACTACATGACCCAGCAATCACATTTCTGGATATATATCCAAAAAATAATAAAATAAAAAAATGACAATATAACAATAAAAAATGAAATAAAAATAATACTATTAATATAAATACTGTATAAAACTATCTACATAGCATTTACATTGTATTAGATATTATAAACAATCTAGACATGATTTAAAGTACATGGGAGAATGTGCATAGATGATATGCAAATACTATGTCATTTTATATAAGGGACCTGAATGCCTGCAATGTTGGTATCTGTGGTGGTCCTGGAATAAGTCTGTCATAGATATGGAGGGAGACGTGTGTGTGTGTGTGTGTGTGTGTGTATGTGCTATTTTAGGATTTCTTAAGTTTTTGTATTATAAAAATGTATTAGGTAAAGACATTTTAATAGTAGGAAAATCCATTTTTATTTTTTAATCTTTTTGAATTTTTAGATAGAATTGGATTATAATAAATATTTGCTAAGTACTCATGGAACATGTATGTAAACTACTAAAACAGTGACATATTTTAAAAATATTTAATCTTGTCAAACTTTTATGGAAATATAAACAGCTTATGTTAGGTAACTGAAAAGGAACACATACGCATACTCATAACAAAGCCAAAATTAGATAAGGTAGAAGTCACATACAACCTTTTATTAATACAATGGAACTTTGTATTAAACTGTTCATTGATATGAAATTGTGAATATTTGTCTATATAACTCTCTAAATATGATTATTGTCCATAATGTTTTAAGAAAACAGTAGAATCTCTTTTAAATAACTACTTTGGAACCTGTTACTTGTTTTCTATTTTGAATTGTACTTTATTAATCTATAGCAATTTTTTCTCATAATGGGTTATATTTCATTGGCATGATTGTTATATCATGTTTGACTAGCTATTAGTGGTTTAAGTCACCATGTGGACTATGAGACTGTTGTTCATAGGATAAATATTAACATCATTTATTTTCTATGACATTTTTATGTGAGAAACAGTGTGGCTGGCACAATTACAAGATGGTCTGGAACTGTTAATTCCGCAAAATTCATTTGTGATTTCATTGGAATTCTGTGGATTATGAGGGTTACCAATTAATTTATGCAATGTAATGAGTGTTTCATTTTGCTCAACCGGAGTTAAAAAGATATCCACGTTATATTACAGCGTTGTGTTTTTACAGGCGCTCATACATTTATTCTTTTACACATAATGGCAGCAAGACTGGTTTTTAGATATAATGCCTTTATATTTTCATTAAGAATAACAGAACTATAAATAAATTACTGTTATAAAATTTTTCTAGTGTAAAATATCATGACTTACATTATTATGTTCATCTTTTGAATTATCCGTGACTGCTACTTTTCTCATAAAATGTTATAACCATTTTATCATAGATTGTATGTATTTCATTTAAATATTTTACTATATTAACCATTACCTCTAAAATATTAATATTTTGCTTTTAGTGAATCCTTCCATATATTTATAACTATCTCCAAAATTATATTGAAAAGCTGATATATATTATATAATTAAACTATTGCTTGTAATCTTGTATTGCCATATTTTGTGTCATTTTTCTTCACTAATGCAATATATCTTTTTGTTATTCCAACCTAAGTCATAAACCATTAACTTAAACTAACAATAAAACTAAATCTGTTTGTTCTTAATTCCACATATTTCTGTTCTATTTCTAAGGATTCACAAAACATTCAATACATTTGCAGAGCTGTCTGTATAGTTCAAACTGTTATAATCTTCCAGTGTTAAAATATTTTATTGTGGTTACAGACTGTATGTACCTTGAAAATTATAGGTCATTATTTATGAATATGATTATCTCACATTTAGCAATCTGTCACTGATTTTATTTTTATAAAGAGACAAATAACATGCTTTCTGGGAGGTGTGGATGTTACATAATATAAATATTCCCAAATACTAATTTTTAGATTGCCTTTTGAGTTTCATTTTTCTGCCCCACTTTCTTTTTTCTAGCACTTCTTTCTAATTCTTACATATCGATATTATATTATCCAGTGGTATTCAATTGCCTGCCATAAATTTACTTCCATTGGAAATCATGATTTAGGAGGCAATTTACAATTAAGTTACACTTATTGCCTGATTCCTTTTACCTTATATCTATTGACTAAGATTCTTTCCTTGACCAAACTGTAGTCAGGCTTCTGTGAGCCCTCTTTTTGAGTAGGCCTCATCTTTGGGCTTATCTAGAATTGAGCTAAGTCAGTTTCCT
Organism: Eulemur rufifrons; assembly: GCF_041146395.1. Classification (NCBI taxonomy): domain Eukaryota; kingdom Metazoa; phylum Chordata; class Mammalia; order Primates; family Lemuridae; genus Eulemur; species Eulemur rufifrons. The sequence goes on from NC_090989.1 coordinate 32,169,485, forward strand.
ACTCTAGATAGCTGATGACCCTTAATATCTGATCAAATTCCTTATCTCCCACATTTGACAGCTGATCATCCTGGTCTGCCTTCAGCAAGAATCAGTTAAGTCAGTTTAGCACAAAAATCTCCTTACCTTTGGTGTTGCCTCGTAATTTTCCATCCACTGAGTCCCTCGCCTGCTTCTTGGCTATAAATTTTCACTGGTCCTTTCTTAATTCAGAGTTGAGTATAAATTCTTTCTGGTCTAGCAATACCTTTATTGCAAAAGTCATGAACAAAGTCTTTCTTGCCATTTTAATGAATGTCAGAATATTTTTTCTTTAACACTGTTTAGCCTAAATGTGTATAGGCTAGAGTTTATATCTATTTCTTTATTAGAAAAACTTTAACATAATTTTCACCCTTGAGATCTTCAAATAATGAGCACCATGAAAAGTTCAACCATATAAAATATCAAACTATACTGAGCCATAAAACTAAATTAATAATGAAAAATATAATTTCAATCCAAATATCTGACAGAGGTCTTAATACCTTAATACAGAAAGGGCTCTTAAAAAAACAATATAATGAAAAACACAAAATACGGTGTAACCATGAATATAAATTACATAAAAAATTATATGCAAATAGCTTTTAAATCTATAAATAGATGTTCAAACTCAGAGACTTTTAGTTGCCTTCCAATTGTCCTTCTTCCATTTTTTTAGTAAAATAATAATATAAAATAAACCTGCTTTATAGTTGCCTTTTACTGCAGCCATGGCTAGAGGTCTCACAATGATCGTTAAGTACGACTGTTGCAGAGACATCCAGGAGGCCTCCTTAAGAACACACCTCTCAGTATCCCCACTGTGTTTCTCTTCATTCCTTGTGATCGTTGAGGCTCCAGCAGTTGTCGGGAAGATGAGTTTGAGGCCAGAAATGTGAGCCTGGATCACAGGCAACTTTGCGGTCCTGCCATTATCAGCCCCAGGTTAACTTCTCCTCAACTTCAGTTTTATTCTTAATGAGAGATATATGCAACATTATGTAGTATCATTTTTCCTTAATTTGGATTTTTTTTTCCATTTATGCGTAGAAACTTTATTCTATGGGCCACAAATTCATTTATAAAGGAATAAAAAAATTAAAAATATAATTTTTAGTTATCAACGAAGCAAAGATGAAAATGGTTGTGACTATTCTGGTCAGGATCTGGAAAGACAAGTCCTAATACATTAGCCATGGTATGGTCAATGTAAGTTGGTGAAAATTGTTTGAAAACTATGGGTGACTTTTATCAAAATTTAAAACTTATACATCCCTTGTCCTAGTGGTAGATATCAAGGAATTGGAATTTAGTCATCCCTTTTATGAAAACTTCTTGGATGTCTGCCCACCACTTCTGCTTATAAAGTAATCCCCCCTTATCCATGGGGTGTATGTTTCAGGATCGCTAGTGGATGTCTGAAATCACTGATAGTAAATAACCCTAAATATAGTATGTTTTTTCCTATACATACTATGTATACATTCTATGGATACATACATTTTCTATACATTCTATGATAAATTTTAATTTATAAATCAGATATAGTTAGTGATTAACAATAATAGCTAATAATAAAATAGAACAATATAACAGAATACCATAATAAAAGTTATGTAATTATGTATGTGGGCGCGCGCGTGCTCTCTCTCTCTCTCTCTCTCTCTCTCTGAAAATATCTTATTGTCACCGTACCTCTAGTAACTGAAAATTGAAACCATGGAAAGCAAAATCGTAGCTAAGGGGAGACTACTATGTTACCATTTTGCAGACCTTTAGTCAAATGGACATACATAGGGTAAGGGAGGTTGCCATAAAAATGTTGAGTTGCAATTGCACCATTATTTATCATAGATGGGAAATCGAGGTAAGTATAATACTCAACAGTAGGGTTCTGGTAAAACAAAACAAAACAAAAAGGAATGGAACATCAACTTAGTAGTAGACAACCTTACATTTACAAAGCATGGAAAAATTCCTGGATACCAATGTGTGAAGACAAGTGAAACAGACTGGGTAAAAGTAGGTCTGTAAGTTCTTCCTTCCTAGGAATGCCTTAGGCAGTTTTGACCTCACTTGCCTTCCTCTTATAAATTAAATATGCTGACAGGATTTTCCAGTTGGGAGACAATCTCAAGGACACACTGAGTTTTTAACAGGGAGTTCTTGTAGCAGAAAATACATGCTATATCCTGAAAATAAGGCACTTCGTCAGACTACCTTGTACTGCAGACAGAACTTGATTGTCTGTCATTCTGGAAACAAAATGTGTCCCAGTGAGGAAAGGAAACTTCGAGGAAGCTGAATCTGATGGTTTGGGTCTTCCCAGATACAGAGGCTGTATTGGTAACATTATTCCTTTCTTGTATTCTCTAATTATTAGTAAAGGTCACGTTGGGTAAGATCTATAAATTATGTGAGTCTGTTTGACAGTTCAGCCTTTAGTGATAGTTCAGTATACAAGACATGTCGGTACACATAAAGCAAATAGGAAATAAACTGCCTTTATAAATAAATGTATCTATTTCCTCTTGTACAAATACAGAGAATACACTTCTGGATAAATACGGGAGAAATTCTTAACTGTAAGGAATAAGCCTCAAAACAATGATTTATGCACTAAATTATTTATTCATATTTAATATTACTTTTACTAAAATTGAAGTAAATACAGATTTTTTCTCTAACTTTAGGCAAATATGACTTTCCATAGTACTACTTTTTATATCAAGATCTATGAAAGCTTACTCATTGAATTAAATATTACAGGGTTGGCGAGGAAATTCAATTTCTAAGTACAAGCTTATTCAATGAAACTATTAATTATTATACTATAAGCAACATTGTATCAAGACTGAAGATTATATTAGAATAAACCTATTAATTAAAGTTGAAACCCATAGGAAGATTTCCATTAAAAAAGTAATCAGGATTCAATTGTAATAATCATGATAATGACAAAATAAGATTAAGTATAAATATGGCATAAAAGACTCCTGAATAAATCTAGTTTATATTTATATTTTTAATGTATTTAATATATCTAACATAAATATTCTGTTGCTTTCCTTCTGTGTTTTACAGGAAGTTGGTCAATGTTAGGTAGTTCAGCTCTTTGTAATTCTCAAAGAGTCTTTTCCTAAACTCAAAGTCTCTCATTATTCTCTCTAGTTTCATGATATTGAATTTTTTTTTTTTTTTTTCTAGAGACAGAGTCTTGCTCTATTGTACAGGCAGCTTCCAACTCCTGGGCTCAAGTGATCCCCCCACCAAGGCCTCCTAAATACCTTAGGACTACAGGTACACACCCACCAAGCCTGGCTTTTTTTTTTTTTTTTAGAGATGCAAGTGTCTTGAGATCCTAGTCACAAGCAATCCTCCCCTTTTCGGCCCCTCAAAATACTACAATTACAGGTGTGAACCACCAAGCCCAGCCAATATCGAAATATATGGCCTCTGGTCTCAACGAACTTTTCGTAAAGCTTATTTAAATACATTTGAGGCTTATATATTTTAAAATTCACAGCGTTATTTTATATGAAGTTGTATTATTTGGAAGGTATTAGAGGAAGGGGTCTTTTCAGATTATATCCTTCTATATTGCTTTTAATATATTTAAGAGATTCTTCTACTACCTTAATAAAAGAAGTTAGAAATACAGCTCATAACATTAAATAATCATATAAATGAATTCAAACAAAATCTTATTCAAATGAATACTATATCTTTTTTTTTTTCTTTTTTTATTTCTGTCTTTTAAGCACTGCTTTGGGGAAAGATTATAAGGTACTAGATCTCTGAAAATCGCTTTGAGGTGAATGAATTAGGTTACATAAGTAAAGCTTATTCTGTGTACAGCCACTAAAAATAACATCCAAAGTAGAATTCTGTAACTCAGCAAAATCGACAATAAAAGTAACACTTTAGATAAAATCTTCATATTCCAATAATCCTTGCATAGCTATATCTTTTCAGTGTGATATTGGGGGTAGAAAACATAACATATAAATTGTCAATTTTTAAACTTTCCATAAGAACAATGCTGCTGACAGGCTAAAAAAAGGCTTGGGAACGAGGTGCAGATGACAATACAATTCTTAATATAGTAAGTTTATAAATCTGATGATGAGGATGTAAGACAATGAAAGATTAAGGAACCTATTAATGGAAAAATAAAAGCCCAACATTCCTGATCATCATTTTTTTCAAAATCATCTAACTTAGAGCAGATTATTCCTTTCTGAAAATAAAAGTTAGTTACATCATGAAATATAACAAATATTTTGGCACATTATCTATTTATAAACAACAATGGTTCATCTAGAACTAGAAGAATGAATTTCTTTCTGGTCTGTGACAAAAAGTAATGGCTTAACAAAAAAATATCCTATATATTCTTCTCAGATTTGAATTGAGTTTTTAAGCATGGGATGATTTAAAATAATCAGTGGTAGTAAGTATAACTTTACAGCATAGACTATTTCATTTAATGACTACTGCTTCATCAGCCAACACTGAATGCAGGTCCAGTCATAAATAAAATGACCAGAATTTATCACACACTTAATACATGAAACCCTATAAATACTTTGTATATTCTGAAATTTAGTTGTCATATCAGCTCTATGATATGTTTCATATTCTTCTTTATTTTTCAAGTAAATAAATTGGAGCCCCGACAGTTTAAGTGTCTTTTCCAGAAATGACAGTCTTGTTGGATTTGAACACAAATAGGCTTAGCCTTTTTCTTAAGTATACTGTATTGTCTTTAAGCAGCTCCATTCAACACTAAGAAAATGAATATTTTAAAGGCATCATTTTTACTTTAAATGTACTTAGAATTGAAGACTGGAAATATGCCCACTAAAATAAATAAGAAACCACAGTATTATATCATATGAGAAACATATATTAATATACATTAACATATATGAATATTTAGATTTTTTCATTATTCCCCATAATTTTTTTTTATTTAAAACTTGTAGAATAGGCTATCATTTTGAAAGTATGCTCTTTAACTGAATTAGAACTGGAGAAAGAACACAATGTTATTTATTTCAATATTTTTAAATGTATGTGATTAAATCTATCTCCTTAGCCAATGTTAAATTTTAATTTTGAGGGAACACAGATGAATTATGCATGTTCTGGTAAATTAGAATTGTGTTAATAAATTCTAAAAAACAAATCTGTATCTTATTAAATGATAATCTTTAATGTTAAATATCAATAATTATATGAGCACAAAATAATACTAGTGAGACCATCATGAAGGTCTTGATCCTCTTTGTCTTCATACTGAGTAGGCTGAGGAGGAGGAGGAGCAGGAGGGGTTGGTTTTTCTGTATAGGGGGTGGCAGAGATAGAATAGGTGGAGAAGGTGGAAGGGGAGTCAGGAGAGGAAGGCACAGTCCATGTAATTTTTACTTAAAAAAATCTGCATATAAGTGGACCTGCACAGCTCAAGCCCGTGTTGGGGTCAACTGTATTTCACATCTGTAATTCAGTACGTCAACTTTTTATTTTGTAATCACTTTATTATTTTTCTTAATTATTTCATTAGTTATCAGTTTTGTAATTTTATCCTTTAATTTTCATCCTGGTGTGATTCTTCTGTATTTTTTGATCACTTTGTCCCTTGTATTGAACTCATCTTTTAATTCTTTTCAATGTCGCATGTTCTTACTCCATGGTCCTCACGTGCTATTGATAACATTTTTGACCGTATCTGTTCCTCAGCTGCATTCTTGAGTCTCTCAGTGGTATACGTTTACTTGTATTCTGTTAAACAGTAATGATAATGAACTAGCAGGCATCATGAAAAGTGATTTTTGTAGACATTCTTTCAAGGTTAATTTTCATGTGTATTTATATATAGCACTATCCAAGGCTTGCACTTGGATTATAGGACTGTTTGTATTGCTTCTCAATTTCTATGGTGAGATTGAATCAATTCCATTCTATCCTGATGGAAGACAACATTTAGTTATTTCAAGATATACAATCAATCAAAGTTTTCTTGGAGATTCTCTACAGGTATCTATGAATGGGCTGGTAATTCAATTAGTCCATGTTGTTCCTACCAAAATATTCCATGTTTTCATTTGTTGAAATCAAATGTTACAGGGTTATTATGAAGATTAAATGAAATAATTTATTTAAAATGTAAAAAAGATTGCCAAAACTCATGCTCAGTAAATGCTTTTACTTCTAAATCAATTTTCTTAGATCATCAAGAAAACATCTAATCACTAAATCTTACCAAGTATTATTATAATAGAAATATATTTACTCAATAGGAAATTACCCCAGGACAAAAGTCTTTCTCAAAGAATCATCTACTTTGCATTTAACAAAGAAGGAATGCACTTTTGTTTCTTTTTAAGAATTTTCATTATTTTTCTGGAAAGTCAACTATTTCATATGTATTGAATTCCATTAGTAGTCCACAAAAAATTATAAAGATATAAATTACAACAATTTTGACAACCACGGAGGTCTGTCACTCAGATCAGCTGCTGGAGGTATAGCCAGCTGACAGCCTCTACCTGCTGCACCTCCCTGTTTCACCGAGGTATACAAGCCTAGGTCCAGCTTTCTCCTGGCTGCTATCAGTGAAGGAGTGAGCAGAGAAGGGGCAATAGACCTGGTTCGTGTCTACCCAATGTGGAACACTTCTAAGAGCAAATCTTTGCTATGGAGTTCCCTATGGCTTGACTGAGACTTTCTCGGAGCTGTCCTGGAGTGTGATCTTCCTCCTACCCCATCGTCCTCCCTATCATAAGTGTCATATCATAGTGTCAGAAATGGATAGGGGTCTGAAGACTCCCCTTGCCATCCTCTGCTCTTTGCCCTCTTTCTCATTCACAGGCACTTCACTCAACGCACTTTTTGCTCTTCTAATTCTGCTTCTCAGAGGATTGGATTGACACACTCCTGAATTGAGATTTTTCTTTGATTAGTATTAAGAAATGTTTCCTCCCTTAGTAGTCAAGGTTGGGCAAAATGGAAATAAGATTATGTGCATAAAGAATATCACATATAGTATTATTTAAAAATCCTATGCCATTTAGTAAGCACATAAGACATCACCACCTTTGCTATGGTATGAGGCCTCCATTCTTGTTTTTCCTGATAAGAATGATATATCCACATTTTCTCATATAGTGATGGTCAGTTTAAAAAGAAATTCTGTTATAAGGGTCATCAAAGAGAGCTGCAATACTTTTGGGAGTAAATTTTATGAAGTCATGGACTTTGCAATCTATCCCTTCTTATTTCAAACACTTCTTTTTTTTTTTGTAACACAGAGTATATTACAATATAATTTTATGTAACATAGAAAGACTGATTTTTTTAAAGTGCTCTATGGGATGTTCAAAATTATCCTGTATAGTCCCTCATTTTACATAAGAGCAAATTAAGATTCTGACAAACTTAAGCCATCATTACCACCAGAACGAGAATTAAAATTTCTATCTCTTGATAGTATGTTTATATCTAAATAAAGTGCAGTAGTTTGAATATTGCTTTTAATCAAAACATCAGTTTAAGCAATTATACATGAAGTGTTCTTCCTACTTTGATCATTTCTCTATCAGATTTCTAAATGTTCATCTCTCTAATGGCTCTCTTTAGGCTACCTAAAGTAAATCCACTTGTATTCAAATTTCCGATAAAGGGAACCCGGAATAAATAAAGACTTGTTATTTATTGTAGAATTGGGGGTCTCAATTCTAAATGCAAGGAAGGATTATTAATGGATGCAAAATACCCTGCTTAAGCTCAAAAAAGAATCCTTCATATCTTGTAAGAATATATCAGTGCCAATCACCATTGAATTTGACTTAAGTATTAAAATGCAATTTCTTTTCATCCCTAATTTAAAATCGCAGTGTCATTACTCTAATTCAGTTGTTATGTATCATTAAAACATTATTTTCTTGAATACATGATGTATTTTAAAAATTACTGATACACTCATGAGATTAAAGTCTTTGTATTTGATTAATATCCACTCATGCCTGAACATCTCATTTTCTCAGAGTTTATGGTAATACACACTAATCTCCTTTTAATCCTATAGAGGGCCACAAGTGTGAATTGGGTGGGCAAAAGAGAATCCTGTGTGCTCAGTATATGTTAATGCCAGAGGGATACAAAATGATCATACTGTTCTGTATGTAAATTTTGTAAGTGCATGCAGAAAAACTCATTGCTAAAATATGCTTCAAATAAGGATTTTCATTAATGATAAGAAAACATGAATCAAGGTCTCTGGGGATATACTGAAGAATCTACAATGGTAATCTCAAAGAGCAAATCCTATTAGGTAGATGGTATCATAGAGACAGGAAAACTGGCTCGAGCTGGGAAGGAAATTTCCAGATCCTCTTAGTATGACAAGTAAAATGGAAAGTGCCCTTTTGGTAAAAGGAAGACAGGAAATACATATTCATAGCTGGAAAAGTCATAAAAAGTATTTGAATCATGACAAGATCAAAGGAAGAAAAGAGAACAAAGGTTAACATTCCTAAGAAGTAAGCAAATTAGACAAGTCTTATGCATTTGAACACTTAATTCAGATAGCATCATAAAAATATTAACTGTGGATTTTGTTTAGCATTTAATTTTTATTGTTAGACCTCATTCTAACTCTAAGAATTGCCAAGTCATGATTTTCAAAGACATACAGTACCTTTGGATATAAAATACATTTTGTTAAAACATATATCTACTTATGTAATTCTCACCTCTACTTTCTACCCATATTTTCCAAATAAATTGTGTAAGTATAGCATCCAAGATTTTCTAAACTCTTAATTTATTTACAAAAATAGTTGTTGATGCAATGTGTTCCTACTTTTCCAAAATAAAATTACTTTATTATTTATTTTTCAGTTTTAAAACAACCTGCTTATCTTAAATCTTTCAAGTAATGAAACATACAAACAATAAGTAAAAATAATTCTAAGACCAAATATCCAGACATCAACACTGTTAGTATTTTGGGGGAAAACCTCTCAGAATCACTGTATGTTACACACATATAAAAGCAGGTAATTATAGAAAAAAATAGAAATGTGTTGATTTATAAATGTTGTATGTCTAAACAATATTACATCACATCTTTCTTTTCAATAAATATGTATTTCTCTTATATGAAGGGTTACTATTTTGTGAGCATTTACCATGTGCCAGACATATAGCAGATGTAAACAGCATACGGTAGTAGCTATTAATAAATTTTATTTGCTGTATCACCTAATTTTTATAAGGCTCCTGTACATTAGTAATTATTACCTCTATTTTATAAATAAATTTTTTTTCATGCCTGCTAATACAACATTCATTCTGCAGTCCATGGATCAAGGAGTAATGTTAGCTTTCAAGTCTTGTTTAAGAAATACATTTTGTAAGGCTGTAGCTGCCATAGTGATTCCTCAGTTGTATCTGGGCAAAGCAAATTAAAAACCTTTTGGAAAGGATTCTCCATTCTAGACGCCATTAAGAACATTTGCAATGCATGGGAGGTCAAAATATCAACATTAACAGGAATTTAGTTTCAAAATATTAAGGAAATACAAATGGTTGTGTTACATGGATAGCTTTTATAATGCTTTAGGAAGGGATACAAGTGTGTCCATCACCTGAATAGTGTTCATTGTGCTAGGTTAGTCTGTGTGGATGTTCCCTGGTCCCCTGCTTCCCAGTGTCAAAAATGAGTACTGGTACTGAGGTGAGCTGATGATGGAGTGATCACAAACAAAGCAATTTTATACCAACAATGTATGCCATAAAAGAAAGAATGAAAGTAAAGAAGGAAGCTACGCAAAGTGAAAATACATTCCAGACAGAATGCAATGGGTCAGTCTCCATGAGTGGAGAAAGACTCCTAAGTCTGAGCACACACTGCCTTTTATGAGCTCACTAGTTTGTCCCACCTTTCTTTTGGCAGGGTTGGTTTGTCGTTTTCCTTCTTATGGGGTGATTGACAGATGGATGTTATATAACAGGTTACATAACAGGTTGGTCATGTGACAGTTTCCCTTTCTACACATGTGTCTTCCCCAGAATCTTTCAGGAGTCCACTCTAATTAAATGGTAGTGAGCTCTGGGTCAGTTAAAGGTTACTAGGAACTTTTTACAATATGTGTTGCTACCAGGAAACATTTCCTAGCAACAATTTGGTTCCTAGCTACAATTTGGTTCTCACTCTCCACATTTAGCCACTTCCTTGCCACCTATTTACTCTCTACCAGACCTCACAATTGTACTTTTCAGGAAGGTTTTTAACACTTCTCCCTCTTTTCTTCTCAATTTCCAAAGAGTTTTACTTCTTTCTGTGCCCATGTGTGCACATTAATTAGGTCAAGATTATTAGAGAGTACCTATAGTATTTGTTTTTAATTCTTGAGATACTTGACTTAGGATAATGGTCTCCAGTTCCATTGAAATTTCTGCTAAAGACATTAATTCATTTCTTTTTATAGTGGAGTAGTACTACATGGTATATATACTACACTTTGTTAATTCACTCATGAATTGATAGGCACTTTCGTTGATTTCACATCTTTGCAATTATGAATTGTGCTGCAATAAACATTTGAATGCAAGTGTCTTCTTGTCCTTTGGGCAGATACCGAGTAGTGGGATTGCTGGATGGAATATTAGGTTTACCTTTAGTTCTTTAAGAAACCATCATACTATTTTCCATATAGGTACTACCTTGCACTTCCACCAACAGTGTATAATAAGGGTTCCTTTCTCTCTGCATCCACACCAGCATCTTTTGTTTTTACAATTTTTAATAAAAGCCATTCTACGAGGGGCAAGGTGATATCTCATTGTGGTTTTAATTTGCATTTCCCTGCTGATTAGTGACATGGAGCATTTTTTCATACGATTATTGGCCATTTGTCTATCTTCTTGTGAAAAGCTTCTGTCCCTTTCTTTTGCCCACTTTTTAATGAGGTTGTTTATTTTTTTCTTGCTGATTTGTTTGAGTTCTTCGTAGATTCGGGATATTAGCTCTTTATTAGATGTGTAGTTTTGAAAATATTCTCTCCCATTCTGTAGGTTGTCTCTTTGCTCTGTTGATCATTTATTTATTTAGTTTACACTTTATAGAAGCTTTTTAATTTAATCAGGTCCCATTTATTTATTTTTGTTTATTTTTGTTGTAGAAAAAATAGAGAAGAAAATGAAGACAACAGTAGTTTCATAAGACATTTGTGATGATAAAATTGTTAATATATATAAATCTTTCAGAACAGTGCTTGTCACATAACAACTATTAATCGTTGTTACTACTATAATTATTCTCCTAAGGGAGGGAGGGCCAAATCAATCTCAAAGTCTCCAATAGCATTATCCACTGTAAAGACCTGAGTTTAGCTTTAACAGGTCAACTACTAATTTACTAAAACATCAGAACTAATATCTGAGGCCTTTGTTTAAAAAAAGAAAATGAGATAATTTGTCCTCATTTCATAGTGGTTAGGCAGCTTCTGGTAAGACTTTATGTATTCCCTTTTCTTCTCCTCTAAAGTACAAATGAAAAAATTTCATATTCAAAATTTTGTTATTTATTGTTTTACAATGTGACTTATGAAAATAAATCTATCAAGGTTTAAGTGAAAAAAAGGATGAATGGCAATATGAACTACTGATACATGCCTTATGTATATCTTTTACATCACAATGAATTATATAACCATACATGAAAGTCAGAAAATAATAGGAGTATTTTAAAATGTTTGCATTTTGAGCATGTTTAGGGGAACTTGACTGGCCACAGGGAGTAAGCAATAATAAAAATATGAAAAGATAGTCATAGTTTTAAAAGTATGTGTATTTTGAAGCCATTTTGTTGAGGGGTTTGGAGCTATTTTTTTCTTTTATTATTGTATTATTTAGCATTTTTATGATGAATATATAATTAGAAAAACAATAAAATATTTTTCTTGTGTGAAAAAGCAAAACAAACCAAAACAACAACAAAACAAAACCCAGGAGTTTGGAAGAAGCTGATTATAACCTTTATGAATGCCATTGAGGGACTCAAGACCTCTGTGGAAGAAAAACTCATGGATGTGGTGGAAATAGCCAGAGAACTAGCATTAGAATTGGAGCCTGAAGCTGTAACTGAATTGCTGAAATCTCATGATAAAACTTGAATGCATGAAGGGTTGCTTCTTTTAGATGAGGAAAGAAAGTGGTTTGTTGAGGTGAAATCTACTCCTGCTAAACATGCTGTGAACATTGTTGAAATGACAAGAAGGGATTCAGAATATTGCATAAACTTAATTGATAAAGCAGAGAAAGAATTTGAGAGGATATACTCCAATTTTCAAAGACTGAATTCCCTGTTTAAAATAAAATCACTTCCACTCAAACTTTACAAAAATATATTAGAGAGCAAGTCCTTTGTTTTCCTTCTTAGATATTTAGTTACTTATTTGAACACCATCCATTTGTTTTAGAGACAATTATATTCTTAAATGACTTTCGAAGAGCCAGGTGCAAGGTAAGAAATGACTTATGGAGAAAAAAATAACAACAGTAATAAAAGAAACAAACAAAAAACATATCTAACTTAACCTATCTCATAGGTAAGGGCATTTTATCATTTATGTTTAGGGCACAATATTTTAGCCATGTAAGTATTACAAAGAATTATTCCACAAACAAAAATCTTCCCAAATTTGTAATTATATACTATTTGGACAATTTCTTTTAAGTAGTCTATTTCATGGAGTTGAGTTTTTTCCTGTTAATCACTGTAATTTTTAATTATATTTAGCATTGATAAGACATTGTGCCACTAAATAAATCTCTTTATACTAAGAATATACTCTGTTTTAAGTTTTTTCATCTATATAATGGGGCTAACAATTAGGTCTGTCACCACAGGATTATTATAAGGATTAAATGTGTTAATTTACTTCTAGAAAAATGCCTACTGTAAAATATTTTCAATATCTGTTAGTTAAATCATCCCATATATTTCATGTACTGAAATTTCAGTTCAGGAATATATTAGTTAATTCAGGCAATAATCTTATTAATAGGTACTATTATTGTATATATTTAGCACATTACATAAATTGTACATTTACAGACCTAGGTTTAGAGATATAAACTAAAGATGAAAAGCTCAACTATACACAGGGTTATTAAATGGTAGAGTCATTCTTTTACTACATTTTTTTTTATTCTTCATGTTCATTCATACTGCATCTCAAATTATAATTTTGTGGTACAAAAGAAAAGATCCTATGGAAGAAAAAGTCAGTAATATTACCAAAAAAAAAAAAAAAAAGATTTTGAAGAAACAAAAAAATATTAGAAAGCTTGCTTAACATGAGGATTAAGAAAATTTCACTGAATATGTCAAATAAAAAGTAATATACAATCATTAATGTAAATATTTTGTGGAATACTTCAACAGATGCCAGATTTAAGTAATATCAGAAAAAAATTTATTTGTCCAGTACTTGTAAATAATGGGCATGTGATACAAGTTCTTAATTCTAACAGTTACAGAGTACTTATTCTGGATTACAAACTTATTTGAAAAGTTAAGAGGACAAGGAGTAATAAATAGGTCTTATCAGACTTAATCTATTTATAAAAGATTTAGACATACATTTATGGTAAAACATATATAATTGTTTTGTCTTCTTAATTAATAAAGATTTTCGTTATTATTTATTCATGAAGTTTATTTTCAGATCAAAACATCCAACTCTGGATATGAATATTTAGATATGTTCTATATTGACTTAGAATGCAGACACGCAAAAGCTTTTAATATCAAGAATTTCAAATAACAAAACTACTGAGAAATAACCTAAGACTTCCAAGTTTTACATTCTGTATAGTAAATATGTCTTTATAGATTGGGCATTTTATGTTAAATTTGAGTTAATAAACTTTAATCATTTAGAAGACACTTCAGTCCTTCCTCAATTTGATTCCAAGTAAGGTTTATGAAAATTTGAATTTTTTCTACTATTTTATTGATTTCTCAGAGTTTAGTTTGATAAGAGGTTAAGAAAAAGTACTGATTGCACAGTATATATTATTTTAACAGTACAAAGTACATTTGAATTCATTGTGTTCAACTATGTAATTAAATATGCTAACATAGTAATTACCTATTCTTATTATGATACATAATTAGTATAAGTGCATATAATTATGTAGTTACATGAAACATCCATGTGATAATAAAAAATCTTACATTAACATTGAAGATAAAAATGGGAAATTAAATAGTAAATCAAATTTAGAGGAAATATTCATGTCATTCACAGTAAACTTTGTAATCTCTGTTGATTAATAGTTGTTTGTTTGGAATGACTGAGATAATTCTTACTGTTGTTTTTAAAAGTTACAAATGAAAAAAGAAAGGTCAAAATATCATATTAAGTAATTTAGCAGTTAGATGACTATCTGATCACCTAGAATAATTAATTCTTTTTTTTTTTTTTTTTTTTGAGACAGAGTCTCGCTTTGTTGCCCGAGCTAGAGTGAGTGCCATGGTGTCAGCCTAGCTCACAGCAACCTCACATTCCTCGGCTTAAGTGATCCTCCTGCCTCAGCCTCCCGAGTAGCTGGGACTACAGGCATGTGCCACCATGCCCGGCTAATTTTTTCTATATATATTTTTAGTTGGCCAGATAATTTCTTTCTATTTTAGTAGAGACGGGGTCTGGATCTTGCTCAGGCTGATCTCGAACTCCTGACCTCGAGCAATCCACCAACCTCAGCCTCCCAGAGTGCTAGGATTATAGGCGTGAGCCACGGCGCCCTGCCATAATTAATTCTTTAAAGATAAAAAATTCCCTAATGTCAACAATGGTAACAGAACTTGCTACAAAACTGATTTCAGAGAGACTTAGGCAAACCATTCTAAAATTAAAATAATTATCTTTGGTAGATATTTCCGCAGATATAAATGATTTCTCCATATCTAAAGAGTAAATCAATTTATTTATCTAGAAGTCTCTTTGAGAAAATATTATCATGCTTGCTTTTAGATCTTTTATGTGTAATATATTGTGACTTTTTTAAATACCCATGGTAGAAAACTGCTAAAAGCTATTTTAAAATTCTCATTGAGGTGAAATTATAATGATTATTGCACATAGTGCCAATCACAAAATAATAAATTAACATAAATGTATATATTTATATAATTATATATTTCATAATTGAATAATTTAATGAATTAACTCATGAACGAGCAGCATCATATCAAAATAATCCTTGAGCTATCTACATGCATTAAGCTCTGTTTCAGAGCAAACTTTGAATTGTTTCTTAAGGAAAATACAGGCTTATGTGAGATGCCCTTGTAGTAAGTTGTCCTAAATGGCCTATTTAATGTTTTTTAAGAAGATATCAGCCCTAGTTCCTGGAAGTTATACAATATAACTCTGTCCTTCATGTCCAAATGTTGATATAAGAAGCCCTTGTCAGAAAAGTATAACCTTTTGATAAATTACGCTGAGCTTATCTGAATACTTATTGAGAATTGCCCAATGAAGATTCATTTCATTGTGTTCTCTAGGTAGTCCACATTTAATCAAATCCTCTGAAAGCAGCATATTTAAACCATATCAGGTTAACTTGTGAAAGAATTGCCTTTATTGAACTGTACTCTTGTTTTGTGGCTCTGATTGACCTTCATTTTAAGGTTATAAAGACCCTGTATCTAAATCAGGCAAATTTTCCATGTCAGTTTGCACATACTAACAATGCACAGGCAGTTCTAGGAGTGTATTGGGTCTAGGGGTCTAAAGAAAATGGAAGTACCAGTTATTGATATTAAAGTACGGTTGATCCTTGAATAATGTGTAGGTTGGGGCACAGACCTGTATACAATCAAAAATCCTCATATAACTTTTGACTTCTGAAAAGCTTAAGTACTGATAGCCTACTATTGACCAGAAGCTTTATCATTAACAGTAAATTAACACATATTTTGTATATTATATTTATTATGGATGATATTCTTACAATAAAGTAATCTTAAGAAAAGAAAATGTTGCTACAGAAAACATAGGGACGAGAAAAGATATTTACTCTTCATTAAGTAGAAGTGATATCCATCCTCCTTTTCATGTTGAGTAGGCTGAGGAGGAGGAGGGCTTGGTTTTGCTGTTTCAGGGCTAGCAGAGGTGGAAGAACCTGCACAGTTCAAACCTGCATTGTTCAAGGGTCAACTGCATGTTTGAGGTTTGGCAAATACCTATTTTGCATAGAAAGTCTTCTGAACATAAAAGAAGGGGTTTAGGTGGAAAGCAAATGTTAATATAAACAAATGGGATTCTTGCTAGTTAAGAACTTGTAATATAAGCAAGGAAATACAATGCATGATAAACACGTTTACAAGAAGTATCAAGACATGTTTAATAAAAGGGCCTGCAAAGCTTCCTGCTGTCTTTCCTTCTTCATGATTATCGAGGTTTTATATGAAGTGCCTTAGAAGTAATGATATCATTTTTTATATTTTCAACCTAATAATGTCATGAATTACTCCTTCATTGCTTGTTCTATTTCATATTGGTGATCTTGTTTTTATTTAATACTGGGATTCAGAAGTGATTCACAGAAGGCTAAAAGGAATATGTGCATGGTATTTATTAACAATTCAGTGTTCAGCATTGCTATAGTTTGTCCTCTCAAACCTCATGTTGAAATTTGATCCCAGTGTTGGAGGTGAGGGCCTATGCATTTGGGTTGCTGTTGCTAATTTTGTAGTTTTTAAAATAAGAGCAGGTAGCCAGATGATGAAATTGATACTATGTCACAAATATTTTTTATCATTCACTTCATCTTTAAGCATGACCTAATAGAGTGACATATATTGAACTTAGAATAGTAAATACTACCAATTAATCTGCTTATTCTCACTAAAGAAACTTGGCTTGTATTATGCAAAATGCACAATTATGTTACTGAGAAATAAAAAATTTCCAAAAATCATAGAAAAGTCATCAAATTATGTATAGTTAACACAGTTCAGACAGCTCTAAGTATTTTGTATATTGGCGTATGACAAGATATGAACAAGGGACTTTGACATGGCAGCATCTGAACATGACATCTGAACATGACAATTGTGATAGATTCCATTTTTATCATTTAAATTTTACAGAAAAAAACTGAGAAAGAGGGAGGTAAAGTAATTTATTCAGTCCCACACTATTAGTTAGAAGTGGTGGGTTATAACCTAGTACTAGGCACGAAACCTGGACTATCTGAATCTAGGGTGCCTGCATTTAACTACAACATCACTTGGCCATTTGACACTTTTACTGGAAGCTTATTCTGTAAATATAAATATTTTACATTAAGCAAATCCTTTCCCCCCTTTTGAGGATTATTTCAATTTCTATTTCACGTATTTCAGTTCAAGCCCACCTGCAGCAGTATGGTGACATTGTGTTCTGTGCATAGGGATTTGCTTTTTTGCTTTTTTGTAATTAATCATTCAATAATGAGGTATAAACACACATGCGCATTGTCCTATGTCAACTAGTTTATCTTTAACCCATAATTCATAATTTGTTCAGGCTTCTGTGATAATAATTCATTGAAATCATAGTAATTATGCATTTATCTTTATGAAATAGCTGCTGCCATCCATTAGTTCTTAAGGGGCCAAATTTCAGAGATTTGTACAGAAGACGAACTCTATTATTTGTGAATGTACATTGTTTATTTCTGAGTAGTTTTTGGTAAATATTTCTACTTCTATTTTTCACTGACGCTTTTGAATTTTTCCTTAGAAGGAAGTTTTAACTATGTAGAATAATGCTTACCTTCAAATAAATTCTACTAAGGAGATATCGTTACCATTCAAAATACATACATTCTCAAATAGTAGAAAACTCTGAACACAATGCTAACAAGAAATTCTTACATTCTTACCTCTTTCAACATTGTTTTTCCTTATTCAGTTCTGTCATTAACTTTTCATTAAGTGCCATGAAGAAACGTGGGTTAAAGCAGACATACTTCATTATAGAAAGTAAAAAGTATGCAAAAGGTAACAAAAGCAAAGAATCATCATCAATATAAGATGAAATAACGGGATCCTTGTAAATACCAAGAGTAACTGAGAATTTAAATTGTGCAAACGTTTTCTTTCAATTTCTTATGTTTCTGGGAAAATAAAGACTGCCACTTTTGCCCTGGTATATTTCCCCAGGACTTTTATGGGTCTGTTGATGGCATTCATAATTAGGCTGTTAAAGAGTATAAGACATTTGCTCATGACCTTTCTACAGTGAATTAAAAGGAAATGGTGGGTTTCTGTTGACTCTACCAATCCTTGTTCCTCTGAAATTCATAGAATCTTTATCAGAACCCTCTGGAGTTGCAATCTAACTGTAACAGCAGGACATAAATATATTCAGTGTTTCAATGTCCAAAATTACTGAAAAGAATTGTTACTCACTACACACACGTACACACACGTACATAGATATACACAAACACACATGCACACACACACATACACTCAGGCTGCTATAACAAACAAAAATATTGTAGGTTATGGCTTAAACAACAAATATTTATTTTTCACAGTTCCACAGAGGATGGGAAGTCCAAGATTAAGGTGGGCAGCCAATTTGTTGACTGGTAGGGCCAGCTTCCTGGTTTAGAAAAGGTCTTCTCCTCACTGTGTCCCCACATGACAGAGTGGCAAGGAGCTTTCTGGGGTCTCTTTTATATGGGTCCTATTCCCATTCATGAAGGCTTCACCCTCCTGACCTAATTATATTCCAAAGGCCCTACCCTCCATAACCATCACCTTGGGGGTTAGGATTTCCACATATGAACTTGGGGGGACACAAATATTCAGTACATAACAATGGTAGTCACAGAAGCACTTTTTTCCTATTGTAGAGAGTTTTGCTTATTTTCAAAACTAATTCAGTAATATTATATTATTTATTTCAATCTCTAATGATATTAATAGGTATGTGGTTTCTATCATTTTATTTGGATAATTTTCAAATTTATTTTTTTTAATTTTCTCTTTCATAAATTTTTTAAAAATTTCTCTTTTAAAACTTGACATGGAACAAAATGTATACCTGAAGATTAATCATATATCAGTGGAGACAAAAGTATTGTGCTAAATTCTATTATAGAGAGCAAATAGCTGGTTTCCAGTGTCCATACACTTAGTGATTCTATTTCTGATCATTTTTGTTTTTAATTTTTCATTAAATTTTGGCTTCTGTAATAAAATATCAATTACAAAATCATCTGGTTTTGTTAGCTTTTATTCTTTACAGATGAAGGGTAAAAAATAGATTGTCCTTCCAATTTTTCTAAGTGCTGAAAATCTGTGTTGAGAAGAATTCCGAGGCTATTTTGAAATGTCATGCTGGAAAACATGCCATGATATAAAAAATTAACAAAGGAGTGCAGAATGAAAGCAAATGCCTGGTATTTTTCAATCTTGTAATAAGGCATTGTTCTCTCTTAGAACACTTACCTTATATATCTCACTTTTTGACTCTTCTCATGTAGTAACCTGATCTAAAAAGTTGGAAGCCTTATGGATATGTATTGTTCTAAGAATTCTTAAATTCTAACAGAGTCAATGCTCATAACAACAATGCTTACAATATGATGTAAATACTGTTATTTCATGTATCTTACAAATGAGGAAACTGGAGCAGAGAGTAATAAAGGAACTTGCTATGTAGGCATACATAGTGTCCATCAGCTAGCTTTACCTCTGGGCAAATGGCCCGTAGTGGGGACTGAGCCACCATTTGCCCTGGAATACCAGCCCCCGCCCCTTGGGCACTGCAGTATAGCTGCCTTACAGCTGCAAGCCCTGAGCTGATGGCCACTCCCACCACTACCAATTGCAAATGAAACATGACAGCATAGATGTGAGATGTAAGATCTCACGAGTCTGTGAAATGGAACAAAGGATGCAACCTAGAAGCGTGGGGAAGTTAATTCCAGCGAGGATAAACTTTGATCAATAGGAAAAAAAGAAGACAGAAAGGAGTCAGGCAGCGCTTCATGGTACAGTTCGTCTGTGTGAAGAAATCTCATGTCTGAGAGGATCGTCTGCTGAGGGAGTATTTCTCATCCTGGTTCTGTGAACCAGTCAACAAGCCCAGTAGCATCTTATTCTCCTTTGTTCCACCTTTCTTTTCTTCCCTTCTCTTTTTCCTCAATCTCTCTGTTCTGGGTGTAGATGTCCCAATAAAGCACCAGTGTTTTCATCTTTGTCTCAAGTTCTGTTGAATAGTAAACAAATATGTCTGCCTATGGTCAGCGTACCTACTGAGCCAGATTTAAACCCAGATGTTTGACTATATAACTTATACTACTTGCTACTGATGCTAGTATAAAATCACAATGCTTTGTTACAAATGTAAAAACAAGCTATTTGTGCTGAATTTGCAAACTCATTTTAACAATCAGAATGTTTTCACTGGAGACCTACAGGAGACTTCAGGGTTTTATTCCTGACCCAAGATTTCCTCAAGACGGATAGTTTTTCCATCACTCTCTTCTGCCATCTGCAGCATGGGCCCTTATCCTTGGGCGTGCTCCCTTCATGGTTTCAAGATAACTATAGCAGCTCCAGAACACAAATTCACAGGCAAAATTAACCTTTCGTACTTTTTTGAAACTGAAAAATCCATTTCATAGAAGACTTCTTACCGGACTCCCCCTAATATGCGATTGGTCAGAATTGCCTCTCATGCTCATGCCTACGGAGGGATACCTACTGATACCTACGGAGGGATATGGGTGATTTCAGAACACCCTCATATATTCTCTGCTAATTGCGACTGGGAGGATCTTCTGCTAAGTCATGGCTGTGCAGAAGACTTCAGATATATAAATAAAACTGAAGTTCTCTTAAAAAGGAAGTCATCTCAAGAATGGAAGTTATGTACAGCAGAGCAGGAGCAAAGACAGCCTGAGGACCTACAACTATGTAAACTACCAAACCAGCCCTGTACTTCTCGTCAAAGAATTATGGTATGTGTAAGAATAAACTGCCGAGTGCTCAATCATTATATTCCTTGATTATTCACAACCTTAATCAGTACATAACTGATAATATAGCATAAGAAATTTATACATAGTTTATACTAAACTAACATACTGTGTTAGTTTACCTGAAAGGTCACAACAATTTACAATAAAGTTTTATAAAAGCAAGATGCAGTTCTTAGTAATCTTAAATCATTACAAGAATGAAAATGTTTGAAAAGGCAGAGTACCAATTATTCTCAATTAATAAGAACTTTTCACTGTGGTGTAGAATTGGGAATTTTCAGTTTTGATAACTACTGAAATGAATATTAATTAAGATTTCCTCTAGGGTAATATAGTTCTAAAATACACTGAACCATTTCAACATACATATTTATGACTAATTTAAATATTCACTTTTCTGTGCCTTTCACTGCTGATGATTTATAATTTCAGATTAGTTTATCAAGTTATTTTTCAATATGTAAACCCCACTATATAAAAGCCTCACCCCAATTTATTGAATGAAACCAAACTTATTTTTTGTACTTATCTTTGATACAACATATTTTTACACTCTAAAATTGCCAAAAATAAATCCTCATCATAGCTATTACAAGGGTAGGCAGCAATTTTTTGTCATTTTAATGAAATTATCACTGTTTTCTCTTAGAGTGATGAAAGAGAAGTTAGTCAATAAACTGGATGTGATGAAACTTAAATTTTGTTACTTTTATTCTTTTCAAATGAGTTCTATATTCAGATAGTAAAGCTGGACTTAATATTTTTAATATTATAATTGATATTTTTTGTACTTAGTAGTAATATTTTTAGTGAATATACTATCACTATTAATATTTTCTTTGCTTAAAAACAGCATCTTTCATTGGTATATAAGGATAATGTATCACTGAATATCCACTATCCTGATGTGTAGCTGTGACATGATGCACACTATTAATATTAGAAGGACCTTTGAAAAAATGAAGAAATAATTAATAATTCATACTTGCCTATTACCTGTAATAAAGTAATGAGAAGTGGAAGGTTTATATATCTCTCAAGCCTGATAAGGGCGAAGTCATCTTGGTTCATATTCCCTAAGGTCAAAGATTCACAACACTTGCAAATAACATTAATTCTTTAACAAGTGAAGAGTAACATATAAGCTTTAAAGTAAAAACTCATTACAAACCTTCAGTGAAAAATCTATTAATAAAATACAAACATACTTCTAATTATCTTTGCCAACTAGCAAATGCTTTTCCTAGAGGTCATCTTATAAAATATTAAATAATGAGTAATGTAATATAATGTACTAAATTCCATGAATAACTCTTCTAATAAGTATATCTTTAAAATATGGGAAAATTTTTAATGCTTAAAATTGCATCCTTCAATTGCAAAAAAAAATCAAAGATTCTAGAGAGCAATAACAAAATATAAATGAGAAACCTTGTGTGGTAAAGTAGTTCCAAAGTCAGCTTTCAACATGAAGATAGATTTCAAAATTTAATGAAACGAACTTGACCTTAATTTTAATGATCGCACAGGGATGAAAGGAGAAAATAAAGCATAGTGCCCACCCAATATAGAAAGCATAATATTATAATATACATAAAGCTAAGATCCCCAGATATTATACGTCACTGCAAGATTGAACAAGAAATAAACTTGCAAAGCAGAAATTAGCAGTCAATGCAACTTCCTATTTTGACCTAGACATAGGGTAAATGCAGAAAACAAAAAAGAAATCTTGATTGAAAATACAGACCCCCAGGGCGGCAGTTATTTGGAGTCATGGCGTAAATAAAAAGTATTTATATGATTCTAAAACACATGGGTAATTTCATTTAAAATAATCTTCTGTTGATCTTGATTCCATACAACCAATCAAAGACCATAGAATCAATTACAGAAGGAAAACAATTTAACATCAACCTTAAATAATCATTATAGATATTATAGATAAAGTTCAAAGAGACTTTGTGGCCAAAATTCATACAACGCTCAATTAAGCAAGAAATAGTGAAAGTGAGTTAACAGAAAGAATAGACGTTAGAAATAGACATGAATAGTTTAGATGTTGATGAGAAACAATATTAGTTAGGTATATTTAAAATATTTTTAAGAAGCATAAAAGAATATTGAAAGTATGATAAATCATCAGGAAAATATAAAAATAGTTTTATAAAATGTGTAGCTTTATAAAAGAGCCAAATAAACCTTATATTCATGGAAAAACATAACAACCAGATTAAAGATCTAGTGGATTAAACAGCACATTAGATACAACTGAAGAAAAAGAGAAAAAGTAGTTAACTGGAATATATACCTAATTAAACTATTGAAAATGGAATCAAGAAAGTTAAATAAGTGTAAAAAATGTGAAAAGGCAGTTCAGCAACATGTAGGGTAGGCTAAGGTGACATATCTATCTGATCAGAGTTCCCAAAGGACCTAGAGGATAAGAAACAAAAACCAATGTTCACAGAAAAGATAATAAAAACTTTTCAGAATTGTTAAAACTAACTCACTAGCCCACAAATTTCAGATTCAGAAAATCCAGTGATTCTCAAGATGGGCAAAAAAAATAAATATTTACCTCAATACATCTCGAAAACCAAACTCAAAAGAAAAATCTTTTTTAAAAAGCAGGGGCAGGAGTGTGGGTGGTGGTGGGGTCCATTACACACTTTGAGATCTAGTCATTAGACCAATGCCATACAGTGAACCTAACAAAATTTGTCTTTGGATCCTGTAGTTGGGCAAGTCTTTGTTGGCCTAGTATATTTTGTATACCATTCTCATAGTGGGTGAATTTTCCCTATTTCTTTAATATTTTCTCAATGTGGAAGCCAGAAATGCATTACCATTGATTATAAATAAACAAATATAATATAGGTGCTGCTAGTCATATGCATTCCTGCAAGACTTTCATTTATAAAGAGAAATGTGTAAACAAATAACTGTGCATTTCATTTTTTGCTGATGTGACGGTAGAGGAGTTCTCTCACTTTTAGGGGCAGGAATTGGTGACTTACTGGAACCTGGTGCCCAGAATCAACCATTCAAACTGCTGTGATTGTTTCTCCTTGGAGTTTTGCCTTTATTCTTAGATTCAGCTCCTCCAATCCAGACTCTAGTCCAACAGACGAGTCTGTGATTCAGCAACAATCATGTAATAAATAAAATGTGTAGCTAAACCTGCAAGAGTAGGTTTTAATGTTTTCTTCTAAGAATATTGCTTATTGAAGAAATTGAAATTTATTGTGGTTTCAGCTTTCGGACCCTCAGGGAATGAGAATCAATGATATGTTACCTGGCTCCACTGTATTTGAAAAGCATCAAATATCCAGCTAGTATTAGAGTAAGGGACTCTAACAACCCATGGCATACATTAGCTAAATGATCTGTAATGAAGTGTAAATTGAGAGTAAGTTTTTGGAATACCTAACTGGCTGTAGCCAAAAAAAAAAAAAAAAAAAAAGTTCAAGAAGAATAAAAAGAACTGGCTAATTGGTTTCTCTGTATGTATTAGAGAATTTACAGAATGAGAATGGCGTTTTAGTTAAAGTCTTAAGTTTTCAGCACAAAGAATGCTATAAGAAATAGATACTTTCAATGATTGTGCTAAAATTATTTTTAAACACCCATCATTTCTTCTAGTTATAGGACGAAAATAGCCAAAAACCTCAAAGAAATATCAAACTAAAAATAGGTTTGATCCATAGCTCGCTGAGTTTCTTATGTGATAGGACACCATTATGTAAACCATGGGACTCTGGGAATTGGAAATGGAACATATAGCAGAATTTCTAAGACTGAATTGATGGATATCTTAGACATCTAAATCCCACTGAGCTTCATTTCCATCATAAGCAGCCCTTCCTACCCTGTCTCACAAGTTTCACAAGTTGTGTTTTTTTTTTTTTTTTCTTTTTTCCCCTTCCTTGCTGTACTGGAAAACCTTAAAGGGATCTTGCCACGAAAAAATTAATTCTATTCATGTCCCATACCCATTGCCAGTCACTGGCCATAAATATAACTAGAGTTAGATTCTAACATTTTTTCCATGTGAAATACAAGATTTCAGCCCTGACAGAAAAAGGTTCATCTTCCAACAAATTGAATAATTTTGCTATTTCACATAAACCAAAATTCTGAAAATAAGTGTGGATAATGACAGTGTTAGAACAAAAAGGGAGAAATATCATTTTAGATGAGATTAAATTATTCATGTGAATGAAATTATCAGAAATTCTGGATGCATTATGACAGATTGAAAAATATGAGTAGTTCTAATTATTTTCTGGTAGACTGACTGGAACCTGGTTTTAACAGCAGCTTACATTGAGAGGCCAAAAATTTTTTGTTCTAATGTGGAGACAGTAATCCAAGAGTGACACAAATGTTAAAGTGGAATTACCACAAGTGATCTGTTTACCCAACCCTCAATAATGCCCTTCAAGGAGACCCAAAAGCCATTCCCTCATCATGACCTAGATCATTCTTATGGTATTTTACTGAGGTGAGTGCCAGCAATACTAAAAAATATTGCTAGTGGTTCTTTTGTAAGATCCATGATGGTGGTGATAATGTCATTAGAATGGATTAATAGATTTTAAATAAAATGGTGTTATGACCTGAATTGTGTTTCCTTCCAAATCCATATGTTGAGGGCCTAATGACCTGTACCTTAAAATATGACTATATTTGAATGCAAGGTATTTAAAGAGGTAATTGGGTAAAATAATATCATAGGAGTTTTTCTTAATCCAATATGACTGGTGTTTAATAAGAGGAGGAGATTAGAATACAGACACACACAGACTGATGATGGATGACCATGTGGGGACACAAAAAGAAGATGGACATCTACACGCCAAGGAGAGAAACCTCAGAAGAAACCAAACCTGAACCAAACACACTGAACTTGGACTTCTAGCCTTTAGGACTGTGAGATGGTAAATTTCTATTGTGTAAATTATCCAATTTGTGGCATTTTGTTACATTAGACCTAGCAAATTGATACAGATGGTTGCATGGATACTGGTGGGCAGAAACCAATCAGCTTCACTTATTTAATAGAAATAAGGGAATGTTTATTGTAATATTCAGCAGGGAGAGATGACAATCGAGCATCTTGACTACCTCATACTTGATGGTAGCTCAAAGTATTCTAGGGTCCTTAGGCCCTAAGTATATTAGATTCCACTAAGACTAAGATATTACTTGATAATAAAATATTATATCTGCAGAAGAAACACCTGATCTCAGCCTTAAAGTTTAATTTCAGTATCCTCATATAATTCTTTAGCTTGTGTTGTCATATCACAGAGCCAAATCCCCTTGATTAAAAGTTAGGATGGGAAATTTGATAAAATACTCTGTGATAATAACCTAAGACTGTGTTCAACAATCATATTTATTAATTTAGCCCCTTTCAGTCATCACAATGAACACTCAGTGGACTAATAAAAGGGCAGCCATGGTGACAGATTTGCAGATTACAGATGGGATCAATTATATGGGCTTCCTTTCACCAAAGTTGGCCTTGCTCTTGCCA
This sequence comes from Eulemur rufifrons, assembly GCF_041146395.1. Lineage (NCBI taxonomy): Eukaryota > Metazoa > Chordata > Mammalia > Primates > Lemuridae > Eulemur > Eulemur rufifrons. The sequence continues at coordinate 32,196,120 of NC_090989.1, forward strand.
ATGCTAAGTGCCCAATCTGCCAAAAAGTTCAACTCCAACACCCTACATGTTACAATATACATGGATGACCAGCCAATCACCCAGTGTCCAGGTGGCAGGTTGAAACATTGTAATATCCCTTGAATCATTAAGGGTCAGCAAGTTTATGGCATTAAAATAATATTCTGAGGTTTAGTTGACTTCATTGATTAGATATCTCTGGCAGGAAAATTATCTGTGGAGTTACTGAATACCTTAGTATCCATCACTCCTACACAACATTGCTTCTGACCATGTACAACAAAAAGATTCAGGCCATTGACTGAGCCTGCTGAGGTCTTTGATATTAGCACCTAATTCATCTACCAGAGGAATAGAACCTCTTAGAGCCTTTACTAAGTTTCAGTCTAAGGTGCCAGTTTGCAAGGAAGGCTTGTTATCTTAATGAATATATTATATGCTTTGAACCGGAAACCAGTACACTGTGATGGTTCACTAAGTAGCCAGAATATACAGGTTAAGAAAGGAAGAATATGGATTTGGGGGTGGCATTTTTTCATGATAAGTTTAATATCACATTTGCACATTTATTTGCTTCTTATTTCCATGACTTCATGACCTCTAGTTTTGATGGTTTCAAGAAGGCGGTCTGCAATCTATGGCCTGTGAGCCAAACCTGGTCTACCACCTTTTTTTTTTTAACTTTTATTGGAACACAGCCGAAACTGTTTATATGTTGTCTATGGCTGCTTTCATGCAATAACAAGAACTGAGTAGTTGTAAAAGAAATCATATGGCCTGGAAAGCATACAATATTTACTATCTGGCCATTTACATAAATAGTTTGCCTACTCTTGGTTTAAATTTTATACTATCTAAGATGGAAATGCATCGAATGTGGTCACCAGAGAATGCAACAATGGCTTCATTGAAATAAAAGCTAAGACATCACCTTCTAATTTGGGGTTCTTGATGCCACTATTTGAACTGACAAAATGGAGGCTTTTATTGTTTAATTAAGCAATTATATTGATTATAAAGCCAAATAAGTTTGCTGCTACCTAGTGAAAAAAAGAGAGAGTATACTTGGAAGTGAATAATAAAAATGATTTGACGACTTAATAAACTCTATGGGTAGCACCAGCAGGAACTCAGATAGTTCAGAAATAAAAGTATGGATCAACTCATCTGATAATACACTTAAATCAACTTAGGTGCTAACTTAAAGCTTTGAGATGTGCACAGGATAACGGAGGAAGAAGACATCAAATACCAATCATAGCTAAGTGACCAATTGTAAAGCTAAGTACCGAATTATCTACTCATATACTTCATTCACAACAACATATATTTATACATGTGTCTGAAGTAATTTTCCTGCTCCTTAAGTGATTTCTTCACCTACTTTATATACTTATTTTTATGGTGTTAAGTTTTAAAATTTGTGTGTAGACTTAAATGCACATATAGTAATGACATTCATCTGCTGTTGGGCAGATGGGAGGGGAAGAGGGGATGGGTATATAAACACCTAATGGGTGCAGTGCGCATCGTCTGGGGGATGGACATGCTTGAAGCTCTGACTCGGGTGGGGGAAAGGCAATATAGGTAACCTAAACATTTGTATCCCCATAATATGCTGAAATAAAAAAAAATTAAAAAAACTTTGTGTGTAGAATAACATAATGATAAAATGGGAATAAAACAAAAGGAAAATGGATAGCGCTCAGAAATTATGAGAAATGAATTAGTAAATGATGTGACTTTGGGTTACTTCACTTTTAGGAAGTGAGTGATAAAAGACCCTTGCATTAATGTTATCCTTCATATTTTATCTTCTGTAGATGGCACCGATATAGTAAAATGTGACCAGAACACTCTGTTTAAGTCATGTTCAATACAGTGGCCTGGAAAGTCAGCATATATTTTATTTTTATTTTTAAACTGATATTTATAATATGTAAGGGAGAAACACCTTTTTTGTTACTGCTCTGATTATTATTATTGTTTAGAAATCGAATTATGGAGAAAGGTATACAGTAATATTGGAGAGCTAAGAAATGGACTCTAGTGTATATTTATTATAAATAGAGTCCCCTTACATCTCCTTAACCCTTTAATATGAGGTATCTCCCTGCCCTGATTACAAGCTAGGATTATTCTTTTACAGCATTATTTGCAGGTAGGACACAGGCAGGTAATTTAGGCCACTCAATCAGATACACCAAAATAGAGTTTGATTCAGAAAAAGAGGAAAGTAAAAAAGCTGAAGTCATTTGGTATTCATGACCTGACTGAGTGATAGAGGCATCAATGACTCAAGTTTTGTGCTGAGCTCTAGAGGCAGTGGGATACAGGCAGCTTTAGGGCAAGTTTGGGCAATGTTCTCAAAGACTCACAGAGAGTGTCTCCGTGAGTCTTGAAGTTACACGATTTTTTTTTTTTTCCAAAATCCTTCTTTTTCCTGAACCAGACAGGGTGCTGTTTGTTTCTAGCATGTAGGAGTCTTGGATGACAGAACACTTTCTCATTGTAGATTAGTGAGGTGGGCAGTAGTGAACTGAACAGCATAATTACAAAGTAACAAATTGCTTCAAACATGATTTCTATTATACATGTAATTAATTATATTGACACTATTTGTGAATACTTTTTATATACTTGAAAAGAGAGAATGAGAAAATTTTTGATCCATCTCAGTAGAAATATATTCTTTTATCAATCATTAAATATCTTATCCACTTATTTAATATAAATATCACCATTTCTGGTACATTATTTTACTCATATTCAAAATATGGCTTGAATAATTCAACTTTCAAACAGTCACAATCAACAGAGCAACAAGTATTCAAGCCATATTTCTAATGGCTGAAAAATTCATAGAAATAAATAGCTTGTTATCAAATTTATCCCATTGGCAAAATTCACTCCAAGTCACATACACATTTTATTTTACCTTATGACAACTTGTCATTTTTAAGTTAAATTTTCCTATTTACACTTTTTACATTTTTTAATAAGAAAATATTTGGTAAAATATTAACAGCCATCTTGTGTATAGTGTTTCATTTATATTTTATTTTATGTGTATAAATCTAGCATTCCAATATTCTGTACTTATTCTGAGTGGATTATTACTTTTTGTTCTAGTTTATTGAATACACTTCCAAAATTGTAAACACAGATACATAATATTTGTGGCAGTTTTCCAAATTAATGAACTAATTAACACACCATATGTGACAGTCTACCAATATATGCATCAATGAAATAGCATCTGTGGGGAGTGTGTGTGTGTGTGCGCGCGCGTGCTTGTGGTGCGGAGATAGAATGATAGGGAAAATACAATAAAATGATCAATCTTTTTTGTTATATTTAAAATTTTATGATATGTATAAGACTATATAATGAAGAGACAGCATGTATTAAAGTTTTCACTATATCTTTGGTATCTTTAATATAATTTAATGCTTCTATAAATTCTAATGTAATGTAAATTAGCATATTCTATATTTCACACAACTGTGGTGCAATTCATAAGCTTTTATAATTAAATGTTTCAATAATAAGATATTAAACTAAAGGTATAATCCAGTTAGCCTTTAGAGCAGGAAAATCTGTGTTAATTTTTTTAAAAGAATATTTTTTCCTATGTTCTTTTTTAGAATTATGGAAATATAATTTTGTTAACATTTTAAAAATATCAGTTTAATTTTTTAAAATTTCAATGTAATTACTATCTTTTTAATGACACCAGGACTGGGAGCTATCAGCCTCAAACCCTTTTGGGACAAAGCAGTTTTCACATAAATAAATCCACTGAGGGGTTGTAGTTTTCTTTTAATGAATATAGGCATTCTGATGATAAAACTTATCTCATCAACCATCTATTGTGTATATTTCTACAGTTATCCAATAGCCAGTATCTTATAGAAAATACAAATTCATAATGAGAACAAGAACCATAAATTTTTAATAAAAAATAAACGGTGACTCTCCTACTTGTATGCTAATGGAATGAAAAAAAATAAACAAAGTTGAAATGCTAAAAGATGATATAAAAGCCCTTAAAATCTACTGCTCAGCTTGACAATAAAACCAAAGATCAAGAAGGTAAGACATGCAAAGTGCTATTTCCCAAACATATGCCTCCCCATCAATATCTCACATTGAGGCTGGGTGGGGTGGCTCATGCCTATAATCCTAGCACTCTGAGAGGCCAAGGTGGGAGTATTGCTGAGCTCAGGAGTTCAAGACCAGCCTGAGCAAGAGCAAGACACCGTCTCTAATAAAAAAATAGAAAAATTAGCTGGGTGCCATGGCATGCATGTGTAGTCCCAGCTACTCTGGAGGCTGAGGCAGGAGGATCACTTGAGCCCAGGAGTTTGAGGTTGCAGTGAGCTATGATGACACCACTGCCCTCTACCCATGGTGACAGGCCAGAATCTATCCAGAAAATATAAAAAATAAAAATAAAAACCAAAAATCTCCTCACATTGTATGTATGCAATTTCTAGAAAAAAACAACAACAATAACAACAAATAAACAAAAACTTGACAGGAAGTAGAGAGTAATGAGAAGTGTCACAATGCCCTTTCTAAGGTGTGGTGCAAACCCAATCTTTCAAGCATATTATTTGTTTTTTATTTCTATACATTCAAGTGATACAAGGGCACATAATCTTGAAAATGTAGAGGAAATGAACAAATTCCTGGAAACATACAACCTCCCAACACTCCGTCAGTAAGAAATAGAGCTCCTAAACAGACCAATAATGAGTAAAAGGTTGAAGTAGGCCGGGCGCGGTGGCTCACGCCTGTAATCCTAGCACTCTGGGAGGCTGAGGCGGGTGGATTGCTCAAGGTCAGGAGTTCGAGACCAGCCTGAGCGAGACCCCGTCTCTACTAAAAATAGAAAGACATTATATGGACAACTAAAAAAATCTATATAGAAAAAATTAGCCGGGCATAGTGGCGCATGCCTGTAGTCCCAGCTACTCGGGAGGCTGAGGCAGTAGGATCGCTTAAGCCGAGGAGTCTGAGGTTGCTGTGAGCTAAGCTGACGCCACGGCACTCACTCTAGCCTGGGCAACAAAGTGAGACTCTGTCTCAACAAAAAAAAAAAAAAAAAAAAAAAAAAGGTTGAAGTAGTAATAAAAAATATTCCAACACAAAAAGCCCAGATCAGATGGATTCACAGCCAAATTCTACCAGACTGACAAAGAAGAGCTGATACCCACACTGCAGAAATTATTTCATAACATTGAGAAGGAAGGAATCCTCCCAAACTCATTCTATGAAGCCAGTATCACCTTGATACCAAAGGCAAAAAAGGACACATCAAAAAAAGAAAGCTACAGACCAATATGCCTTATGAACATACATACTAAAATCCCCAATAAAATACTAACAAACCAAAGGCAACACTAAAATAGTCTACCATAACCAAGTGGGCTTCATCCCAGGGATGCAAGGATGGTTCAACATATGTAAATCAATAAATGAGATTCACCACATAAAAAGAAGCAAAAACAAAGACCATATGATCATCTCCACAGATGCAGAAAAAGCATTCAACAAAACTCAGCATGCTTTTATGATTAAAAACCCTCAACAAACTAGGTGTGCAAATAACATATCTCAAGATTATGAAAGCCATATATGACAAAGCCACAGCCAACATCATGCTGAGTGTGGAAAAGTTGAAAGCATTCTCACTAATATCAATATTTTGGATTACTTATCTTACATTTCATGGAATTCATTTTGATTGGTATTGTTGCTAGACATTTTTTTGTGGGCCTTAGGTGATGTTATATTTCCTTGTTTTTTCATTTCTCCTTTATCCTTCCATTAATATTTGCTCATTTTGTGTACCAGGACTTGGATGCCAACTCAGCAATGTTTGGGCCCCAGAGGTGGCAGCAGTGGGCTTAATTTTCCTGTTTTTAGGCCCCAGAGCAGCTTATGCTGGCAGTGGTATAATTGGGTTCTAGAGGGCCAATTCTTGGGTCTCCATTGGCTTGCTTAGAAGCTAGTAGTGGAAGCAGTTGGCCAGGTGTATGTTAGGGTTCTCAGCCCCTGGGGCAGCTGATGTGATGTGGGTCATGGCAGTAGTGGTGGTAGATCAACTCACTGAGTCCCAAATAGTCTGTGTTGGAGTCGCTGACATCTGCAATATGTTGGGAAGCCTAGCCTGCAGTTGCAAAGCTGCCCATAGGAGGGTGGTGGGTATGGTTCTAAGTTTACTTAGGAGATCTTGATCTTTTCTGTACTTCCCCAGCCAGGTGGTGGCTGCAGCCCAAATGGAGAGTGTAGCCCAGTGTTAAACTCTAAAAATGGCACTGGCTCTGGACCTGTAAGCAGAGAGGGCAAGGCCCTGCTTAGGCAAGCAGCATGGGCAAGAAGCTGTGAGGAGTGTGGTCCACTTTCATCTTGGTTTCACAGCAGACTATTTCAGGGCAGTGGGTATTGCCCTAGGTGTGCCTAGGAGAACCTGGTTTCCTTGTGTCTCCTTGGCCAGGTGGTAGCTGCAGTCACATAAGCCCAAACTTAGTCTGATGGCAGGACACAGCCCAACCTTAAACTCTCAAAATGGCACCTTAGCCTTGGGACCAGAGAGGGTAGGGCCCCTTCCAGGCAAGCAGCATGGGCAAAAAGCTGCGGGTAGTATGGTTCATTCATGTCTCAGTCTTACAGCAGCCTGCAGCATGGTGGTGGTGACCTTCTCGATGGTGCATGGAAATCCCCAATCTCCTCTCCTTCTCTTAAAGGCAGTTCAATGGCAGCATCCACTTTTGTAGGCACCTAATATTTCCCTCACTAATAGTTTAAAATATATATTTAAACAAGGAACAGTTTACTCTTTCAAGCTTGTAAATAAATTGAGGAAAATTAGCATAAACAGTATGAGAAAATACAAGAAATCAGGAGCACTAGGTTGGAGACAATATTGTTATCTATTCATTAGTTTTAGCATGGCAAATTTGTAACTGAGGCAAATTAGAGTGCAATAGGTATGATGAGTTTTCTGGGCTGTTGTGAAGTGTTGATCACTCCTTTTACTACTAAGAGGCACAGGGTAAATTTTTGGGAGTGATGGTAATTCTACCATGATTACTTTGGTCATTATATGATTATAGGTTTATTACACCTTACAGAACTATATGACAAAAGTATAAATTTTACTACATGTAAATTGTCTCTTAAGTTTTTAAAAGACTCTGGGCTATTAAAAGACAAGAGTGACATGACTTTCTTCTGTAGAAATCAACTACATGAAATTCTAAAATATAATAGACTTATTAGTGAAATCAATGGCCCAGAATTACTAAAGTAATGATTCTATTCAAGACCATCTTCAAATTGTCTGTTCGATTCTGTTAAATCTTAGCTTTATTTTCCCTGTGTCGTGCTGGCATCCACTGTTCTGGTTAATATTTGTATTTTGTATCAAAATGTTACTTCTCAATTCTTCAATTGCCTCAATTGACTTTTCATTACTCAGAGGTTATCAATAGCATACTACTCTATTTTTACTATTTTCCTTTCATATTGGTGATCTATACAAAATTATTCTAAATAAGTGAGCTCTCCTAATTCCTTCTAGAACATGACCCTTGTAAAATGACAACTTGTCAAAAAAACACAATGGATTTGATAGCCTCCAGTGCTTCAGCAAAGATAAAATGTGAGCTGAATATTTTGGGCATTTCTACACTATTCTCTATTCTTCAGCTGTCCTTGTGTCACTGGTTATTTTCTTTTTTAAAAAAATCACACACAAGATAACTATAAATCTCCCACAGCAACTGGGTTAATAAGGCTCTTTGCTCACTAGTCTCTGGAGTGTTTCATGTAAACTTTAGCCAAATAATTGTACACTGATCAGGAACTTAAAAGTGGAGTAGTAGTGAATCCAAGAACGGATAAAATGGAAATGTTATCATGCTCAATATTTTTCTACTAATCAGGTATTTATATCCCCAACATACCACAAAGATGGCCCATAGAACATGGAATATGCCACTGTAGAGATATGAATAAATTGCACTATGAGTTGATCTCTTTTATCTGTTTTTAACCACATCTGAACATTATTTTATGATTTTAACTCTTCTTAAATAATATTTATGCTCATCTATTCATTCCTGATATACAAACATAATTGCTGTGATTTTAGTAAACAAAGAAATGTGTGTGCTTTTTAAATTTTGGCTCAATATTATCAAGATAGGACAGAGGGCTTGCAGCAAACAACAGGACATATTTCTATCATCTTAAAACATCATTTAGAAAAGAGAATGCAGAGGTTTTTTTTTTTAATGAAGTCACTTTTTTTAGGGCAATAGTACTCTTGTGGTCTTATTGCCTAAGATATGTAATTTTAGGTTATTTATTATGTACTGTTGCTCATTGTATGAAAATGAAGCTGAAATATTTCCTTTATTACCCACATAATAAGTTACCAAAGAGGATATTATATTTAAAGTGGTTCCTTTTCTAAATCTTCCCAACTAATAGAACTTATATCCTCTAAATTCAATTCTATTATGTGATTATACATTTAATAAAATGTATGTAAATAAATAAAATATGTAAATATAGTAATGCATGACAATATATATAAATATGTATTATGTAATGGGATTTTAGCAAACATATTCCAAACTTTTGAATTCATATATTATACTTATATTCAAAGTGGTATATTTTATTTCCAGTTATTAGATATACATATATTAATTTTAATTACTTTAATTTGTGTAACACTAAATCATTTAAAGTGAAATATTAAAAATTAAATAGCAAGTTTTAAGAATCTATCACTTGCTTCTTTTTTCTTCTTCTGCCTTTAGCATAACATCTAAATGTACATGAATAATGTCTACTTCAAATTAGACACCTTAGGATGCATAGACTTATTTCAAAGCTGGGATCACTGTCAAGTCACTTGTATAAAATTTGGGGCTTCCACGTGAGCTTTCATGTGTTCTTTCCAACTTGTTAAGTGGTGGACATTTTCTTTATCAAAGACTACCCTGGCCATATCCATGTGATCATGAGCTGCAAAGATGCTACCCCTGAAGACACCTTACACCAAGAAATTTGGAATTGTATGGAAATACACATGTACACATATACACACATACTCATACACAAATTCTTGTTGAAACAAAAAAAGTCATGTGGCAAGAAATCACTTCCAATACAATTTCATGATATAATTGAAAACAACTTCTTTTCCCTAAAGGAACTGATTTTCATGTAGTGAAATAATGAAGCATTACACTCACCTTGGTAAGATTCAAGGTGATCTTTTCTAACCAATTCCTGCTGAAAGCAATGAATATAAATAGCGCAGCAAAAGAAAACAACAAAAATGTATAACTTCTTTAACGTGCCTTTAGCAAAAACACATTTAAATCACAGGTTGAGTTTTAGTATATAAAACAGGAGAATGGTACAACCAATATACAGAAATAATTAATTAAAGCAATTTAATTGTTATTTGATTGTATATCTTCACCAGATTTTTGGATAAGATCACTTTTCTAGTTAGATGTTACCTGCCAGGAAATTGTCAAAGACAGGGCAAACAATAATTGAATTCTATGAATTAATATATAAGTTTGAAAAGTTCTTCAGTGGAAAAAATGACTTGTGTTGGTTTTTCTCCTTATAAATTTATTATTTATGAAATATCACTAAATGTACAGATGTTAAAGAGATATTTTACGTGTCTAAAAAATAATTCCCCTGCATGCCCAATCTCCCTCCAAATTTTAAGAATTTACAGCTACTTAATCAATGACTTTTTTTACACTGTCAGGAAAGACAATGGTTCCAAATATTAGTTACAATGGAACTGGAAGTATAGCTCCTACCAGTGTAGTTACTACACAGTTTAAGTATTATAGTCATAATTTGTCACTAAGAGAAATATGTTCTAAGAGGTATCATAAAGTGGATTTGTAAGCATTAAGTTGAAAATGAAAATAATCTTTGAAGTTTTTATTTCTTAGTGTGACATTTTATAAATTTAGGTATTTTTTCATTTTAAACATATATAAATACTTTTCCCAGATTAAAATGATATAAATTGTTCTCTCTTTTTATTTATTTATTTATTTATTTATTTCAGGATATTATGAGGGTACAAAAGTTTTGGTTACATTTTATGTCTTTGCCTCACCCAAGTGAGATTTAGAGGCTTGCCCTTCCCCTCTACAATGCTCACCGTGTCCATTAGTTGTGAGTTTACCCTCTTCAACTCCCTAATCCCTGGAGAATATTACTACCGTGTGAGCGACACTATGCTATTGCCGTACATGCTGCATTGCTTCCTTCCCTGTATCCTTTTTAAAGCTAAGCAAACATGGTGATCGGTAAATCCTAAAAAAATAAATAAATAAAAATAAATAAATAAATAAAATGATATAAATTTATATTTACCGTTCTTCAAAATTTTTCAATATGTTTAGGTTTATAGCAAATAAATCACATGAAAAATTACCTAAGCAACTCGGAGGGGGGGAGGGGGGCATGGGCAATATACATAACCTAAACTTTTGTACCCTCATAATATGCTGAAATAAAAAAATAACATATATTAATAATATATCTGAGGGTGAATATATTATCATTAGTAGTAATTAAATTTTAAAATAATGATTAAAAGAAGATTTAAAACAAATATTCGTGGAAACAATAAATTATGAAAAGCCATTAAAAATAAATAAAAAATAAAACAAAACTACTTGTCCACTCAAATAACTTGGGTAGTTCAATATTTCAATGAATATTTTATGATTTTTTTATTTATTGCTTTAATTTCCCACTCCAATTTACACTGTTAAGTACAAAAAATGATGAAACTATAAGACTGTATGGTGAAATTATGAAAGAGGTGTATAATAGTTATTTTAACCTGAAATTTACCCTGTATTATTTTTTCAATCCTTTAAAATGTATTGAGACTTATTTTATGACCTAGTATGTAGTCTTTTTTTGCAAATCTTGATTAATATTCCAAATGTTTGGTTGTAGTGTTCTGTTAATATCAATTAGGTCAAGTTTCTGGATAGAGTTGTTAGATATGCCATATTCTCACTGATTTTTATTTGTCTGCTGGTTATAGCAATTATTGAAGGAGAGATGTTAAACTCTTCAATAGGATAATGTGTATTTCCAAAAAGTGTTATGAATTTCAGAAATCTTATATTCATATCTACTTCTATGTCTGTCTATTTATGCACGTTTGTTTATCACATAAACATATACTGCTTTTCAGAAAGCCATAAGTTTTGAGAGAATTGAAAATGACCACAGACATATCTAACTTAATTTCTCCCATTTTTCATATGAGGCTTGGATATGGAGAATATAACATTATTCCCCCAATTAAACAGATAATTTGAAAATAAAACCAAGTTTCTCTGAATTAGTTTCTTTTTGCAGTCCTTTGGATAAACCATTTATATTTTATGTATTGTGTATGTGTTCATATTTCTGTATAGCTCAAAATGTATGTTCATATGTAATTTACATTTCAATAATTTATTTATCAGTATTTAAATATAGTCACAGATACATCTGTATATATCTATCTGTGTTCATATTTATATATCATCCACTTTTATATGTACTTAATGTCTATGAGTATATGTGTGTGTGTGTAGCTTGTCTAAAAGGATGCCTATCATATTCTTTATAATAGAGAAGAAAGTATGCTAGAGTTGAAATAATGAAACATAAGGTCTCTTTTTAAGTTAATGTTTCAATATAGCACAAATCTTGCACTTTCTGGATTTCAGAGCTTCATCTGTGTTATGAAATATTTGAAGTGGGAAACTGTATCAACTGTAAAATTTGTAGCTTAGGAATGTTTACTGTGGATTAAGTTTTGTTCTAAGCACATTATATGAATCAAAACTTTTATTCTTCACCTAATATTTATATAGTGACCATGATTGTCATTTTCATTTTACAAATGAGGGAAATATTCTCAGGAAGTCTGTGTAGCTTGGCCAAAATCATATAGCTTATAAGAAGGCAAGGTGGAATTGAACATAAGTAGTCTGTCTTCCCACGCAAGATCTTAACCCATTGCGTGGTACCCTATGCACATTATGGAAAACATCTAAGGCTTGGTTCTCTGTTTAATTTGTCAGTTCTTTTTCTATTTATATCCAAGTTAAGACTAGAACATATAAAAACTAAGAATATCCCCTTATACTTCTAAAATATTAGCATCTTTTAACTATAATTCATCTTCTCACAAAAGTATAAATATAACCAAATAACTGGCCACTCATTTTAATGTGAGTGGTAATCCACATTATCTATATTTGATTTATCATCCTTATAATAAATAAAAAATAATGCGGCTTCTAAACTCTATCTCTTTGTTTTCTTGGTTGACTTGACTCAAAAAGCATTTTAGTGAACACTGAAATAATCATATTTGGATTACATTTCAGGAAAAATTTTACAGGCAACTTTTGGAAGTATGTAGTATTTTTATTAAACTTTTGAGATTTTAAAGAAGTTTTATGGGATTCCTCAAATGCTCCTAGTAATGTGAGTGAGTTTATTTTTGCCAGAATAAAATATAAAATCCTTCAAAATTTATATTCTAAAAGCAGAAGTGGCTAATCAAAAATTTACGTGGTTTGTCAAAACACAATATTTTAAATAGGGAATAATAACAAATAATACATAATTAAAATAATTTATATAACTACTAATCTAACTTCTTTATACTGAATAAATTTTGTTTTTACTTAATTCAGTTAAGTGAAAGATTAAATTTAATTCAACAAATATCTATTAACTCTCCATGTATTTGTGTTTTTTACAATTAATTAATACTATCTTTGTGTTCTTAGAATTTATTTTTACTTTTATTCAAGGCCAAACTTTAGCTATTATGAGAATGCAAATAGTAGTTCAATGTTTACCTTATCCACCAACATGAATAACTTTTCTCAGGATACTATTATCTAAGATAATTTAGAAGCAATCTGTAGATCGATATTGAGGCTCCTCCAAGAAAACAAACTACTTTTTCATAATAACCCCCAACTGTCATATTGCCTTTAAGACTACTTCTGCCTCTTGGGACATGTGAAAGGTCCTTTATGGGTCTCCATTTACAGCTGCGTATGTCTATATACAAAGGTGTGCACATTCACACACATATTATGTAATATGCACATCATGCACAGTATAAAAAGATTTACTATTTGTATATATCAAACTTTATAAGTTACTGTATCTGGAATTCTTTTACTCTGGCATTTTAGCCCCAAATCACTTGTGCTGCCAGGTTTCAAAGTCATACTGTACCACTCTCAATTCACAGAGGAACAGACAGTAGGGAAATAAAGTATATTAAGATAATCAACAAGCTGGAGGGTATAGAATAGAACAGGGAATTGCAAATCAGTAGGCAAACAACATAAAACAAAATAAATTTTTAAAAAATCATTAAGTATAGAAAGTTGATGTGGTGGTGGAGGTGGTGGTGGTGGGGAGGTTGGGGAAATGCTAGAGGAAACAAAAATTGCCACAAGCAAGGTTTACCATAATCATTCAAGGAAGGCTTGTGCGAGGATATTAAATCTGCCTAGGAGACCTGAGCTCCAGGCTTTTGGGGAGGTAAAACAGAAGAAACAGATGATGATCTGGTAATATATTGCTGGAGGACTCAGATCTCATAAGGTGTGATGAGATGATAACAATAACAGTGAAAGAAAAAAAAAAAACACCCTGATGGAATCCAGTAAATGTGCATAAAAATTTTTATATAAAAAACATGACATTTACGCAGTAAGCCTCTTTGGTCTTTAGGGAATTGCAATTTTGTATCATTGTATCAACAATGCAGTAGCATTAGAAATTAGATCATTATTTAAAAACACCAACATTCAAAATTTTTCAAAGGGAAATTCCTAAGTTTCATTTCCCCCCAAAGCAATCATACAGGTAGATAGGTTTTATTGATTTATCAGGAACCAAACCAGGGGGTAGGAGGTGAGGTGGTGTGCAGGGGTGCCAGGAAGATTGACATCCCTTGAAAACCGTTAGATATGGACATTTTATCATCTTCTTACTAAACTCTAGCTTTAATTTATATCCAGTTTCATAATCATTGAGTCACAAGTTTGAATGTATATCTCATTCAGTTTAAATTCTTATATTTGCTTGCTTTTTAAATGGTTAAAATATGCCCATTTGTACAGATCTTTTTTTTTTCTTCTTTGATGCTATCTCTGGCCAAGTAGATGATACGAAATATCTCCTAAAATATACAGATATTGAAACAAAGTAGTTTCATTTAAATAATGTGTTCACCCTTTGTAGACCCACATTCTTGAGTGATAAAGAACTTTCTGGTTTGCAGGCAGTATTGAGGTTAGTTTATCTCACCACATTGAGAAGACATAAATGTTGATTTGTCTCTACTACATGAAAGAAACAGGAAATTGTGTTCTTACAACAACCTAGAAAGAAAGAAAAAGTATTTATTTTTTTACTGCTTCATCAAAATTGGTATATTTAAGCATCCATTTAAATATTATAACCTTCATGCCTTTAGATAAACAAAATCAAGACTATTTGTTGCTGACGTTTTTTTTAATTTCTGGTTTAAGTCCATTTTTACATGGATATAATTTCTTAACACAGTTATGCCTAGGAGGCATGATTTTCTTTGATTATGATACAAGATGAATTAAAATATTTTCTATTTGCAAAATTAGAAGATTAACTTCTACTTACAATCTATGCCCCTTCATAGTTTAGTTGGAATCACCTTAATTAGAATTGTTGTCACATAAAATTTTTTTGTGGGGAAGCCTATTTTGCAGAAAATATGAGACATAGAAAAACACATCTTCATTACTAAGGATTGGAATATTTTGAACAGCTCTTTACCTGAGTTATTATTCCTAGAACTCTTGTTTTCACATGTAGGCAAATAAAACCTATTCCATTTTATCTTCTGAGTAAAGTGACATTAGCAATCTAGGTGGAAATTAACTAATTAACAACTGCCTTTACTAACTCATGTCTTTTTCATTTTGATTTCTGCAAACGTTTTCATTTTGGAACTCCTCCAGTTCCTTAAGTATGATTTAGTGCTAATCGATTTTACTTAGACAACTAGGAAACTGTGATATATGCTCTACCAATATTTGCTCTGTGTGTGTGTGTGTGTGTGTGTGTGTGTGTATGTATTCTAGTATTTGAAATGCAAAGAAAATTTAAGGGACAGTCCTGTAGATCTCTGGAATCACTTGGCATATCAGTGACCCCATTAAACAGATTGAGACTCTCTCTGTCCCTAAGATCCAAATCAAGCCATTCATCCTGTCATTGGTGAGAGAACATTGAAATTTCACTTTTTCTGGATTTATTGCATTGTAATCCTCTCTTTTGAGAACTCTATAAATGTAACATACTTACGGCACTCTTTCTATTATCCTACTGTCACTCTTGTTTCTTTCACACATTTCTGACTTAATATAAAACTAAAGGAAATGTTAGCATGACTTATGTGACATTCATAACATTGCCACCTAAATTCAATATTGACAACAAATTGTCTACATGTTTCATTAGCAAGTAATCTGAAAAAATCCATTAAAGTTCATACTCTGCCTAGGGCAGCCAGATCAGCTGACCAAGGGAACTTTCCTGGAGTAAAAGGGGAAAGAGCCTGAGAATCAGGCACACTTGGCTTTGAACTAACGAAAACGCCACTATTTAGGTGACAAGTTATTGACCTTCTATGTCAGCCTTAGTTTTCTCAAGTGAAATGTGAATGGTCATATATTAATAATCCCAGGGTTTTAAAAATTCATAAGATGTATGACTATAAGGTAACCATAATGCAATCAGTTTCTTCACTAAGTTCCCAGTAGTGTTTTCTAATTCTACAGCTGTGACACAATGTAATGACATTTTTCTGATACAATAATAAACATTAACACATTTCTAAAAAAAAATGTTTGTTATGCTTTTTCCACAAGTTTCTATAATGGCAAGGGTAGACTAACACTTTTTATTTTATTGATGAGCATAATGATTACTTTTATTAAGCTGAAAATATTTTTAAATTCTTTCACATCTAATTCATACATTAATTAGTAATTAATGTGTATCTATTCCCTGACAGCTGGGTTATATGAGGAATTAGAATTTATCTACTTTTTACACATATTTTTTTTCATGGAAAATTTGTTTTTACCTAAAGCAAAAAAAGAGAAACTCATTTTTCCCGTGGTTATTTAGTCAGTGTCAAATTTCTTTAGTTCAGTGTCGGTTTATAACTAATGTCGGCACTATTTTTTATTTACCTATGCATCCATGATTGCAAAGTAAGTAGAATATGTATTGTTTCTTCTGACAAAATCATGTTTTCCCCAAGAATTAGAGAAAGACAATAGCTAATTATGGAGAAGCCAGTGTAGCTGTTATCCCCCGTTTGCATTGAAACACAAGATCCACGTAGTTAACACATTTCATGTGTGGCCAGTAATGCATAGATCCCCTCTTCCAACTTCTCAAGACTTACAGATCTTGATTTTTCATTGCAATCTAGGATGTTGTTAATGTTAATTGGAAAAGTTTTGAGTCACCTCTTGAGATATTTTACATTTGATATGATTTCTGATCTTTCTCCTTTGACTTATTGCATTTAAGCTTACTACTAAATTAAAATCCTTTATTAATTCCTAATCATTATGCCCTTCAGAATCATTATCTGTACTCCCAAAATTTAAATATAATGATCATGTAGATTTTCATTGTTGTTGCTTATAGATAATATTTTGAAAATAGCATATACCTTTTGTTAACTTGTATGATCAGGTTGAACTTTTTAAATACATTTTCCAAGCCCCAACAATAATTGCTAACATGGGCAACATATGTAGCCTGCAATTCTGTATCCCCCATAACAATAAGATGAAATAAAAAAAAATAATTGCTAATATTTAAGATGTTGTTATAACATGGATTGGATTTTATAGATATCATATCTCATTACTTTAATACAATGTATCTCTGGGATTTTATGATGCTATCCAAATTAATCAAGGATTGATGTATATTCAGAAAATTTTCTGGTTGAGTTTTAAAGAAGTATGAAATTATAAAGCATTTTGCCAGATGTAGTTGTAAAATTATAGGAATAATGTCTATAAATTTTATTGTTACTTTTAAATACCAGAAATGTTGTTTACCATTCTGTATTATCTAAGAAGACTCTTTAGAATTAAAAAATGGCACTATTTTAATTATATTTTAAAAAGATAGTTTACTGTAGAGCAACATCATCTCTTTGCTGAAATGTTACCATAATGTATAGAATATAGTTTCAATGCTCCTGAAAAATTTATTTTAGTTTCTTTACACTAAGACTTCCATGCTTTACTTAAGCCAATTAATTTCTTATGATGATACTAAGTTTAAGTCCTTTGTGAGTCTGCTTCAATTACTGAATTTTTAAATATTTGCCACAAAAAAATTGAGTTATTAAGAAATATTTAGCCTAACTTTCATGTGAGACTGCTCCGCCTTTTTCAACATATTCTAAAGATAATTTCTCTTTTTTTCTTGTTGTTTATTAACTTAAATTCTATGCCAACTTTGTCTCCAGCAAGATTTTTATCATAGCTTGCTGAAAGATTTAAAATATCAGTGATCACAAAGTTGTTTCAAGATTTAATAAAACAATTTAGATTAAAATTAAGTTGATGATTTGTTCAGAATATAAAATGCTCATTTTAAATGAGCTGATCTGACATAATGACAATTGCTATATAATAACTATAACTATTTCTAAGTTGGGTGAAATTTAGGAATTACTGAAGCATGATTAACCACTAATTAAAGTAAAAATTTCTGAAGAGATACTCAAAACTTGCTTCAAGCATTTATGTTTTCTGTACTTGAAATGGGTCGTTTCTCTCAACACTTTCTTAAGGTGAATGCTACTAGTCTATGCCTATAAATTGAATTTAATATCAGAGAAAAATTTGATTCTACATATTCTATACATTGATAGGACTGTATGTAGCATTTTAATGTTTTCAATAACCAGAATTTTAAAAATATTTTAAATTTATTTTAAAACATTAGCTGGGTGTGGCAGTGAGCGCCTGTATTCCCAGCTACTTGGGAGGCTGAGACAGGAAGATCGTTTGAACCCAAGAGTTTAAGGTTGCAGTGAGCTATGATGATACCACTGTACCCTAGCCAGGGTAACAGAGCAAGATCCTGTCTCAAAGAATAATATAAGATAAAATAAGAAAGTAAAAAAAAAAAAATGAAAGAATAATTATTTTGAAACATGAAATAAATTTAAAACCTGGCGGGATACATATAAGTAATTAAATTTCCATCAGCAAAATAATTAAAACATCTAATGGTGTATATATATGAGGTACACATAAGAAATATAATCCAGTAATTACTGAAATATAATATATTCATCTAAACTAGGCGTTGGAAAACTTTTTTCTGTAAGGTGTCAGATAATAAGGCCATAGGGTTTCTGTGGATTACTTAATTCTACTGTTGTAGCACAAAAGCAGCCATAGGCAGTACATAAACAAACAAATGTGGCTGTATTCCAATAAAACTTTATTTAAAAAAAGGTCCCATGGTTGCTTGCCTCTCCCAACACTGTAGTAAGTGCAAGCTCACAAATTGTGATTGAAACATTTTCCTCGTTCTTCAAGTTTAGTGAACTAGACACTTGATCATATTTTATCCATATTTAGTCAACTGTGTGATGAAATAAATCATTCCATATAGTGCTAATATTAAGGAGTGCAATCATAAGCTCTTTAAAACATGGGGAAACTTTCTTTTAAAAGGAAGACTACTAGGAAGGGAAGGAGATACAATTATGTCACATCACATTATAATTAATAAATATATTAAAAAAAATTTCCTTAGACATTGATATTCATTTTAGTATGACATGTTATATCCATAAGACATTAATCTATAAGAATAATTTCATATAAATATACATAAACACAAAAATTTACACATATATGTATATAGAATTATCTAAGTACATATATCTGTTTGCTAATTAACTTGGTAACAGTGATATATTTATACTTATATGTGCTTGTATGTTATTCCAAGTTTAATTAATTTCTGCTGAATGTCTGAGTGCATTATCCATGCATGTTATTTAAGTTTCCAGAATGGATTTCTATTTGCCTGGAACTGCAAATATAAGCAAGAGATGTGAATTCTTCATTCCATCTATGCTTTTCAGAAGTATCACTAAGGTAGCTGTAATACATTGACTCCAATACTATGAAGCCCATATTAGATTTCAACGTGTGGCTTTAAAACCCCAGGCATGGTGCAATTTTCTGAATTATTCACACATAATCACTCCAGGGGATTACATTTAAGCATGATAGGAAAGTCCCTTAAAGCAGGCAGCCGTAAAGAGTCTTGTCCTTTAGTCGATATTCAGAATACATTAAGGATGATGATAACATAGCATTCATGGCCTAAATGTGTTAAATTCACCTATTGAGAGCTGATGGCAGAGATGATGATTTCAGATGTCTCAGATAAGAATTTAATCACCATTTTCTCCACTTATTTGTTATTAGAGGAATATATATTTTAGAAGAAGGAATTATTAGAAGGAATATATATTTAAGAAAAAGAAGACTAATTCCCTAAGTGGCATTGATTCTGTATAACACATAGTCAGTTAGAAATGTCCATCAAAATTCTAGTTATCAGAAATAATAGGTTAAGTAAATTGTGTCTCTCAAACTAATAATAGAAAAATACTATTATTACTGCTGTGAATAATCATGCTTTTTAAATAAAAGTACATTTTGTTTGTAGAATCTGGAAGAGTTAAATAAAGATAAAAGCAAAATTATATCTCTCATTGTTTAAAAGTCATAATTAACTGAAGTGAAAATTACAAATGATTTGGCACAAGACAGAATTTCTTAAGTTTGAAAAATGTAAAGCAACTTTTGGATTCCTCGGTATATTACAAAAAATGTACAAATATTGTTCTATGATAAGTAAATGTAGATGAATATCATAACAGTTTATAATTTTACAACACGACTGTTTGTTTTTATAAAATGTGTTCTCATTTGGAAACCTCATCTTCTCAATCTCTAAGGTAGCCAGATTTTATTATCCAAACATATAACAGTATACACATGCTTTGATGATTGAGGCATGTGAAAAAGCCTTGATGTTAGAGTGAGTTTGGTATGAATGGCAATTTGAAAAGAACTCATACACATTTCACTAAGCCAGAGGACAACTGGTGGAAGATTAAGCATGCAGAGCCAGATCCTATTAAAATCTGTAAATTATGGTAAAATCCAGTTACTACTGTTGCCTATTAGTAGGTTTAAAGTGATATGATATAGCATTCAATATTAACAATGTCAACCTGAAAAGTTCCTGGAGATGGTTGGTTAGGAAATAAAGTTGGAAGCAGGGGACTCTCCAAGAAAAGTTGAATATCGGGCACATTGAAAAAATAGTATAGTATATGTATACCATGGAGTTCTACTCAGCCACAAAAAACAATGAAGATATAGAACCTCTTGTATTCTTCTGGAGAGAGCTGGAGCCCAATTTACTAAGTGAAGTATCATAAGACTGGAAAACAAACATCACATGTGCTCACCATCAAACTGGTACTAACTGACCAACACTTAAGGGCACATATGGTAGTAACATTAATCGGGTGTCAGGCAGATGGGGGGAGTATAGAAGGTGGGTATATACACACCTACTGTGTGCAGTGTGCACCATCTGGGGGTGGACATGCTTAAAGCTATGACTCTGGTGGGACAAAGGCAATTTATGTAACCCAAACATTTGTACCCCTGTCATATGCTGAAATAAATAAATAAATAAATAAAAAGAAACAAGAAAATATAGTTTTAGTATCAAAAAATATTCTGATGGATTGATTATAGAAAGTGATTAAGAAAGTGGATGGTGGAAATAAAGTTGGCTGGAATAGAAACAGGTTGAAGGTAGGTGAAAAAAGAGAAACAAATGTTCAGTTTAATTTACCAGTGAAGCATCCAACAAGAGATTCATGAAAGTTGAATGGTTGAGTCTGGAGTTTAGATTATATGTCCTAGGTTAGGAAATAGGTGTTGTCAACCCAGAAATGGCATTTAAAGCAAAGGGGAGAATCACAATCAGGAATATTTCTCTCTATGAATACTGAGACAATATCGGGAAAATTAACATTAACTCTCTATTTTGACAGTTGTATTCCAATTTATTTATGCTAAATTTCATGTTTTCTTGACATGAGAAGTATAGGAGGTGAGAAGAAAACAAGTATTAAGTTGTTAAATATGAAATGTTTGATTTGGAATCAAAAGTGTGGTTTCTTATATCTCAAACAAGAAGCAGTATAGTTAATCAAAGTATGCATATAAACTATTGACATAGTTTTGCCATCTTAACAGTAGTTTTGTTTATGCCCAGCAGTGAAGAAGCCTGGAGAGCTAATGGTGATGAAATTGCAAAATGTGTTTACCACAGTTTGTTGAGAATTTAATATTTTTCCTTGCAAGAATTAGTCCAAAGCCTGGTGAATACAGTGGACAACAGAGAGTTTCCAAGTCCAGCTTCCATAGTTTGAGCAATGTTGTTTGTGTGGCATGTGGTTGAGTGTGTCTTGCGAGAGGATTGGCCTGTTTTTATTGACCAACCTCAGCTGTTTACTCACAAGTATCCTCATCATTTCATCTGATTGGTTGTCGTAGACAGGGGCTGTAATAGATGGAAGAAGTTTCATGAAGCTGTAGTGGATAATACCAATGCTGGAGCACCAAGCAGACACCATTAGCTTTTTTTGGTGAATATTTGGTTTTGGATTGTGTTTTTGGCATTTCATCTTTATCCAACCATTGTGCAGAATGTTTGCGATTTTCAAAAAGAATCCCTTTTTCATCACACGTAACAATACACTATAGAAATGGTTCTCCTTTATGACATGACTGCAAAGAAAGGCAAGCTTCGAGATGATTTCTCTTCTGATGTGCATTTAATTCATGAGGAACCCATCTATCCAGCTTCTTTACCTTGCCCATTTGTTTAAAATGGTCCAATATTATTGGAAAAGTAACAGCAAACCTTGCTGCTAATTCACATGTAGTTTGAAATGGGTTCGCTTCCACTATAGCTTTTAGATCATCATTATCCACCTTGGTGTCAGGTCGCCCACGTGGTGGCTCATTTTCAAGATTAAAATCAACAGAACAAACTTCTCAAACCATCAATGTACTGTATTCTCATTAGCCACATCCTTTCCTAACACTTCCTTGATATTTTGAGCTGTGTGCACTGCACTGGTTTCATAATGGAACTCATATTGGAAAATAACATGAATTTTTGACTTATCCATGGTTTCATAAAAATTGCTCTAAAAAAATCTGAAAGATAATCACAAGCCAAAATGAGAGTTTGAAAGACTGAGGATGTACCTTCACAATAAAAATAAAACAAGAAACGTCAAATTGAAATGTCAGAGATATCAACTGGCAAACTTAGTAGTTAAGGAAATTGGACATTTCATACTTAATAACCTAATATTATACTTAACCATGCTAAAATATTTATATGAATCATTTTAATCAAATAACATTGTTCTGTATTGATTTTATCAAGTATTATTTACTACATATAAGAAAGTTGCTCCAAGGAAAATAAGAAAGGTTATGAGAAGTATAATTTACAACTAAGTTTACTTAATTATTTAATATTATTTCTATTGATTTTATAATGTGCCTTATATATTATTTTTAATAATTAGTCAAGAAATAAAGCCCAAATTTTAAATACATTAATAAAAATATATTTTATTTTAATGATTTTTTTCTCTAGGCTTATAGTTAACAGCTTTTTTACTCATAAACCATTTTTTCCCCACAGAAACATTATATTAGAAAAAATTTATTTTGTACGGAATGAGGGCAGAATTTATGAAATTTCTGTTTGGCTTCAGGGTGAAATGTGCTTAATGTGGAAGCAAAAAAAGGAATATGTAATAAAAGGAGGTATTTAATCTGAGAGAAAAATATTTCCCAGAATTTCTAACAAAAAATATATTCTAAAAGAAAAAATATATTAAAGATATATATATACTTTAAGGAAAAAATTTATATTAAAAACATCTGGTGTTTCACCTTTGTAAGATATTCAAAAATATTAATTTAGCAATGATTGTTACTAGGTATTAAGTTGTTAACTTAATTGGAATGACACTGTAAATATATTTCTTAAAAAAACATTGTTTAATTCTAAATTTTCATTTAGGATGCTTTCTAGAGATTTTAGTATAAAGAATATTTTATAATAGTCTTAATTGTAAGAGACAATATTATTAAAAAGCAACAAAATTTATATCCCTTAACTGACTAGAGGTCTTGCTAAGAGTAGAGATATTATATTTATTAATATGATTCTTAATTTGAATTGGTAAAATGCTAATAAGAAAAAATGTTAAACTTAGGTAGCTGAGGTAGTACTTGTAAAGTACATAGAAGAGCACTTAGCATCCAGTAAACACTCCATGAAATGTTTACATTATCATTATCATTCTATTAATCCCACTGCATGCTGATAAATGGTAATATGCTCTATTCTGACATTTCATTTTGTTGGACATAAAAACAACATAATTTAAAAAGGATGTCAAATTACTCTTGTTTTTAATCTCCAAAAATTTTCTCTTTCCTCATTTCATTTATTTATTACTGGTCCTTCCTTATTTAATATGATCAATTACCTATAAAAATATAATGAGAAAAGAGATATACATGACAAATAGTAAAGATTAGTTTATTTCTGGAAAAAAGTATTTAGACGATACCAAATAATGTATCTTTTTATTTGACAATAAACATAAGATATTTATAGTGCTCCCAACAACTAATCCAGTTTTCATTCCCAAATATATTTCTGCATATTTACTAAATATTTTCTCCTCTATAGCAGTATGAATTTTCTTAATATTTTATTCAAACACATATAATTTTGTTAAATATTAATGAGATAAAGAATGTAAACTGTGAACATGTACTGTTATTCTTCTATTCTGAAATACTATTTTGTTATATTCTATTCAATATAATATATGTCTTAAAAATTCAACCATCAAGAAAGGAACAAATTTATGCAATTTAGTTATAATCATTGCATTCTTTTAGAATTTTCTGAACTCTAATACTTTTGAATTATAAAGTCTCCTTTTCCTATAATACTTATTTTACAAAAGATTAAATTTTGCTTCAGGGGACAAAAAAATAATCTACTTTAAGCAAACCAGTGAATACTTAAATAGTTAATGTTCTTTCTCAAATTTCCATACATTGTGTAGAACTGGTATTATCTGTCCATAGGGAAGAAACTCCATGTTCTTGTAAATTTAATCTACAGATAAATATACATATAAAGATCTCCCCCCTCTCTCCCTCTTACTCTCTCTCCCACACACAATACTCATACACAGTTTTGCTCTTTGTCTTGTTCTTTTCATTAATCTTAACAGGCAATACACATGCTAAAGAAAACAATATCATCAGTAAACTAAACTGAATAACACTAAAGGAAAAAGTGCTATCAAGATTCTCTTTCAGTTAATTAACTTTGAGGCCAATAATGCAACAGGATTATGCAGATCATGGAGTACATTATTTTATTATTTAAAAAATTCTGGGGTGTAAGAAAAATTAAGTTACATAAATCCAAGTTTTGTCACTATAGAATTTTACTGCATATGGTATTAACCTAAAGGTTAGTTCAGAGATTTTGCTGGTAGAAATACAAGAAGGACAATGTAATAGCCTGTTTTGATATACATAATCCATATGTGCCTAAAAGTTCTAGGTTTCTAAGGTTATAAATTTTTAATATCTAAATAAATGCCTAAAGCACCATCCTTTTTAATATGATAAATTCAGTGTCCTGCTTGACATTTCTAAGTATTCCAATGGTGCTTATATTCACATGATCATTTTCTCCCTGAACACGTATTGTCAAGGAATTCTCTATAACCATTATAAATTCTGTGTATGTTTGCAGGCATATCATCAGATAATAGTGTAATAGGTTCAACTGGCAGAATCAAGTTATATTTTTGTCTTGCTTCATTCTATGTAAAATAATCCAGGAGATTCTAAAATTCACATTTACAAACATACAGGTGATGTACACACACACATTAAAGTAGAATTCAAGATATTTTCATTAAAAAGGATAATTTTTTCTAATATATAAAAATATTCTTTTTAAAGTATTACTCTCTGTATAATTGAGAATCTATTGAGAATAGCTTTTTTTTTTTTTTAAGTCAGTGTGTACTCTTATTAAGGTAGAGAATTTTTCCTTCTTTTCTAGATTCATCTCAAATATCAGTTGCAGCTCCACTGGACAGTTACTTGGAAGTTGGATTCAGATTGTCAACTTATGTAGGCGTAATATATCACTGTGTTTTTTCCCCAGGAAATGCAAGGAAATTTACACTAGTAGGTAACCTTCAACTGATGGAGAACTGAAGCCAGTGGATATACAACTCAACGTCTATCTGTTAGATGACAAATCATATTGGATGCTTCTCAGATGTGACACTAATAATCTACCCCCATATTGATTTTTTCTTTCTCTCTCTCTTTCCCGACTCACTCACTCTTGTTTCCTATAATCAATGCCCAAAAAAAGTACCTGCACCCCAATTCTTATCTCAGGCTCTAGTCCAAGAAAACCTAGAAGAAGAAAATTACTGTTTCTCCAGGACCTGAAACAGTGTCCAGCACATGGAAAATATTTATTTATTTACTTATTTGAAGAAGTAAATAAATGAATGAAAATTATATTATGTGGAAAACTCAATTTGGAATTTCAAAAATAATATCATATCTTCAGGCAAATGAAGGTGATTTTACATAAAATAATTACTTTGGAACAAGTTACAGTGAAATATTACTTCAAGTGATGTTAATAAAAATTGCATTTAGTACATAAGGAAAATACAGTTTTTCTACTTAATATAACAAATGAAACATTTTATTTGCTTTAATTAAACTATAACAAAGATTGTTCATTAGCAAATTTTAAATATACCCAATGAATGATGCAGTCTTCATTTAAATTGAATTGAATCATTACTACATATTTTTTGCCTAATTTTAGCTACAAAAGAACATAAGATGCATAAAAATTTGATCTTAATCAAGAAGTTTATAAATCTGGTGAAAATCAAGTTAATGCCATTTTAAAGAATTATCATAGTATATATCAGTGTTCCTCAAATTCTCTTTTAATACATACATTTAATGACTATTTGTTAAATGATATATAACTAAAAATAAAAACAATTTATAATTGTATCACTATCAAACTACTATAGAAAGTATTAATTTTTAGCTGAGGATTATAAATGAAATGAATGAATGGGTTATAAACTTGTACACCTAATTTCCGTGCATTGCCAATATTTTGAAAAAACTGTGGTACAGCACAATGATCAAATTATTGTCAAATAAACACAATTTAAAAGTCATGTATTCAACAAAATTCAGCATCCTTTTATGATAAGAATGCTTACAAAATAGGTGTAGACAGCACTTACCTCAAAATGGTAAAAACCGTATACAACAAACTCACAGTCAACATCAGACTGAATGGGAAAAAATTGAAAGCATTCCCGCTTAGAACTGGAACCAGATAAGGTTGCCCTCTATCACCACTTTTATTCAACATAGTGCTGGAAGTCCTAGCCAGAGCAATCAGATAAGAAAAGGAAATCAAGGGCATCCAAATGGGGGCAGAAGAGGTCACACTAT
The DNA here is from genome assembly GCF_041146395.1 of Eulemur rufifrons. NCBI lineage: Eukaryota > Metazoa > Chordata > Mammalia > Primates > Lemuridae > Eulemur > Eulemur rufifrons. Next base: position 32,222,993 of record NC_090989.1, read on the forward strand.
CACTCTTTGCTGATAATATGATCTTATATCTAGAAAACCCTAATGATTCTACCATGAAACTACTGGAATTGATAAACAAATTCAGCAAAGGCTCAGGCTACAAAATCAATATACACAAATCAGTAACATTCCTATACACTAACAACAGTCAAACTGAGAACAAAAATCAAAGACTCAGTACCCTTCACAATAGCAACAAAGAAAATAAAACACTTAGGAATATATTAACTAAGGAGGGGGAACTATGAAACACTGAGGAAGAAAATAGCAGAGGATGTAAACAGGTGAAAAACCATACCATATTCACAGATCAGCAGAATCAACATTGTTAAAATATTTTACTACCCAAAATCATCTACAGTTCAATGTAATCCCTATTAAAATACGAACAAAGTTTTTCACAGATCTAGAAAAAATAATTCTATGCTTTTTATGGAACCAGAGAAGACAACGTATAGCAAATGCAACCTTAAGCAAAAAGAACAAATTGTGAGGCATCAATTTACCAGACTTAAAGCTATACTAGAAGGCTATAGTAACCAAAGCAGCATGGTACTGGGACAAGAACAGAGACATAGACCAATGGATCAGAACAGGGAACCCACATATATATATATATATATATATATATCTTGATATAGGCACAAGCTGATGTCACTGCTCATCGGTTAATCTGTCATTATGGTGTTTATTTTTATTTTTCCTAGTCCTGGAAACTGTGGAATTGCTCTCATGTCTGTACAACATATGGGTCAACCAAAGATATAAAGACAGTGTATAAATTCCAAACTTTGTCTTGAGACTTGTAATGCAGTTGAGTATTTCTGCTTGGATAATAGCCACCTTGGTGATACAGATTTTACTCTTTGTCCACTAAACTGCTGGCATTCTTCTCTGGTACAATACCTTATCATAGATGGTTTCAATACAAAGGATATACTAGTCACATACATTGAAAAAAGTCCTCCTTATGTACTCTTTTAGTTTCTTCTTTATATATTCATAGAACAAATTAACAATATCAAATAAAAGGAAAAATGCAAGCAAACAAAAAATCGTAACTAGCATTATCCTGGTGTTTGCGTGTATGTAATAAAGTTTAGTGAGGGCGGATAGATAGATTGACATTTCTCTACAAAATTATTTATGTTATCTGCATTTTGGAAAGTATTAGCAAAATATTATTCACTGCAGCACTTCACGATATTTAAAATCTCAATCTTGCTTGTATTTGGGTCCCTTTTTCATTGTAAATTTTTTTTTCCTCATTTGTTGTTTTCTCTCTTTCCCTTTTCTTATATTTTACTTAATTTTTCTAATCGTCTATTTTCATTAGTCTGAAAAATCATGTTTTGGTTTGGTTACTTTGGTTGGTTGATTGTTTTACTTCCTGTTCTTAGTTTCTAATTGTATAGTTATTTTGCTATCATTTATTTATTAGATCTTTGCATTCTGGATAGTCAAAATGTCATGGCATGAAAAGAGTTCTTTGGTATCATAGAAATTTTGAATGATTATATATTTCTGATACTTTTCTTTTATTATAATTCCCCCTTATTTCCTAATAATATTTTTTCTTGAAAATTACTCCACATAATACTAGAAGAATTATGCATGTTTTCTTAGTTGTCTTTGGTGTATTTTCCATTAATTTTGACACTTTTGTGGAGGAGTAAATTAAGTTTTGTTACCCTTGTGTATATTTAAGTTCAATAAAAGAACACCATTTTACTGGCAAACTTAATGTATTTATACTAATTGAATTTATGATGCATTTGTATTCATTTTTATCATTTTATTTTGTTTTTTATTCTCTATAACCTTATTTACTCTTCTTCTATTTCTATTTTCTATTGGTTTGGTGATATTTCTTCACTTGTCTGCGCCTCTGAATACGTTAAAACTTATGTTTTATTTCTATACATTAGTGGCTATGTTATATTTTTAGCATGCACATTTAGCTTAATGAAAATAAAAGTAAATTAAGACTTACTTCCTTAATAATATTTATGCAATAATAGCAATTGGAGATCTACTATATATCATGCAGCATTTTGAAGGGGTGCTACAATTCTTCATTTATGAAATTGCTAATACCTACCATAATATTAATATATCTGAGTTTATCATTCAATAACATTTTCTTTGGAACTCTAATCTATCTTTTATTGATCTAACAAATCTTTAGATTAACTTTTTTTATACTTCTAGAAAGTAATTTGGCCTATAGTTTTGGATTTTTTTCAGTTCCATTTGTCCTACTCTGTTTCACAGGGAATTACATACATATGCTCTAGAGTTTTCATTTCTACCTTCTATATCTCTCTTTTTATATCTCTTTCTATATCTCTCTTTTTCTCTCCACTTTTTTCTACTCTTAAGTAACATTTACCCTATTTTGATAAATCTGAGCATGACTTTAGTGTGTTTTTAGCAGTATTATATCTCATCGGTGCTGCTTTATTTTATTTTTGTGGTGGCTGTACTGTTTTGTTCTACTTCCTAAGATTTATCATGTCACATCCTATCTCCTTTTGCTATATTGACATATATGACACACATACATATATAAGCATTGTATCTCTGCTGTGAGCATTTTAGTAACTTTTATTCATTGAAGTTTATTGCAATGTTTTTGATTACAATGTGCATCTGATCTATTAAAATATATTTTTTTAATATTGATTTCCTCATTGTTTCTTATTATAAATTCATATAAATATTCTCCTGGTTATTATTGCTATTAATAATATTAACAATATTTTAATGAAACTAATTTGTCTAAGACCAGCTATTTGCATCTAGGTGACATTTAGGAGAAACCAGGTCAGTGACCCAGGCAAGTAGGGATTCTCCTTGATTCATGGCATAGCTTCTAAAGATAAAGTATTTTGTAAGTGTGTGGGATATTTTAGCTTTAATTTTACTCAGCAGTCACAGAACATTAACTGCAGGCTTTCTCACAATTAATTCACTTTCCTACACATTAACAGCTTTCTGCAAAAATGTCATACCTTCTGTTTCTGTCTTAAAATTTTATATTTTGTTCACCATGGATTTTTGCATTAATATTGATGTTTTGGAACACTGGATGAAAACATCATTCATTTTGGTTGCTAAGGTTAGTGTGCCCCCTTACATTTTGTACCTAAGATTAGCACCTTACTTGTCTCACTTTAATGAGACTGCCTTGTGTCTCTTCTTCCAGCTTGTCATCTTTTACTAAGGCCTCTTATACAGTTGACAGAGCATTGCACCCTTTGCTCCTATAAGGAGTGATTTGTATTATTTATTCATTTTTTAATGCTTGAACAACTCTTGGGAAAACTCCACTCTTCTGGCTTTATCTAAAGCATATGCATCTACATGAATGCTCTCTTTGCTACTTCTTTTGTTTCTGATAACAGATTGTTACTGATCTTCACTGTGCTTGGCCATCTTTCCTCATGCATATAATTCTTAGTTACATCCTCATGGAGTTTAGGATGGTGCTTGATTTGTTTCTCATTCCTTTTCTTCTTTGTTGGGGGTACTCCTGCACCAGATATATATAACAGAGAATTTAGCAGAGCCACCATAAAAGCATCTTAAAAATGTGAATCATAATTTACTTAATTCAGTTCACTTTGGTTAATTTCTCAATATTTCTTTTATCAGCATAAGAAAGCATAGACCATGAATGGGAAACTGTCATTTTAACATCAAATGAAAGTATAAATTTAATAAATTACATAAAAATAGAAAGTTTAATTCTATAAAGATTCTTTCAATTCCTATTACTTTCAAACTATATTTTAATTATAATAACTGGCAAAATAATTCAGCATAAGTAGAACAGGACAAATAATTGTTGCTGTTTTGACATGAGGGCATTAGGGCTTTAGGACAGCATGTTTACTAATGCACTAAAATGTTGACTTTGACATTTTATTAACTGATATCTTCTGGAGCATAAACATAAATATCTGGTAGCATGTGGTCACTAAGTGGTCATGTAACACCAAGTGTGTTTATTAAAATGAATATCTCCGACCAAGCAGTTCTCTTGGAGTGCTTGTGGAACCCTAAAAATAAATGAAGGTTAGGTTTGAGGAACTGTGCTATATGCCACTATTTCTTTAAGTAATATCTTGACATATCCACCAATGCTAAGACAGCAGAGAAGCTAATAAAGTACATTATTTCAGATAAAGGAACAATTCTATTATAAATTTCTATCTCTGAGATGAGGTAGTTGTGTATAAGCAAAATAGAGAAGCAGATTTCAATAAATCGTATCCATTGATAGTTCAAGATAGTCAAGAAAACATGAATGAGAATATCAGGAGCCATAACAGAGAAAACGTATGCAGTCCTCATTCTCTATGAGTCCCTGGCATGAGATAAGGATAAAGCACAAATTACGACTATGAGAAATGCAGCCACTTCAGAAATGATTGTAATTTTTTTCATGGATATTTCCAGTGAGATGGACAACTAGGCCAGTACTCCCATCCTTCTTCATGCTATGACTCACATAGAACAGGATATTTGTCTGACACATGAGGAAAAGCGACAAGGTCATGTGACCAGAGGTGACACCTAAGCCCTTTTATTCAATGTTTACCTGATGACAAGAGAGCTCAAATGACCCAAATGTCAGTACTTATGACCCATTTGTGGTACAATATTCAATAGAATATCTGTTGTGCAGTTTTGAACTAAAACTATTAATGTGAGGCAGATCTATCTGTAAGAAAGTCTACCAACATCCTGTTAGAAACACAGGGACAATACATTACAGAGCAGACTACAAAATCACAAAGCAAAACCACTTAGCATTTTGAGCTTTATTCTAGCTTGAGAACTCTGAATCAATTGAATCTTTGCAAGTTTCCTAAGCTATCTTAGATAGAGGCATATCTTGTGTGTCTTAGTTAAAATCTATAATCTATTAAGATCTTAATGCAAAAGAAGAATGAAATAGCAAAACAAAAAGGAAAGCGGCATCATTTATCACTTTTGCATATAACTATAACTAAGATCCACAGGATTAAATTTATAGAAAAATATATGCACATATATGCAAAAACTAAATGTATATATACATATGTTTTAACAGATGATTGGACACATGAATGCTGATATGACAAAATATTAAAAAAATACTGTAAAATTGCAACAAAGCTAAAAAAAGGTTCATAAAGACAAAGATGAGTTGATTGAACACTCCCTCAAAAGAATAAAAAAAAATACCCTTGGGACTAATAAGTGATTACAGTAAGGGTGCAGAATATAAAAGGTTAATGTGCAGAGGGCAATTACTTTCCTATACATTTGTTACAATGAACAAATGGAATTCTAAATTAAAAACACAATACCATTTATGTTAATTAGCAACACAAAATGAAATACATAAAATCCATAAAAATATGTACAATATTTATCTGAGAATAATGACAAAAGTCTGATGACAGAAATAAAAAATATCTAAATAAATGGAAAGATACTCCATGTACATGGGAAGGAAGTATTAATATTGTTAAGATATCAGTTCTTCTCAGCTTGATCTATAGATTTAATGCAATCCTAATCAAAATACCAGCAAGTTTTTTTTGTATCAGCAAACTGATTCTAATGTTTAGATGAGAAGACAAAAGACCAAGAATAGCCAAAGTTAAAAACTCTTAAAACTAAACAAAACCAGAAATAAACCAATTAAAATATTGGCAAAAGATCTGAGCAGACACCTCACCAACAAAGACGTACAGATGGCAAGTAAGCATATGAAAATAAAATTAATGCAATATCTCACTAGAGGACTGCAAATTAAAACAATAATGAAATATCATATACACCTATTGGAATGACAAAAATAAAAAACACTGACACCAAATACTGGCAATGATGTGGAGCAACAAGAACTCTCTTATTCATTGCTGGTGGGAATTAAAAAATGTACAACCACTTGGAAGGCAATTTGGAAGTTTCTTAACAAAGCTAAACATACTCAGCATACAATCCAGTAATTATGTTCCTTGGTAATTAACAAAATGAGTAGAAAACTTACATCTACACAAAAACTTACATGTAAATGTTTATAACAGCTTTATCCATAATTGCCAAAACTTGGAAGCAACCAAAATGTGCTTTAGTGGGTGAGTGGGTAAACAAACTGTGGTACATCCATACTTTGGCATATTATTAAGCACTAGAAAGAAATGAGCTATCCAGCCATGAAAGACATGAAGGAAACTTAAACGCACATTACTAAGTGAAAGAAGGCAATCTACAAATGCTACAGATTGTATGATTCCAACTATTTGACATTCTGGAAATGGAGACAGTAAAAAGATAAGTGATTGCCAGGAGTTTGAGAGAAGAGAAAGAAGGATGTGTTGGTGGAGCGCAGGAGATGTTTTTAGGGCAGTAAAACTATTCCATACTGAAATGATGGATATATGTCATTACACACTTTTCAAAACCCAGAACATGTACAAAACAATTAGTGAATCCTAATGTAAAATAGGCACTTAAGTTAATAATGATACAATATCATCTCATTGATTATAAAAAATGCATTCCATTAATTCAAGATGTTAATAATAGATGAAACTGGGGGACGTGGGAGGGAGTGTATGGGAACTCTCTGTATTTTCTGTTCAATTTTTTTCTGAACCTGAAAAGCCTCTAAAAAATAAGTCCATCAATGAAAAAACAAAACAGAGCAACAAACCCCAAACAAAACAAAAAGCACAAAAATTTTACAAAGAGGAAGGCTTAGGCTAGATTTGATAGCCACAGTGTGGTGACTTACCTACCCTTACATTATGCTAAATGTATATCTGGTATCTAATAACCATCAATAAAAGATCATTGCTCTTTTTGCTGATGGTTGTGATCCTGTTAGTGTTATCTGAAAAACCACCATCAGAATTTTGCCTTCTTTGATATCATAATTTAAATAACATGCAAATTTGGAAAGAGTAAAACATTAATTGGTATTTCTACATGGTCATAAAGGGAAATGGCTGGAATTTATAAGGAAAAAATATAGTAAAAATATTGAAATAAATTTCTTAGAGCAAGCAAATAGACCCCATTGAATAAAGAAATAATGAAATGTTAGTTGATGACCAAGAGCATACTCATGCTTTTCTCCAATTTGCTTTTGTTATCTCCAGAAGGACTTGTAATCAGATTGTAAAAATCAGGAAATATATTTTAAAGAATTAATTAAACTCAAGTGTTGCTGCAAAGTCAGGGGAAAAAAATACATGAAAAGAATCTAATATTTGTAAGAAAAGTCATATCTACATATCCAGATGTACAGAAGTCTCCTGCACATGCACTTTCAGGACAATAGTTAATGAAAGAAAACACAGAGAAACAGTGGAAGTGCCAAAAGAATGAAGATAAATAGCATTGCAATTTTCTAAAATGGGAAATAAGGGAATTCTAAATCTACATATCAGTTAGTCAGTAAGCTTGATATGGGTCTTTGGCAAAATTGTACAACAGATTACGTAGCAGATGGTTTGTGAGCATTTAACAAATATGGTGTTGATCACTAGGCACCAAAATGAATTCATGTGGTGCAAATCATACCAAAGTAATTTTCTTTCCATTATCATTGTGGCTATTAGGCCAGTAGAGTAGTGGGATATAGATATAATAATTTGCTGAATTCGGCAAAGAATTTTGCAAAGATTTATATCAAATTTTTATGTGTGATTTTCTAAAATGGTGCCGTCATGGGAATGTTATTACATGGAATTTTTTGTCATTTAATAACTCTGGCTTATTTTCAGTGTAAATTTGTGGTAATAGTTATCAGTAAGTATTATATATCAGAAACGTGGAACTTTTTTTAAAAGACAGGTGCTTACGCTGGGTGCAGTGGCTCACGCCTGTAATCCTAGCACTTGGGAGGCTGAGGCGGGCAGATCGTTTGAGCTCAGGAATTCGAGACCAGCCTGAGCAAGAGCGAGACCCCATCTCTATTAAAAAAAAAAAAAGAAAGAAAGAAAGAAAGAAATTAGCTGGACAACTAGAAATATATATATATATATATATATAAAATTAGCCGGGCATGGTGGCGCATGCCTGTAGTCACAGATACTTGGGAGGCTGAGGCAGTAGGATTGCTTGAGCCCAGAAGTTTGAGGTTGCAGTGAGCTAGGCTGACCCCACAGCACTCTAGCCCGGTCAACAGAGTGAGACTCTGTGTCAAAAAACAAAACAAAAAACAACAAAAAAAAAAAACAAAGACAGGTGCTTAGATCTAGGCCCTACCCCAGATAGCCTGAATCAATAAGTCTAGATATATCTGGATTATTTAAAATAATAACTTGTAAAATAATATAATGCTATTGATTTTTAAATGTAATTTAAGAAAATTAATACTATGTACAATTGTTCTTTTATTTTGGGGGCTGCTTTATTTTTTATAATTGACTTTATTCTATAAAATACTGCATGAAGCTTTATAATAATGCCTTTCCATCTTTAATTCAATTTTATTTTCAAAGGAATAAATTTGGACCCATGCTTAACATTATATAAACATTTGAACTCAAATTGGATCACAAATGTAAATGCAAGGGCTAAAACTATTCTTGGAAAAAAGCATGGAGTAAATTTTAATGACCTTGTATTAAGCAATGAAAAGCTCAAGCAGCAAAAGAAAATAATAGATAAATTGGACTTTATAAAATTTTTAAAAATTGTGCTTCAAAGTACACCATCAGTAAATAAAAAGACAACTCACAGATTGGGAGAAAATGTTTTCAACCTGCATATCTGATAAGGAACTTGAATTCAGTATATATTAAGCAGACACACACATACATACACAAAACTCAATGAGAAAATGAACAATAACCCAATTAAAAAATCTGCAAGGAATTGAATAGACATTTGTTGAAAGAGGATATACAAATGGACAATCAGCCCATGAAATGATGCTTAAAATCTTTACTTATTAAGGAAATTCAAATCAAAACCACAATGCAATACCACTGTAGACCTAGCAGGATGACTAAAAAAGATAAACAATAATAAGTGTAGGCAAGGATAAGGAGAAAAGACAACCATTATACATTGCTGATGGGATTGTAAAATGGTACAGTTGCCTTGGAAGACATTTTGACTTTTCCGCAAAATGTTAAACATAGAGTTACTATATGACCAAGAAATCCCATGCCTAGGCATATACCCCAAATAAATGAGAACATACTCCCACTTAAAAATTTGAACACAAATATTTATAGAAGCATTAATAATCAAAAAGTAGAAATAACTCAAATTCCTATCAATTGACAAAAGGATAAACACAAATGATATGTACATAAAATGGAATATCACTGGCAATAAGAAAGAATGAGGTGCTGATATATGCTGCAACATGGATGAACCTTAAATATTATGCTGAGTGAAAGAAGACAGTCACAAAAGTCCACATTTTTTATGTTGCCATTTATGTTTCAAAACTAGACAAATTCTGTGCCCCCGGGCAATGCAGCTGGGAGGGCAGAGGATATATACACACCTAATGGGTGCGGTGAGCACCATCTGGGGGATGGACACACTTGAAACTCTGACTAGGGTGGGGCAAAGGCAATATATGTAACCTAAACATTTGTACTCCTGTAATATCCTGAAATAAAAAAAAATTTAAAAACAAGAAGGAATACAAAACAACAACAAAAAAATAGGCAAATTCTTAGAAGAGACAAAAATTAGACTAGTGGTTGCCAGAGAATTAGGGGAAGAGGAGAATGGGGACACACTTATTTCCAGTGTGTATGAGATTTCTCTTTTGGCTGAATAAAATCTTCTAAAATTAGATAATCGTGAAGGTTGCACAACTTTGTGAATACACTTAAAAAATAACAAAAAACTACACTGGGTTGTGTAATTTAGAAGGAATAATTCTATGTTATGTGAATTGTATCTCAATAAAATTGCTAAAATATTTAATATATAACATATATTAATTAATTCAGTTTTAAGTTTTATATTAAACTTGATTTCCTAATGTTAAACATATTTTTGGCACACTATGCAGAATTATTTATTTATCTTTTGAAACAGGGTTTCTTTCTCTCTCTCTCTCTCTCTCTCTTTCTCTCATTCTCTTTTGCCTAGCCTTGAGTGCAGTGCAATATTCTTGTTGGAAAATAAAAATCCATAAAACCATCTGTCCATTCATTAGCAAATATACTAATAGTAATATCTTAATGGTAGAATCTAAGTAGTAGGTCTATTGGTGTTTCCTGTTAAATGCTTTCAATTTTTATATATGTTTAAAAATGCTCATAATAAAATGTTGGAAAAAATCCATAAATCCTTTCAAGAAGCTTCCATTTATTTAAATTTTGAACAGTATTTCCTTATAAAACTGATGATGAGATCACCTTCTTTTTCTTGCTAATAGAATTTTGGTGACTCCGACTTTCACTGCCTTCTTCTGAGGAGTCCAGATCTGGATCTTACCATCCAGCTCTGGCAAATTCTATCTGCAAAATCCATACTTTTTCCCCTTACAAAGCTGAACACTAAACATACCTCAATCAGTCTAGATGGGTGCTCAATCTAAAGGATGAAAAGTTTGTAGGTTGAATCTAGAAATCTGCTGTTTATCAGAGAGTCACTAAACGTAACCCATCATATAATTTTCCTGGGTGATTGAATATAAGGCAGCCACAATAGGTTTGGCTGAAGGTGAGATATATGGAATAAAATAAGCATAAAGCTTAAAGTAGTAGAATTATGAAAAAGCAGGAGCTGTGATATTGCAAATATTAATACTGAATGTGTTTAATAATGTATTTAGAAGCACCTAGATACAGAGAGACACATAGATGGAGAATCTGAGTCATGAACATGACAAAACTTAGAATTACTAATAAATACTAATACTAATTACTAATAGATACTAATTATTATCTGAGATACTGCACAGTAGCCCAACTAGAGCTAATTCTGCATCCAAAAGTCATTAAACAATGGTTTCTAATTCCCTTTCTTTTCCAATGAATACATAAATTAAATCTTGTAATCTAAAATAACTTAGCATATAGCTTTTATATATGGAAGATGTGTAAATAACATACCTCATTCTTACTAATATTTCATTTTTCTCTTGACTGAAACTGAATAGGAAAATTATTTTTTCTTAATATATTAATCAAATAAAATCAATTCTTCTAAAGTAACTTTGAAAATCCATTGTTTAACTCATTCCAAAAATTCCATATAAACTATTATAAAAGTTTATTTTTTTAATCCTTTGGATTCTTTTTTGAGCTTACTAAAATCCTAAGCTTTCATTCAACTTTCACTACATATTTCTTTTTTGTTTTATAAGCAAGTCCTATGAGTAATTTTTTTCATGATTGTCAAAATCTCTAGGTACTCTAATAGTATCCCTTATATTTAGAAAGATCATCTGACCAAGAGCAATTCCATTTTCAATTTATGTTTTTTTTTTTTTTAGTCAAATGTAATTTCTACTGTGATGATACAATTTATAGCTATCGTTATCTTTTCATAGTTATTCTTAAAGCAGAAAAACTTGTACTTCATCTTTTATTATGGCTTTGGTCCCATAAATTGGTATAATATGTGAAATACAATGGTGAGCTCAAAAGATTTAATTCTTGCTTTTGCTGCATTAGGTAAATATCAAATAGTGTAGTTTATGTTTGTGTTTTCCTCCTTAGACTCTGTTTTATTGTGGACATAAAGTGACTTATATGATTTATATATGATTCTTGGTCTTACATGACTTTTTTACATTTTTTAATGCTTCAGTTGTGAAACACTTTTTTGAAATACAATCTTTCCTGGAAAACAAATATATGAAATAAATTAATACTCAGTTGTTGCTCTTTAAACCATGTCTACTCAGACAGTATTTCCTTCCTTCCCACAGTGGTTCCTCAGAACTTAAAAATTTCTTGTAGCACAAATTGAAAATTATGGTTTTATAGTAACCATTAAATCATTCCATGCTTTCCATAGAGCTGCAGCTCTCAAACAAGATGATTTTGCCTCCACTCTGGGGTTAACAGAAAATATCTGGAGATAATCTTTTTTTTTTTTTTTTTTTTTTTTTTTTTTTTTTTGAGACAGAGTCTCACTCTGTTGCCCAGGCTAGAGTGAGTGCCATGGCGTCAGCCTAGCTCACAGCAACCTCAAACTCCTGAGCTCAAGGGATCCTCCTGTCTCAGCCTCCCGAGTAGTTGGGACTACAGGCATGCACCACCATGCCCGGCTAATTTTTTCTCTATATATTTTTAGCTGTCCATATAATTTCTTTCTATTTTTAGTAGAGATGGGGTCTCGCTCTTGCTCAGGCTGGTCTCGAACTCCTGAGCTCAAACGATCCGCCCACCTCGGCCTCCCAGAGAGCTAGGATTACAGGCGTGAGCCACCGCGCCCGGCCTCTGGAGATAATCTTGTTTGCCACAACTGAGGTGAGGTTTTCTTCTGGCATCGAGACTGCAGAGATCAGAGATGCTGCTAAACATGCTGCAATGTATAGGACAGCACCCCACAATGATAACTATCCAGCCCCAATGTCACAAGTGCCACTGTTGAGAAAACTTGTTATGAAGGTTTATTCTGAATAAGCACTCATTCATCTAATAATATTCATAATTTTATTGGTGATTATGCTTCATTTATGACAATATTATGACTATAAATTATAAAACTGTGAGAAGTTATTGATATAAATCTACATGCCACTCCTTAATTCTCAGCAATAATAAGCAAGTGCATCTGTATCCTATATTCTCCAGGTAAAACTAACTTGGAGGTAAAAAATTAAGTAGTGGGTCGAATCTCAAACAATTTATGTTGATTTATACTCTGAAACCTGCTCCTCTCATACTGTTTTACAACACAGTTAAGTAGCACCAACAATCATCCAGTTGTTTAGACCAAAGTCTTAGTCATTCATCACCTTTTTCTGCTTTCTTTCTTTTACCTGACCTATTCCATCCAATAGCAAATCCTGTTTTGTGTGTGTGTGTATGAAATGGTTGACATGATTAGCTTTATGTGCAAAATATGTATTTATATTAATATAGAAAACTTTGCCACTTCTCATTTCCAGTCCTATCATTGGAGCAAACCATATGGACTATAACAACAGCTTCCAAATTGGCAAAATAGTTCCTGTACTACTATTGACACGCTTCCCTACTTCCCACCCTAATCACTTTGCCATATATTAGTAAAAATAATAGAAATATTCCTATTTCTCTTTTCCAAAAATTCTTGAGTATATTCCCATCATGCATAACACAAAAAAGACAATGATAATTTTCACTAAAGGTGATATACAAATGGCAAGTAAGCATAGATAGGAAAAGAGGTTTAATATCCTATGTCATTAGGAATTGCAAGTCAAAACAACAATAAATTCCGCTACACACACATTAGAATGGCAAAATCCAAAACACTGCCAAAAGCAAATTCTGGTGAAGATGTGGAGCAGCAAAAACTCTCATTAGTTGCTTGTGGGAATGAAAAATTGTACAACACTGCTGAGAAATAATTGGCTGTTTCTTACAAAACTGACCGTGCCATTCAATCTCTTACCATACAATTCAGCAATCACACTCTTTGGCATTTATCATATGAGTTGAAACTTATGTCCACACAAAAACCTCTACATGAATGTTTTTTTTTTTTTTTTTTTTTTTGAGACTTTTTTTTTTTTTTTTTTTTTGAGACAGAGTGTCACTTTGTTGCCCTGGCTAGAATGAGTGCCGTGGCGTCAGCCTAGCTCACAGCAACCTCAAACTCCTGGGCTTAAGCAATCCTACTGCCTCAGCCTCCCGAGTAGCTGGGACTACAGGCATGCGCCACCATGCCCGGCTAATTTTTTCTATATAGATTTTTAGTTGGCCGTATAATTTCTTTCTATTTTTAGTAGAGACGGGGTCTCGCTCTTGCTCAGGCTGGTCTTGAACTCCTGATCTCAAGCGATCCACCCGCCTCGGCCTCCCAGAGTGCTAGGATTACAGGCGTGAGCCACTGCGCCCGGCCTTACATGAATGTTTATGGCAGCTTTATTCATAAATTGACAAAAGTTGGAAGCAACCAAGATATCCTTCAGTGGGTGGATGGATGAATAAACTGTCATAAATCAATGGATTATTATTTAGGTCTGAAATGAAATGAGCTTTCAAGACAAAAGAAATGGGGAAACTTTAAATACATATTTAAGGTTTCTAAGTGAAAGAAGCCAATCTGAAAAGGCTACATTGTATTTCAGATTGAGTGTCACTTATCTGAAATACTTCAGGTCAGAAGTGTTTTGGATTTTAGATATTTTCAGATTTTGGAGTATTTGCATATACACAGTGAGATATATTGTGACTGGGACTCAACTCTAAACACAAAACTCATTTAGGTTTCATATATACATTGCATCTATAGCCTGAAGGTAATTCAATACAATATTTTAAATAATTTTGTGCATAAAATAAAGTTTGTATTAAACACTTATTTGTGAATTTTTCCACTTGTGTAATGTTGGCTCTCAAATTTTTGGGTTTTGAAGTATTTTGGATTTTGGATTTTCAGATTATGAATGTTAAACCTGTACTAGGGCTGCCATAACAAAATACCAGACAAACCAGGTGTCTGAAATAACAGAAATTTATGTCATAGTTATGGAGTCTAGAAGTCCAAGATCAAAATGTTAGCAGGTTCTGTTCCTCCTGAGGTCTCCTCTCCTTGGATTGCAGATGAAGCCTACTTTCTATGTCCTCATTTAGCCTTTTCTCTGTGTGTGCACCTTCCGGATGTATCTTTCTCTTAAGGCCATTAGTTATATTGGATTAGGTCCTCATCTTTAAGACACTATTTAAGCCTTAGTACCTACTTAATGCCCTGTCTCCAAATACAGTCATATTAGGGGTTATGGCATATGAATTTGGGGGAGACACATCTCAGTCCATAACAGCTACATACTGTTTGATTACAACTTTTAATATATGGCATTTTGGAAAAGGTAAAACTATGGAGACAGCAAAAAGGTCAGTGGTTTCAAAGTGTTAGGAAGGAAAAAGGGATGAATAGGTGGAGCCCAGAAGATTTTTAGGACAGTGAAACTGCTCTGTATGATACTGTAATAGTGGATATATGTCATTATATATTTGTCCAAATGCAAGAGTAATCACTAACTTTGAATGATAATGATACTTTTCACCCAATTTTACTGTAAACATAAAACTGCTGTGAAAAATAAAATCTATTAAAAAAAAGACAATGGTACTTTAGTAGTTTCCTAGAGCTTCTCTAACAAAGTACCACAAATTGGATGGCTTAAAACCACAGAAATTTATTATCTCGTGGGTCTGGAGAATAGAAGTGTCTGTACCCCTACCTCTTCCCCACCCTGACATGCTTCCTCTGAAACCTGTAGGGAAACCTTTCTTGCCTCTTCCTAGCCTTTGTTGTAAACAGGTAATCTTTGGTGGTTCTTGACTTGCAGCTGCATAATTCTAAGCTCTGTCTTCATTGCCACACAGTGCTCCCCAGTGTGTCTCTATGTCTTCACATGGCCGTCTCCTTATAAGGACACCAGTCATAATGAGTTAGGGACTCACCCTACTCCAGTATGTCTATATCTTAACCAATTATTCCAGCAATGACACTATTTACAAATAAGATCACTTTCTGGGGTACTTCAGCATATCTTTTATTAGGGTGGGGGGGTTCACAAGTCAACCCATAGCCGTTATCATGACTACATGATTGTTTATAATCTGGTCTCTGAGTCCTTTCTGAGTTCAGTTTCTGCCTATTTACCCCTCCCTCATTGTTCTAAGGCCATGGGGGCCACCTATTATTCCATAGATTTGCAGCCTTTGCACTTGTGGTTTCCCTTGCTTGGAATGCCCTTCCTTGGAGACAGTTATGTACCTCATTCCTTCACTTCATTTGATCTTAGCTCTGATTTCATCTCCTGAGACGACCTTGTCTGGCCAACCTGCTACAACATTATATCTCCTTTATTTCTTATCATAACACTTTATGTTATTTATTTGATTTTTGTTTCTTATTTAAAATATACCTCCATTCAAAAATGCAGGGTAATATTATATCTCCAAATCCCTGAAATGACTTAGCTTAAGTGTGCACTCATAGTTACATAGTGAATGAGTGAACAACAAAAATCTGATGAGATAATTTAGGGTAATTGCAGTCTAATCATTGTAATCTCAGCCTATGAGACCCCAGGATAATCTAAGTATTCCCAAACTTTGCAAGTGTACAGTTTCTGATCTCACACTCTGTTATTCTCTGTATCTTCCTGAATTGCTGACTGGGTTTCTCTTTTTCTCATTACATTAAAGTTTCTAATTTTGCAAGAGTTGATTTTTAAAGTTAAATATTGACCCTACGTCATCAATGTTATCTTCAAAATTCCCCTTAAATCCCCCCAAAAGTATAATTTCAATCATAATTTTATAGTAAACTGTGTGTATGCATGTAAAATATGTACCGTTACTTTATATCATAATAGTTTATGCTTAAAATGTGATTTTATAACATCTACAGTTGCATAAATAAAAGAGGGAAAGATATTTTGTATGACTGACATTGTATAATTTAAATATGAATATGACATAACTTCTGATCCTCACAAGGCTTCATGGCATAACCACAGTCAAGGCAATCTATCATAGTTGTATATTGCAGTGCCTAGTTATTATTATTTTCAATGATATACTCTGCTGAAGGGAGAGCAAGGTTCTACACCCACCAGGGTTAATCTTATTAAACTACAATAAACTTGTGCTCTCAATTACCATAATTTCCTCAGCCATATAGCTGCTCATTTGACCAGCACTTTCATTTAATATTCCCTTTGAGTGTAGAATTCCCTTGGTATTCAATAGCAGTTCTTTTGCAGGGCCAGCTCAGGAAGCGCACGCAATGTCATTTTCAGGTTATCCCTGTTGATAATCAGCAGGCGTTGCTAAATAGAGCTGGGGCACACTGTGTCTTGCTTCTCAAGATATGTTGCTTTCTCATTGACTACACTAGCCCATAAGATGAATGAATACATTTGTCTCTCTCTTACTGTATCGTGACAGCTGTAAGGCTGCCCGTGAAATTTTTCCCTTTGCCTCTCCTGTTAGACTCATGGGCTTACTTTGACGTAGTCTAGACTCATGTAACTTCTTTCAGTAATCACATCCTCCTGAACTAACTCTGAAATGCTTTATATAAAAGTCTACTATACATTCCTCATTCATTACCATAGTTCTAAATTATTTCTTCCATGTCTTTCCTGTACTTCATTTCTCCTTGTTTCTGATTCTCCAAGACATATGACTTAATTGTGGCCTACAATTCACTCATTGAAATTAGCCCTCTTTTATTTTCCTCTTGAGGTAACTTTGGCTTCCTTTAGCAATGAACCTGATTAACCCCTCTTGCTATATAACCTCTGGCTGCTTTTCACAAATGCCCCACTTATTTTTGCAACTCTCCCCAGCATTTCCATGCGCAGCTTAAGTACTACTGGTTCCAAGGCATCATTGGTATTGTGATTCACGTGTCATTCATACATAACAGCCCGTTCTTCCTCCTCCTTCTATCCAAGCTCACATATAAACAAACATTCCAGACCACTTGCTATTCATAAGTATTCTTGTGATACCCTGCACAAATAAGACATTGCCATATGGGCTGTGCACAACTACTTGTTTTCTCAATAGTGAATGGGTTTAGCTCATCTATCCATATGGCCACAACATCCTCCTGTGACCAGGAATAGACATTTATAAAACAGCTGCCCAGCTCTAAAAGCTAAGGCTTTGTACTAGAACAACAGTACAATCTGGAAACAAATCCCATGACTATGTCCATTTTAGAAGAGTTCTTTAGTGAACAGAAATAAATATGCCCCCAATAAGCCAACTGTACCTAACCCCACATCACTTTTGTTTATCTGATTCTGAGTCTCCTGAAAATGGCTGAGGTTTTAGAACTTGCTGTGTAAACATTTTCAGTTTCGAGGGCAGACAATAATGATAATTTCAGTGACAGTTTCCATTAAACCAAAGCAGTGACTTTAGGAAATAAATTCAACTTGACCTGTTGGTTATTATTTCTCAGGTTATAAGTAATGGCAAAAGAAATTCAAATTTTTCAGCATTCTATATCTGATAAATTATTTTTCTATAATAAGAGCTACTAAAAAGTGCTTTGTTTATGGAGAAAAATAGCTATAGATAATATTAAGTAAACAAAATTTTATAGTCTTTTTATATCAAGTGTCTGACCTCACCCCTGTGCCAATAACTAATATATGTTTATATATCTTAGGATTTTACTAGAAGATAATAAAATACATATGCGCATCTATGACAACTTAGAAACCCTAAATCTAACACTAGCCCAAATAAAGATATTTTCTAACACAGTGACTATCTCCTGTGTTTTGATTTGGTAGAAAATGAACTCAGCTTGATCTTTCTTCAGTCTATTTCATATGTTTATAATCACTAACTAAGAAAGACCAGAGAAGTTGCTTAGTGAGTTTTTATGGAATGAATATATAATTAGCAATAATAACTTTAATTTATTGAGCATCTGCTATATGCAAATCCTCTGTACAAAGATCTTAGTGATTTCCTATTCTTTTCAGCTAGTGCACTGAATTTCTTTCCTGGCTTTGAGATATTTTCTGTTTGTTTTCATTTATTTGCCTCTGAGCAACTTACTCAGATTTCTTACTCTTCATTCCATATTTTTTTTTTGTTCTGCTCCAAATAAACAAGAGTACTCATTGTTTCTGAAAACCATCTATTTCATTCTAAATTGCTTCCCATTTTTCTCCTCATTTGAATTGGATTTTGTTTGCCTATCCACTTGTCAACAAGTACACCATCCTCTGGATCCAGCTGGAGAATATGGTTTGTTTGTCCCCACCAAATCTCATGTTGAAATTTGATCCTCCATGTGGCAGTGTTGGGAGGTCGGCCTTGTGGGGGGTGTTTGGACCATGGGGGCATACCCTTTATCGACGGCTTGGTGCCTTTCTCATGGGAATGAGTGTGTTCATGCAAGTCTAGATTGGTTTTTGGGGAAATGAGGTAGCTCAAGAGTTGTTATAAAGCCAGAATCATCCTTGAATTTGGTTCCTGTTTCCATGTGTCCACTTTGTTTTCAAGCAGTGCAAAAGCCCTCATCAGAAGCTGAGAAGATTCTGGCACCGTTCTTCTTATAAATCAATCCCTTTTATTTATAAATTTCCTGGCCTGAAGTATTTCTTGATAGCAGCACAAAACAGACTGAGCCAGAAGTCCAAGATCAAGATGCCAGCAAATTTGGTGTTTGATAGGGGCTGGCTTCTTGATTCATAGAAGGCTTCTTCTTGCTGCATCTTCACATGGTGTAAAGCATAAATATGCCTTCTGGGGCCTTTTTTAAAAGGGGACTAATTGCTTTGATGAGGGTAGAACCTCATGACCTTACCACTTCCCAAAGACCTCACCTTCCTAATGCTGTCACCTTGGAGGTTAGGATTCCAACCTGTGAATTTTGGGGACACACAAACATTTAGATCATAGAAAACAGGTATGCATTTAGTGTAATATAACAAAGTTCAGTATGTTATATGCTATAGATATCTATGATACATTTATAAATATGAGGACACTTTTCAATTATGGGCTTCTTGGATAAAGGAAGAACACTGTTAGAGATAGCATTCAACCCAGAATAATTTTTTTTTTCCTCAGCAAATATTTGGTAGATTTTAATACTCTATCCCCTACAGTAGACACATTTTTGTAACACAAGCAATAAAAGCCACATTTCCTTAATTCTAATATTGTGTAAATTTGCACAGTTACTAAGTGGAATGAAGATACATAGAGATATATAATTATAGTTGACGAGGGTTCTTTAACATCTGAACTTTGAGCAATTAAAGACATAGGAGCAGGAATTTTTTTTTAGTTATTATATAGCTGTCAAAAAATTAAAATCCACTTAGATAAGAAGAGTGTGGATTAGTGTGGGATAGAGAAAAAAGAATATCACAAAATGTAATAGACACAAAACTATTGCAGATACACAGCTCCAGTCACACCTGCCTAAAGGTTTCACCGGTGCTTTAAAGAGCAGGTGTGGATGTGTCTTCACTGAAGTCTTTTGCCAGATGCTGCTCTAATACCTGAGGTTGTTTTAAAATCATAAGTTGCCTAAAATTTTGGTATATCATTACTGTAATCCTTAAATAATTAAACTTAAACTTTAAGCTGGTGCTCAAAATCTGGCTTTGGGCTCACATTTTTAAATAATCAATTATTGAGGAATAATTTACATACAACAAAATGTTTCCACTTTGAATGTACAGTTCAATGAGTTTTGATTAAAGTTTAAACAATGGGCACAGAGTACGTTCATCTTCCCCAAAGTGTCCTTTTTTCTTTTTGCAGCAAATTCCCCACATCTGTCCCAATTCATGGCTTCAGACATGTGCTTACCTACATTCTGTCACTGTGTATCTGTCTTTTCTAAAGATTAATATACATAAAATTATTCAGTAGACATTTTGTTTTGTGTATGGCTTCTTTTGGTAGGCATTTATTTTTTTGAAATCAATCCATGTTGCCAAATGTATCACTGTTTTGTTCAGTGTTTTTTGCTGGGTATTAGTACATTGAATATACCTCCATCTGCTTAACCACTCAACTATTATTAGACATTTAGGTCTTTCCAGTCAAGGAATATCATGAATAAAACTGATAAAAAGTATTGTACTAGTTGTTATCTGCATATATGTTTTAATTTCATTTGTGTAAATATCTAGGAGTGGGCTTGCTGGGTTTTATGGCAAACGTATGATTAACTTGATGAGATGTACTGAATTATATCCCCACCAATAGTGTATGAGAGTTCCAGTAACTTCCAACACTAATCAACCCTTGTCATGGCCTGTCTTTTAATTTGTATTTATTCTAGTGGATGTTGTAGTATCTATTATAGTTTTAGTTTGCATTTTCTTCATTATCAATTATGGTAAGCATCTTTTCCTGTGTTTATCGGCTGCTCACATATTTTATTGTGCGAAGTTCCTGTTCAAATATTTTGCACACTTCTGTTTCATCATTTGTTTTGGTATTATTATTTGTATTATTTATATGTGTGTGTACGTATGTGTTAGTTTCAGATATATATATATATTTGAACAATATCATCTTCTTATCTTTGTCTTTTCTCTCTTTCTTACTTTATTTTTTAAGTGTCTTTTTAATTTTTTTTTTATTTCAGCATATTGCAGTGGTACAAATGTTTAGGTTATATTTATTGCCTTTGCCCCACCTGAGTCAGAGCTTCAAGTGTGTCCATCCCCCAGACGGTGCACATGGTACCTATTAGGTGTGCATATACCCATCCTCTCTTCCCCACTTCCATCTGCCCAACACCCGATGAATGTTATTACTATATGTGAACTTAAGTGTTGACCAGTTAATACCAATGTGATGGTGAGTACATGTGGTGATCGTTTTTCCATTCTCACGACACTTCACTTAGTTTAATGGGCTCCAGCTCTATCCAGGATAGCACAAGTGGTGCTAGATCACTATTGTTTTTGTGGTTGAGTAGAAATCCATGGTATACATATACCACATTTTATTAATCCATTCATATGTTGATGGGCACTTGGGTTGTTTCCTCATCTTTGCAATTGTGAACTGTGCTGCTATAAACATTCTAGTGCAGATGTCTTTTTTTTATAGAATGTCTTTTGTTCTTTTGGGTAGATGCCCAGTAATGGGATTGCTGTATCAAATGGTAGTTCTACTTGTATCTCTTGGAGGTATCTCCTTATTGCTTTCCACAGAGGATGAACTAGTTTGCAGTCCCACCAGCAGTGTATGAGTGCTCCTATCTCTCTGCATCCATGCCAATATTTATTGTTTTGGACTTTTTGATAAACATCATTCTCAGTGAACATAAGTGATACCTCATTATGGCTTTTCAAAAGAAGACAGACTAATGGCCAAAAAACATATCAAAAAGTGCTCAGCATCTCTAATCATCAGGGAAATGCAAATTAACAGGTTCTTTTAAAAACAGAAATTTTTAATTTTGATAAAGTATAATTTGTCATTTTTATAAGTAGACATTTTATTACTAAGATATTGCTTTATAGCAAATATTGAAATTACATAGTGTAAGTCTTTCAACTTTTTTTTCTTTATCAAATATTTTTGGCTCTTGTAGGCATTTTGAATTTTCACACAAACTTTAGAATCAGCATGTGTCATTTTCTATAAATGATCTCTTGGTATGTTGATTTTGATTCCATTTCATTTTAACTGCTTGAGCATATTTAGAATAGGTGTTTTGAAATTTTTGTCTCTTAATTTCATCATTTCTGTCATTTATGGCTGTGTTCCTATTGATTTGACTGATTTTCCCTGTTTCTCTGCATGTCTATTGAATTTTAATGTATGTTGTGTACTGTAGATCTTACATTTTTAAGTGCCTACTGTGTCTTTAAAATCTCAATCTTTAAAAAGTGTTGAAGTTTGTTCTGACAAGTAATTAATTTAATTATAGCTCGGTTTGATCTTTTCAAGACTTGTTTCTAAGCTTCCTTAGTTTGGGTATAGACAATCTTTTTTTCTGTGAGTAAATTAGCCCTGCTTTCAACAGAGGGCCTTTTTAGAATTTCTGCTGAATACCCTAGGTGTTCAAAGTGAGGTCACTTCATTTCTGTTGCACATCTTAGAATGTGGTCAAAGATTTATGGAGATCTTCATGCAAATTTTCAGAACTCTTTTCTGGTTCTTTATGTCCATTGTGTCCTATAAATTGCAACCTCTTCTAAGTCCCTGAATTCTGATTTAGCTCCTTCCAGGGTAATCAGAGTTTAAGACATAAGAATATTTGTTCTCTAAAACTAGTCTTTCTGATGTTTCCTTTGCTGGATTTATTTGTGAAAAAAATTTCTCTCCAACCAAAAAGAAAAAAAAATGTGATAAACACAATTCTCCAAATGGGTGTATTTTCCATCCTGTGCTGTGAAGAGTTTCCTTAGTCCATATACAAACTCCTGGTTCAAGGAAGCTGGAATTTGAAATGCAAAACATTAGATACTTTAAAATAATATACAAATGCATAATATCTAGATAGCCCAAACTATCATGAAAACATTGGTAAATTTTACAACATTAAAATGTCTTAGCAGATTTCTCATCAGGAGATAATGCAAAGTAAATAGAAGAAAAATCACACATGAAGAGAGAGATTTGCACTCATAATAAATCAAAGAATATTATCCAAAATACACTGAGAATTCTTTCAATGCAATTAGAAAATAGCATTTGCAAGCACATTAGGAATTTAAAGAAAGAAAGCTTTTCAATGCTCAAAAAATACATAAAAAATTATAACAAAATATCAGCTAACACCAAGTATTTTTAAGGAAAATGAGCAAGAAATATTAACAGCAAGTGTATAAATTTGTAAATCCATTTCAGAATGTAAAAAATTTCCTATTGGGTACAATATATTCTCTTCAGGTGAAGGGTACACTAAAAGCCTAGACTTCAACACTGTATAATTCATCCACTTAACAAAAAAACATTTGTTACCCCTAAATCTATTAAAATAAAAGAAAAAAAGAAAAAAATATATTTGTCACTATTTTACTTACTATCCAGAAATTTCAATACTAGTGTAACTCTAGAGATCATCTTGAATGTGCACATGAGGAGAAATGTAGAAAATATTAATAGCAGGGTTTTTTCCACAGTACAAAAAAATGAAGTAAAACAAGTATTCATGTGTTTTGTATTCATAAGCTGAACTGTAATATAGAAATGAAAGTTATTGTGCCACTGTTAGAAGCAACCACATGAATAAATGAATTTCAGAAATAGATTATGAAGTGGAAAAAAAATCATTTTATCAAAAAGTCACCAGGATTTAAATGTTTATTGAAGCACAATCCAAAATTGCAAAGATGTGGAATCAAGACAAATGCCCAGTAATTCATGGATTAACAAGATGTGGTATATGTATACCATGGAATGCTACTCTGCCATGAAGAAGGATGAATTAATGCCTTTTGCAACAATTTTTATGGAACTGGAGACCATTATCCTAAATGAAGATCTACAGAATGAAAAAAAAAACAAAAAAAAAAAAACAAAACACCACATGTACTCGCTATTAAATTGGAATTAACTGATGAGTACACATGTGCTTACAGGGAAGTAAAACTCAATGGAAATCAAGCAGTGAGGGGAGCATGGGATGGGCGAAAACCTACCTAACAGGTACCAATAAATATCATCTGGGTGACAGGCACACTTTTAACCCTGCCTTGAGCCTTACAAAAGCTACCCATGTAACCAAAAACATTTGTACCCCTGTAATACTTTGAAATAATAAAGAAAGAAAAAAAAATTACAGACATTGTGAAAACACTTTATACTGTTGAAAATATACCATTCAAAAGACTCTATTTTGGGATATATATATCTTATCTATACATCTTCTCTTGTGTATATATGTATTTATATATATATGTGTGTATATATGTTTTGTATTTATATAAAGATTAAAAAAAGAAGAAGAAAAATGATATACAGCATACTTAGATTATTTGTTAGTGTTTCTTGTAGTGAGGGACAGGAAGATGACTGCACTTGAGCATACAGGTGATTCACGGTATGGATAATGTTCTCTTGCTTAACCTGGGTGGTAAACATATGACTATCTTATCATTCATATTTACTGTCTTAGTCTATTCAGATTATGACAAAATACTATTAACTGGGTAGCTTATAAACAACAGAAATTTATTTGTTACAGTTCTGGAGCCTGGGAAGTCCCAGAAAAATGCTACAGTGAATTCAGTGTCTGGCAAAGGCCACTTTCTTTCATTTAGAAAAGGTGTCTTCTCACATAGTGGAAGAAGCTAGCCCTCTTGAGCATCTCTAATAAAGGCTCCCCCGATCTCATTCATAAAGGCTCTGCCCTCGTGACTCAGTTACCACCCAAATGTTTAATTTTCCTAATACCATCACCTTAGGAATTAGGATGTCAACGTGAATTTTGGAGGACACAAACATTCAGACCTCAGGAGTAACTTACTTTTCAAATATCATAGTTTTTATCCTAATATGCCATCTATTATAAGATACAGTATTAATTCAGATACATCAAAATTGAAAAGGTACATTTTATTACTAATGAAATATAGTGTATCTTTTTATATTAATGATATATTTTATTATCCAAATTGTGAAATATTTTTTGTCAAATGTATTATCAATAAGGTGTATTTTCTATGGATTTATTCTAATTATAAAAGTGATATATCTTTCTATCACCCAAAACAATAAAGTATATTTTCCTCAAAGTACAATTTTGGTTTTTTTGTTGTAACTCAACTTGAACAAAATAAAAAAGTTATCTTATTGTAATTTCTCCTTTAATATTCTATTTTTTTGTGCTCCATATACTGTTTCTTTCCATGAAAGAATCTTAGATATGCCTTAGATATCTAATATCATATGTTGATTTTCTTTTTAAAACTTTTAACTGGAGATTTGATTATTTTCACTTCTGTTGGTCACCCCACCCTACCATCGCAAGCATTTTAAATTTCATAAGGAAGTAGAATTATGGCCTTTAACTTTTTATATTAAAAATTGTATCACCTATCTGTGTCAGGCTCTATGGCTAAATATAAAAAGCCTTATGCTTATTTAGTTAACAAACTTTGATCTCTATACAGTCAGTTAGAAATATATCTCTTGGTAATCTACTGATATGTAAAAAATTTAGATGCTCTGTTTTTATCCCAAGCTCTGTTAAAATCATTTCAGCAAAAAAAGTTGTCAAATTTCCAAGTACACATATCATTATCAAGCAGTCATGAATTATGGAGTTTCTTTTTTTAAAATTTTTTCATGTCTTACGCAATTCATTATCTCTTATCCCACATGGATAGCTTGCCCACTCTACCAGGGCTGTATAGTGTGACCATGTGAGATGCAAATTTGAATTAAAGGTGTAATGCCAGAGCCAGACAGTTGTGGTTATGTATTTTACAATTAATTTAGTGTAACAACCTTAAGTCTGCATTAATATTCCTTTTTAAACATGTGGAAAATGTAACTGCAGTGTACACAGGACAAATAACAGAATGGCTTGCCCAATTTATTACTACAGAAGATTTAGTGTGATGGCCAATTAAAGGATTCATTTAAATATATTATTTATCATGGAGTACTAACTCAAGGAAGGATAAAGGTGTTACTAGAAACATTAATTTAATTCCATCTAAAATGACATAAAATTTTATAAAATATAATACATGGTCATAAAAGAACACTTCAATGAAGTGTTGATATAATTAGGAGGATTATAATTTACCACTAATAAAGTGAGAAGTATAATAGCACATTTTATTTTAAAAGTTATAAGTGATATATTTTATAACATTTGTTCTATATACTTTATATATATACATATTTTATACACACACACATTGGCAAAGGTAAAATTTTAATTCTCTTCTTAAAGATACTTTCATTCCAAATATTTGAAGTAAATAATGCATATCAGCTCTAATATTAACATAAACAAGGATTGCTTTTTTGTCTTTCCACACAAAGTGGAATTAAATATCAACACAGAGAAGGGGAGGAGGTTGAAAACCAGCATGAATGATGGAAAGAAAACACATTTTTCTGCTTTCCCCAAAACTTAAACTCAATATTTTTTCTTGGTATCTACAGGGAAAAAAAAAAAAAACACTAAAGGTAAATGTTTTCATTGTTATTTCTTAGAACATTTTTTTGTTTTTGAGATATTAATTGGTATTCTACAGGAAAATCCCATTAGTTTTGTTGTTATGTTAATTGTTTGCTGTCCTAAACAAATACAATTCAGTCTCCAACAACAAAGCTCATGAGATTTTTTTTTTGACAGGTGTTAATAATCTTTATGAATTTCTGAGAAAGTGAAATGGAATTCATTATTTCCCTAATGCAATTTATCATTGGGAAGAAAAGACACCTATTAACCTTTCTAAGAATATTGTTGTATATCATCAAGATTTACACAACTTAGTTAATTCGAACAGAAGAAAATGCTGGTTCTCAAATGCCTAAGCGTATTCACCTTCATGAAGGATGTGCCCATATACTGTTTAAATGTTTCACATTGTTACTTACAAAAATCTTCATTCAGTAAAAAGTCACTAATAAAATCAATAACTAACAAAACAAAACCATAAGAGGACCATCGATTTGGTGATAAGACATGTATTTTAATTCTACTTTTATCAACTCAGTTTTGAGAAACAAATTTTACAAGGATGCATATAAGATATTCTACGTAATTCATTTTTTATTTTTCAGATAATCCACAAAATCTATTTGCTCAGGAAAACAAGCTGATTGTTGGAAGGGAACTCAATTTGTACTTTAATGTGATGGGCCATCTAACACTACAGGCTTTATATTCATACTTTACAACCAAAAAGTACTAAATTGTGAGTGATTATAATCAGAAATTACTTAAAATCAGAATTAATATTGGGTAAAACAAAACCTCATCTTTAATGTATCAGTGCATAATACTGTTAAGAACTTTCAAATCGAGATGGGAATAGTGTTTGTCATAAGATGCTACAAACAAAAAAGAGGAAGAAAAGATTCTCTGCTGAAACCCCAAAGAAATATGTCAAAGCTGACTCTTACCCTTTTCCTTCAAACTAACCTCTACTTTGTATTATAAAATGTGTGTTGCTCTAGAGATTATGGACTAGAATGTGGTTATGATTGCTGTTTTAATTGAGAAATGCAATGATTCTGTGCAATTTTTAAAAGCTTGCTTTAATTTGGAGACAGTAGCCCTTGGTTGCATATTTATAGCATGAGATCAATATCATCAAACATTCTATAAAACCAACCTGTTGTTAAGTCATTACTGCTTTACACAGTTGACTCCAGAGAGACTAAAAAGTAGTGTGGGTAAGAAAGTTCATTTTCAGCATCCATTTTCTGTTCCCTATATGTATTGTTTTCCAAAATTACTCCATTACTGGTTATTGAGGTATTTGTAATAACTAATAATGATTAAAATGCTTCTTAATTTATTATTTGAAAATAAAATTCCTTTGAAATATTATCTGCTGCCTATTTTGCAAACTTGAGCAATAAATTATGTACTCAATGGAATAATTTGTTTTAATCCTGGCAAAAGTATAAAAAGTTGATAGCATACCAAATTTAAAGTTTGAGTTTTCCAATCCTACATCTTTGGCTATCATTAATTTGTATTTCTTTATTATTACGACTACAGTGATATCAAAATATCTCCGATCTTTTTCTTCAGTTCCTGGTTTTTACCTGGAATATTTTGGTTTTATTCATTTTATAACTCTCTTCAAAATCTATGAATCCACGTGTGGACCCTTGACTGAATCCAAACTTCACTAAAATTTGGATTCAGTCAAAAGGCCTCACTCAAAGATCCAGAAATCCACATGTGGTCCTAAGGCTTCAGGTTCCCCACCCTATTTGGAAGAAAGATATCATAGAAACATAAGAAGCAGTGAAATACTTATCACTACTTTCTTTGTAAACTACGCTTGTTTTATTATAATGATATTCTAGAATTATATAATAAATTATTTTGTATTCATCACCATTAGTTTTTATTTATGCTTTTAGATATGATTGATAGTTCAAGATTGTGAGCATCTATTAATAAGATTTTAGTTGTTACTGAATAACTCATTCATCAATAAGTAATTGTAGAGCAACTATTGTTAAGAAAATTGTTCTAAACGCATTGTAGGATTTAAATATATTCAATAGTCCCCTTTCATAAAAGAACTCGTAGTTTATTTAGATGTATTTTATGTGGCAGTATTTGTTTGAATATATTTATTTTACAACTAATTTACCCCTGAATGGATTACCCATAAAAATTTTTACTTCTAAAGACAACTCCAGTTAAAATTTTGTCATTATTGACAATGTTCAATTTTTCTGTGGAAGACTCCTTCCTAATTCTAATATTTGGTCAATGAAAGGAGTAAATATGTATTCCCTGCTTCCTTTTCTGTTGGGAGAAACAAACATAAACCAAGAATGTGAAGCATGAAATAATAGATATTAAATTCAATTTCTATCATTAACATGGGCCACCATTCTCAAAGATAAACTGTGCTTGTCTACAAGATGACAACAAATTTAAAAACTATATCCTACTTAGTGGAAAATGTGAATATGTCTCTTAAATAATAACACATCTTTTTAATTAAGATAGTTGTACTCATTTGCCTGTGTTTTAAACTCAGTTACATTGTCTGTGTCTATAGTGGGGAGTATGAAGTTTAGAAGGCATATATATATGTTTTTTTGATTAAACAAACAAGTAATATTTGTGTGCATTTTGGTTTTTCTTTAGATAAACACATCTTGATTTAAAGATGGTCATATTTACATTTTTAAATGCTGCATACTTCTATCACATCAATCAAAAATGCTGGAATTGATTGATGCTTTATAATTCTAGTGTGAGAAGATACTTTGACACCAGGAATAACTACATTCAAGACAGATCACATAATTTGACACTAACATAGTTTAAAAATTTCCTATAGTGCAATATAACATACATTTGAAAGGTAGTATAGTTGAAAAACTAATAAATGAATGCCACTGATGACAGGCCACCCACTTTAAAAAATAAAACGTAACCACTGCTTTAGTTTTAACGAACACTCACTTCTTCCTCCCTTCTCCTCACTTCTTCCTATAACCCTAATAAAATTACAAAGCTATGTTGCTGTATTTTTCTTAATTTTATCTAAATTAAATAAACTAACAACATATGATTTAATTTGCCAGTTTTTGAATAGTTTGAGAAAAACTCACTGAGTAGGGTTCCTACTACACATATTTGTCTGACTTGATTATTATTTCCTTTTGCTGATTATGTTTATGATTTCATTCAACTAAATACATCATCTGAAGTTTGCTCATATACACTTCTGAAAAGTACTTTATTTTATTTATTAATTTTTTATTTCAAAAATATTACATATACTTATTGAGGAAGAACTGGCATTTTTAAATCTTTTTTTTTAAATTTCAGAATATTATGAGGGTACAAACATTTTGGTTATATAAATTCCTTTTGTACCATTTGAGTCAACTTTATAAGTGTATCCATGTGTCAGATAGTGTGCATTTTACCGGTTAGGTGTGAATTTACCTATCCCCTCCTACGCCCTCCCACCTACTTGATTTCCTATGAATGTTATTCCATATGTGCACATAAGTGTTGATCAATTAATTCCAATTTAATGGTGAGCACATGTGTCATTTGTTTTTACATTCTTGTGATACTTCACTTAGCAGAATTGGCTCCAATTCCATTCAAGTTAATACAAGAGGTATTAGTTCATCATCTTTTTTTTTTATGACTGAGTGGTACTCCATGGTATACATATACCACATTTTATTAATCCACTCATGTATTGGTGAGCACTCGGATTGTTTCTACATCTTTGCAATTGTGAATTGTACTGCTGTAAACATTTGAGTGCAGGTGTCTTTTTTATAGAATGTCTTTTTATCTCTTTGGGGAAATACCCAGTGGTGGGCTTCCTGGATCAAATGGTAGGTTTTTTGTTGTTTTTTTTTTTTTTTTTTTTTTTTTTTTTTGCTGCTTTGAAGTATCTCCATACCATTTTCTATAGAGGTTTTACTAGTTTGGTTTTCCACCAACAGTAAATAAGTGTTATTATCTCTTCCCATCCACACCAGCATTTGTTGTTTTGGGAATTTTTGATAAAAGTCACTCTCACTGGACTTAAGTGATACCTCATTATGGTTTTGATTTGCATTTCCTGATGATTAAAAATATTGAGCATTTTTTCATATGTTTGTTGGCCATTAGTATACCTTCTTTTGAAAAGTTTCCGTTCATGTCCTTTGCCCATTTGGGATTGTTTGATTTTTTTCTTGCTGATTTGCTTGCATTCTTTACAAGTTCTAGTTATCACCACTTTATCCGAGATACAGCATGCAAATATTTTCTCCTATTCTGTAGGTTGTCTTTTCATTCTAGTGATTGTTTCCTTAGCTGTGCAGAAGCTTTTTAATTTTCTCAGGTATCATTTTTTTTAAATTTTTGCTGTTACTGTGATTGCTTTTTGGGTCCATTTCATAAATTCTTTGCCTAGGCTGATGTCTATAAAAGTTTTTCCAACATTTTCTTCTAGTCTTCTTATAGTTTCATTCCTTAGGTTTAAGTCTGTTATCCATTGTGAGTTAACCTTTGTGAGTGGTGAGAGGTACAGATCTTGTTTCAGTCTTCTACATGTGGCTATCCAATTTTCCCAGCACCATTTATTGAATAAGGATTCTTTTCCCCAGTGTATGTTTTTGTCTGCTTTGTCAAAGATCACATGGCAATAAGAGGACGGTTTTATGCCTGAGTTCTCAGTTCTGATCCATTGGTCCATGTCTCTGTTCTTGTGCCAATACTACTTAACCTGATCATAACACCAAGTGAACTAAACTACTCAAAAGTTGGACACTGAAATTAGAAGTGTTGTGTCATCTGAACAAAGCAAAACCAGCCTACTTACCTGGCAAGTATAGTGGCAGAGAAATTTACACACTCTGAAGCAAAGGTGCCATTTCTTCTGTCTACTTCCTAGTATCATATCTGCCGGCAGGCAGGCAGTACTAGAATTGGGTTTCTATTAAAATAGCCTCATGGTATTTGGGAGTCTTTTTACAGACTTGTTCCTGACTATGTAGAGTCTAAGCCATGCTTCTATTGTATATATGTCTAGTAGCACAATTACTGTATCATAGGATATATGTGGTTTCAACTTTAGTAGTTAATGCCTAAATGTGTTTTTTTCCAAAGCAGCGTACCAATTTACATTTCTACCAATAGCACTTTTCTACTGAGTTGTCTTTTTACCATAAGTGTATATAAATTTTTTGTATAGTCTAGGTATTACATTTACAAATAACTTATCCTAATGTGTGACATATCTATCAACTTCCTTTATGCTAGCTTTGAGATTAAGAATATTTTGTTTAATTTTAAAGTTGTCAAATTTATCTAATATGTTTTTTTTATGTTTTCTATTTTTTTTATCTCACTTTAAAAAGTGTTTATTACCCAAGATATTAAGGTAAACTTCTTCCAAAATATTTTATTTTCTTATTTTCTTCCAAAATATTTTAAATGTTTCCTTACATAGTTTAGTCCTTGATCCATATGTAACTTATTCTTTTACCCTTTAGGTATGTGCTAATAAAAATCTTTAAGTGATCTACGAAGAGATCTAATGGAAGTTAGAGTTTATTGCTATAAGGGCCATGAGGACATTATTAAGAAAATATTTTTAGAGTCGTTAGCCTGATGTTACAAAGTTTACAAGTGAGGACCCATGGAATTTTTTTTCTATATATCCATAAGGAAGAAACAGTTTTTTCTACCACCCTTTATTGAATTTTCTATCTTCTTTCCACTGATTAGAAATGCCAGCTAAAGCACATGCCAAGATTTGATTTTATACATAATATGGGTCCTTGTCTAGTCTCTCTACTGTTTCTTAATAAAATTATCTATTCTGGTATTAATACTACACAGTGGTAAAACACAAACCATTTATTTTTCTAGATCCCCTTCTCCTTAGGAACTGAATTCCAATGTTTTCAAAGAGTTTCAATGTTGGTCATGTGATTCTGTCCAAAGTTGACCACTGTTATTGAAAAAGGCAATACATTTGAGGGAAAAAATGCAGTACCCTATTTTTGGCTCACTTCTCTTGTAGTTCTTTCCCTCCATGGCTTTGTTCTCTCAAAGGTTTCCTACTTGGGTAGCTCTCCAATACCTACAACCAGTTATTTACAATTTATTCCTTTTCATATTTTATATTGGTTTTCAGTAAGAGGAATGATTTAAAACAAATTAGTCCTCCATTACCCATTATCAGAGAAACAATCTTCCCATTTAATTGTTTTTTTCTATTTTTATTTCATTTATAATTTTTAATTATTTACCTCAAATATACCTTATCCATTTTACAGCCTGGTTTTCCTATGCTTTTAAAAGATCTATTCTTAATAGCTTTAAACATATTAATAATTTATTAAATTCTGTATGTTATAATTCTGCATAATTTATGGGTCTGATTTTTCAGTTTGCTTTTCTTTTGCTCCAACTCATTGGGGCTTGCTTTCCTACGTGTTTAGGATTTTTTAAAATTATAAATGCATTTTATCCTGAAATGTTATCTGTAGATATTCTTCATGGTTTAAATTCAAAATGCTTCCCTTCAGAAAGGACTTTTTATTTACTTGGATATGAACCGTGAAGCTCTATCAATGAAGAACCACTTTACAATTTGTGATTGGGTTATTTTAAAACCATAAAATTATTGTGAATTCTGGGCTCAAAAATAAATAAATTTTTGCTTGAGAGGAAGAATAATAAAATACTTTTTAAATAGCTTTTTTCTTACACTCCACTAGACTTAAAGCCAACTTCAGAAAACTTCTTCAATGTCTTTCTCTATCATGAGTAGTTCCTCCTCCTCCTCCCTCCTCTTCCTTCTTCCTCTCCTTCTTCCTCTTCTTCCTTCTCCTCCTCCTCCTCCTCCTCCTCTTCCTCCTCCTCCTCTTCCTCCTCTTCCTCCTCTTCCTCCTCCTCCTCTTTCTCCTCCTTCTCCTCCTCCTTCTCTTTCTCTTCCTTCTCCTTCTTCTTCTCCTCTTCATCTTTACCCCTCCCCTGATTCATATACTTACTATACCATACTCTGTGGATTCTGGTTTTCATAAGGACTCTCAAATCCTATTTCTCAC
Organism: Eulemur rufifrons; assembly: GCF_041146395.1. Taxonomy (NCBI): domain Eukaryota; kingdom Metazoa; phylum Chordata; class Mammalia; order Primates; family Lemuridae; genus Eulemur; species Eulemur rufifrons. Next base: position 32,256,892 of record NC_090989.1, read on the forward strand.
CCTTCCAGGGCATCAGGAATTACCTCCTGTTCCTGACATGTGGCCCATTAAAACCTAGGCAATAAGCCAACAAGACTGGCAGTTAACCCAGGGCAAATTCCGACATCATCCTTCCTTCAATTCTGTAGCTTCACATTGTGATATTATTTTTTTCTGTTCTCTACTGAATTTTTATGTTTTGGAGTTAGGCTGTACTCAATGTGATTAAAAGATATTTTAGCCAACATTTTTGATGTGCTATATATAAAGTTTAGTCTGAACACTTAGAAACAGCTACAAGGCTTCCTATCTTTCCTTAATTAAACACAACTCTATCCGAAAAGTAATGTGCAAATTATCTGGAAGCATTTAATGAAATGAACTTTTTGGAGTAGTTTTATAAGCGTTTGGAAAGAAAGGTATTACACAAGTCAAAGATATTACAATAGCTTATTTTTACATAGAACTATAATCAAAATAACTTTTAAGAAAAAAAAAGCCTACAACTTGTACTTATAGTCTTATAGACCTCCAATATAAAAAAGTAAATATCCTAACTAAAATCATATAAAGGCACAATAATCTATTGTTACAGCATAATTATCTTAAGGACTATAATATTTCAGAGAGACAACAATGTTCCCCATTTTAGCATTTTGGATATTTAAATTGAATTCCTAAGTGGAAGAATAAAATAATAAACTGATATTGGGCCTTTCCTCTAGTCTTAGAGCAGTGAAACACTGAACCTTGTTTGAATCTCTCTTGCAACATCAACTAGAGCAATTATTAAGAAGCTACTTACGGCCGGGCGTGGTGGCTCACGCCTGTAATCCTAGCACTCTGGGAGGCCGAGGTGGGCGGATCGTTTGAGCTCAGGAGTTCGAGACCAGCCTGAGCAAGAGCGAGACCCCATCTCTACTAAAAATAGAAAGAAATTATATGGATAGCTAAAAATATATATAGAAAAAATTAGCCGGGCATGGTGGCTCATGCCTGTAGTCCCAGCTACTCGGGAGGCTGAGACAGGAGGATCGCTTGAGCTCAGGAGTTTGAGGTTGCTGTGAGCTAGGCTGACGCCACGGCACTCACTCTAGCCTGGGCAACAGAGTGAGACTCTGTCTCAAAAAAAAAAAAAAAAAAAAAGAAGCTACTTACAACAGATTCAAATAAAATAAAATCTAGCCAAAAACAATGACTGTACCAATCATTTGTATCTAATTACTGAGTTTGTATGTTAAGTAATACATAACTAGTAGTTATGAGAATTAGTTTTCTCTGAGAATGGGAACAAGTTTAGTGGCCAGTGGGTGGAGTAGGGCGTGACTAGCTATATATATGTAAAAGCTGAAGAAATCTGAGATCTGATGGCTTCTATGAAGTGTAATGGCCTGTATAAACTTAGCCTCATCTCATTTACTGTACATGAACAAAATGTGGAGAGACATAGACATCAGAAGTTGTGTCTGGTGGTCATGAAATCACTGCTATGCTGTTGCTATACATGCTGTGTTGTTTCTTGTTCTTAGAGCTAAGTAAGCTTCGTGCAGAGTTAAGGCCATAGTGTCTCATAAGTATCATGTCAGCCTGAAATCAAAATCACTTTTCCTACCAAAACAGACTGAAAAATCAATTAAATATTTCATAAAATAGAGAATTTATGAATTGAACGTTTTCCCCAGAAACATCCTGAAACAATTTAAACATAGAAGGTATATATAACATAATATAATAAATTAATAATTCATTAATACCATTAAAAATATATAATGTAACAATATAATTTTATAAATATAACAAAATTTAAACATAAAGGTATATTTAATACACTATGATTTTTAAAAGCAAGTGAATAAAATGCTCAGTTGAATAGCTCAGGATTATATGAGATATATTGGATAAAAATATCTTTTTAGGACATAAAAGGGAGAGAAGACATTTTATTGATCTCTATGGTTTAAATATTTAAATATTCTCAACAAATAAAACACACTTAGTAACTTTTTTTCCATTGAGATTTCAGTTATTTAAAATGATTTAATAAAGACTGTTGTTCAAAAGTTTTATAGGTAAATAAATAATTTAAAATATGACAATTCTTTCTTAGGCACTAGTTATAGGAAGATGTTTGTAGATGCAATAGAAATCATTATTAAAAATATGCTGTAATGAAAATGTGAAATTTCGTATATACTTACTCTTCCACTTTCAGCTTTTACTTCATTTTTGAAGAAATTTTTTTTTTTATTTTCTCTGTTTCTACCTTAGCCTAGCTATCTCCTCGGCCAGGCATATGATTGATAGAGAATTGAATTTGAAGAGTTATAATAAATCAAGATAATGCAAGAAAGAAAGCGGAATGCAAAAATGCTTCTGAAAATAAATATTAATAATTAAAACATCAAGTTGTTTTAAAACCTTGAATATTTAAAGCACATAAGAGAAGGGAGAGAGTCATAAAATCTATGTGTGAGTAGAAGATGGTGGAATATTTACTCTCTCATTTCAATTCCTTATCAAATACTTAGGGGCAATAACTCCGTATCAGGAAATGATATTCCTTATGTTCTTAAAATGGCATGAATAAAATTAATAGATACATATGGTGATCAATTAAAAAATAGCATATGTAGGTCCTTGGATTATCTGCCAATATCTGTGTTATCTGTATGTGTTTTTGTGTGTGTCTTTCTCTGTATGTGTATTTAATATACATTATATTAGATAAAACTTATCCTTGAGAAATGCAGATCAAAGTATAATAAATTCTTTTCTCTTCATTCAACATTGCAGTCTTTTGAATAAGATATTAACTCAACAGCATCTTGGCCATATATGAAAAAAATTAAGGCAATTTTCTGCAAAAAGTTTGAGAGGAAAACCACATATTGATCAGTACTAAGTAGTAAAAATTTATTGCAATGTTGTCAGTTGCCTTATTCTAGATCAATACAAATCTCACCAAAAGCTTCTTAAATGCAATAAGAATCTGACAAGACCTTTTTGTCATAGATTAGTGTTAAAGCAATGAAAGAGCCCCTAAGGAAAATTGTCTTTCTGGCTGAAATGCCAGCTGTATTCTGTTTCTGAAATGTTCTGTGCATGTATGACATCTTTATCGATATTGTGGATGTCTGAAAAAAAAAAAAAAGAAAACCTTAAACATTTTGTGTGCTGAGTAATGCAAATGAGGATAACAACCTGAAAATTTAAATTTGAATTCATTGTTTCTATCAAAAATCCACTATTTGATGTATATTATATTGCTGAGCAGAATTAAGTTAGAGAAGCACAATCTTAATTAAATTCTGCAACATTTTTATACTAGCCCATCATATCGATTTTAAGTTAATAAAAATATAATGTAATATTTTCAATAAGACATAAGAATAAGTTAGCAAAACATTTATTTTTCTTAAGAAAGAAAAGGTTATAAATTTGATACAATTTAAATTTAGATTTCACTCAACAAAGCAACCACATAAAATAGTAGAATCTAATTTGAAACTGCAGAAGGAGTTCTCAGGCACTTTGAGACAAGCTGCATTTCATGAATTCTGATAACACTAGAATTTAGTCATCTTGGCAGTATTGTAATATCAGTTTGCATAAGTAGACCCATTGAGGCTTGCTTATTTTGGTACCTGCTTCTTTTGGCACTTTCAATTATTTGGACAGAGAAACTACATGCATCTTTCATGATATTTATGTGAATTTAATTTTATGAAAGGTATCAGTTTACCTGCATAGACATGTATTTTATTCAAACATAAGAAAAATTTTATTTTAGAAATGTAACTTTTACTTAAATCATTATTTTAGCACCCTTTTCACTAGTCTGATAAACTCATGATGCTTTTCATACCTGATGCCAGTTTTGCTTTTTATTATTTGTCTCATCTGTAGATTTTGCCTTTCTAATCTCAAGTAATATCATTTGTTAGTGCACTTATCTACCTCTATTTAATATAATGTCTATTAATTTCCAGATTTAGTCTGATTTTAAATATGTTAATATGAAAAGGTAGCATAATAAAGTATGCCATACTAATATATGAGTGTTTTACAAATATGTGTATATGATATAAACTCAGAATGACTCTGATAATTATTAAAAAGAAATGCACATTACACATATATGGGTATACATAGATAATATATACATACACCATATATATGTATATAACATATGCATAACTATTATATATGCATACATATATACACATAAATACTGTTATATATTATATTACATTATAATGAAAGATGGGGCCTAGGCCAGTGCCATTCTAAGCACAGTGTTCTGTTTACCACTACCATTATTTGAAATTAATTTTTACAATTTACTTAATGCATGTTGCTACCTCATAAGAAGTTCCAGGGTTAAAATGGACAGGGTAGAGCATGAGATTATATTTGGCAAAGAGTTTAAAATACTTATTTAGCCTACCTACAATTCTTAGCTTCAAGGAAAAAGATTCAAAGGCTACCTTGAATATTATCTATTGGGATGTGGCACAACACAATGAGGAGCAGTGGAAGGGCTTAGATTATTAGTAACATCATAGAGGACCTAATTGTACAGTCTGATGGAGTTTAAACTCCATCATTGATGTCATGTTCTATATTAGGAGTCTCTATATTAACACAAAAGCACATATGGTTAGTTACACCAAACAGCCTGTTCCTATATGGGGCTGTCACCTGTATCAAAGCTTTGGAACCCACTTTTATTTACAGATATGAGAAATGTTAAAGAACACCTAGTTATAGCTTTTAAAAGAATCAAGGAGGTGAAAGCTCCTTGCTTTTAGAAGCATCAAGCTCCTAGCTTTTAGAAGAATCAAGGAGGTGAAAAATCTCAACAAAAAGAACTATGAAACACTAGGACAGAAATCACAGATGACAGAAACAGATGGAAAAACATATCATGCTCATAGATCAGTGGAATCAACATTGTTAAAATGTCCATACTACCCTAAGTGATTTATAGATTCAATGCAATCCCCATCAAAATACCAATGTCATATTTCACAGATTTAGAAAAAAATAATTCTATGATTTGTTTGGAACCAGAAAAGAGCCAGAACAGCCAACACAATCTTCAGCTAAAAGAACAAATCTGGAGGCAACACATTACCAGACTTCAAACTATACTAAAAGACTATAGTAACCAAAGCAGCATGGAGCAGCAGCAAAAAGAGAGACATAGTCCAATGGAACAGCACAGAGAACCCAGATATGAAACAATTCACATATAGCCAACTGATCTTTGAGAAAGCCCACAACATACACTGGGGAAAAGAAACCCTATTCAATAAATGGTGTTGGAAAAATTGGATAGCCACATACAAGATCCATACCTCTCACCACTCACAAAAATTAATTCAAGATGGATAAAGGAACTAAATGTAGTCTAGCATTCTTATGGTTTCATATGAAACCATAAGAATGCTAGAAGAAAATGTAGGAAAAACTCTTCTACATGTTGGCTTAGGCAAAAAATTTATGCAGAAGACTTCAATGATAATCACAGCAAAAACAAAAATAAATAAATGGGATTTGATTAAATTAAAAAGCTTCTGCACAGCTGAAGAAATAAGAGAGAAAACAGACAACCTACAGAATGGGAGAAAATATTCACAAGATATATATCTAAAAAAAAAGGAGTAATAACCAGAATCTGTAAATAACTCAAGCAAATTAGCAAGAAAAAAATCAAACACCCCCATTAAAAAGTGGACAAAACACATAAAGAGAAGCTTTTCAAGAGAAGATAGACAAGTGGCTAATAAACATACTAAAAAATGTTCAACATTACTAATTATCAGGGAAATGCTAGTTAAAACCACAATAATATATCAACTTACACCAGTCAGAATGGCTTTTATTAAAAAGTCCGCAAACAATAAATGCTGGCATGAATGTACAGAGAAAGGAACACTTATACACTGTTAGTGGGACTGCAAATTATTACAATCTCTATGGAAAACAGTATGGAGATTGCACAAAGAATTGAAAGTAGATCTATGATTCAATCCAGCAATCCCACTGCTGGGAATTACCCAAAGGAAATAAATCATTTTATCAAAAAGACACCTGCACTTGAATATTTACTGCAGCACAATTCACAATTGAAAATATGTGGAATCAACCCAGTGCCTACCAATTCATGAGTAGATTACCAAAATGTGGTATATGCATACCGTGGAATACTATTCAGCCATAAAAAAGGATGAATTAATGCCTTTTGCAACAATTTGGATGGTACTGGAGACCATTATCCTAAGTGATGTATCTAAAGAATGGAAACACAAACACCACATATGCTTGCTATTAAACTGGAACTAACCAATGAATACACATGTGCACAGAAGGAGTAAAACTCAGCGGAAGTTGAGCAGGTGGGAAGAGGGAGGAGAGGGTGGGTGAAAAACTACCTAATGAGTACAATGAACATTCTCTGGGTGATGGGCATACTTATAATCCTGACTCAAGCTTTACAATAGAGATTTATGTAACTACAAACATTTGTATCCTGATAATATTTTGAAATAAAAAATAACTATATAATAATAATTAAAAAAGACTAAAATTGTTGCTATCTGGCCCCTTACAAAAAGTTTGTGGATATCTGCTCTAGACAATAGAGTGATGGCCTGGTTTTATCTTGAATTATTTCAAGTGAAGTACATCTTTCTTTTACACAGAAAAATGATCTAAATACCTCATTTCATCCTGCAACTGCAATGCTTCTGCTTTCACAACAGGCATCAAAAATCACTATCTAAACAGATCAGAGATTTAGATAAAAAAACAAAAAAGCAACTTTTAGTTGATCAAACTAAACACATTCTTCCCAGATGTTTCTGACATTAAACACATGTGTCCCTACAATAGTTTTAAAATGGTGAGGTTTTTTAACAAGAACATGCAGACCAAGGATTGGACCACATTTTAATTCCTAATGGTGAATTTTGTCTACTTTTATAATCACTCACAGATGACTATGTTCAATCCCAATTTCCTAAAGACCTGAATTCCCAACTCAGGTGGAGAATCTTTAGCTAATAGCCCTCCCTATTTCCTTAAGATTTTTATGTTTTTTCCATTCTTGGGATACTTCACTTAATAGAATGGGTTCCAACTCTCTCCAGGAGTGCACATTTGGGAATAACACCAATTGAGTATTGGACAGAGGTGGGGGCTAGGGGGAAGGGATGGGTGTATACCTACTTGATGAGTGCGATGCGCACTGCCTGGGGAATGGACAGGCTTGAAGTTCTGACTGGGGGGGATGGGGTGGGGGGAGGGGATGGGTGCATACCTACATGATGAGTGCTATGTGCACTGTCTAGGAAATGGACACGCTTGAAGCTCAGACTCGGGGGGATGGGGAGGCATGGGCAATATATATAACCTGAACTTTTGTACCTCCATAATGAGCTGAAATAAAAAAAAAAAAAGGCATATTTTCCAAAGCAGATATTTGAGTGCCCATGTATGAAGTTTTAGAGGGAAATACATGATAGATAGATACAAATCTCAAATATATATTTATATATTAATAAACAATTTTATTATAGTAAAAAATGATTTTTATGTTTCTTTCACTTAATATGTATTTAATTTTGAAGAAAAGAAAAAAAAAGGACTACAATATACATTCTTGTAAATAAAGCACTTTCTGTTACTACTAAAAGTGGTGTAAGTAAGCAGCACTAAATAGATACATTTATTCATTGAGATATTATGCTCCTGTGGTTATGCACACGGAATAAATCAGGCTGAGCAGTCATGCTCTCCCTAAGGGCCTCCAATTGGCCTGAAATATCTTTCTGCCTGAAGTCATATGGTTTTGAACCTAATCAAAATGTGTGGATTAGGATAGCTAGCATTTTTGACAGCCTAGGGAACAGACAGGAATGAAAAGGGGAGTGTCTGGGTAATTTTTATGTCAATGCTTTTTTCAGACACTGACAATAATGAAAGAGGGATATAGCTCATTTTAATTTTCACTAACTCAAATATGGCTTCTGTATGTAATACCATGTTTATGTCTCAATATGTATGTTTTGTAATTGATTTTAAAAGATAACCTTAGAGATGGAAATGACAATAGAACAAGTTGAATTTTATTTAAAAATTTTTAAGTAACTTTTGGAGATAACTTCTCTGACTGCCCCTTATAATTTAAAAATTTTAAAAAATGGACATTCTCCTTACCCTCAGATACATACTACTTATTTATTTCTTCTTTCTGAGTATACAAAGGTATATTTTTCAAAAAAGAAATAGCACATTTTTAAAAATAGTAATAAAATGTCTTTTATTAGCAGATATAAGAAAGAGAATTTGTGGATGATAAATACGGCATCTTGCATAGTAAGCATTCTTTCTCAAAACACCATTAATTTGGTATCTATTACTATGTAGAAAACACTCAAAATTTCTTGGTTAAAACATTCTTTTCTAATGCACACAGTTTTATGGGTCTGGGCTGGGTACAGCAAGGATGCATGTCTTGTCTCCATGATACCCTCCATGAGTCCTTAGCTGGGGTTAGTCATATGGTTGTGAATATCTGAAATGGGTCTACTGTGTTCTCAGTCTAGGGTTTCAGTTCTGCCTGTTACATGGGACCCTTGGTTTTTCTTCACGTGCTCTTCTGCTGAGGCAGGAATGTTCAAGATGGCTTCTTCATTTCCATTCTGGTTTCTGGGCTGCAATAGCTGGCATAGTTGGCTCCTTGGGCATCTCTTTCACTATTTAAGCCTCTTCACATGGCTAAGTTGGGCTTCCTCACAGTGTGGCTTTCTCAAGATAGCCAGACTTTTCACATGACAAATGACTTCCCCCTGAATCTTCTAAGATTAACAGGTGGACATTATAAAGTTTTTTTCATATGAATGTTTTTCTAGATATTCAGTCTCTGAAGTCCTAGAGATCACTTTTACATTCTATTGATCAAACAAGGGCCTCAGGCTAGGCAGAATTCAAGAGAAAGGGTGTGACCACAACGCAAACACACAGAGGAAAGGAACTGGTGATGGTTGAGGATGGTCATTTCGAAGATCATCTACCAAAACCACCTTTGATGTTACAGACAGAATAACAGATGACAGTATGCATTGAATATTTTGTTTTTATTCTTGTCTTTATCACTTCTCTAGTGACAATACATAAATCCAACAATATAAAGGTGGAGAAAGCACATGATTTTTAACATTAGGGAGCCATAGACTGCATTTACTAGCTAAGTGGATTGACACACCTCACACCATCTCTTTGATCCTCCCTTCCTTCCTTGAATATGTAAACCATGTGGCACTTGATTGATACCCACTAAACTGGAACTGCCACTGGCATTATTTCTTTCTTAGGTTTAACAATGTTTTTATCTTTTCACAAAAACAATTAGAATGAGCTATATTGTTATTGCATTTCTCACATACTATGATTTTGACTTTTTGCTCTTCTCTAGGCTCAAGGAGTAATACCTGGGAAATAAGGGTTGCAAATGTGGTCTTCTTTAGGTATTTGTAACCAAAGGAAGTCTTTCTGTGTGTGGAGTAGAGGTGTTAAAGACTAGATTACTAAAGAATCCTTATGTTACTTGATGAATTAAAAAGATTTGCTGCCTTGGTCAATGAAAGGCATGTATCCTGATGCTGAAGAACATCTGCTATGTGCTATGATGCCACTTGTATATCATAAAACACATAGTGGGGATCAGCCACCTTAAAAAGAAAGCTTTCAGAAGCCAGAACAAAACAGGTAACAGATGTTCCCGTCAGATGGTCGAAGTAAAATATGTATTGTAACTGGCATCTGAGACAAAAAATAAACAGGATTTATCTCCCACATAAGGTTTTAATTACTGTGAATTCAAAAAAGTATTATCTTTAAATATAGTATCTCTTAGTCAAAGGGAGTGGCCTCATCCCTGAGAGTATCAATATTATATGGAGAATTGTGTTGTGACAATATTGTTTACCATTACTGATTTTTACTTTATTTGGCATACAAAAGCTCTTGTATAAATTAATACAGAACTCTATATTTTTATTCTTGACTTACAGTTTGCTCATAATATTATGAAGGATATACATTTTTAAATGAGATTTTCTGTCATTTAATTTTTAAAATGAAGTCACATATTTGAAAATGTCTAGCAAAATGCCAGTCACATAATACGTGTTTATTAAATGTTGCAAATTTCAGTGTAACATACTGATGCCTTACCAGATGCAGCAATTTCACATATTGGTGGATCCTATTTAGTTGTTACTGGCTGGATTTTAGAAAGTTAAGTTTTTTTTCTTTGCTTATGTATTTCTAAGTATGCACATGTAAAACTCACAAAAACACAGGGAGAAACTCGGAAAGAAAAATAGCAATTAAAAGGAGTGATATACGGACCCCTGAACCACAACCCAGGGATTGATCCAATAAAGGGAGAAACAAAGAGGGGTGCTCAGGAGCAGCCCCAGCTCCCTCCTCTGGAAGCATGAATAGCAGGACTTTGACAATTGACTTTCTTATTGGCCACTTGTAGTTTGAGTAGACCAGAGGTCTGAGAGAGGGGCTAGTCCCCACACCGGAGTCCCAGGGTCCCTACTGCCTTCCCAGGGCTAGACTGTGCTCTCCCTGTTGCCTCCCTGGTGGCCCCTGGGTTTTAGATTCAGGATTTATTTCTAGTGTTCAAGACTTTGATAGGAAACTACAGTTGGACCTATATTAGCTATCAGACTTCAATACCAAATAGTACAGTGGCCATTTACTACCTAGTTGCAGCCTCACTTTTACAACCCATGCCAATTTGTCCGCAGATGCAGGCCCAGAGCTCTCCATTCCAGCAGTAAAGATGAATTCTGTGATGCTGACGAAGTCCATCAAAGTGTCTCATCTCCAAAGTGCTTAATGGTCTTCTGGATCTGCTTCAGTCTTTACACACAGCAACTCAGGAAATAGTCTAAAGTGTCCAGTTACCACAGAATCACTTAATTATTTCACATCCAATGGAAGAAGTGATGCTGTTGTTTTCTATTCACGTGATGATAGAGATGATGATGGGAGGCAAGGTCAGTGGAGGAGCGTAAGAGCATATTCATGCATCTCTTGTCACAAGTCAGGCTTGGAGTGGCTCTCTCTAAGGTATTTCTTTCAACATTTATTCTTGAAAGAAGATCTCTCTGAAATATCTGCAGACTGTTTTGCACATTTGGATCTGTTTGTGACCAGAAGGATCCCAATGATCAAAGGGTTCAGGCTGTAAATTAGTATCTCTCAGCCTTTAATGCAGGAAGGAAAAAACTGCTTGCTAAAATGTCATAGAACCCCATTTCAAGTGAGATCTTTCAGTGTCACTGGACATTATAGAGTGATACTGAAGGATTAGTTTTAGAAGGACAAGTTCCCTTGGTTTCCCAAAACAGCATAACATTCATGGCTGAGCAGGTTTCCCCATTTTAGCCTTTTATGCTGAGTGTTTTGGGAAGACATCAATATTCATATCTCTACAAAATCAAAATTCCATGAGCTGTGAATTGGGGTGTATAGCATAGGACAGAGCTGTCTTGTGTCCAGAACATGATGAGCATTAAATTCTCACATTCCCCAAAGGTTACAGGTCTATATTCACAGTGCAGTGGAAAGTGACCAGCGGGGAGAGTGGAAGTAAGAAGGAAATAAATCAACCTAATGGGTACTGTGAACACTATTTGGGTGACAGGCACACCTACAGCCAGGACTGAAGCATTACAAAAACGATCCATGTAACCTAAAACATTTGTATCTCCTTAATATTGTGAAATAAAAAAATAAAAATTTTAAAAAAAGGAAAAATAAAGAAATTAGGAGGAGAATATGACATTGTTTCAAAATTGGACTGCTGTGCAAATAACATCTTCCACACTACGGGCAAGAAACACAGAATTACCACTGAGATGTTTTTCTTCAAATGACAAGAAGTCTTTTCGCTCGATTGAAGGGGAATAGAATGGTGTAATGTATGCAAAATACACAGGGAAATACTTTCTTTGTACATACCAAGTAGTTCCCTATAATCAAGAAGAAAGTGAGGACGTTGGAAGATCAGAATGAGGATAACTCCTGATGCCTTTGGGAGGATGTCATTTTCACCTTAAAAATAAGAGACATTGATGCAAAACTGAAACAAAGCACGGATTTGAAGACAGACAAAAAACAGAAGCTTGAGGAAAGAAGGAAAAGGAAATTCAATGACAAGGAAACAAGGTTATTTCATGAAGATGGAGAATGTTGGATTTACGATGAACCATTACTAAAATGTTTTGGTGCTGCCAAGCATTAGGTTGGTAAATGCAAAGTTTATACCTAATAAGCAGAGCAGTAGGCACAATTAAGCAACAATCTTCCTTTGGGAGAAATTATTCACTCCCTTTTTATTGCAGTGGTTCCTAGCTCAGGAATACTGGATTTTCTAATGCAGATGAACCATTCAATCAAGAAATGTTTTCCTTTTTTCCTCAAAAAAAAAAAAAAAAAAAAATGAGTACATTTGTTTTGTAAGCTCTGAACCATATCATGGAATATAAGATTATCTAGATATTGCAAGACTGAACAGTATAATTAAGTACTATCATTCAAAAGCATGAGAAAAAGGACAATTTAAATTGGTTAATACACAGACATGAAATAATCCTGAAATTCTGTTTATTTTACTGACCTGAAAAACAACAATAAAAAAACGGTTTGCTTAAGCTCCATGGTAAAAGTGCCACATCTGAGCTGCCTCTCATCAGGTAAGCTAGCAGCATCCTTTGTCAATCTGGTTAACCTCGAGGATTACTTTTATTCCTCCTAACTTGAGAACTCATTTTGAATGCTATTGCTGTGGCTGTAGCTGTCTTTTCTCATTTAAAAACTAGCACTGATGATAATTGCCTAGTCTTTATACTGCTTAGTTTTTCAAGGAGTCTTTGACAAGCTGCCTCTGTAATGTTGTCACCAGCCATCATTTACAGGGCCAACTTCACAAGTCACAAATAATTGAACTTAATTGCAGGTGCATTTGGACCTTTATGGTATCAAAACAGGAGGTCAGAAATCAATTATTACAGAATGCCATAACCACCTATCTTACTGGGGGAAAATGAACTTACAAAAAAGAATGTGCTTTTTAAGTATATTTGTCTCATTGAGGTCATGGTGATCAGTTTCTTTCTTTTTTCTCAGGAATGAAGCCTTATCTTTCCAGAATAGCTGCTCAGTAACTGCTACTCTCTGTATCCTTTATTGTAAAAACATTGCATCGAACCTTCAAAATTGGCTAAAATATTTCATCCTTTATTAGCTCCTTTCCTCTAGACAAAGTACAGCCAGTAAAGATGTCATTCTTGTTCTTTGAAACAAGTAGATTAGTCCATTTTTCTCATGGGGCTTAGCAAAGTCCTTCGACAGACGTGACTGGCAGAGGAAGAGGCTGAAGATGCTGGCCCCAGGGAATAGATTGCTGGCTTGATAAATCTTTGGGCCACAAAAGGTCATCTCTTGATGTTTGTAAGAAAGATGGACTTACTAACAAATACCAGCAAGAAATCTTTCTGTAGTGTAAAATAGGAAGAAAGCAAACTAACATTGAAAGAGCATTTGCATGCTAGCCATGCCAAGACCTAAATAAATGCAGGCAAAGTATTTTCAGTTATAAATTTACTGTAAATGATTTTTAAAATTTTAAAGTCAATGCTGCAGGAAAACACATGCTTTCCTTAATTGTTTATATTTCTAGTGGGCTCTGTGGAAAATACATAGCAAGCCTCTAAATAGGCAATTTTAAGCAGAAGTAATTTTGGTCAGCTCCAGGAAATGCTGCTTTGAAATCTAGGGGTAAAACATATTTGAAATTATACTGTGCTTCATAAAAGCTGCTAGAAGTTAAAAAGCGTATTAGCAGTTGAGGTCGAACTACTATTAATGAATTCTTAGGCCCCACTGTAATACTTAGCTATGGTATTTTCATCATGAAAGATAATATTAATAACTAAAATTAAAAGCAAAAACAAAAATAAAACAGGGTGATCCAACCATTAGAATCACTCGACTACATCAGCTGTACTTAAATTTACAAAACAAATCTTGTTTCTTCATTCAATTTGCTTTTTAAAATTTTTTTAATCAGGAAATTGAAATATTCTGAGTATGTGCTTATAATGATTCGACGCTCTGTAAGGAATGATACCAGCAATATTACCAGTGTGCCCCTTCCTTCCTTCCTTCCTCCCTCCCTTCCTTCCTTCTTGCTTGTATTTCTACCTGTTTTTTAAACACATTTCCTCTTACCTCTCCTAATGTGAAAACTCTTTTTTTCATAACTAGTGAATTAATCTCACACAGTAAGTCCTCAATGAAGGAGCCATACTTTAGGAAATTTCTTCAGTTCTCCGTGTTGTGTTAATTCTTTGTATGAAAGCAAAAGAGAAGGATGAGTTCATACCCTCAATAAGATCTTTATTACTAAGAGGAAGAAAATACAGGCTGGTGACCAACAAGAGCCTTTACAACAATGATCTAAACCCTATTTCACCTTTTTGAAGTTTGACATCTAATTTTAATAGCCCATATCTGCACACACACACATACACACACACACAAACACACACACACATGTATGTACACACAGACATATTGCTAGATTTTAGTGCCTAGCAAGAATTTCAAAATAGAACATCGCTTCCAATATTTTATAAATTCAATACTGAGATGTACCCCCAGGATATTTTGATATCCAAGAATGTGTATGACTGTTGTTTTTTTCTGTAAAGTGTTCTCACTAAAATGTGACTTCTTCCAAATAATAAATGCATTTAATAACAACTGGAGTTTTAAAAACAGATGTATAGAAAACTATCCTGTAGGAATTAGAAAAATGAAGCAAATATTTTTACCATTGATGTTTTGGGGACTACAAATCTCCTATAAACTGGGCAATATGGGATTTATGTAGAGTGCAAGGGCCAGAATTTCATCAAGAACTTTTGAGATCATATAATGATAACAGGAGGAAAAGCTGTAATTGTTGTTAGGCCCCTTGAATGCATCGTCTTCAATCATTGCACAGCCCTGCACACACATTACCTTTTCTGTTTCACAGATGGTGTCCAAAGATGTTTAATTACTAGCCCTGGGTCACAAATATTTTCAGTGGACTACGGGGGCCTACATCATATATGTATATGACTCTTGACCAAATGTTTGACCAATTCAAGGCCAATAGTCACGTATTTTTGAAATAATACAGAAAGTGCTAATAAAAGAATGTAGCTTTGATGAGTAGAGGCCAAGATGTTAAAGATGTGTGTAGATCAGAGTCTTCTACAGGGTAAAAAGATCATGGGATACATGAGGAACACAGACCTTTGGCAAAACTGTTGTTTATAAAATGCTGACTGTAGGAGTGGGAAGAGCCTCAGAGTGATTATTGTTCCTGTAATGTCGAATTCCTGCCAATTAACTGGAAATAACTCATGATGTTCTATGCTGTTTAGAAGCTGGATTTGGACAGTCAAAGAAACCTCCATTCAAGGATGACTTGAAATTTGAAATGACTGAATGAGGCTCACAGAGAGAGAATGTGTCTCAGAAAACAACTCACCCAAGCATCTCATTTTACACAAAGGAAATGAAGTGCCAAAGAGGTTAAGCAATCTTGGCTTGTCATTTTATATAGACTCTCCCTAGGAAATCTCATATAATCCCTGTCATAGGCACATCACACTTACGCCAAGTAGAACTTCTCCGCCTGTCTCCAAAGGCACACATGCTGACCCTTCCCCCCATTTTGCTACCTGGAAAATGCTAAATCACTCTTTCAGGCACAGGATCAAAGGTACAATGCATCTCCTCAGTAAAATCAATGAGCAAGTAAGCAAATAAATGATTAAATTTAAGTCCGATTTCTGAATTGCATTGGCAATCTTGGATGGTAGTCAGAGATAGGTTTCTATAACTTGGAAAATGCCCAGACCCAGGGAATGCAGTTCGAGTATGTTTTGGAGAAGAACATCCGAGCATTCACTCAGTTAATCCCCTTCTCTACCGCCTTCTTCTCAATAAAACTACTCAGAAGCTCCGCAAGCCCAGGTCTCCATGCTGTGCTCAAAGGGCCCTTACCAGGTTGCTCCCAACTAAAAGGACCAGGTATCACTGCCTGAGCACTAGACTGGGAGTCAATTTCCCAGAAAAAGGACTGGTGAACAGGGATAGTGTGTTCTGTTTTGCAATTTGCTGGCTCAGTTAGAGCCTCCTGTGGGAGTTGGAATGTAAGGTATGAGGGGAATATAAACTGACTTTAAGAGATCCTGTGACTCTGTTGTGAAAATAAAAAGCAATAGAAACAACGGCTTAAAGGAATTCACCACAATGGTAAAGAACTGGGAAAAGTTCAATGGATTGAGACTTTTGGTTGGGAAATCAGAAAAAGAAAGATAAAAGATGTCCAGAGGGGCATGTCTTTGGAAGTCCTAGCTATGTGGCCAAGACAGTTTTCTGCTATTTTCTTAAATTTTACATATCCATACATAGGTACCCCCTTGCAGGAGATACCCTGATTGTATATCTGCCTCTTGCAGCTTTGCATGGGACAGGCATGTATGATTTGTGAGAGAATGAAGTTAGTCCACAGAGTGTTCCTCACGGTAAAAAACAAAGCAGTAATTTCCAAAAAAAAAAAAAAATTATTATTGTGATATTTTTGTCTTTCATAATAAAACTAAAAAATCTAATTAAAGAAAAATTAAAAAATTAAAAATTGTTTAAATTGACACTAGGGTTAAAATGTGTCTTTCATTTTCATGAGAAAATTAGTAACAAACTATATGACTTTAATAGTTTATTTATAGTTTTTAAGCAAGTTAAGCAGCTGAGGGGAAAAAACAATGGTTTTAACATTAGGGGCATTAAATTAGCAAAAACACTAAGGTGTCAAAAATTGTCACAAGTGTCAATGACCTCCACATTCCCACTTCCAATCTATGATATTTATCCTTGTTTTACTCTACATCTAATTAGCATTTGTTGCTATTCCTTCATCTATAAAATTCAGAAATTCTATTTCTTTAAGCTTTTTTGTGAATTAGATGAGGTAACACATATCAAATGATACACAGCAGATTCTTGATTTATTTTTTGACTGTTTCACCCTATTAAACAAAAAAAATTACAACTGAACAGAAGAAAGAAAATAAAGTACTTTATTAAGTTACATTAAATTTTCTAAAATAAAAATCTAATACCTCTTAAAATGACATAAGGGAAAGTTTATATAGCTTTAAATTAAATGTATGCTGTAAATTAAGAAATGAAGATACTCTAATTTTCTGTTGTTAAATTAGTGAGGCTTATAATAAATTGTAAATTTGATTGAAAATAAAAATGATATGTGTTCCATTTCAAAAAGTCATATTGAAAATCAATGTATTTTACCAAATAGAATGTGATTTATATAGTGATATATGTACATAACATAATGCCATAATAAATTAATAGTGAAACAATACACTAAATATATTTCCCAACAAATTATAATTAGAAATGTAAATATCCCAATTAATAATAGAAAGCACAGGCATTTAGTTACTTCATAAATAAGACTAATTTAAATATATTCATGCACTGTAAACTGTTGCTTGGTTTCTGCTCAGAGTAATTAGGCAACCATGAAGTTAAAGGGAATAATTTGATTACATTTTTCCATCACATTACTGTTTTTTTATGGTGGGAACAGGAGGACTAAGAGATAATAGAGTCCTATATTTTCTCTTTCCACTGATTTTAGTATGATTTCTCAAAATGCATTTTATTTTTATAGCTAAATGTACATGCCTAATTCTATATACTTGTTATTTTTATTTGAAATATAACTTGTAAAATAAATAGATTTTTCTGTTATCTCTAGATTTCTGCTCATTATATGTTAAAGTATACTTTTTAAAGGTGGGGAAAAAAGCCTATTATCCGTTTGGCTAACTCTCTTACCTCCTTTAAGTCTGTTTCAATCCTCACCATTCCAGTGGGACCTACCATGACCAATATAGTGAATACCTTGACCTGGCACCCAGTCCCCACCAGCAGCACTCTGATACCCTTTATTCTTTTTTTTTCTTCCTATAGAATTTATTTTCTTAAAACTTACCATATAACTTATTGTTTTTTATGTCTCCCTCATGGTAAGCTCCTGGACAGCAGGAGTCTTTGTTTTTCACTGATGTATTTCAACCTCATTTAACAATGTTTATTTAAAGAATACGTATATATGATAATCATGTTTAATTGGACCACATTTTTGTTCATTTATAATATTATGTTAGAGAAATCAAAAATAAAACTTATTCAGAAGACTAGTTTAACCCTAGTATGTATTTTTTGTTTAGATGAACGGCTGTTTAGTAATCTTACAATCTGTCAGTGAATCTTGCCAAAATTTAGAAGGAAAAGTAATCCTGAAGTTCAATTTAAAAGCAGCACATTTAAAATGGTATCTATTTATTAATGTTGCACATATGAAGCTGTCTAAAATTATGATATGTTTCAGTAAGAAAAAATAATAAAGAATGCTTAGGAAGTGCAGTCTCATTCATGGGTTGATAAATTTAATGGAAGAATGGCTATCAGTATTAAAAATATGTCATGATAGGAAGCCCAGGAAACAGCTGTGAGTTTTAAAAGAATATGTCTTCAGAATTCTGGTGACATAAATGGTGAATTTGCAAAGCCATGTTATAAATAGTTTTTCCTTCTGCTTCCTCCTCTAGCTAGATGGAAAATTTCATCCTATAGTGAGAGGAATACTTACACTAAAATGAGCTGTATTCAATTATTGCATAGAAATAATAAGAGAAAGTCTGTCGTGTGGTGTGGGGGGTTGCATGCATATGTGTGCATGTGCATGTGTGTGTTGTATGTATACATGCATGCAGTATCCCAGAACTTGGTAAAGAATTTATAACTTGCCTGTGATTCAATCTCAAGCCTTAGATGAAACTTGGTAGTTTGATCTGAGGTAAAGTCTCTGCTCCATTCATTCTGTTAGAATTACAAGCATAACCAGAGGACGAAGAGGGATGAGTGAAAAGGGAATAGTTGACTTGGACACTCAGGTGTGATATAATGGTACAATACAATACATTTACCATCTGACAAGAAATTCAGAAAGCGCCAAACAGCATTCACGACTCTTAAGTATTTGTAACTTGTGTGGCTTTCCCATTTACATAATTTCTTTTTTAATATCCTATCATGTCCCCCCTAATTATGGGCAACAACAGCCTTAAATTGAAATGCTTTGTGTGTTCATCTTCATTCAATAGCTTTAAGGAAGAAATGCATCACAGAATAATCTTTCTACTTTCCACTCAGAGGAGTGAGGAAAAAAGAACTCCCAATGCTAAATTAGACAGAGGAAGCTGCCAGCAAGGGAGAAAATTAGGTGTAGTCTGTACTACCAGCATTAATAAAGGAAAAACTGGATTGGGCCTGAGAACGGACTCTGCACTTAAATATCTCTTTGTATTTTACCACAATCCTCATCACACCATGTTACTGATACGCGTCTAATTCATACACTTTTATTTGCCAGGGATTTGTGTTTGTGGACCCTGTTTTAGAGAGCATGAGCCCACTGTGACACATACAAATGAAAATTTTAAGTAGGCAGGGAAACGAAGACTCATATGTGATTTCAGGACTGGAGAGAAATAAATGAACACCTTGTGCTTCTCTAGAATTATCTCCAATCATTTATTACCAGAACTTCATCAACTATATATGGTATCTCACATTTAAAATAAAAAAATTAAAACTAGCCTTGTCCAGAAAGCTAAATATGAGTTCTAAATTCTTCAAAGAATTGCAAATTGTCTTGTTTGATAAAGTTTGAACTTCATCAAATTCTGGTAGTATCTATTTTATCCTTGTGTAGTTATTTTTTCCCCAGGGCACGGCAGAGTGCTAAGGCAAAGATGAGTAACAATTTTACCGGTAAAAAATAATAAGCTCTGGCTCTGAGCCTTACTGAGTGTCAGTTGACATTCAAGCCCCATAACTGCCCCCACCGCCCCCTGCTTTCCTGGGAATGCTGTGGATGGCAGGCCTATTTTCCTTGAGAGCCACTTAGAATTTTCTGCTGTGACCCTCTGTGACTGCTCTTTATTCCACCACCTGGAACTCTTTATTACAACTGCTTTTGCCCCCGTGACCCTGAGTTGCCTCTGAAGTTTCACCTTTTGGTCTCTGCCAATCTGGATCTCATTTTCCCTCCTGCAGCCAAGAGTGCTGGCAGCTTTTGCTGAGAGAGGAGAAAGGGTATTTCTACTTGTGTTAGAGCTCATTAATTAGCCAGATTGGAAGATATGTCCTCTTAGTTCCTCTCTCAGAAACCATGAAACACATCACAACAGGTTTGGATCAGTTCAGGGTGGCACTCAAAGGTTCCACAATTCAGGGCCACCCAGCAGTCAATCAGCTCGCAGCCTCAGACAACGTAAACTCAGTGGAGTCTCTTCTGATTGAAATGTCGTTTTCTGCATAGCACATACTGTGTGTTTTAGAGAATAGTTAATATTACTCTCGACACAGAGTTCTGTTTATAACGTGTATTCTAAACAATTTAAGAAGTCATTAAGCAAGTATTTATAGAGTGCTTGCTACATGCTGTATAAAACATGTACAGGATATTATGTATGTTATATTGGGTTTATTCTAAAAGCAATCATATATATTTGTTATAATTGGTGTTTAAAAAATCGCCATTTATGAGATGTTTTAGAATATTGTAAAGGCAAACATTTTAAAAATAAATAAACACTTCAGGGTGGCCATTAGGGTCTAACTTGCTATTAACTTGCCTCCAGTGTTTTCTAGGCAAACATAAATAGAACAAGGAGGAGAATGGATCAGAGCCTTGACTTTTGTAAGATTCACAATGCAATTTTAAGATTTCCTTGAAGAAAAACTTAAGATACTGTTGCCTTTTGAAGGTTGATTGCTGTGTTCACCTCTGCTCTTGGACAAGCCAGAGCTGCCAGCTTGTGCCCATGTGGTGAAGCCAACTGATGTTGTCCCATCTGTTTTATTTGTTGTACGGGTTCAACAGCATCTACCTCCTATGATTTTGTCTGGATTCTAGGCTTCTCTCTTTTCCCAGAATATAAAATTTTAATTGTTCCACAGAAGACGTTCAGCTTGTAATTATCTAGCACAGGGAAATAAATTTGGAAGGCCAATGTTCTAAACGATATTCATAAATTTACATATTGCAGGAAATATGACATTGTTTGTTTATTTGTTTTTTAAGTGAGAGAGTTACTAGAGATGTAAAGCTTCCTAATTTGAATTGATTGATTTCTATAAAGTCACAAATTTATGAGACAAGGAGAAATTATGGTTAGGAAATTTAATTGTTAATGGTGTGATTGGTGCCTTTCAAATTTTTAATTGTATGGACTGATAGGAATTTTATAACATCAAGGCTGTCTATATCTTAAATGTTACTACAAGCTCATTGAATACTTCTCCTATTTTTTTTCTTTTTTCCTCTCTAATAGTTCTACATTTTATCAGGTAGAAAATAAGAAGATGCATTTATATTACTGCCAGCAATTTTGACTAATTTATTATCTGTCATTTTACATTTATTTATTTTGGTCTAGCTCCACTTTTCAACTCTGTTCTCTTTAAACATTTCCCCCTGTGCTGTTTGTTACCCTCTATTTTATTTGAGCATTGTCTGAAGTTTCTGAATTTTAAAGTTTTACTATGTTTTTTGCTTTTAGAAAATAAATAAGTAAATGTTCTTGGATTTTAGAAAGAGCAATTTTCTTTTTCAAAATAAAACTAATAATTGAGGTTTAATGACTTAAGTGTATTGCATTGATCATAGATTGCCTTGATAAGATTTGATCAGCATGTGCAAATGGACTTTCATTCTAAACTCACCCATTAAGTAAAAGTTAGTGTCCCTGATTTTCTAATGTATTAATTAATGCTAGCTCTCAATCTCATTCATAAAAGAAAAATATGAATGAAAATTTTACTTGGGTATTACGCTACAGCTATCAATTTAGCAAAAATTTCAAAATTTGATAGTACATTCTGTTGGCAAGGCTAGGGAGAAGGAAGTATGTTCATATATTTCTGGTGGCACTGTAGCTTGGCACATCCCCCGTGGAGAAAGAACTGGCAATGTCTTTCAATTTAAGAATTTTATATACCTTTTGACCAGCAATTCTACTTCTGGAAATTGATCCTTTGACACTCCTGGCACATGTAGAAGACAAATTCTCAAGGTCAGTCATTGTGGCATTGTTTGTAACAGCAAAGAATTGGAAACAACCCAAATGTCTGTCAGCAGAATATTGCTTAAATACATTATCTCACACAAATTAATATGAAATGATACTGAGCAGTCCTAGGAAAGAAAACAAGTGGTTCTAGCATGTATAGAAAAAAAAATGATCATTTGCTTTATAAAATGAAAAAAAAAAAGCCAAGACATAGAAAAGTACATCTAGAAAATGTTAATTTGCATTTGCCTGTATTTTGTTAAAGAAAACTGTAGAGATACACACATACATACAAAAAAAAAAATGTTTTCTAATGGTGATTGAATGAGATTCAGGAAAATGAGGCACAAAATGAGGAGCAAGAATTCCGCTTTATTTCGTTTTGTTGGAATATCATAAATACATTACTTATTATAGACACCCACACACAAACAGGTCAGGTCAGCATACAAAGGAAAATTTATCAGAAAACTAAAGATAACTCTAATTACTACAATTGAGCAAAGAGGCTGTTTCCCAGGAAATTTCTCGTGTATTGGAAATATTTGTATGTTGATTGTAGTGGTGATTCCACTGGTGTATATGTCTGCCAAAATTCATTAAATAGTACACTTTAAATTGATGTGGGATATTAAATGCAAATTATACCTTGATAAAGTGATTAGAATAGCTTCATTCTGAACTTCCAAAACTAACAACAACAATAATATAATAGATTATATAGAGACGACTCTGTCATATGGACATTGTCTTTGATACCTGTTTACACAAAATGGAAGGTAGCTTTCCAGGTGCTGAACATTCAGTCACATATGAAGACATTTCTAAAGAGTCCTCTGGCAGTCTGACTTGACCTATGCTTTATCAACCCCTAGAAGAGAATGCTTACACAAAAAAATCTAGGCTTCCTAACTGGGCTTATTTCATTCAAATCATTTATTATCACTTGGCATACTATATATTATTTGTTAAGTACTGTATCTGTCCCCTCTCTTTAGAATGAAAGATCCCCAAGGACAGAGACTTGTTTAATTTTCTGCTTTATCCTTGGCACCTGATGTCCTTAGCAAATAAAGTTTAAGCACTTCTTAATAAATGGTTTAAACTGTGTTATAAAACAAACTTTGACAAAGATGTCATGTTGTAAAGTCAAATACCCTCTCTCCTTAGCTCTAAACAACCAGGATTTCCTCCAGCATTGGAATAATTCACATTGTATTTGATTGAGGTCCAGAAGAAGTGGTTGTCCAGTATTCACAAGAAAAAAAAAAAAGAACAAAAATACATGGCATTACACCTTTAATATAACCAGATGCTTCCTCTAATCATACATGGGAGTTGAGACTGTCAGAGAAAGGCGAATATGTTCTTTTTCAGCTCTCTTCTAGACACAAAGGTATTGAATCCCAGGTTTGCTGGAAACAATCAATTACTTAACTTGCTCAATCTCTATGGTTTCTTCTTGTTGCTTGCTTACTTGTTTTGTTTTGTTTTGCTTTGCCTTGTTTGCAGAGGTTCTTTTGTGTGTTCGCTTGTTTGGTGTCCATCTAAAATGAATTCATGTAGGTTAAATATGTGTTATAAAGAATCTTAGCTACTAAAATTTGATAATCATTATGTTAATTGGTTCATTCATTCAATTATGTGTTTTTAATATAATTGTATCAGGACCTACTAAAAGCCAAGCTTTGCTGTAGGCACAGGACAATCAGGAAGGAATAGGACAAGCCTGGTCTGGACATTGAGAGTTCACATACATATCAGGGAGGCAGACACTACACTTATAAATATATATAATCAAGAAATGCTAAATGCTAAGACAATACACAAAGCATAATGCAAATGAAATTTCATTCTGTGATGGAAAGCTATTTTATGTGAGAAGCAGAAGGATGTGATCTGATTTGTATTTTTAAAAGAATACTCTGGTTATTGTGTAGAGAATAGACTTTAAAAAGAAAGAGTAAAATCCTCAGGGCCCCATTAGATTCTTAGAGTACCCAGGAAAAGAATGATAGTGGATTGGTCTGGATTAATTAAGGTGCTCCAAATGATGCAAAGTAGTTGAACTTAGTGTATATCTTGACACTAGAGTGGATACACTAGTAGATTGGATGTGAGGTGTGCTGGGATGATAGGAATGCCTCCTTTATTTTGGCCAAGGCAAATAGCTTAACAATGGGAAGATAGCTGTTTGTTCTGTTTTGTTTGTGAGTTTGTTATGCCTCTTGGGCAACAAAGCAGAATTGTTGATTAGAAAATTGGGGGAAAAAATGAAGCTGGATATCAGAGGAAAATCAGATCTAGAAGTACTAATATGGTGTTCAATTAATATTATAATCCTATAAATATAGAACTTATAGATGGTATTGTAAAGCATGAGGCTCTAAGAGATCATCTCGGAAACAAGAGAAGCTGGAGGAAGTGAGTGGTGAGAGGCTTGAGCCTTTGATTCCATCATATAGAGGTTCAGGAAGAAAAGGAAGAGCCAGCAATGGATGTTGAGGAAAACTAGCATCAAGATAGGCAGAAGCAAAAATCAGTGAGGAAGCAAATTAAAGGACATGCTATAAGAAAAAAAGTGTGTGTGTGTGTGTGTTGGGGGGTAAGCTGCTGTATTAGATCCTGCAGAAATTAGAATAAATTGAGATTGAACAATAATTATTGCATCAAACAAGATATTAAGATATTGGTGTTTGTCAATCTTGATAAAAGGGGTCTCTGTGGACTGCTAGAAATTTATGCCTAATTAGAATGTTTTGAAGAGGAAAAAAACTGCAGACAGAGGTTTTAGATATTTTTTCTAATGGTTCTGCCTTAAAAGGGATGTGATATGGCTGTATTCCAGTTATCTATTTAGTGACTTAAATCCAATAACCATTGTATTCTACCTCCTGGTTCACAGCTGGGAAATAGACTGGTCTCGTGGTTCAAGATGGCTTGACTTACATTCCTCTCAACTTAGCAGGGCTTAAGGAAAACTGAGCCTAGGGGGGTCCTTCTCCCTCCTCATATGGTCTCAGGGCCTCTCCACACAATCTCTTCAGCGGGATATCCAGGATAATTGGCTCCAGGCTCCAAGAACGTGCATTTCAAGAAACAAGAAGAGGCCGGGCGCGGTGGCTCACGCCTGTAATCCTAGCACTCTGGGAGGTCCGGGAGGGCGGATCATTTGAGCTCAGGAGTTCCAGACCAGCCTGAGCAAGAGCGAGACTCCATCTCTACTAAAAATAGAAATAAATGATCTGGACAGCTAAAAATATATATAGAAAAAATTAGCCAGGCATGGTGGCACATGCCTGTAGTCCCAGCTACCCGGGAGGCTGAGGCAGTAGGATCGCTTAAGCCCAGGAGTTTGAGGTTGCTGTGAGCTAGGCTGACGCCACGGGCACTCTAGCCCGGGCAACAAAGCGAGACTCCGTCACAAAAAAAAAAAAAAAAGAAAAAAGGAAAAGAAACAAGAAGAACCTTCCAGTCTCTTAAGTTCTGAGCTCTGTAACGTGCAGAGTGTCACTTCTATGATATTCAATTTGTCAAAGCAAGAATGCAAGTACAAAGACTTTCAAAATTACGAAGGAAGGATCATATACCCTACCTTTTTATAAGACAGTAGATGAACCACCCATAACTTTTATTTGGAGGTCTTAAAGGAGGTTTATTCAATATGGGATATACTATAGGTGACCCTCAATTATCTCAGTCTGACTTAAATTTATTTTTAAAGCTCTCTTCCAGGTATGGGGTAATGTTGATGTAGTCTTGTATCACACAGCCTTACTTACTTCTCCAGCTTTAAGGCTGCAGTTCCACATCTTGTACTTTATATGCCAGCATAATTGAGCTATTTTCAGTCTATCATGTCTTTGCTGGATACCATGTGTACTTCACCCCTCGCCTTTGCATGCTTTCCCTGTCCTTACATGTTGTCTTATAAACATCATTCCTCTGCCATTTGATAGCTTTAAATTTGCCTTCTTTGTAAACATTTCTTGATTCTTAGAGAACTTGAATACCCTCTATGTTCTCATATACCATTACTCATAATTATACTGCTTCACATTTTATACTGCAATATAATTATAATTTTATACCTTCTCCATTGATGTAAACTTCATGAGGCAGGGACCATGGCTTTTGAGTCTGGTATAGGGCCTAACGTAGAAATACTTGTTGAATTCATGAATTCCATTGTTATATTCACTTCTACATGTTTATCTTGATTAAATTTTAAAAGTACAAAGATTCCAGTTCAATTGTTTAAAAATTACATCCAAGAAGATTACTCCTGATGAATGGAATAGGCTGTAGTCATTATTGAGTTATAATCATAATAATTGAGATTAATTTCTTTATGTGCAACAAGAAGAGTTAAAAAGCAGATCAATTTCCAGTTTTCATCTTACTTGTTATTATTAGATTACTTTCTTTATGGGTTTCACAGAGTAAGTTTTTTTATTTAATGATAATAAACCAATATTTTCAATGCTGAATCATTAGATGCATGACATTTTTGAAAGCATGATTGTATAAAATTATAGCTATAAAAATCCATTTCAAATGTAAAAAAAATTACTGAAAATTATGGTTAAATAGTATCATACTCATATAGCAATGCTAATTAATAATTGTGTTGTACCCTTTTTATCATTCATCTGAAAGCAATTATTTCACATGTGTCTATAAGTGGATAAAATTTATTCTACATCATCTTTAATTATAATTTGTTTTCATAAGGCAAATATTCTTCAAAAAGGTAGTATAAGGAGATTTGGTAATTTTTCACTTATGTATCTTAGTATTATCACTAAAAGTATGCCAAGCATTTATATTTCCTGCCATTTAAACATAAAGGTTGTCGTAGTTCAAAATGGAATTACACATACTGATTCATATCAAAAGTGTCCAGTAACACAACGTCTATTTATTCCTCAAATCACAGGTCCATATTTTAAAACCTTATCAGAAGTAAAAGAAAAATGAAGAAAGATGATTTTTCAAGATTTAAATTATGATACTATTAAGAGCAAACAAAGATCAGGTTTCAAGTCATTGTAAACTCATCCTGGTTTAGTTGGAAATTGACAGTACTAAATAATGCAATGCATTAGACTTCAATTCATTATAGAAACAAAATATATGTGGAAAGTGAATTTTAAAAATTAATGCATAAAGAGTAAACATTGTATTTGATAATGTATTAAATTACTGTCAGCAAATTAAAAAGTATAAGTTTTTGCTGTTTGCATAAATAACTTCGGGTTTTCCATTAAACCATCCCATGCAATTACAGATTTGTAGATTTGTCTAATGATTTCATTTGTCCTCTTAAAATATTGGACTTTAAAATAAAAGAAAAAACTTGACTACCAATAACACAGTGCTTTGAATATCGTATGTGCTCAATATATGTTTAGCAAATAGCCATATTTTACTCTCATAAATATTTATATCAAAATACTGTTATATAATAAATCAAGATACATATATGATTTAAAAAAGATCATAAATACTTTTATCATAGATTGATTAGCCACAGATGTAGTTCTTTATACTGTTAAGCAGTTGATAGGTGTGTGAGGGCTGGTTAATACCCTGGAATACAAGGTGTCTTGGCATAAATGGGAGCCTTGGGGAAGAAATTGAATAATTATTACACTGAAGTTAAGATTTGATAAAACTTCCAAGAGCATTTAGGAAATTTTTAGGGCTTCTCTACAAAAAGCCAAGGACAGATTATGAGAGTGAAGAAGTTCTACCTATTGATGCTGTTTACCTGTTATAACAGTAAAAAGAGATAAATTATTGTTTAAATATAAAAATATCTTTTATACAAGCCATTATATGCAATTTTACAAGTTATTTCTATCATTTGAAGAAGGAAAAAACACTTCATCCACTATGGAGTCCCTTACACAATCATCTTATCCCTATCACCTAGAAAGAGGCACATCATTTGTTAAACCTCTTCAGGTTTTAACAGTAGCACATATCTCATGTGGAAATACTGGTTCAAACCAAAACTGCTAGTTTTGAGTGGGTTCAAAGCAAGGAACGGCTCTGCAGCAGGGCTAGATTGCCATATAAAGATCACGGCTACCTAGGCAATATGACCTGGCAGATCTTATATTTTTAGAGTTATCTGTAGGGTAAGGAGCCATATGCAGCCTCTGGCAAGTCCTAATAGGTAATTATGCATTGAACAGCCCTACAATTCTGGTGTGAGGCTCTCCTATTTGAAGCAGAGATCTATACTCTATTTGAAAAGCAGATCCTGGAATGCTATCGAGCTCTGTTAGAGACCAAGTGTTCAGCCATGATACATTAAGCAAGTGTGTGACTAGTGTTGCTCCTTCAGAGCTGAAAACTGTCACCCACAAAATCCTAAGGTTGATCTGGCCCAGCAGTAATTTATTATGAAATGGGAAGGTTGTATCCAGGAATGGAACTGAACAAGTCCATAGCATATAAATCAGCAGCATAAAGAAGTGTCTCAAACCCCATTTTACTCACTGGAAATGCCCTGTCATCTGTCTGTCAGCTTACACTTACGGTTCCATAGGGAGTTCCCTAATCCACCTGATGGAGAAGAAGGAAAAGCAAAACAAAACAAAACAAAATAAAACAAAAACAAAAGCAAAACAAGCAAATAAAGAGAGCTTCAGTTGGCATACCTGGTAATCCTTTTTCAATAAGAAATAAGTAGCCCAGTTATGGGTATATGTGAACTCATGGGTCAATGGCTTGGCTAGTTGGTGATTGATTTAGAAAGAACAAGATTGAAAGTTTACAGCAAAGACACAGTAGAAAAAATTTATAGATGCATCTATAGGAATAGATATAAAATGTTAAGATCTTTGTATTATACCTTGATGCTCACCAAAAAGTTAGTCTAAGCAAGTATAAAACAAGGATAATCATTAGGTAGAGATATGCATGCTGGCGTCAACGGATGCAATATTTGCAAGATGGGATTATGGAGAGGACGTGATAGGAAAAAATGGAGGCTACTACATGGTTATAAAAGTCTGAGTTCCCATTCACTGCCTCTGTGTATGCCTGACTTGCCAATTATAGAAATCAACATGGAATCCTCACTATATTACTGTCCATTAGGAAATGCAACAAGCCATTTATAATTATGGTATCCACTGGTCATAAAATATACTGTAATAGCCAATGGCTTATTGGCTAAAAGAATGTTGAAATGAGCTCTTAAATTTGCAGATGTGGTGCCAGATGTGACACCAATCAATTAGGTTGATGTTCTTCAGATTTTGTGTATACCTTATATCAATACCTATTATAGAATGCTATGTCCTCTTAGGTAGATCATATGAGTGTGGAATCAAAGAAGTGAAAGTAGAAGTGAACTGTTTATCATCATTCCTAATGACTCACTTGGGGGATTCTGATTTCCATCTCTACAACTTTTGGCTGTGTGGGTTCAGATATTCTACTTCCCATTGGGGTGATTCTCTCACTAATGGACAGAGTCCCACTAAATTTACACATTTACCTACCACCCAGTCTTTTTATATTCCTTATGACAGTACACTAGTAGACAAAGGAAGTTGCAGTATAGTCAGGGTAACTGACCAATTATTATGAGGAGGTAGGATTGCTAGATCATAATGTGGCAGGGAAAGAAATATGATTGACATTTATATGATTCACTGTTGCATCACATATACTCCCATGTCCAGTGTTAACTGGAAATCAGCAATTTCTTCAGCCTGGGCCTATCAAGAGGGTCAGATTCCTTGGGGATGGAATTCTGACTCATTCCATCAGGAAAGCCATTTAGACTAGCAGACATCCTAAGGATAAGGTCTCTAGTATGGGTGATGGACCAGGAAGATATTATGTGGAAATAACAATTTTAGGAACACTATAGCAACAGAGGCTAGAGTCTCATTCAAATAATTTTCCTTTCTTTTGTTTTTGCCCAGAAACTGTAACCAAATATAAACTCGATGAAGCTATAGAAGGTTGAGCAGCTAATATCACCATGAGCCTACTACTTGCTTGGTTTTGTTTCTTTCCGTGTCTAGCCTGGTTCACTTTCTCACCACCATTTATTGGAGCACTTTCTAAATATATCACCTGCACCTGAATTCTTGGCACTCCAAGAATTCTTTAAGTCTCCTCCAAGAAGGATATTTTTAGAGAACCAAATGCAAACCCCAATGTTTTATTTTAGTCATAGTTAATACCTTTGGAATAAAAATTCAGTACATGGAAATGAATAAAATCCATTATACAATACTGTTATTTTTTTCACAAAATAGAACACAAAAGTATTTTATAGGAATTATTTATCCTGATCATGTTTTAGTTGTAAACCACACTAATTGCCCAATGTGATAAAGAATAGATCTGTTACAAGTCATAAGCAAGAAAGGAGATTCATACTTTACATGCCAGAAAATTAGTGATAACTTGATTCTTTTTACTAGCTTTTCCCCATTCGATCCAAAGCACTCATACCTGGGAAATACTATGCAAAATAATGCAATATCTACATCATTGATCTATGTAATATTAACGAGTAACATGTTTTCTCTCTTCCAGCATTTTCCCAATGGTATTGATTGTGAAATTGGTTGGCTTCACACACAAAAATAACATGTCAAGTGTCCTCAGAAGCATAATAAAAGCAAGGAATTATACAAACACATATAGCTAAATGAGTAAACGTCACTGTGTTTTAGAATTTTAAACTACATGGCTAAAAAGCTTGATTTTTAGTTTACCAGCTCATCTGTTAAAACTGAAATTCTACAATTTTGTGACAATTTCTCAGAATTACAACACTCTGCAGAAGAATTATTTGGGAATTTTAAAAATATGTTTTCCTTATGAAATTATTTCCTGTATTTATCTTATCCTAAAATCTTTAATTTACTGTAAAAATTTACCTGCACCCCACTCTTGGCTTATATCTTTCTTGATTATCAAATAGAACCTCTCTCATGTGTTCTATGAATTTTTTCTCCATGTTCTTATCAAAAAATCAATCATCCACTTTCCGAAAATTTTATTCTCTGAATGAGAACAGATATTTGGAAATGAAACATGTAGAATCGTGAAGGAAGAAGGAGAAAATTTCCTCTATATTTGAAATGTGAATAAAACCTCAGGGACAGACAGTAATAATGTCATAAAGAGATTATTCTCAGACTGAATCACATTTTGTATATTTTCAACCTGAATAACACAGTAGAGCCAGGATGATATACTTTAAAATACTAGGCTGACTGAAGTAACCACTGAAGTTATATTTTTTTCTTTTTTCAATAAAAAAGCAAACTCCCAGAAAATGCTAAAAATAAAGACAATATTTAATAAGTATTTTTAAATGAATGAATGGATAAATTGCACTTACGTAAATAAAACATAAATTTCTTATTCTTCATCAACTATGGTGAAGGATGCCACAATGCAGTAAGCTTTCAGATTTTAAATTGGTCTTATATGATGAAGAGAAAACACTGATTATTGAGGCCAGATGAGGGCCAGCTGATAAAATCAGTTTAAGGTAAAAACTAAACAGCTGAAAATTGGATTATTGTAAGGTGATTCCTATTGAGAAAATGTTTTTTGACTAGTGTACAGTATATCCACATAAAAAAAAATGTGATGATTGGGTCAATTACAAAAGCATGTTCTAAAATTCAATCCACTTAAAATGTGAGAACTGTGTTGTATTCATAATTATTTTTATAGTTGTATCTGCTAAGTTAATGCTGGCATCCATAGGAAAAATGTGAATACACCAAGTGCCCAAGTTTCCTAGAAAAGATACCCATTATGGCAAACTTGTGCTAAGTTAAGCAAAAAACCACAAAAGAACCATTTTTCTGCACCATCTATTAAAGGCAAAATATACCATAACTTACATGCTATTGTTATAATATTTCATTTTTGGCTGTTGATTGTGTGCTTTGTCAATGTAGAGGAAGGGCTCCTTATGAGAACCTGAGTTGCTAAAAGGATTATTCTATGTAAACATCATGATGTAACAGGACTGATAATGGAAAAATAATATTCTGTTGGAAATCTCTGGAGGTTCTGCTACATGAGGTATAATTGGACGGGCCTAGTAACCCAGTATACCAATTTCCAAATCAAGATTGTTAGTCATAAAAAAAATGGATACTCCAAATTCATCTTGAGAGTTCAATCAATAACAACAGGAGGTAGAAAAATAGAAAATTGTCCTAATTTTCAAAGTTCTTCTAGTAATAAATGCTTCTTAGGGAGAAAGAAAACCCCATAACATTCATTATTTAACTACTTCCTTTTGTAGAGTTCACTTTTTGAGAATAAAACATGGGGTTCTGTTGATTTTGACTAATTTTCTTGAATTTCCCTTATTGTTAAACCCTTTAACTTCCAGATGTAAACTTCTTAGAAGTAATCTTCAATTTTAATTATGAAAAAAATGCATTCGAGACATTTTGAGACAGATCTATTCTCTGCAAATAGGTATTGAAATATAATCAATAAAGTGTCTAATTATCTAAATACTAAATAATCATTTGGCAAAAAAATCATAATTTTTAATTTATATTTATGTGACATTAATATCACAATATCTTCTTGAAACTATTTCCTCAGAGGCTATTTGAAATATTTCCTTTACCAAATGTTATACAATTTCATAAAAATATATTCATCTTGACGTACATACACACATAAACTATATTCCTAACCTAAAATATACTCTAACACTCAGTGAATTCTCTCTCTGTAATCACTGACCTTTTCTCCATATTGCCCACTCTCTTGTAATATAGTGTGAAGTGGTTAGGAAAGAAATGAAAATACCAATTCACAACCCTGGAACCCAACTGAGATCAACTGCTAAAGATATTTCTGCTCAAAAATAAAGAAATAACCTGCCTCAGTTGGGCTTTTCAGCTTACACAGCAGGAAACATCCTTATTTCTGAAATCTGCAATATCCTCAAAAATAATTGTCTTGTGATACTTTGACTCAAAATGTGGCTTTAGCAGTAAAAACATATTGCATCCTCAGATTTTGTCTTTTTATTTTTTTAGGATAAAGAGTCAGCTTATTTATTTACTTCCATGTATGTTTATTGAGTTTCAAGTAACAAAAAAATACTAAACGTGATGGTGTCACCTTTAATAGAGTTACCCTCTTTAGAAATTTAGTTGTGTATATTTTGCAGCACAGATTATTATTTTTCTTATTTTTAAATCTATAACTTTCCTATTTTCTGAAACATTAATTTTTTCATAAAAATTATTTCATCTTGACAAGAAAAGAAAGGTTGCATCTATGTTGATATCCAAATTTCCCTAACTATGCATTGCTTCTTGGCTACAAAATAATGTCACAATTCTGAAAAATTATTTGGCAGCACAAAACTGGTTGAATTAAAGTGGTAGTGTAAATATTATTTATAATTGCTCCCAAATTTTCTGTTATTTATGTGAATTCTCACAGGAAAATTTCTTTCCTAAAGAACTTATCAAACACTAAAGACTTAAACACTTCCTGTTAGCCAACTATTCTAGGGGAAATGTTTGCAACTTTAGAAAAAAAAAATGTTATTTCTCACTCTTTTTCCCTTTTGGTTTCTGTCTTTCACCTTCCTCCTGCAAATCTCTTTGTAAGCAAACAAAACAAGTACAAGAAAACCAACAAGGAAACCTTTATAGGGTTTTGGGCCAGTTCATGGTCTTCCTCTTAACCACTTCCTGAATGTGCTCTGGGAGCAGTATTTTTACACTTGGAGACCCCCACATTCCTGTCACAGTGGATTGGAGTAGATACATAAATTGATCAAAGTTGTTCTTAGCAAATTCTTTTTCCTAGAAAGAAAGCAGTTTCCTGGAGCCAGGGGATGTATTATCTAAGCAGTTGTAATATGGGAATCTTCTGCCTTGTAGGCAGAGAAACAGAGTAAGCTGGCTTCACAGGGAAAAAAATGGAAGCAAATATCACAGAAAAAGCGGTGAGAAGCAACAACAAGAACAATGAAACAAGCAAACAAAAAACAAAGAAGAGAATATTGTCTGGTTCTTTTTCAACTTTCTTTTCCCAGGTACTTATTTCTCCTTGAAGCCAGGATATATCGCTGTCTTTAGAATTGAAAGATACTCCTGTAGCATGATAAATAATTCCTTTCTTTGCAGCTTGAATTGTCTATTATATGCAACCCAAATCCTTACCATTACCGAGTCTTTCAGAGATGAAAACAAAGAGGAGACCTAGATTAATTCTTGACTCCAAAAATTATTAGCTTATGATCATTGATATTGATCTACTTGGTGAAGCTTAGTTTCCTCAAATGTAACAGGAGCACCATAATACAGATCACACAGGATTGCTGTGGGTGGTAAATTTTATGGTTTATGTAAAGTACTTTGCACAGAACCTAACATGCTTATAAATGTCACTTCTCTTCCATTCCTCATTTTACCTGCATTTACTAACCTCTCATGCCCTTCAATGAAATAGTAATTTTCTCACTATTGTATCCTATGGCTTTGTGGAGTTTTTGGTTCTAGAATCTCATGAGATAAGAAGGATCCATCATTCATTATTTTCAGTATCTATAATAAGATACTGATAACTTTGAGCAACGTGTGGAAGCTGTCTGAGTCCATTAATGAAGTTGATTTCCTTCTGGTATCTCTGTCACTCATTGTCCCCCTTCTCGGGAGTCCTATAATCTCTGTTATTTCTTTATATCTACTCTAGATGATTGAATCAGACTTCTCTAAAAGCCCAATAAGGAATACTATCTGTTTTTTATAGCAAATATGTAAACAAAATTCCTATATATGTACTCTTATTCCTAGGCTAAGTTTTTCATGAGATTTTGAGCAACAGAAACAACGGCAAAAGTTTACAAAAATGCATCCCCAAAAAGACAAGTTACCAATAAAAATATAAACTAGGAAAATGTAATCAAAACAAAATACAATAGGAGGAAAAAAATATGTAGCAGATATCTAACATGAGAAGATGACATAACAACACAGTTGAGACCCAGATTTGATTACAAGTCTCTTAGCCAAAGAAAAGATCCATAATTAGTACATGAATTGTGCCATAACATTAAAAGATACAATTCACTTAGGAGGATGTGAGTCAAATGTAATTATTAATTTATTATTTTATCTTTTTAGCATGGGCAATATTAAACAACAATGGTTATTTTGAAAGATCCGTTTCCTATGAATTCCTCTCCTCATTTATGACATAGCAACATATGTAAAATAAACACTCAAGTACTTTTTACATCTTTTGTATCATTCATGATAGGGCAAAATTGAAGATATTGCCTACCCTTACTCCTTCCAGAATATTTTGTTACTTTCCACAGATATTTTATTGAGGTCAGATCTTTTCATTCCTTTTGTTTCAACCTTGTTTGTCTTATAATTTTCCTTTTATTATAGCAATACCCTCCTCTATGATCTCCCTTCATCCAGTTTCTTCCCACCATTGCCAGTAGAATCATATTTTCTTTTTCAAAACATATTCATTCCACTGGTTAAGTGTCTCTACATGCTATGTATAGCATAAAGTTTTAAATCTTTAGAAATTCAAGTGAATATCTTTCAAAACTTGCATTGGTCTTTTTTTTACATAACACATGTTATTTTTGACATAAAACATATCACTATTTGATGCAGTTATCAATTTTTTTGGTTTATTTCCTGCCTGTTCCCTCTTTCCCATCCATGCAAACCCAAAAGAGAGTTAGTAACAACCAGGACACCATTCAGGCTTTGCACCTGTTTCTTGGTACTCAGTATTCAAGCATGTCTTCATTAAAAGGAATAACAGTGGAGGAGTATTTAGTGCCTGACTGACCATGGAGTTCAGTCAATATGTCCACTACATATTTTCAAGGACTTCCCTCAAATCCTAACACTCGGCCTGCAGGAAGGTCTTTCTCTTTTTTTTTTTTCCTTCCAGAAAGCTATGTATCTATCACCGTCATATCCTTATAATCAGAACTGCCAAGACATTTGAATACTATAAGAATAAGAAATTGTAAGCTAACAAGTTAGCCTGCCACAGCTCCATGGATATTGGTAGAAAAAAAAAAAAATCTCTTGAGTAAAAGACAAAGGACAATTTATTACTCACAGCAATAACAATATCCAGAGTAACATCATTTGTTCATGTTCCCCGAGCCCCAATTCCCACAGTGTGAGACAATGAGGAATGATCAATGCTTGAACACACATAGGGGTACATTTCAGGACAAGAACCCATGTTTAGGAAACCCAAATATTTTATAATGGAGCCACAGGCAAAGTTGTACAACATTTTCCCAAAACGAGACATTATCTATATTGTCTTGAACAGAAAACAAATCTGCCTGTGATCCAGAGGGATTCATTATTTCAAGGACATTTGCTATACAAACATCATTAGAATGATAGGCAAAACAAAAACTACTAAACTGTTCATGCCTTTTCTTTTATTTTTTTAATTGGAGAAAAAGATAAAAATTTATTTAATGTTGTATGCACACAATCCTTTTCTCAGAAGATAGGAGAATACCCATGGAGAATCGTTTCCAAGCAGCATGGATACATTATTATGAAAGAGCAAAGACAAGAGCAAAAAGAAATGAAACGGAAATGGAGCATCAGGCAAGACTTGCTAACAACAATAAGAGTATACACGTGTGTGTGTATTTTATAACAATATTTATAAAATATCTTTGTAAAATAACTTGTATAAAATATCATTTAATTTTTATAAAGGGCAGCAATCATGCTCAAAGTTTTCTTCTCTTGTTTTCATTCCATTCATATGTTCATGAAATTTAGTGTGCTTTGCACAGTTATAAGTCAGTCACTTTCACAGTTTCATACATGCATTATACTATTTGCATGAACAGCAAACCAACAGGTCATGGGTCATTTGGGTTGCTTGAAAAATTTTGCTACAGTAAACCTATGCATATTCTGTTATATGACCTGCATAATATATTTGAGTTTTATTAGAGTATATTTTCAAGTGTAGGTGAATGCTCATCTTTCAAAATAACATTAAAATACTTTCAAAGTGTTCAAATTAACTTATAAACTTATAAATTCAACAGTTTGTAATATTTCTTTTTACCCTAAACTCTGGTAAATACTTGCCCCTTTGAATTTCTTAATTTTGCAAGGCTATAGTATAGAAAATTTAGTTTTGTTTTTCATTTCCCTGATTTTTGGTGAGCTTAATCATTTTTTCATGAGTTTAAGTCATTCTGAATTTTTGCAATTTGTGAAACACCTTCTCCTGTATTTTGCAAGGTTTGTGAGGTTAACCGCCTTCCTTACTAATGAATACATATTTTTTTTTTTTTTTTTTTTTTTGTATAAAAATGTCCCTCTGGTTCACATATTGCTTTTCAACTTCTTTAAGGTGTCCATTGATGGACAAATGTTTTTAATTTAATATTGAGAACTGACACCTTTAATATAGCTAAAATTTTTGTGTCTAATAAAAGGTATCCTTTCATCGTTTCTTATCCTGTATTGCCAGTGTATACTTCTAAAAGGTTTAAATTGCTGTCTTTGAAATTTAAGTCTTTAATTCATCCAGTATTGATTTCTTTGTTATGGCTTAATTTGGAGATCCACAATAAATATTTCCCTGTATGGATAAGCAATGGTCCCACTACCATTTAATTAACAGCCTACCATTTTCCCAAAGAGCTGCAAAACCAGTTTTATCTTTTAATAAATTTCAGTATATTTTGAGTACTATTTCTGGGTTCCTTACTTTGTTCCGTAGGTTAAAACTTTCTATCCCTGTGCCAATATCTCACTTTCCTCATTATTAGAACTTTATAACTCTCCCTCTGTGATAGAAAAAGCCCAGTCTCCTACTTTTTTTTTTTTTTACCTCTTTCTTCACCTTCTCTTTTTTCTTAATGCTGCTTCTTTTTACATTTTTCCTTAATGTTATCTTGGCTAATTTGATCTTTGCTTCTATATTTACATTTTAGAGACAACTTTTAACTTTCCTTGAAAAAATATACAATAAGCAATTACTTTAAAACTATATACTAATATGAGAGAAATTGGTATTTTCATATTTAATTATCCTAATATCAAGCATGATTTATATGTTCATTTTTTCAGGACTACTTTTATTTCTTTCAATAACTTTTAAAATAAATTTTCCAATTCATATCCTAAATATCTTATTTAACTTATATTTTGGTCAATATTATACATAGAATATTTTGGACTATTTTTTAAACTTCTTTTTTTTTTAATTTTTTTTTCATTTCAGCATATTACAGGGGTACAAATGTTTAGGTTATGTATATTGCCTTTGCCCCACTCTAGTCAGAGCTTCAAGCATGTCTGTCCCCCAGATGGTGTGCACTCCACCCATTAGGGGTGAATAGATCCACTCCTCCTCCCCCTTCCCACCTGCCCAACACCTGATGAATGTTACTACTATATGTGCACATGAGTATTGATCAGTTAATACCAATTTGACGGTGAGTATATGTGGTGCTTGTTTTTCCATTCTTGGGATACTTCACTTAGTAAAATGGGCTCCAGCTCTATCCAGGACAATACAAGAGGTGCTAGGTCACCATTGATTTTTGTGGCTCAGTAGAACTCCATGGTATACATATACCACATTTTTTTAATCCACTCAGGTATTGATGGGCACTTGAGTTATTTCCACATTTTTGCAATTGTGAATTGTGCTGCTATAAACATTCCAGTCCAGATGTCTTTTTTATAAAATGTCATTGTCCACTGCAGAACTCAGTCTTCAACTGTTTTGCCTTTGTTTGGGTGTTCACTTTGAAATCTTTTTGCTTCAATCTATCATTCTCTTTGATAATCTCCATTTTAATTCGTTATTCACTTTGAGGACACTATATATAATCAATCTCTTTGAATCTCAGCCTTATTTCAATCATTCTTTAAAATCTGGCCTCAAATTTATATTTTAAAATAGTAAAATGATATTTCCAGTAATTCCATAATTTCAAGATATATTTGTGTTTAAAATATGACTCATAGAACACAACAGAGTTTACTAACAATTTGAGGCTTCATTATGAAAGTAAATCTGTATTTTATTTATTATTTACTATGTTTATAAATTTTTACTTTTGACTACAGATAAATCATAAAGTGAAATATCACATAAAATCTTCTATAACTGCCTATGAAAATTTTTCATATACACGGGCTCTTTTTATTTTATTCTGGCAATTCCTCTTTCACTACAATTGAGTTCTCAAATACTATTACAATATTATGTATGTTTTAATTTTGATTTCATCAGTTGTTTTTCATAGATTATATTAGTCAATATTTCATGCTTATTTTAGTTCTTTTTGTATGTTTCAAAATCTTATTTGCTGGATTTTTAAATATTTTGATTCAGACATACATATGTATATTTAGATTTCACATTGTGCACAGTAACTTTCCCTTATTAATATGTTTATATACAAAGGGAATTAATTATAAGCTGCCTTCAAATATACAGTGTTATTTTTATTTCAACATT
Source organism: Eulemur rufifrons (assembly GCF_041146395.1). Classification (NCBI taxonomy): domain Eukaryota; kingdom Metazoa; phylum Chordata; class Mammalia; order Primates; family Lemuridae; genus Eulemur; species Eulemur rufifrons. The sequence goes on from NC_090989.1 coordinate 32,296,725, forward strand.
ATTACAACTGTAGTTGAAATGCAGCTATTTTCAACTGACATTAAAATATGGAACAATGGTTATTTCATATTCTATTCTAAACAATAATATTTTTCAGCTAACTCTTTGAAACAAAAATATTCAAAAGTAAATATTTTTACAAAGTTCTAAGATATGCTAAATATCATAACAGTAAAGAATATGTGATATGCATGTATACATTGCAGGAAATGTAACATTTCCCTTTTTCTTGGCTGTTGTTTTACCAATTTCTATTTCTTACCCACCATGACTGAAGTAAGGACCAAGAAGAATGCTAACTTAAAAAAATAAGTTTCAGCACCATATTATATGATTGAGACTTGAAAGATGGAAATGACACACCTAATTTATAAAAACAAAAAAATTGAATAAAACATATGATTAAGTCTTTTATTGAAGAACAAAATGTAACTTACAAGAAAGTAAAAAGTTCAGGAAAAGCTATAACATATGAAGATGTTGTGTTTTATTACTGGAGAAGAGAGTTGTGTCTTCAAGTAGAATGACTGATTGCTCCTCAATGAGAAAGAACAAATACAGGACAAAATGATTAATGGATAAGAAAGCTGTAGAAGGTCTGTGGAAAATAAATTTTGTGAAAAGAATTTTATGTATAATCAAGCTGGCTAAATTTAAAAATACAAATCGTTCTCAATTTATAAATCTTTGATTTATAATTTTTGACTCTACAATAGGTTTATTAGGATGTAACCCCATCATAAGTCAAGGAGCTTCTTATCACTTATGATGGGGTTACAGTTTCTACTGAATGCATATCACTTTTACATATTCATAAATATGAAAATTATAAATTGAAACATTGGAAGTTAGGGACTGTATGCTATGTCGCCAGGATTAAATACATTCTTTTACTTATAATATTTTAAAGTTACAATGGGTTTATTGGGATGTAATCCTATCATAAGTTAAAGAAGATCTGTATTTATGAGTGTTTTTAAAAAAAATAACATTAATATCAAAAGTACACTAATGCAAAACTAGAATTTTATCCTCTGGATTAAAACAAGGTTTTCTTAGGGGATCGTTCTGCTCTTGATAGAAAATTGTAAAAGGTTTGGCTTTACCTTTTAGGTAATTAGCCTAGGAAACAAAGATTCTATGTTTTACCAAGATAAGTTTCTGTGCTTCATGTTGTCTTTACTAGGTTTTTGATCACTTAAGAAAACTGAGTCCTTTTTTAATAAAACAGCTATGGTTTTTGACATCTATATAACTTTCGGTATTTGACTTTGAAGTCTTTTAATTACCATTCTGATTAAATATGTGATATTATTTCACAGTGACATGCAATCGATTTTGAACAAGTGTTTTAAATCCTTGATATCTTTTTTTACACACTTCCCTAATGAAAATCCTAAATTAAGTCTTTTTCTCGACCTTGAATTAGCTTTGAGATATTCCAAATGGGCCTTTGGAACATCTCAAAGTGATCTCTCTTCTTATAAAAAGAAAGAAATTAAACTACTTGGGCTTATGTGACATATTAAATTATATTGGAAGCATTGTCAAATAATAAGTAATGCTAAACCATATTAAAGTTATATTTGTATGGATATTAATGTATATTTCAGAAATTATAGGAAATTTCTAGAACTGTGATCATATCATTTTACTGGGTAAGAATATCCAGAAATCTGATGAAAAAACTGATTGGTTTCATAAAACTGTTAATCCAACATCAAGCAGAATAATAATTAATTGAATACCAAGAGAAGGTTTTGGCAGATTTTCATGCTAAGTCATCCAGTACTGAAATTATTAAGATATACAATTTGAAAGAACTTCATAAGTTTGATCCAAGGAAATTATGTATGATAATCTATTTAATAAACAGTGCTATGTGCCTGAATTGAAGAAACAAAATTCATATTTAAGAGAATATGAATGCAATGTTAAGCATGGACTCATGAAGAGCCTAAAAGGCTACCTGTTCCTTTCTGAGTCCTTAAAGCTTCCGTTATCAAAGCCCTACACACTTTGGCTCATCATAGGGTAAATAAAATGATGTGAACTGTAAAAACAATTGGTGTTGTGACTACTCTAAAATTGTTAAAGTAGTTTATGACCAGTTTTTCATTTGTCAAATCCATAATTCTGGTAAGACAATAAACACCTCAATTGATAGCACTTGCTGAATTATTTAAATATGTACAGATAAATTTTATTAAATTGTTTCTTTTAATGCATGTTTTGTGAGTATATAGAATCTTTCCCATGCAGGAAGTCTGATGCTATAATAGTAACTAAAAGGATATTAGGAAATAGGTTGCTTCTATGGGGCATTACTGGAGAAATCTCCAATGATAAAAGAACTTATTTCCATGGAAAAGTTTGAAAACAGTTAAATAAGGTATTACAAAAACAAGGGCAGTAGGCAAAGCAAACTTAATCAACTGAATTAATTGCCTTGGTCAAAGATATTGCCAATTGATGTCAATCAGAGCCACTCTCAGTGGAAAACATAGGGTGACTGAACCCTTATGAAATGGTACTGGAAATTCTATGTCATTAGTAATATAACCTTGTGCATTTCTTGCTCTTGGAAACTCTAATATGACTAAATATTGCAAGACTTTAATAAATTATGTCAAGGTATATTTTCATCAGGCAAAAGCAGCCCTTCATGACACAGCCACTGATAACAACTAGACCGTTCACAATTTAGAATTTAGAGACTGTGTGGTTTTGTAAAAGACACCAGAGAAAAACTGCCCTTGAACTCCATTGGAAGAGACCACACCAAGTTCTGCCCTGCAGTAAAACTTCAGGGCCTTGACTCTTTCAATTTAAGAGGACCAGACTACTGGGATTATGCACCCATTATAGATGTTAAAGTAAAACTTCCTAGGGAGGTTTCTCCTCAGAAGCAGAAGGCATCCTGGATGTGAACAGCTTTACCAAGATCATAAATCTATCTTTTCTGTCACCGTGAAACTTTTGTTCTCTTTCTTCTTTCCCTGCTGTTTCTTTTCTGTTTATACATGGCTAAATAATGTAATAAATTAAGGTTTCATAACTGATAGCTTTCACAGACAATTAACTGAATCCTGGATCCATCATGTTAAACCTAAATGCTTCCATGATCTTAAATATTCTCTGGTTCACTCTGTAACATGTTTCTCTGATATTGCAAATGTGACTATTTGCTCAAATTGCACATCTGGTCCATTCTATAAGGTTAGGTTGTTAGATTCACATGCTAAGATTCCTTGTTTATATCCAAGAGAAGAAAAAACCTATAATAAGGATTTTGCAGTTGAATTATATTAGAAATAGAATAAGAAAACCAAAAGAAAGTTCATTCAACAATTTGTAAACAAATTTATGACCAAAAATCCTTAGTTGTTGGTAGCCTCCCACCATGCAATAATTCAATAATAGAGTCTTAACAAATATTAATAATGTTTTCTACTAGTAACCCCTAACATACAAGGCATCTTACAGGGAACTGTCTGTTTTGCCCCTGTAGGATATATTTTTTATCGGTGCAAGATTTAACAACCAGCCATACTTATGGACAACTCCCTGTCTCAATCAGTAGAAAATAAGGGGCCAATGAGGATTAGGAATTTTAACAGTACCGCTTTCACTCCATAACTAACTGGAAATTGTGGTGACTATAAATTGGAAGGCTTTTTATTTATTATCCTATATTTTTCACCTTCAAGATCAAATCTTGTAACTCATCCTCAAATAGAATAGTTAGAAACACATTAATATAAAAAATACCAGGGAGCTGGCAAGAAAAGTTTCATTTTTAGAAAACCACTGAACACTTGTTACAGATATGGTATTATTTTCTAAGATCCCACTGACATAATGTAATAATTACAAATATTTGGCTTTAAAATTTAAATGTCTCTTTATTCTGCTGCAAATATATATATATCACCCACAACCCCAGGATGAGACAGTGGAGGTTCTGCGACATTTTTAGTACAAAACCAAACAAGTTCACTCCGTGCCATCACAACAGAAAAGCCAGTTTGTACTGAGGAAGAAAAGTAAATGCGAACATGTAATTTGGTAGAAATATTTTCTTAATGAATCCCACTCGGTTCTTAGTATTTCTGTAGAGAACCAGCCTCTTGACATTTGACTTTAGTGTGTTAAGTTATACTTGAGATGTTTTGTTGTCTTTGCTCTTAGGCCATTTAATGAATGCCATGTTGTGACCTCAATCAAACTACTTAACAAGAAACTGTCACTGGAATTTGCTTTATTCCCCTCTAGCTGCCCTCATAAAATATGCTGTGTTTCTAAATAAATATTTGTGAGAGGCAGGGGAGAAGAAAAAGGCATGGTTGTGCAGCATAATAATTCCTCCACTAGCACTGGGAAACAATTCATGTTCAACATCTCTCTACCATTCAGTTCCCTCCCCACATCCTGTAGTAGTGTTCTATGGCTGTCTTACTAAACCACCACAACTCAGTTGCTTAAAACAATGGTCTGTTACAGTTGTCCATGTCAGAAGTTCTGTACTGGTCTCAGTAGCTAAACCTAAAATGTCAACAAGATGCATTTATTTCTAAAAGCTCTAGGGAAAAATCCAGTTCCTTGTGGTTGTAGGACTGAGATCCTCATTTTCTTGCTGGTTATAAGATGAGGAATGCTTCCAGCTTCTAGAGGCCACATGCATTCTCTGGCTCATGGCCGCCTTCTTCCATCTGCAAAGCCAGTAACAATGGGTCAAATCCTTCTCACATCACGTCTCTCTAGAAACTCTTCTGCTTTCCTTTCCCTTACTGTATAAGGTAATATATTCACAGGCATAACACCAGTGGGCAAAGATTCTGAGATCCCAAACTCTGCCTATCGTGTTTTAAATCTCTATTCTAGCTGCAGTTCTCTACTGACTCTTCTATGAACCCTTCTTGCAGTTAAGGATATCTACATATATAATATTAAGTTTCCTTGTAATTTTAGTATGTTGCCCAATAAATCCATATCTGAAAGTACTTTTATATACTTATTTTTCAAGGTTCAACTCAAAGCCAATATTTTTCAGGAAGAAAATAAAATTTTTTGGCTTTTAATTGGAATCAATGCCTCTGTCTCCTAGAATCCTTACTGGAGAGTAGGATGGATAGGGCAATTAGGAAGGGGAACTAAGATTTATTCAGTGCCTATGCTATGCCAGGTGCTTTAAACACATTTGTTGTACACATCTATCTAACAAAGTTAGCATTATTAATCTTATTTAATAGATGAGAAACATGTTCCAGAGAGGATTGTTCACTTCCCGGATACCACTTGGCATAAAAATGGAGGTAGGAAATGACTGCTCATCTTGTTGCCTCTAAAACATCTGTGCTTTTCCTGCTGCCTTAGTGTACTTTACTTTTGTCATAGCCCTTATCAGAGAACATACATTTTAATATCCCGGATGTTATTAACTCCTCCAATTAAAATAATTTAAGCCCTTATTCCACATACTATGAAAAGTTTGGTTCCTTCTCCGGAATTTTTAGAATAGCACTTCACTAACTTCTCTCCACGTATCAGCTAACTTTGGTTCTAGCCATTTAGCAGCCACATTCAAGTATAACCCTATCCTATTTGTATTTTTAGGGACTGTCTCATATCTGCTCCTGAGTCTGTGTGTCCAACTTTCTTCTCCATTATTACCTATGTCTGATCCATTGTCCTCATGTCCTGCCGCAGCTGTTCTCTGGCTTCACTACTTCAACATACAGCAGGTGCTTCTCTCTCAATTTTGCAAAATACGACAGAGACATGATTGTTTTAACATGGTAAAGTTTGGGATCACTAAAGAAGTATCCCAGAAAAACACAGGCAATCATGGAAGAGTAAATATACTTAAGAGTCCCTCAATTTTCTCTGCCATCAGAAATTTCTCACTTGCTGTGTATCTCCTTGAGCCCAACATACTGTCAAGCAGCTGATCATCTGATTTGCTCTCCCAGATCCCTCCTCCCCCATTCTAATTCTCTGCCCATTCCAGATCATCCTTAAACACTTGTGTTGTATACAAGTCATGGGAAAAATGAAATGTCAATGCATTTATTATTCAAAAAGTGTAGTTTGGGGATGTGTGAAAAACACTCCCATTCTATCCACAGTAGGGAGATGGGCAAAGGCGAAAACAATCAAGTAAAAATGCCCACTAGGTGTTTTCTAAATAAAAGAGTCAACTACCTCTATTAAATAATACGATTTGTGTACCCCTCTCCCGTGCATTTAGGAGTGTGGGTTTTTAAACATATAACTGCTTTTGTGTTCTCATCATGCATGTAGTGTGTGTGTGTGTGTGTGTGTGCATGTGCGCCTGCCTGTGTGAGCACACACAACCATTTCACCACTAGAATGTGAGCACTTAACTTTTGGAGACAGTATCTTATTCTTATTTGTCTTTGTATACACTAGTTACTTGACTAATGCTTTAAAGGCTATAATTTGAAATGATCAGCATGTAAAACATTCTTTTAATAGCTTTCTTTCTAAACCCCCTGGTAAAAGATAGAGTTGAGTGCTTTGTGATTTTAACAAATGATTTTAGGATTTATTAGCTACTTGACTATGTCTCTTTTATCCAATTACTTACTTTAATCCCAATGACTTGTTTTATTTTTTATATTTTATTAATAATTAAGATGCCATTATATTGTAAAAATTAAAGGTTTTCCTGAAAAGTAAATTGATCACAATATAGACATTCTGCTGTTAAAATGATTTTACATATTAAATATGGACTTGATCTTTCCTTATATAAAAGTAGCATATACTCTCTCTCTATATATATATTCTTGAAAAGAAATGCCAGCTTTAATTAACAATCCCTGCACATATTTATTATAGTTACAGCTCTTGAAGTGAAAAACCAAGTTAATTATTTGAAGGTTGTTATTTGTTCACTTTTTTTAGTGTGTTCCTAAATAGTGTCAGGGGCAGTCTAATCAACAATTAAAATCTGTGTAAAATTAATTCTATCTATGTTCTTATACTTTGAGTTTTGGGGATATGAAGTTGATATAAGTTTATATAAATCATATGTAATCCCATTTAAAATCCTTGGATTAATGAGTTTTAGGCAGAATTATTTTGGCCTTGTCAATTTGCCATGGTTATAATGCCTCTATAATGCTTATAGAGATGATGAATTACTTAAATGTATTTTGAAACCATTGCACATAGAAATGGTAAAGCTCAGTGTACTTGTCTTTGGAAAACTGCCAAAGCAGTGGACAAGCAAACTGCCAAATATGTGCACAGGGCATTCGTGAATGACAAACTAAAGTGCATACGAGTACGTGAAAACAGGTGCTCTGGGATGCCTGGTATCAGCAAAGCATCTGGGCCCTGATGTGTGACAGCATTATATTTTCTACTCCCAATGGAGAACAATTCTAATCATAAACACAAAGCCTGGCATTGTGTAGAGTCCTTCTGTTTGGTAACCTTCACAAGATATTGGAACAGAAGTGTTCCAACACTTTTAATATTTGAAAACTCTAAATCTCATCTATAACTGCTTAGGACCATATCTATTGCTGGCAGTACTAGATGCATGTGTCTTAATATAGCTACTCAATTCAGCTTTTTTTCACTTTGGGGAAAGCACATATGCTAGATACATGGGATGATTTTCTGTCCTTATTGTTCATTTTGGCCACTAATAAATGTTACTAAATAAATGCTAGTTATAAACAAAATAGTTATTTCTTGATTACTCCATTTTTAGCTCTTCAGTTTAAGAAAGTAGGGCTCTAAAGCACCTTCCTAAACCATACTTTGTAGATTAACTGCTATGTGTCTTCTACAATCAGAAAAACACTTTTTCAATATATGTTGGGAGAACACTAAATGTAAGTTTGGACTGAACTAGAAAAAGGCTTAATTATACTTTAAATAAAAAATTAATAAGATTAAAAGCACTTAGAGTGGACATTTTTATTTGCCTTATGTGTAGTGCAAAACACTTTTTTTACTATATTATGCTTCAGTGATTCTTACCACTGAACAAACTTTATAATCATAGGGACAGGTCTTAAAAATACTGATGCTTAATACCCACATGCTCATGAATAAATTGATTTAATTGTTCTGGGGCAAGGCCCATGTTTCAGTATAAAGCCTTCCAGTGATTCTAATGTGCATCCAGTGTTAAAAACCACCATTATATCCAAAGTTCTATTTCAAGCTACTTTAATACTCAATATATCCACTCCATATTGTGTCTGTAATGTACTTCTCTGGACTTGATGAAATTATTTTTTGTTTATCTCCTTTCTTTCTTTCTTTCTTTTTTTTTTTTTTTTTTGAGACAGAGTCTCGCTTTGTTGCCCAGGCTAGAGTGAATGCCGTGGCATCAGCCTCGCTCACAGCAACCTGAAACTCCTGGGCTTAAGCGATCCTTCTGCCTCAGCCTCCCCGGTAGCTGGGACTACAGGCATGTGCCACCATGCCTGGCTAATTTTTTCTATATATATTTTAGTTGGCCAGATAATTTCTTTCTATTTTTAGTAGAGACGGGGTCTCGCTCTTGCTTAGGCTGGTCTTGAACTCCTGACCTTGAGTGATCCACCCGCCTTAGCCTCCCAGAGTGCTAGGATTACAGGTGTGAGCCACCGCGCCCGGCCCATACCTCCTTTCTTATTTAATGTTCTACTGAGAAGAAGAGAGATTTCAATTTTAAAAACAGCAATGATTTGGAAACAATATGTTCATTAATTTTTTGGTTTGGGGCCTCAATTGGTGAGAAGTTGAGGGAAAATCTCCTACCCTGACTCTCATACTCATTGCTTTGTTATTTGATAAACTGAATCAAAATGTAAAATCATTTATTTATCCTTTTAGTTCTAATTGTAAGTGGATTAGAAATTTGTCATATTTTAGCATGACATTTCACAATCAGAAAATTAAATAGAAATTCAGGAAAAGCTTTTGGTATAAGAATCTTCTAAACCCCCTCTGTAAACGAACAACTTGAGGAAGTGTCAACATTGTTCCCTGGATAGTATTACTGCTACATACTTATTTCACATAATTATAATTCATATTGTGCAATATATTGACAAGTGGCTTCAGGGAGTAGAATCTAGGGAACATAAAGTCAACAAAAATTAGAATAGCAATATAGCAATATTAGCCATATGTTTTACTACCTATAATGGCCTGCAGTTGTTATTTTTTAAAAATTCTCTCAATGTGAACACATACTGTGTCACTTGATAGATTTTTTTTTTATTAAAATTACCTACAATTTTAAAATTGCCACTTAAAATTTTAAATATCTATGCTTATTTTCTCTAGGTAATGAGGCAAAATAACAAAGAAAAAACTTATCAATTTTAAAACTGAATGCTATAATATTCCTGAAGATTTTCTTTGTCTCTCACATGCTTACTTTTTTCCCTTCCTCTTCCCTTCCTTTCTTTCTTCCTTTCTTCCTTCTTCTCCTTCTTCCTTTATTGAACATAAAATCTCTCTCACACACAAAAAAGACATCATATATACCATAAAGAAAAAATGAAGCAAGATATTTTTACCTTCTAGAATACTGTCTCTGTTTTCTCCAGTTTCTAGAGAAAACTGTTTCTGCAGTCTGCTCTCCACTTTGCTCCATCACATTTGGGTCCTGACTGTGAGATTCCCACTGGCCTCCTACTGTCCAGAATGTGCTCAGGGTATTCCATATTATATACTGTGCCCTAAGAAAATAGCTAATTTTCTCATAATTGTACATGTCCAAACATATTTGTACTATTATATGTTTCCATGGTGGTCTGCTAGATGTCTAGTGAGACCAAATAACTCACAAACTGTTAATGGTAAATTATGACATTATAAAAAATGTTCTTCTTGGTCATAAAATTTTATGACTCCAGAAAAATGTTCATAGCAGTTATATAGAATGTGAAAGAAACTAGCTAGAAGCTAGTGCTAGTAGCTTTATATGGCTATTACATATCTGAATGTTATCCTCAGTTTTGTAGGGCCCAACTTTAGGGTTATTAGTTCATTCAGAGATGAATAAATTCACTGAAGTGACTTTTAGTATGACAATTTCTCGGGGGCATGGGGAGGCATGGGCAATATATATAACCTGAACTTTTGTACCCTCATAATGAGCTGAAAAAAAAAAAAAGAAATTGATGTATAAACAAGTATACTTTTCAAGATATTTATGTGTATGTATACATATATATGTATTATATGTATTATATATATAAGATTGTATGTTACCCCCATTAGAATTTGAGTTACATAACAAACAGGAGCTCTTTTTTGACCACTATATCCTTAATATGTAGAACAATACCTGACACATATATTAAGCATCTAATGAATATCTGGTATAAGAATAAACTTATGAAATAAAAATTACCATACTGTAATTTTCTCCTTACTTACCTGTGTCATCCATCAGACTTTAAATACTATGAGGGTAGGAACTATACTATTCACTTATGTAATGCTGGATTCTAACATAATGCCTTGGCAAATCAATACTTGCATGTGCAATTTTCCTACAGAAAATTAGAGTTTAAATAATGATGGTAATAGTAGTGATGACGATAAGGAGAAGAAAGATGATGACACAATCAGTAAAGCAGATTATATGTGGCCATATTAAAAGAGCCAGTCAACCATTACACAAACATTCATTGTCTACCACATTCCAGGCACTGATCTGGGAACATCAGGAAAAGGCAATGACTATGAAAACTTCATGACCAACATACATTGTGCTTTATAAGGGGAAGAAAGTCATAAATACCTAAGCAAGTACATAATTAAGGCAGTTTAGATTACTGAAGTTAGCTATCAAGTTTGCATAGCAGTGAGTGAGTGTGAAGCTTGTCTTGAGTATGTGGGTGTCTAGAGTGGCACAGGAGATTCCACCATAGTTAGACTCATTGGGGATGACCTCTCTGAAGATGGCACATTGAAGCTGAGTCCTCCATGATGAGAAGGACACAGCCGTGAAAATATGTCGGGGAAGAGCATGCCATAGGGACGAACCAACAAATGTGAATGCTTTCAACTGAGAACAAAGACAAGTGTGAATAGAACACAATTAGTAAGGAGAGCAAAAGGACAGGTGAGCTCAAGTAAGGCCATTTGGAAGTCTATGATAAGGCTGCTTGATTTTAAGTACGATGAGAAGTTGGAAGGTATTAGGGGAATTACAATATTATATTTGATCTTTCAAAACTTCTCTTTGACTATACTGGAGAAAATAAACTATGTGTAGGGGGAAGATAAGAAGCAAATGGTTAATTTGTAGCTTGCTGAGCTTGCTGCAGGTTTCTAAGGGGGAGATGAGGTGGTATAGACTAAAAACAAAGATGGTAAGTGGGTGGATTATGGATACATAATTATAAGTTGAGAAAATAGGAATTTCTGATGGAATTACAAAGGAATATAGACAAAAGTTGTCAAGAAATGTACGGCATTGTTACATAGTGGTTAAGGAAGTATTGGGATGGGTAGGAGACCAATGCAAGTGTTCTCTTTTGGCCATGTTGAGTTGAGGGTGCCTATTTTAAATCAGAGTTGATTTATCAAGAAGGCAGTTTGGCTGTTCAGAGAAATGGTCTAAGTAAAAAGTAAATATTTAGCATTTATTCACATATAAATGTAATTGAAATCGCATGATTGATAAACACCTGGTGAAGGGAAAGTGATACGAGAACAATGCAACATTTAGAGTCTTGATATAGGAAGAAAAACCAACAAAGGAGATTGAGAAGCAGCAGCCAGTAATGTAGGAGAAAGTTATAATGTCATAGAAGTCTAATGAAGAAAATGTTTCAAGTAGAAAACAAGGTCAAATGCTGTTGAGAATTTAGTAAAATGAACATAAAATAGGCATAGATACAAACTATTTTACTGTAGTGGAAAGAATAAAAGTATTGGCGTGTTTTGAGGTGAGAATGGTTGGCATAGGTGTGAAACAGGTATATTTGAAGAAGTATTGCTGGGAAATAATGTAAACTAATGGTGTAATACCTGGTGGAAGCAGGCAAAGGAAGATGTTTTCTTTAATATTAAATACATTAAACCCATTTATATTCTAACGGGAATGACTCAATAAATGATAGGAACTGAAAAGGCAGGAGAGAAAAATAAAAGTGTAACAGCTACACCCTTCAGAAGACAACATTGGTGGGGACTCAAGGCTCCAGTGGCAGAGTTGTCAATTAAAACCCCTTTATTATTTCAATGGAAAGTACAGAATATTTAAGTACAGATATAAGCAGGATGGTAAAATTGATAAAGGGCAGATTGTTTTTTCCCTAGCAGCAGTTGTTATATGTGAAGTATATGATAAAGTCATCATAGAAGAATGAAGAGTATGTAGCAGGCGTTGAAGAGAGAAAGTTTGAAATCATTTCAGAAAAAGTGACATTACTAAAGGATTATGGAGAGATTGTTTAGAGGCTTTGAGTGTTTTTGAGGTTTGCGGTCTTAATATTTAAGAAAGTTCATTCAGCACATTTGTGTAATTTTCTTCAGCAACATTCAGATGTAGTAGAGGAGTACATAAATATTTACTTATAGCCAGCCCGGTGATTTTGCAATTAGAGTAAAAGACATAAACACCCATTGATGATAGAGGATCTGGTGATCACTAAAATGGACAAGGCTGTGAAACATTATGGGACTGACTGTAGATATTAGGCCTTCCAAAGTCTTGTTGATACAAATATGACTCAAATAGTCCCAATATTTTCTGCAGAATGAAAAGGGTTGATATCTTTGAGTTTGGCATGAAAGAATTTGTTTTTATTTAATATCAATGCTTATTATAATTCCTCTTCTTATTATACATCCTTAATACAAAGATACTTACAATCTTGCCTCTGAGCCTCGTATATATAGAGAGAAGACAACTTTAGCTAAATGTAATGCTCAGTATAGGTCAAACAGATTTAAAAAGCGACAGAATATTCAGCTTGGTTAGAAAAGACTGCCTTTAATTGAGTAATTATAAGATTGCATGAGGCCAAAAACAACATATTTTAAAACATATATGCATATTTTTGTTTATTTTCCAGTTTGTGTGAAAATCACTTCCATACATTGTTTATGAGAAATGATTAAAAAATGTATTCTGAAATTTCTACCTTAAAATTTGCCTAAGTGTTCTTCTTTATTTTGCTTAGAACCACAGCTAAAATTTAAACATTGTTAGAGGCAGTAATAAAACAGCATAACTAAAATTCGTTTTAGTTATCCATGAGAAACCCCTAATAAATGTTAAAATTCAATGTCATGATAGAAAGCTTACCATTGTTTGTTACATTAAGAACTTAAATTTACTAATGGTGCAATTTTCTTGCTAATTCATTTTTTTACTTAATGGCATATAATTGTTTGAATAACATTTGATGCCTCCTCAAAAAAGAAAAGGCGGCCGGGCGCGGTGGCTCACGCCTGTAATCCTAGCACTCTGGGAGGCCGAGGCGGGTGGATTGCTCAAGGTCAGGAGTTCGAGACCAGCCTGAGCGAGACCCCGTCTCTACTAAAAATAGAAAGACATTATATGGACACCTAAAAATCTATATAGAAAAAAATTAGCCGGGCATAGTGGCGCATGCCTGTAGTCCCAGCTACTCGGGAGGCTGAGGCAGTAGGATCGCTTAAGCCCAGGAGTTTGAGGTTGCTGTGAGCTAAGCTGACGCCACGGCACTCACTCTAGCCTGGGCAACAAAGTGAGACTCTGTCTCAACAAAAAAAAAAAAAAAAAAAAAAAAAAAGGCATTATGAAGGGGCATATTCAACTCCAACTAAAAGAAATTTAGTTAATGATAAAGAAATTGAAAAATAACATTAGTGTACTCAATTCTGGTGCCTCCTGCCCACCTTTTTGAAACATTAAAATGTATGTAATGGATGGTCCAGTAAGAACATCATTATTAATACTTACTAATTATGAAATAAATTATTTTGCAGTGTTTAGTTAGACAAATATACTCTACTATGAAGAACAAATATATTAAAATGTATACCAAAATGATTCATCAATTATGATAATGAAAAAGTATTCATTGTCTTGTGATTTAATAATTTTATAAATACAAATTAGAAAGCATATAAAAATAGTGAATTCTTAACATCTACATAATGCCACAATATTCCTACCAAGAAAGCATGACTTAATAGCTATATGATAGATTCCAAGAAAAGAATGTCTATTGTCAAATGCACCACTTTCAATCTGCTATTTAATATAATTTATAACTTTCTATTCTTTTATGTATTTTATTCATTTAGGTAATTATTGAGTATATACCATGTATTTGTGATTACAAATTACAATTAACTTTAAAGACAAAGGCAAGGTTGAAATGAGAAATTATCACAGGAGGACCTAACCTAGATTCAGCACTAAGAGAGAGTTTCTTTGAAGACGTGAAATTCACCTCAAGATCTGAAGGATATCAAGCAATTATACAGAAAAGAATATGGGAAAATAACTTTCTATGTATAAAGAGAATGTGCAAAACATGACAATCTGTTAATCTATAGATCTGAGCTCTGAAGAGAGTCTGATATTAATCAAAATGAAAAAAATGTACAAACTAGATTTCCTAATATGAAATCAAAAATTCTAATCCATGACTGGGTGATTCTGAAAAATTGTAATCTGATGGTTGAGAAATAATTCAAAACTACATTGAACTACTGTCAAATATTTTAAAGCATTTCTACCTTTCTAAATATAACACATAAATCCAACATTCTCTATTCTGCTGATGTAAAATTTTAATTGTACCTACAGAAAAATATTTCAAGATGAAAGATTGAAGTGCCTTTCCTTTCACTTGTGTGGCCTATTTTCTTTCACTGTGTACACATGCATATAAATATAGAGACTTTTTGGTATCAATAGTTCTACAACCAATTAACAACTGGTAAGTACTTTGGCTTTTATTTTCATTTGCTTGGTTAAGTGTGTGCTAGTAAAGTACAGCATATATTTTTGATTTAAAAAATATCACTAATCTAACCAAAACTGAGTACCCACAACCTGATCTGATTCATTATTGTCTTTAGCCCTTTAAGGGAGGGAGGCCACATTCCTTTGATACATGCTTCTGCCAGTCTTAATGGTTATATCAAAAGTCCATGAACAAAGTATTATCTAGATATTTTATATTAGGACATATAATTTTGTGGGCAAAAGTAGGATTTGATACCTATATTGCAACTTTGCTAATTTTCTATTTGTATCATTTAATTTTATCTTAATGAAAGGTTTTATTTTCTGTACTGAAATTTTATATATGTCCATTACATTAAACTTGTATAAACAGAAAAGTTTGTAGAATACTAGTGTGGTGCAGAATAAAAACAATTATTTTTATGTTTATATAATTTTATGTAGAAAGAACATAAATGCTTAAGAATATATGTAAAGAATATAATGGGTCTGAGTGGTGTTTGTATTATGATTTAATCTTCATGTCAGAAAGATACTCTTAAAACACTCTATACCTTTAGGATCAATGATTTTTTTTGTACAGTAATGATAGCTAGATATACTGGCAATCCAGTTCTACATGGATTATTCCCTGGTAAAAGTTAGGCACTTTGGAAAGATAAATTAGTTCTTTCAGGCCATTAGAGATCATTTAGAAAATTACTTCTATTTTGCAATAATGGCAAAGTATAAATTAATCAGGTTTATGGACTTTTGTAGATTGGATTTCAAGCATATTATGACTATGTATTTATTTTCCTCTGTGCAGGTTGGATTTCAAGCATAGTTATGGCTATGTATTTCTTTTCCTCTTTTCCTCATGAAAATCATTTAAACCAAAAACAATAAGAACCATAAAAGAGAAAAAATCTTACAAATTCATTTTTCAACGAAACAGGAGGCAAATGTTATCCACAAATGCCAAATTATGTATAAATCCTACCACATTATTTATGATTGGGCAAAAACTATGTGAGCGTATAGGGAGGGAAGTGTAAATAATGCTAGTAAAGACAAATGGGCATAATTTCAGAAAATTACGAAACTGCTTTTTACAAATTATTCAATAATAAAGAGGTACAAAGTGAAAACTATGGTGAGGGCCTAAACTTTGCAAAGGCACAGGCATTGCTAAAAGTAATGATAATAACCAGCCACTGTTCATTCCCTAGTTTGCTTTCTCATAATTTCTACTCAGGAATCACATATCTCATGGTCGTAAAGATTCTTAACTTTCCCCATGGATAACATCACCCTTGTGAAATCTATGGTTAGTTTTTGAGATTATCTTCCAGGCCCTGCATTCCAAGGGAACAGCTGACCCACCCAGACCAGTGGCCCATGCTGAGGAACTGACTCAGCTGGTATTGTGACCCCCATCCAGGAACCGACTCAACAAAGAAAACAATTTCTACATCAGTATTGTTCTACCCCGAACCCAGCCAATTAGCAGACCCAATTGCCTGGAATTTTGCTCTCCAAACTATTTTTAAAAAGCCTTTTGCCCAAATTTTCAGGGAGATGGACTTGAGATAATCCTCCCATCTCCTCTCATGGGTTATTAAGCCCTTTCTTTGCTGAAACACCTGCTGTCTCAATGTACTGGCTGCTTCTTGAGCAGCGGGCAATGAAGCTGATTGGGCAGTAACAATTACATGAAAAATAAATTTTCTGAACGTATATCCCTTGATTTCAACAAGATATGTGGGAATTGGGGTGAATGAAAAGGCAGAGGAAGCTCTTCAGCAAGTGATTTGGCTCAGGACTTGGAGCAGCACAGTGAATCACAAACAATTCATTCAGTCTGTCTCTATGGCAGCAGAGATGAAGCGAATCTTTATTATATAGAAACTTCCCTGCCTAGTAGATTACTGGACCACTTCCTGTATAAAGAAAATGAATAAATGTGGGTAGACTAGGCATATTTAAAATAGTTAATATTTAATAATATAATAAAGGAAATTACATACTATAATTTTAAAGAAATATAAGTAAAACAAAAAGAAGGCAACATAGAAACCTACTAACAAAGTGACCAGAAAAAAATACTACCACAGAGAAAATACAAATGTTGGCCATAATTTTCTCATGAATTAAGATTTTAGTAAATCAATCACTTTGATAAAGGAAGACCACAACAAAGAAATAAAAAGAAAAAGTAAGAGGACAATAAATATGTAGAAAATGAATGGGAATACAGACAGAATTGAAGAAAATAGCAGGAAAAATTCAGCACAGCATACAGCAATAAAGACAAACTGGGGGCCGGGCGCGGTGGCTCACGCCTGTAATCCTAGCACTCTGGGAGGCCGAGGTGGGCGGATCGTTTGAGCTCAGGAGTTCGAGACCAGCCTGAGCAAGAGCGAGACCCCATCTCTACTAAAAATAGAAAGAAATTATATGGACAGCTAAAAATATATATAGAAAAAATTAGCCGGGCATGGTGGTGCATGCCTATAGTCCCAGCTACTCGGGAGGCTGAGGCAGTAGGATCGCTTGAGCTCAAGAGTTTGAGGTTGCTGTGAACTAGGCTGATGCCACAGCACTCACTCTAGCCCGGGCAACAGAGCGAGACTCTGTCTCAAAAAAAAAAAAAAAAAAAAGACAAACTGGAAAGGAGCACAAGGAAAAAGACCCTGTAGAAAAGACAGTAGGAGACAGATAGAACAGAAAAGGGAAACTCAAGCACAAGGAAATGGAAATAAGAGTTAAATAATATAAGAGAATAAATGAATAGATTTAGAAGGCAGGCAAAAGCATTTAGCATATATATAATTGGAATCTATAAAAAAATAAACCAAAATAATGGAATAGAATATAATTTATAAATATGTAATAGTAATACTTATATACAATTAAAAAGAATTAATAAAAGAGGAGACCATTTGTCTAAAAAAGGAAATCACATCTCTTTGAGAGAGAAATTCAGTTGGGATTCATATTTTTTTCCACAACATGTAGTGTTATAAGAAGGTAAAACAATACCTAGAAGAGATAACATCATAAGAGGCTTTATATTCACCCAAACCTTCACCAAATATTTTTGAGAGAGAAAGAAGGAGAGAGGGAGAGAAATCTCAAAATATGACAACAGATTTTATTAATGAGGCCATGGGAAAATAGGCACTCACACTGCTGGTGTGATTACTATCTGGTACAGAACTTATAAAGAGTTCCTTGCTAATATCAATCAAATTAAAAACACATATACTTTGGTGAAACAATTTTACATCTAGGAATTTATGCTTATGATATTGATATGTGAAGTGAAATGAAACATTTTAGAGTTTATTCAATTCATTATTTGTAATACCTTAAGTTGGAAACAACATATACACATAAATTCTTTATATCTACATAGTGACAAAAGTGTATGAGGAAATTTTTATGTGCTGATATAGAAAGATCTACAAAATAAATAATTAAATAAAAAAGAACAGAAGAGTGTGGATATTATACAGTCATTCTTTGACATATATGGGAGGTTGGTTTCAGGACCCAAGAGATACCAAAATTCAAGAATGCTCAAGTACTTTATAAAAAATGGTTTAATATTTGTATGTAATCTATGCACATTCTCCCATATACTTAAAATTATCTCTCTAGATTATTTATACTACCTAATACAATGTAAATGCTGTGCAAATAGTTGTATTGTTTAGCGAATAATGACATGGAAATAAAGGTTGTACATATTCAGTAAAGACTCAACCATCCATTTTTTTTTTTCTGAATATATTCCATCCCTGGCTGAATCCAGGGATGCTGAACCCATGAATACAGAGGTATAGATAAAAATAAAATGTTAGAAAAGTAAGGTATTTGTTTTTGCTTTTACATGTATTAATATGTTATAGAAAGATACATAGAAATCGCAAACAGTAGTTAT
This sequence comes from Eulemur rufifrons, assembly GCF_041146395.1. Taxonomy (NCBI): domain Eukaryota; kingdom Metazoa; phylum Chordata; class Mammalia; order Primates; family Lemuridae; genus Eulemur; species Eulemur rufifrons. The sequence goes on from NC_090989.1 coordinate 32,315,612, forward strand.
TTTGAGGGCAAGCTATAGGAAAACAGAGGATGGAACAGACACTAGGAGAAAGATTTTCACTTTGTCTGTTTTATGGTACTTTTTGGTTTTGAATCACTGGGATGTGTTATATTCAAAAAGGAAAGTGAATAAATTTAATGTTAAAAAGGAACAAATATAATAGATGACCACCTGAACAAATAATCCTAGGTTCACAAACTAATTCCTTCCTAAAAAGCTTTTGTGAAGTCAACTTGAAAAAATGCCACATGCATAGCATAATTTTCCGTAAGATTGGTTATATTAGAGGAAATAAAGAACTACAAACAATATCCTGTGATCCTGTTCATCTATGTGGCTGTAGCATAAAACAAAGTAATATCACTTGCACTTCTTAAACTAAAATCAGAATATGTGACAATCCTATTGAATTATTTATTAAAAAAATAATGAAAAATGCAATTGTCACTATCATTAGTCATTTAAGATTTAAATCATTTAAGGAATGGTTGAAATCCTTGCTATTTATGTGTCAGAGCTATTTCATCTCTGTCATCTTGGAATATTAAAATTCTTAGATGATCTATATCACTGAAAAACTATTGAATATGTTTTAGGGTAGGGTGTGTTTGGAGATACACAAAAATTACACAAAGTTCCCCATTGAAGAAAGAGTGTTGTAAGTTAGCCACATGTGCAAATCACTGTAGTATACATTCACAAGACCCTGAAAGAAAAAAATCGTTGTCGAACTGTCATTCTCTAATGCATATGTAGTTACTGTCTTTTCCAAAATAACAACTATTTTAACTAGCAAAGTGGTGGCATTCCTTGACTCTACTCTTGTATTATTGAATGAGAGCACAGAAATACCAAATTGCCACTTTAATAAATTTTGTGGGCAGAAACAATCATGTTTCTTTCATTGTTTTGCCTAGGGTATATAACTAAAATATTACCTTATCTCTGGACAGTTCTGGAAGTAAAATTTCTAGTAATTCTATTGCCATCTGGTCACTCTAGGCAGAAGTACAGTGTTTAACTTTTGGATAATACAATGCCACCATCATCTTGGATCCTGGTTATTACTTTGAAATAGGAAATTAAAGTGTAGGAAAAATCTAATGGAAAATCAAATTAATATTACTATTAATAAAATGGATACATGATCATTAGATAACTTAAAATGAGAAAAATCTTGCCTGCTTAAAAAATTAATTCATTTTTATAAGTTACAGCATTTTTTCATAAATAGACTATTTCAAAATTCATTTGATTTCAAAATATCATTTTTTTCAGAATCACTTTTGCCATGCATCTGTAGAGCAATTGTCTAGTACTTGAAAATGTTCTTTTGAAAGATATCTGTAAAGTCAAATCATGAGTTTTGTTTTTCTTTCCCTTTTTTTATCTTAACTCATCTTTTTAATTATCATCTAGTGACTCTACATTCTCCATCCAAATATGTGATAATTAACTGGGATGAGACTATGTGCAGTGTACGTTGCTGTCAGATAGAATCCCAAATTGCAATATATGTGATAAACCAAAGTAAATCATGCTTTCTAAATTAATGTATCTGAAGTTTACACTGGTGACAATATAAAAACCAAAGCAGCCATTTAGACCAAAGAAAGCTGCAAAGCATTTTATTGAATAGGAGAAGTTAAATGAAAATTAAAACAATAGATTAATGAGTTTGTAGTTCTTTATGACTACTCAATTGTTCTGCTTTTAAATTAACTCTCTAATTATCCTGTTTATAAATCTGTTCATATGATATATGTTTTCCAGTATATTCAATATCTAATTAACTGTAATTTTGTTTGTTAATGGAAGTGTTTTTTTATAAGCTATGTTAAAACATATCTCTTTTCTAGAAATAGCTAATTGTAAGTGTTGTATCAAGAAGTGTCTATCCTATTAAAATTGATGAATACTAACATCCTCCAAATAAAAAAAAACACAGCCACATACATGTGGATCACTAAAATAAATAACTCATATAAACAATTACAAAGTGAAAATTTTAATAGTCACATCAAATATTTTTCCACTTACTTGAACTTCCTGAGAATCTCTTCATCAGGATCACTGGAGAAGTATAAAAGGCATATATATATATATATATATATATATGATAAATCCTTGGAAAGGGAGTTTTTAAAAACATAATTTATAAATGATTTTGTCCTTTTCTTTTCTCCTTTAAAATCCCTTTAAGATTTGCCTGCTATTGGAAGAGAAGACAAGTAAAACTCATCAAAATAGTGAATGACAAATATCCAGTAGTATTGCTTTTAATAGAAAATTACCTAAAATAACAACAATAAAAACCTATGGCTCCAAAAGCTCTCCTGTAAAATGCAGATGGGGGTACCTAGCATCCATGCCCTCTTGTTTCTCTCTTTGTAATTATAAAAGTTTATGTCTATGATTAACCTAAATAGACAAGTAAAGCCTAGCTCTTGGGTAGTGAAATTATAGGCCACAAAGGCATTCAACATGATCCTTTATTTTATTTTATTTTTTAATAGAAAAAAAGGGCATACAATTTTATTAATGGGCACAGGAGAGAACCACAGAGTGATTACCCACCCGGCCCCGGTGTGTTTCAGACGCTTATGCACCATCCTGAAGTTACAGAAAGACTAGGGGCTGGGAACACTTAGATGTGATGTTATAATTTTATTCCCACAAATATTTTCCAGAAAACTGCCTTTCTATTCATTTTAATCCTTTAGAACATTTGTTTTCAATGGCAGGTGATTTTGTCCCCCACAAGGAACATTTGGAATATTTAGAAGTGTTTTTTATTATCACTATTTTAGGCTGGGTGGATTGACAAAGACTCCCTTATTGAGCAAATTTTAGTAAGGCGTTTCTGAGCCTTCTTCTTTACAAGGCTTTGACCTGGGCGTTCTATGTCCTTGGCTTGATTTTAGCAAAGAATCCTGCTAAGTCAGTTTAATGAAAATCCTGTCACCCCCATCCCTGATGTCTGATTAAATTCTTCACCCCCCAGCCTTCATATCTAAGTGTTGGCCTGCCTTTAAGAAGAATTCTGTTAAGTCACTTTGGCAAAAATTCCACTACCCTTGATATCTAATCAAGACTCTTTTAGTAATATTCTATTCATCCACATCCCCTTCCACTCTGTTCTTTGGCTGTAAATCCACAGCTGTCTTTGGAGCATAAGGAATTGAGTTTAATCTCTCTCCTCTTTTGCAATAGTCTTGGACTCAGTTGCAATATCCTTAAATAAAGTATTTCTTGCTGTTTTTAGAAAATATCTAGTACATTTTTAGATAAATAAGTGTTTGAATAATTTTGCTTTAGCATTATACTATTGGCATCTAGTGGGTAGAGACCAAGAATGATACTGAGCACCTTACAATGCACACAACAGCCCTGCTCCATAAACAATTATCCAGACCAAATTGTCAGTAGTTCTGTGGCTGAAAATCCCTATCTAGAGGGTTATAAGAATGGCTAACATACATGTGGCCAAAGGTGTTTTTCTACCCATACCTGTAGTAAAATAATTAAGCCAATCTGCATGTGGTTTGCACTATCTTGTTTGAGCCTTATCTATATTCAGGGCTAGAATTTGGGAAATTTTTGGAGATGGAAGCTGCTGTACCTAGCCAACCTAACATAGTGATTGAGCTTTGGGAATAAATGGATATACATCTCAACATTAGCCAAGGGATGTTTAAAATCTGACTGTTCGGATCCTATACTGGCTGGCATAATACAGACTTACAAGAATATCCATGCGGCTCTGGGCAAGTGGCTCTGCATGGTCAGACTTAAAAGTGTGATGCCATTTGGTGCCAGAAGCAATAACAATGGACTGCTCACACTGTATTCTCTCTAAGCCAAGCGTTAGAATAACCATCTTAGTGCTGAAGAAGCCCTTAGGGTGTTAAATTAATTCAAGCAAGAACCTCCGGAGAGAGCTAGCTACTTAAATTCCTTCTCACAAGGCAAGTGTGAACTCCTGCAAATAACAGGAAAATTAATATGAGAGAACTAACAAGAATAAGTAACTAAATATAATTTTGCATTACGTGTCAATTATTAAATTGATTGATATATATATTAATGCTACAACAACACAGAAAGATTAGTAGTCACAGAAACCTTAACAGAGGAGGATGGAAGAGATGGAAATGAATAATACATATAAAATCTTACTTAGCACACTTCTAGAATAATAAAAGTCCTTGAAAACAGAGCAGCTATCACTCTTATTTATTACCTGTTTATCTTTGATAGATGGTCAAATGCTATTAATAGTTACTGAGATGAGAAGGAAAAAGAAATGCCAAGTTATAAAGACTGAGATGAGGCAATGGAATAAAGATAGAATATTCATCAAGTTCAGTATAATGTTTATACAGATTGGATCTAAATTTGTGATAGGAATTATTGGAAATATCAAGCTGTTTTTTCAGGGTTTGAGGGTTACAAAAATCATCGAATGCCAATTCAACGTCCCGCCCTGCGCTTCAATCAAATGGAAGTATTACAAGTCTCTAGTTACATACCGGTTCCCTTTGTCCGATTCTATTTGGACATGATGTTCTCCCTTCATGGAACACCTTTCCCTAACCAAATTCTCCTGCGGTAGTCATCAGTACCCTTACCCCTGTGGTCACCATCTTCTGCAGGGCTGCCTTGGCTACTCCTACTCGGTGCTTCCATGTGAGTAAAGTGTCATTTTCCTTTCTACCTCCCTGTACTCATTATGCTTATCACCTTGCTTTGTAATTGTTTGTTTACTTATCTGTGAGGACTTTTCTTTTTCACTAATCTCAGTTTCTGGTACAGCAGCTTTACACCCAAGGGAAGCCAATAAGCATTCCTGACTGACTCTCTCTGCTTAAGAGCTTTACATAAAATAATTACCTTTTTGTAATTACAAACACACCCACACAAGACAAATGCTAACAGACAAGAAAAAAAAAAAAATTCAATAGTCAAGGTAAAGAATGAAGGCTGAGAAAAACTTTAATATTTATTGTCTTTAGAAAAGATCTTTAATTTCCTTTTCTTCTATTATGAAACATGGAATACTTTCTATGAATCATCAAACCTCATTATTTATTTAATATAAAATATTGATGCAGCATTTTGGCATAAAGCACTCTACAACGTGCATGTGCTTTGTAACCAGACTGTTTGGGTTGAAATCCCCACTTCACTTATTAACAAGTTACTTTGCTCTCTTTGTCTAAATTTCCTCTTCTAAAACAAAACAAAAAAAGAGGGAAAATAAGAATATTTACTCCCTCAAAAGTCTGTGTTGAATCTTAAGTGAACTGATAAATGGAAAGTGCTTGCAAATGTGTCTGGCAAGCATAAGAGTAAACATTACATGTTATATTATTATAACAACATATTTTAGATTAACACATTTGCTTACCATTTTTCAAGACATAAAGATTGTAATACTAAATGTAATACTGACAATGTGTTCATCTTCTCTGCTTTATGAGAATGAATTAAAAATAATAAGGAAAACAAGTGCAAATATATGCCAGGTATTTTCCATTGTCTTTCCATTCCTACACGCCACTCTTCCTTATACTTTCTATAAATCACATTCTTTGCCCTTTAATTTCCTTTTTTTTTTTTTTCTGGCCATTAGAGGGACTTAAAAAGTTTGGAATGGGGAAGAGTGAAGTTGGGTATTATTTTCCAAACTTCATTCATGTTGTCACTGTGAGTTAGCAAGTTCACTGAAGGCTATAGATTCTGTCGGGAAGTTCTCTACAGAGATGTTTTCTCTGTGTTCTGGCAATTTATCTTTTCCTTTGTCCTTTCTGTTCTTGTATTAGTTTTTTGCTGCTATAAAAAATCGCCACAAACTTAGTGGTTTTAAATGAAACAAACATGTTTTCTTACAATCCTGTAGATCAGAAGTCTGACACTTATCTCACTGAGCTAAGATCAAAGTGTCAATAGGGTTGCATTTTTTTTTTTTCTGGAGGCTGTACAGGAAAATGCATTCCTTTGCTCTTTCTAGGGTCTAGAGGCTCACAGCCTTCTTTTGCCATCTTCAAAACTCACAATATTTCATCTCTATTAACATTCTTCCATAGCCACCTCTCACTCTATCCATAGCTGGGAATGCTTATCTGCTGTTGAGGACCCATGTGATTAGGTTGGGCCCACCTGGGTAATCCAGGATGCTGTCCACATTTCAAGGTTCTTAAACTAATCTCATCTGCAAAGACCATTTGGCCATGTGAGGCAAAAAGTTCTGGGGATGAGGATGTAGGCCTCTTTTGGGCTCCATTATTCTATTTACCACAGTTCTAGAAAGGCACACTTTCTCAGCTGTTGGTAGCCCTGAGGTACTGCAATATATCTTGATGTTTCCCTTAACCTTGCTCACAAATATAATCTTTTTAAATGGCCCATTTTGACCTTGTAAGGCTACTCAGAGACAAAGATGAAAATACACTGGAGAGGGATATCAATGAAAAATAGATTACGCAGAACTTTTATAAGAGTGTGAACTGCTATAGAATTGCTTAGCTGGATTATTAGTAAGCAGAAACATAAAGGATCTGCAGAAGGAGACAACCATGTGAAACAAGCCAAATACTTTTGAAGAATTTCTGAGAAAATTAGGGCATCTAGGCACGAGGAACTACAGATGATGAGGATGAGGTAAAGCGTTTAAAAACAGGGGTAAACCTCTGCGCAATGTATTAACTATAGTTTCAGGAACAACAATGGAGGTTTATTTTCTGGAGACATTTAATGGAGAATACTATGAATTTCTGGGCACCTAAGAAAGGTAGAGCGTAGCAGGGAAGGGTTGAAAATCTGTCCTCTCAGAGTGTTACTCAGCCAACCAGCCTTGTCCTGCTCCTAGAATCCCAGCAGGTAGTTTCAGAGATTGTCTGTCTTGAAAGTGAAGGAATATATCTACATAAATGACCTGCACATACTGACATTTTCGGGATTCTCTAACAGAGTGGCCTTTTCATTATCCCAACACCAACAGCAAGTCAACTAGGTAATAAACAACACCCTAGCATAAAGAACTTCCACTGGTCATGTTAGAGGAGTGGGTAGACACTAATAAGAAGAGTAGAGTGCTTTGAAAAAGGCTGGGAAGAGAACAACCACAACAAAATATTTTAGAATTTTTAAAAATTCTAAAGTATCTATAAAAGTTTTTAAAACTCACCATAATTCAAAGCCAAAGAAATTTCCCAGAAATCTGGAGAAAATAGAAACAAGGATGATTTTAAAAAGATACTTGTAACATCACCTAAGGCAGTATAAAAATGATCTAATAATAGTTCCAAAAAGAAAGAAGAAAAGAGGGGCAAAGTGTGGGATGGAGGTTGAGGGACCAGATCTGTTCTTGCTTTCCTAATTCTTGGCTTCTAGAGTGCATGCATGGATGTTAAGCTCGAGATGGGTTAGTGTTCATTCATGGAAGCAACTTTCATTGGTGGCAGCAGTCTGCCCACCAAGAGCAATGTGCTTAGTGGCAGAAAGAAATGGTTTTAGTTTAAATTGACTTTTTTGCTTCATGATCTTATCTGTAGTTTCTTTGTTTGTCTTTTCTAGATTCCTGCATTTCCTCTAATTTGGCTTACCATTGGTAACAATGCAGTGACAAATGGTATGTATTTTTAAAATTGCTTAAATAAATAGAAGTTTTTGCATGATTTTGTTGAATATTTTTATTTTTGTTGTGTTTTTTTTTTTTTGCTCAGAGTTTAAATGGTCATTCTTTCAACAACTGCACTGTTCTATAATATTTTTCTTGTTTTGTTGCTAACTTGCCTCCCCTCTTTTAGTGATAATGTGAATTTTCCCTAGAAGTTTTTTTTATAAGTAACAAACTGCTCTGCTCTGGACAGGCACGATAAGGCAGTAAGGAAATGCTTAGCATGCTTAGACTTAAAAAATCTCTCTCTTTCTTTCTCTCTCTCCTCCCTCCCTCTCTCCCACTATACACACAGACATACACATGCACAAATAGATATACAAACACACATCTAGCATTTATTTATAATTCTTTCCTATAGATATTTAATGCAGAATATTTTTATAATATCAAACAATAGTATAGACTCATAAAATAAATTTTACCCATCTAGAAAGGTATGTGGAAGTAAAAAGTCCTAGTTGACTAATATTTATTAAATCTATAGTTAAACTAGAAAAGAGGTTTTTTTTTTCTTATACACATGAACTATTCAAAGAAATTTTTTCAAATCCTTATCAATTTTTTTGCTAAAGCCTATTTTAGAATGTATTTAATTACTTATGAAAATAAATGGAAAAATCAGATTTATGTGTAATTCCAGCTACACTAGAAAATGGCACATTTTTTTCTAGTCCTAAGCAAAGGCTGCATAGCTTTTTCGGTGTTCTGTGATTGGAATAAACATGAGCTGTATGTAGTATTTTATGAGCACATATTATAATCAATCCAATCCCATTAGACTGGGTAAACAAATTAGCCCTAAAATTGCTGAAATTTATCATAGATTCCAATAAATGTTCACGCATTATTTGCTCTGTTCTCCTTAAACATGTGATGCTAAGTCTGTTTTAGGCTTCCACATAGGATTAGCCTTTCCAATCATATTGAAGGCCAGATTGCTTAACTACAGCACACAGTGTCATGCTACAGATAATCCATGCCCTTGATTAATGTTCTTATAATCAATTGCTGTCTGGAAGTGACTCCTTCCCATCACACTCTTCACAAAAAGAGCAGATGGTATTTAAAAGGTTATGGCAAGAGGGCATTACAGAGGTCAAATGGAACATCGATCAAGTGGGCAGAAAAATTGCCTTTTTTCTTCTTCTTTCTTCTTATCGTAATAATCCACAAGGGAATGAGGTGTATGAATTATAGTTTGATCTATAGTTCAAGCACTAAGATATTTTCTTGTTTCAAATTCCTGTGTTGTTTTGGGTAATGAACCTGGAAATTGGATTCCTTGTGTGCCAATAAAAAATTGTACCAACATGAGCATCCCACACAAATAATTCTTAGACTCAAGGAGAATTTTTCAAAAATTTTAATGCAGCCAGAGGGTTCCAACTTAATGCAAACTTTAATATATAGTGACTCTTGGATCAATTTTTACAAAGATAATGGCTTTATGTATAGAAAATTACACCAAATTTTCATTTTTATATGAAATTAAATACTGTGCCTTGTGTATAGATTTTTTTTCCTCTCTCCCTGTCCTTTATCACATTAGGGACAGTCTATCATATGTTTCAAAGTGATCAATACTCCTTTTAATTTGTATGCTTAGTTCTAATTAGATAGAATCATGGTAGGGAGGCTGTATTCTTCTGTGTAGAATACAAAAATTAAAACTAAGAAAATGTCAGTATAAGGTTTTCTTAAAAATCTGCAATGTGTTATTTTCATAAATTGGCACTTTCAAATACATAGAATCATTTTAAATGACCATGAATAGGTTGTTTCCACATAATATACTACTAATAAAGCTATTCATTACATAAATAAAGATATATGTACCCTGGAATTTATGGAGAAAAAGAAAAGCCTTTTGAACATGATGGTAGAATTTTTATGACATGTTTGTGTAGCTTCTATTGTTCAAAGTGCTGTCACATACGTTTCCTGATTAGTCAACGATCATTTATTGAATGCCTACTGAGTACAGAAGTATTAGCCATGTGGAGATGGAAAGACAACTTTGCTGTCAAGTCATTTAAATACAATTTGGACAGAAACAATATGCATATAAAAAGTAAGATAACTGTTGATAACTTTTTCAAGAATTTTCCTAGGAGAGTAATGGGTTGAATGTTAAATGCTTAGTTCTTACAATAATGCTATTGCAGTATCACTAGACAGAGATGACTGTGATCTAGACTGGTCAAGAAAAGTTTCAGATTACTGAAGAAAAGACTTTAAGAATGAATAGCGTTTAGAAAGTAGAGAAAAACCATCTTTGTCTTTCATTACTTTTGTTGATTTAAAAACTAAGTTATAGGAGATTAAAACCACCACGTCAGCTTTCTTTTGGGTTCCATTTGCTTGAAATATTGATTTCCACCCTTTTATTTTCAGTCTAAATGCATCCTTGCAGGTTAGATGAGTTTCCTGAAGACAGAAGATACTTGGCTTATATTTTTTTATCCATTGGGCTAGTCTACGTCTCTTGAGTGGGGAATTCAATCCATTCACATTTAATGAGAGAACTGATTTTCTCTACACAGAATTCATTTCTCAAAAATATCATGGCTCCTTGTCTAGAATCTCCTACTGCAAATACCATGTGTGTGTTTTTTTCCTGTTACTCATTGCAAGAACTGTCATGATTTACTTGTTCCAGCATTCAGAAAGTATTGTTTCTATACCCTGCTCATGGCTTTTAATAATGTTTTTATAAAATTTAATGATATTCAGATATTAATTTAAAGATGTAATTCCACAGTGAGTGTATTAATTTACATTTAATTTAATTGGTCCATTTCATTTTTTCTTCTCAGTTAAAGAACACTATTTAAGCCACTTAAAAAAAAAAAGAAAGAAAGAAAGTAGAGAAAACAAAGGCACAGAATCAGCATATCCCTAGTTGGGGTAGGCCAATAGAGCTGCATTGGAAATTTTATACAGCAAATGGATTTGAAAAAGTCTATGGAAGCCAGATTGTAAAGGAGCCTACATGTGCATAATGTGTGAACTGTGTGATAAATGCAACTGTTTTTTAAAGAAAACGTTTTGTTACACATAATTGTATGTTATGCCCTTCCAGTGATACACAAAGTCTTTCCATTTTTCCAATAGTTGGTCTCATGGAGACAGAGAGTAGAATGGTGGCCAACATACAAACTTTCTCTTACAAACATGTATGGCTTTTAGCAGTGCCCTAGCTACTAGTATTAACTAATTTGAAACAGATAAAAATTAATTTTGCTAGATGACATCCTGAAGGATTGAAATCTACTTGACAAAAGACTAACTTATGTCAAAGGATTGAGGAACATTTCCTCTATGTCTATAACATCCTTCACAATAGGAGGAAGAAACAATCAAGAAAGTTTAATGATAGAGACTGATTACTGGACGTTGAAGAGTTTATTGAGTGACTACTCTGCATCAGACCTAATTAGACATGGACCCTGCTTCTTAGGAGTTTCCACACTAGTATGCAAGGTGTGTTGCTATATAAAGAAAGCATGGTGAGTGATATGGATCCCATAAGAGGGACTTTTCTTTTTCAGGATATTATGGGGGTACAAAAGTTTAGGTTATGTATATTGCCCTTGCCCACCATTGCCCCCCGAATAAGAGCTTCAAGTATGTGCATCGCGTAGAAGGTGCACATCACGCTCATTATGTATGTATACACCCATCCCCTCCCCCCCAACACATCTGCCCAACACCCAATCAATGTTATTCCTAAATGTGCTCTTAGGTGATGATCAGTGAAACCAATCTGATGGTGAGTACATGCGGTGCTTATTTTTCCATTCTTGGGATACTTCACTTATAACAGTGGCCCAGAAGACTTCTTGAAGAAAGAATATGAAGGCTAATCTTGGAAGAAGCACTGTCTTCAACAATGTATGAGAGGGAAAAATACCAAAATGCACTGGGGCAGGTGTTCACCTTGCAAATGTTTTTACCCCATCCTAATATTCTGATATAGCTCTGGGGTCAGGAAAAGGGGTCCTACTTTTAATCCACTGAGAATCACTGAATTTGTTCTGAACAAAATAAATAATATGGAAAAAAGACTGTACTTTAGATATATTAATGCAAAATGGAAGTGAGAATAGAAATACAAAAACCAGAAAAAGTTTGCCCTAATCTTAGAGATGAAGGATATATTTTTGCTTGTTTGATCCCTTCAGACATGAATATTATTTTGGCTTTCTCTGCAAGCATGATGGGTAAAATACAGGAAAAATATCAGTAAATTTTCATCATGATTAAAGCACAAAACTTTTAATCTATACAATATAAAAAATTGGGGCTGATGTCTGGCTTAGACTAATTTTCCCAGGGGTGATGTCTAAGCTAACACCATTATCCTTGGTAAGTTCTTCGTCCCTCCAGAACCCTCTCTCTACTACAAAATATAAATGGGAGACATTATCTTCTTACATGGTGTGCCTTCCTGGCCACAGTAATTGGCTTAAAGATGTACATGCGGCTATACCTGAATCAACTGACCTCTTTTAGACAGTACTTTTCTGAAAAAAAATCTGGGACATAGAGCACTCTTAATCTTTCAAAGTGTCGTGCTATGAAATGTAAGTCTAAAATAGGGTACTGCTTGCTCTAAGTTTCCTATTGCTCCTTAGAAAATGATGGTAGCAGCTCTGAACATAATTATATTAGTATTAGATAAATCCTTGGGGTTTGACATGGTAATGTTTTTTCCCTATGCATAAATATAACCATGTCTTTGATAACTATTTGTGCAGTAACTGCTATTGTCATGGAGTGTCTTTGTAGGTGAACATGGGATACATAGAATCAGATTCATCTCATTCCTTAAAAGGCAATGTTTTGCCAAAGTAATTTTATGAATAATGATTACTCTCATGTCTCCCCACTGCCATAACCCTTTAGGCTCTGTCCATATTCTTTATGATTTACAATATTCATTTAAAAATGAAATTCCAGCAAATACATTAAGTTTTTACAGCACTATTTTGTACCCTTTTACACAAGTAGGCTGAAATATCAACATAAATAAATATGAATCCCTGTGTCAATAGGTAAATATTAGCCTTGAAAAATGGAGCCTAGCCTGTGTACATTGCAGATAATTATTTTTAATTTCTTTAGTTAAAGTAATAGACAAAATGTATTGTCAATATTACAAAAATATCTTCATGGGAAAAAATAGTCTATGATCAAATTCTTGCAAGATAGTTTATCTGGCAGTCACCAGCTCACTATTTTAAAATCTGTCTTAACACAAATCAGTCTATTCTAGGGCAGAAAAAAGTAAAGGAAGCTTTCTGATTTTTCTTTCTTGTAGCCCTAAATGGGTGGAACATTCATCAAGAAGCATGACTCTTCACTATCATTTATATATGGCCATTTTCATAGAAGAAAAAAGTGAACCAAAGCATATTTATTGCAAATAATTCAGTAAAGATAAACTTTGAAATTTCCTCTAGCCATCCTTGATTTGACATAGAATTAAGTGAATATTATTTGTGAATGCTAGATAGTGCCTTTTAAAAAATGCTTACAAAATTAATTATAGACCTTGGAAACCAAGTGAAGTAGAGAGCTAGAGAATATAAACAAGCACCATAGTGTCAGGATTGTCCCAGTTGTAGAGAGGATGCCAACTCTTTGTGACCCCGTGGTGTGGGTCATGATTTTCCTGCACATCTCTTTTTTAATTAGAACAAACAAAAGACATGAACCACTTGTGATGCGCACTGCAGGAACAAAGAACATTAAGTACATCAGTGAGTTCTATAAAAGAATTAGAGCAATGATGCTTAAGGGAAAGCCTGATATCAAATGGCTCAAAATTTTTATTCAGAGATGTGCTTAAAGACAAATGTGTCATAAAAATGAAAAGAAACACGGTCATGTATATTTAATCCCAATGCCATCTTCATATTAAACATTTCCATATATTTTAGTCATTCTTGAAAAGAGATATAAAAAATAGTAAATTAAATAATTACTACCAATTGGCTGGCAGTTGTTTTGTTTTTTGTTTTTTTTTAATTACAATATGTGCTAAATCTTGTGGAAGGAAAAAAAGCAGTCAAGCTCAAAAGTTTGTGCTCATCTTTACAGTGTTAGTAAGAAAAATTTAGTAAATTTCCACTCAGGAAGAATGTATAGTTGTTCATTGTAGTCTTTGTTTGTGTGTATGTGTATGTATGAATATACTGTTATCTATATTTAAGGTGTACAACATGATGTTTTGATATACATATACACAGTAAAATAGTTACTAGAGTCAAGCAAAATAACATATTCATCACCTCACATATTACTAACTTTTTTATGTGTATGGTAAGTATACCTAAATGTACTCTGTTGGCAAATTTCCAGCATACAATATAATATTATGAACTATAGTCCTTGTGCTATACAATAGATCTCTAGACTTATTCATACTAATGGCAACATTGTACTGTCCATATTCTCCCCACCTGTAAGCAAGCATCTGGTAACCACTTTGTACTCTGTTTCTATGCATTTTATTTTTTTCAGATTCTACATATAAGTCAGATAATGCAATATTTTTTTCTCTGTGTCTGGTTTATGTCATTTAACATAATGTCCTCCAGGTTCATCCAGGTTGTCACAAATGACAAGATGTCATTTTTTTTAAAGGCTGAATAATAATATTTCCATATAAACACACACACACACACACACACACATACACCCATATGTATATACCACAATTTCATTTATCCACTCATCTGTACATAGACATTTAGGTTGTTTTCATATCTTGGCTCTTGTGAATAATGGTGAAATGAACATGGGAATGCAGATATCTCTACAAGGTGGTGATTGCATTTCCTTTGCCTATATATGTAGAAAAGGGATTATTGGCTCATATTATAGGTCTATTTATTTTTTTAATTTTCTATTTTAAAATATTAAGGGGGCACAAATATTTTAGGTTACATGGATAATTTTTGTAAAGCTTGAATCCTGGCTACAGGTGTTCCTGTCACCCAAATAGTGTTCATAGTACCCATTAGGTTGGTTTATCCCCCTTCCCTCCTTCATCCTCCCTCCTGGTTTCTTTCCACTCAGTTTTACTTCCTTCTGAGCACACATATGCTCATTGGTTAGTTCCAATTTAATAGTGAGTACATGCGGTGGTTGTTTTTTCATTCCTGAGATACTTTATCTAGGAGAATGGTCTCTAGTTCCATCCAAATTGTGGCAAAAGGTATTGTTATAATTCATCCTTGTATGACTGAGTAGTACTTCATGGTGTTCATATGCCACATTTTATTAATCCACTCATGAATTGATGGGCACTTGGGTTGATTCCACATTTTTGCAATTGTCAATTGTGCCACAATAAACATTCAAGTGCTGGTATCTTTTTGATAAAATGACTTTTTTTTTTCCCTCTGGGTAAATATCCAGGAGTGGGATTGCTGGATCAAATAGTAGGTCTACTTTTAGTTCTTTGAGGAATCTCCATACTGTTTTCCAAAGAGGTTGTACTAATTTGCAGTCCCACCAACAATGTATAAGCACTACTTTCTCTCTGCATCCACACCAGCATCCATTGTGTTTGGACTTTTTAATAAATGTCATTCTAAATGGGGTAAGATGATACCTCATTGTGGTTTTAATTATCATTTCCCTCATGATTAGTGATTTTTAGCATTTTTCACATGTTTATTGGCCATTCGTCCTTCTTCTTTTCGGAAGCTTCTCTTTATTTCTTTTGCCCACTATTTAAGAGAGCTGTTTGATTTGCTTGCTGATTTGCTTGAGTTCTTTGTAAATTCTAGTTCTTAGCCCTGTGTTGGATGTGTAACTTTTGAATATTTTCTCCTGTTCTGTAGGTTGTCTATTTGTTCTGTTGATTGTTGTCTTAGCTGTGCAGAGCTTTCTAGTTTAATAAAATCTCATTTATTGATATTTTTGTTGCCATGATTGCCACCGGAGTCTTCTTCATAAATTCTTTGCCTAGGTTGATGTCTAAAAGAGTTTTTCCTACATGTTTATCTATTGAGGTTAACAGATAGTCTTTGTTTTTTCCTTTTTTGTGTGTGGTGATTCACATTTATTGATTTACTTATGTTGAACTATCTTTGCAACTCTGATATGAAGCCCATTTGGTCCTGGTGGATTATTTTTTTGATGTGCTGTTGAATTCGGTTTGTTAGTAATTTTTGAGGATTTTTTCATCTATATTCATAAGGGATATTGGCCAATAGTTTTCTTTTTTGATATGTCCTTTCCAGGGCTTGGTGTCAAGGTGATACTGGCTTCATAGAATGAGTTTGGGAGGATATTTTCCTTCTCAATATTATGGATTAATTTCTCTATTATGGGTACATGGTCTTCCTTTTAGGTCTGATAGATTTTAGCTGTGAATCTATCTGGTCCAGGTTTTTTTGTTTGTTTGTTTTTGTTTTTTCTGTTGTTGTTTTTTGTTGGGGGGAGGTTTTTCATTACTGTTTTGATCTCACTGTTCATTATTGATCTGTTCAGGAGTTCTATTTGAAAAATACCACAGAGAAATGAGCAGAAAAAGTATTCTTGATAATTAACTGTTTTTAATGGATAACAGGATTTCCAATTACATACTAGAAATTCTAGTAAGCCATCTAAATAAGTTGTTTGTCCTAAAGCTGTCTCCTCATGTTTAACCTGAGAGTGTCACACACATATTGTTTGTATCAGTCTACATAGATCCTTACCCACCTTTATTGCTAGTTATAAAATAACCCTACTATAGCAAAAATATTAAAATAATAAAACCTAGTTTAGATTTGAGCTTTAAATCTGTCCGTTTGTATAAAACAACACTTCAGGGTAATTTGATGAGTCTTGAATTGGTGCTTGTTGACAATCTGCATCACTGCTTATTAATTAATCATGTAGGATATCTTTGAACTCAAGAGTTGGAATTCTATCATCTTTTGGTGCCAGTAGAACTTTGCAAACTTTGAGTTAAAGTGCCTAGGGTGCCTCCATATAGAGATAATTTACTAGGTACTTGGAAACTTGCATGAATTTTAGAAAATATGTGGGATCTGAAGATATAACTTTGAACTTATCAATATTGAGGAGATACTAAAAGTTAAAAGAGTGAACAATATCCTTCAGGAAGAACATAGAGAATAGAGGTAATATTGAAAATAAAAGAGAAGGCATCATTGGCAACAGAATTAGTAAGATATCATATTTGGTTCAGTTTCTGGTCTCAAGGTTGTGTCATGTCTTCTCATCTTCCAAGACTTTTGGCTCTATAGAAACTATCATCACAAAGTAGTGGTGGGAGATCTGTTTTTTTCCCTCATACAGTCTGGGAGATTCCTACATCAGTCCCTTGTTTCCAGCAGTAATTCAGCCTCCAGCTCGTTGACTCTTTTGGTGCAATTCTATAACTCATTATTCTGCAGGATATGGTAACCAGCCACTTCTGCAGGCCTTCATATCTGTGCTAAGCTAGAGAAGGGTTTCAGGTCTGCTCACCAACTTTAGTACTTTTTTATTTGTGATCTCCAAAGATGTATATTTTATTTTGTAAAACTAAAATTGGCTTAAAAATTACATGTGTTCATTGATATATTTTTGGAGCAGTAGAATACTTCAAAGCATGAAAATCTAAAGCAAGTTATATTAATCAGGAATAATAGCCTTTTTTTAGAACATGAGTAACACTGTTAAACTAGTTGTTACATCAGATGGAAGGCTATCAAAATTCCTGCAACTTAGGTATATTATGTATTATAACTTGACATCAGAGGGTACTGAAAAAGAGAGAAATTCCTTAACTTAAGCAGAAAACATGTTATTCATATTCCTGAGATTCAAAGCCAGATATCTTGATTGTTAATCCACCACACTGACTTTCATATATAGATGGAAAAAGATATGTTTAACAATAGAGTAAGTCAAATTCTTTCTTCTAAATTCAATTAAAGAGCCCCAGAGAAATTAAGTGTTTTAGCCAAACAAAAGTTCACCATTGTCAATAGCAACTTCATTCCACTAAAACTTTTCTACACCTATCTGGTGGGATTCATAGAATTTCTCTGAACAACAAAGTGGTATGTAAATTCATGTGCACTCCATGGGGGTGAGAACAATAAGAGTAGTTCTTGCTCACTCTTTACTAAAAAAATTTCTAGTTTTGCTTTAAACAATAGTGTGAGTGGTGGCCACCTAATATAACACTGAAAAAGAAACAGTGTCTCATTTCAAGATTAGGGACAAATGTTGAGAGCCCCTGAGGTCTTCTCCTGTTTATTACTGATTTGTTGTGTAACCTGGGAGCAAAGCATTTAAATCCTCCATTTAAGTATTTCCACAGGTCTATATCTTGATGAGGTTGCATCAGCTAATCCTTTTATTCCGTTTACTTACTCATTTCGTATGATTTTCATCCTTCTTTCTATTTGTGGAGAAGTGTAGATTCAACCCTTTAACCATTTCATTCTTCATGCTCTGCTTCAAGCTCTGCAAGGTGCAATTGATTGCTGTGCAGAATAAACTTTGTCTTTTATGCTTACTGGGATTAACATTTGGAAAGTGGAAAGAAATGAGACAAAAGGAAAAAGCACCTGGATTCTTAGCCTGCTGATATAATAATGAGTTTCTTGCTATAAACCAAATGAGTTAATTGCATCCATAGGAACAATTTAATTTAATGTAATTGGAACGTGAACAGAGAGAAGACATCTGAAAGCATCAAATCACACCTGGAAAGTAAAAAGTTGTAATCTTTCCCATTAAGTTAAATGAGGAAAAGGCCCATTTGAAGAATGACTTGTGATGCCTTCAGCAATATGATCCAAATTTTCTTTTTAAAATAGCCTGCAATGTAAAATCACTTATTCATCTTCAATGTTCTGTATATATATAGTTGAAAGTTATATTATATTATATATATAAATTAAGTTTGGTTTTTAAAATGTAAGTTTATCCCCCAAATTATTGGCATTTAATACATGAATGACTGGCGAAGCTGAATAAAAATTTGAATCATCTGCTATCAGTAATCATTTTAAAATGCTGAACACAAAGTTTTTCATATTCATTACATATTTTCATTCCCACAGCAAACCCTGGAAAAAGTGAGTATTAAAAAGTATTATCACAATATTTTTATTGATAAGAAAATAGGAGGCAAATAGAATTTAAGTGATTTTTCTTAAATTGATTAAGAACAATGCCATTTTTAGGGTTTAAATTTCAATTTCCTAAGTCCTTTCCTTTTTTGTTTTGTTTTTTTAAATTATACCAGCCAATCAGGAAACACATACGTTTAATAACATCTTTGTTATTTTATTATCATGATTAATTCATTCATGATCAATTAATATTAACTTTATTCCAAATTTTCACATTTGTCATATTGCCACCAGTTTTCTTTTCCTCTGGGAAGATACACTGTTGATCCAAATAGAGTGCCCGCTCCTAAATCGATGGAAAGGAAAGCAATTGACTTACTCTCAAATAGCTGTCAAGTAATCCTCAATTCAAGTGATCATTTTTGTTTACAGTAGTGAGTTTCATAAATCATCTTTCTCTTTCAAATCTGATTGGCCTTTAGAACAGCCAGTGAATATCTCACATTAGTTCATTATGTCATCATCTCCTAATTCTATTGAGAATAGTAAACTTAAAAGTTTGATTTCAAAGAGAAGACCTAAAATCTTGTAAGATCCAAATATAGCTTTTGTTGGATTGTTTTGTGTGTATATTATATCTTATTTCATCAATTTATGACTCTGTAATTCTAGCCAATAGTATTAATGTTCTTATATTCTTTTCAGGGTGGTATATATTCACTCGATAAATATTCACTGAATATTAAATATTTTAATTTTTTAAACTTTTTGATTTTTTGTAATAGCACAGTTTAAAACATAAATACATTGTACAGCTAGCTATACAAAAATACTTTTAATTTGTCTTTAGTATATAAGCTTTTAAATTATTTTTTACATTTAATTTCTTTATTTAAAACTAAAATAAAAACACACACATTAGCCTAGGCCTACACAGCAGCAGGATCGTCAATATCAATGTCTTTCACCTTTACATCTTGTCCCACTACAAGTTCTTCAGGGACAATAACAACCGTGGAGCTGTCATCTCCTATAATAGCAATGCCTTCTTCTGGTGTGCTTTCTGAAAGACCTGCCTAACACTGTTTTGCAGTCAAGTTTTTTTTTTTTATAAGTAGAAGGAGTAGACTCTAAATTAATGATAAAAGTATAGTGTGCTAAATATAGCAACCCGTAGCATACTCATTTGTTATCATTATCAAATATGCACTGGAAAAATTGTATGTGCTAGGACTGGCAGCACAGTGGGTTTGTTTATACTAGCAGCACCACAAACAAGTGAGTAATGCATCGTTGTATGATGTTAAAATGGCTACAACGTCACTAGGCAATAGGAATTTTTCAGCTCCATTATAAACACATGGGACTGCCATTATATATGCATTCCATTGTTGACAGGAATCTTGTTATGAGGCACATGACTGTATTTAGAAAACACATTGAATAATAACTGTGATGCAGGACTCATAGTATAAACTGAGGCAATAAATTATTTCAGTAGGATTCTCATCTCTAGCAGTTCATTGTCTAGCGACAGATTCAGATATACAGAAACAAGCATTTACAGCATGCTAAGGGCTAATAGATATACAGAAAGTTAAGAATGCAGAAATGAATGAGGCAGTTCTCTGGCCAATGGGACCGTGTAAAATTTTGTAGAAATGAGGATTTACATGAAAACAAAGAATTCACAGGTTGAAAAGTTTAGGAGTGAGAATCATTCATCTCTTCCTTTCTCAAGAATAGAAAGAAATTATATGGACAACTAAAATATATATATACAAAAAATTAGCCGGGCATGGTGGCGCATCCCTGTAGTCCCAGCTACTCGGGAGGCTGAGGCAGTAGGATCACTTAAGCCCAGGAGTTTGAAGTTGCTGTGAGCTAGGCTGACGCCACGGCACTCACTCTAGCCCAGGCAACAGAGTGAGACTCTGTCTCAAAAAAAAAAAAAAAAAAAAAGAAGAATCAGAAGACAAACCCAGTGAAATAAAGTTCTGGATAAGATAGACGAATCATTCAATAGTAATATAAAGTGCATTATATTTAAAAGATGCAAATGAAGCTGGAAACAAAAGAAAACTTACACATTAAATTAAAAAAAAAGTAGATGAACTAAAGAGATGGTCAAAGTTAGCAAGGCATTGGCAACAAGGATAAATAAGTGTAAAGGAATATTTCAAAGAACTGAACAGAAGCATAAATAGGATACAATGATACGTGAAACAAAAGGGAATTAGAGGATATATTCATACTTTTTCCATTCTTGTCTCTCAAGATATATACCTTTTAAATAATATATATACAGTTTTTCTTCTTTCCATCAGGTATGAGAATATCCTATCTATACCTTTGCCCAGTTTGTTACATAATTTACATATTTTCAGTTACATCATATTTGATTAAGGTAATTCATCATAAGCAGCATTCTTTTTGCTGTATGTGCTGCATACCTTAATGAATGACTATTATTATTATAATAAACATTTTAATGCATGTAAAAAAAAAAAAAAGAAAGAAAATATAGGTTAGAACTCCCACTGGCAGAGTCTGACTATCTACTGTAGAATCCATGGGTCTGGTGGCTCACTGGGCCCTTCTGTCATATATAAGAGGAAGAGAAGATTAAGCAAACATGAAGAACAGCTTCATACCTTCAAATACACAGGTTTTTGACCTGAGAGTACTGTATGAGTTTCGTTCACTTACTTTCAAAAATGTTTTTTAATGTTTTACGGAAGAAATATAACCATTAAAGAATGTCTTTTCCTGCATCTTTAAATTCATTCTACCTTCTAATCATTATATAACTCTTGGAAAAGCTTAAGGATGAAATCATTTTGGGGGGCTATCTTGAGAAATCATCACCTCCATTTTCTACCACTGTTCCTCTTCAGGGTAACTGGCTCTGTTACTTTATATTGTCCAAGTCCTTACTCTCCACTTTCCCCACCCAACTCCCGTTGAATACTATAAAATCCTGCAATTTATTGTGAATTTTAGTTGATATGCCATTATATATCTTTGTGGTTTTAGCCTTGTCCCTAAGTATGACTATTAATTCCTCAAAAGTTCAAGTAGAAAAAAGAGTTTCCACCAACAGGTTGGGGAAGGTATTTGAGCAGCAGGGTAATGTGCTCCCTCAGTGGTCAGACAAGTGCTTACAGTAAGTCTGGGCTTTTATTGTTTTGTTTATTATTTATTCTATTTTTCATAAATAAAACCAATACATGCATATATGTGCAAACGTCATCTGTGATTTTCAAATTCCCTGAACTTATATTTATCCAAAATATTCTGTACCATCTCTCTCTCACCTCCTTCCCTCTCTCTCTCACACACACACAGACTCTAGGCATTACAGCATTACATTGCTCACTGTCCTTGAAAAGATAGATGGATAACTTATAACCATAATTATAGATACTCACTGGTGTAATGAAGAGAATCAGAAAATGTGTACACAATAGCAGTGCAGGCGAGAGGATACATAATTGGCAACTATTAATCTAATAGAGAGAAAAAGAGACGGCTGGAATAATTAACACATGCCACACAGTGATCGTTTATGATAAGGATGACTGAAAAGACAGCAGCATTACTTAGTTTTCCCCACTGGCAAAGAAAGCCAGAGTCAAAACAAAATGAATCTTTAGCCCAGACAGCAGCAATCATGTTTACTGAGCTGTGGTGAAAGCAGCCTCTTTATGAATCCATTTGGTAATTCTCCTTTAACCCCTGTGTTTACTACTAAATACAATATATATTCTTTGTTCTATTTCATAAAATTTGGTCAGCAGCGCACTTAAAGAAGCACTCAAATTTTATTTAAAACAAATTTTAGTTGAGAAAAATATTTATCCTTGGGCATGATTTGAAAAAATAACAATGCATTTAAGAAGCAGCTCATATTTATTTGTTCTCTCTTTCGGCTTTTTTTTTTTTTTTCCTGAAATATATATCCCATCAAAAAATATCACCACAGTTTGGAAAATTGTTCCAAATGATTCATAGACAAGACATGTAGTCCTCACTATTAATGGGAAGATTAAATCTTTCACACAGCACACATACAGGGGCATAAAACAGATATTATTAACAAAGCCTCATATGACTGAAATAACAATCATTTGCTTATTCTTTAGACTTCCTCTCTTGACATAAGTGAATAATTATATCCTAATGAAAGTCAAGCCATTTTTGAATTGTAT
The DNA here is from genome assembly GCF_041146395.1 of Eulemur rufifrons. Taxonomy (NCBI): domain Eukaryota; kingdom Metazoa; phylum Chordata; class Mammalia; order Primates; family Lemuridae; genus Eulemur; species Eulemur rufifrons. The sequence goes on from NC_090989.1 coordinate 32,338,603, forward strand.
TTACTTCTGGTTTTTCTATTTTGAAAAATAATTTAATGTATCATGAAAAATAAAAGACAGCTTTGAGAGCAGCATTATTAGAGTCCCTTCAATTTTCACACATACAAAAATCCGTGTGACTCATTAGATGAGGAATGGTCAAATATGCCTTTAAAATTCTATCTCCTTTTGAAGATTTTCTTGAGTTATATTAAAATGCCTAATGGCCACCATGGATACTTCCCATTAGAAAGTCCTCTTGCTGTCCTTCACATGTGTTTCTAAGAATCAATTTAGGAATACTAAAAACTAGAAAGATCAATTTAAAAATAAATATTTAAATTCTGTTTTCCACAAACAACTTTTAATGATTATTTTTTCAAGATGTAGACACCACCATTTATTATTATTTTTGTAAACATTTAGCTATATCGTACTATAAAATTTGAAACAAGCATGTGCTATTATTTGCTTTGAAATTTCTGTCTTTGGCTTCACACCTAATTATGAACTATTTTTCAAGAGAAATTGTAAGAAGCATCCAATAGCAGAATACTCTTAGTTTTCTGGGCCAAAATGTATCTGCTTTACTTACGTTTTAACCAAATTTTTTATGATTCCTCATCAATTTCTTTACCTGTTTGTCGTTTCTTACTTAATTGTTGTACTTTTATTCCACTGGTTTAAGGACCTCCTTTATCAGATTATTTATTTATTTATTTTTCTTTTTAAATATATATATATATACATATATATTTATTTCAGCATATTACTGGGGTACAAATGTTTAGGTTACATATATTGCCCTTGCTCCACCCGAGTCAGAGCTTCAAGCGTGTCCATCTCCCAGACGGTGCACACTGCACCCATTACGTGTGTAGATACCCATCCTCTCCACCCATCCTCCATCTGCTGCTGGACACCTGATAAATGTTATTACTATATGTGCACTTAGGTGTTGATCAGTTAATACCAATGTGATGGTGAGTACATACGATGCTTGTTTTTCCATTCTTGGAACACTTCATTTAGTAGAATGGACTCCAGGTTCATCCAGGATAATACAAGAGATGCTAGATCACCATTGTTTTGTGGCTGAGTAGAACTCCATGGTATACAAATACCACATTTTATTAATCCACTCATGTATTGATGGGCACTTGAGTTGTTTCCACATCTTTGCAATTGTGAATTGTGCTGCTATAAACATTCTAGTACACATGTCTTTTTTATAGAATGTCTTTTGTTCTCTTGGCTAGATGCCCAGTAATGAGATTGCTGTATCAAATGGTAGTTCTACTTGTATCTCTTGGAGGTATCTCCTTGTTGATTTCCACAGAGGTTGTACTAGTTTACAGTCCCACTAGCAGTGTATGAGTGTTCCTATCTCTCCACAATCATGCCAACATTTATTGTTTGGGGACTTTTTGATAAAGGCCATTCTCACTGGGTATAAGTGATATCTCAAATGATTGTGTTTTTGATTTGTATCTCCCTGATGATTAGAGATGTTGAGTATTTTTTCATATGTTTGTTAGTCATTAGTCTATCTTCTTTTGAAAATTTCTCTACATAAACACTGTTCTCTAGTTGATAAAGTTGTTCTCATAGTGAGTATTGCATTGCCAACTCTGAAACCACCATACATGTATGCTAGAATTACACATTTTAGTGAATAGATAGCATATGATAGAAGCCAGTTTCCTCACAAGCCAAAGAAGAAGGCTGAGATGATCCATGTGGTGGAGTATTAGGGTTGGAGATATGAATATGAACTTATGCTATTATACCATTGATGCAGAAGATACACAGGGAAACATTAATGGGCCAGGTATACAGCATAGGTAATTAACCAGGACTTCTTGAAAAATTACTAACTTTAGATTTGGGGCAGAAAATATACAGGGCACCTGGAACATCTTATAGTGCCAGAAAGTAAGGAAGTGTTCAAAAATGTATACCACAATGATGGAATGCAGAGGCAACTGAAAAAGCTTCAAATTGTCAAAACTAGAGTAGTTGTGAACAACAAAATTTAATTGTATTATATAATAACCCACAGTAAAAAATAAATGTCTATGTGTCAATGCTGATATAAATAAATGATTGAATACATAAATGGAATAGAAGGGACCAATATCGCATGCAGAAAAAATTTTAGTAATTTATACAGATACTCTGCCTCAAAGTAGTGGAGCACAATCCCCACCCTTTATGTGTGGACTGCAATTTGTGATTTTCTTCCAGTGAGTACAGTAGGTAAAGTGTGCAAAAGAAAATTTACAGTGGAGAAATCTGTGAAATACTGCCTTACCCTGGTGATCAAGGTTAGCATCAACAGTGATAAGTTACAACAGTGTGAGTCCTTAATAGAATGTGATGAAAATGGAACTTTATGGTCTTCCTCCCCCCCAAAATACAACTCTAATCTAATTAGTAAGAAATGTAAAATAAATCCAAATTGAAAGACAATCTATAGAATAAATACTTGACCAGTATATTTTAAAACTGTCAAGGTCATTAAAACCAAGTAAAGTCTGAGAAACAGTCACAAGCAAGAGAAGCACATAGAGACAGGACTTTCAAATATAATTTGATATTGTGAATGAGATTCTAGAAAAGAAAAAGGAAATTAGGTAAAAACTGAGAGTTTATGAATAAAGCATAGATAATTATAATGATAATGTGTAAATATCGGTTCAGTAGTGACAAATTTATCTTACATAAGATGTTAATAATAAGGACACTGCATATGAGATCTATAGATTTTCTCTGTATCATGCTTTCAACTTTTATGGACATCTAAAACTATTCTAAAATCAAAAGCATACTTTTAAAGATGAGCAAATAGCTTGACTAGGCACTTCATCAAAGAAGATATGTAGATGACCAAAAAGCACATGAAAACTTGCTCAATTGTTTTGGTCATTAGAAAGTGATAATTAAAAAACAATAAGAAATTCCTGCACACCTATTTGAATGACAATAATTAAAAAGACTGAATGTTTTTCATGTGGGTGAGGATGAAGGAATCAGATTTCTCATACACTGCTGGTGGGCGTTTAAAATGGCACAACTTTGGAAAGCAGTTTGAAAGTTCCTTAAAAGTTAATAATTCAGCTACTATTATATGATTCAACCATTCCACTGGTAAGTATTTACTCTGTCTCTCTCTCCACATTAGTTGTTCCACCAGTATAAGTTAATGTGTTAATTAATTTGAAACTTCTTTTTCTCTCTCTCTCATTACCACTCCACCTACACACAATTCAAATTTATGCTAAAACTTATTATTCAGTACAAATGCTATGAGGATAAAACTTTAATCATCCTTTTGAAGTTAAGCCTGTGATTTCTTCAGAAATATGTAGATATTTGATGCAAACCTGGAATAAATCTTAGCGGTTACCTAGTGAATTGCTTTCACTGTACAAGCAGGAGTACGGAGAGGGAAAATATTTAAATGGCTTTTCTGAAGTCTTGCATGTACTTACAGTAGAAAAATAAATAACACATAATCCTACCACTTTCTCTTCTTATAACATGTAGAACTACCATTGCATTACTATAGTTTATATATTTATCCCTAAACAATGTATTGTTTTAATTTCCATGTTTTGGAACTTTTTAGATATGATATCAAACTGCTTATAATCATTTATGGCTTTATTTCTCCATCCTTATTGATAAGTATAACTTCAGTGCATTTATTTTAACTATTTTATTGTGTTTCATTTCCTTTATAACACATGTAAATATATAACCTAAATGATTTTTGACTACAAACTTATGTGCAGCTACTGCTCTCAAAGTAAGCTAAAACTCATTTTTTTGTGTGTTTGTTTGTTTGGTTTTTTGTCTCCCCCAGTGAAGAGGGGAGGAGACAGAGGTGTATGCAGTAGAAAAAGTTGGTACTTTGGAAAAACCTTACCTTAGAAACTGATGTTTCTTTTGATGATTATTTAAGATAGTTCTCATTTATATGTAGATATACTAATGTATGTATCTTTGTTACATGTCTCCTTATTCTCATATGAAAATATTTTCATTTGAGGGGAAGATTCTTAGGAATATAAGTGCTGGTTCATAAGTGTGTGCATCTTCAACATTTCTAGTAAAGTCAAATTAGTCTGTAAAATGGGTTTTCCAATTTAAACACACAATAGCAAAGTATCAGAGTCTGTGGTACCTGTATTGGCAAGCTTTGGTGTAATCCTACACATAAATATGAAAAGAATTTCAAGAAGATATAGGCAAAACATCAGAACAGGAAATTCACAGAAAACGGGACTATTAAATAAATGTATGAAAAATTCTTAAGTTTACTTAGTAGTCTAGAACATGAATATATAACAATAACACACTCTTTCATATCTATTATATGTGAAAATATAAAATATTAAATATAATTTTAAGTGTTCAGTTTTTTAAATAGTTGCTTTATAGTTTAGACAAATTGGCTGCAAATTACACTAAAAATACTATGGAGCTTGAATGTAAAATGCCACCAAACTAAATCTAAGTCTTTTGATCTTGGAAAACAACTCTTTCTCTGTCTCAGCTTCCACTACTAATAATGAAAATTTTAATATCTAGCTCATATGTTGGTTGAGAGAATTAAGTTTTTTAAAAAATATGTAAATAACTTTTTTAACACAGTTAAGAAAAAGTAAGTGTTAGCAACATTGTTAGTACTATCATTATAATCATTACTGACAAATGCAATTTCAGTTCATAAAAATGTAAATGTTGATCCTATCTAAAAGCAGAAGAGATCCTGAGAAATATTATTATTATGCTTCATCATAGAATCATATTTAGGTAAAATGGTCATTGGTCTAGAATGCTTGAATAAAAAAAGAGGGCAGGGAAAAAAACTGGTGCATAAATTCCTATATAAGGAGGACAAAGCAACTATCTTCTAAGGCAACTATAGTAAATATTAAATCAGAGAAGGCTGAGCTTTTCAGGAATTGATGAGATGTCACGTGAGCTGGTATTCTTCTTAGGACCTGTGTAGTATTTCAAAACACGCATGGTAGAGAGAATCATATAAGTCCTCTTTAAAGTATAATTTATGTTGGTCTTTATTATTTAATATAAGGTTTCTGCATATCATTGAACTTAATGTACTAGTTTTAAAATACTCCCTCCTGGAGAACTATGGATCCTTGAGAAAATAAGTATGTTTCATCATCTTTTTTTTTTTTTAATTTATTTTTTTTTCTGCTCATTATGGGGGTACAAAAGTTCAGGTTATATATATATTGCCCATGCCTCCCCATCCCCCCGAGTCTGAGCTTCAAGTGTGTCCATTCCCTAGACAGTGTACATTGCACTCATCATGTACGTATGCACCCATCCCCTCCCCCCACCCCATCCCCCCAGTCAGAACTTTCATCATCTTAAATAAAGCACAGTATCACCGTAAAATTTATTTTTTTTGCTTTTTTAACTTTTTAAATAAAGATATATTTCATTCAAAGATATAAACTTAAAGAATATGCACCCCTAATTCAGCTTTAATGGATTTAATGTTTTGCCATATTTACATTAGACTTTCTTTCTTTTTTTTTTGATTTCAGAATATTACAGGGGTTCAAAGGTTTAGGTTTCATATATTGATATTGCCCCACCCGAGTCAGACCTACAAGCATGCCCATTCCCCAGATGGTGCATACCACACCCATTAGGTATGAATATACCAATCTCTACCCCCCCCACCAGACACTGACGAATGTTACTACCATATGTACACATAAGTGTTGATCAGTTAATACCAATTTGATGGTGACTACATATGATGCTTGTTTTTCCATTATTGTGATACTTCACTTAGTAGAATGGGCTCCAGCTCCATCCAGGATTATACAAGTGGTGCTAGTTCACCCTTGTTTTTGTGGCTGAGTAGTACTCCATGATATACATATACCACATTTTATGAATCCACTCATGCAATGGTAGGCACTTGGGTTGTTTCCACTTTTTTGCAATTGTGAATTGTGCTGCTATAAACATTCTAGTACAGATGTCTTTTTTATAGACTGTCTTTTGTTCTCTTGGGTAGATGCCCAGTAATGGGATTGCTGGATCAAATAGTAGTTCTATTTTTAGCTCTTTGAAATATCTCCATATTACTTTCCATAGATGTTGTACTAGTTTACAGTCTTACCAGCAGTGTATAAGTAATCCTGTCTCTCTGTATCCTTGCCAATATTTGTTGTTTGGGGATTTTTTGATACAAGCCATTCTTACCGGAGTTAAGTGATATCTCATTGTAGTTTTGATTTGCATTCCTTGATGATTTGAGATGTTGAGCATTTTTTCATATGTTTGTTGGCCATTAGTCTATCTTCTTTTGAAAACTTTCTGTTCATGTCCATTACCCATTATTTAATGGGGTGGTTTGGTTTTTTCTTCTTGATTATCCTAAGTTCTATATAGATTCTATTTATCAGCCCTTTATCAAATGTGTCACATGTGAATATTTTCTCCCATTCTGTAGGTCATCTATTTGCTCTTGTGATAGTTTCTTTGGCTGTGCAGAAGCGTTCTAATTTGATCAGGTCCCATTTATTTATTGTTGTTGTTGCTGTGATTGCTTTTGGGGTCTTCTTTGTAAATTCTTTCCCTAGGCTGATGTCTATAAGAGTTTTTCCAACATTTTTTTCTAGAATTCTTATATGAATAGTTTTATGCCTTGGTTTTAAGTCTGTTATCCACCATGAATTAATTTTTGTGAGAAGTCAGAGGTGCAGATTCTGTTTCAGTTTTCTACATGTGGCTATCCAATTTTCCTAGCACCATGTTTTTGTCTGCTTTGTCAACAATTGGTTGGCTATATGAGGATAGTCTGGATTCTCAATCCTATTTCATTGGTTTGTGTTTCTGTTCTTGTGCCAATACCATGATGTTTTAGTTACTATAACCTTGTAGTATAGCTTGAAGTCTTGTAAATTGATGCCTTCCAATTTGTTCTTTTTGCCTAAGATTGCTTTTGCCATACTGGGTCTTCTCTGGTTCCATATGAAGCATATAATTATCTTTTGTAGATCTGCAAAAAATGATGTTGGTACTTTAATAGGGATTTCATTGAATGTGTAGATCACTTTTGGCAGTATAGGCATTTTAACAATGTTGATTTAACAATGAGTATGGTATTGTTTCCCATCTCTTTACGTCTACCATATCCCTCCTCGGTGTTCTGTATTTCTCCCTGTAGAGGTGTTTAACCTCCTTAGTTAAATATATTCCTAGGTATTTTATTTTCTTTGTTGCTGTTGTGAAGGGTATTGAGTCTTTGATTTGGTTCTCAGTTTGACTGCTGTTGCTGTGTAGGAATGCTACTGATTTGTGTACATTGATTTTGTAACCTGAGACTTTGCTGAATTTTTTCATCACTTCCACTAGTTTCATGGCAGAATCATTGGCCTTTTTAGATATAAGATCATATCATCAGCAAAGAGCAATAATTTGACCTTCTCTGCCCCCATTTGGATGACTCTGATTTCCTTCTCTTGTCTGATTGCTCTGGCTAGGACATCCAACACTATGTTGAATACAAGTGGTGATAGAGGGCAACCTTGTTCGGTTCCAAGTCTGAGAGGGAATGCTTTCAATTTTTCCCCATTCAGTATGTTGGCTGTTGGTTTGGCATATATGGCTTTTGTTATTTTCAGGTAAGTTCCTTCTATACATATTATGTTAAGCATTCTTGTCATAAAAGGGTGATGAATTTTGTTGAAGCTTTTTCTGCGTCTATTAGACATTCACTCTATATGTGCATATAGAGGCATGAATATATGCATAGATAGTTTCACAAATTGATAGATAATAATGATAGATATAAATAGATATATTTGAGAAGTACCTGCTGAAAAAAATAATTACAATAACTATGTCATATGTGTTAGTAGCTAACATTTAGAGAGTTGTTACTAAGTTTCATGTAGTATAGTAAGGTTTTGAATAACGTTTCCTACTTAAATATCATAACAGTTTAATGAGAAAAATACTCTTGCTTTCCCTTACTTTCCAGATTAATAAACTGAGTATACAATGATTACATAATTTTTTCAGGAACACAAATGATGAGAATAGACCCAAAATTACAACCATATACTTTCAGTCTTCAAAACCAATTGTCATAATCACATTGCATTCCTTAGCTGTACTGACAAGAATGACTAAATCATCTGAAGCATTTTCCATGTAATATAACTAAACTTTGTCAATTCTTAGGCATCAAATTTTGGCCATGACATTTAGATATCTTAGGGGATTTCTTCTTATTCTTTAATGAATCAAAGATCTTAAATTTGAAAGACAAGATGGTAGAATTCAATTCTTAAACAATTCAATTGATCAATTAATGGGATCAAAGAGAAAATAAATCAGAAAACTTATTCACAATAGCAATGAAAAAATGGAATCAGCATTCATTTCAGTTTGAATTCTGTTGATAATTTAGACACAAAAAAGTGAAGAATATATAAAAACCAGTTTCTCTGGATATTGATCTCCTACTATGTAAAATAAGGAATTGATTTAAATTGTGTTTCAAGCTCTAATATTTTATGATTTTCTCTACATATCATGTTGGAACTGAGGGGAGGGAGTTAAAAAATCAACACAAAGAATGTCAAGGAAATAAATGGACTAGTGAATCCATAATTATTTTCATCACTATCACAGGGCATAATGAAGAATCACTGTGATTCTACTCCACAGAAATTTCAATGCTCTCTGCTGTGCTGAGCATTAGGAAGAAAAAAATTATGCAAGTGTCAGTTCCTACATTTACAAATCTATACAGACTAATTAGCAATTAAATGGAAATTTTAATAAATGCTATGAATCAAACCTAATTGTATATTCTGTCAGCTAGCTGTGATGTGAGAAATGCCATTCCATACTTTTTCTCCATTACTCTAAATAATTGAGAATAAAGTGGGTGTGAATTGCATAACACTTCCTCAGTACTTCAAAAATATCAAGGAAATTCAAAACTTTTCTATTTACTATGAAAACATTCATCAGTTTTACATTTTCATAGATATGTATATGAAACCAAGCAGATGATGAGAATATGTCTTATTCTGAATTATGTCACAATAAAATGAATACAATCTCTTAGAGAACAAAAATTAGCTTTCAACTGTAACATGTGTATGTTCATGCTCCAGGCACCTAGACTATAATTCATATAATAATAACAGTACAAAAATTCACTTTATTGTAATAAATTATCCATTTGTATCCCATTATGTAATTTATGCTAATATGAATCACGATGACCTCATTTGATAGGCAAAAGCACCATAACATTTTTTTTTTATTTTTGTGTTGAATAATTTCATATAAGAGTACTGTTTTATCTAAAATTATGACCTTAATATCCTAACAGCCAATAATTATCTCCTTTCTTTATAATTCTAAACATTTTCATATTTAAAAGAATAAGATTGAGGAAATGCTATTTTATAACGCATGCTCAATGTAAACAGTAATCTGGTTTACCAGATAAGGCTTTGACTCGGACGCAAAAGACATGAGATCTAATTCATAACTCTCTCATTTTTGCCCTCTGAAACATTGAGCAAGACGTATACAGATTCAGGGCCATAATGTCCTCATTGATAAAGTAAGAATAACAATTTCTACCTCAAAAGAAGTGGTGAGAATCCGTTGAAATAGCTTTTAAATAAGTTTTAGATTTTACTCAAGGCAAAAGTGACAATATTAACATGCCGATTCTAATGCTCAATTGTATAAAATAGGTTGACATTAATTTGATCAAGTAAGTAAATGTAGCTTGGTGTGTATCAGAGAAGAGACAGATAGTACATAATATTAGATATTTTTCCATTTATATTTTGATTTCTACTGGGGATTATTATTTTTTTATTTAATTCCTGAGATAGCTGTCTATAATAAATGTGCCTATAAATAATTGATGTAGTTGTGGAATTTGATTTTCTCAAGATAACTTGTGAATTAACTACATTTTGTAATAATAACACTATACTTGAGGCATTCAGTACCTCTTCCCATTGTACTAATATATTCTTTTACGTACATTTAATAATGCAATTTATGTAAGTGATATTCGGCAAATTTGTAGAGTAGATGTAGCTCAAACTCTGTTATTCTTTGTTTATTAATTTCTACATCACATCTTTTAAGATTCAAACATTTTCTTTGATGGTTTGTTCTTGTATTACCAAAGATTAAGGCAATATCGTTAACTCATGCTAGTGTAAAGAAACCTGATAATAGTACAGTTTACTATTCCACAGTAACATATTTTAACATAAGTTTCCTGAGTCAGTAAAAGTAGTCATGCATCAATTAACAACGGGAACACATTCTGAGACATATGTCATTAGGCAATTTCATTTTGGTGTGAACATTATAGAGTGTACTCACACCAACCTAGATGCTACTGCCTAGTACACACCTGTGCTATGTGGCATAGCCTATTGCTTCTATGTTACAAACCTGTACAGCATGTTACTGTACTGAATACTGTAGGCAATTGCAATGCAATTGTATTTGTGTATCTAAATATACATCTAAACATAAAAAATGTACAGTAAAAATATAGTATTACAAAATTATGGGAGGGAGCAAGAGCAATATACATAACCTAAACTTTTGTACCCCCATAATACACTGAAATAAAAAAAAAGAAAATAGAATACAAAGATGTAAAAAAATAAAATTATGGGACCACTGTCATATATGAGGTCCATCATTGACTGAAACATCATTAAACAGTGCAGGACTGTAATTATATTATAATACAATATAGGATTATTAATAACACAGACTCTTAATAAGGGATGTTTTTGTTGTTTTTAATGTTAGCACTATAGAGGGAGAATCAAATTAAAAAGAATATACAATGTGATTGTTAATTTAATGTTTCAAATTAACTGGGCTAAAGGATGCTAAGATAGCTGGTACAACTTTATTTCTGGATGTGTCTGTGGGAGTTTCCAGAAAATATTAGCCTAATAATCAGTAGACAGGGTAAGGGAAATCCACTCTCCCTCACCAATGTGTGTGGGAATCATCCAAACTGTTGAGGGACCTAATGGAACATAAATGCCGAGGAAGCCTGAATTTTCTCTGTCTCTCTCTCTCTCTCTGTTCTTGAGCTGGGCATCCATCTTCTCCTGCCTTTAGACATCAGAGTTCATCAGGTCTTTTGACTCGGTCTGAATTATACCACTGGCTTTCCTGGTTCTCCAGTTCATAGACAGCAAATGATAGGACTTCTTGGTCTCCATAATCATGTGAACCAATTCTCATAATAAATATTCTCAAATATACACCCCCCCCACACACATCTACATCTAGATATATGTAGATACAGATATAGATGCATATCTCCTATTAGTCTGGTGGTACTCAGTCTTTAAGATAGTTTCCAGTGAACCCCACCTTCTATTACTGTAACATTTAGGAAGGTCCCTCCTTTAACCGTACCAGTGTCAATCTGTATGATCAATATAATATGGCATAACTGAAGGTGTGTGACTTCTTCAGCACAGTCATGAAAGATGTTGCAATTTCTAGTATCCTTTCCATGGATCACTAGTTCTTGGTGAATCAACTGCTTCATTAGGATGACATACAAACAGCCCAATGGAGAGATCTATGTTATAAGGAACTGACAGCCCCTAACAAGAATCAGGACTAGCTTGTTAGCTAAGCTATATGAATGAGTCTGGTTGGAATCAGATGCTCTAGGCCCAGTTAATCTTTAAGTTGACTGCAACAATGGCTGACAGCTGTCTGCCACTTATGTGAGACCTTGAGGAAGAACCACCCTGCTCAGCCACCTCTGACTTCTTGACTCAGGAATTGTGGAATAATAAATGCTAATTGTTGCTTTAACCCACTAAATTTTGAGGTAATTTGATATGCAACATAGATAACTAATAGAAGTAAGAAGCAGTATTTAAAATTACTTTTGTTCATATATCATGAAGTAATCTTTTCATAAAAATTCAAAGTTATACATACTGAGATATATTATTTCTCAGGTTACCCAGTGATACACATGAATAGAGGACTTTCTTTACTTAACAAATATGATGTAGAAGTTTTGGATTTATTAACATTTCAAAAACTTTTTTTTCATTTTCATTTGTGAAAACTAGGTCTTTTCAATCGAAGCTCCCATGGCCATGACATTTTCATTGATATTCCCATTTCATTTGCACATTTTAATATACCATATATTTCATTGATTGGTAATCTCATTATCCTTGGCATTATAAAAATTTACCTATTAAAGAGTAAGCAGTACTTAATGGAATTTCTATTAATGCCTCTATTATAGAGGAATGAACTTGTAAGAAATTTGTTTAAAGCTAAATGAATGAAGAAAAAGGAAAAAATCTAAAAAAATACCTGGAAAAAGGACTAAAAAGTCTGCTATAGAAATGTACCACGATAGAAAAAAATGTAGTAACTTGTCTCTTCCTACAATCTATTTCCTAATTACTAATGGACTTTTCAAGTAAATTCATAAAAATAGTGCTTTCTCTGAATTCAGCTTTACTTGAAAATTAAAAAAAAACAACTTGATCATCTAAATGACTTAAATTAAAATTAGTGTTTATTTTTTGCTCTCTGCATTTTAAAATAAAATATAAATCCAGTTTTCAATGTAAGTTATTATAAAGGTGCCTAATTAATTTTTTTCAAAAAAGATGGAAAAAATTATTTTTTCTTTAACAGAAATGAATCAAAGATGATATTCTTTCATTCTTCATTTTAAATCATGGGCTATTTTGTTATTCAAATAAAATGTTTCACTAATATAGTACATATTAAAATTTACTTTAGAAACATAAAAGTAAAATTAATTTTTGCTCAAATAAAATTAATTTAAATTAAATTATTTTTGCCCAGCATCAATGTTAAGAAGAAAATGCAAATTAAAGCTACAAGAAATATTATTTTAAACTTATTCAACAGACGATAGTTAAAGTGTTTGAAATACAAAGCATTAGTGAAGATATGGATCAAAGGATGCCTTAGTCTTTTATGGTGGCAGTATAGTGGATGCAATCAATTTAGAAAATGATTTGAAGTCAATCAGTAAAATTAAAGAAGCTATCTCATTCACTGTCATTAGACAAATCATTGCACTTTTATATATTTATATGTGTGTTTGTGTTTATATACAGAGAGAGAGAGAAAGAGAGAAACATAATAACATTTTACAATATAAAAATACTGGAACAACTCAAATATCTATCAACAAAATATTTAAAAAATGAATACTAATACAATTATATGTTAAATAGTGATAAAAAGGAAATGAACTAGAATGATCACATTAATGTGACTGATTTTTTCAGGAGCATAAGTTTGAGTGAAAGAGCAAGTGTGAAATACCACATTGTCTATAATTTTATATATCCTAATTTTAATAAGATAAAATAGACTATATAAAACCTGTATATTACTTACATGTATTATTCAAAGAAGTGACAAACATAAATTTAAGGAATTTGAAGGGATACAATGAATAGGTCAACATGGGGAGACATAAAGGAGAGACTCCAGTGCTACTGGTAATATTGTATTTCTAATGCTGTGTAGTATATACATGGTTAGTCCCTCTACATTTTTATCATGGCAACATTTTGTATCATCTATGTCTCTATGTGTGTATAAATGAATATCATTTATGCATATGTGTATATATATATCAAATACTTATAATTCTTTAAATAAAAGTATATAGACATGAGGAATTTAAATCAATGTAATTCTGGAAAGATAAATCTTGTATACTGTGGACTGTAACATAATAATTTATTTTGAAAAGTAATCTGTTTTTTAAAAAGCCATTGGAGGGCCAGGTGAGGTGGCTCACGCCTGTAATCCTAGCACTC